>NC_089683.1:67245207-68511041 GCF_031753505.1 Anomalospiza imberbis | reverse complement strand
CCAGTTTCCCAGTAGCTGGATCACCTCTATGTAATATAAATACAATACATAAGGCATGGTTTCATACTGCTTAAACAAGTAGTAAAAGAAAGAGTAGAACCTCACATCCAGTAGGAGCTAAATGAAGCAAGGGCAGGATTGGCGTTAATCCCAGCCACTATGGTCTCAATTCACTTTAAATTTTCTGATCTCCTGACTTATCCCTTGCCAGTCACACCTAGAGCTTGTGAAATTCTATATGACTGTTCTCCCTATAGCTGAAAGAGATGGGAATGTAGAGGCAGGAAGAAATTTTCAACTGCTTGGAGCATGACTTTGGTAATGTAAGGGAATATTTAATGGTAGCTGATCCCTTCTGGGAAGATAAATTTTGCATCACACTCAGAATGGCAGCCAGGGAAGGCTTCTTGCTGCCATGAAACAGCAGGAAGTAGGACCAGGTTCCAGCACTGAGCTGAATGAGTATGAAAATTCAAGCTTTAGTAACATAAATGGGTGGAATGTTTTGGTCTGCTTAAACAACTCTTTCTTCACATGCTCTGTATTACCATATCCCGGTCAGTAATGTGACACCAGTGTACTTTGAAACCCTCCTGTTAGTTACTCTGTGTGCCTTTATCTCCAAACCGAACCCACGCACATTGAGCCACTCACTAAAATTAATCTCTGCAGGGCGTGTATGGCATATATGAGGATCCCCTGCAGCCACGTCTTCTCTGGGAGCGGTGTGAGAAGAGGCTGGAGAGCACACAGTGCTGGGGGAGCAGAGCCCACATCCCAGGGCCTGCAGTACAGTGCTGAGGCTCTCACACTGCTGCTGCCCCAGCCTCAGCCCACCTCTGTGTGGAGATTGAGATTCAGCCCCCTCTAGTCAGCCTCTACCCTGGCTTGCCGTGTCGTGTCTTACGCCCAGGAGAGCACCTGCCCCGGGCTGCAGCAGCCTCATCTCCCCCTGAGTCTCCCGGCAGGGCAGTGGCAGGGCACAGAGCCCATGTACACACACATATGCAGCCTGAGCAGCCACTGTGGGCTGCTGGAAGGGCTGGCTGTGAGTACAGAGCCTGTCCCTCAGTCACTCTGCAGGGTGCTATGGGAGAACATGGCACAGGTCATTCTTTGCCCTCCACACCTTTGCTGCAGTGGTGCTGGTGCAGCATCACTGCTGGGATGCTGCTTTGGGTCCTTTATGTTTTGCCACCACTCCTGTGCATTAAACCCTTTCCTGGGGTCCTGTGGGTGAAGCCTAACCCTGCCAAAGGCTTGGAGTCCATCAGGCACAACCCGAGGCAGTAACAGGGTGTTGTCTTCACTTTACTGGGACTTATTTAACAACTACTGTTGAGAGCAGAATGAAATACCAAAGTCAGAAAAGCATGGTGAAAACTCATCCACCCCAAGAAAGCTGTGTCTCCACTGAGCAGGCTCCCCTAGGCACCCCTCTTTTCCTCCAGGCAGCCCATGTTTGCCATGGGTCCAAACCAGCAGGATGCCAACTGCTCGCCCAGCCAATTGGAGGGAGAACTCCTGACCTGACAGGAGGGCAGCACTCTGCCTTGGCTGTGCTCCAGGAGGCTGAGTCCTGAACCCAGGTGTGGGCAGTCAGGGCTGCCCTTCCCCTCCCAGCTGATCAAGGGCTAGGCAGGCACTGCTGGGGGAGCTGCTCACCTTTCCAGCAAGGCTGCAGGGAATGGTAACTCTCTTGAAAATAATCACAGTCCTGTAACAGGGTTTTGTATTTTTAACAGGAATGTGTTAATGTGGAGGTTTCTGGGAGCACAAGGACAACGTGTCTCGAGTTGTAAGTTTTGACTCTCCTCTATGTGTTGCCGTTTGCATCTCCTGAGCTTAGGAGGAGAGTTGAGAGATGAAGAGGATCTCAGGTCTATGCTTGTAGTGTCACTCC
Organism: Anomalospiza imberbis; assembly: GCF_031753505.1. Classification (NCBI taxonomy): domain Eukaryota; kingdom Metazoa; phylum Chordata; class Aves; order Passeriformes; family Viduidae; genus Anomalospiza; species Anomalospiza imberbis. Next base: position 68,509,138 of record NC_089683.1, on the reverse strand, counting down.
TCAGTATTTTTGGTTGAGCACTGGCAAATATTGAATAAGCCAGGCAGGCACGTTCCCTGACTAGACTCAGCAGTTTGTTGAGAATTTATAGCAAGCTAAGAATAAATTATGGCAACTTAGAATGAGTTTATTATCACTCTTTAAAATGAAATATCTTTCTTGAACACCTAAATCCTTTTCTTTTCTCCATTTAGTGTCTGTTGAAAGTCTTTCTTTTTTTTGGTGTAAAATATTAAATGCCATGTCAGCTTTTAAAATGTAGCTTATACTGATGCCAAAATGGTTTCTTGCTGACTTTTGATAACATGTTTTTCTCCAGAAGCTAAAAGAATGACTGAGAATAAATATATCCCAAAATATTAACATTTGGCTTTTTATTTTAATATATTTAAATTTTGAAAATATCTATGGCTATACATTATGTGGGAGGGGGGGTTTAATGACTGACTCATCATCATAAGCTGTATGAAAACTTCTAGGAAATGTAAGTACTTACATAATTAAACCTATTAAAAGCTTCTAGTATCTAATTAAGAAATGAAGATTGGTCTTTAACTTGACTCCCTTATAAGCCTTATAACCTGCGTCGATGACTTGCTTTTGCAACACAATTTGCAGAGTAATCACTGCTGGTGATTTGTCATTAGTTGCAATGGAAGTGTATAGGATCTGACAGGGAAGTTTAGAGAAGGAAGGAAAGGGAGTGTTTCAGAACATTCCACTAATTCTACAGTTCCCTTACACATTTGGTCCATTGTAGCTTTATACTACTCCTGCATTATGTTGATTTCTGGCAGATTTTAGCAGGAAAAGAGTTTTTAAGTGAGGTTGGAAGATACAAGTACTCCAGTTGTAATCAAAACTTAGGTTTCTCAGTTCTAGTCAATTAAAATACCCATCCAGGTATTACTCTAATACAATGGTTCTCTCAAACTGTGCCTTAATTCTTACTGTGTATCTTCAGTTGGACTGAAATTATTTGTGCTTTCAAAAGCCTTTTGCAAATATATAATAATGATGTAAGAGGTAAAATACTGCAACAAAGTAGAAACTAAGTAGCATAACAGAAAGTAAAAGCAGGAATGGAGTAAAAAAGCAAAATCATTTAACTTGCTCTTGCAAGTTTTGCTATACTAGTTTTGTTAGTATATTTATAGTTTTTAAGTGTTAAAAGTGGAAAAAAATAGATGTTTGACTTGGTTAGATAAGGAAAAATAATTTAAAAAACCAAAAACAACCAAATCATCCCACTGAGTATACAAAGTCATCTGATCCACAAAAAATACTCAAGTTTTTGAAGACAAGAGGTTTCTTTCTCATGCCTGAACCACAGGCCCCTCAGGACAGGGCTTACATCAGAGCAGTAAGTGACCAAGAAGCACAAGGAAGAAATTATGATAGTTCAAAATATTATTTTGCATGGGTTATTACCAGTGTTATTGTTTCCAAACCAAATAAAAAGCATTTATTTGCTGTTTATAAAAAGAGAGCCTAGATTTGTAAAGGTATTTAGAAATTTTTGGAAAAAAAAAAAAAAAAGTGTGTCTTGGAGGAAGTAGGGGGTGGGGAGGGGGAGGATGCCTGTATAGTTTTTAAAATGTGAATGGTACTCCTTCTTCTTCTTTAATGTCTATTAAGGCAGAGGAAGGAAGTGAAATCTCTGTTAGGAATTACATCAAAAGTAAAAGTTAGATAAACCAGTAGAATGTGTTTCCCTGGAATGATGTGTTGGTTTAAGCAATCCCTTATGAAAGGGAAATTGCAAGTGAGGAAGTTCATAGCCATGAGGAATACATATAAACAGAAAATCTATTTAATTACTACCCGTTTGGTGTTGAACCAAGGTATTTGACAGCTGAATTGATTGAATATGGCAACTTGTCATTCTCAAGTCCTTTGATTTCTATTCCAGTTATTTTAATTCTAAATTTTAAAAGTGGAAGGAAATATCTGTCTAAAAGTTCAGGAACTGTATTTATGAAATATTGAAGGTTATACATCTAAAGCAAAAATGAAGGAGAAGCAGCAACTGATTAAAACTTTTTCACAAGCTTCCAAAGTAGTTAGGAAGTATTCCCATCCAAATCAATTATTAAATATGTTGGGTGAAATAGAGGAGTACTTTACTGTTTCTTTTTCCTTAGTAGCATTTGAATACTACTATTTTTCTTTTTTTTCTTTTTTTTTTCTTTTTTTAATCTTGTTTCATGCCAGATGTTCTTATCAGGGAAAACAATGGTGATGTGTTTTAATATTGATGAGTTGATTCTCCTGGGAATAACAGTATATCTACCTTCTCAGAATACAAATTGTGGGAGGCTTTTTATAGCATAATTACCACAATGCATTGAATTTTAAGTGCAACTCTTTAAACCTGTGGAAAGAACTTTCTGTCTATTATCTTTATTTCAGCTACTTTAAAAGGAGAATGACTCTTCTTTTAAAATTATCTATTGTTTTGGTGGCCTTTAAAAAGCAAGCATATAAATCACCAGAGGTATTGTGTAATCTGTCAAAGCAGCATATGCTTAAGCACCTTATAAACTATTAAATAATCATAATATTTCTCTTTCTAAGTTTGTTTGTTTATTTATTGAGCAGTAACAGAGCAGTTACAGAGTAATTAAAGTACCTTGCTTTAACTTATTCTTTCTCCTTTTCTCCTTCAGGAGCTTGAAGTACTGAAATCAGAAATGATTTGGTGACAAGCTGAGCTTGCAATGCAGGCAATAAAAACCGTGGAAAAAGAAGTGACTTTTATAAAGGAAACACTTTTCACAGAATCTTTCCTAAAGCAACAAGAGTGCAGCAGAAGCCCGGCGAGCAGGCAGCTCCAAGAGCAGCAGCCATTGGAAGGAGCTGTCTGCAGCTCTCAGTGCTGTACTGAGCATGTCCCAGCGGAGCCCAGTGCAAGCAGCACATTATGCAAAAAGGCAGCTCTAGCAGATGGGAGAGAGGCACAGCAAGCATTTGCTTCACTTGCATCACCGCCGCCTGCAAACAAACCTGGATCGCTAGAGGGGATCTCGCCAGCAGGCCAAAGGAATGAAATCCGGGAGCATGGCTTGATTGCCAAAGGCGTTGCACTGCGAAAAATCATGGGGAATCAAGATGGGAAGCTAAAGAAAAATACAGGTGATGTGCAAGAAGGAGGAGAAGATGCCTCTGGGCCCAAGGATACGGACGGCACAAAGAAGGTATCGGGAGGCAGAAGGGGACTGGGGAAGCATGCAAAAGGAAGCGAATCGGGTAAGAAGAAGGGTAAGTCAGACTCCAGGCCCTCTGTGTTTTCAAATCTGAGGATCAGAAAAAATCTGTCCAAGGCTAAAGATGGGAATAGCAGTTCACGGGAGGATGTTTTGGAAAGCCAGGCCTTGCAGCCTGGGGAGCTGGACAGTACTCATTCAATTGTAACCAAAACTCCCGATATAAGCATCTCTGCAGATGAAGGGGGTCTCTCAGACACAGATGTTGAACATTTTGAAATCAGAAATGAAACTGTTCCAGCTGCTGCAGAGACACAGGATGGACAAAGGACCAGCTCTGGCTCTGATACGGATATATACAGTTTCCATTCAGCCGCAGAACAAGAGGATTTGCTTTCTGATATCCAGCAAGCTATTAGACTGCAGCAGCAGCAGCAGGGGGCAATTAACATTGGAACTGAGGACCTTGTCACCAAAACAATGGGCCGACACATGGCTAATTCTCAAGCAACCCCCTTAGATTTTGAACGGTTTTTTTCAGTAACTACCACTGACAAAGAGAGGAGCCCAGACACTGAGGGGGCTTTTCCAGCGGTATCGGAAATTGTGGAAAACATTCCCGTCTCCTGTGCAACTGAACGTGAACAGAAAGAAGCGGTAAATGGCACAGGCTCTCCTGGTAACGGCTTATTTGAAACACAAGAACGTCAGCTACTGATTGAGGAGCAGCCCGTTGCTGGAGTGGATGCTGTAGCCGGTGAACTACAAGATGGTTTGAATAGGACTGCAGTAGAAAACGGGTCTCGGGCACACAGCTCCACAGAAGCTTTTCCATCTCCAGTGGCAGATGCCGAGTCTAAAATTGCTGAAGTGCAGGCTGTTGATTTTCAGGGCTCGGTAACAGAGGAGGGTATTTCAGATGCAGGCCGTGATCATGCTGCTGAGACTCAGGAAGGGAAACACACTCTGTCAGCCAGTCAAGAGGAGCTGCGTAATGGTTTATCCACAGAAATGAAAAATGGCAGTTTGTCCTCTGAAGGAACAGCGGACAGTCCGATGCTTGGCTCTCGATGCTTTAAGCCCTATCTAATTAACCCCTGTTACATCAAAACCACAACTAGGCAACTGAGTTCTCCCAACCATTCACCTTCTCCCTCCCCATCCCAGAGCCCACTTTTCACGAGGAGGCAGGAGTCCTTCCACAAAAAGGAAAAAGTCTCAATCAGGAAGAAGAGGTCTGCTAGTTTGGCAGGTTTTTTCAGTCGTTCTGCAGACTGGACAGAAGAGGTGTCTAATCACAAAAGCGAGATAACGGAGAAGGTGAGCTCTGCAGACTTTTTGGAGCACAAGGGGTTTAGAGAGAAATTTCAAACGGAAAGAGTGCCTTTGACTCATTCAAGAAAGTCCTCAGGGGTCCAGGCTTCTACAGAGACATTTCCCAATGTCTTTTCAGGTGAGTGATATGTATTAAGAGTTGTTTTGGTTTTGCTTTTTTTTTTTTTTTTTCCCACATCAGCTTTGAAAATATTTTTAAAATACTTTAATTCATTGCATGCAGTACTTTGGCCTTGCAATCCAAGGCCTCGTCTTACAAACACAGTCACATTTCATCACTCTGGCAGTACTGCCAGTAAAGGAAGTGCATAACTCTTTGAAGTTTTTCTTTCTACTTGTCTCTTTTGTCTACATACTGTAGGAAAAGGCTGAATGCCTTAAATTATTCTTGTTGAAAAATGCTAAAAGCTGCACTGTTGTAGGCAGATCAGCTCTCTGCATAAATAGATCTTTCAAATGCAAAGGTTTCTGTAACCAGGATCCTGTTTGGGGTTTTCTTGTGCTAGGTGCTGTTCTAGTGTAATATAAACACATGAGAGCTGCACCTGGTGTTAGAATGAGGCAATGATGAGGATTTGCTTAGTACAAAAAGGAAAAAGCCATGCTAGCACAGATGGACAGCACTTCAGAAAGGAACCAATTTCCTCTTCAGAAGGGGAAAGAAGAAGAAGAAAAAAGTCAGTGTATTGAAAAGCAGCAAAAACAGGGGAGGAGAAGGGAAACTGGGGGTTGCACATTTGGTAGCTGTGACAGGCTGCTGCTCAGGCTACATAAGGTGACTCATTCAGTAAACTTTTACCTTGCCTGTAAGGCAGCTTGCATCCTGTCCCAAAGGTATGGGACTAGAAAGTTCATAAATGAAGTTGTGTGAGTAGACTGTAATATTTTCCTTCACTCTGAGGTTTTTTTTCCCCTTTCTCTTCCCCTCGCCTGAAGTTTCTTTCTAAAGGTAATATATTCATAATTAGGAACACTTCTGCCACATAGGAGGTATGTATACAGAGAAAACTCAGCAACATATTCCATATATTTTTCACTAGAGGAACCTGTAGAACTAAGAGAATATACCCTAAAAGCATCTGCTATTAGATAAAATCAGATTTTTTTGAATGAAGTCAGTTCTAGAGGCATGAGCACAGCAACCATACATGTGCACAAGGTCTTTGCAGAAAATGGAGTGAGCTTTTTCTGTGGTTTTATGAAAAGCAAACAGAAAAGTATTATTTAGGAAGTAAATAGCTAAAATTATTTTCTAGATTCAAATCACAATGCTTTCATTCTTCAGTAGTCTTGAACTAAAATCCCCAATATCAGTCTAGAAAATTAAAATTCAAAATTTTTAACACAGAAAAAGCCAGTCCCCTCTGAGACTAGCCCTCAGTGAAGTGAGCTAATCTTTTTGTTTGTTTTATTCCCTTCCACCTGTTTCTTAGAGAATTTTGCACATGCTGCCTAAACTTTTCCAGTGTTCACTACTTTCAGATTTATAGCATATAAAAAGCACATTGGTTTTCTTTCAGTTATCAACATTTGACAGCTTATAAACAACTCAGAAAAATTTTAATTGCTACACCTGTAATTAGACTTTATGGTGGTGCTATGATGGAAATAAGATGAATGTGGCAAACTTCAAGAATATGGTACTTCTTTTTAGATATCTCTTTTCTGGGAAATAGACTTTTCCACATTTCTTCACAAGGTTTTGATTTACTTAAAAATAATTTTTGTTTTGGTTTGGGTTTTTTTCCCACCAGTGCTTTAGACTGTTATTGTGAAGGGACCAGTGTCCAATGCAACAGTAGTTCTATCTCTTATGGAAATTAAAGTGACCCTCATTTGCATGTACATAACAGCTGTCTTTACGAGTAGAGGACAATTATATCTTTCAGTTCATGCAGAAAAGCTTAAAGTGAGGGAACTGGAAATGACTCATCTCTGTTTGGACATTCATAGTTTTAAAAAATGTATTTACAAGCTAAAACTCATTGAGAATTTAAAAATAGCAACTGGTGTATATAAAAAAGGGAAATTAAACTTCACATTACTATTTCCATAAACTGCTATTGCCATAAGAGCAGAAAAGCCTCTTTAAATAAACCATTCTGCACAACAATGATTACAGAAATAATTTTCTTATAATTTGATATGACTTGTGAAAAATGTTGTATTTTACTTGCATGCATGAGATACATTGATTTGGGGATTAGCATCCGGCTTTTAGAAATAAGATTCTTTATACTGGGATATTTCTAGCCTAAAAAAAAACAAAAACAAAAAAACAAAAACAAAGCTAAGCCAATCAAAACCAGCTTTTTGCCTACAGCATGAAATGCCATTTTGCTGTGCAGTGACTGCAGTGTTGCTCTGCATTTCTAACTGGAATCAAGTAAAATATTCCACAACACTTTATAATTGATTTCAATGACAGCAGGTTCTATGCGGATGATTGGCCTACTTTTGCACCATGTTGTGGTTTGACTGTGTGCCATTTAGTTTTCACAGAGAGCCATAGGAACTCTTTAAGACTGCTTTAATGTCAAATGTAGATGGAAGCCAAGTACTTGAATGGCAGAGACTTTGCATATTTTAATTTTGCTTTATATAAGAAGAAAAGTACAGTATTTTGAATTTCACGCATTTCTTAGGAAAGTGGTGTGGACAAGTTTAAGGGCATTTTGTAATTCAGGCATTGGATCTATTTCACATTTTATGTGGACAGCTGTATTTGAATTTGTAGTGACAATGATTACAGGTTCTAGATCACCCAATACACAGTGGAGCCATGGTTTTTATATCGTGGTCCCAGGAGAACAAGAGCTTAACAAGAGTTGGTTCTCTCACTTTGGGATATGGCAGTGAATAATTTGCACTAATATGAAGAGAGTATCTTGGTGGGAAAATGAAACTGGTGTTTCCAAACATGAACATAACTGAAATGAAAGAGCCAATAGATAGATTTAGTAAAAAGTATTTCATTCTTGCATTAATTTGAGGTGCAGTGATTGCAGAGGAGCCAATAAGGGTATCTTTTACATAAATTGAATGAGTTCCATCAGCTGCCCCAGATGGTAATTAAACTTGACCCAGACAAACCCATGCCCTTCCTAATCACTGTTGGCTGTTTGTAATACACTTGCTTCATGAAGCTCTTTCAAACAGATAATTTCTCTTTTAATTTTTCTTCTGAGATTTATATTCATTTTTCTGCTCTATCTGTAAAGAGGAGACAAACAAAAAGCCCTGGTTACCATAAAACAAAACCTGAAGCCAGTGCTGTACTTGTGTACTCATGTCTGCTGATTTCTGCCACTTATTTTCACTTTCATACTGTGTTAATGTTGTCTTCCCACTTGCAATTGCAGTGCAGTGTCTGCAGGCATATGCATGGGTTTAGTATAGATAAGTATGGGAAAACTTGAAAAAAGTTGGATGAAAGTTTGTTTCTGAGACATAAAGTAGACCTTTTTAAATGCCTTTCTTAAAGCTTTGGAAAAAAAAAGCTCTCTGATTCATGTGATTCTGCACACAATATGGATTTGTATCTGTTGGCATCCTGAGTAGACTGTTTATCATGCAGCTGTTATTTAAGATTACTTATGGTTTGCTGTTTCGCTGCTGATGTTTGTTAGCAGTAACACAGATGATTCTTTTATCAGATGGGGTGTAGCCTCCTCTAGCTAAGGGAGCTGCCCAGCAGCCACTCTCCATGTGGTATGTGATCACATGCTACACTGAGTGTTGCTAGCAAGCATCTGAAGGGAAAGGTCCTCCTTTTTTTGCCTAGCACACACAAAACTTGGGGCAAGAGGATGACTCCAATACTGCACTTCAACTGTACTAAAATGTGTTTGAAAGTGGGCTGCAATATGTTGTTGACAGACTGTTGAGAGCTGATAAGTTACTTTAATGTTACTGTGACAGCACTGCAATATGGGATTTGGAGCAACATGAGTAATTTCACTGGAATTCAGTGCTGCCACAGGCTTGTTTTGATGGGATCTCATGATTAATACTTTGATCTTTATCTAGAACTTCATTGAGAGTAGCAGGTTTTGCTCATGAGATTGAGTGGCTCTATCTATTGGACAACCACATTCTGAGCAGCACCACATTCTGAGGTATAACTGGCAGCCTGACATGTCTGGAGTAGGAATGTGTGGTCTTGGTTGTCTGATGGTCTTTTTTGGGGTGCAGAGGAGGAGAGGAAAAGGGACAATTTAGAGCTGAAGTCTGTGCATCTCTGCTTGCTTCTGAGACACAGTACCTCTAGAATTTGTCACACAAGGCATGTGTCTAGAACTGGCCATTCAAGAATGTTGTGTGCTTCAGTGACTTCATTTCTGTAAAATGAGCAGTGGATTATTCCAATGGGAATAATTATGTGGAGGTTAAGTTTGATTATATTTCTTGTATCTAATTGTGGTTTATTATTTTTTAAATATGCATGTATTTTTAATAGTTTGGGGCATGATTGGTCTATTAAAAAACAAAACAAAACAAAAACAACTGTGTGTAGGACTTATTTGCAGAAAAAAAAAAGCCAAACTATTTTTTGAAACAGGCCCATTTTCTCCCCTGTGCTGTTCGAAGGAAAAAAACCTTGGATTTCAAAAGCAACTCTAGGGATATTTTACGCTGACTGTATATGAAGGATTACATTTTAATGTGAATAATGGTGATAAAAAACTACCAAAATATTAATTACCCAAGATATTTTGTTTGTTTAGTGCTTTAATCAAGCTCAAGATATGACCAAGTGTATTCCTTATGAACTACCTCTGCCAAAATTTCAGCTTACATAAGAAGTAGCGGTTATGAACCATATATGTGTAGGTGTGGGTGACTGCAGCTCTGGTTATTTTTAGGTACATTCAAAAACATCGTTCTGTAGCATTTAGCTGGACTGGAAGTTTCTAGAAACTTACTTTTATGCAGGTAGTTGATCTTTTTTGGGAATGGGGTGAGTTGGTATGAAGGGAACAGGGCAAAAGCAAAATGAAGCTGTGACAGGAAAATGATGGACGGATGTTAGGGCTTTACATTCTGTCATTTCATCCCTGTCTCTTGATATGATAATAGAAGGCTAGTTGCATTTCATTTAATGCTTTAGAAAAGGCAGCAAAGTGGGTTCAGGAGCTACTATTTTCTCTAAGCAACGGCAGCTTCCTGCATTCCCACTCTAAAATTCATGTAAAGAAAATTAGGGACAGCAAGGTGGGCTTTTTTACTTTGAGTGAAAAAAAGGAATGTTCCTCCTTTTATTTCCATGTTGCTGCTGTCCAGAATTTTTTCTTCACACTGATGGAAATAGCTGGGCTTTCTGACAAGGAAGTGAGTTATGTTTTCTGATGCTAAACCTTGTTTTATTCTCAGATAAATACTGACCATGACTTCTTTCATGTGTAGTTGCACAGCAGTAGAACCATTAAGTTAGCAGTTTTGCAACAGTAAGAAGCAGTGGTTCTGAGATTGTGTGTATAAACATCACAGGTTGTAAAAGTAAACTCTAATATGTATAAAGCTAAATGTAAACACTAAATATAGAAAAAGTAGATAAAAATTGACAAATTTATCTTTTTGATGTCTTTTTAACAAATGTAGCTAAGTAGTGGCAGGAAAGGCTAGTCACAAATGAAATTTATTGAGACATTCTTATTTGTCAGTCTAAGTATGAATTTTTTGGTCTTGGGATCTATATAAAAGTTATCAGCAATGCCAGAGCTCTGAACCTGGTGTGAATTTGAATCAGGAGAAAACACAGGTAGCTTTACTGTGGAACTAATTACAGAAGGCACCTTTCATTCTAGAGTTCATTTGATGTTGAGAAGGTCTGTCTCAGATGTCCCTTGAAGATGCAGAGATAGTATGTACCAGGGAAAAAGAAACACCTATCCTTTCTTCTTCCTTGCACTGATAAGGAAAAAAATCACTGTAAAAAAGAAATCTATGCTGCAGTATCACAATAACTGTCTACATTAACATGACTTAAAAGTCATGGAAGAAAAGGGAGTTTTCATAAAGAAAAATAATTGTCTTTATAAAAGAGGCTGTGTATCCAAGTGCTATTTTGTCATGAAAAGAGTCAAGAAATAGTTTATGCAGAGTAATTGAGGGAAATATTTGATTACATCAGTGAAAGGACATGAAGCCCTAGTTATAGCAAGGGAGTTGTGTTTCTAGGTTTCCTTCAAATGAAGTATAGACAAACACATCTGCACAAATACATAGATGTGCATGTCTAGTTTTTCATTTTTGTGGAATGTAGTTCTAACTTTCTCCTTTCTTTTTTTTTTCTTCATCTAACTGTTGTTTGCATATGGATACAAAGAAAAGCTTTTGTACATATTGATAAATATTAAAAAGCAGTTATTAAAGTGTGAGATTAGTAGGCCTTGGGAACACAGGTCATGGAGGTGAAAGAAAGCTAGGCATGCTTGGTAGCTAATGAGTAGGTTGAAAGAAATGTGCTATTTGTGTCCCACTTTAAAGACCGCCTAGTTTGGTTGAGTTCAGTTGTGTCTTGTGACTTTTGGCTGCTTGAGCACACAAGCTTGAGCTTGAGAATTTACTTTTAAAGTAGAGATAGGCTAGACTGCATTGAATGTGGAATAAAATGTTAAACCATTGGGAATAAAGTTTTAGAAAATTGGGTTGTAAGGAATAGTGTGTATCAGGTTGGACTGACAAAAGATGCTGTTAGTAATAGATGCCCAAAAATATATCGGAGGAGCTTCTTACTTTAAAGAGCTAGACAGAAAGAATTGTGGCTTTCCAGCAGTCTGTGAGAACCTGGCACAGACTACTGCCTTCACATCACAAATCACCACAGAAACTAAAAGGGTAAAGAGGCAGAATTAAATACTTGCTGAGAGGAAGCTAAGTACCTGGAAAACACAATATGAAATTTGCCAGAGATACATATGGTGCCTAAAAGATTTTGTAGGCAGACACATATAACTTCTCCTTCATAATAAATTGGTGTAATTAGGGAAGTTTTATAAATGTACCTCTGTAAGGTGCAATGATACTGCATTAGAACCTGAAGAGAAATCACATGGAAGGAGACATGTCATTTAATGTTGGGGTTGGGGGACATCTTGTTGATATTTTTAGAAAGACATTTTGTACACTGTGCCACTGGTATATCATAATTGAGTAATTGTCTGGTATTTAAAAATAATTTTAAAATCTTCAGCTTCTGAAAGATACTATATGAAAACTTCTGAAAGAGGTGTTCTTATTTTTTTCCTATATATGTCACTGAATGACATGAATAAATTACATACAGCAAAAGGTAGGGATAAAAGAATAGTTTAATATTCTGTCTCAGTTTATCCTGTTTTACATATGTCATATGTAAGAAAATTCACTGTGGGGGAAAGGTGTAAAATCTTAGTCACCATGGAAGCAAAATTTCAAAGAGCTGATGTTCATGTTAGGGAGACAGAGTTGCTAATCTGGAAGAATCCTGAAAGCACTGTGACAGTCTATCACAAATATTTCAATATATTTTGAAGCTCTGGTGATGGCAAAGCTATGATACCTGCTTTTTATAAAAAGTAAAATATTGTTACTGCAAATAATCAAGCCAATTTTATCTTGTTTTTGACTGCAGCAGCAAGCAAGTCTTTAGAACAAATCTTGAAGGAGGAAATTATAAGATATAATTTACTGTTGAGTATGTGACAAAAGGGTAAAGAAAAACAACAAAATGCAACATGGTTTTATCAAAGATCAATAAGACTACATTGATAACATTTTATTTACAGCTGCTTTCTAGACAAAACAAGAGTGGTAAGAAGGCATTCATCTGCATTTCTGTACATGATGGTAATACTGCAAACCATTTATCCAAAGAAGAAAAGTCCTGGTGGTTTTAGAGAAGCGACTCTGTCGTGTTACTTCACTGCCACCAGAGGAGCTGTGTCATTTTGGCCTGCTCCCCTCTAGTGTTATGATTGATGGGCTCAGTCAGGCTGTGGAAAGTTTATCACGTAATTAACACAAGAGTAGACCTATTTCCTGACCTTTGTCCTGACCATAGCACTGGCAGGACTTGATATTTTCACTACTAAGTAAAATTTTCATTCCACTTCTGTCTTTCTATATTATGACACAAATTTCAAAGTTAGGAACTGAGCTGACCTTAGGTTTTCATTCATCATGATGAAGGTCTACATTAATTAGATTTTCACATGCTTTCTAGCATGATCTGTGAAAATATGCCTTCTGGTTAAGTAATCTTATAACAGACCACTGGGATATATGCTGAAATTGGTGGTGTTGTCGTCCCATAGTCAGCACAAATGAGCAGGTTGTTTTAAAATACAGCTGCTTAGTTCAGTCAAGGAAAACTATAGATCAAGCAGAAGATGCAGTTTTTTAGAAAACTGTTTGTAACATCCTTTCTGGGGTGAATTTTTACTTCCTTAATTCAGTGATCTCTCTTTTTCACCTTTAATTTTGGAGAATCCTTTTTTCAAACTTTGTCAGCCCTCTGCTTTTTCCATCAGGGCATTTCTGGAAGAATTTCAGGGCCATTTTGCTGAGGTGCTACTTTTGCCCTGCATGCACCTGGGAGCAGCAGCAGGATTCTCTTCCAGCAGCAGCTAATGCCCTTGCTTCCATAAGGGAGCATGCAGACTTGTTCCTTAGCTCCCTTTGGGTTGTCTCCAGCACTTGAAGCTGCTAGCATTATGTGATACTCTTTCTTTTCCTGTGTAATATGTTGCTTGTTCTTAGCTGAAATCTCAAGTTTATACACTTATTAAAGCTGTCTTGCACAACCCAGAATCTGTTTAAATTTTTAGTGATAAATGTAAGGCTAAAATAAAGGAAAAAAAAATACTTGCTTGAGTTGTACAGGGGTTGATGTACTCTGGTCCAATCCTTAGAGCTAGTGAAGAGTTACACGGAAAACATTTAATACTAAACAAAAATACTATTAGAGATATGACATTGTAAAAGGAGCAAGATTGAGATGCCAAGAAATTCAGACAACTTGGCAAGAGTAAAGCATAGTGTTTATTATGACAATCAAGTACAGGACTGAGAAATGTAAAACTAATAATTGATAGTTTTATTCTAGTTGTTTGAATAGTCTATGAATATTAAATCAATGCATTATTCTCTGTAATTTAATAAATAGATATCTCTGACTTTGAAATTGTGTTTAGGCAGCCACAGAAAACTGTGGGAATGAGGGAGATAATGTTAATATATGTCTTTTTCTTAATTCTCAGGCTTAGACAGGCTTTCCACTTTGACTTCTGAATTTAAGATGATGTGTGGGTTTAGTTCATACCATCCATGTGAACATAGCCAGGAAATCGGAGGCAGAACTTCAGAGAAGGAAGGACAATCTTCTCTGGTATTTCCACATATCCCTAACTTTATTAATGTTCTAAATACTAAAATATAAGATAGAAATATGGAAAACAATATTTTATGTATAATATGATAATATACAGTATAAATATATAAATATAACAATATATAACATCTGTAGGGTTCTTTCCCCCCTTAGAAACATAGGCTTTTATACAGTCAGTGAAAGCAGAGATCAACTATTACACAGATAACAAGAACAAAAGGAAATATATTTGACAGTTTTATAGCAATGTGTGCCCTAACCCTAGACCTTGACCAATTTTGTTATATTTAAGGTTTATGTTGCCTAGAAATTATAGACTTAAAATGTATTTTATTTTGTGTTTATTCAAAGCAGAAGGCACTTTTTTTTTTATGTTATGAAACAATATTGTGTGGAGGCCTATTGCTTACTAGGTTTTCCATGTTTTATGTAACCAGGCTGTCAGAAATATGTCACATGATTTTAGGAAAGTATCTGTCAATAAAAATTGAATGCCTTAAAAAAAGTTAAAAAAAACAGCCAGAGCAACCTCCCAGGATGAGAAATGTTGAACAGTTCACCAATCTAAATCAGAAGAGGATTAGAAATTCCACAGTGAAAAAGAACAATAAATGAAGTTTCTAATACTGGAATTTTAGACATAATGTCCTAGGTCAGTCTTCAGGCAAACAACAGATGAAGTTAAATTGCTTCTTTTATACTGCAAATGCATATTTAATATGCACTTATGCAGTACTTGGGCTTATTATTTGAAGAAAAGTTGGCAAGAATGCCAATTTCTCTTTCATTCCCTAGGTTACATGTGCATCTTGGAAAACCTCTTCTTTCTCAGCAGTCATGTGTTGCACATTATATTTAGGCTGAGTGGTATAGGTTATGTGAAAAACTGGAAATTTGAAAAGATTGTCAAATGAAATAAAAACATTAAAGAACTTTAATATTTTTTATCATTGAGGTAATAATTTTATATGTAAAATATTAGTGTGCTTGAAATATTTGAGGCCTGGTAAAGTACACTGAACATCAAAAAGGTGAAAATTGAGTGTGATTGATTTGCCCTGAAAAATTATTCATTAAACTTTTGCTGTATAGTTTGAGCGAATATCATGAATGGGTGAATATGTACTGAAAACTAAGAAATTACATGTAGTTGCAATTGCTATCTCAGCTAAAAATATGAGCATCTTTGCACTATTTTTGTCTGTCTGTTATGGTTGTCCTCTTCTGGCATTCTGGGGCATGTTTGGTGCTGCACTGTTCAGGTGCTTTGCCAGATGACTGAGGCCTGAGTTAGCTGCCACCTTGCTGCCAGCAGACAGAGAAAAGGAGATAAAAAAGAATTGGAATTAGACTAATATGGAACAGCAGATAGCTGAAGTACAGCATTTCCTTACTTTTGAATGCAACTCCTTTTTTTTCCCTCCTATTTTCTCTCTGGTTTTTTAGTTTGGGTGTTTTTGTTTGTTGTTATTCTTTGTTTATAAAACTATTATAATCACTGAAATCCTTTCTAAATGAGAAACCATAAGAAGACTACAATTGTCTTTTCACATTTTGCAAGACTAAAAGAAAAGATTGTAAATGGAAATTAACCATTTTGTCTATTCCTTCTTCCTTTCCCTTTATTTCCTGTACTGTCTCCCAAAAATAGAGCAAGGCCAATGTAACATTTGGCTTCAAAGCTTATGAAATCACTTTGCTGTGTGAGCATTTTTGATCCTACTCAAATGGACAAAAGGAGGAGTAAACTGGGGAAAAGGAAGCAAGCAGATTTCGCTTTTGAAGATGCGAGCAGTATGTGCATAAGTCATGTTAGGTCTTGAGGTGACTGAATAGGGTGTTCAGAACTGGTGTTATGCTGAAACTATTCACTCTGCATTAGGAAGAATAAAAATGGAAAATCTGTCTCCAGTGTGTGTGTAGGTTAAGATGTACTGATGCAGCTGCTGTGTTAATGGTGAAAGTTTGATATAGTGTTTTTTTGGAGAGAATCACTGAGACTGGCAGAAGGGGGAGCTTTTGGAGTATAACTCATTCTGATCATTAGTCTCAACTGGTCCTCACTGACAGCCGTGCTTCTGGGCTTTTGCAAATCCAGCATAAGGAGGATAGAAGAACATCTTTAAAGATAAATGTGAGGTTATTACAGCAAGATCCTCAGGGAAGCATTATTTCAAGCTCTGCTGCAGCACAGTGCCTTCAGTGCATGTGTGTGTGTTTTCAGTATGACTATGAGTACAACTACTCCAGTTTTCTTCCTATTTTCATTTCCATTCGTGTCTCTTCTTCCCCTTGATAATTAAGCAAATTCAAAGCTAACAACATTTTTTATGATTTTGCTGCTTCTTAAGGATTTTCTTTCTCACCTTGTAGCTCTTTGAAAGGCTTGTCTTCTGAGCATATCAAAGATCTATAAGGTGAATTAATTGAGTCAAGATTTGCTTGTATTTCTCTGTGGACAATACTGAACACTCTTTTACCCACATTTTTCATACAGAAAGACAGTATGAGTGGAAACCATACTGGAACATGTGAATTTTCATTCAGTAGTGAATAGATTACATATATTACAGAGATGGATTTCATGAACAGTGGTGTTCAGTTCTTGATCATAGGGATTGGATGAGTACCTGTTGTGTCATAGTAGAGGAGACAAGATCAGTAGTGCTTCATCTTCATGGGAATGGGAGAAAGAGGCAGGTCATATAAAGGTGGAGAGCAAGGAACTTGGAAGCTGAGCCAGAAAATTCTGCCTGAGTCACAGTACCAAAATTAAAACAAAATATACAGAAGGCCAGAATACCTGATACTTCCAAACTTAATCTCATGTTCCCATTCTTTTACTTGATTAATTGTGTAATCCTTTGCAATAGAAGAAAAATAAACGTATTTTTATCCCTCACTGGGGTTTAATAAGTTATTCTAAGCTCCTAAAAATATCTTCTGAGTTTATAATCATCTTACTTGCTGAAGATTTTTGGCAGGGTCCTCACAATACTTATTTGATCTAAAGCTGAAGTTCTTGTCTAACTCTAAATTTAGGATGTTTTCCATACCTTGTGAAAATAATTAGGGAAAAGGTAAGAATTGGGTTCCAGAACTTCGTGACCAGGGATTTGTAGGAAGAAATGTTTTAAAGGAGTTTTAAACTCCTGTTTTAAATGTTTTAATTTAACCTCTTAGGGGAAAAAAGAGATTTGAGAGACCTTGGTTTTAATTTTTACTCTTTTCATGGCAGGTAAAGAGAGTCAAGATAAATTTTTTGTTGTTCCATTTAAACCCATAGCAGAAATCAGCTGATCATCTAATAATTATCAAATTATTCACCATTTAATTATTCCAGATTATTTGCAAACATCTTCACCTCCAGAAGGTATTACTTCATGTAATTACCTCATGAATGATTAAGGTGTCTGAGGCCAAAAGCTGTTTATAAACTAACAATATAAATTTGTAGTTCAAAATCTTGTAGTTGACTGAAATTTAGTCTGAAATCAGTTGAAATCAAATTGTTGATTCTTCTAGGTTAAGAAGTACTTGCTAATATAATTAAATAATTTTTACTATCTTATTTATTCCAAGACTACTTCATGCTCAAGTGAACAAAATTATATAATTACTCTTACCATAATCTGAATTAATTAAATTCCTTAATGATTTTTTACACATATAATTATTTACTGTTGTTTGAATAATAGTTTTTTAAAAAATAGATAAAAACTATTATGAAAATTAAACTCCAACTGAATAGCAATTAAGGTGCTGAACAATGTATTTGAACTTGAGCAAGACAGTTAAATGCAATAAGAATTAGCAAATGACTGAGTGAATTAAGGAGAGGAAGCTTCATATCCTGTTTTGTAATTTACAGATATTTTTGCTGCTAATTAGGTCAAAGCAAAAGGAAGGGGTTGTTCTGGTTCTGAATATGCACGAGAAGACTCTTTAAACTTGACAAGATTATTTAAATGTTGAAATGTCGAGGGGGTGGGGAAAAGTAAATCTATCAATTCTGACATTCAGTAGTCATGGATAACATTTCACTATATAACATAGCATGCAGAAATATGTAATTTTCTTGTATAATTATTTCTTTTTGGGTGTGAGCAGAGTGATCCTCTGTGGTCAGCAAGAAAGATGCCTTGAACTAATAAATTATTTTAAAGAATTAACAGCTGAATTTTGATAGAGGAATATGTTGAATAAGCAGTTTTGTTGGCATAGCATTTTAGATGGTGTAGCCAAGGAACAGAGGCAAACTAGCTGGCAAACGTAACAAAATTTATGTCCTGTAGAAGTTTATCTCATAGCTTATCTCCTGTTTTATTCCCTTGAATGTATTGTATTTTGTCTAATAAAGGGCTAGCAAACTTGGACTAATAATCAGATAATTATCAGATCTTTAGATGTGGAGAAAATCTTAGAAACAGCTTTCAACATTTTAATGCATTGTTTATTTTAGAGTGTATTGCCGCATGAAATTAAAATATTACAGAAGCTTCTTGCCAAATGTGACTTACAGTATCCTTTTAAAACTGCTTCCAGATGTTTAAAAGAAAAACCTTTTTAGTATGTTCAGAAAGCCTGGGAAATTTTACATTTTGAATAAAGTCAATGTTCAATCAGAAATCTTGCATGCAAAACTAGTAGAATTATAATTATCAGTGTTGCTGTTATTATGCTAAATTACACTAAAATGCTTTCTTAACGCAGTTTTGGTTTTTGTGGTTTTTTTTTTTTTTTTTTTTTTAATACCTTTGGCTTTGAATGAGTGGGTGGAAAAAACAGGCTATAGA
This sequence comes from Anomalospiza imberbis, assembly GCF_031753505.1. NCBI lineage: Eukaryota > Metazoa > Chordata > Aves > Passeriformes > Viduidae > Anomalospiza > Anomalospiza imberbis. Next base: position 68,490,428 of record NC_089683.1, on the reverse strand, counting down.
AACTTACTTAGGCACAAGCTGTATTCCCAGCTAGTTTATATTCAAACATGCAATTAACTTTATTACTCCATTTGTCTTTTCTCTTTCAGTAGATCTATTTCATCTCTTTATCCATATCATGTGAATCTAAACTTTGGCATCTTAATACATCTGACATTTTAGAGCTTAAGCAACTTAATATTCTTACAATGTAGATTTTACTGCAAACTGCGTATGCAACTAATTTTTACAGTCTATTTCTGGCTTAACTCACAAAGCATTGTCATATCTCAAACCACTATGATTTTCTCCTCTTATGTATTATATAACATATGCTTTCCTTTCATTTTCTGGTTGGATAACAAAAGAAAACACTTTGATCATGAAATCTGGCCCTATAAGAGGAATAAGTAACCTCTTGCTCTGTATAAGCTTTACTTCTCTGAATTGCTGCTTGTGACACTGCACATTAGGTTGGAGCGCTCCAACTCCAACCCTCTGGAGCTGTATACAATACAATTTTACACAGAATAGTTATGAGAGTTTTTTGTTACTATTCTTTTATTGAGAGCTTCTGCAAAGAAACACAGCAAAATTTCTCAAAGACTATAACAATTTTATGTTTCAAAAAACAAAGGCTCGTTCCAGGAGTTGACAGGATAGATTCTGTACTAACTTTGTGTGACATCTTTGGAATAACTTTTTTCATCTCTTGCTAGTATCTTGATTTTCCTTTCAGAACAATTGCATAGGAAATTGATGCTACAATAACAACTCATGGTTTTTGTTCCTACTTCACAGTGGAGCTGGCGCATATAATATGTACATATATTTTCTTGAAAATTTTCTTGATCCTAGTTAATCAGGTTCCAGATCACTTACAATCATTATGTAGAAATATTTTATATCAAATATTTACTATCAGATACATTTTTAAAGAATTTTTATATTTAATATTTTTTGCTTATATTAATTCAGATTTTCAATGCACATTGTAATGCCTAAATACTTGTGTCCTGCATATCGCTATTAATTCTTATTGCTCTCTCATCACCTTTGCAGGACGAACTCTGCTGGAAAAGCTCTTCAGCCAGCAGGAAAATGCACCACAAGAAGAAGCAGAAAAACTCTGTTCTCGCATTATTGCAATGGGTCTTTTGCTCCCATTCACTGACTGCTTTAGAGAGCCATGTAACCAGAGTGCCAAGCAAAGCACACCGACGTTTGATGTAAGTACTGAAAAACTTGTCTTTTCCCTCTTTTGTGAAGCAGGACATGATTTTCTAATAGTTTATCCCTCCTGAAAGAATTTGGTTTGTCATTTTAATGAAAATTGCCCTTAGGAGAGTGACCAGCTATTTTTCTCTGCTAAGGTATGTACACTTTTTTAACCACATGAGTATGTTCTTCTATAACTTGATTTAATAACTTTTTAAGTCATATTTCAGTCTTAGTCTGTTCTTCATTTTCAGTTTTCATTGTTGTTTTCTTTGAATCAAAGCACTCTGTATGACTACCAAGATTTCAATCAATAGCTGCTTCACCTAAAAAAATATAAATCAAAGAAAAAACAGAAAACAGCATGTCACAAAATTTTACAGAACACAAACTAGTTGTCTATGCAAAGTTGTTGGGTTTTTTTTCCCTGAAAATGCTTTTGGTACAAAACAGTGCAGGGGTTCATGAAAACATGCTGGCATTCCAGCTATAGTGTTATATGTACCTGTGGGCTCTCTGGCGAGGTGTTTGCCTACTTTTACAAACCTGGTTGTAGACATAACCTTACATCCTTTTTCTTTCTCTTGAATAATGAATTCAACATTAGGATCTTCTTGTTGTAACCTAAGGCACTTTGTACTGTTTTATGTGGCTAAAGATAATTAGGGTTTTTCTCTCTACAAATTAGCTTCAAAATAATGTACAAATTTTAACTAATCTATTTAATGTCTTGCTGATATAGTTAAGATCATCCCTACTCTACACATTAAGCTGAAGTTTGGTTACAGACACTCAAAAAAGGGTTGGCATAGATATGAGAGAACATGATTACTTCTTAACTCTTTAAATCTTTCTCATCTTTCCTGAAGAATAGTTTAACACAACTGGAAAAGGGAAAACTGCAAGAATATTTTTTATCCAATGAATTCTTATACAAGCTTTCCTAAATAACACAGTTGATCTACAAAGATCTCTTACAATATTATGTGCTTATGTTTTGACTTTGGTGTTACTGTTTGTTTTTCTTTAAGATGCAACATTTGAAACATTTTTTTAACTAGTTTTTGAAATTAATTGAAAAACCGCAGTTTAAATATAAAACTGAGGTTACTCAGGCAACTTAAAATCACACAGCATTTGAAAATCCTTGTGGTTAAATATACTCATAAAAGTTAGTGGAAAAGACAAGCTTCTTATTTTTCAGGTTGTTTATAAGAGTCGGGTAGTATTTTCCCCTCTCCTGCTGTTACCATATATTCAGCAATTTCCTTTAGATTATTGAATACCATATTTTTTAAAAGCTTCTCCTGCATTCTAGATGGAATTTTTTATCAAATTCAAAGTTTGCAGGGAAACAGGAAAGACTCTTTTTTTTATATGGATATACCATGCTTTTTCTGAGTAACAGGTATCTTAGTTATCTTTTGTTTAACATATCCATAGGAGGGACATAGTAGTAGCCTAGTGCTGCATCAACCATCTGTCAAGGTCAGGAATTTAAGATGTTGCTGGATTAGCAGTGATCTTAATTTGACTCAGTCTTTCAGTAAGCCACAAGTATCACAGCTTCAGTGACTATTTTTCTGTATCAATCCCCTAAATAGATCACACTTCTGGTAAAAAAATATCAGAAGTAGTGCACGGCCCTCTTACGTAACCAGTAGTTCATTGTACTTCAAAGGAGCACACAGCTGTCTTGAACACCAGACTTCCATAATTGAATTCCACCTGCTGTAGAGATGAGAGCTGCTGATGCTGAGTTTTGGAATATGTTTCTACTCCAACCTCGATGACTAAAGACAGTACAGGAACACCTATCAGTTTATTTATTACATGTTCTCAGAAAAAAAAAAAAATATATATATAGAACTTGCAGTATAAATTGTAATGGCTGAAAACTTGAAAATTGTGCATCTCCTTGTTTCTTAGAGTAAATTTAAAATATTTTACAGGAATAAATGCTAATTGTTATTTTTACCATAACAATTAAACATTTAAAACATTATATGCTTAAAAATTAGCTTGAAAAACATTATGGTGATGCTGAATATTACTTTTAAAAGAACCTGTAAGGTTGGTTAGTCATGTCCTCTCTTGCATCTCTCTCCATGTGTCTACTTTGAGGTTTTTTTTTTCCTAGTCACATTTTTCTTGTTTGTTTGTTTGCATTTTTTAAATTCATTAGAGCAAAACTTTAGTGTTGACCTAACAGCTTATTTTGAAGACCTAAGAATCAGGACTTAATTAAGGACTAGCCTTAATACCTAAATTTCACCCATCTAGAATTAAGAGGTACATCTTCTCTGACTTTACTCCAAAATAAGGAGAAGAGCCAGACTCATACTCTTAGTTCATCTCTGAGTTCATCAGACCCCTAGTTCAATTTTGGATTGCCTCCAGTTTGGGTGATATCCTCTTAGCTGAAACTGCCATCAGCAAAACTCCTGTAGCCCTGTCCTGGTCCCTGCCACCTTGTTGGCCTTCCTCCCTTCTTCACAAAGGTGCTTGCCTGTTCCTTAGTGTTACTTTGGCTATCTTGATTTTCATCTTATTCTGGTGCTTGTAAAGTTTCTTAGACCACTCTTTCAGAATATTTTTTTTTTTTGCAGAATTTCCAACACTTTTTCCACTGAAACCTTTGAATCCTTTACTCCTTTTCTTACTTATCCCTTGTATTTCTGAACTTTAAAGTACTATTTTTTTTAATTTAGTAAAATCCATTGTTCCCTTCTTGCTTAAGTGTGGTCCCACAGACTTTAGTTTTTGAAGATGTTAGGTTACAGTTTATGAAAACAATTCAGTAAGTTTTGTTCATTCTATGATCTATTGTTCATGGCTTGAGATGAATATAAACAGATTATTTAAAAGTCCTATTCTCTCACTCTGATCCCCTTTTCTGGATGGCCTCTAGTGAATTTAATTTAGCATGGCTAATGCTGAAATCTCTTGAAATGTTTGCAACTGTACATTGTGATTATAGTCTCATTTTCTTTATTATTCATGCCTGCTGGTCACCTCTACATCTCCCTGTCTTAGAAATGTTTGTCCAAATATTTTGTCTGTATTCTCAGTAATGCAAGAGATCTGGTTTGCTTTTTTTCTCCCAAGATATTCCAGGCTTCAGTTTAGGCCATTGAAAAATAGTTCATGCCCTCTTCTTATTTCTTTTTGGATCCTATTTCTTTCTCTTCCCCTTTGTCTGGCTGAAATTAAGCATTTTATTAAAAGACAACTTTCACAGCTCTTAGTTTCTTGGGCTAGTTTTATAATGGATCCTAGAATTCAGTTTCATTTAAATTCTTGGCACTTGTGTCTCTGGTGTACACTATGGTTTGTGGATGTGATGCTTACTCCTTTTCTCATATATGGCAAACATGATGGGTCAATAAATGCCAAATTAGAGCACAAATCTTCAGAGAACTAACAGCTGTCACCACATTTATGCTGAGGATAGTGTCCAGTTCCCAAAGGCTTATATATTACTCATGTCTTTGGACTGAGTTTAATGATGATTAGAGATGACATGTTGCTGAAGTATCTCTGAACTTTTTGTCAAATTAGCCCAAAGGACAGAAATTTTAGAAGTCTTTTAAGAACTTATGAGAAAACTTGCATGTTCAACCTTGGCCTGTTTTATCAGTTATTTCTTTTGAAACAGCTGATGCCAGTTGTCCAGAATAAAAGATTAGTCTGAAAAATACAAGTTGAACAAAGCTTTAAAAGTCACATAAATAGACATGGGTTTGTGTTTTTAGGATTTGGGTATTGAGAAGCAGTGGAAGCTTTTTTTATAGCTCTTCCTACCTACTCTTACAATGTAAAGAGCGTCTTAAAAAGTAAACGTTCAGTGGCAGGTTCTCTGTCTAGACATACGTTGCCTTTACTGCTAGTTTCCCATTTGCAAGGGAGGCTGCTAATTATTGCTTCATTTATGTCATGACAACTTACTCATCAGACTATCTTTAGTCTTTAATGCCTCTCCAAGTATTTTATAAAATAAAAACAGAGTTTAACTAAAAAATAAAGTCAAGCAAGTAAATGGGCAACTTAGATTAATAAAAGCCTACAGAAAGCATGTTCTCTGAAAAAATTGCTTGCTTTTTGAATATCTGCCTTTTAAAATTTTCCCTTTTTAGCAGCTGTGAGTTATTCAAGAGGGTTTCTAAAGATTCAAATTAAAAAAAAATCTTCTGAGTGAATGATATTAAGACATTAATGTCTTGTGAAAAAGTGTTCCATTCATAAACCATAGAATCATAGAATTGTTACGGTTCGCAAAGACCTCTAAGATTATCAAGTCCAACTTTTATCCCAGCACCACCATATTCACCATTAAAGCATATTCCCAAGTGCCACATCCACATTCCTTTTGAACACTTCCAGGTATGGTAATTCGTGGTTCAATGCATGACTACCCTTTCAGTTAAGAAATCTTACCTTTTACCCAATCTAAACCTCCCCTGGTGCAGCTTGTGCCTTTGCCCCTTGCCTTCTCATTCATCCCTGTGGGAGCTACCTACCTTCCTACATGTAGTGCAGCTGTAGTCTTAAGCTTTTTAGCATGATACCTCATTATATTTTTTTAGGAGAGTAAAATAATCCTGAAATTGACATGTCTAAAGGGTGCATCTTTGGCAAGAATGTAGCAACAGGCAAGTTTTTCCTTCCTGTTGGAGGATTACAGTTTTTAATAAGTAGAGATCTCATCTGCTTAGCTCCTCTCTTAATAATCACCAAAGGTATATGATAACTATCTTCAGAGAGCCATCAGTAATGTGCATAAATTATAAATATTTGCATTAGAATTTAAACTGTTCATAACAAGGAAAAATCTGGCATTTTCCTATCAATATGAGGCAACTTTCTTTAACGTCTCAGTGCTAAGAAATGCTGACAGTACTTGCTGTTTGAATTTTATCCAGTAGTTGCAATTAACACACACTGTAAATGTAGTCCCTAATTATGACTTCCCGTTTCAGATTTTCCAGTTCATGTTTTATAGTCTTAAGCTATGGGAAGTTTTCTCTTTCATATCAAGTTCCTTCTTTTATTTTTCCACTTTTCTTCTGACAAGCTTTTCAAGTAACTTTGTGTTGCTTCTGAACATTAGGTTTAAAATGCCTAAATTCTGAATGAAAAATTATTTTGTGATAGGGGCTTTCTTTAATAATTTCGTAAGTGCTTTTGAGAAGAAAATAGAGCATACCTTAATATTCATACTGAATTCCTTGTCTGAAGAATTTAATCTCTATTTCACACTGAAGGGTCCAGTAATGACTTCTTTTCAAGTGGCACTAAAAAAATATCATCTCCCTTCATCTTTGTGATTTGATTTTGACTTAGCTATATCTCTACATCTCTTTTCAGTGCTTCTATTTAATGCTCTTACTGTATTAAGCACAGCTGTTAATGCCTTTTTGATTTATCAACAGTTTCAGCACATTCTATAATGAAAGGGCTAAATAAAGTCTTCTGGATATCTTTTTTTTTTTTTCCGTGTTATGACGTGATTTTATACAGTCATGTTTGACAGTTTGGGATAGGCGCTTCCCCTTGTGCCATTTGCAGTTATGATGCCTGACTAGGCTGTCATCTGTTTCTGAAATAATGCTTCCCCAAGGAAGCAGACAGACAGCACGAATGAAAAATGCTGCAAAAAATGGCTGTTTTCCTATTATCTCCTGGCCACCTGTGGTGATGCAAATGCTTTCTAAGGAAATAAAGATGCTGCTTTCTTTCTGCTGAGTAGGAGCAGATGGTGGGACTTTGCAAGTCGGAAGGAAGAGAAATTAGTGACATGAAGGCTTGACTTAATTTTAACTTATTTGCACGGCTGATATCAGTCTGAAAATTAGTAGGAAAACAGATTGCAAATAGACTCCTTTCTCAGATGACAGAGACCCAAGATACCAGTGATCAGTTTGCAAAGAACTTTCCCAAGTACTGACATCAGCTGGGAGAACTCTAATTCCAAACTGCTGTACATAGCTGGCAACGATGCATACAGCATTTTTTCAAGCATACTTTCAATGGTAGTACACATAATAGGTAAGACTGAATGCAGGCCCATCTCGGAGCAGTATTTATCAGAGCAGCACATTGGAGTACTTGATTTTGTCATAGTACATTAGAGTCAATAGTGAATAACACTTTAAAAGTGAACAAGTGAAAATTGTGGACTAGAGCAGAGAAAACAGATAGTTAATCTGCTCTCTTTGTTTGTAGTGTAGGTTACCACAACAGTTCATTTTTGGCCAAATCAGAGCACCCATGTCTCCTCTTCCATTGCCAGTCACACTTAGTGACACTTTGTCTTTTGTGGTGAGCAATTCTGAATGCTTTTGAGTGGGGTACAATGCAAACAGCTGGTTGATCATTGGGCCGAAGTGTTGTTCTTATGCTACTTCCCTGCTTCCATTCTTAAAGAAAAATTTTCCTGTTGTTAGCTCAGACCCTGAGGTCTTTTACCCCTTTTACTCTTTTCTTCTTTCTCTTTCTTTGTTCTGCTTCCTTGTGGTGATGCTACCATATGAACTTTCAACTTAGATGTTTTATGTGTAGGATGTTTCTAGGTTTTTCAGGGGATTTTTTTACAATGGACATTAATAACTTGCTTGTTGCTCTGAAGAACTGCCTCAAGCGCCATATACTGAATGCTAAGTTTACACCACCTGTTTAAGTTTTTTAGTATCATTGTGCATATGATGAAGGTGGCGGTTAGCCTGTCACCTCAAGAGATATTTATATTTAATGACTTTCTGTAGGTTAGTTCTCTTTCTTCAGAATGTCAGTCATAAAAAGATGCCTTTTCTCACTTGGAATTGCAAATAAATTAAGGGTTGAATTTGCATATATACTGCATATCTCTTTCAAAGAGAGTTTTTATAATAGTAAAAATTACATTGTCAAATTGCATAGAGAAATTTTCTAAGGAAGAAGTTTGATTTGCGTGATTCAATTTTTTCAGAGTCCAAACTTATGGAAGAACTGTGTCAGTATAAATGAAAACAATTCCTGATGAGGAAGCTTCTTGTCTCATCTTACATTTTCTGATGAGTCAATGAGAAGACAAACCATCAGGTCATGTCAGTAGTAGCTGATAACCTGGTAGTCTTGGAATGTGGCCTTCTAGTTGGATATGCAAAGAGGCTAGATCTTGACCTGTTTTCTTGAAGGCTAGCCACTGTTCCTTTTTCCAAGGAAAGTTTACTGTAAGCTCACCAGTTGAACCTATTTAGCTCTGATAAATGTAGAAGTTACTGGGGAACAGGAAGACCAAGACAGCACTGTAACAGAATAAGAAGAGATGTAAAAATCTGAAATTTAGTTTCCTGATTTCCTTTCCCAGTGAGAGTTCTAACTGCAGAGCTATCAGCTTTTTTGCCTCTCCTGGGATATAGTGTTGAATCCTGAGTGAAGTTTGATGGGATCAAACATGTTTTTTTCTCTTTCGTTGAGGAGGCTGAAGTCATTTAATGGGAAATAAATGTTTCATGATTTTTGACAATTGAAATGTTTTTAAATTCATTGTTGAGGCACATTGGCTCCCTGAAAAGAAAAAAAAAAAAAACAAAACAAAACCCTTTGACTCAAGTAAAATGCTTATGTAACAAATTTAGTTCATGAGGATAAAGTGCTGCTTCAGCTATACATTACAGTATTATGAAGGACTTGCTGGTTTTCAACCTTGGAAAGCATCTGTGCTCACTAGTGCAGCCAAAGGTAGCACAAGGCAAGGGCCATGTTTAATCACTGCTCTGGTTCTGCCAGTGGCAAGACAGAGCTTTGTTACTGAACCTGTCCTCAAAAAGTAAACCACTTTCCCCATTCTTAAAAGTATTGATTTCTTTATTTTAAAAGCTGCTTAAAATAAAGCAGTCTCCTGCTGATAAGAGCATTTTGAGGTAGTCTGGCTCTAGTTTCTCAAACTAAAACCTTGCTTCTACAATTAACTCTTTGTATGCAGTAGAGAACATGCAGTTGACTTTCTTTCATTTTAGAGGTTGTATGCTTAGCGTACTAGAATGATTAAACCTCCTGAATGGAAAAAAATTAATTCCTTCCACACACTTGAAACTGACTAAATGCCAAGAAATTATATACAAATTTGGACAAGCTTTTTGGAGCTTTTAGCTTGCAAAACACCTCTGAGACATGGAGTCTGGTCCCTTCTTATCCCAAGTAACATAAAATGGAATTCCTCTATGAGTTTATCTCATTACATCTTAAATGCAGTTTTACGTTTTCCTCTCCTCATTCTTCAACGTCTTCCCACTGAAAGAATGTCATCCAGAATGACTTGATGAGTAGGAACCTTCTCATGCCCACTGCTCTGTGTTTACTCCTGGCCCATTTATACTTGCCTGAGAACATGCCAACACTTCTGTTCTTCCCTTTTCAGGATAACTTCAAATGTTTATAGTTCTAGCGAAAAAATGTTCAAGTTTACTATTAAAAAGAGGTACTGCTAAAGTGCTTCCTCCCTCTGCTGCTACCCAATACTAGAGCACTGTGCTGCTCTTCTGCCTCACCTTTCCCACCTGACTGTGCTTTGGCTTTTTTCCTTGAGAATATTTTTAATACTTCTGGTAAGTTTTTCCCCCCTTGATCCTCACATTGCTAATGCATGCTTTTGCAGCCATTTGGGGAAAGGTGCATACACCTATTGCTATGTCAGCTCCATCTTCTATATCTCTTTTAAGCCTTTCTCACAATGGCTGTTTTTGTTCTTTGAACTGGAAGCAGATAAACAGCTGATGATTGAGAACTGAAATTACATTGAGCAGATGGTTGTTCTACCTGTATATCTCCAGAAGCAATATAGCCCACATTCAAGGTTGCATATTATATTCCTGCAGTGAGGGATATCTGTAATTCATCCAGGGAACAAAACTGGTCTCTGTGTGAAAACATGTGACCCTTTTTCTGAAAGGTCCAGGCCTGCTAGAATGACTTCTGATGTTTGCTGCAGGTCTAACTCGTGGCCCTACTTTTGGGTTCACCAACAACATGGCAGTTGCTAGGGGCCTTTCTTTGAGCAGCTTCCAACATTCATTTCCACTTTTAAAGATGAGCTGGAAAGAATCTCCAGCTCAAGCAGTGAAGTGAGTATTTGATATTTAATTTATTACATAGCTGAAGTGTAACACTGTGGTACTAGAGAATGAAAAGTTGTAACAAAAAGCATACTCTGTGCATACTCAGAGCTGTCTGGGAAGAGGGAGTTAAACTACAGACCTGACTCTGTGATTCTAAATGCTAGCATCTATAAGTGGTAAAATGTATATTGATTAGGTACCATCAGATCCTGCAGGCAGTTTGCCTCGCCCATGTGCAGATGCTCTGCACTTTTAAGAACCAGTGGAAAGTGCTGTGTAAGGATGTGTGGAAACAAGAACTCTTCTTGACATCATGTTCAGTGCACTGGACTCAGACAGCTTGAAGCTTCCAGCATCTGCCCAGATATGAGTCTGAATAAATAAGACTGGGATCATTCATTACTAGAACATATATGTGATTTTATTCCCTCAAAAGAGATGCTTTAAAGACTAAATAGTGGAGTTTGAGCAAGATGAAGGGGAAATTCCAGATGTATCCAAAACTTGATCACGGTAAGCATATTCACTGACTGTATGTACAATGATATTTAGTAAAAATTGCCTCTGAAATGAAAAGATTAAAAGACAAAAATTTGCATGTGGAAATCAATGTTCATGGAAGATTGCTTTGTAGTTAATAACACTAAAAACAAATCTGATTTTTTTACCTTTGAATTATTTTGTTTCTTTTGATTGGGACTTCAGCATCACAGAATTACATATTTCTTTCTGCAAACAGTTCTAAAAATCATGCATATTTATGGAATTATCAGATTTGAAAAAAGGAGAAATAAGGTGGGTTAGTGTATTAACTGACAAGGAGCTAAAGACAACACATAAAGAGGATTAGGTGTTGGACCATAGCTTCAGTACATAGGAATTAGGATATTCAAGTGATTTGTATCTTTTGAAGGGCATGAAAGTAGAGACAGGGTTAATCTTTTCCCTTTTCAAGTGTAATTTATGGACTATCAGCTTGCCATCCAGAACTTCAGACTACCTTTCTGTCATGAGGACATGAGGGTTTTTCATATTTCAAATAGCATTTATAAGCTTGCAAGTAATCTGAAAGTAGTTGTTAAATACCTTGTTTCTATGGATATGCTTTCATTATAGTGCAAGTCCCTTGGAGGCATTTTTGAAAATCTACATTTACATCTGTAAATTTCCATTACATGAGGCGTCTATTCTATTGTCCTTCTCTGTATTGAATAGAAAACAAAGAAATCCCCCCCCCAAATGCAATGCAAACAAAAAATACTGTCTTTTGTACTCACAATGCTGGGTTAAGAGTTTTTTATCAAGTTGTGTGATGTTTTAATTTATAACTGCTCATATCTTATATACCATAAATTATATCAGCAAGAACATAGGTACTTCATATTTTCTTACCTTCATAATGTATACCATCTGTACAATAATTCTGAGTTTGGGTTTTTTTTTTAATACATCTTGATTCATGTAGACTAATCTTATTTCAAGAATCTGTTGTTAAATTATTGTATTATATCTTTCAAGAACTGGCGTGGTGAAATGTCATGTCCAGGAACAGTTTAACTGTTTGTCTTCATCATTTATGCTATGTCAACATTACCTACAGTCAGTTGTCTTTTGTTTTACTGCTCTATAACCCTACATGTAATCCTATTGAAAGTCATCTGTGCTTAGCCAGTTAACCCTGTGAAGAGCATGTTCTTCCCTCTGTTCCCTGGACTGTAAAAGATGGTAGAGTGGGCAAGGAAAAAGTTGTTCTGGTTTGTTTCAATTACTTTTTCAAGTCTTATTTGCATTTTTGAGATTTAAATGGTGCAGAAACATGACTAATAGCAAAATCCAGGACTTTTTCTTCACACAACATGTACAGGTACAACTCCCTCTCATTCTTACTCAAACAGTGTTGGAAATTGGGCAGAAGCTCAGAAATACATATCCTCTAAAAAACTGGAAATAGACAAAGGGAAAGAATTAAGTGACTCAAAGGACTGAATTAATCAAGCCTTTCAGATGTTCAAATAGAGTAGCACAGTAATGCTGCTCTAAGGGACAGGATTTTTGAGGATCATGGAGTTCAGGGCTATGTAAAGAACCTGATGTTATTTTTTTATTAAGCTTTTTATCCATTTATTTTTACCTTTATGTAAAGTCAATCTACATGTCTGGATTTTTGCCATGATTTTCATACTGGGAGGGTCTAATGAGCTTCCTTTGACCCTGACTGAGGCACCCTCTGTAAAACAAATGTTTTTACTTTATTACCAGCATTGTCTGTTCCCAGTAAGTTGCTCCCAATCAAACATTTTTACTCTTACAACAATTTATTTTTAGGCAAGTAGAAACTTAGTCACATAGAATAGTGATTGTCCCAAAAACAAGCAGCATTTTCTTCTTACTTCTGCATATTTCTTCAAAGTTTATTATCTGTCAAATTTTTAAAAAAAGAGTCTTAGTCTAAAAATGAAATATGTACCAGCTTTTACTCAGGCAGTAGAATGGATGAAGCCCAATGAACATCATCTTTGTAAGAAGGTATTACTGTGATATGACTGCATTTTCATCCTGTGACTTGATTTTTTTCTAGTTTTATGTTGCAATATTTGCATCTTTCCAGATCATTTGTCAGGAAATTTACTTGTGCAATTGCTGTGAATGTTCTCTATAGAATTTACAGTATTATAAATGTTTAATGACAAGGTGTGCATGTTGATACAGACTAGGAGAAGAATAGCTACTTGAATTGTGGTCATCTAAAATCTTGCTGTTAGCTTAAAGCATAAGTCTGCCCTAGTTTTCATCAGAAACTCTCTATGTGTCCTACTTTTAATCATAGACTCAAACTCAAAGCTGTTGAGCAATAAGGATATAATCTGATTTGAACCCAGAGGACTGAGAATACCTTTAGCTGTTGGTTTGGGTTTTTTTAATTTTACCCCAAAAGAAAATCCACCTTTTTTACCTGCTTTTCTAAAAGTATTAAAATGGAAATGATAAAAATAGGGCTGCAAAGAGTGAATCTATCAGTTTAATTTCTGCTGAAATAATTCTGTTCATTTTCCTTGCTTGTGTGTTTGGTGTAAAACAATTATGTACGGTGTGGAGAGAAATATTTCCCTCCAAGCCGTAAAACTGGCTGTATGTAATGAAGTGCAGTCATGATGGACAGAATGTGTTATCACGGTAAGAAAACAAGTGGCAAAGAGTTTCTTACACAAAAAAGTGCTGAACTGTATCTTAACGTGTTGTTGGGTTGTAGAAAAGGAAAAGCTTAATTTTCTGTTGTTAACAAGCAAAACTATTTTAATATAGATTTATGTTAAGTCTTTATCAGACTGAAGAGCATAAATCCAAGTCTGTCTTGATATAGGGGATGTTGAGTAATTTGTACTGGAAACAAAAGCTTAGATATTTTGACCTTGTCTTTCTAGATGAACTTTTCCACTGTTTCGTGTTTTTTTGTTTGTTTGTTTGTTTTTTTTTTTTTTAATCACAGCAAGACCAGCTTTATACTTGGGCTGCAGTTAGCCAACCCACACATTCAAGAGATTACATTGAAGGAAGCTTTCCAAGGAGAATTCCATCTGCGTGGCCTCCACCCAAACCTCCAGATGAAGAACAAAAGCTCAAAAGTTCAGAAGAAGGTACAGTTCTTGGATACAGAGTAGATAAATGTATAGCATATAGGAAGCTGCTGTGTTTTAGAATCTGAAATATAAACTTAGTATCTTGGCTACTAACAAACACCTGGTTTTGAGAATCCTGGAGTAGCCTCAGAAATAATGTCAGCTAGTATGAATCTAATAAAAAATATTCACTAAAAATGTATTCTTTTTGTTAGCAACCAAGATGTGTACCTGGCATCTGTTAAATAATGGATTTTACCAGGTGCTGTGATCTTTATTCTTTTCCAGTATAAATACTTTCAGAGCTCTGAGATATGAAGGGTTTTTTTTCTTAAAAATATGAAAACTTCAGAAGCCCACTGGTGCTATACTGAAAGTTATCAGAGTGGTGTAAGGTATTCCTTTGTAGATTCAGCAGTCCTGTGCTGACAGAGGGGTAGGAAAAATGTATCTGAAAAAATAAAATGAAGACTTGCTTACAAAGTCAGTTTACCTTAAAATTTGTGAGGTTATGCTAGCAGATGAATTTCTGCAATCTTCTTCATGCTCTTTAAGAGCTTTGTTGACACTGACAATTAAAACCAAGAAAGAAAAAATCTCCCTTGTAGTTGACAAAGAAATTTAGAAGATGATTTCAAGCCTGTTTTCTGTTAGTAGTGTTGACCCATAAATACCACAGGTTCTTGGAAGATTTGCTTTCTATTAGTATTCAGCCGCTCTCAAAACTGTTGACTGCCTTCATCCCCATGCTGTCCATGGAGAGCCACTGGGTATTCTCAAATTTTTCATTCCTTTCCACTCCTCCTTTTCATTGCTCAGAGTTAAGAGTTAAGTCATTATTTCAACAGATCTCTTTGTAATACTTGTAGGCTTTGGGTGGAGTTAATTTCAGATTTGCTTCTCTTTGGGACTTCTCTGCCACTTCCTCTGGAACACGATCAAAGTATTTCTTGCATGGACACCTTTTACCATGGCAACATTTTACTTTTACTGGCATCACTTATTTCAGTGTTTACAAGCAAAACAAGTGATGCCAACAAAAATGCAATACTGCTGTATTTTTCTGTTTAATGCTATGCCTTTTACCAAATGAATTCTATTGGAGATCAAGGAAACGTTTCTGCATCCATCTCACTGATGCAGTTCAGAGAGTGGAACTCTGCAGTGCTGAATTGTTGAGCTAGTCCAGGTTTTAACCAATGATCTCCTATTTTATGCTGTATGCAATGAAAGTGCTGCCGTATGTTGTGGTAGAATTCACTGCCATCTACTCTGAGAATTGTGTCTCTCAGCTGGGAGACTTACCTAATGGATGCGTGATCACACTATTTATGAGCACACTGTGCACTGGAAAAACAAAAGGGTGAATTTCAAATTAAATTGTTTTGAGGTTTTAACCCAGCAGAGGTTAGTGTAAGTCAACAAGAGTTTAGTTTCTCTAAAATCTAGAAGAATGTTGATAACTTAAAATATTTTGAAATTTAAAGATACACTTCAAAGTATATTTCTATCAAAAGGACAGTTCTAATAATTTTTAAATGCATTCATTTTGTATGTGATTTGTTTCCATCCAATGTTTTTCTATTTATTATACCTACTACTACCCAGATGTAATATGTTCAGGACTTGTCTATTCCTTTCCTCATCCACTGCCCTCTCAAAAAAACCGCAAAAATATTAAGAAATAGAGTTAGAAACAATACCAAAAATTGTGTATTGGGAGTTTTTCTAAGCTAATATAAGTAGTTCTTAAGATGTATTTATTGAAATTTTGGTGTGATTTTTCAATGTAGGACATGGAGGAAAAGGAAAATTTATAATTCTTTTGAATAGAACTCAGGTAGATGAATAATTTAAATTTCTTTAATTGTTCACATGCTTGCCATTTGGAAGAAGCTGGAGGTAAGTGATGTAAAACCTGAGGATAAACACCTTCCTCAAAATTTGTTGCTAAATTATTTTGTGTATTTGCGCCTTTTCAGTGTATAGGGGACAAATATTTTTTTAAAGGTTTAAATTATTATGTTCGGGGTAGCTGTATTTTGTTTTATATATAATTATTGCTGTCTGGATTAAAGAGATATATTAACATTAGAAACAATAGCTCATAAACAAAACCATGCATTTTAGACAGAAGCATTGATTGAGAGAGGATGCAGCAGGATGTTTTTATAGAATCTTTGTTTTTATTATATACATTAGCATTAAAAAATAGTAGGCCTTCAAGCTTTAAGTAAGGCAAGAGACAAAATTCTTCAAGGTTTTAGGTAATCCATCCTAAATTAGCAAAGTAGTTAATAATCTGTTTAGTATAGTTTCTATTTAATAGTGTTGTTTTATGCTCTGTATCATGTGAAACATTGCTGGATGTGTGAAAAGGGATGTTGGAGTTGTTGGGAATTTTTGGGGTTTTGGGACAGTGGGTTTGGTCAGGTTGATTATTGTTGTTTGGGGATTTTTTAGGTTGGTTATTTATTTAAAAACAGACATTTGGAAATACCTAATATGAATTTGGGTTCAAGTCAGCAAATACTTATGCTAAAAACATTTTTCAGCTCTGGATTCAGTTAAGGTTTTGGACAAAATGAGCCAACATCACCAGTAAGATCAATGTGTATGGGACTAACTTTTAATTGAACACCCAAATCTGTTCCTGTCTCTTCTTATGGCACTTCACTTCACCATTATCACATCTCAGCATATTGCCTGAATCTAAACTCAACAGGGTATTTGAAATTCAATTATCTTAATTCTTTGCTGATGACACTATTCTACTTGACATATAGGAAAAGGCAAGTAAGCAGGCACCAGAGCCCAGTCATCCTGTCTCCCATGGGGCTGTTTAACCACTTGTGAAGACATTCATAGATTATGCAACTTCTGCAAAATTAAACAGTCTCAGCCCACCAAATATCAGTGTGGGTTTGCAACCTGAAATCTAAGTTAGTCTCTTAAAAAAAGCCCCAAAAAACAGGAAAAAACAACAAAAAAAAATTGTTTGATTTGCTTTAAAGGAGAGATTTCATTTCTCATACAGCACTCTTTTCCTTTCTCGAACCTTTTTTTTTCTAACTGTGGTAGGTAGTATTTTTTTTTTTTTTTTTTTTTTTTTTTTAATTTTGCTCAACAAAAAGGGTTGGTTTGCTGGAAGTAGATTGGATTTGCCAAATTTTGTCTAACTAACCTTAAAGTTAACTGCTCAGATCAACCTGACTTCAGCTTATATTTAGAATCCTTTTCAGAAGGGTAATATTTCTGAGGTAAAAATAAGCTAGATAATTCTGTCATATTTTTAAATATTGACATATACATAGGAGTGGTCTGTTCCTCTTTTCTTAAACACTTTTGTGTAAGGGAGGCAGCTGTGCTAATTTGCACAGCAGAAAACATTCAGCATTGTGGGTGCATGTCTAACACTAGAAAATCAGTATAGAATGAATCGGTTGTGAGCAAAGACGAAAAAGATACTAGCACTTCTCTCAAACACAGAGAAATCTAAAATCTAAATTAGGAGTTATTTCTTGCTAGATGCGGTTTATCCACATCCAGGTAAAAAAAGTTGTGGATTGTTAATTTTCAAGCCTTGTGACATAACTCACACTTGCAATGAAACTTCTTCCTTGTATGTCTTGCTTCTCAACAGCTGAGATTGTCAGAAAGCTGTGAGGAAGACAAATGTCCAAAAATTACAAATCCAGAAGCTCTGGTTCATAGCTGCTTCACTCTTTCTGCAAGTGGTCAAGAGTTTTCCCTGTTGAATAATGGCACCTTTAAACATATAGGAAAGATGCCACACATATAGTCTCTGAGCAGGTGTAAGAAAAACGCCTCTGCTCTTGTTATGTGTAAATAACTGGGCTATGATCAGTAAAGAGGCATCATCAGCTGTAGCTTCTAAACTGATTAAAGATCTTTGTACTGTCTAGCTGCTGTGGAGTTGTTTGCTTGTTTGTTTTCATTTTCCTGATTATTTCCTATCAGGCAAGGAAAATGAGACACAGTGTAGTTCTTTAAGGTCAGAAAAGTAATCTGATTTTAATATAAGCAATAGGATATAGGTGTGGAGGGTCTTATGTTTGCTCTATTTTTAAGATCTGTATTCGTACCTATGTCATTGTGGAGTTTTCAACATTATGTGGTAGTGGAAGAAAGGAAAACATAGTTGGCAAGAGTCATCTGTTTTAAGGACAGGTAATTTTTGGGATAATTTGGAAAGTGAGACAGTTAACATTATTTTCTTTTTAACTTTATACTCTTTTCATGAATTTCTTAATGTGTATTTCAAAATATCGATATTTTTTATTTGTAGAATTTTAAAATCTGTATCTTCTTTTCAAATTCAGAGTTGAAATCTACAGTCCTAGAAAAAGAGAAGCAACACATAGATGGTGTTCAGCAGGCACAGGTAAGATTCTAACAGAAATGTTTTATCATTTTCTAAAAAGAGGGCAAAAAGTATTTATTTCAGATATTTTTGAAATAGTTTTGTGTACTAAATGTTCTGTATGAAAAAATTCCAAAGTGAGGGTGTTTTATATGTTCTATAGTGTGTCTAGGCGTAAAGATTGATTGAAGGTTCTTGTCTGCCTAAGGTGATTCCTACAAAATGTTATTTTCCATTCAAAAGTAAGTTAACCCTCTGATGGCAGAGGAATATTTATAAAATATCATATTATAATAGCTAATCTAGAAAAATGCATGTAAATAATAGTGGCAGGGATTTTTTCTGAATCTTTCCTCAAGCTTTACAGCAGTGGTAGTATGTGAACAGTTTTAGAGGCCATACTGGACTTAAAAAAGAGATAATGTAATACTGGGACAGTGGAGACAGTCTGAGTTGGACTTATGCTACAGAAATACAGTTCTTATTTTTTTAGTATGTTACCATACATGTTCTATTCATCATAAAAGGTGGTGCAGTTTAAATGGGGCTGAGGAACTTCAAATTCTGTTTCCTCAACAGGAAACAAGCTTGTCTTACTTGTGGATAAACTATTCAGTTGTGGAAGTCATTAGAAGGAAGGCTAAGTTCTGAAATCTTGGCTTGAAACAAGCAGTGACCAAACACTCTTGGAATCTCTTTTCTTCCTCCTCTGTTTCCCAGCTTGTTTCCCCCTTTGGGTTTGTTTTGGGCTTTTTTTATGGGATGTTTTTGGTTTCTTTAGGTTTGCTGGGTGTTTTGCTGTGGGGTTTAAGGGGTTTTTTTGTATTTTGGTATTTGTTTTGGGGCTTTTTGTGTTAGTGACAGGACAACTCAAGCATCACTGTATCAAGTAGCATTTGTGAAAATGGTCAGTAATTTGATTTCAGGGAAAAATAAGAAATGTGAAGTTAAATACATACTACTGATCATTAGACCTGCAAATTTCATTTGGTCTTGATCACATATTTTGTGAGCCATGGGTGAGGAGAGTATGTGTATTAACTCTATGACTTGCCTTGCCAAACCACTTTAAACAGTTCTTCTAGCTGGTTAGCTAAATTCTTCTAACTTCATAATATGGAACATTTTAAAACTGCAGCTCATTAATTAAAATAATATTACAAAATAATTCATCATTCTGGTATTTTAAGTTTAACCTAAAATATATTTTTCTCATGCTGTTTTTATATTCCAGTCACCCACGTTTCACTAACAATGGTTTCTGTTATTAATTGTGGAAAAGCACTTTTCCCTATACTTACAGAAAGTTGATGCATGTAAGGAGCATATTTAACCAGTCTCTAGAATTATAATTCATTGCAAGAAATTACATATATACATGGTTTTCTTATTAGAAATGTAATTAATTGAAATAGGGTTATGGATTTGTAGTTATTTTACCTATTAAAAAAAAAAGTATTATGAAAATTCCTATGAGAATGAAGTTTAACCAGGAGCTATGGAGCACTGCATGATCACTTGAATGGCATTTACTTGTGTTTGGGAGCTTTTCTTTATTTTTAGAACTAGCCTAATATGTTGTCCCTAAATTCTATTTGCTAGTGTTTAGGAGATCCCCATCCCTCTTACTCTGTGGTGATGCCTTATGGCAGTAACATGAACTTCTTCTGTTCTATACTATTATTCATCAGTGACCTGCAGGACTATCAGGATCACCTCATTTGCAGAAAGTCATCTCAAGTTTTTGCTGTATTATATCATCATTCTTGTTTATTTTAAAAATCAGGGTAGAGATTTTTTTATTTTGAGGAACAGTATGTGGATAAAATGTTGTGATATGTTTAATTTATTTCTGTAGTGTCCCAAGCAGTCAAGCATATTCTACCTATCTATCAATGTTTATATAAATCATCAATCTATAAAAACATCTAGGAAGTAGCACGGCTATCACGTTTGTAGGTAAATCCTGTACTGCAATCAGATCATTCTTGGTGTTATTTGCACATTTTTAAGTGATGAACACGTTTCTATTAGACAACTATCCTCTTGTGTGGTCTGCAGTTTTAATTTCTGAAAAAAGAAAGCATTGGCTGAAGTTAGCCTAGTAGGTGATTTTTCTCTTTTTCTTTTCATACATAAATGAAAGAGAGCTCTAGTTTAAAATTTAAATTGATCAGCTAAGTCTTCTTACAAGCATCTTCCCTCTCCTTTCTCTGGGAAAAGACATTTCCCACATACTATTCATATAATTGAAGATTATTGGCCAGAACACAGTTGTAAAATGATGTGGTGATAAATTATCTCAGTTAGGATAAACAATTAACAAAAATAATCAGAATAATTTTAAATTAAATGCGCAAGTAATACAGCCTGGATTGTATACTTTGTTGTCACTTGAAGGGGCTTCTTCACATATATCCTCTCCATTTCCTTATCTTTATATTTTTATGTATAATCTGCATGTTTTACAGCATAATTTCTGAACTTTTTTAAGAGGTTTTTTTTATTGCAAAATATCTTATTTTTATAAATTACAGCGACAAAAAATGAGGATGTGGGGATGTACTTGCTTTTAATACAGGAATTGTTAAGCAGTGGAAAAGTAAGAAAAATTGGCAGCCATTTCAAGTCCTGGTTTTGAAATGCCAAATAGCAATGATGTCTGCTTAGTCTTCCCAGTATGAACAGAGAACATTTTGTTAGGCTTAACTCCTTTAGTGAAAGAAGAAGAGAAAAATTGAGTGGCCTAATTTAGAAACTCCAGCTTCAAACCTGGTCCTTAAATTTGACTGACGTGCTTTGTGCAAGAGCCAATTTCTGTTCTGTTTGTACCCCTGATCTTTTGTACTATCCTCGCAATTTTCATTACATTTTAACTCACTTTTCAGAGTAGCTTGATTTTGTTTACATGGTAGGTAAAAATAGATTCTTAGCAAAAAGATGAAGAAAAAAAAGAATAATTGTAAAATGAGTACATGTAAACTAGGCTTAGGTTAGTAGTGGGACATCACAGAGCCAGAAACCTAAAGTTGTTTGAAAGGCACTTAAAAGCATTGTCTTATACACCATATTAAAAAATTATTTTAAAATTCTATGTTTGATCATTTGTGATAAGAGTCTATTCTGTGGACCACACAATTTTAAAAACAAAGTCCTTATTACATTTATTTGATTGTCAGCATCCAGATATAATGAATACTTCATGCCACTTTGTGCCTGGTTCTTGTAATCCCACCTCAGGAGAGGAGGTTTTGCCAGACTGTTGCAGTCTCTAGCAGTTTAGTTATAAGATAGTTTACACTGACTATTTAAACTATATTTACATCAGAAAATCTTGTCATCAAAAAATTCTTATGCTCATAATTTTTCTGTCTTAGTTTGGTTTGGTTCACCACATTTTACCCAACAAATAAATCCTCAGCCAAAATTATATGCCTTTTTGGACTTCCAAGTACTTCCACTGGTACTAAAAGCCAGACAAAATTTTGGCAGTTCTGAGGTGCTGAAGATGGGTTTCTACTGCATAATCTATTGGCATACTTTCCAGCAATATCGTAGGGAAACAATGCTAATCTTAAAAAAATAAATTGCAAGCCAGGTTTTGCCATCTTGAAGATACTTTCTGCTTTATAAAAAACAGACTCATTGAGTGCATCTTTAGGATATTCCTAACCACCTCAGTTTACTCATAACTCCTCTTTCAGTAGGGACCTTTCTTCTTATGCTAGTTTTTGATTATGACTTATTATAATTCCTTAGGGTAATAGCTTAGTGATATTGGAAATGCTCCAATTTTGACACTTAGTAATACAAGAAAAAAGGTTCTGAAATCCTTTAAGATAAATGCATAATCAGTCTGTTTAAAAAGTATAAAACATTGGTGGGACTGGAATTTACTTTTCATTATTATAAAATGTCACCACTAGAATTTGTCTCAGAAACATGCGTGCTGCCCACACCTCTCTCTTAAAAGAAATTTCAGAGATTATTCTTTATAGGTGAAGGTAAGATAAAGAAGGTAGATGAAAGATTAGTCTAAAAAGGTGAAATACAGAAAAGAATTTTTTAAAAGGTGAGATTTTATAAACCTGCTTTAGACTGTTATGACACTTGTAGTCTGGTATAAAACCTGTTTTGTTTTGGTGTTACATAGTTTTCATCAGCACTTAGGCCAACTATAGACAAGACTAGTGAAACACTGGCTTCAACAGGAACCTGAGGAAAATTGGGAGCTCTTCCTATTTGGCTCACAAACAGCTCTGTGGCACTTTTAACACTGCCTGATTCTGCATGTTCTTTCTTTAGATATTTATTAAGAAAAAACCTGTGAAGAAGTGTCATTCCCCTTCTATCCTTTTGCTTTTTGACAGGCTACTTTTGTAAGGGGGAAGAGAAGGCTTGAGGAAGCAATGAATAGTTACTCTAAAACAATTCTTTTCCTACAAAGACGACTGCCAGAGTCTAAGATTTCAGCAGGGAAAAATAAGTTGCATACTTGGGTAAAAAAAATCCAACCAAAAAAATGTATGACATATTCAAAAGGATCTATTATATACAGTTGTCTTGTTGAGGAAATATAGGATTATGACAGAAGATAATAGTTTTGGATGTTTCCATATGAATCAAGTGATAGTGAATAGAATTGTATATCTTTTAACAACTGTACCAATGTAAATTTTCTGCAAAATCATGCCAGCATACACAAAATTCAGGAAAAAAAAGTTTAAAAAATTCAGAGGTATTTCTATGGGATTTTTTATCTTGCAAAATGTAAACTCAGATTTGTAATATGTGATGTGGAGGAACTTATATTCTAATTGTAGATCCAATGTTAGAACTGGGTAGCTTAGATTTAAGCAGTTGAATTTCAGGAAGCATATGTAGATAGAGATGGTGTTTTCTTGTTAGCATTCAGAGTAAATGACGTTTTATCAGAAACATGCAGAAAGGAAAATAATTTCATAGGAAAAAAGGTGATACAAACCTGGCAGGAGACTTTATTGCCAGGGTCATAGGAACTGCTGAAATGCAGAGGATTTTGCTAAAGACAATAAAGGGGAATTTAACTTTATGGGACTCCAGGACAAGTTCAGTGCAAATCAAGTATCTTATGTTCATGTTCATGAAACATAATTTTTATGCAGAAGTTTCAAGTTTTATTGATGGAATTCTTAGATTCTTAACATTGGAAGTTACTTTTCAGCTCAAACGTGGTGCCTTTTTCAGGTTTATTTTTTGGTTTGTTTTCAGAAAGCCTTACAAGCACAAATAGATGTTTTGTTTCCTAAAACTGCAGCAGGCAAATTAACTAAGCTTTTTGACATATGAAGTGAGAGACCCTGAGTTGAGACCTTGATATAGCTTAAACAGAGACTGTCCATTCCAGACTGTGCTGCTTCCTACACGGCTAGTAGCCACTTTGTAATTAAATACTGTCATCTGGTAATGTTGGGGTTTCTTTGGCCACGAAAGAAGGACGAGAAGACAAACAGAAATATCAAAAACGAGGGAAGAAGTACTTATTTACAGAGTCTGAAGGACATCCTAAAGTCTGCCTACTTAGCCACTAGATGGCAGTTAAGTATTTTTGAATGGATTGCAAGGCACTTGCAAGTCATTCCCAGACGGCCCTGAAGACACCCTACAGCGGGAATTTAATTTTTTTTTTTTTTTTTTTTTTTTTTTTTTTTTTTTTTTGGTCCCAGTCAAAGGAGTGGCTTTCTGCTAATTAATAAGTTACCCTTTAGAATGTACATACACACATACACTTGCTCTGTTTAATCTGACCAAGATTTAGCAATCTGAGTATCTCTCAAAACAGATCTTCTACTTTCCCAACCCCTCAAAACATTAAATATTTAGAAAGCACTGGTTCTGTCGCTGTTGTTTTGGTTAGTTAGTTGGGTTTTTTTAAACCAGTGAAATGAAAACATTTCGTTTGTTCTACTAGCCTTCTGGATGACTGCCTTTGAAGTGATAATTAAAAAATTATCAATGAATTACTATCATTTAAATAAAGAGGTCAGTATTCTGTTGAAGATGAAATGTGTTTCTTCAACCACAATTGTGAACCCATTTTTTATTTAGTTCGGATTAGGCATAAGTTTAAAAAAATAAAAGGAAAAGAATTTCATCAGACATAATTAATTGACAAATAGATAGAATATAAATCACAGACTAAATATTTAAACGAAAAAACAGGAGTATAGAATGTCATGCCTGTGTGGTAGAAAAATGTAAGCAGTTAATTCTCAGAACAAATATTAGTGTTTTGTATTATATCCAGACTTCACAATACTTGGATTGACTTCTGTTATTTTGCTTGGAGGCAGTGTTTGCCTTTTTAAAAGAAACAATACATTATATTATTTTCAGTGGAGTTACAATAACCCATTTTTGCACTCTTCCTCCTACTCACGGCGAGACTAAAATTTGTTTTCTCTAATCTGTGTTCTTAATGTTAATGTCAAGATGAAGTTTAACTTCTGTGCTCATTTTAGTTTCAGATTCTTTATTCTCTTTTTCCACTTTTATTGAGACAGTCATATATCTGAAACATAAGAATCATAGCACAGTTCAGCGTTGAATGGACATTAGGAGGTCATGATGTACAAACTCTTTTCCGCTAATGCCCTCCTCCAAGCAAGGTTAGATTTGATGTTTGGTTGTTTTTCTCAGGACTTTGCTCATCTCTGAGTATGGGTATGAGGTAATGGTGGTATGTATTTCCTGCTTTCCCTAGTCTGTGATAAAATGGCAAGTCTTGCTCTGTTTCTGATGCATTGTTTTGATAACAGCTAAAAGAGATGAAAATGTGTGATCTAAAAACCTGTATTTCCTGTGAGTTTTTCCTCATTCAAGTCCTTTCAATATTGATTAAAATTCTGAAGAAACTGTGGGTCACATTCTTGTAATTAATCTCATTTCACAGCTTCTTCATCAAAGATTTTATAAGAATGTATATTAATAATAATAATAATAACAACAATAGTAATAATGCAGACTTTGCTTCCTTTTATCATAATGGGCGTTCTTCTTTTTCCGTTTTGACTATGCTTTATACTTAGACAAAGATGGGTTTTTTTGTCACTTTAGGTACAAATTCTTGGACATGCAGCACCATTGTTAGGGTTTGGGCAATAATTGATGAGAGGAAACGGAGAATGAGTGTAAAACTGAGAAAATAATTTATTTTAACAAGAATTGTTTGGCAATGCTTTAAACCCTTGACTATAATATGAGAGACTTTCACTTCTTGAAAAAGGACAACTGTGGGATAGGGATTACACAGAGAGAATTATCACTTTTCTGTCTGTGTTTGGTTCCAAGCATTAATGCATTTCTTCTCTTGCCTTTTACAATGGGTTTCTTGTAAAATAATAACAAAGTACTGTAACTTCCCTTAGGAAGCAATGAATGCTAATGCATGATAGCTATATATTTATTGAAAATTCTGTTTAAATTGTTTACTGTCTTCTCCTCTGACTCCTCACCGTTCTTGCTCATGAAAATAGATAAATTTGAGGTAGTGCTTATGTTATCAATGCATTCCTGGTTAGAGCAAAATTTATGAGCTGTATTCATTAATATATAAAATACAATTATTTTCTTAAATTCTTTAAACCAGATATCCTATTTCAGATGAAAATCTATAAACTCCTTTTATACTAAAATACAACTTGTACTGTAAGTTCCATTATTTACTTAAGAAATTTCTCTCATCTTTTGGAGATCAGTGAAAAGAGGTTTTGTTTGTTCAATGGTAACATCCTATAGCTGGATTATGTAGAATATTTTTGGTACTATAGTATTTACTTCTCAAGTTTTTTTTTTTTAAAGAATTCCACAGAAATTGAAGAGAACAGATGAAGAAATTACATGAAATACAGGAAAGCAGTTTGAAAAAGTGTATGTGTGTAAGTCTGTGTGTGTGTGTGTACATATCAGCATGTGAAAAGAAAACTTCTTGTAACATTCCTATCAGGACATTTCATTTGGCAAGTGGACTTATACTATTTGAGAGATCTCCTCCACACAAAAGTGAGGATTGTTTCAAGTTCTTCTTATATATTTCTCTTGGCATTAAATATCAGGTGCTACCTTCTAGTGGTGTAAATCCTGAGATTTTCTACAGGACCCTCTATGTAGAAGGGAGATAAGAAATGCTTTTCTTAGTAGAAATAAGTATTCATTTAACTTAAAAATGCCCTAAATAATTACAAAAAAAATAAAAGAAAGAAAACCAAACAAACAGTTATATACTGCCAAACCTAAATGAGAACTTAAAAGTAAGAATAATTTCTTCTCTTTGGATTCAAGACAGAGTAACCAGTTTATCTTCTACTTACATTTGCATCAAAAGTTATTACATTTTCCATCTTAAGTTAGTACAAATAAAACCTGTAAAAACACTTTTTTTCCTTTTCTGTATTTTGAATATCTGTTTTTCTTTGTATTTATTCTTTAGAGAACAAGCCCAAAACTATTCAGAAAAACTAACTTCCATATTTCAAAATGTATAATTGCTCGTTATGATTATTCAACTTTTTCCAAATATACAAATTGGGTTTTTTTAAATGTTCATGATACCAGAAAGATTTTCATTAACTTCTCAATATTTAAAGCTCATTTTTGATTTCTTTGATTGACTTTTTTAAGGTTCTTTCACTCAAGGTGATACAGTTTTGTTTCTAATATAGCTTTCAAACTTTTAAAGAGTTAAAGAAGATGAGAGACTTTCAGGCCCCTGCCTTCAGCATGTTCATGGATACATTTGTGGAGGCTCTCTTTCCATTTCTTCAAACCTTTTCTGTTGTGAGTAGTAGGCTCATGCTTCAGTGTATCTACAAAGATTTATTCTTACTGTGGATATTTTTTTCTGTTTATTCCCTGTTGGAAGCCTAAGACAAAAGCAACATGTGAACCTCCCATTTTGTGGTCTGGCTGAACTCTTAGATGAAAAGGGCAAGTACAGTGTAGAAGTATCATACTCTGGACAGTTGCTTATCAGGATGTGGCAAAGCTCATCTGAAAAATCATTACCTTTCTTGATCTCCCCTACTAGAGCTTAAAGGCATTCCAAGCCCATCAAATTTAAACAATTAATGCTCACATTTTGGCTCATAGAATCCATAATGTTATTTCTAGCATAAAAGCTTACGATAGTTGCATATAAATAGCATGAAAATGATAATAGAATTAGTTTGCACAGTGACTGCTTTCCAGGTTGCTGGACAGTTTCAAGTGGAATTGAAAATCAGGGAAAGGTCTGGGGTGAAAAAGTTCAACACCATTCTCTAATATTTCAATGCAGTAATGTTCAAGCTATGCCAGATTTTGTTTTAACATAATGAGATTAATTGTTGCCTTGGCCTGGGTGCACAGGAAAACTAACTAAACAGGAAAACTAACTAAACACTTTAGTATCAAAATTGAAATACTTTAGAAAAAGCACAGGTGACAGAAGAAAGGAAGCAATTAATCATGTGTAAGGCATTTCAGTAAGCAATCTAATATTGAGGAGAAAATAAACCCAAACAGTTTTTATCCCAACTTTTAAGGAAATCTGTGACTTTTAAGGTACCTCTTGCATATAGACTGTTGCTTAAGTGGCTAGGTTCTAGTTATCTTATGATCTGCACTAGCAGTCTCTTTGCAATCCACAGCACAACAAATAAAAGACACCAAAAACAGGTAACATAATGTTATATTAAAATTAATAAAGTTCAGCTTTTCTTTCAGTACCCAGTCTCATTTACATGCTTGTTTTATGCTGGATGAGTGATAGATAGTTAAATGAATTTCTGAGCTAAATTAAGCTATGTGGATAGTAAACCCCCTTTTAAGTCTTATTTATTTCTGTATTGTTTCATGCCTCCCTAATAATGAAATTTCATCTAGGCCAGGACAGAAGCATTCAGAATTTGAGAGGGACTTTTTGGTTGGTTTTTAAGCCTAGATAGTCAGGACATTGCTCATTGCACATGGAACATGCGCAGCATTTCTCTGTTTGAGAAATGCTGGGGACTGTTCTATAGCCATACACCTCTCACTGTATTTTTTTCCTGCTCACTCTTTCATATTCAAGCTACCAGGATAAAGTGAGGGTTAAGCTTCCACAAGTGTTATTTGTGAAGGTTTAAAGTAATACTACATAATACTGCAGAAATTAAATTTGACTCCTGTGCATCTCCTCGGGTGGTCAGTGGTTCTGTGAGATTTTATATTACCTTGTCTTGTCTGTAGTCTATGAAAATTCTTTGGAGGTTTTTATCATAGTAAAACCTGGGGATAACCTAAGGTTATTTTCCAACTAAGTTAAGAGCTGCACCTTAAAGAGAGAAAACTCTTTCAGTCTTTGATATATCTCAAGTTGATTATTTATTTAAATGGGTAATGTAAAGAACTGAGATCTTATCCTCTGAAATATGCTTAGCTCAGGGATAAGGAATTCAAACTGTTCAGGAGCAGAGACTTCAAGAAACTAAGCTCTTTTTTCCTCTGACTTCCAGCTTTCCAAGTCAGCATTTGCAATGCATGCATCTTTCTTCAATGGTATAAGTTTCCTGTTGATTCTGTGTTAGTTTATTTGAACTACTTGAATTTCAGTAATTATTGATCTCTGTATGCAATGGTTTGGGGTTTTTTTGTCACACACGATAGGTGTGACAAAACCACCAGGTTGATTAGACATGTCTCAGCTCTTTAGGACGGGAAGAGCTACCTAGTCCATTGCCAGCCTTGTGCAGGCTGGTGTAATCCATCTGTTGCAATGTGTCACAGAGTGGGAGAGTAGCTCACACTTACCAAATAAGTTTCATGACTTCAGAGAGGGCAGTGCACAACACTGTTTTTGTTTCAGGGCTTGCTTGTTCATTGCTATACTGGGGACCTCTGCATCACTTCCTTGCAGTTGTAGGAAGAAAGATGGACTATTGTGAAAAAGTGTAACCCTTGTGCAACCTCAGAATAGTAAAAGCTTCACTCAAAAAGGTTTAATCAGGTAGTCTGAGGAAGAAACTAGTATCCAATACTAATTCTACTCCTTCAGCAATTCTCCTTGATGCTATTGGCAAGTTTGCCAACTTTTGACTCAATTTCTACTGCTGTAAAAATAAAATGCTGCAACGGGCCTTGAGATTAAGTGAAATGTGAGAATTAATTAGATGGATGCTATTTTGTATGAATGCAAATCAAGTCTCCACCAGTACTTCTCATTTACCAATTACTGTAGCACTAAAACTGCCTGTTAAATGTTGTGTCTCCTTTTCTTAAGGTTGATCTGCAGTTGCAAGAAGTAGCTTTGAAAATGAGACAGCTTTAAAGAGAGAAACCTGAATAGAGATCACATTTCTCTGACTGAATTAAATTCTTACTGTGGCTCTACTTTGTGCCATTCGGTGAGCGTGCGCGTTCAAAAATGTTTCACTTCGCGTAGAAAAGCAGCATTTATTAACAGAGCAGTTGGAAAGAGCATCCTTCCAAGTTCCTGTGCAGCACTGCTAGTTCCACCAATTGCTCCCAGGCACTCTTACTAGAAGAGCTGAGGGGCCTTATTTTGCCATCTTAATTCTGTTTAACTGTATGCTTCTATTTCCTGTGTGTTCTTGCAACTAGGTAGCAGCATAGATTCGTGAATTGTGATGTAGAGAAACTAAAAAGTCAAGTTTTTTTGAAAAAAAAAAAAAGGATAAATCAAAGTAAATATCATCGAAATATAAATTCCATACAGAGAGGAAATTTCATTACTCTAAGTGACAAATTGCTGAAAATTATGAAACTGCTGATGCAACTTTTTGACTTGCAATAGTATAAGGTATTAACTTCTAAAACTAAGCTATAATATGCCTTCATTTTTCAAATATGCCAAAATTACCAACAAGAACTGTCATTATGCTTTTTTTTTTTAAGATACTTTGACTGTTCTTAAAGCATCTAAGTGAGTGAAAGCTGATTTAGAAAGATATAGACAAGTGTATTATACAGACACACATATATGTGTTCTATACATGCATAGACTATGGCTAACTTTTACAGATGTGGGGTTTTTTCTGCCTGGAAATTTAGTTATAGAAGGGTCTATAGGTTTCAGTCACTCATCTGACAAACTAGGTTGAGAACTCTGTGGAAAGAGGTAGCTGCACTCTGATCTTTTACATGTTTGAAGATCCTGGACGTGTTCTGTCTATATAGATCAGCTTTATGCTGTACATCTGAAATGCACATGTGGAAAACATGACACGATTGGAATGAATTCTATGTAATGTACATGTGCAGATCCAAGTGTACAACCTTTAGCCAGCAAAGCAAATATTTCCAGATCCGTGTACAAACAATCCTATCAGTGCAGCCCAAAGAGATCAGTCCCAGATTGAGCATCCAGCTCATTGCACATGGAACATGTACAGCCTGTTTGAGAAATGCTGGGCACTGCTCTATAGCCACACACATCTGAACTGTTTTTTTTCTGCTCACTCTTTCATACTCAAGCCACCAGGATAAAGCAAGGGTTAAGCTTCCACCTTTCTTTCTTTCTTTTCAGAAAGAAGACTGTACCACAGTACCTGGGTCATGGGTAAGAACTCTAGGCAAGACAGAGTTTCCTCATATCTCTTTTAAACCCCATAGGTTTCTGCTGTGGAATTGTCCCCTGGATTGAAAATGAAGCTTCTTTTAACTATGTGTGTGTGGGTTTTTTAATCTCAGTCTTCTGATCCTTGTCAACAGCTTTTGACCATCTTTTACATGTATGAAAAATTAAGTAATCTCTTGCTTATTCTCTAAGAAAATAGTAGAATTTTCATTTATTATTGGATTTATATAGTCTTGATTTCCTTCTTGTTTGATAAGCCCTTTCAAATCTAGAGTTCAACTTTAAACTAGGACAAAGGCAAAAATCTAATTAAACTGCTCTAAGGGCATCTTAAAAGTCTAAATGAAAAATGTCTGTCTAAAATAATTACTGAAACACATAAATACTGGCGCTGTGTTTTGTTTTGCTTTTGGTTTCCTTGTTTTTTAGACCAAATAAATTTAAGTACATCATATTCTCTGGATAAATATCTCTTCATTCACATCAAAGTCTTGTTTGTTCATACTAATGCTGTTTCTATGAAAACCTGGATATGTTGATGATTGTTAGGTATAACATGATAGGAAATCACCAGCTTGTTTGAAATGGTGTATCTCAAGGATAGCAGAAATGCTACTTCTTAGGGCATGGCTAAATCCTAATTCATCAGGACATTTTCATTTCTTGTCTAAATTGCTAATTCATCTCATTGCATTGCTTATTTTTAAAAAACTTTATAAAATAGTTCTTCTCTTGAAAGAAATTTCATTATCTGCAGGGTAAATTGTCTTGTAGAAGAGTGGATTCTAGGTTTTTCCTGCAGCTAACATAGAATTACAGTATTCAAGAATTACTTTTTCTTGGTAAAAGTTGAATCTAATCTCCTGAGTAAAAGAGTGTTTAAAACAGTGAGCTGTTCTGAGATCAGCCATTTTTAAGGCAAATCTCTTCAGAGCCATTGAATATTGTGCCTAATCCTGTTGGCTGCAGTTTGTTTATGGCAGAAATGAATTTACTATATCTCTTATAAAACCCTTGTGGAGTGTTCTTACAGTATAAAATGGGAGCTTAGGAGAATTACAGTCTGGGGAAACTGGATTTGATCTCAGCTGAAAACTGGTGTGTGGCCTTAGTAATCCTAGCAACACATTTCCTTTGATAGTGTTGCCTTTTGAAGAACTGATAGGCCTTATTGTATTTGCAGGTGACTGGTAGGGGGATAAGAGCAGATGAAACAAAGGGATAAACAATATTGTATTTCTCCTTTATTAAGAAATTCTTCAACAAAACTGTTGCTGCTATGAAGTATTGAGTTATTAAAGGAAACTGGATGGACTGAAGCACCATGAGTAATTTGCAATGGGAATGCCTTTATCAGCCTTTTTTCCTTCTTATTATACTGTTTGTTATTATGTCTGTGTTAATTCCTTCACTATTCATTTTTTCATGTTCCTTTCTCTGTTTTACATTTTTTTGTCAACCTGTGGCAGGGAGACCTAGTTGTAATACACAACCTTTGGTTCAAACTGCTGTTCCAGAAAGTTCAAACAATCTAAGAGATTGTAAGTTTTTTGTAACAGTACTTCAAAATCAAGCAATAATTGGTTTAAATGTTGTTGCTGTTTTACTTCTGGGATTGCTTTAGGACAACTAAGAAATTCTAAGATAAATAAGAATTTGAAATTTTATATCTGAAAACAGAATCTCTGCAGAAACATTTTTTAAGTATTATTGAACATTATCTTTTATTAATAATCCCCAGCTGGAAGTTATAACTTTCTCTTCCAGAAATAAAAAATTACTTTTAATAGTTTCATGTGTCAAAAGATGAGAAAAAATGTTTTCCTGAAATGAATCAAGGCAATTGGTATATCAAGTATTGTATAATTATTTATAGGCTTCCATACAAAACCTATAATTTGAATATTTGAAATATTTCCTATTAAGCAAGCCTATAGTCTCATCCGAGATGCATATGATTTGGTAAAGGGAAATAAAAAGTCACTTAAGTTTTGCTGTAAGCACTTGTGAAACCTGTTGCATGACCATCTTAATTCAACTAAATACTTGAAGTGCTGGCTAATATTTTAAATTGAAAGAAAAAACAAAAGTACTAAAAAGTAAATGTCTGCAGCTAGAAAATTATTTTTATTAGAAGATTTTTTTTGTTGTAAGGTCAAGTCTATCTCTTCATCAATCCTGAATAAACATAAATGGCTATTTTTGGACAAGATTACTTCTGTTGGCAAGTTTGGATGGAAGCACAT
This sequence comes from Anomalospiza imberbis, assembly GCF_031753505.1. Classification (NCBI taxonomy): domain Eukaryota; kingdom Metazoa; phylum Chordata; class Aves; order Passeriformes; family Viduidae; genus Anomalospiza; species Anomalospiza imberbis. The sequence goes on along the minus strand of NC_089683.1, from coordinate 68,457,294 downwards.
ATCCATTAAATTTAGTACAGTTTATTACAGGTATTTCTTTAAAATTGTAGGAATTAATGTGCCTTTAAGGTTAATGGTTCCTCTACTTAGTCTGCAGAAAGCAGAATCAGATGCTTTAGAGAAAGATATAAAAAATGTGAAGCATGTCAAATACAGAATAACTATTCCAGGCAGGAATCTTTCCTATCACAGTCTGTCACTTGGCAGAGGAGTTGTCAATTTGAAGTAGGATGAAAGTTCTCCCTTCGTTTGTTCTTGCTTCTTTTCTTTCCTAGTCATGCTGACTGGCAAAAAGCATAATTATTCTGTTCTGAGATGTATCTGTTTTCCAAAAGATAGTGTTTGTAGTGTTCTGTATTCCTGATCTGTGTTGTATCATTAAGGTGTATATTGAAATGCAACAGTCAATACTATGCTGAGTCTGCTACTCATGGTCATCCCTTTAAAGAAACACTAAACATTTATTTCAATTAACAGAATTAAAGTAATGCTGAGCCCTCCCACCACCGTGTCTTCCAGGTGTAGGCAAATGCTTGCAGTACTTGTGCTCAGCGGTTGGTTTTTTTCTCAGTCAGGGTATTTGCAGGGAGGGAGGGGCTGCTACTGATTTTTGCTTTTGACAAGTATAATCACAGTCTAAAATATGCTTGTACTGGCGAAGATAGTGTTATATATAAGTAAGTCATTTTCCTAAACTATCTTCTTTCACTTAAAATGTAGCTAGCCAAAATTTCTCACTTTTTTTAAAGCCTTGATATAACTAGCTTATTTTCGAACCTCTGGAATACTAATATTCTTGATGTAAATTTAATTTTTATATGGTGATGAATGTTATCCTCTTTTGAGCTTATTATTTGTTTTCTTTGAAAGGATGCTTTTGAGGTGAAATCTGAGGAGCGTGCCAGTGTCATCCAACAACTTGAGCAAACTATTGAGGATCTGAGGACAAAAATTGCAGAACTAGAGAAACAATTTCCTGCCGCAGAGGTACAGACTGCTGGGAGGGAGCAGGAAAATGAGCATGCACATGCAGACTCTGGGGAACTCAGCAGTATGACTCTTCAAAGGAATGAAGAGGAGACCACACCCAGGACTGTGTCACAGGCGAGATCTGTACAAACGTCACCAACAGAGGATTATTTAACACATAAAATGCCTTCAGCCAGTGCACTGCCACAGCCACCCCCACCACCGCATTTAGAAGGGGGCAAAAATGAAGGGCCTACTCAGAAATTGCCAGCTCTAGAACTACAGCCCACATTTTGTTCTGAAATCTCTTTAATTCTGTCACCGAAGCTAATCTCAGTGCCACTGGATGCATGCCAATCAGTACAGAGTATACCGCAGTCACCTCTTCCGGGACCCAAAGTTGATTTGTCCCTTGCATTTGAAGCAGAGACTGAAATGACAGTTTCCCATCAGCCTCTAAGTACTGTAGATGTAACTTGTAGTGAACATCCCCCTTCCTTGCCCCCAGAGCCCACATGTAGCATTCCCCCATCACTGCCAGCGACTGAACAGGCTGCCCCCCTGTCTGGAGCACATGGCCATTCCTTTGTTACTCCCATATCTGTGGCAGGATTACCACTGCCACCACCTCTACCTGGCTCAGGACTCCCTTCTTCTGCTGTCTCAGCAGTGACACACCTAGACCACTCTTTACCAGGCGCCATGATGTCACCTCTCCCTCCTCCTCCGCATTTGCCAAGTGGGGAGATAACGATGCTGCCTCCAGCTCCTCTCCTTCCATGTCCTGGATTGCCTCCACCACCTCCACCACCACCTTTGCCTGGAGCAGGAGTCCCATCTCCTCTGCCTGGTTGGGGTATCCCACCTCCTCCTCCACCACCACCACCTTTACCTGGAGCTGGTGTCCCTCCTCCACCTCCTCCTCTGCCCGGCCTGGGATTGCCACCCCCAGCACCACTGCTTCCTGGAGCAGGACTGCCACCACCTCCCCCACTTCTGCCTGGAGGGGGCATTCCACCACCTCCTCCTCCACCACCACCTCTGCCTGGTGCAGATGTACCCCCTCCTCCACCTCTTCCAGGTTCAGCTGTACCCCCTCCACCACCTCTGCCTGGCGGAGCTGTACCCCCTCCACCTCCTCCACCACCTCTGCCAGGTGGAGCTGTACCCCCTCCACCTCCTCCACCACCTCTGCCTGGTGTAGCTGTGCCCCCTCCACCTCCTCCACCACCTCTACCTGGTGTAGCTGTGCCCCCTCCACCTCCTCCTCCACCTCTGCCTGGTGTAGCTGTGCCCCCTCCACCACCTCTGCCTGGTGCTGGTGTCCCTCCACCACCCCCTCCTTTGCCTGGGTTGGGGATGCCTCCTCCAGCCCCACCACCGTTGCCTGGAAGTGCACCACCCCTTCCAGCACCAGTCCAGGGCAGCAGCTACCCAGCAGTCCCACAGGGCTGTGGTTTTCTTCCTCCTCCATTACCATCTGGTTTATTTGCAATGGGGATCAATCAGGAGAAAGGGAGCAGGAAACATGTAATAGAGCCTACTCGGCCAATGAAGCCTCTTTACTGGACAAGAATTCAGCTCCACAGTAAAAGGTAAGTCATAGAGTTATGTAGAGTGATGCCTTTGCTTTATGGCTGTCTTGATAGTATTATCATTAGCAAAAGTCTTTCCTGCTAGGTAGGTCTTTGAGAGAACATTGGTGCAAGTAGGATTTTATGTGTAGTTGGATATGTAAATAGGGTGCCCATTTTCTTTAAAGTGTGCAGAAGTTACTTGCACATGGAAGCTCTGTAGCGTTTTCAGTGTCCTTTGGGGCTACATATCACATGGGGATAAGAGATCTGGGCATGATGGTGTGCCACCAAGTGTTCTGTGAAATGTTTTTCAAAAGGTCGTATTTTTGATTCCCCTCAAGTTTTGAAATAGCATTGGACTCTCTCTGGAGCAGCTTGCAAGTTTTGGTAGTGTCTTCCTTCTAGATCAATCTGTGCCGAACACATTCTATCCTTCTCTTTCCTTTCTTCAGTGACCTTGAAATGCTTTCTTTTTCACCTTGTACACTCAGCAGACTCAGATTCAATCTGCAATTTATTTGCATAAAGCGATTCTGGTAGCCCTTACTTTGATATGACTTGGTTTCAGTTGTTGATGTTTTTTGGGGTTTTTGTAAAACATCATTGCTGGTCATGAAAAAAGTTTCCTTATAATATTTTTCTTATGTCTCTGAGTGGTAATTATAAAACCCATCTGCTGTTATTAAATTATGAGTTTATTCTTCCTTTGCAAGTCCTTGCCACTGTTTTACAGGTGGTCAGTAAATAACTGTCTGTTTCTACTTCCCTTCCTGTCTATGTCTATACATTTTATAGCCTATATACAGTTTTTTTTAATTCCTAGGCATGTAGAGTGGGTGAATATAAATGAGCCTGACCATATCACATATGAAAAAAGAAGAAAACCCAGAAGTATGAGGAAGAATCAACAGTAGTTTTTATCAAAATGCTGCTAGTAGAATTTAGACAACAACTTTTAAAATGCTATTTTATTTTTTTAATTCCTCCATTTATGACCTTATTTAGTTTGACATTGCCCTACATAGGTCTTTTGCTTAACTTTAGAGATTCTAGTGCTTCACTTGTGTGGGAAAAAATTGAAGAGCCTTCCATAGATTATCATGAGTTTGAAGAACTGTTTTCTAAAACAGCTGTTAAAGAGAGGAAGAAACCCATTTCGGACACCATTACAAAAACAAAGACTAAACAAGTGAGTACTCATTTAATTTCAGATCTTTTGTAGGCTGTTTTTTACATAAAGGCAGATTTTTGCATGCAGCTGAGATGAATTATGTCTGGTGTGGAATTGTTACCATATATAAATACACACTATAGAAAAATAAGAGAAGGAGGGAATGTAGGATGTATTTCAAAGCTGTACATGTTAAAGGCTGAAGATTTCTTTTTCATAAATTACTTTTCAAGTATGTATTTTCTTAAAAATATCATTGCTTTATCCACTTTAACAAAAATAATACTAAAATAATTAGGTGCATATATGATGCTTTGAAATTGACTGCAGATGTGAAAGGAGTAGTATATATATTATTCTGATTAATTTTATACATTAAATAATGAGTTGCATATGAAATACCATGACTTCAGAGAAAAATTATGCTTCAGAGTCTAATTCCTAATGTTATACCAATCAGAATGGTTTTAGGTTTGTGTTGTGTTTATGTATATAAAGAATATGAAGTTTATATAGACAATAAATGACAAGCACAGCTGGGAAAAATCCAACATTAATCAAACAAGCTTCTTGAGAAAGGCTTGGTGTGCAATATAATAAAAATGGGAAGAATATTTTAAAATGTAGAAGTTTAAACCCCAGTATAAAAGAATTGAATCTGAATGTTTACATGACTATTTGGCTGTAATCTTCTTGTTAGCTGTGTGAAAATCAAATTGTAGTGGTATGCTAAGTAATTTTCAATTAAACTTTCAGGTCAGAGAGGGGAATGGTCTTATGTGGGTTCCTAAAAAGCAGTTGAAGTTCTTGTTTTATCTTGGTTTCATGTTCCTGTACTCAATTCAAAACTAGGCAGATCTTTCCATCATGTTTTGACATGCAGGTTAGTGCTGTACAAGACTTTATTCCACATGGGATACAAAGTGGGACTCTTTAAAATCTCTATTCACGAGACCTTATATTTGAATATTACCTATTAGTTCTCCACCTCTTGGTTCTGGAGATCTTGTCCCAAAGACACATTTTCATCAGGTGCTTTATTGTGCTGACAGCTTGTGGTAGGCAACAGGTCTGGTAATGAAGTTAGGATGATTATCCTAAGGTGTTGGATAAAACCGATGGATGGATGGAAAGGATAGTGCAAACACACATACAACTGTGCTGCACTAGGCTGTCCTAACTGGGATGGGAGGAAAGGTTCCATTGTTGTGTTGCTGTCCTGCAGTAAATCTCCAAAGTGCAAGACCTCTGCTCCTCTTTCCTCCTTCTAGAAAAAGCCATGTTTAATGGTCATTCTTAGCTTAATTACTATAATAGGTTTTAAGTAAAAAAAAAAAAAAAAAAAAAGGAATGCAAAAGTAATGCTGTGTGTCCCTGAAAATTGCAAGAAAATCTCCCAACAGAGTGGAAATCATGGCTGTTTACTTCTGTAACATAAAAAGAGCTTAAGGACAGACAGTGGTTATGAATAATATTAGTTGTGGATTTTAATAATAAAAATTTATTTTTCTTGCAATGCCATAAACCTAGATATGTTGTCAGTAAGTTAAAAAAAATGTAGTGAAAGCTAAATTAAAATGACTGATTATTATCTTCTTTGAAAAGAACAAGTTTTTTCTGACAGAAATTTCCACACAGAAGTTTAAGGCAATCAAAGTAGTTGCTGTCACCTAGGACAAACACTCCTGTGAGCTACCTTAATTCACGGAAGATAATTCTGTTTCTCTTCCTCTGATAAGCAAACAAATGTACTGCTCTCAAAAATAGAAAGAAATTGCCTAATAGAGAAGTCTGGCTTGTTGAATTGTAGTATCTGGGGAGAAAAGATTGACTAAACAGATAAACAAGCTGTCATTAGAACTATGGTTAGAGCTATCATTTATTGCAGATGTGGAAGTCATGTGTGAGAATCCAGTTAGGGCTCTTCAGAGTACTGCCATAAGACAATTGAAATATATTCCACGTACACCCCCTCAGCAACTTGGAATGCAGGACATCATTTTAGAATTCTCTTAATCTATAATGCAGCAAACATTTGGATAATGAAGTCAATCCATGTTTAGGAGAAGAAACAGTTATTTGGGGAAAGCACGGCTGTAATTCCACAAGTTTTTTTTTTACACGGAACACCAAGTGCTGTTTAAATGGTTACTGACTTACATGGCTTCTGTGATAGTTACGGGTGTTGTAAAGATCTTACAAATGGTGTTTCTGGAGTGATTTTTACAGGGACATGTTATGCAAAGCAGATGTGTTTTGTCACCTGTTGAACTATGAAGAAGCACTGTAGAGAACAGAACCAGGACTCTCACTCTGCTCCTTTCCCAAAAAGCTCTTGTCTGGCAATTGTTTTTGCTCCTTGTGTTGATGTTCAGGGTGTGGTTAGTAAATGTATTACTTAGATGGATTGGATGTGAAGCACTGGCTACACTGGAAATAGTAGTAATGAAAAAATGTACAGATAACTTTCAAACGTATAAAGTATTTGGTACTCTGTATAAACACATGATTTTAATAAAACTGATTTTATTGCAAGCTGAAATAAGAATGTATTTTTGCACATGGCAGGAGGGAGAATTCTAGCTAATCTGTAGAAAGATTTGATAGTTTTGGGATGTTTTAGTGGGTGAAAGATTACTGATTTTGAAGAACACTGCTGTTCTGCACACAGGGCTTTCATTGTCTAAGCCAGAGCGTGTATGCATATGTTTGTTGTGCATGTACATAGTTATGAATGATATAATTTTTTCTGAATAGTGAGCACTTTTTAAGTGGTAAAATTATTCTTATTGCTCTGGGTTGATTGGGTTTTTTGTTAATGAATGAGTTTATTTCACCCTACCCAACTATTGATTGTATTTTTTTTTCTCAGCATGATCATCTGCAAGTAATACAATATAAATCTATAAAGCTTTTTAAAAAAAATCATTACACCTAGTATTATTCAATACTAGGCTTCACTAAAATCCATTCCAGAACTTTAAAGAAAGAGAAAGAATGAAGCATTATTATTTATTTGTGAATGCAGCTGATTTTATTCTTACCACCTCTTATTTGGTGATATGGCAAAAACTGTGATTTATTTTGCTCTGTTAATGCATATATATCAAATTCTCAGCTGCTGTAAATGTGTGCAGGCTCACTCAAGGAGAATGCCTACTAAATCTTCAAAGAAAGTCCTTTATAGGCTGCATTTTAGGTGGGGCTGCCGTTACTACCTATTAAAGTGGTCTGACTTTCATTAGAATTCCCTGTTTATAACATTATCAAAATTTAGCTCTTTGGACTGCAAGTTTTGTTGGGTGTAGGTTGTTTTCCCCCAGTATGTCTCCTTCCTTTTGCCAGTGTTAAGAAAGGAAACAAGGTCTGTTTTTGCTCATGTCCTCATTGTTTCATAGACTTGAATTATGGAGAAATTTTATTACATGTATATTTTTAGCTGTATAAAGGGTGTCTTGAATTTTGATGCTCTACAGGTTAAAGGTCTGTTCCTGTTGCTTAGGAGGGACTTCAGGCATAATCCTGAAGATTTTCTCTGACTTTTTACTGGTAGTTTGGAAAACAGGAGCCAAGAGGAGGGAGGCGAAGGAAGATTAAGAAAAGTAACTGGGGAAGGAGTGAATAACTGAGGCGATCTGACAGCTGAAAATATAGAGCTTATTAGCTGTGATTCTGTGTCACCTCTTATTCTGTCTAAAGCAATTTCACTCAGAAACTTTTTGTGACACTGGGGTGTTTATGACCTGGGTTATCCTTTAAACCAAATTGTTAATCTCATCAAACCTGTGATGTTTGATCCATGCAGAGGGCAAAGCTCTTGTGTCTTGTTCAGCTGTGTCGTGTAGTTACAGTACAAGTTTTGATTATGTGGCTGGGTAGTCTTTTTCATAGAACCCTTTCCATAGCTCGTGTCATCTGTGTGGAATGAGCACAGTGCATAATGATTATTTATTAAATTAGGTTGTTACCTGTGCCAAAAATTGCTTTATAGCACTTGTTGCAGCACTTAAAACACAAGTAATTGCTAAAGCAGGAAGAAAATGGTCTCATGATCAAGGCTAATGAAAACGGTGTCATGATAATTCTCATATTGATTCTCAATATTAATATTCTTGCATGTCAAATATTGGCCAGCATATATTGAATGGGTTTAGTGGGAAAATGGTGCATAATCAGAAAACTTTGAGATCAGTCAGCATAATAGAATGGACTGAGCTGACTTGAATAGGTTACTTTCCTAACTTTTGAACAGTCATTTTAGAAACTTTACTGGTAACCCTCTAACTGTACTTTTGGAAAATATTATTGAAGTAACTGCAATGAACTTTTCAATCACAGACCATGTGCTTATAATTTATCATGTAAATGAAAAAAATGTTAAAGATTTTCTCATATGGAAAGTCCACTATGAATCTATTGACATTAAGATTTTAAACACTGTTTCCACCCCAGAATATAAATAGTAGGTTGCTACAATTGCATTTGGTTTCAAAAGCATTAGATGCATAAAAGATGCACCAATGAAACAGTTTAGATTATGATTTCAGGATATTTGAATTTTAAGTGACAAAAAGAAGCTGTGAGAAGATAACACTTCTGGAAATAAAATGCCACTCCAGTCCTTAGAGTTAGAATGTGGGTCTTGTTTCTTAAGGACATTTTGCTATTGTTCAACCTCCTGTTAAGGAACACAATGCTTATCTAACTTAAATAGTTTCTAACTGAATTTAAGCAATCTAAGTATTTTTTCACCTAATGTCATAAATTGTAATAACTGGGGTAATAATCTCTTAGTAAAAGATTACCCCTTCAGAAATAGTATTATGATGCTAATTTCAAACAGTGCTATTTTAGTGCTAAAACCGCCCAAAAGAACATGAATTGTTTCTCATCCATATTGGTAAAAGCTTTATTTATGGAATAACACAACAGGGCAATAGAGAAAATGTATGAAAAGTAAATATTATGTTTCATCACTACGCTGAAGCATAAAGTTTCAGACATGGCTGCTTGACTTCACCTATTTGCATAACATGTCAACAACTTACATCTAAAATTATATGTGAAAGGGAAAGATATAGATTAGTAAATTCTTCAGTGGGTAAAGAAACTAGCTTATTTCCAGAGGCGATTTTCTGTTCTGGTTAGGATGGGAGACAGAGAGATGCTGAAAATTATGCTTTGTTATTCATGCTCTGTGAGGTCAGTGAAATCATTATGTGCCACCAACATGGATATATTGTTAGACAGCTGAGACTGGGTGTTGGTTTTGGGGGGTTAGGGTTTTTTTTTGTAGATGTTAAGGAAAATTTTTTGATCTCCTATTGCACCAAAGTGACCACACTACTTGACGTAGTCCCTGTTTCCACTCTCACAGTTGCCATTACTAGCCAGAAGTTACTTCTGAATTTACCTTTAAAACAAGGCAAACAAAAGGTTAACTAAAACCCACAGCAAACATAAAAAACCCCACCTGTAAGCGTTTATTATTCTGCTAAACCTATAAGAAGGATATACAGGGGAAAGATATGATGGGTGCACTTCTGTGAATGCCCATTTTACACTTGGAATACACTTGAATCTGCGGAAAAGACTTTTTGTCACGATGCCTGGTAAGAAGGTAGCTGTATTACTGCCCTGATCCTGACTCTTAACGTTTGATTTGGAACTTTGTTGTTTCTGCCTCATCCCTGCCACATCTATGAGCAATGGGTCTTTGTAAAGTGGGGTTCCTGCATGTGACTTTGTGTTATGTACAACAGTTTTTCTTAGCCAGTGAGAATTTTGGGAATATTTTTTCTAAATTATCAAAATCAGAAATAGCAAGAATCATTGAAAAATTCCATGCATTAACCAAATATTATTCTGGGGGAAAGGAATCTTCATATTTTTTGCTCTGGGGTTCTCATCAAACATGTGTCTTGCATTACCTTTCACTGAATATCTCTTTAACTGTTTTTTGTTTGTGTTAAACTATCAGGAACAAATTTGGCATGTAGTTTGTTAATGCTCAACAATGAGGACCACTCAAGAATTAGAAAGTTTGTCCTAGACTTCAGGCTGCAGATAATATCTCTAGCTTCCTTTTTATTTATTTTTTTAAAAATTGTTTAAAGCAGAGTTCCAGAATCCAGACTAAAAAGGAGCTGTGTATTGTGTCTGAGGCTTTAGATCTTGCAGAGATTGGATTTATCGAACTTTTGTTGTTCTGCCTTTAAATGGCGTCACTTGTCTGTAGCCTGTAGGCCCAGACTATGCAGCTGATTTATTTTATTGTTTTACTTTTAAATGTGGGAATTGCTTTAGGCATTTATGCTAATATTCATATTTTCTGAATTAGCGTTGTATTGTTACATCCATTCTATTGGAGGAAACTCTAGTATTCATGCAATTGACTGAAATGGGAAAGAACAGCATAATAAAGATTAGTATAAAATTGACATAAACACTACATTTTAAATAAAACCAGGGAAAGTTGGTAGCTGCTATGTGAAACTGCTTTATCTGTTGCTGTTCTGCACCCATTCACCTGACAGTCATGCTCTTTGTCACCCTTTTGAGATCATTGTTCAGAATTTTGGCAGCAAAGATAACTTGTTTTCATGTGGACAGTGTTTTGTTTTGTCTTGCTTCTAATCACTGTCAAGACAAGGCACTCAGCAACTAATTATTCTCCTGTCTATCAGCTCACTTCCAGAAAAAGAATCTTCTTTTTCCTGCTAATTTTTATCCAGGACTTGAAAGGCTCTACTAGGTCACTAAGTCTGGTCCTGCTCCCTGGACAGGAATCATATTCTAGCCTGCATGACAACAACATAGTTAATTTATTTGTTTCTTTTTTCTCTAGTCCTGATCCCCTTGCTGTATTTGTAAGCCCGATCTTAGTAGCTCTCTGAGCTTTAGAATTCTGATGGAAACTAGAAACCGTGATTTCACAGTTTGAAGAAAATATAATAGTATATGGGTGAAGAATTAGATGTGGGAGGTTCCCAAGATCAGACTCCAACTCATCCGTGTTCTTTGGGCCTCTAAGAGGGAACAGTGTAGTTTTGCCTCTTTTGGAAAGGCCAAGCTGGTTCTAGGTAGGTTCACATCTGAATGCAGTTGTAATTTTTTTTTTTTTTTTTTTTTTTTTTTTTTTTTTTTTTTTGTGGAAGACCACAAAGCTATTTTACTCTTGATTTTCTTCTTTTGTTTTTTTTTTTTTTTACTTCTCAATAACATAGTATCATACATCAGTTCAATTTCTACTCTGTTTTTGCAGAATCTGAGGGACAGAAAACTTACAAGCTTACTTCTGATGAGCTCTTGCCATTTTGTGCAACTATTGTTTTCTGATAGCACTTTTGCAATAAGTTTGCATTAGATAATTAATTCACTTTACTTGTCAGCTTTGGGATAGTTTTCTAGTTCAAAATAAAGGCAACAAAGGACTCCCACTGTATGCTGACAGCAGAAAGTTAGTTATGCTATTAATACAAGATGTTTTGGACTTGAGCAGTAATGATAGGAGCTGAAAGCAATGGTTCCCCCAACACCTTCTTTACCAAATTCAGTCTTTTAAATGTTGTTGGAATACACAACTTTACCTTAAAGGTTTTCAACTTTTTTATGTAACATACAGTATTGTTTCTTTTGTTGCTCTGCCTTTCCTGCAAGTATGGTTTGGTAGCAGCATGAGTTGAAGAAATTCTGTTCTTTTTGAAATTCTGTACGAAATTTTTTTTTTGATAGAATGGAAGATATTTGTTTGGTTGCTATTACAGATTGCAACTTAATTGTTAGAAAGATTTGATCTACACCTTGCTACCCAAAATCTACTTTATTTTGTAGTCCTTTTGTAGCTGCAAAGAAATAAATTGATAACATCTTCTCTTTACAAGAAGAAAATCTCATCTTGACCCAGCTTTATCTCAGTTCCAGGCTTGAATTAAATTTTTGTTCCATTGAAAAAAATATTTTGACTGATTATAGCCTATTAGGCTATAGTGCAGGTTATCCTAATTGCATTTTTCTGAATTACATTACTTTTACATTTGAATTATAAAGAATTTTACTATCCAATCTTAGTTTAAAATTCCAAATAATATATTAAATAGATTAAAAAATTACATAGGAATGTCTTGCTAATTTTTGACAGGTGTTGTGAGTAGCCATGCCTTGAATTTAGGTCTTTAACCTTGTGAACATCAGTTATGACATACTTGTTTTCCAATGTTAAAATTTTTGGTTAATGAGCACTGTTTTTGCTGTTGAGGCATCCCATCCCAAAAGGTAAGGGAACACACAGGTGTGCAGATGCTCATGGTCAAAAAAGAATGACAGAAGTCAGAAGGTCTGCAAAAGTGTAGAAAGCTTTATTAGCAAATTACACACTTGTCATGGAAATTGATATGTTATTCCCTTATTTTCCAGTATAAGCACACAGTGGTGGGTTTTGAATAAAGAGGTAGAGTGAGTGAGAGAACTTGGAGAGAGGAAGGGAGAAAGATCACCAGTCCGTGCACCAGTTTCAATCCAGCTAATGGGATGTTCAGAGTCCTGGAACGTGTATACCTGAGCTTCATGGGAGTACTTATTTATAGATAAGTTTTTTCTGCCCTGGAGATAAGTTTCTTGCTTTCTATGCAAATCAGTTATCATGCACAGTTCATTCCTCTAGACCTTTCTGGAAATAAGTTCGAGGGCTTCAGGAAGTCTCTGGTGTCTTGATCTCCCTCTACTGGGCTGGCTTGTGGTCAGCAATCCTTTTTCTTGACCTCATTCCTGTATGTGCACTGTACTATGCTGTGCTTATCTCCAGGAACCAGAACAAGGATTTCTGTCCTGGAAAATTGCTGCCCTACCCCTGTAAGACCCCCTTCTCCGGCCACATCCGGTTACTTCTCACAGCATGTTACTACCAAGGATCCTTGGTTGGCAGCACAGCGATCTGGCTGTTCATGTTTGAGACATAGACATTAGTCTCTTATCTTCAGGGCTTCTACAGCTGTATTTTCACTCCACTGCAGCTAGTTTGGCATCTGTGAGAAAAGGGAGAAGAAATATCTTCATAATCGATGGTTATGAAGATTTAAGAAGGGAAAAAATAAAATTAAACAATTGGCCAGCCAAGCACATTCTCTGAAAACCTATACTGTAAGAACAGTGAATTTCTCAAGTTTCCTTTCCTAAGTAGTTCCAGTGGCAGAGTTCAGGGTCAGGTTTTTCCTTCTCTTCCACTGTTCAAACATCAGTGTACAGAACTGTATCTGAAAATGTAAGTGAATCAAAGTTGGCAATGAATCAGTGAATCACAAGGCAAATATCTTCTGGGTACTTTTTTTAATTTTTAAGATGTGAATTGGATAATTAAATTCTTTATGCTGGCTAACCTAATTCTACTTTTTCTAATCTCTTTTCTGGTAATATTTAAATAATTTTGCCAGGGTGACTGTAGATGATACAGCCTTTTGGCGCTACAGTGGTAGCGGTGTAACTTGAAAAAATATATATCTGCTTCCGGACATGAAATAAAAGTTTTAATTATCTGTTTTTTATTTTTTCCTCCAAGCGGCTCACAAAGGTTTTCATCAGTGTGTTTAGTACAGTGTAAAACTCAGCAACCTATGCAGAGTAAATGTTAACCTCTTTCTTCTATGCAATGATTCAATCCTGACATCAAAAATTATTTCATCTAGAATCATGTCCTTTTACAGATAAGAGTCCTTTTCTGGCATTACTTGTTTCTCTTAACAATGATATAAAATTTACATCAAGTTGAATTCAAACAACTTAGAGCCCTGTGTAAGATAGTCTGTGAATTACATGCAGCTTTTATGCTTGCAAAACCAACATGTAGGAAAGTCTATTTTAATCATTGATTTGTCCCCCTAAAGCAAGTAATTTTGGTGGCTTGATTTTGTTTTGGTTTTTTTTTATATTTTGAAAACAAAAAAGATTTGTGACCTTTTATAATCCTTGAAGTGATCAAAGAAAACCCCAATGTGTACGTGGTTATTTTGATTTTAAAATAAAATTCATATTGGCGCCTACTACGTCAAACATTCAAATAAAATACAAATTCTCACAGTTTTAACTTACATCAAAGATGGAAATCATTGTGTGGTTTTGGAAACCAAAGCAATTCCAAGATAGACACAGTTGGAATTTTTTTTATTTGACAGTGTGTTTCATACATTTAGTAACATCAGTGTGAAGTAGAGTGTGCATTCTAATGAAGAAGGAAGACTAGGGGTACCTTTTAGGATTAAATTCAACAAGGTGATAAAGTTATATACACTTGTAATGGATTTATACAGCAGAAGCAAACTTTAAGAATAATAAATTTGCTCATTTTTGGATGTGTATATAGACTACAAAGAACTATTTCTTGAATATGTTATTAGTAATGCAAAATATCTCACATATTATCCTGCATAATATAATAATACTTCTATTTCTTTTGGCAGGTTGTCAAGTTGTTAAGTAACAAAAGATCTCAAGCTGTTGGAATATTAATGTCTAGCCTTCATTTAGACATGAAGGACATTCAGCATGGTAAGTGAAATAACTATTGATTATTCTCAGATCACATAATTAATTATCTGGAAATGCTAAATATTTATATCTTTTGATATATAAAATAAATTAATATGAGGCCCTTTTTACACTATTTTTCCTGAAAATATTTTGTTCTGACATTTATATTCCCCTTTCAGCATCAGCTGTATAAGTGGTATATAATATAGACACTTTGATTTTTGGTCTTTTTGAGGAAGAGAGAATGATATGTTCTTTATTTTAATTCAGATAAGCTTGGGACATATCCAGAAAATTGAATTATAATATTTAATTTATTTGTTTTATGAAATAGTTCCTATATTTGGGTTGGCACAAACTGTGGTGTTCTTTCATCTTCAACAGCATTTTTTAAAATGCGAGATGTTCTAGGGGAGTGTAATACTTTTCGCATTTATGCTAAGAGACAGTAGTGCAAAAAGGTGAAAAGTGGAATTGCATTTATATTCAGAGCATCCCTTACGTTTCCCAAAGGCTTTGGATAGATTTGAAGCAGATTGAATTATCCTGTGAAGTGCCAGCCTATCTATTAAATAAATGTGGTTTCAAGTGTAACACAGACTTCATAAATCAAAAAAACATCTTGTGAACTTTCTAGGCTACATATTTACAGCCATGCATTCAGTTTACTACGATTTGCTTATTTTGTGAAATTATTCATAAATAGAACAAATTTGAGAGCACTCTGTCAGCTAGTGAGTAACTCGTAATCACAGTTTTAAGATTTTATTAAACTGTTTTGATGGTTACTAGACTTCCTCAAGCTGAAGCACATAAGATGGTAGTCATAGAGCAAGGCGCCAGTGCTGGCGCCAAGAAGTACTTGGTATTTCCAAAGCTGGCAGATGTAGTTCAGTTAAGTCATAGAGCAAAATCTGAAAACAATGATATGGTCCTTTCCTTCAGTCAAATATTCAACTTGGTTTCAGTTAATAATGAGAACCTTATGAAAAAAGGAGTCCGCCTAACATCTGTGTCTGTGGTAAAGCCAACACAAGTTCATTGAAAATTTGCTTGCTTAACATGCAACACTAACAATAACATGGCATGAATGTCAGTAGTTGAAGGGGTCAAACAATATTATTCTTAACCTTTATCCTATTACGATATTAAGCACACATGATCATCCAAGAGCTGTGTGCAGATTTTGTATATTCTTCTTTCAATAGCTGTTTTCTAAAACCAAAAGTCTTTGCAAAAGGGAATCTAATAGATCTTTTATTCCCTTGCTGTGCAGAAGTGATTAAACAAACACAAGAAACTTTTTTTCTGGTGGGAGAATTTGTGAAAATGGTTTGTGTAGAAGTCTTTTTTTTAATTTATTTTATTTTTTTAAGAACATAAAATAGACATAGAGAAAATGTGGTGAGGAGCAGGAAATATTTGCATGGTGGGGGCAAGGAAAATAGAGATATTGCCCAGAAGTATTTCTGGCATCAGTCACTCCATGCAGAGGCCTCTGAGTGATCTAACCATAGAGCCCATGTAGAAATTATAGAATCAAAACCCCAAGTATTTAGCTTTACCTTTATGCATGCAATGTTCGTAATTCTTTATTAAAAATAGAGGTTTTACATATTTTTGAGTGTTATAACATTTACAATTTTTTGCTGCAATTTGAACATGCTAACAAGAATGTACTAACAAAAATTCAAGTAATGATTGAGTGCCTGCACTAACAAAAGTAGTCAGCTGATGCATTTGCATCTTTAAGTTGTATTACAATGAATACAGTAAAAACTGTGATCAGTGGTTTTTGTCCCCTAGCCCAGGGGTAGGCCTTTTAGTAGTGGTATTAAATTTTTTCCATGTTTGATGTACACTGACATATAAATTTATACATATCTTGGTACATTACAAGCAATTGTAATAAGAGGTGCAGTCAAATGAAACTTTCTCCCATCCCCCTCCTGACAATCTGTGGTACTAGGTAACATAGCTTTCTTGTAAATATTCCCTATATGAAACATAAAGCATATTTTTAGGATGTAGTGTTCATGCAAATCACAGAAAAGTAATTTTTGTTTTTTTTTAATGGCCTCAGAAAGGCACCCAGAAGGAGAGAGAAACTTTCAGTGCTGAGTGATATTACATTTCTTGTTTTGAATGCTAATTACTGTGTTGTATTTTTCTGGTGCTTTTGAAAAATTTTGTAGTTCTACATGAACAGAATGGAAAACAATTATGCTGGGTACTAATCCACCTAATCAATTTAGGATTTTAAGTTTTAAATAAGATTTGGTTTAGATGAAGACCTTAAAATAGCTTGAGACCTAGTCAAATGTTGTATTTCATGTCTTGTTAAATTTTTGTTCTTTGGTTGGTGTTTTTGGTGTAGTTTTATTTGCTTTTTAAGATACAAAATACAAATGAAATATTGTCTGCAAGAATATTGTCTGCGTATCTGATCAGATGTGGCATTCAATAGAAGATCTCAGTATACTGGAATACATCTTAAATAATTTCTGTTTATGATATGGTTGTTAAGTGTCTGCTTGCAGAATTGCATTTGTCTGCTTCCAGCTTTGCAAACAGGTTTAGTAAAACAAATCCCCAGAGCCTGTCTGCTTTTAAAATATTTTTACAGTGTGGAAAGAGTAGTTGGAATAACCAGAGCACATTTATGCTGTACTCTAGTGTGTCTTTCTAGTAGTTCTTCAAATTTTGCTAGGTTAATTTTTGTTGTTATGGGGATTTTTTTAGTAGATTCTAATTGCTAATAGAACTCACATCTATTTTATACAGGCAAGGCTAGAACTGTAAGAAATGTTGGTCTCTTTAATTGCCCTTTCTCTGTTATTAGTACAAAAACAAGTACTCGTGGTTTCTCTGATTTCACACAAGGTCTTACTGATGCCTGGGGTTTTTTGCACACATCTATCAACTATGCAAAACACTTTATCCAGGCATTTTGCTTGCTTTTGTATTTTCACTACACCACAAGTATCCTTTATCCAGCATTATGTTACCACTGGAAATATTGCTGTACTTGGCTGCATGACATGGCCAAAGCTTGAGAAATGCCAAACAAGCACTTCTTACCTCTTTTCCCTTTATAGTTCAGATTTTCTTCCTAGAGAAAAGACTTGGGGTTTAACGTTAACATTTTGAGTGGGGTTTTTCTTAACGTTTCAGAGATGTAAAGTGTGCTCAGTTTAGGGCACAAGATTCTGGTGTAACTGTAAAGAGTAACCTATGATGAACACCCGATACATCAAAATATAATTACATGTTAAGCCTGTGTCTGCATTTAGGGGCCGTGTTTGTAAATAAGGTATCTTTGTTCAAGCTGTCTGTCAGCACTTGAAATATAGCAACTGTTTGACATCGCAGCCATGGTGCAGATAGTAAGTTTGTCAGTGCCTTCCCCAATCCCTTTATTTATAAAGAAACAGTGTATCTTCCTCTGTGTTTACAACTGGTGATAAGTGCAGTAAGAATAGCAAAAAGTTCTGTGCATGTATAAAAATAGAAGAGAAGAAATAAACTGAAGATGTCAGCCAGGAAAAAAGGCAAATTTGGTATTTTGTGCACCTAAATATTAAATTTATTACACAGTGAGATTTTAATCTAGTATTTATTACATGTATGGAAATAATTCCTTGGCACATGAAAATTGTCTTAGCTCTAACCATGTCTTGTAAATGTTGAAAGCAAGTTTCTCAAAAATAGTATATGCAGTTCTTTGTCTTTTGAAGTTGTCTGTTATCTTTTCCAATTCATTAAGTTTCTCTCAACAAGGTTTTTCACTCCAGGGACTGTGTTGCTACAATACTCTTAACTATTTTTATGTAAAATTTTGCACAGCACCTTGTGGTTGCCCTGGCTCTTTTGGAACTAGTTTCAAGATTTATGCCTCTGAATTTTGGATGACTTCTCATTTTCATTTAATAAGTCATTTTTTCCCACTCTCTGAGACACCAGTAGTCTGCAGAATTTGATGGAACTACCTGTCCCATTCTGATATCTGCAGGGGGGAAAAGAAAGGGAAAGCCAAGACACTGTCTATTACAGACCTCAAAAAAGAATGAACTAGGAAAAATAATTACATCAAGGGGAAGGAAGATTCACATAACAGCTGGTAAAAACCAACCCTGTAATCTGGACTTGAGCTTATTTTACTGGAAGTTATATCTGCAGCAGAGTTTGTTCTGTTAACAGAAGTACAACTTTGAACAACAAACATATCTTCTGCCCTGAATTCAAGACAGATGTGCAGGAAGTGAACATACTTTAAATGTTAGCAAGAAAAAGAAATGTTTATTCTTAGTATTTGACTATTAGTGACAAAAGAACAAGGGAAAATCGTGGGTTTGTTTTCTTACTTGACCACTCATGCTGATATGTAGAAATGATGAGCAAGAAGAGACCTGGTCAGAGGTTTAACTAAATTATTTCACTAGAGAAGGATGATAAAATGTCTCTTACACTGCATTATTTCAATGTCCTGAGCAAGAACTATTAATGTATTGAACTATCACGTAGTCTAGGTCCAAGAGATGCTCTAAATGGAAAGCAATCAGTAAAGAATGACTGAACATCTGGAAAATAAGACTCGGGATTAGTTTATTTTATAGAAAGTACAGAGGTAATCTGAGCATTATTTAGCCTAACAATAATGTGTGTGCACAAGCACAATCATTTGAAACTTATAGTACCCATTCTTCACAAATATTTCAGTACCTTCCTAAAAGACATCTTACTGATTAAACAAGTTATGAGGACAAAACAATACATTATTGGATCAAGCTATCTGGCTACTGTTATACTAGTAAGAATAAGTAAACCTGCTGCCCAAATTTGTTATTTCTGTCCATTTAAGTTGTGGGGGAAAATGCTGGCTGTAGGAAGATATGCAGACCTTTTTACTGTTAGGTGGCAAGTCTGTATTTCTTTATTAAATTAATAATAAATAAAGTTATTGCAATCAGTGCAGGTTAATTACAAAGTCTGAAACTTTTCCTGTCACTTCAGGTTTTTAGTAGAGAATTGAAAATCTTTAAATGTTTCTCTTTTTTCCTAATCAAATATTGTGTGTGTAAACACCCAAAACCATAAAAGACTATGGTTTAAACTTCCCCTCTGATAGCCTTTCTTACACCTATTTAGATTCTTCAGAGACACACCCAAGTAAAGATTGGTTTGATTCAGCAGTTTTTTCTCTAGTGTACTAGCACTTCCTCAAAACCTCACACCATAATTCTGAGTCTTATTTCTCTATTTCTTGACTTCATGCCACCATATTCATTACATTATGCCTGCTGCTAGATTGTATGCTTACATTTTTATTCACTTATAATTACTTTACAAGCTCGTCTTGGGAAATTATTGGGAAGGAAAACAACAGAATATACAAAATTACTTTTATAGAATACAGGCTAGAGTGTCACACATTTGTATTGCTGCAGATGTTTCTATTGCTTTGATGCTGTTATTATGCTTACGGTGTTCTGAATTGAGCAGTGATTTTGGAGCCCTTGTCTGGCCAATGGTTAGAGGAGGAAGAACAACAAATATCCTTGGGGACAGGCAGAATTTCCAGTGGATTTCCAATGGATGTGACATGAACCCCTGACCTGTGGGTGAAGGTCCTGAAAACCAGCCCTGAGTATTTAAAGCATGTCCCTAGTCCTCTTTCTATCTTCTAAGATTTTCTGAAACTTAGTTTACAGTGACCAGAGGTCAATAAAGCAATAGCAACAGTTGTTATGGGAAAAATACAACTTCAATTATAATTTTCTTTTAATATATGTACAGTAAATCAAGATAATGAAGGACAGAAGTATTAGTATCATCAAGAAAGGAACTGAATCTTTCATGTCATATGACATTTACACTTAAAAACAAATTTATAGAATTATACATTTTTTTTCTATAATACAAAATGCATTTTAAAGAACATAAGTTGAGGGTTTTAAATGAGGAAAATAATATTGAGTTTTCTTCACAATATTTGAATCAGCAGAGATTAATTACTACCACATTGGACAGTTTGGATAATTAAAGATTTTTGTTGTTGTTAAGAACATATGAATGTAATTTAATAGAGAAGTTTTGTAAGAAAATGTAACTGCATTGTCTGTCTGTTGTTTCAGTTGAAACCATGGGTTTTTTTCTTGCAAGTCTGATCTAACTTCGAAAGTTAAAGAACAGTTTCAGGAACATTCTCTTCTCCCAAAAGAAACAAAAAAAAAAACCAAAACAAAACCCTGTACTGTTATTTCTCGTTTGTGAACTGTGTACTCACTCAGAAGAGGGATGATTACAAAATTCTTATCATAAAAGCAAGAAAATGTCTGCTGTTAGCATTAGTACTGTGTAAAAATTGGGTGGAGAGAGAAAAAAGAGCACCTTGTGTCTCTTTTATAGCAGAAGTATTTTTTCTACTGGTCATACTCTTTATATATATATATATATATATGTGTGTGTATATATAAAATATATATATACTCTTATTGCTGAACTACTGAACTGCATAGAGGTTAAAATTAAGAAATCCCTATTAATTAAGGACTTCCAATAATATAGTAACATATTTTTTCATTATATGAAAAGGTTTAAAGAAAAGGAAGTTTGCCCCAACAGCTTGTTTGTGATTTTCCATGCATTTGTTAAATTTGGATACATTTATACATACAAAAAATTTTCTTTCAAAAATTAGTGCCCATAATATGTATATAGCAACTAACAATTTAAATATAAGGTAGCTAAAATGGGGATTTAGAATCATTGCAAGAAAAATAGGTAAAACTTTTTTTAAACATTCAGCACAGCTATAACTGTATTTTTAGCTGTCTTTTTAAAAAAAATCTATTAAAACTATATGTTATATTTGGCCAAGAGGAGATGTATCTAGCTTTGTACCTGATCTCCTCTAGATATCCATAAGATAACCATAAAATAAAAGGCTAAGGTGAGTGGCACTGAGTGCTCATTATGTAATTTTTGTAGGTCTCTTATCTTATTGCAGTAGTTCACTTCAAATTGAAAAGTTTATTTGAAAGAGCTTTCATACATGTTATCTCTTCTTTTGATTTTTCCTTGTCACCACTCTACAGTCCATGATTCTTTTCTTTGCCAAGGAGGTGACTGACTGGCTCTGCATGCTGCTTTCAAGATCTTTGAGCACCATATGCCTGTGCCAAGAGGTCACATCATCTTCTTTCAGGCTCTGTTTTTTCTGTATTGTTGTTGATATTTTGTGTGCCCTTCACTGCTGCTAATTTTTTAGCTTATGTTTTCAGGGAACTATGAAAAAATCTGAGTGTCTTTTTGGGACAGCAGTTGCTAATTCTGTATGCATCACATGACTTTTACAATCTGGGTTCTTTTTTTCCCATCTACTTTGCATGTATTGACACTAAATATTTGAGAGATCCTTTTATATGTGTGTGTGGTCAGCTTTTCAGTGGTGTTACTGAGAACATTGACGCCTCATGTTCATTAAACAGCACATTAACCTGTAGAAGTCCTAGTAAGGCTTCTATGCTGCAAATTTCTACTTTGAAATTTAATCTTTCATTTTGGTAATTAATTTTCTTTTTTTTAGCAGGTTTTTTGTTTTGGGTTTTTTTTGTTTTGTTTTGTTTTTTTGGTTTTTTTTTTTTTGGTCTGTTGGTGTGGGTACTTTTAATCCAAGTAGATGTCTCCTCATCTACCACAACATAATTTATTTTGAAACCTTAGGTAAGGATAGTGAGGAGCATTTTGCAAATTCAGTATTAACTTGATTTATTAACGTGATCATTCTCACCTGGGCCTTTGTAGACACTTTATTAAAGCAGCGCTACTTAATTTGCTGCTCATGAGTGCCTACTACAAATTGTGTTACCTTGCTTTCTCATTACTTTGGTTTAGCTGTTCTTCCTGTATAACACACAGGCATTTTCCAGGCATAAAAATCAGACTGACTGGTTTGTAGTTTCCAGTATCATCTGAGGAATCCTCTTAAAATTTTCATTTGTTTGTTCTGAAGCTTGTTCAATTTGAGACAGTGCCCAAAACATATCACTTGAGAAGTACAGAACTTGTCTGAGAACTTCTTTGACCTTTTCTGTGGTTGTGAATCCTTACACAAATAGTTTGTTTAACCTTTTCTGATTCTCTTTCTTTTGTGCTCTTTTTACAGCCAGATTATCTGCATGCCCAGCTGTTTCCTGTCAGGCTTCATACATGTGATGTGTTTGAAAGCAGTTTTATTACTAGTTTTATGCATTTGGCAAGTTGGGTTTAGACCCTTTTTGTTCTTGTCCAATATACATTGAAGTTCCAAGACTTTACTTTTTGTTTTCTTTGGCTGATTTCCACTTTTGAAGAGTATCTTTTATTTACAGGTGTCCCCCATGCTCTTATACTTAATCATATATGTGATTTTGAGGAGTAGGAATATTGAGGATGTGAAAAGACAAGAGAGGGGAAAAGGGTGCATTTAAATTTATCAGTTGACTTTTTTTCTCTGAGGCTCTAATGAACTGTCTTTAAGCTTTCTTTTGACATTCAACCTTTCTTTAGGCTTTCAACTATCCTCTCATTTTAAGCTAAGTTCTGGGGGTAAAATCTAAATTTATGGTGTTACCCCTAAAAATTTTATTCCCTTATCCTATGGAGAAATTTCGTTAAAGGATGGTTTGGCGTCTCCAATTGCTCTGTACTTTATTCAGAAGCCGATCAAGCGTTACTTCGCCTCTTTTGGTAAATCTGCCTAGCTGCTTTGAGTAATAACTCTGATACCGTAAAATTTGGATCCGAACGACAGCTCAAGAAATATGTCTAACAGATTAAACCTTACGCTAGTATGTTTACTATGTGGCATACTGGCTTACACATAAATGGTAAAATACCATTTAGCAATCATTATTAAGCTGTTTGTTGAGTGATCTGTAAGACGGCACTGACTTTGTTTTTTCGGTTCAGGCGAGAACTTCCTCCATAGGGAACGCGGTACATCTTTTACACCCAATTGCTTTATCTTACCCGGCTAATGCTCCCTTCAGTATTCGCTGCCTCTCTTCTGCTGTGCAACCCTTTATGGCACCACGTACAGCCTCTTATTGTTAGTGTCACGCTGATTATCGTCCTCCTGTTCCCCTCGGAACAGCCATTATTACATCCACCAGCAAATACAGATCTTCCCTTGGCAGATGTCAGATGACTCACACATCATTCACACAGCCTGGCCTTTCCCCGCTGAGCTCGGCTTACCTGAGCCGCTGTTCTGCCTCGCCTGTCTCGCTCATGCCCGCTCCGCGCTCCTCCCCAGGCGGGGCGGTCGCGGCCCCTCGCCCACCGCGGGGCTTTCGCCGCCTGCCCAGCCGAGCGCGTCCGGGCCCGGTCCCCGCTCCGGCAGCAGGTGGCAACAGCGGCCCGCGCCGCCGCCGCCGCCTCCGGGAGCTCTGCCGCCCTTCCCGGGACGCGCCAGCCCGGCCGCCGGCAGAGCGGAGCCGCCGCCGCAGCGCCCAGGAGGCGCCCGGCCGGGCAAGGCGCTCGACCTTGCGACTCCGCGAGGCGCTGCCTCTCGGCACAGTTCTCACGCAGGGAATAGCTCCTTTAAACAGTAGCTCCGAGTGCAAGGGAGAGCAGGATTCAAAGATGGTAGAGGGGCTTGTTTGCTATGTCCGTGCATGATCCATGATAGGGGAGGGTAAGGAAGAGTGCCGGGGAAATCACGGTTTTTTGCTTAGTCTGAGTGCCCACTGCTCCCCGTGCTGCAGCCAGTATGTTGGTGTTCTTGTACCTGTCGCTTTGAGGTACCTGGATTTCTCTACTTTCTGCTGTCTGTCTCGTCTTTCTCTTGCTCTGTTGTTATCCACCCGCAATGAAAGATCAGGTTAATTTCTGTTGTTCTGCTGTTTCACATGAAACCTCCCCAAGCAATGGGTGTGCAGTTCTGTTTTAGTTTAATGTGTTTTCTGTTGTTAGTGAAGTCGCGATTGCTTTTGCTACCTAGACACAAAACATAGCTCAGTGTTACTGAACTGAAACAATATCAACTTCCTCCCATAATCTTAATGTCAGTAGGTCAAAGCTAGTCATTATACTGTAAGAAACATACATATGTGGTTCCAAATAACTTTTAGGGTTTCTTTCTTTTAACATATGTATTTTGGTTTTCTGCGTACATGGGCATTTGGTTTTTGTTGTTATCCCAGCCTTTATTTCCTTGAATTAATACCAGCTTTTGAGAAATGCTTTGGAGTGTGAAAAAAGATGGAACTTAAACTGTACACAGGCATCCGTCTGCACTCAGCTATCACAGTATTGTGATTTGAATTAGTAAAGCTGTGTCATCTGTCATGTACCTAGCCAAAAATCTTTTTGCATTATTTTCATAATCCCACCACACTTACAACGTGGTGTCACAAGATCACAAGATCATTACATCACTTTCTTAGCATCTGTAGCTCCTTAGTACTCTAACTTCAAAATATTTGGTGAAAGGCTTAACGTGCCTTAATACGATGGAATCCCTGGTGTGTTTATCCAGACATCAGACGGGGCAGACATGTAGAATACTAGGCGACCATAATATGCTCTCTGCAGTACCAAAAAAAAATTAATTTGATTTGGAGAATAAATTGAGAGTATGTAATTTTTTTTAGTGAGATACTACCACCATTTGACAGAAGGAAAGAGAAATTTAGATTTGAGAGGAAACCTCTCAAGTGTTTTGTTTTCGTAGTTCTTGACCAAGAAAATCTGCATTTTGGGTTATGACTAAAACAGTTGCTTGTACAGCAATTAGAGGCAAAGGAGGAGCTGCTTTGCATGATGTTTGAAACCCTGTGTATTTCCATGCAGTGCTTCCTAACTAATTCCTATCCTGCTAGTATGGATAGTGATATCACACACGACTGGCTAGTTGAAACCGCAGTGAAAACTTGTTTCTGAATGATAATAGGTGTCTTCGTGGCTAAAAGAACTTGCAGTACTTTCTGTTGTTAAATCATCAAGCGGTAGCAACGTTCCATGTAGTATGTGTAAAATTATTTTAGCTTCCTGATGTTACAGAAGACTGGTAGAGAGACCTAGCGAAGGGCAGACATGCAGCTCAAATCTAGGTTTTCAGAAAGAGCTTTTTAAAGAGCAGCCAGAGCATTCTGGCTGTTAAATAAGGCAAATTATGTAATATTGCCTGCTAATTTCTGCCTCAGGCTATTAGTCTGCATAAATATGAACATTTTAGCAGTATAAATGATCTTGAGTTCCAGCTGAAATTCTGACCCTTCAACCTTTTGCTTTCTTTGAAGTTGCTGAAAGTTTTGCAGTTGGCTTTGGTGAGTCTAGGATTTCATAGAAATACTTTAAATGATGGAGAAGTCAACATATCCCATGAAACATTGTTCAAAAGGATGATTTCACTCACTTTTAGCACTTTAAATATGCTTTCTGTAGTAAATTTGCCAGATTAATCTACAGATACCCTTCATTCTTTCATGCTTTTGGTTTGTGAAATTACAGAGCCGTCTCCTTTCAGCTATCTTGTCATGCAGGTATGTAATCAGGTAGCTTCTGAACTTTCTTTGTGTAAGTTAAATAGATCAAGCAATTCAATAGAAAGACAAGTTCTTGAGATTATTCTGCTGTCTCCTTTGTTGGTCTTTCTGATACTTCACTGGTTCTAGCTCTTGTTCAAAAATTGCTTTAACTTCTAGGCATCCCTTGAGAGTTTTAGATTAGTCATTGATCATGATTACAAAGAGTGCAATCAAAACAGTTCTTTGGGTGAGTTTTGGTCTGCTCACCAAAGAGCAGCTCTCCCATTACCGTTGCCACCTGGATTTCATTGAGGATTAAGCACTATTTTTAATATCTTTCTTTTCAATATTGATAAAGATATTTGCAGTAAGCTGGAAGCAGAGTCCTATGAAAGCCTAAGATGCTCTCTCCTTTGTAGTAATGTTTCAAGAGCAATTACATTTTCAGATCTATGAGCTGGCAGTTATTAGCTCATTTAGTGTTGACAATTTAATGTAAGTATTCTAAATTGCCAACCAGACAGACCAGGAGCTCCATTAACTATGCACTATGGGTAAATTGATAGAAAAAAAGCTAAGATCCCAAGTTAGCTGCTTACTGCTGAGAATCTATTATTTGGAAAAGAAATGTGTCCTAGGTATCTGCCCTGATAACTTTATCAAATACAGCAGTTCACTAGTGAATGGTTCCAGATAAATTTCTTTCTGTTCCTTCTCCTCCTGCATTTTGTAAATTTCTTCTTCTTCCTTCTCCTCCTGCATTTTGTTTAAATTTATAATTTATAATGAGCTCCCTAAAGCAAGAAATAAAAAGCTTGTCTCTGTTTATGGGCTGCACTTCTCTGAGTTAGACATGACTTTGTTTACTGTGAGCTATTATTATAGAAATAGATTAGGTGGGATTAAATCAAAAGCCAGCAAATTTAAATTCTGAAAAAAATCCACACGTAATTCAAAGTTTCAATTAGTTTGAAGCCTGAAGCCTCATTTGTATTCCAAATAAGTCTTGCTAATATCTTCCAGTTACACAATCACTGGTAAAATTAGACTGGTCTTAAAGCCATTTAAACCAAGATTGAAAGGCATTATAGCCTATATGGATCTAAAAGAAAAGTTTAACACACAAGTAACCCAAATTTTATGTCACCTGAATCATGAATTTAAAGCTACAAATCATGTCTGTCTTCAGACAGATTGATACACAATGCCAGACCTACTGCATATGTGCTTTTGCAGCTGATGTGTTTGTACAGTTTGTTTTTATAACTTGCACTGTAAATACGTACTGACATATAAACATCCCCAAAATATATTCCTCAGCTTTCATGTTCTAGTAGTCTGCCCTAAAAAAATATATACTTGACAGGTATATTTCTTTTGAGAACCTCTAAATGAAATGCCTGTGGCATGCTGTACTACCTTAACCATAAAGTGAAAAAGCTTAGTACAAACTGATACTGAAATAAAAGCCAAGGGGCATTGGGGTTTTTTATAGCAGCAATTATATTTTCTGTAACAGAAATTCTTACATATAAAATATACCTATATGCCAGTATTAATTTTATATTGAAATCTTGTTCTTGAAACACTTAAAAAATACATTTAAGATCAGGAACCTAATGAACAACCCCTACTGTAATCATAAAGCACAGTTATATTTTTTTAACTTATTTAAATGTGTATTATATAATTAGCCTTTGTATACTATGTTAGCCCTTCTGTAGTGTTTTGGGAGTTATCATGGTAATCCTTTTCAGTTTGTTGAAAATCTTGAATCCTGCCCCTCAGTCTCACACTTCAAATTCACTCCCCAATGACCAGCCCCTGGCAGGTTCATTTAGGCTGTTTGCTCCTCTATGCACTGTAGTTTAAAATACGCATAATCTGGTAAAATGCCAGTCTTTTCTCTACCTTCCTATATCCCACACCCATGTTTTTTTCACCTGCCAAATTCAAGCAAATCTTATCTAAACAATTAAGATAAGCATTGAAGTAGTCTCTATAGTCAAATCAGCAAACCTCTCAAAGCCAGAACTGAAATACAATCTCTCTAAATTAAACAGTCTACAATGGCAATCATGTTTGTATTTAAACATTTTATTCTGAAAGGATTACAGCATTGCTCTCCACTTTTTTTTTCCTGCCTAGACAAGAAGGCGACATACTGAGTCAAACAAAATATATTTGTTCTCTATGAGCTGAACTTGCACACTTTCTGTAAACAAACTGTATAGGTGTATGAAGTTTGACTTCACATAATCAGTAACTGCTGTCCTTAACAGAGTAGGCACTTGTTTGAAATGTATGTAATGTAACTGTTTATATTAACTGTGTACAGCTATATAAAAGCTGGTGATATATTTTGTTGTATCTGTGAATATATATTTACATGTATGTAGAAATTCTCTATTGGTACGGTTTTTATATTAGGGATACAAGTTAGGGAACAGGAAAACTGTCTAAAAATTGAATTATGTTTATAAGAGAAAAATCATGCCAAAGATTCAGTCGTTTCAATGAAGTCCTCTACTTTTGTTACTTCACATTTTGCAAAACATATTCATGCTTAATTGATTCTTATTTTATTGCTTCCTAGAAATGTGGGTGCATGTTCTTGAAGGTATTTAAAACTCTTAAGTCATTTAAAAACAGTCTGAACCAACAGCTCAACTTAATCCATGGCTTCTGCTTGGAGATTTTGTTTACTGTTCTGGTTTCTTACACAGGCTTTAGATCAAGGTGAATTACTGCCACAGTAAAATTGTATGCAAGCCGTTCTAAGTGGTGTCTTGCCTCTGATCCATGCTGTATGTACCTGCGTTAAAGCCCCAGTCTCCCTAGTGCACTTTAACTTTGTGCACTTTAACATTGTCAGGATGAAAACTTTGAGTATTTCTTAGTAGACAAGTGTATCACAAAGGTATTGAGGGCAAGAAGGTAAGTAATAACATGAAGTTGTTAATTTATGGTAACTCAGTGCGGTCATACCCCACCTACTAATTTGTGGTGTTTGGGGGGGATGGCTTGCAAGTAATGGAAGTCATGTTTAAGAATTCTTTTCTTTCACTTATTTTCTGAGGATCTTTAAAAATTATGCAGTCATGACCCTTGTGGGATTGCCACAACTTACATTAGCACAGGGACATAAGGTTTTAGCACTGTTGTGTAAAGACAACATTTATTTCAAAGAGCCCATTTAGCATTTAACTTTCTGCATTGGAGATTCACATTTCTTTTACTTAAGATAAAGACGAATCTCGAGAAAGTAGCAGTAGTTGTCAAGTTGTTGGAACTATTACAGATAAAAATATGGCCTTATAAATTTTACATGAATTATGTAAAAAAATTATATGGGGGAAAAGGAAAAAACTGGGGTGGGGGGGGGGGGAGGGAGGAGGGGGTCAGGATTGGGAGGTGGGGGTGGGAAGGAGGGGCAAGCCAAGGGATATAAAGTTTTGAAGTTGTGGGTTTTCTGTGTGACCAATAAGAGACTGAAAGTTTTACAGATTAGTTTATTTTAAAATATAAATACTAAGTATTTATGGGATGCAAATCTGGGTTTATTTTGCAAGTAGCTTGATATTACATCCAAACATAATCTTTATAGGAGCAAAAGAAGTCATTGCACTTTGATCACCTTCTTAGGCTCTTTTGGCTCTTTTATTGATGAGAACACTGATGCAGGTGTTTTTCCTTCTACTTCTGAATTGAGCAGTTCAGCTCTCAGTCATTCCAGTGAACCTCATGAAATTGTCTGCACTGAAACATTTTTCCTGGTTTGCTTGTGTTTGCATTTGTCACGTTGCATTTTTCTTCAAAGACACCTGTCAGAGAAGATTTCCATTCTGTATTCACAGACCAATTCTCTATGTATTCTGTATCTATTATTTTTCTTTGTTTGTTGATAAAAGCATAAGTTGATCAAGCTATATATTATCTGATTTGTTTTTCTTGTACAGAGTTCTCAAATTTTTAAGGTTTTGCCGATATGCTAATTGTCTAATGGTATTGGATTTTGACCACCTTCAATTTACTGCCTGTACATTTTTCTCAAGGGAGCTATTGTTTTTAATTAACTTGGAAATAATAATTTAAGGAAGATCATTCAAAGTGACACACTGGACATACTCACATACTTATGTGCCTTTTTTTTCTTGCAAATACCCTTTCTGGATAATTTAAAATAATTATAAGTCCTGTAAAATCTGGTTGAATGAATTTTAATGGTCCCATTCTGCCTAAAAAATTATGTAGCAGCTTTGAGACTCTAACTATAAAAAGCTTACTGTTTCTATATTTTTAAATACTGATATGGGTTCTTAATAACAACAGAATCAATTTTTTGTTGTAAGACTGGTTGATGCCTTTTCAATTTTTTCACTCTTCAGCTTACAGTAATATTCCTGGGGTATAGATGATTTCAGTGGAGTAAAAATATCTGGGGATCAAGGCCTGGAAAAAGTACCATGGAAATTGGAACCTCTCAGTATCCTATAATCTTGCCATGTTGGAGTCTCACGAAGGGCGTAACAGCTGAACAGCCCCCAGATGAGTGCCACACACAGAAGTGTGTGGTAAGAGTACTGTGGTTAGTTGCTGCAGAAACAGGAGGTCCTTCACTCAGTGAAGAAGAATAGATCTGCCTTTGTATTTTGCTGTACTGACCATCTGTTTCTGACATTTGTCAGAGAAGTTGTGAAGACTTGCAGAAACTCCTGGTGTTCTTCTGGAGAAGGAGAGCAGATGGAGAGTGAGGATGCAAGATGTGCAGGAGGGAAAAAGGAGTGGCCTCTTGAAGCAATACTGCTTGGTTTTTGGAGAGTCACGGGAGAAGTCAATTGAGGTGGATATCAACAGGAAGGACTTGGATAGGTGGTTTGCTTGTTTGTATCCCTGAAGGATGGATCTGAGTAGGGCAGTACATGTTCAGACATGGTTTTAATTCAGCTACTGCTTCTTTATGAGGACTTAAATTGTAATCTCTTATCAGTCAAGTAGGATTTGGAAAATGCTTAGTCAGTTTTTTGGGACACAGCGGTGCTTCCAGGAGGTTTCAAGGAGGAGATACTTAATTTTAGATGGAGTCCAGAGACAGAAAAGCTTAGGAGGCATACTTGGAAAGGCCAGAGAAATGGGGTGTGATTTGAAACCTGCCCTGAGAAAAGGGAAGGCTAAGACTAAGAATTCAACTGTATACCAGTTTTCTGGAAGTCATCCGTATGTGATTGTGCTAATGAGAGTTTTATGATACAAAAGTTGGATCCAAAGGATCTGGTTTATAACTTTTTTCTTTCTGAAATTCTGCTCAGTGGGAAACTTTGAATTTTGGCCTTTTCATTTTAAACGGAAATTCCAAAGCTTTGGACTTTGAAACAAAATAGGGTTTCCAAGGACTGGGTAGCTGTAGGAAGTTGTCTTTTCTCTAACAGCTTGTGTAAGTGGTACTATTGGTGGACTTAGATTCATAGCCACAGGAAAATGTAGCTTAGCTGTGTCTGCGTTGCCTATCGGCTTTGGTTTAGTGGCAGCTGGTAGTTCATGTGCTCCTAGATATATGAATATCAACAGCAGTGATCTGTCTAACAAAGGAAAAAGTACAGCAACTTCCATTTATAGTCTTCCTGACAATACACTGGGCATCCTGAAGCTTCCTGCTGGTGGTGTTTTCTCATACATTTCCTCTTCAGGATTACATTTGCTGGCAAGAAGTTTGATCTTGTTGTTGGCTTGGTTACTGTCTTGCCCTGAAGACTTGAGGGAGGTGATAATTTATGGTTTGGTTTATTTTTTTGTATTTTGTTTTGTTGTTGGTTTATTTTTGGGTTGTTTTTTGGCTGTTTTTTTTTAATTGTATATCTGTTCTAAATTGTCTTCTGTGTATATGGAAGATCCATCAATTTTCAGTTTAAATATGCCTCTGAATATGATCATGTGCTCTAATCTCACTTTTTTTACAAGCAACATATCCTCCTGTCAGGGAACATAACTTCTACACTTGCAAATCAGTTGATATTAATAAAAATAGTAAATCTTTGTCTCTCTGCTTGCATTTTTCTTTTGTCTTTCTAGCTTCAATCTAATATCTAAATTGGCTTTTCTAATGTGAGTTTGTGTATATATATATATATATTTATTCAATTTATATGGTAGAAATACAGAATGGAAAGAAAACTGTTCCATTCTGCTAAAATTTTCATATTCTGCCATTAGATAATAGGATATAATTTCTATCAGAAATATACCTGTTTAGATTTCCATGTAGATGGAAACAAAACAGTGACAATATCAGTAAAGCTGAGGAGCAGCAAGTGTTCCCCAAACCCTATAATTTGGCTATAAATCCTTTGAAACTACTTCTTCTTCTCTGTTCTTCATAGTATCAACTAATCATTTGTGATTGATCCCCAGCCCCTCATTTTACTGGGTGGATTTTTTGTAGTCATCTGTTGACCCTGGCTTGCTTAAATAGAAAAAGAAATTGTTGGCTTGTTAATTCCATTAATATTTTTTCTGTGGGCATCTGGACATACTTGGTTCAAATTTGATTTAATTATAGCTATGTATTTGTATATGTACAATTATATATATGCATCAAATAATTTTACAGTTTTAGGGCTTGAAAGTGAAGCTGGTTTAATTGGCAGCAGTGGCAATAGGAATGCGAGAAAATAACAAAACTGTGAGATCTTGACAGTAAGAACTAAATTCCTGGGTCTGATGTGATTAAAGTTCTTTCTGTTAGAGCAAAAGCCAATAGATATTCTTCACTTTCATAGTAGTCAAGGCCAAGAAATTTCAATGTCAGCTTTGAAACAAGAAAAAATCACTTTCTAAACCAGTGATCTGGGTGAAAATATCCAGCGTCTGCAAGACTAATACAAACCCTTCTCCAGTTGTTTGCATCAAAGTATACTGGAACTGCATCATGGCTAAAAATATTTTCATACGAGGAAATTAATCCTTGTCTGCGTTTCATCATTCTATTGCCACCACATATGGAATCCTTTGGTTAGATGTTTGTGTAGTCATGCTGATTGTAGGGGACATGTTTAACTAGTAAGTTTGGCTACATAAGGATACATCATTGCTTTTTTTCAGTTCAAATTGCCTAGATAATGAAATTTAATGTAATTGTCTATTTGCCAGCTATTATGTTCTGTATGGCAATGCTGCAGGTTTGCCTAAAAAAACAGAAGCTCATATCCTCACTCCTCAAAGTATGGGGAGCACGCCTAAGGTGTACATGGAAAAATCCTAGTGAGATGTTGGAGTGCTACTTATGAACATATACAGGTTTAGATTAAACGTATAGAAATATATTTCTCTTTGGCGGCAGAGACTTGAAGGATATATCCTAGGATCTAACTTCTCCATGTCCTTGTCTCCGACTGATTTGTTTTAAGCAGCTCCCTGAAGTATGTACACTTTTCTGCATACCTGTTTTGTTGAAAGTACACAGACCTGGCACCATTGTGTTTGCCAGGCATTCTCTTATCTCCTGCAAGCATTCAAACAAAAGTATTCTATTGCTCTCTGAGTAATCCGTGGGTGATCTTAACATTGAGCAAAAGTCAGGGCAGGAACTTATGTTGAATTTCTTAGTGCAGGAGTGGACAGTCTCTGGAAGGAAGGGGGGTAGAGTAGGGAGAAGACAGCCACAACTCCAAATAAATAGTTGAAGGGTTGTGTGTCCATAGATGAAAACATTGCATAAGCATAAAAGTGCTGAAATGTTAGATAGCATAAGCTGAGTTTCATAATATATCCTGGGTTTAATAAAGCTGTTTTTATATAGGCTTTGATGTTAGTGTTTTCTTAAAGTAGAGCTCTCAAACCTATCTCGACCCAGTTTCTATTTGCATGCTAATTTTAGTGTGCAGTTCTACAAGGCAAATTTGGCACATTTTTAAGCATACAGATAGTCTTATTGAGGAACAGGAGTTATTAAATACAATGTATAATACCGTGCCTTGTGTAGAGGGCATCTTTAAGTCTCTGTTGCAACAATTATTACACTTGGATGGGGGAGGGAAGTTTAGAAATACCCCAAATAATTAGTAGCAGATTTTTGCATGTGTCCTCTACCTAAAAAAAAATAAAATAATATAAAATAAAAAAAAACACCCATGTTGTTTCCTGAACTGTTACCTGTTAAATAGGCATTATCTGCTACATTGCTTTCTGGTAAGGGAAAAATAGAAAAAACCCATTATTTCTGAAAAAATAAAGATTTTTTTTTCAAATTTTTTTTTTAGTCCTAAAAGTTAGCTTTGTGCTCTGCTTAGAGATACAGTGTGACCTGCTTAATTTAATCAAGGTCAACACTTTTGTTTATAATTTTCTTATACTACAACTAAAACTATGTCTCAGGCCTGGAAAGGGGAAACATGATAAGTCCCAGACTCAGAGTGCTATCTCTAGATGGCAATCAGAAACACATGAGTTTGAATTATATTCTGTAGTCTTTAGGTGTATACAGAATTTCTCTGTGACTGTTAAGGACATGGGTTTATGGGACAAAAATTAACTTGGTGCTGGGTCTCTATCTCTGATCAATGTTGCAATTTCTAGATTAATCTCACCTAGGAAATTATTCAGCTTATTGTGCAAGTGCACTTACAGCACATACACACATACACACAGACACACAAAAAGCCCATTAGAGAAAAAGGGTACAAATTAATGAAGTACAAAGTAGGAAAAGACTGGTGTAGTATGATAAAATTATGAATTGCCATCACATGTATTCTAATGCAATATTCTAAATTTCAAGATCTGCATGAGGAAAAGTGGATTTATATAGCTTTTAAATGAATGGTCACTGTACTAGCAAAAATATGTAAGAGGAGGACTGAAAAGCACTATTTGAAAAATAATTCTTCGTGTTAGCTGAGAACAACTTTTCAATAGTTAGCACAAATATCTCCTGTGCCTTGTGAAATGTTTCTATAACGTGGGGAGTCAGGGTTCCATTTCTAAATGTGTGTACCTCTTAATGATTTTTTTTTTTTTAATCCAGGTTAGGTAGATAGAAATCATTCTGTTTGAGCTGTTCCACTGGGTTTTTTTGATGCTGAAAAAAATACAGTATGTGTGTGGCGCCAGAATTGGTTTGGAACAGGAAAGGCATATTTTGTATCCATACTAAATGTGTCGGCTTAGTGCATAGAAGACTTGACCCTTGTCAGGTGTTTTGAAGTTAACTGGCTGACTTATGGATTAATGAGTTTAAGACTGAAGTCAACCAGCAACAGGAATGAGCTTTGTTGTGTGAGTGTGTGTGTGTGGCTGTGGTGCAGATTTACAAATTTTTATAATGCTTTCAGCTGGACCATGAAAGTCTGATGTAAAGATTATCTCTGATCTCTGACTATGGCCATACTTGTGGGATCATGTTTGTGTGTTTGGGGGGAGGGAGATGAATTCTTTAACACTTGACACCTGGCTCTGCCAGGTTTCTAGCTATACTATACTGCACTATTCAAGGCATTAATAAAGTTAAAACCCTTAAGCTGTATGACCAGTAGGCCATAAAAAACTGTTGCTGAGTATTGTGACCAGCTTTCTTTCACAGCTGGATTATCATCCTGAACAACTAACTCTTTTTTCATTTCTCTTTTTTATAGCTGTTGTGAATTTGGACAACTCTGTGGTTGACCTAGAGACACTGCAAGCCCTGTATGAGAATGTGAGTAATCAGAGGAAGTCCATAAAATATAGGAATGCTGTGTGTCTATGTGAAGGTATTGTTAGTTGTCATCAATAATATTCAGAAAGCTTGTAGAAGTCCTATTTTGAAGTGACTTTATTTTCCCCAAAAGCAATGAAAATCCCAAGTATTTTAATTGCATTTATTGCCATTGTATGTTTTATGAAGTGCATATATTTCTACATAAGCAACATGATCAACTTCTAAATGACTAAACACATTAGTTTTGCTCCTTTTTTTTGCTTCTTGGGTGTGGCAGTCTTTGATCAATGGTATCAAACCTTATGCTCTACACCTTTGACTTTACTTTGTAATTTCACTAATATAAAAATACTGCTCAACTGAAAAAAAGTTTTGATAACAGAAATCATTCCCCTTGTGGAACTGGAACATTTAATTATTGTTTCTTCAGGGATTGCTCCAAAATAACTTTACCTTAGAGAAATTATTTTCCTTTCAAAGAGTTAATATAATAAAAAGTAGTATAAACTTCCAGGGGCTTCATAAATGTCTGGTAGTAATAATCAGAGAAATTTGACCTTTAGGTATGTAAAATCAGGGATTCAGAATATGCTCAAGCATGTTCTAAAGCTTGACAGAGCCTGTCACATAAAAAATTCAAAATGGTGTATCTTAGAAGCATGTTTCTGGCTTCAGCTGAGGCCAGTGAACATTACCCCTGTCTGTCAGTGCAGTGTCTTGATGTGTGGAGGTCTGGCTAGACATCTCTTGAAAGCGTGAGGAGGTTTTCTCTTTGCCCTGCAAAGAACTTGGAAACATGAGATGTAAAGACCTGAGCCACAGAATGGCATTGAAGGCCAGTGTATGGTGTTGTACTAGATCCTTAACTTCCCTCATGCAGTTTTGATAATGTTAATTAATTTTACACCTTTCAGATATTTGGTTTTTAGACTTTAGCTTTTGGTCACCTGCTTTGGAATGACTTGATGGTTTATGAAGTCCCTCTAAATAATCTACTTTGAGGTGCAGAAAAAGAGATAGTAAGCTCTAGTCCACTTAACAGAAAAATTGAGGAGCTAAACAAAACAGAAAAGACCCAAAAGTCTGACAAGAGCTAGAAAGGACTTCTACTATTCATCCATGAAGAACTAGGTGAACCAATACTGCTCAGGAAGATAATGGTCAAAAGGAAAACCTATTCTAACAACATTTCAAATATCTGTGAACACTTTGCTTCTTTGCTTCACAATATTTCTGTTTTACCCTATGATATTTTATTTTAAATTAATTTTAATCTGCTTCCTTACACAGTACATATATATTCCATGCCATACAGTTTTTAGCATGAAAAAAATATGAATTAATTTCATATGTTAGATATGTGTGAATGTGAGAGATTTTCTTGTGGGAAGTATGGAATAGATACTGCAGTCATAATCAGTTTTTCATACTTCTCCATACTTCTCTTTCTTATTATGAACAAGAATTTTTTTTTCATTTCGGTTTGAAAATATATTCCTCTTATGTTGATAATGTACTAAAACATTTCAAATGTTTACTTAATGTCATCTCTAATATACTTCAGAATCTGAATATAATGGATTATTTGCAAATTTGCAGTTCATTGAAATAACCAAATGTCATTGTGTCCATTTTGTAATTACCTTCACTTATTCCAGAAAATGTCTAGGAAATGTCCTGATTAAGGAAAATACCATGTGTAAATCTCAGGAAAGACTCAAATTTTCAAATGTCTAATATATTTCTTTGCTTTGAATAGAAAACAGACCAGTCCAACTTTATTATATTTGCTTGGGTAGAAGACAGAAAAAAAACCAAAACCACAACCAAAAACCAAACAGATTACAAGAGAAGCCTTCAGTTTACTTGGAGAGGATTTAGTAAGGGGACCTGAATTTTAATCCGGGATCTTCTTTTCCATAAAACTGTGTCTTGAAAGAAGCTTTCCTTTTAGTTGATTTTTGGTTTTCGTTTTTTTTTTTGGTTGCTTGGTTGGTTGTTTTTTGGTTTTTTTTTTGTTTTTTTTTTTTTGGGGGGGGGGGGGGGGTTGGTTTTTTTTCTTTCAGCCTTTTGTCAAAACACTTCAGACCTTGCATTTTCTTCCCTTGCCAGCTTCACTAATTATAACAATATTGTTCAATAACTGTTGTAAGTAATGGGTGGTACCAGAGAGCCTGGCATGTTTGATTCCTCCCTTATTTCTCAATCTCATCCTGTGTTGTAAGTGAGAATAACTTTGCAGCATCCATTTACTTCATAGCCATTAACTTAATTTTTACTTCTTAGGGTTTTTTTTAAATGGATTGAGATTTTTTTTTTGCTGGATATTTAAATACCACTGTACTAGTCCTCAGACTTTCTATTTGATCTCTATGAAACATATGGGAGCATTTGTTTTACAGTCTTCCTTCAGAATGTAATCATTTTTTCTGATTGCATGTGTCTGGCATAGTGCTTTCCCTTCTTAAATGTGAATGAAATTTGGGCAGTCTCCAAACCTAAACACACCCTAATTTCAAAAGCCACAGTCCCGAGGGTTCAATTCCTGTTTACTGAGGAATTAAACTCCTGTTAAGCCACAAAGAAATTGTATATATCTTACTGACTTTTTATAAACTAAGAAGCCCACAGCCCACCAAAGACCCAAGCCCTCAATAATTTAATATTATTAAGTTGAATTGTATTAAGTGAGAAGGACTGTGTTAGTGCAGCATTATATTGTACAGTCAAATAGCTCTTAAGTGTGGTTGTGTAGCTTGCTTTGTGAAGAGTTGTTTAAATATGTGTTGATAATGAGTTATATATTAATATATAGACAGTTTCAATAGGAGAATCTTTGTAGATAAAACTACATGTGGAAGTGTTACTTAAATGTGCTTTTACAAATTCTCTAACAATGCAATAATGTGACAGCTATAATAGAGAGAAGGCAGGTAAAATTCATTCAAGTTGCTGTATGGTGTTAGGACATATTGATTGTGATGAGAAATGTAGCAACTGGCAAGTCAGTGAATATTTACTTTGAAAACAGATTGCCTCTTAGCAGCTGGGGTTGTATCTTAAGTATCATTGAAACTAAGTATGTCTACTTCTGCTTGCCTCTTTCCTATATCATGAAAACAGTTGTATAAAAATGGATTAAAAATGCTCTCAAATTGTTATCTTTCATCTATGGATTTTTCCTTTTTACATCACAAAAGAAACATGCATATTTTCATAATTAGGCTCCCAGTAAATTGACTACACTGTCTTTACCTTTAAAAGACCTAGGTCAATGCTTTCAAAAACCTCAAAATGGCTTTGCAAAGAGAAAGGGCATCCAGAAGACTGAAGTGCATGACACTTCTCTGCCATTAAGATTAAAACTTTCTCCTCAATTATTTCTTGTAATTTTTTTTAAACTAGCAATTACAATGTGATGTCTTTTTTTTTTTTGGCAAAGCCTATAAATTGTACTTGAGTTCTGACGATCCAACTTTAAAAGAATACGATATTTATTATTAACCAGGGTATCTCTGTATATCCTTGTTTCAGCTACTGTTGACAAAATTCCTTAGACAACTCACTCAATGTTTTTGAAATACATGACACAAACTTTTAAAGTCAAGTTTGCAAAAAAATAAAATTCCATGCATTTAAACTGATCTAAATTCAGAGCTAAGGTTCTGTTGCAAGGAAAGAAAAAGCTAACCAGGAAACGTATAACATTTATGTTGTGATAAGGGCCCTTATGAACTTTGGTAAGAGTAAATACAGGCTAAACTCATACTCTGGAAGAAAATGGGAAAATAATTAAACTGAAGCAGAATATTTTTGCAATAATTTAATTCAGATTTATGCTGTCTGATTTTAGATACAGTTAATATCAAATTCTAGTACATTATATTATTTTTCCACTTTTGATGCTATATATCTATATCTTGCTAAAATTCAAAGAAAGAGCAGTAACATTCAAAGATGTGCTTATGCAACCAGGTTAATGGCTTTTATGAGAAGTAGTTACTGAAAGGGTTCTCTCTTGTCACAAATTTGTAGGGGAGTAAAAAAGCTTTTAAAAAAAGTTGTCCATCTGTAAATTGGCAAACAAATAGGTGTTAACAATAAAGAAAGCTGGTAAAATTCTGAGAAATGGTCTTCGATAATACCTGTGCAATAGACGCAGTATTCCTTTTCTGTCACAATTTAAAGTACCCATTGATCACAGTTCTGGATACCTGAGCCATAGTTAGTGACTTGAAATTCAGGTTTGATTCTGAACTTGGACTGTATACTTCAACTTCTTGATTTTGGGGAAAGGTGTAAACTTTCTCTCTTGAGTTTTGCTCTGGCCTGCCCATGAGTGGATCATGCTTAGCCTTTGTATCTTTGACAGTTGTTACTTCTTTGCATACACAAACTGAGAATAATGGCTTAAATAAGGAATAGGGAGTCTGCCTAACCTTTGCTCGTGGGATTTGGTGGAGAAACATCAAGAGCTTGAACATGCATGTATGTAATAGATTGCTGTGGTAAGCACTCTAATATTTCACTCTGTGTAGAAGGCCGGGAGAGAGAACTCTCAGTATTTATTCTAGAATATTTTCAAATAACCATTTCGTTTTATGCTCTGTGCTAAAATACTTAATTCTGTTTAACTATTATGAAAAAAATGTCAAGTGATTATATTCCCATTTAACAGAAGAGAAGCTAATTTAAAGACTGGCCAGAAATAATGGAACTTAATTTAAATTGTTAGTATGAGAACTTGTTTACTTTTACAAAAAGCTAATTTTTTTTTCAAAAATTTACAAGTGTAAATTGAATACAGGAACTTCTTCAAATCTAAGTTGAATAAATAAAGTAGCTTTTCTTACGCAGTCATGTCATTTGCACACCTAGACCTCTATGGCTCTGATGACATGACCACTGGAACAATGCTACCTCTCTCGGCATCCTTCTAATTTCTAAAATCTGTAGATTTCATCTATTGCCAAGAGAGTTCCTACTGATTTGAGAAGTGCTGGAAACTTTCTTTTCTTTTAACTCTTACCTGGGTTAAGAGTGTTCTAGATTAGGTGTGGATATGTCCGGTTTACATCAGCATTTTTAACACAAAACCAAACCCAAGCCTTCTCCGCAACAGCACATGCAATATTTAAAAGAATACTTCTGCAGTTAGTTGTCTCCTTTCTAGTCCTCATCCTGTCTCTGGAAGAGTCTTCTAAGATTGGATTAAAAATGGATTAAATTTTCTGATCCTAGTATCTTGGAAACATTCTTCTTCTCAGGATGGCATTATACAAAAAACAATTGCTACACTTATTGTACTTGCAGATCCTTTTTCTGCCTTGACTTTATGCAGAAAAGTACCTTTGGGGGATGAATCCCCAAGTTTCTTTCATCACACTGAAGTGAAACTGGGGTAGGGAATTAAGGAAACTCAGTGTTATGAAAGGGCCACTGCCAGTATTCTAAAATTAAAAACTGGTAAATAAGCCTCAGCTTAGCTCGTGTTAACTGAGAAAGGCCTGATGCCATATAAACAGCAGATAAAGGAAGGCCCAAACAGGCGAAGGGAAGTGACCTGCTCAGCACTAGTGGGACCATGTTTAGGATGCTATGTGCAGGTGTGGCCTCTCCAGGGCAAGGGACAGTGGCATATTGGAGCAAGGCTAGCACAGAGCATCGATGACAATTAAAGACTTGGAGAAGTGTTATACAAGGAGAGGCTGAGAGGCAGCTGGGGTTGCTCAGTCTGGAAAAGAGAAAGCTCAGAGGAATGTTACCAGTATGTACAAATACCTGACTGGAGAGGGGGAATAAAGAGCACAGATCCAGACTCAAGGATGCCCAACATATGGACGAGACATAGTGGACCTCCTGGATTTGAAACCCTGGAACAGACTGCCTAGAGAAGTCATCAGGTCTCCATCCTTGGGGATATTCAAAATCTGGCAGGACATGATACTGAGCAAGCTTCTCTAGCTGCCTTTGCTTTGTGTTAGTGTTCACCTAGACAGTGTCCAGGGGTCCCTTCAAACCACAGCTATTCTGTTTTTAATCTTTGGTATGGGTACTACCACGATTATAATTTTTTAGTGTCCAGAACAAAGTTTACTGCTGGACAAAAAAAACATGTTTGCAATATTTCCAATTTGTTGAAGTATTTGATATATAAGATCAGACAACTTTAGAGATGATCTTTGAAGAACATCAGCAGAATGTGTGACATCATAGACAATTGGCTTTGCAGTTATTTCCAGGCTTCTTGAAGAGAAACTCTGAAGGGCTTTTGCTATATGACTCTTCAATCTCTTCATGTTTCTATTTCGCATCTGTATTTTCTCCCTTTTCACATGGGGAGATTTCAAGAATCTCAGAAAAATGTATTCAAATCCAAATTTCTGGTTTCAGGTTCCTGATGGAGCAGGCATTATGATTTGAAACAGCTCTATCCCTCTTCTGCTAACCCTGCAAAAGCGTTCAAGGGAGAATGCAGATGCAGCGTATCTTACACTTTGCCATTATCTGAGTGATTAGAATATAATTTTCCACTGTTGTCATCAAGTTCTGTGGTGGAGAAAGTTTAAAAATTAGTATATTTTTTTCTTAGAGGAATAAAGGTAGATACATCTTTTTTTTAACTCTTGGGCAGATTAATGTTTTGAATATCTTTTGAAAACTGCTATGATTGTCAAAAGAAGGGTCAGAAGGAGAAATTTTCATTTCACTTTTATTCCTTTCCATGCCATTCCATTTTCCAGTACTACAGTTTGGAAAAAAAATTTACCATAGCTTGGAGCACAGAAAAAAGTGAAGCTCAGTTTCTATTGATTGGAGCATTGAAGAAGAGAATTCACAGTGTGCCACAGAGTTCTTCAAGAAACTAGGCAGTTTATATGTAATTTTTTTTTTTTTTTGCTTATTAAGATAAAAAATGAAATTATTACTCCAAGGAATTATGCAGTAGTTCTCATGTATTAGATGTATGATATTTCCATTATAAATCAAATATGGGTTTTTTCCAAAGTGTTTTTTTCAAATCTCAAATAAAATTTAAATTGCAGTAAACAATACAAAACTCTTTTAATTTATTTTTTTAAATGTATTATTTAAATATATAGTTAAAGATCAGATCACATTCAAAT
Organism: Anomalospiza imberbis; assembly: GCF_031753505.1. Lineage (NCBI taxonomy): Eukaryota > Metazoa > Chordata > Aves > Passeriformes > Viduidae > Anomalospiza > Anomalospiza imberbis. The sequence goes on along the minus strand of NC_089683.1, from coordinate 68,414,725 downwards.
GTAACCCAACAAATTTGTTAAGAGAAATACAACTCTCCTTTTGAATCCTTCAATTCAAACCCTTCGTAAATGAGCAAAGAAGAGAAATTGGGAATTAAGATTATTCTCTCAGTACATCATTGAATGAGTAAATACTTTGTAGACTGCTAATTGTCAATTATTTGCAAGATATTCTATTCTCCATCAGATCTATTTATACTTAAACTTTGTGGACTTTATACTTTGTGGACTCTTATAGTTTTACTATAAGCAGATGCAAGAAAGTAAAGAAAAATCTATGAATTTGATTTGTTGCAAGGGCATATTTATGTTTGACTATTCGCAACCATTTTTTGTTATATTTTTTCCTTTATTCCAGAGAGCACAATCTGATGAACTAGAAAAAATAGAAAAGCATAGCAAGGCATCCAAGGAAAAAGAAAATGCCAAGTCTTTGGATAAGCCAGAACAGTAAGAACATACTTATGACAGAGCAGTTTTGCTCACTTTAAAAAACTTTCTCTGCTGTAGTAAAATATGTATATAAACCCCCCCCCAAGCCTGTACCTATTAACAGTGACTCAAATAATTTTCTTTAATCACTTCTTCAGGTTCCTCTATGAACTCTCACTGATTCCAAACTTTTCAGAACGTGTGTTTTGCATCCTGTTCCAGTCAACATTTTCAGAAAGCATTGCTTCAATCCGTCGCAAACTTGAATTGTTACAGAAATTATGTGAGGTAGGTTGTGCTCTGTGAAGAAAATCAATCTAAATTTCTGGTTTTTAATCTTGTTAAGCTTTACTCATATTTCAAAAGTTTTCACTTTATTTGCTTAAATATCTTAAATATTTAAAATCTGAAGGATAGCAGAATAGAACATTTTATGATTGTGCTTTAACATCAATGTGAATTTTTAGATTAGCTTTTGCTACTAAATTATATAATGCTTTTGCCATCAGTGTGTATCAGCCTCTGGAAAACAGTGCACCTTCTTTTGTTAAAGGAAAATTTTCCCTCTTCACTGTTGCCGTTATCACTCTTTTTCAAAGGAATGACAGTTCAGCTATCCTTGTGTTTGTTGAGACATGTGCAACTTAATAATATCTCTGATATCTAAAATCAGCTGGAGATAGCAATGTGTCTAGTCAGAAGAGATTACTGGAATTTTGCGGTCCCATGAAAAACAAATATGTAGCTTTAAAATGCAGGTTTCATCATTACTTTAATAACTTAAAACCATTTCAACTGTTTTACATTTTACTATGTAATCTCTTTTTTTAATTAAAATTTTTAATTGTTCAATCTGAGTGTTTTATGAACATCTTGATGATTTTTTTGTGAAATTAAATATACCATTTTCAATGTTGGTATCAGTTAAGGATTACTATTTTGTTTTTCTCAACAGGTCATATCTGTTAATCCTGTACAGATTTTCTGTTTTTTTTTTTTCTAAGTATCTATTTTGGAGACAAGATTCTCCATTCATATAAAATTACATATTAACATAGCTCTACTTTTATGTGTTGCAGTAGAATGTAATTTCCATTATTTGAGTCTTTATACAAAGTATTATTTCTAAACACAACATTAACAAATTTTCTCATTAACCATAAATATTAATGGGACTTTGAAAAGAATGTTTCTTCTCTGTATTTCAGACATTGAAGAATGAATCAGGAGTTATGCGGGTTCTGGGTTTGGTTCTTGCCTTTGGAAATTACATGAATGGTGGAAACAGGACACGAGGACAGGCTGATGGGTTTGGATTAGATATCCTGCCAAAACTGAAAGATGTCAAGAGCAGTGTAAGTTTATTTGAGACTTCCTGAAGACCCGAGAAGGCCTCAGAAATTTCAGAAATTACTTAAATTCTCAGAAAATTACTTTGTTTCTGAGTGAATGGTGTGAAGCTTATGAAGGCATGGAGAAGGGACTTCTTTTGTTACTATGCTTATCTGATCACACTTCTAGAGATGAATGTATTTCTGTAGAATTATGAAAACTAAACATCCGTTTTCACTACTGTAAAAACAAAAATACATAAAATTATGTTTTAGTTCTTAGTCTGATGTACACTTGACTTTCAGTACACTTCATAATTCCAACTTTTCATGTAATTAGAAACAATACTATGATCTTACTGTTAAAAGTTTATTGTGGAAGGAGATCCATGCTGATTAAAAATATTTGTGAGGGGAAAATTGTCACTCCTAAAAATGATTGAATAGGCATCTAGAACATTTGGGATAAACCAAAATTCATTCTTTATGTACACCATGATTACAGAGGTTGTATTTGACATTGGAACATGTAGCCACCTGAGTAAAGGACTTCTTGATTCAAGATTTGTCTAGGGTAGTCTTCTCAGTAAAGAGAATGATTGTTAGTGTCTTTTCTTGCTCAGTACTAAACTGTAATTTATGTGTTACCAGCACTTTTTGTCTTTGTTTAATCTTTTTGGGGTTGCATTCAAATATCTGCTTTTGTTTACAAGGAAAAAATCTTAGAGTTTCTATGGCTAATGAAAAACCTTATCTGAATGTGATAGATTATAGCAATAACTCTTGAGCCTTAAAATTTGTTCCTACATCTGTCTGGCAAGTCACTGTTAAAATCTTCAATTCTACAAGATCTTTCCCTTCTTGGTCCTTCACTAAATATACATATTTTAGCTGCTGGATTAGGTCACGTGAGCAGAGATTTAACCCTGAGTTGAGAGAGCACGTCAGCCATTTGCCTTTTTAAATGGGTGGAGGAACGTCCTTCTTGCGTTCTGGTTTCTTTGGTAAACCAAGGTAGCAGTGATGTGAATGACACTTTAGTACAACACATTTAGAGCAGCTTACTCTAGCTGCACCTTCAAATTGACTCTAGATCCAATACATCACTAGTTTCAGAGCTCCAATTAGCTGGAAATTTAGGCACACTAAATTTAGTTTGGTAACTCAAGACTTTGTACATAATTTGCTGGAAATATTATGACTATTAAGCTTTCAGATGCAAGATACATTTTCAGTTTATTTGCAATTGATCAGTCAGGAAAGTTCTTGCAAAATCCTTTTCTGAATTTTTTTCTGAAAATATCTGAAAATTTAATTCTGTCAGAAATCCTCTTCAAATGGAAGATTTTTTGCTGAAGTTTCATTAGAGAGATTACAGAGGGGAAGCAATTAAAAAGCTCCCTCAACCCCCAATGCTCCCCCCTGCTCCCCAAATTCTATATTTTTAAAAATAACATTCTTTGTTTAATTTAACTTTGCTTTGGTTGTAGTTGTAGTGTTGCAAAAGAACTTGTATACATGAACCCAGAAACACTTTCTCTTTTCCTTCTTGGGAAATTTCAGAATGTGAGGATTTGGTTTGCAATCAGGTAGAATTTAAAAAATCAAGAGTGTGTTACATGAGTGTTTTCTCTTTCTTCATTTTATTTAATGATTAAATGGAACTTCTGGGTGTGGTTTGTTTTTGGTTTAGGTGGGTTTTTTTTGTATGTTTCAATTTTTGGTTTTTTTTTTTTTTTTTTTTTTAAAAGGGACCAAACCAACCAAGTTTTTTTTTTTATACATTAAGTATTTCATTTATCTGAATTATGTTTTCTGATTTTTTTTTTCTGTGAGTTTCAGTAACACAGCAAATTCTATACTTTTCTATACAGGACAACAGCAGAAGTCTTCTATCGTACATTGTCTCATATTATTTGCGTAATTTTGATGAGGTGAGTGAAAATTAAAATTAACTTTTAAATTCAGATTAAGCAACGCAATTTACTAAATTTGCTCTTCTGATAGTGAGATGCAGGAATATATAGGAATATTCTCTGTGCTTTTAGTTATATATTTTAGTATAGAAGAAATGTAATGAGCACTAGGTAACCGTTCAGTTGTTTTTTCGTCAGGATGCTGGAAGAGAACAATGCATCTTTCCTCTTCCGGATCCACAAGATCTCTTCCAGGCTTCACAACTGAAGTTTGATGATTTTCAAAAAGATCTCCGCAAAATGAAGAAAGATTTGCGAGGTACTGAACCTAGATTAAGTGCTAATTTTATGCTACTATTATATCTCTTTTATTCTTGTTTGTATCATTTTGAGAAATTAGATGATACTGTAAAAATAGTTGTGTATTTTTAACTTCTCAATTAGTAGTTTGCTTCTTTAATTTGCTTTTCTATGACCATTTATGCCATAATCCATAATCTTCTGTAGGTAACCTGTAAGAGGTTTTTAAATTAAACAGCTTCAAAACAGGTAAAATCTTCTGCTTCAAAACCAAACCAAAAAACTTTTTTTTTTTCCCTTTGTGCAAGCTCATTCCAAATCTTTGACCATAAAAAGCACTGCAAATTTTGGGACCATGTCCTTGATAAAAAAAAATGGTTTATAACCAGGTCTAAATACTATCTAGCAGATAAAAGAATATGTATGACATTGTTAAAGACACTTGAAATATCTGGACTTTACTAAACAGCAATACGCAAAGGAAATATTTTTTTCTCTTCTTATGAAATGCTTTCTTTAAATGAATTCAGCAAGCCTAAGATGTATTTTTTTTTAATGTTTATTGTATGTTTCTTATTAACATGGGGATCTAGACACTGAATTTGTTAAGGAAGAGTAGTTTGCACAAGTTATCCATGATCTTCAATATTTTTGCAAAAAAACTCTGTTAAACTGGTCAGTTATGTTACTGTGTGAAATCTTTGAGGGAGAGATACAAATCAAGGAGGGATATTACTGTTGCCTTGCTGCTTTTAAATGCCATGTCTCTAGAGACCTAGGAATGGTTTGGTAATCCATTAATCCCTGGACAACCTAGAATGGGAGGTTTTCTATTACAACAAAAACATAACATGGCTACCAAATGATATTTGACCTTCTCTTCTTGATCCTCTCAAACTTTCTGTTTGAATATTTTAAAAATTATTTAAAATATTTTGTGTATTTAAAGTATTTAGTATTTTTAGTATTTAAAGTTGTATCAAAGTCATTCAGGGTGACACTGAGGAATGAACAGCAGTAGCTTCCATTTACTGCTCCTGAACAGCCTAGGGGGCAAAAGTCTCAGAATTCAATAATGAAAACTTGTTTCTAGATTTCTTGCAACTTCCAGATAATCTCAGAGCTGATATCTAAGCTTGCATATGTAGAAGAAAGATACTTGGGTCTTATTTAAAAAAGATACTTGAATTCAGGTGCATGTTAACAAATATACATTTCCTCACAAATTCCTCACAAATTCACCAAAATGGGTTTTTGTACATGAACGGTTGAATATTTTTGCATCAAAGTTGAAATTTGCACGCAGACATAAATATCTTGTGGAATAAATCCACACTGTGCAGTGATCAAAGCAGGGGTTCTGTAAAAATGGAAATTACACGCTTCAATCTGCCTTCAGATTGCAGCTGAATTCTTTCTGTGCTTCCAATCCAACCCTTAGGCTCAAGACTGTTGTCAATCTTTTCTGTAGTTAATGTAACTGAAGAATAACTACAAGCACCATTGCTCTTTCCCTATTGCATTTGGTACAAACATTTTTGGGGACAGCACCAGCAGCTTCATCCTATCCTGAATATGAAGTGAAAATTTCAATACCAGACTGAAATATCAGTCCTGACTTCTTAATAGTCTCCAGATATGCAAAATGCTTTGTGTTGACTTTCTTTCTCAAAGAAAAGTGACAAGATAAATTAAAAACCATTTGTGTTAAAAGATTTCATGACCATAAGAGGTGTAGTAGTAAAATTTAGTAATACACTAAAAATCCTGTGTATTCTCATAGCTTAATTGTTGTAATGAGTTCAGTGAGATAGAATAGCCTGTCTCAATAACAATAATTTCTAAATAGATTACAATTTTTAATAGAATGTGTGAAATTACTTCAAAGGGGTTCTTTTTCTCTGCATTTACTTTAAGTACACCACCAGATTTACTAATGAACCTGTGGAACCTTATGAGTTACTAGAGCTAGTAAGTGCCTAATCAAAGTCTGAACAGGAAGAAGGTTGTATGATACTGAGAAAATTCTGACAAAATTCTGAATATGAATCTATTCTTTTGAAGTCAATGCGAATAAATGAGTATTGATTATTCCTGGGAAACACTGGCTTTAAAGGCATAGAAATAAGTGCCCAGACTACGTTAGACTTTTATAATGAGATGTGGATTGTAACGTTGGACTTACATTCATCAGTAATTAGATGGCAGATTTTGTGAGTGGATTTCACCATTTGGTAAGGTTCGGTGTTTGATTTGTTCTTTGTCACTGAGAAACTGAAACTTGTAGATAATACTCATGCAGGCAGTATCAACAGTTTAAGGGTATTCTGTTCATGTTAGTTTCAAATAAGCTAAAAACCATGCAGTGAGATCATGTTTATTACAACGTGGGAAGGAGGTATTGGTACACCCAGAAAAAAAGTCTTCTGCAGATATTTTATTACTGTCTTAGAAAACTTTTCGTGATCATTATTCAAAGGTAAATTTCATTCCAGAAAGATCCTTTCATAAAATTTTAAAAAGCCTGAAGAGAATACTCACAAAGCAGAGGACAGTTATTATTAAAAAAAAAAAAAAGTTTCATAGGTGTAAAAGTAGCAGTTCATTTTAGTGCTGCTGCGTTTTTCCATCTAAAGATGTCAGCGGTGTACACAGCGCATGCAGATATAAATAATCTTCATTATTATGTAAAATAATTTTGCTAACATGCTCTTTCGCAGTTTGGAGTTTGGGCTTATGTTTGTATTAGTTATTATGCTGAGTGCTTTAAAAGATAAAGGACTCATTCGAACTTCTGTGCTTTCTTCCCTTTTGACTATCAAGGATATTGTCCATTTTCAAGTGTTTATGAACTCTATGCCTTGGCAGTTTGTTTTCTTTTCTTTAGAAAAGAAAATCTTGGCAGTTTCTTTTCTTTAGAAAAGAAAATCTTCTCTACTATTTCAGGTTAAAAGAGCAAGTCCCAAGAACTTTTAGAAGCATGCCATGTGCCTATTCCAAGATGAATAATATAGAAATTTTGGTTTTTAAAATGATACAAATCCAAAGGATAACATTTATATACCAGATTTTTTTGTAAGATAGAAGACCAAAGAACAAGTAGATCCTCTTACTAACAAATCAAGTGAGTTTGGCTCCATCTGTTGCTCCTAGATTTCACAGCTCTCCAGGATTCCCACTTCAGCCTTTTTGACTTCAGTGACATATAGTTTGTTAAGCAACTTGATCTGCTTTTGATCTCTCCTGGCTGTCAGCAATGTTCCTTGATGCAGTCATGCCAAGAAATGACTTCTGTTCCTATGTCATTCCACAGAAGAAACTTTAGCACTTGCTACATGACTTAAATCAACTCACCATGTAAAGAAAATTGGGCATCCAGGGTCACAGGAGCAGTGTGTGACACTCACTGATTAGGATCTCTGTTATATAACTATTAGTATCAGTATATTTTTCTAGACACTTCAGAGTGCTCCAGGTAGAGGAGAAAGATGTGGAAAACATTTATTAAATCAATCAAGATTCTAACCCTCTTTGCTCTGACACTCTCTTAAAGTAAAATTCTAGTTTAGGAAAATGTTGACTTTGTGGCCCAAATTCACAATGGATGTGGATGAAATTCTTCCAGATGTATTTAGTTTAGGAAAGAACTAGAACACTAGAATGGCATTGAGAGTTATAGGATTATAGCAAGTTAAAATGTTTAGAAGCTATTCTTTGACTGCACATTACATTCTAGCCTTACAACATTAAGTTTATTCTTGTTAATCAGAAACTAATTCATCACTTGTCACTTATTGCAAAACTTTCACTGAAGCTCTACTAAAAGGGAATTAGAAACAATGTCAGGCCGAAAGTAAGTCTGACTAAAAGAAGAGATTAATAGTACAATGAAATGCAGATTGCTATGAAATTGAGTTGAAGTCAGTACTTGTTTATGTGTCATAATGTCATATTTAATATATTTGATTGGAAACTGACTACAAGCAATAATTAAGATAATTTAATATTATTTTTGTAGTGATGCTTTATTTTCCTATTCTGAGTGTTTACAACTCATTGAAAATTCTCCATCCAAAAGAAGCTGGGCTGTGTGGCCCAGTACATCTCCCTGATTTGGCATAAATGTGACTGAGAATGTTTATAAAGTGTTAAGCATTTACAGAACACTTTGTATTTTAAAAGCATGTTCCAAGAAAAACCCCAGAGTATCTTGGAAAAATACACGTTCCTTGTTTTTTAAAGTGCTTCTTACAGTCACCTAAAGTTACCTATTCGGTTTGGACCTGCTAGACGTAGAGCTGTTATGTGCTCTTGTGTTTAACACCTGCTGGGTGAATAAGAGCATTGGAAGCACCATCTTGTGCTACAAAAGGGCTTTTACAGGTTGTGTTTGGGATGGTGTCAATGTGCGACTGAGAGAGTTCAGACAGCAATAGTCTTGTTAGTCATTCCTCTTGCCTCAATAAAGTTTGCCCTCAATGCCTAGAAAGAGTTCCGAACCCTGAGAGTTCAGTCAAGCTGTAGTTTGAGATGGAATTTTACACTTCATCGTCAAATCTGTGTCTGGGGTGCAGGGATTACTTTGCAAAATAAAGTTGTATCCACTATTAGTTCTTTAATAAGTAATATTAATGCTTTTGGACTAGAGTTTTTAAAAAAATGCAGCATTCTATTTGGCCCTCTCTCTCTCACACACACACACGTGTATCCTTGCATCTTTTCATATTCTCAAGACTGTATTCCATCACCGTTCTGATTATGGATCTAAGATTCTGGCAACATTCCAATGCCACTTCTTGATCAGAAGTAAGAGTGGTATTAATTGCAACTTCAATTAACAAAGTTGAACAGCCTTAATTCATTCAGGGCCCCACTTCAGGTGGAAGAAAGGGAAGGGATTGCTCTTCTAAATTTGACTGTCCTCTCCTAAAGGAGGAGAGGGACAATCTAAGGATTGATAGATTTTACAGTTAAGGAAAGATCTTGAGCCTAATCTAGTGATCTATCTTTTAAAAAACTAAAATTTGGTGAAATAAAGGAGATCCTAAGAGATTTCCCAAAAAGGTTTTTTAATGTGCTTGTACACTGGTATTTCAAGTTTCAAGAGAGGGTGGAGCTGCAGTAGAGAGAATTAAAATGAGAAAAAATTGTATTCTTTGGAGTTTGAATTCATTCCACCATCAAAAACATTCAGAATTTGAAATGTTTGTGGTTTTGTCATTCTCTGTCAAGAGTTTTACTACAAATGTGAATGAAGATATTTCCCAATTAAGAAATAGATCCTTTATTTTTCTTCTATGATCCATAGATTCATATTTTGATAAAAAAATTCATTCGGTCTTTTATAAAAACTGCCAAATCACTCAAGGTAATTAATGGCAAAATAATATAGCAACAGTAGTGGTTTGGGTCAGTCCTCCAGTTATCTCTACCACCTACCTTTACAGAAACAGGTATAATTTTAACCAAATTAAACCCTTACATTTGCCTACTCATTAACAACTGTATATCCACAAATTCTGTTTGTTCTGTTATCACTGAAAGGGTTAATTGCTGCAGCTATGCCGCATGCAGATTCCTAAACCTAAACCAGATGTAAACTGAAGCCAGGCTTTCAGTCAATCTGTGAGTCATATTTTACTGTCCTTAAAACTCCAAACAAGGAGCTGTCTATGGCGGCCCTTGAAGACTCAGCAGTTCTTAGTATAAGTCATTACAATTCCAAAAAAAAAAAATAAAAGAAAATTAAGAGCTCTTTCTGTATTTGTGGCTGGGTTCATCAGAGTTTGTCTTTTGATGAGGCCAGCATTGTTTCTTTTAGATAAAGTCTAAACTTTCTTTTAAAGCCACAGGTTGCAGTTAAGGAATCCAGAAAGCAGTGAGGAAGTTGAGAAAGTAGTGATAATGTTGTTCTATAGTTTTCAGACAAGTAGGACACAGGCACATCTCCTGTGGAAGTTTGAGTACTCAGAACCTTAGAAAATTAAGGACATGATTTCAAAGCTTCCGTAAAAGCTTAAATATGAGTAGTCTGGCAAGTCTCAGTTAAAGGTATGCTCTCAAATATCTTAAACTATCTTGAAAATCCACCTGACTTCTAGCAGACTTCTACAGATAAGTGTGAAGTTTCTGAATTAGTTAACAAAAACAGCTTAATGGATCTGTTAATTGCTCATCCAAGATAATTTATTGGTCTGCTTGCTTGCTTTTTTTTTTTTTTTTTTTTTTTTTTTTTTGATGGGTTGGGTTTTTTAATTGTTGGGTTTGGGGCTTTTGTTTGTTTGCTTTTATTTTTAATTTAATTTTTATATTTTGGGGATTTGAAAAGAAAACTCCCGTTGCCCATTGTTATCCTTGCCAAAGAAAATGCAGTAAGCCTGAGGGACAGCTGGTCATCTGCTCATCCATTTTGTTCAAATAGAAATATTTTATGTTTAGAAGACATTTGTGCTTCCAGGGACTAAAATTTAGCATCCAACAGAACCAGCTGGAAAATGTGCATTCAGCAGATAGATATTCTGAATGTTGAAAACTCTTAATTCTCATTTTCAGAAAGGTAAAGTAGATATTTCTGATAATAAGGCTGAGTAAATTTTACATCACTTACCAGAATCACTTACTAAAAATGCTAGTGCACAGCACAGATTGTTAAAGCACAGATTGTTTAGTCACTTTCCTTTTCCATACAGGTGTCTCAAAACATATTGGCTGCTGTGAAACTTTGTTTTTACTAAATTGACCTGAAATAAAAATAAAAGGAAAAATAGGATGAGCAAGCTAACACAATAGCTTAAAAATGCAATTAATTGTATTTTAACACAGAAATAGAGAATGAGATGAATTCTTGAGATACTGGATACAGCTGAAGTTGCAATTTGTTTAAATCTCTAAACTAGTTCTAGGCACAGAAATTCACATCAATTTCCAGATGAAACGCATTTGAGACACCTGTCTATGTATGAGCAAAACAGCTACCAGTTTGAATTGCCCAAAAGAATCCATTTTGATTGCTTCTGTGAAAAATGGCGTACAGTTCTCTGCAGCATATGATCTTGAGAGGAGACGAAATTAGATGTACTATCGGTCCTTTCCATTGTTTATATTTTGCTTATAGGTTAAAATTGGTTTAGAGGGCTGGAAAAAAGGTGTCTCTGCCCTTCCCAACTTCTGTTTAGGATTTGAGATCTCTGGAAGGTCTCAAGTGCATAATTTCGGACTAGAGGGTACTGAAACCTTCACCTTGCTTCAAAGCAACAAAAGTTTCTTTATTCCTGTTTGGGCAGTTCAGTCCTGTGGCATCAGCTGGCTTTTGTGACTGCCTATATGAGTCTCATTTGTGGTGCCTTGAATACCTTTCAATTCTTTCACTATAAGAAAATTTAAAATCTGCTTCAAGTAAATGGAGTTTTAAAAATATGCTAACTTTATCTAAGTTTTTTCAATTGTATACACATCTGCTAAAATGAGAGAATAACTAAACGTGAAAATAGGGAACGTAAGACCAATTTTTGAGTCACTAAAGAATAGTCAGACAAACTTTTGCTTTAGACAAAACTTTTACAAAGTCATCCCAGCAGATCCCCTTTGCCAATCTATTCCTTTCATATTTGGGTTGTTTAGCTGAGCAGCTTCATGTAGATGAATGTGTTTAAATATGAAGCTAAAGATAAAAAGTATTAAATTTAGAAGGCTGTTTGTATTCTCACATACTTTTTTTCTGCCATTTTTTTTCCTCCATCTTGATTGGAAGTTATTAAATACCCTTCTGACACAAGCATTTACCCAGTATCTTATTTCTTCATTTGGGAAGAAATACTGGGAACTGGTATTTTGTGCTACTTTTATTTGATCAGCACTCTAAGTTTTTCAGTTACAATGAAGAATAGCAATGGCTCATATGAATAGTGGGGCTTTATATTCTAGTGGCAAATTACAGAAAAGAAGAAATGAGTGCTGTATCCAACAGGTTGTGCAGGGAGACTGCAATTCCAGTCTTGGTGATCTGGAGAATTGATAAATTTAGGAAGAGCTTACAGGCCTGTTAATTCTGTAATGAAGAAAGCAACTGATGAACTAGTTTGTTTTAAGCATCATAATAATCATTAATATGGTAATAATGACTGGGTTTTTTCATTTTTTAATTGTATGTCTGGATACAACATATAATATTTTACTCTCTCTACAGCAAGAGAAAGGTATTGTTTTCCCTGTGTTTTCTTTTTGATTTTAAATTATTTACACAGTGTTTGCAATTCAGGAATAAGGTAAAAAATGGACCTGAACTATTATTCTTCTGAACATCAGAGATTTTAGTCTTTTCACAGAGCAGAAAAGATCAAAAATTACTCCACCAAAAACAGGACAAACAAAGCTATCATTAAATGCACACCCTTTCCCACACCACATATATGTACACAAACAAATCAGCTATGGGAGAGCTTCCAGTATCTGAACAGTTAAGTAAGAGACATTTCATTTTGAAAATCAATACTACGTGTTTTGTTAAAATGGGTATAGGCTAAGATTTTTGGTGGATATGAGTCTTCATAGTATACTTCTCTCACATTGGCTGAGAGATCAGGGGTTCAACTAAGCTGCAGACATTCAAGAGTATAATGATGTACTGCTCTGAAAAATATTTAATCCATATTCTTGAAAGAGGTATGGTATTTCAGTGATATTAAAGGTTAAGGTAGGTTCTATCGCGTCTTTCAGCTCGGACATTTATTTCTGCATAAGAGAAAAGAATAATTCAAATTCTATATATTGCCATCAGAACATCTCCCTTTGCAGAATAGTGCATAGGTCCTCTATTTCTTCTTCTGTCATATGTTGTAAGAAAATCCATGCTCATTTGGATCCTCTCCCCTATTTCACATGCGTTGACTAATGTTTGTTTAAAAACTACAGGTTTCCCATTATATAATTATATATTATATGACTATATTGGTGGGGGCATTAGTTTTTTTTTGGTTTTTTGTTTTTTAATTTCTAATATTGCTTCATAAGTAGAGAAATGTGCTTGCTACAGTAGATTACCTAAGTAGACATACTTATCTTTCCCCTAAAAGTCTGCTGTTTTTATTTCTGTTTCTCTCTAAGCTTAAAAAAATAATGATTAAAATTTAACTTTTATTATCAGCCTGGTTTTACTCCTCTTGTGTGGCATTACCAGTTATTTAAGTCAGTCTGCTTTTCAGTATATGTGCATTTTAAATATTAGGATAGTGCTTTTTGATATCTCAAAAATATTCTCTAAACATTTAACAAGTTTTCTGTCTTTAAAGACATAGTAATCATTATTTTTTCCTAAAGAAAACCTGGAGGGTAAGCAAAGAAATGCATGTTTTGGAATGTGTGCACTTGAACTGGAAATTCTGAGATAGAATCAAGTAGGATTCATTTCTGTTGAATAATAGGAGCTTATCATAGCCTAAAAAATTTATGGTGAAAATTGGAGTTTAACAGTCATCTGAAATAAGTCTTGGGTCTTCTCTTAACCTGAATTAAATTAGCTTGGATAGTTGGTGGAAGTGTGATGGCACCAACTTACCCACAAATAATCTTTGTGTCAGGGCTGCTTTAGGCTCTAGATTCTCTGTCTTAGTTTTTAGTCCTGGTTTTAGTCTTCTAAAGACTAAAGTTGTTCATGTTCAAGTTCTCTCACAGAGTTCAAGCCATGAGTACTCCTACAATCTTTCACTTCAGTCCTTTTGCTCTATTACTTTTGAACAATGCAGAACTCTTTATCACATCTGTGGTTTTATCAAGTATCAAGCCCTCATCTGGTTTAACTTCCTAAATTAAGGTCATTCCTACTATTTGCTGCAGTTTTTGCATCTGAACCTTATTTTGATTCAGGCACTATTACCTGGGGGCAGGTATATCAATATAGCCTGGAATCTGAGTTTTTCATTTTGTTCCCATACAATTCTGCCTCTTAAAGTTGTCTTTCTCACTCAAAACCATTGAATACTTTTGTTAATTTTTTGCTACCACTTATTTAAACTCAACGCTGGCCACAAATTATCTGCATATAAAAATATTTTACAGGGAACGTGACTGTTCCTGACTATATTATCATAGTGTTTGTACTTGTAGTGTGTTTGAGGCACATATTCCAATGGTTTCACTGGATATGAATTAAAGTGTCTTTTCTTACAGTATGCAGATCCATGCTATGATGTGTCAGCCTAAACTAATCTGTTACTCCAATTTCAGCATGTGAGACAGAAGCAGCAAAAGTTTATCAGCTATCACTAGAAGAACACCTACAGCCCTTCAAAGACAACATGGAGCAATTCATTAGTCAAGGTAAATAATGAAACGTCACTTAACCTTTTCATGACATTTCAAAGGAAAGTTATGGGAACAATGTTTATACATTGTGGGAAAGGGACTGTTTATTTTGGCATCATAGAAAGACATGGATTAGTTTGATCAGATGCCACACAGTTCTAAGAGATTTGCAAAATTATTCTCTTGTACTGTAGGTGACTCACTCTCTTTTGCATGACAGCAAAGACAAATGCTATTGGCTTGAGTGTGTGATCTTCTAAGTTCAACAGTCCAGTAGAAAACAAATTTACAGCCTTAGTTTCTTGAAAGATTATTGAAGCTGGATTTGTTTCATTAACTTCATTCCAATGAGATAATTCTTTTGTATGTGCCAAAAACATGGAATAAGCATAACAAAAGTAGTTAAAAGTTTTTCAGATATACTGCAAATCCATATGAAATATTTGGATGTAATTAATGAATAACACTGCAAGAAAAAATATGATACAAATATCCAGGATCAACTGGCATCCTGAGTATTAGTAGAAAAACACTTTAAAAATTAATAGACTATGGTTTACTAGACCTTTCTTGGACAAGATTATAGGAAATATGGATAACTTTAGGCTTTCACTGAAGTATGTCAGAGAATCTCTTGCAATTCTACTCTGCATTGACCAATTTGTTTTTTAATACAAGTCAGAATTCAATGCATCAGGGTCTAAATACCATGATGAGTACACTAATGTAATTTTAACATTTTGCTGCTCGTTCTTTGATATTTGATAGCTGCTCTGCTTTGCTGTTTGCTCTTATAATCAAAGACCTGTTGCCTCCTGAACAGGCATTATGTGAGAATTCTGTTTCTAGTGCTGGTTCATCAATTCATTAATGTAGAGCTACCATATCTAGAAATAGTTATTAACTGAATGTGCTCTGTGTTTGAGAGGCCTGTCAGATATGCTTGTATGTCTTCCTGGTTAGAGTATCCAAGATTACTATCTATCTAAATGTTATAAGTGGAGTACCTGTAGAATCACAGAATGGTTTGTGTTGGAGGGGACTGAACCAGGCTGCACATGTGCTGATCCATGCTCAGTTACAGGGAATAAATTGAGCACACCCAATATTTTTAATTGTCAAATATGGACTGATGTTTTCTAAGACAAGTGCCTACTAGCCAAACCTGGCAAACAGGACGTTGTCTCCAGCGCTAGTAGGTATGAACCAATTTAAAACTGGATTCTGGTTATGTATATGGCATATTTGCCATTGCAGTAGTGGTATGATTGAACATGTAGCAAGTGTTTTGCATTAGGTTTATATTAGAGTTTTTAGGTATAGACAGGAGACATTCAAATCACAAGTTTGTCTGTATGATATCACTGTTGGCATACTGTAAATCATGTCTTTTTAACCTTATTAACAGAGTAGGAAATCAAATATGGGGATTATCCCTGGAAGCATTCAGGGCCAGTTTGGATGGAGCTCTGAGCAACCTGGTCTAGTGAAAGGTGTCCCTGACTATGGCAGGGGGGTTGGAACTCGATGATCTTCAAGGTACCTTCCAACCAAAACCATTCCATGATTATATGATTGTGTTTCAGCAGACAGTAAAATTTGTTAAAACTGTGTTTTTTTCTTTTAGAAACCATATTTTTAAAAGTATCTAACTTTAAACTTATGCTTATTTTATGATTTCTGGCTATACTTTCCAGAATATAATTTTATATATGTTGTATAGTGATCTGGTTTTGCAAGGATATGCAATTTCCTTTGTGATTATGTCTCTACTTTAGGAGAGTGAGGAAAACGAAAAGAAAAAAGGATATCCATCACATCCATTAAGATGTTTGCTGTTTTCCCATATTTGTAGTGTATATTGTTGGGTGGTTAACAAAAGGAGAAACCCATAATGTCAGTAAAAATATTACTGTCTCGTTTTGATGAAAATAATTGGAAATGAGAATTGTGAACGCAGTAAAGTGTGACTAAACAATTTCTACTTTTTTTTTTTTAACTGTAGGGCCTCTTATGCAGAATTCTGCCCCAATGTAAGAAAGACAAAGACTAACATATAGCAAGAAAGAATCCCTGGTTAAGTTCCAAAAATAAAGTAATTTAAATACCTTTCATTATGAAATCCTTTGTTTTTACTTCATGGGATTGAATTCCGACTTGAAAGAGGCCATGTTTAAAGCAGGATTTCTCTTTCCTGTTCAGTGTTTGACAGGCTTTTGATCTAGATATTTTTTCTAGGGGCTTTTGTTGTTTGTGTAGACATAATCGATGAGTCTTTTCAGCTAGACTGCACACGTGATCATTTAGAAAAACAGAGGGACAATTCTTGGCACCTTTTGGAGATTTTTGTTTATATAACATATGCTCTGGGCAAAGAAAAATCAAGCTTTACGTTTTTATCTTTTCAAGTTCCAGTTTCTCTAAAGTCAGAAAAAGTTTTAACTTATAATTCAGATGAAAAGCATTTTTCATAAGGTTGAATAATTTGGCATGTTTATATGATGCCTTTCAGAGTAGATAACTTGTGTGCATAATGGGACCCAAAAGTTCAAAGGAGGTAGTTACTTACAGCATATTCACTTATACATATTGCAAGCAGCTAAAATGGAAAATGGTTTTCCCATAGGCAAGAAAACTTGGATACCAAATTAAATATCCTTGGCAAGGGGTTAGCAAGGCTAAGCTTTATAAGAATAGTTACTGTCACACACAGCTAGATAACTTTCAGTTACGTTACAGCAACTAGTCTAGCTGATTGTTGCTAATGATGTATTAATTAAAAAAATCTTTTTTTAATGTTAACACTTTATTAGATTCATCAGAGATAAAACAATGTTGTATATCACTAGCTTGATTATAAAGATGGTTTCATTTGAAAGCTAAATAAGGGGAAGAGGCAAGAATGTGTTCAGAATAATGAAATTTTTAGATGAAAATGGTAGTGGTACGCGTGATGAAGGCTGTTCAGTATTTGCCTTGCTATCCAAGTCAGTAGGCTAAACAACCAGCATGTGCATTAAAGTATGCAAATTAGTGACAGGATGCCAGTCCTTTCTTGAGGGACTTATCTTGATCATTCTTAAAATGATCAATATACTTAGCAGAAGATTAAATTACCTGTGCTCTCCTTTCTGCATTGGCTTAGTGGATATTGGCAAGCATGATTTACCCTATGCACTGGATTTTTGAGGGTCTGTGTGTTTCAAAACCTCCAAAAAAATCCTCTCTGTTCTTTCAGGTTCTCCTGTTTTCTTCCATGTTTTCTCCTCCTTGTTTTCTTTTCCTGTCTTCTTGAGTCCACATACTGCAATCACATCAAATCATCAAATGTATGATATGGTTATCTTGTTCTTGCAAGGTTCAAGTTTTTTTTCTGAACTTCTCCATAGCCATGCAGTTTAAAAAGGGAAAAATGGAAAAAAAAAAAAAGGGGAAACTCTGCTTCAAAAAAGGATATTGAAGAAAAGTTGTCAGAAAATACCAAACTTTTCAAAATTTTTTAGTTATTTAGGTTTTTTTTATAACAATTTATCTCAGCATTTCCAATACGCAATATATAACTGTGAAATTTAGTAAAACAATTTTCCTTTTCCAATGAAAACGTATTCATAGCAAACAGTAGGAATTTAAAATTTACATGTCTCCAATACAGCATATATAGTTACATTTTCTGTCTGTGTTATTCCTCACAAGTTATGACAATTTGAATGAGAGAGATTGAAAGCAAAGCACTGTTTGGAGACCTTGTCTCCATTGTTCCGTATGTAGCTGTGGATAGATAGGGATGCAAATACATGAGAGATCCAGTTTAGAATGTTTCAGAAATCACTTTTCCTCATGAAAATGAGTCTGACACGACATGATGGGGAAATGCTGAGGGTACTAATTATCATGCAGTTTGTAGAGGAATTTCATTAGCAGTTAGTAATCCTTTAACCTTATCCCCACTGGACAGGTTAGCCAGCTCAAACTGAAAGAATTGTATGTGCATGAACCACAAATGATTAATGGTCCTCAGGTTTTAAATGTGGTTAACTTTGCAGTGAAAAGCAGTCTCTGGGTGTCTGCTGTTGGGATGCTGTCTAGGCTGTGCATTCTTGTCAGCTTGATAAAGCAGGAAACTTACGGCAGGAGGTAGCAACCATCACTCCCTCAGAAGGAAGGTCTTTTTTGGGAAGTGGGAAGATTCAGTATGTTGAAATCACAGCTTTTCCACTGAGATTCTATAAATTGTGAAAATATTGCAGACTTCAAATCTGAGCAAATCATCCTACATTATATTAAGAAACCAAGCCAATGTAATTAGTTTTAGACTTTAGAAAAAACATTATGCCGTGGGAGAAGTACAAGCAGTTTGCAGAAGTAAAAATAAAATTTTCTGATATTTGGCTAGTTCATTTAAAAGCAATAAGAATTATTCCAGTGTGATTTTAAGTTTTGGACCACAGAGTAACCATTCAGTATTTGGTTCCTTCTAGTCTTAATTTGCAAAACTGCATTTCTGCTATTGTAAGTGAATACAAGCATCAGGTTTTGTTCTGCTGGACCCAAATTCTAGTCACCAGACCTAAATTCTAGTCACATCCTCATGATCTTACAGAATAAAGATGCTAAAATTGTCCTGTTGGTTGAACTGTCTGTAGCTATCTCCTTCTTTTGCCTGAAAGAGCATTCAGGAACCCGGTTTCCAAACTGTTAGTAAAGGAATGTGTAAATCACAGTGAGTTCTATTAATTGCTGTAGCTGCAATCAGATAGTTGGTCATGACTTGTTCTTTTAGGTCAAGTAGCAAAAGGCTGTGCATCATCAAATGATGGATTGTGAATGAGACTAAAGCATCGGACTGAATCTTGGATGTCTGGGTGAAGTTCCTGGCTCCAGAAATACTATAGATGATTGCAAAATGAGTGCTGCTAGGGTAATCTTAATTCTGGCCTTTCCTAACCCAGAATGATTGATTTTGCAGATTCCATTTTCTTTAAATATTGTTTTTATAATTTGATGAATATAAGGCAGAACATAGTAGTAGTTCATAATTTTTCTAAAAATAATTTGAGGAAAATATGACTGAAACGGGATTAGGAAGATATATGAATAAATGTGGTTTTGTTTTTCTTTAAAAAATTGCACGGAACATTAAAAGGTTGGATATTAGTAATTTATGTGGAGACACTCACTTTAAATATTATTTTGATTACCAAAATATCCTCATTACTAATATCTATTTTTTTTTCCTTTGAGAAGAAAATGTTAGAGGTATATGAAGGGCAAGCAGCATAAACTCACTAGAACATAAGATGCAGGAATTCAGCTTAAGCCGTTTAATTTTATACATGTTTGCATTTTTCTGTTAGTGTTCTTTTTGTTGAATTACTGAAGGAGATTTTAAAACTTGTTCTTTGTGTCCTGAAAGTATTTTTTTAATCTCACACTGACATCTTAATGCTGTTAAATAGCTTAACATCAGCATGATATAAATTTGTCCCTACTTCAGATGTCAGCACCTCCATTGGTGCGCATTTTTACATAATAATCCTAATTTGGATTGTGTTGCATTTGTAACACTAGACAGGCTTCACTGAATTAGCCTTTCCTTGCTTCAAAGTCCATGAAAGACCAAACGTTTAGGCTGGGGTTGTCAGCTGTTTTATGCCTTTGGCACGGGATCTCATATAATCATTTTTGTAGGCATCACAGTGGTTTCAGACAGGTGTGGTAGAGTTAAAAAAGCTATTTTGCCATCACATGAGAACAGATCAATGTATGAGTATCACAATAGCATGATACAAATAATCCAACTCAAAAGACTATGAAAAAAAATGCCTTCTGAAAAAAAATTACTAAAAACCTTGTGGATAGTTGGGGAGGGCTGAAAATTCACATTTTAAATCTCTTCTCCAGTAAAAATGTAATCAAATGAGATTTTTTTTATGACATAGTTCCTCGGATGGAGAATGAAAAATAAGAGGACATTAACGCTTAACAGCACTTAGGTCCTTCATGAGCCCTAATCACAATGGCACACGTTCTTCAGCACTGTGAAGTCCAGGCTCACAGATGAACTATTTTCTTGCTGGATCTTTACTGTACCTGAGGACATATATTTAGTCATAGGTATGCTGTCTAACTTCAAATCTGTTTCCTGCCTAGTCCTGACCTGAGTGAGACTTTTAAGCAGGGTAGGACTTAAGATCAGTAGCAGGGGACATCGAGTGAGGAGCTCAAAGCTGTACACGAAATACAATGTATTTTACTTCTGTGAATGTGACATGACAACATTACAGTGAGTAGCTGCTAAAAATACATAACTAAGTATGATGGAGTGATTTGCTGGGGTATTTTGGTTGTTGTTAAGTTTCAGGTTTTTGTTTTTTGTTTTTTTAATGTTGGATTTGGATCCCAATTTTCTCTCCCTTAATTCAGTTGACAGGAGATCCTTCAAAGGCTGACAAATTATAGAATGACTTGGATTGGAGGGGACCTTAAAAATCATCCAGTTCCAACCCCCTACCATGGACAGGCACACCTTCCACTAGAACAGGTTGCGCAGAGCCCCATCGAACCCAGCCCAGAACACTTCCAGGGATGGGGCATCCACAAATTCTATGAGCAACCTGTTCCAATGTCTCACTGCCCTCCCAGTGAAGAATTTATTCCTTGTATCTAATGTAAATGTACCTTCTTTCATTTTGAAGCCATTTATCGTTGTGCTATCGCTAAATGTCCCTGTAAAAGCTCCTCACCAGCTCTCTTGTAAGCCTCGTTTAGGTACTGTAAGGTAGTCCCAAAGCCTTCTTTTCTCTTGTCTTTATAGGAGAGGTGTTCCAGCCTTTTTATCACTTTCTGTGTTCTTGATCCAAAAGGTTGCTGCTTAGGCTGGGGACCCCCGAGCTGGACATAGCACCCCAAGTGGGTCTCCCAAGAGCTGAGTAAAGGGAGAGAATCACCTCCCTTCACCTGCTGGCCACACTGCTTTTGATGTAGCCTACAACACAGTTGGTTTTTGGGGCTGTGAACATGCATTGCCCAGTCATAGTGAGCTTCTTATTGACCAACACCTCCAAGTCTTACTCCTTTTGTCTGTTCTCAAACCATTCTCTGCCTAACCTGTGTTTGTACTTAGGATTGATCTGACTGAGGTGACTTGTTGAACTTCATGAGGTTGACACAGGCCCACCTCTCAAGCCTGTCGTGGTCCCTCTGGATGTCATCCCTTCCCAACACCACAAAGCTTTTGTGGTGTTGACTGCACCACACACCATGGTGTCATTGGCAAACTTGTTGAGTGTGCCCTCAATCCCACTGTCTATGTCACCGACAAAGCTGTTAAAAAGTGCTGGTCCCAAAACCATTCTCTGAGTCGTTCCACTTGTCACTGCTTTCTACTTGGACATTGAGCTGTTAACTACAATTCTCTGAGTGCAAACATCAGCCAGTTTTTTATCCACCCAGTGCCCATCTGTCAAGCCTATGTCTCTTCAATTTAAAGACAATGATGTCGTATGGGACAGTATCAAAGGCTTTGTATGATTCCAGGCAGATGACATCAGTACTCTTCCCTTACCCGCCAACACTGGAACCCCATCATAGAAAGCCACCAAATTTGTCAGGCAGTCTTTGCACTTCAATGAAGCTGTACTGGCTGTCACAAATAACTTCCTTATTTTCCATTTGCCTTAGCAGAGTTTTCAGGATAATCTGCTCCATGATCTTGCCCATCATTGACTTGAGACTGACTGGGCTGTAGTTCCCCGATCTTCCTTATTTCCCTTTTTAAAATGGAGGGCTGTGTTTCCACTATTCCAGCCACTGGAAACTTCACCAGACAGCCACAATTTCTCAAATATGATGGATAGTGGCTTAGCCACTTCCTCTGACATGGATGAATCTCATCAGGTCCCATGAACTTGTGTACCTTCAGGGTCCTTAGTCTCAAACCCATTCTTCACCTTCTTCATTCTGTCAGTCCTTGCCTTTGCCTTCTGCAACTTTGGCAGTGTGGTTGGACCACTTGCTGATGAATACTGAATCAAAAGTAAATCTCCTTTTACAGACTATTAAGTTTAATTTTTTTTTAACTTTTAAGGAAGTTCAAGTTTCTGTCCTTGCATATTCAGTGAAGTTTTAAGGTGTGCCTCTATAAATCTTGCTCACAATCTATGGAGCTACCGCGTAATTTGTATTCCTGTTGTGTGAGGGTATAACATCATAAGGAAGTATAATTGGCTGGAATCGATATAAATATTTATGTATTTATCTGATCATATGTTTAAAAAAAAAAAAAGAACACCATTAGGAAAATATTCAGCATGTTGGATGCTCTATCCCAAGTTATCTTCAAGAAATTGGGGTCTGAATGTTCAAATTTAAATGCTCTATTTAAATGCTCTCTTACCTGTATGCATAAAAATCTCAGAAAATGGGGGAGGGGGAACAGGTATTCTTTGTGCTTGCAAACTTTTATGAATTTGTCATAGAAGGATGTAAGGCTCTTAATAAGATTCCCAGAAGAAATCCTGCTTTATTCTCTTGTAAAGCTTTCTTAGCATGAGTTTACCCAATAATCAGCCATCCAAATGTACTTGGATCTTTTCTCAGTGTAAATAGAAATTCTCAAAACTATAGCAACACAGCTCTAATGAGTCATTGAAAAGGCTTTGTATCTGTTAGGAAAAAAAAAAAAAGAAAAAAACAACTGGCTCCACTTGAAAGTTACTGGAAAACACATTCATAGTTAGTTATAAACAAATACTAGTTAACACTTTAAATAAAAAGAGAGGAAAAAAGTGAAAATATTTAGGACATAGACAAGCAGATGAAAGGATTGTTGTTGCCTTCCATCTGAGATTACTCAGATGCATTCCTGTATTCAATTACCTGAGAAGATGTGATATTCCCTTAAGAGAGATCGGAAGATCAGAAGGGATGGCAGTTTCGTGCATCTCCTTACTCATAGCCCTTTGAAACTGGTTCAGCAGAAATAGCTTAAATTGCAGCAGGGACTGGGGCCAGACGGTGACTACAGACAGTAATCACTGGGTCAAGATCATACCACAAACCAGCAACAAAAAATTCTGATGGAACAAAATCTCTGTTAGGGTGTTTGAAGGCAGTTTGAGTAGACTTACAAGGTCTACTTGGAATACTTTCAGAATAGGCGCCAACAGGTCAGCTTGTTGTGTGACTATGCTTAGCTAGTACATTTATACATAGAGGACATTGATAATTCTTATTAGTTGCTAGCTTTGAGTCTATTTTTCTCATCAAATCTCTTTCATACTTCATATTCAATTCTCAGCTTGAGTTTTTTTTTTTTTTTTTTTTTTTCCACAAAGCCACTAAGCACAAATCCCTGTCATTATTTAAAAATTAATGACTGTCTAATGTTTCGGTCTTCCTCAAAACCCATTTCCTTTTTGATAGCGTCCATCCAAAATGGCTTAGTTCTTCCTAGTGCAACTCATGCCTCAACCACACTAAATAAAACATGCAAAGAGAACAAATACCAAAAAAGCAAAAAATGGAGTCAAAACAAATTCAAAAGTCTAAAAGGGAGTGTGGGGGGAGGGGAAGAAAGAAACTTTTCTTAAGCGCTTTCTATGGATTCTGGTGTATGTGCTATTCTGCTTTGGTGTTTCAAGGTTTTTCAAAACTCAGTCTTGAATAGTATGCTAACTTCCAAAAAAAAAAAAAAAAAAAATTAAGTGTTATTTTGGTGTTTCCTGAAGGTGTTTAAAAGTATATGTAGTACCAAGGAGAATAGGGTAATTTTCTCAGAAGCACTGTCACAGCCCTTGTAAACTTGGACCTTAGACCCTGATAATTACAGAGTAACTGCATGCTCTTGCTTGTGCTGCTAGTTCACCCAGTATTTTCTCTATATTTCCTTCTGTCCTAGTCACATGCTTGAGATACCTACAGAAGGTATCCTCATGACTCTGTCAGGCACCTCAGGTCCTCAGGCCTTAATGAAGCTGCATCAGAAGTGACAGATGAGCTGTTGGAGGCTCCATACACTTTTTTTAAAAAAAGGTCATTTTTTCTCAATTTTATTCTTAGTTTAGTTTTGTTGGGACTTTTTTGAAATTGTGCCTCTGCCAGTGGAGATATTTGGTATATTTTCAAAACCTCAACTACTCTTCACTCAACACCAATGCGGAAGAAAATATGTCCTCTTTAAAGATCCTGGGAAATCTCCAACAAGGATTTGCACAAATATTAGTGATTGTTTTCTCTTTTATTTGTTTTTTATGTTTTTTCAGTAGAAAGGATTTCTATAAATTTTCCTGTTTTTTAATAATATGTATTTAACACTGGAGCACAATAATCCCAGTCTAAAACAGTTGTTGTATGTCTTGTGTTTCCAGTTAGTTGTAAGTCAAATATTTCTTTTTAGATTTTTTTAATCCTGTGAAAAAGATGATATAGTGAAATATCACACTTTCAAACAAGAAATTGCAACAACTAATAATAGAGACAACGTATGTTATTTGCAATATCTGTCCACACAAAAAAAGGTTTGTACATATAGAAAATAGATATATTCACGTTATTAGCTTTTTAAAAAGTCAGATTTAGTGCAAAAGGTATAGTGGTTAAATTTGGAGGGGACTAGCCGAGAAAGTTTTTTGGACCAAAAATGAGAGGATACTTGGCAGCCATCTTCATCCACAGTGTGGCTTGATTTCTGCAGAGAGCTTGGGATAACATCCAAAATGATCCACTCAGGTCAGAGGGGACAATTTGTGGTCAATCAATGGTTTATATCCTTGCCTTTGAGCCCCTTTTAATTTTAATTCAATTTCATCTTCTAGGCTTCTTGAAAACAAAATACTATTTTTAGAAAGGTGAATTTTACAAATCTTCTGAAGACCAGCATTTTCTAAAATGCCTGTGTCTATTTCTCACATTCAGTTTGGTGAGTTACATCAATTTTCATAAATGCATAGGTCACTTTAGTATAGTTATTCATATATGTGCCATTGTGGATGTTTATATGTAACATTTGCAGGACTCTAATCAAAAAAATAATTGGAAGAGCAAACACACAAAACAATGGCATGTATCATTCTGGAATGTGGGTATGTGCTGATAAGGACAGAGGATTTGAGACGTCAGTTAATTAGACTTCATTTGTGAGATCTTGCTTGAAAGCTAATTTTGAACTGCATGAAATCAAGTTTTATGCCCCAATTATGAAGCACCAAGCAGTAAATTTAAGCAAATTAAAAAAAAAAAAAGTTATAGAAATTAGGACATCTGATGTGAGTAATTTTTGAAGAGATACATATGTCCTGTAGTTCAAAGAATTTATATAAGAGCCTTGGATATAGTACAGTCCTCACACTTGGTAAGCAATGACGTAGGGAGGAAGGAATGTACTTGAATTTTGACCAAATATATAAAGTGTTTAGGAAGTATAGACCTTGCTCTAAAAGGAGACCAACTTTAAATAATCTGAAGGTATCTTAATGGAAAAAGCAGGCAAACAGTGGAATGTCATCCAACAAGAAGGCATTAAAGATGCTTTCAAACTAAAAAGGGAAAATATAACTAAATCAGTACATGTTGTAAACCATTGATAAGGTCGCTTCACTCTGTTAGAGGTCACTTCAACTCTAAAATGCTGTGAGATTTGGGATGGCCATGTTTTTCAGTATGACCTAAGGTTGTTTTTCAACTATATTATTTGAAGTAGATTTTTCAGAATATATATGCCTTCAGGATTATGAAAGCTGCATGAAAAGCCCTACAATATATAGAGTGTGTAAAGGCCAACATATAAATCTGTTACTTTTGCTTACCAATGTATTACACAAAATAAAGGGGTTACTATTTCCTGGTATGATATAGTCTTTAATAGATTTGAAACAGTTTATTTGGACGTTCTTCAGCAAATTAGTGTCAAGAATCAAGTTCTTAGCTGGAGGTGTTAGAAAAGATGATGGGCCAGTAAAATATTTGGGAAGAAAACTGACCCAAAAGCAGAAATTCCTACATCTGTCAGAAAACCTGCAAGCAGTCACTGCTATATTATATGGTCAGCTGCCATGGCATCCCAGGATTTATCTAATTTTTCTGTGTTGACTGTTGATGATCACTGTGGACTGGGTATAGATATTCCTTTTTTTTTTTTCACCTGTTATAGATGTTCTTTTTGTAGTAGGGAAGATCACTATTCTCTCCTGAATGTTCTTCCAAGGTGGGCAACTTTTAGCTGGCATTTGGCACTTAATGAATACGTGCCAAGAATGAAGAAGCCAAACCAGTGCCTTTCACGCACTCTTTTTACACCTGTACTGAACTGCTTTGGTGGAGGAAGTGATACTGTAGATGCATAATATTGAGTGAAATGATGAAGTATAATGCATTCTGGGACAATTCAATGGGATCGATCATAACTAAATTTTTTCCTGCCCCTACTCAAAGAGGAAAACGTAATTGGAAGTAGTTTATCAATGGAGTGATTAGTACAGAGAAAAGTGCATATAACCACTAATATCAGGTGATAATATTCCTAATATTCCACAAGTTATAACAATCTCTAGCTGCTTCAACATCTAGTAGTTATTTCATTATATCCAGGTGATAGTAAAAATTCTGTTGCTTTGATAATAGATTTTCTTCCCTTACCAGTTAAATTTCACTGCATGTCTTCAACTAGCCATTTTCCACAGCTCTTGTATGTTTACATTGTCTAGTGCAAAAGCAGTCATCTGATTATTTTCTTTGGACAGGGGCGGATCTGAGTGCATATACCATATTTTCTCTTTCGCTGGTGCCACCTGTTGTCTTGTGGAAGAAGAACTGTTTTCACAATATCTTTAACTTTTTCTGTCTAGAAAAATGATAATGCAAAAGAGTTGCAAATTCAATTTTCACTTGTGTAATATCTTTTTGATAAAATGAGGAAGGTTTAAAAATATCATCCCATTTGGAACAAACTACAAGTAAATTCTTCAGCGAAAATTCTTTATTACATGCAACTCTGCCATTCAGGGTTTCTGCAGTTTCTTTTCATTGTGTAATATCAATTCTCTATTGATTCATTGAAAGTATAGATACCAGAAAGAACTTGGTTTTTGTTTTGCTTTGTTTTGTTTTTCTTCTTCTCTGGACCACAAAAACTTTCTTTTTTAATTGAAAGGAAACTTGTGCTTGAATGGAGTGATTCTGACATACTTTGATAAGCTTAGGATAATATGCTTACACACTTTCAAAAAATAAATTGTGAAATATTTGCTCCATTAGTGGTGAGTAAATAATTGTTTGTAAACTTGTGCAGAACATTTGAAATATAGAACCTAAAAACAAGGCAACTAACAAAGGACCTTAAACAAGGCAACTCTAATGATATTCCATCCCATCAATCTTGGAAATTATAAAAATATTTAGATCCTAAAAATGTGACATATGAAACAGTATATAAGACTGTTGTAGGATGGAATATGGTAGCCTCTATTTCTAAGCATTATTTAAGTGAAAGAATTCCAAATTGCATTTTTCAGTAATAGAATTATTTATTTTAAGAGTTGTATCCACAGATACTTAGTGATTGTGTTAATGCAGAATGAGGTATTTGATCTTGTTTCACCCAGGGGTTTGTGCGCAGCTTCTCCTTTGAACTGTGTTTTTACTGGTCATGCCTTGATTTTCAGGATTAAAGTATGGGAAAAGAAAAGGTATTAATGAAATTCTCTAAAAGTTGCCGCATTTCACCTGGTTTCTTATCCAAAGCAATGCAAGTCTTTCAAGAAAAACTCTAAGTCAGCCCAAATTCACTCAGCACTGGGCTCAACTTCACTCAGAAGGGTTGTGAGCCCTCACAAACCTTCTGAAGAATCTGGGCCAAGATTCAAGTTGGTATTTAAACCTGTAATCATTCAGGATTCATGTGCTCTTCAATTTCCTTCAGAACATTTACCCATCTCTCCTTCAAGTTTTCTGTGGTTTGCTGGGATTTTTTTCACTTTCAGGATAACAATGGTGGAGCCCAAGTCTTCAAGTAATGATTACTAAATACAATGTTTCCTGCTGCAAATATCTGGGCACTAGTCAGCAGTGCTACTGCTCAGAAGACTACATTGCTACTAACAAAAAGCATTTGCAGCGCTAGACAAAGCTGTGATCATTGTTATGACTGGGGAAAGTATAAGGCAATTCCATTTGCATATCTTTCCTACAGATTTCACATGCCTATTTGAGTGTATGCTTGTAAATTACTGTTGATTGAAACATTTTAACTGAAAAATAGTGATTATCTTAGCATCCTAACTATGCCATTGCTTTGCTTTTTTTCAACAAATTTCAAATTTTTCAAAGGCAGTGTATCTATGATGTGGAAAAATAATTTTAACTAATTAATATTGTAGAGCTATGTAGGGAAAGTGAATAAAAAATAGCTGAAAGTTTTCTTCTTTTTTAGATTTCTATATGAATTTTATAGCACTGACATTTGTTACCAGGACAGTTCAGAGCCTTTTCATGTTTCAAAACTTTCTGACTGTTGGGAATCCTATAATCCTCCTTGCAAGTTAACAGTCCAGAAGTCTAGCAGACTGAAAAAAGAAACAAGTACCAAATTAAATGAGCTTTCTGGTTAAGCATGCAGACTTTAAATGAGATTTAAGTTGTATTACCTCAATGACTGCATAAGTATAAATTTTGCCTAAGCTCATGCTCAGAGCAGATGGACAATTGCTTTGTACATTGGTAATGCCCACATTCTTGTAGATTTTTAAGTGTTCTTTCAGTCATCTAAGTTAAGTGAAATGTGTGCAAAAAAATTGAGAGAACATATGGCAAATAGAGAAATTTTCACCAGTGTGTGGGAAGGACAGTTCCTTACTGTAATTTCCTTCACATGATCACCAAATGCTAATATTCTTCATGTAAAACTAGTTATGTTTTCAATATGGGCCTGCTACAGCTCTAGTACTTCACTAACAGACGTGTGTACAGGGAGAGGGAAGAGTGTTCATTTGTAATTGCCACACAACTTGTACAAAAGCTGTAAGGCTGAATCCTTACTGCTCTTTGCTCAGCTTTTCCTCTTCTCGGTTGACAAGTTTCCATATTATGTGAGTTTTTGGAATAATTATTTAAGATCTGGCTTTAAGTCAATTTCATGACTTGGTTATTGTTTAGATTACTGGAAGATTTTTGGTTTTTTTTTCATTTTCAAGGCTTTGAGTTTTGGATTGGTTTCTTTTTGCGGTTGTGATTTTGCATTTCTTTTTAATAGGGTTATCAGAATTTGTGTAGTTTTTTTTTGTGTGGTTTTTTGTTGAATGGGGGGTTGGTTGTTTTTTTCTCATAACTGATCTACATAAGTATATCCTCATGTGGTTTTTATATATTTTACACATTTTACATATGACATATGTAAAATTAAAATGATCCTGAAACATCTCTATCTTTCACCTCGTTGCTAATTATTTTATTGTATTTTTGCAGCCAAAATAGACCAAGAAAATGAAGAGAAATCACTGACAGAAGCACATAAAAGGTAAGAAAGAGCACTGTAGTAAGACCTTTCTTTGAAAATATGGGGTTTTTAGCAGTTGATGTATTGGTAGACAGCAGTAGTGTGTTTTTGAGTGGTACAGAAATGCACTCAGAAAAAAAAGTGATATTTAATTATTGTCAATTTTAATTTGACAATGAAGAAATACTTAAATTCTTTAAAGAAATATTGTACATTACTCCTGTCTTTCAGAAAATGTATTAACCTTATGTAAAAATAAATTCAGAATACACCCTTTGAACTGAGAGAACACTGTTCCTACTACACCAGTATCATGGTGATTTGAGGGGCATTTCACATTCCCCAAACAAGCATTATTCATTAGGTACAATTTCCTGTGCTTATAAAATATCCATTTTATTTAAAAAAATATTAAAGCCTTTTTTTAATAAACAAAGGAGGTGTATAATTAAATGTTAATTACTTTGTAGAATTGCTAATAGATATTCAAATACTTTTTTTGTGGCAAAAAGCAAAATACCTCATTAAATTTCATTATAGATGTCTGCAGTTGACAGTTTTCAAAACTAGGAACCTCACTTCTTTGCACAACATGTAGTTTGTTCTGA
This sequence comes from Anomalospiza imberbis, assembly GCF_031753505.1. Lineage (NCBI taxonomy): Eukaryota > Metazoa > Chordata > Aves > Passeriformes > Viduidae > Anomalospiza > Anomalospiza imberbis. The sequence goes on along the minus strand of NC_089683.1, from coordinate 68,384,352 downwards.
TTTTTTTGGAGACTTCTCCAGAAGCAGTGTTTAAATGGAAAAGATTTTTATCAGTCCCAGCAAGAGATCAAAATATGGCGCACAGCATTTATAGCCCAAATTTAGGGAAACTCACAGTCTGTATTTGTTCTTTTTTTAATGAAAATAGTGTTTTCTTTTTGTACTAGCTACAACTCTCACTTAATAACTACTAAAGAATCTATCCATTATATATTCCCAGAACTATGAAGTTTCTCAATAGGATTCCTCTAGAAGTATGACTATAAAAGTTCCTAGTTTTTACTAGGTTTGTCAGCCATTCTGTGGCCTCGATGCCCAAATTTCCTACCTGCAGTAATGCCACAGGGCATTACAGAGTTGATGTCTTTTCTGGTACAACATCACATTTTTTCTCTATTCCCTTGGGCCATGTACTAAAGATAGTAGCTGAAAAAGAAGCCAAGAGTGAGTGCCACAAGAACTTCCCTTCTTACTTGTGAAGAGATGGTAGGTCCTTGAGTGGCACGTTGGTGGTGTGGAGAGTATAAGAGAATCACAGAGAGCTGCTTTGAGCAGGTCTTCGCTGCCTTAAGTTTCATTACAGAATCGCAGACTATTCTGAGTTGGAAGGGACTTGCCAGAATCATCGAGTACAACTCCTAAATGAATGGCCCATAGAGGGATCACACCCACGACCTTGGTGCTATTAGCACAATGCTCTAACAAGCTGAGATAATATTAGGGTATTGCTTTGGCTTAGTATCATACCTCTTGCTCAAGTATATGAAAGGCATTCCTGACATTTCTTAGGTTTGTTTAGCTGCTCAGTTACATAAGTCTTATCTTTAAAATTTTCCTTCACAATAAAACTTTGAGAGAAGTTGGCACTGTTAGGAGATTGTTGTGATCTCTAATTGCACTTTTAAGGAAAATATTTGTCCTGTCAAAAGTGGATTTGAATGCAAATCCAAAGGTGACAGAAATCTGATGATAGTGGAATCTTCAATCTGTTCAGAAATCTTGTGATTTATCACTATCTTTTTGTATCTAATTCACTTTCCCTTCTAATCTTTTTCCCTGACAAGACTGGAACCATCATATCAAAAACTTTGTATTGGTTTTATTAGTCTCATGGGGGAAGAAAGCAAACTGCTCCGGGGATTCTTGTTCAGTTTGGTCTGCTTCTTCTGACTTTAATCGCTAATTCTTTCTTCTCCCAGCTTCTTTTACACAATTTGTCAAAGAAGAAAATTCTGCTTCATTGCTCCTCCTTTCTGTGAATATCTAGCAAGGATATTTTCTTTCTTCCTTCCACCTTCCCACTGAAATTCTTGATCAGATTAGTGCTTTTTGTTAGAACACTGAAGACAACTTCATAATCAGTTTTAGTATTATGTGTGATTATTTCAGTAAGATTTTTTAATTTAGCTTGAAAATAAAATGCTTGGGATCCTTTTTAGCAGGAGTGGATGAAAAAGATGATAGGAGCTTAAGAAGCTAAATAAAAGATTAGTTGCATTTGACTAATCATAGGTAGACGGCAGTGCATAGGATGACAAGACAAGCAAGTAGTGCAAGGAAAAGTGATGGATTAGATGGAGCAAAGTTAATGTGATTAATGTGCTTGGATTTTTCTTGTTGAAGTGGATGACTTCAGCCTGTGTATAAGTTCATGTCTACTGCATGGAAGCATTTCTTTAGCTTTAATTAAAAACTATGGGTGTTTTTTTATTATTGTTATTATTACTATTATTTTATTTTGTATTTTAATGGAGACAAACTAACAAAGTCCAAAAGAAAAGCTCTTGTAGCAATAACAGAAAATGTTTCTGAAATGAATAATGATTTGGGGAAAATGCAGCAATGTGTATTTTAAAAATGCTCAGTTGTGCAATAGATGAACTGAAATGGAAAGTTAATCTTACACACAAAATGAAGACAAAGAAAATGGAATGTCTGCTCCAGGGACTCCATACAGTGTATAGCTGTTCATTTGTCACAAGTGAGAAAATGTTTAATCAGTTTTGAAATGATGTATTCTCTCTTTATTTATCGTGTTTAGTGGCTTTAAGAGTGTCAGTATGTAAAGTGTTTATCCAAGGAATGGGTTTCTGGCACATGGATAAAAATGAAAAGTGAAATGTTTAGCTCGCAATAGGCATATGTTCCAAGATCTCTCTGAGTAAGTATCCTGAGATGAGAAGAAAGCACACAGGTCTATGTTTATCTAGCTTACGCAGGCAGACAAGGAAGGCTCCAGCCTGGTATTAACACTGAAGTGACATGGAATGTCTTCACCAAACCCCAAACAATTACATCATTCCCTTAACAATATTGATAAAGTGTAATAAGAAAGAACCTGGCACTTTCCAATTAGATCCTCATTGCTAAATGCTTGAGAAACTGTGAAATACTTGTCAAGTTAAAGCAAAAAATCACTCGTTTGGGGGGAGGTGAAAGAAGTAAAATAGAAAAGAGAGAGGAGGAGGGGAAAGAGATGCTTCTGTATTTTGGGAATCCTCAATTCAGTGTCCCTTTATTTTTTCTTCTGGCTTTATTTTTAAGTTTGAAATAATGTTCTCTGTCCCAAGATTTGTATTATAGATATGCTCTCTGTTTTGTGTATTTTCATTTACTTAGTGTTAAATATTTTTCATCTTTTCAGATGTGATTTTACTTCAGCAGCAAAGAAAAAAAAAAATTGAAGTATTTTTGTTTCCAGGTATGCTTAATACAATTTCAGAATGAGATAGACTTTTATCATAGTATCCACATCAAGTAGGAACCAAGATTGCAACAAAATTATTGTCCAAATAATATGACAAGTGATACCTCATTTGCTGTGCTAGGATGAAAGGCAATAGCAACAGCAGAAATACCATTTTGCAGACTTATAATCAGAAATGAGTTAGTTAGTCTTCTTCTTGCACTTCATTTCTGAAGAACCAATAGCTAAACAACCTGACTGAAGTTACTGGAAACAGCATTCAGTGAAGTTAAAGGTATTAATTCTCTGCCTTGTTACCTCAACAGCTGAATAGCTCTAGAGGAGTAGCATATAATTTTATTAATTTTTCTTATAACACCTCACCCAGTATTAAGTTCTCATCTCCTTAGAAGGCTTCTGGATTCACATCTTTTTAAAAAGCAAATAAACCCAGACTTGTAAGACTGATCTCTCATCCACTGAAGTAGTTAAGATGATCTTTTCTTCCCCTTTATCTGCAAACATTTTTCTCTTTGTGGAATAACACCTTGGTTTCAAAAACTTAATTAAAGATTTTTTTTTTTTTATATCCAAGACAGTAAGATGATTTTCAATTTTTCCTGCTATCTCTCAGTCTAACAATGAAGCATTTAATTCTAAATTGAGTTCAGCAGTACTGAAAGTTGATCAGTTATTCATATTTCAAAAAATTAACTCATATTCCACTCCTGTAAGAGACAATGTATGCTAGAAATGTTAAAGAATACTACAGATATTTTTCCTTTTTAAAAATTTTTTTTAGTATTTCAGATAGTATAACCCTGCTTGAAGTGATAAGTCACTAAGTCAACAGTCCCACACAGTGGTGGTTTAAAACCATTCACTTATTTTTCCTGTTGATGCCTAACAAGACCTGGAATGATAGAAATTCCACTTGCTGTCCTGCTTTCCGTACATAACTGATTTTAAAAAAATCCTAGAATTTAATTTTTTTCTTTAGTAAATCTCAGTGTTTTATGAGAATATATATTTGTTTTATAAAAAGTCAAACAGACGACATTTTCCATTTTGACATAAGTATCAACTGGGGAATTTAGGATGTGTGTGGCTTGGTATAAAATGCTCATCTCTCCATGTCTGGATATTTTTATTTGGTTTATTTTATAATTTTCTTCCATTACTTGCACGTTCCAGTGATTTTTGGACTTCTAAGTGCTTTCTGAGTGCAGCCTCCCAGGCACCTCTTCTGTTTTCAGGGCTTTTAATAATCCAGTTAGAAATGTGTTGTTGCTTTCTTTTGCTGTAGCAACAAAATGACATTAATTTTGAAGAGAAATGTTTACCTTTAAATTGCCTGCAAAAAAAAAAGCCCAGTATTCTTGACACAACACTCTTTGCAGACTTCCATTGACATCACTGAACATGAGAACTTGGGGAGGAACAAAGGTTTACACCTGCTTATGAGCTGACAAGTTGATGACATTTAGAGAAATAACAGACAGTATGGTACAATGGCACTGCTGAAAAGCAACACCTCGAAATGTAGCACCTAAGTCTGGTAATCCTTTAAAACATTAAATGTTCCTCCCACCTCACTACCCTCCACACAACGTTTTGGATTGTTTCCAAAAGTGAACTGTAAAGTTAAAGAGAAAATTGAGTTAATGATAGAAATAAACTGGTGAAAAGCTTAGAATGGAAGAGGTATGTAGTTTAAAAAAAAAAAAAAAATCCAGAAGGAAACTTCCAACTGAAAGGCAAGAATATGCTATTGGACTGTCTTTCACTACTCTTTGGTCATTCATCTATTGTTGGTTGCTTCACTGTTATGTCTGTTTCTCGCTGTGTGGCTCCCAGCATGTAGGCTGCAATCACTAAGGGTAATACATTTCAGACCCTAGGTATACATTAGTTGGATCAGCAAAAAGTAAATACTTGCTGAGCAGAGGAAATGTGTATAGAAGAAGCTTACAGACTGTTAAACAGTTTGGATCATTCTAGTTTAGTATCCTGTCTCTGACAAAATATCAGGACCGTAGATAATGCAGTAATGGAAACTTAGACAGCAGTTTAGTTATGTCAGAAGGTCTCTTCTAAAATATGGGTAATTGGTCTTATCCTGGAAGATGAAGTCTTTGTCCTTTTCTGAAAATATTTGCAAAATGACACAAGTTCTTAACTATTTAGATGATTAATTTTAGATGATTGATTTTTGCCTGTAAGAGCATTATCTCTTCTTTTAAAGATTTTGGCCTATGTGCTTTGAAAAATAGTTTTGTTTTATTGAAATTAGTTGGCATTTAATGGCATTCAGTGTCAATAGGAACAAAAGTTAATGCAACTCCTTACAGACTAGGGTACAATTCAGAGATCTAATATTCTGCAAAGTAAACTGACTTTTATGCAACTTACTGTAAAGTTCACATAGAGGGTTTATTCCTAGATCTTACAGTAAAAGATAAAGGACATTAGTTTAAGTCACAACTACAGTTACACAGCTAAATAGCATTGATAACAATTCAGCTTACACCCTGATAACAATATAGTTAAAATAACTTGGATCTGATCAACCCAAAACTAATGCTATGGCATCAGACTGAGGATTAAAAAAAGAGAAAATAATAGAAGAATCATGTAGCTAGTAAAATTAGTGGGAAAATAATACATGAATTAAAGTCTTTCAATGTGTCACATTTTGTTTGGCTTCCAGTTTAAGTTCAGCAGGTGGTTTCACTGAGTAGCCCTCAAAAATTCAAGATATTCCTCTTGAGCTGTTGCAGCTGAAGTAAAACGCTTGTGTGCATGTGTTTATGTGTGATTAGCTCCAGTGCCTCTCCCTTGTGCATCAGCTTCTGATTATGTTCAGCAGGACTTTTCTTTCATCATATTGTCTACTTGAGCTGTTTGGTTAGACTGTTTCCTAAGACCTTCATAGTCAGTGTTTGCATTTGCAAGGTCTGTGATTTAAATGTGGATAATGTGTCCTTTTACTCTCTTATGCTGATTTGCCATTGGAGTTGTTCCTTTCTTCCTTGCTGCATGTTACAATTCATTTTAGGTATTACAATACTATGTTGCTGTTGTCATGTATCTGCAAATAGAAAAGAAGAACGTCAGGGATGGGATTTAATTAGGTCACAACTGCTATGTTAACTCATCTGGGAACTATCCAGTAATAATCTGTACAATATAGGTCATTCCTTCCAAAACAATTTCCAGCTGATGGAAGGCTGCCATCCACAAGCTGATCCAGGATATAGGGATTGCTTCAGCCTACTGCTGAAACTCCACTGTACTTCTCATATAGGAAGATTAGGTGACTAGGAAAAAAAACATTGTCTCTTTGCTCTTCCTTGGTTTGTTACTCGGCCTCATTGCCTTGTTTCTTGACTGCTTTAACAAGCTAGCTCAGAAACAGCTTCACTGGGCCAGTTCCCTTCTGTACTATGTCTTAAATATGAGGGCTTCTCATGAAATAACTTCACCTGCTTCTTTTCTCAGCTGCTGCCTGAAAGATAGCTCTACCTTAAGCAGTCTGTGGAGGAGGTAAAACTTCCTGCCTTCTCCTAAAGAAAATGACTGGGGCGTGGTCACCCCAGACCAGAAACCCCATAAAGCCTTCTTGGAAGGGATGGGAACAGCTCCTCCAGACTATCTCCACCAGAGATAGGTTTATTTAGCCAAAGGCATATGGTTTTTCTAGCTTTGCTTGGATGTGTGACTATTGATGATTCACAAATCCAGAGCTGATATGGTTATTTAATACAATATTTCTATTCATTTCAGTGGCTGCCACCTTTTAGGCAGTCCTTTTAGAAAATGCTGCCCATTTTCTGTACTCATCTACACAAAGGTTCTTTCACTTCTCTGAGGAGAATATATTAGGATAACTTGGGACTTGAACCTCAAGTGCTTAAAGTTTGAAAAATGCAAACAAAGACCTTTCCAACCTGACAGTTTATCAAGATAGATTCTGAAGTCTTTCAATTTCCTGTCATGGGATTTTTCCGTAATTGACTTTAAGAATATTAAAGCCCCTATGAACAGTTCTGTTTTCAGCAAAGGATCAATTTCTTCTATTCATAGTTGTGCTGGCCATGATGATATGAGTGGATGCATTTTAAGGAGAGAGCTCTTGCACACTGAATTAAGAATGCTCTCCAGAGCAACCACAAAGGGTTAAGGTTGAAACTGCATCAAAAGACCTTTAAAATGCTAAGGATGTTCTATAATACCCAAGTATTTCAGGCCGTTTTTATTCTATAAAGAATAAAAATTTCAAAGCATAGAAGCTGAAACCTAAGTTTGACTTGAGCACCATAATAGAAATTATGATTATGTAAAAAAAAAAAACACTGTACCTTCATTTCACTTGCTATATTTAGAGTGTACTTTTGTCAATGCACATATATAAAATTTTATCTATGCTGAATTATACTTTTAAAGTTGAGTTAATCTTATGTGCACCTGAAATTTTGTGAAGCATGTGTGTGGTTTCCATCTAGATATCTAAATAATTTGCTCTAGATTTAAGAAAAAATATTAGTCCATTATATAATTGTTATTATTTTCTTAGATAACCCTGACCATGCTTTTTCATGAATTTCAGTTACAGAAATGAGCCACACCATGACAGCAGGCAGATTACAAGGCTGAGGCTGTAATCAATAAATTGAAAAACCATAATAAGCTTTTAACACAGTATTTAGTGCACAACAGTTCTGAACTACTTCCTTATGTAATTATAACCTTTTAAAGTAATAATGTTTGCTTAGAAGGCCTCCAGTGAACATAAGGGGTGTTAATATAAAGATCTGAAGTCAAGTTGGGCTTTCACATGAGGCTTTTAGCTGTTTCTGAGGCATCACTGAGGCAGCAGCTTTTGTGTCAGACCACTGCTGTTGAAATTCATTTTACCACTGTATTCTGTGTCTAACAACACCTTATTATTTCTTCAAGTTCAACCAGCCAAGGGTTATTTAATATGTTTGAAGCTCACATGTTTGTCTTTTTAAGAGAGAAAAATAGTTTTGTCTTGGATATGTTACTGGGGCTGACTCGCCAGTGCACAAAATTACATGGTATTGTTTTACACATGCTCATATTGCCTGTGTCTAGCTTAGCACAGAGCTAGCCATATGTCTGGAGCATTGTAGCTGGCAGGCATGGGCATGATATCCATGCTAACATGAATTAAAAGCATTAAAGTCCAAGATAGAGAGCCTGTACATTTATGCAAGGTACTCAGGTAACAGTGGGTTGCAGCTAACACCAATGCATCTAGAGAACTTAAACTACTTCAAGCCAAGGTTTTGGGAGAAAGTGTGAACTTATTTAAAATTTTAATTTTAAAATTAATGGAAAAAGCATATGCCACTTAAAAATGCTTTTGAAGAGTCATGCTAAAAATGCATGATTTTTAGATTTTTTTTTTCTTGGAGTGGCCTGTTAGAATACAATATCAGAGGCAAAGACAAGACACAAAGTTCTGTTTCTAATGTATTGTCTCAATTCATAATTTATTCTGAACAATATTCTTGAATGGAAATATGACCAGTAATATTCACAGCAAAATCAATGTTCACATAAACCCCAGTTCCTGGGTGAGATGTAGCTGAAAAATGCTTTGCACGTGATATAATAAAGGTAGCAAAAATACCTCTGACTTACATTTCCTGATCTTTGGTTTTCAAATGGTCGGAATATGACTCAGTATATGCAGAATGGCTTTTTCAGCACAGTATTTTTTTTGTCACCAGAAAGGTTCAGTTTACCAAGATAACTCACTCCTAGTGAAATTTAGCACCTAATCCTATGCCACCTTGGATAAAAGATGGTATTATATCAGTGGAGCACTTGTTTACATCAAAATAATGCAGAAAAACCTGGAATCAACCCAAACATATAGAGGGACCACGTTGTAGCCGATTGTTTTAGAAATGAATGAGAATAAAAATACAATTTAAAAAGTAATTAAACTAGTGAGGGAAGATCTTGCAGAATAGTTTTTAAATGTAGTATTAACCATGATCCCTGGTAGCCTAATGTTTAAAGAAGATATAAGCAACAAGGATTGATTAGGCAAATTTCATCATACCCAACCAATATATCTTAATCTGGACCTAATAAAAATGTTTTCTAAAATAAAGACTTTGAAAGTCTCAGTGCTCACATTCAGCTTTCAACAAAAGTATAATTTAATTTAGTTATGGCCATTTTATTTTGCTGGTTTGTTACCTGCTGTTATGAGGCACTTTGTTCCTGAAAGACAAGAATAAAGAAATACTCTCCCATTGAATTAAGTAAATAGAAGAGTCCGGAATAGCAGTTAAATTGAGGTTGAAATAGGGTTTATTCACTGTTAACACATTGAGATCATCAGTCTTCCTAAAATTTTATTTTTCCCAAAATGTTTAAGTGCAAAGCTATAGTCCTAATACCTATTGAATTTAACAGCCTGTGCCACAGTACATGTGCTGTACTATGTAAAAGCATTCAGTTACAGGGTCTGCTGCCATTAGTATAAACTATGGAAGTTCTGCATTCGTGTCACCAAAAATTATGTACAACTGATAATATTGATTATTGTATATGATCACTAAAGTTGTAAAGCATTAGGGAACTGGGGGGGAGGGTGTTAAATTTGGCCTGTCAAAAGATAATTTTCTGTTCCTAATATCGGATGATTTTTGTTGAGCTTTTGTTGGGAAAAAGAAAAATTGTGCTTCAAAGGTAGAGGGATTTTTTTGCTGTTAGTGAAGCTGCTAATTTTCATATGGTTGAAGCAATAAAAAGCGTTTCTGTTTAATATGAATTTATAGGAGGCAAGGGACCGGGCATGAGGGAGATGACTTAGGATTCAAAACATTGCAAATGTTTGGCAGATTTTTTTTAGAAGGAAGAAAAAATCTTGAGACCTTTGTTTTCTAAGGAACAATATTACAAAATACATAGTTACACAATATAAATTGGCAAATGAAAGACAAGATTAATGATTCTGGAAGCTAATTTAATCTGGCATATTATCTCAACATTCTTTTTAATATAAGAAAGTTACTTTTTTTCCTTTATAAAAAGGGGTAAAAATAAAAGGACAAGAAATTTCTAACCAGCCTTCAGGTACTAGATATCTTGAATGAACCTATACTTATTTTTTACATTTTTTCACCTGTAATTATGCAGAACAAGAGACTGCACAGAGGAGAGGAAATTATACATTTTTTAAAAAGCAAAGAAAAGGTGAAGAAATGATGTAAAGTTATAGTGCAGACAAGGACCCTCAACAAAATACATCAATAGAAAATTACACCCTTCATAGAATGCTGTGCATATAAAGTTTCCTAACAGTCTTGTGCTATCTCAATCATCAGGATGCTGGTACTCTTTTATTTTACATATTTTGTGTGACCTTTTTGAACTGGTTGTTATTCTGTCTGAAGATTAACTCTTGCTTTCAGATGTTGAATACAGTAAGAAAATAGATACAAAGCCTCTGTCTCTTTATAAAACAAACCAAATACTAATATGATGATTCAAATTATTAGCATCCAGGAAGCAAATACTATTACCTGTATATTGTACTCACCTTCTGTATGTGGACAACAATTCAGGATGAACACTGTGAACAGGCTTGCATGCACATAACTCAGTTTGGCTTTAAATAAGACTCATCTCAGATTTAAAGTAGTAGGAGGCAGTCTTTTCTTTCCCTTTTACCTTCTTTCTTTTGGTAGAATGTGCTTAGTTCTAAACTTTATCTGTGAGTTTAATTGAACTAAAAGGTACTTTAGTAGTTTCAGCCTGATTTAGAGCTGCTTCTGAAACACAACTGCTTCACAAAAGTAACCAGTTACACCATTTACACTAACTGTTCTTAATCACTAATGTATGTAAGTGATGCTTAGAGATTTATAAAGCCAAAAGAGAACAGAATATCCATGTTCAAACTTCAACCAAAATACATAGTCTGTTAAACAGAAGAATATTAAGCAGAATAGAAACATTTTTTTCTGCTTTTAAATCCACATTGGAACAAATCTTCACCTTTGCAGGTGATTTAGTTTGCTGCGTGGGGAAACCAGATACATGAGTGTTTGTGTGTGTGTTCAGCATTTCTCAGAAAGGTCAGCCAGGGCGTGTCTGTACCTATGGTTACTTTGCTATTTGTTTGGCTAAGGAAGCCTGATCAAATAATGCTGAGATGAAACTACTGCTGTCTTAGTATTATTGATTTGCTTTTGTACACATTTGTAAACCAGCCAATGCATCCCAGACAGCAGAACTTGAATTGGAATTATTGTCTGCAATTTTCTGCTAGCTGTTTTTAGAATAAAATGGGGGAAAAAGCTGAATAATCCATAGCTGCTCTTAAAATATTCCTAATGGATCAGATCTATTAGCTAGTATTGCTGTCAATGAGCCATTTGCAATGTGAATAGCTTCTTTTCTTTTTCATGTGATTAAATTTGGTTTGGCTGTTAGTACATCTGTTCCTTTCTTCCCTCCAAATAGAAAAATCTCTTTCATAGACTCATAGTTATACTCAAGGGAGCACACATAAAAGTCCAGTGATTCATTCATCAAATTTCCCCATTTGAGTAAGCAGTGAGTTCAGACATCAGTCTGAAGTGATTCTTCTGAATTACCCAAACACTTGAACCAAAGACACGAGCAGGCAAGAAAGGAAGAAGAGGAACTAACCATCTTTCCTGATCTTTTTCCTTTCCTTACTTGTCAGACATGAGCAATTCTTCCATTGTTTTGAGAAAGATGATGTTATTTAATTTTCCTCCAGGGCCAACATGAAGGATAGGAAACCCAGTCTGAAATCTGTTTAAAGATTTCTGGCTTTTGCCATGTCAGGGTGAGATGATACTGTGAACATCACTGTCTTATTTTTAATCATGCTTGAAAAGTCAGGCTGTAAGAAGCAAAGGCAGTGACCTCCTTTACCTCTTTTAATCCCTAAGTTGCATGCTCTTCTTTCCCTCTTCCATGACTCAAGATCTTCTCTAATGCACATTCTTTTCCTTTAAGACTCTCAGAAAGAGTATGTGTAAGTATGAACCTTTTCACTTGAGAAACAGACAGACACTAAACAACCTTTGCAATACTTGTTCCAAAATAAATGTTTAACTTTGCAGATAGGTGAAATGAAATTGAAACAGGTCAGATGAGTTTTCCAAGGCTGTATGATGCAGAAATTAGTTTGAGTATAGGAAGAAAAGGCTTTTGAGAACTAGTCCCTTATTTGATTCAAAATATCTATGTGATGCACAGTTAGGAATAGTAACAATGATATTTGCAGATATTTTGTTTCAAAATCTGCTAAAGAATTAAAAGGAACATTTGAATGGCTTGTTCCAGAGCAAAGACCAGAGATATTTAAGATATTTTCTGCCTGGCTGAAGTCTGAAAGGATTGTATCTAGTCTTGGGGCTATGGCAATATCATCCAAATATCTCTTTGTATTTAAAATGCATGTCCCCTCCTGGAATCAGCCTTGAGATATGTCTAGTTTGACATATGTAAACATTTCCAAATCAGATATTCAAAGACCATGGCAAAAGAGAGGATTTATTATTGTCCATGTTATATTATTTGATGCATTTGGATTGGCTTTATTTGCTTTGTCTTTCATGTGTGAAATATGCCATTTTGTCTACAAAAATGACAGCATCAAGTGTATAGCAAGCAAGTTTCCATATGTCTTCTAAATGAACTCTAAGGGACTTTAATGCTAAAGAAGGGTAGACCTCTCTGGTTGGAAAAAACATGGCAACTGTCTTGACTGTTTGATCTGCATGTATAGAAAGAAAATATTTGATTTGTGGAGATTTACACCCTGAAGTATTACTGTGTTGCAGCTGATGTCTTGTGCATTGTTACTGGGCATTAGAAAGGTGTGACATACTAACAATGACAACCTGCTATGCTGCTGCTGTTTCACATTTCACAGACAGCTAATTTTCCTTACCTCCCAAACTAACTGCTAGGGAGTCAAGCAACCTGTATGAGCATTTCTCTGCTTTCTATAAACCTAGTAATTATGTTACAGCTGTTAGACACAGCTGTATGAATGTGTAAGTTTGCAATGGTTATACAAGTAGTCCTCAGGGAGGTTTTCAGTCATCAGGGAAGAAACATTGGTTATCTCCTCCTGCTCTCAAAGGATAGTTGGAATAATTGAAGAGCAGTAGAAGTCTTTGCATCTCTAATAGATGTTAGTGCTCTTTATCTTTTTTTTTTTTTAATTGAGCATTCCTTTATAGAGTATGAATTTCATTTTGTTTGGCTTGCTGTTTCTTGGGATGTTTTCTTGTGATAGAATTCTAGCTCATTTTCTCATATATTAAAGCATTACTTGGCATGGCCATTCACTGTCAAATTCTTTTCTCATCATTGTCATTTGCAAAATGTTTTGAAGATATGTTTCTTAAAACAAGGTTTCTCATATGAAAATCTTTCTTTCTCTGTTTTGTAAATCATTAATGGACTTCATTCAGAGAGCTTCTTAAAAAATAAGTGACTCCGCTGATGCCTCAAGATTTTTCGCTTGTTCTTTATTCCTTGCTTTCCTACAAAAATATTGTCAGCACATTCTGAAAATTCAAATGAGCCTTTAATATGACTTCCCCACTAGCCAGTTGCAGAGCTGTAAGTCTGGGGGAAGAGACTGGGAGAAAAAATACCTCCCTGATAACATTTGCAGTCTTGCAAAAAGTTGAAAATATGTGACAATAGGAAGAAGTTTAAAACAGTGCAGCTGACTGCAGTGTCAGGGATATACTTTATGAATGATTCTGTGGAATCAGAGATAGATGATACCTTTCCCAGTATAAAACTGTGGGGAAAATATAAGTAAGTAAAATGGAGTATTTTACTCAGTAGTGTTAATCATTAATAAATAATTTGAAAAAAATACCCAAACCAAACCTACAGCAGAACCCAGCCAAAAAAAAAAAAAAAAAAGGCATTTATCGACCAAACACTGAGTTAAAGAACAGAGTGTCATGGTAGGCTGAGAGAGTTAAAGAAATTACATGATCAGGTAAGATGGCATTTGAGAACCAGTGTCATGGGTTTAAAAATGAGAATGTTTTCTGTATTTTTATGTGCTACATCTTTTTTTCCCAATATCTTCAGCTTGCTTCAGCAGATGGAAAAATGAATTGCAAATTAGGCGAAAAAAATGTGATGCTAAATTTAGTTGGTAAATAGATGTTAAATTTTTAAGATGTAGGCTTTTTTTTATTCAGCAATATGACAATAAATGTAGATGCTTATTTTTCAGGTTGGACAAAACAACTGGAATATTTGGGTTTGAAAATTAGGGTAAACATTTTCTTCCAGAATTTGTGAGAGTGACCCTTCTGAATGGTTGAATCTTTGTATATTATTTTCACCATCGTAATCCATGAATGAAGATATAACTTCTGTGACTAAAATTACATTTCCATCCATTTAGCTGGAATTGGATTTTTTTCCCCATAATTAAAGTATTAAAACTGTGATGTATGATTCAGAGAAAATTATCATAGGAGTCAATGAATAGTAATAGATCAATGAGCAAAGCACCTACAATTGTATTTCAAGTGAGAATTTTCTGTTGGATTTTTCATAAAATAAGCGATTACCCAGTGACTTGCATGTTGAGCTTCAGATCAGGAAAACATTCTTAAAAACTCCAGTATTTACAAAACATATAATGAAAAAACAAAATGGACTAATAGTTAATCAAGCAATATTTTAAAAAATAATTATTCAGTACATTCCTGTAACATTCCTGAAATAAAAAAGAAGCAGTTCAAACTCAGAAATACATTAAATTATAGTTGCAGTCACAGTCCTCACTCAGTGTGGGAAATATGACCTTTGCATTTCAGGAGTAGCTTTTACTTGAGAAGTAGCTCACTAGTGTTTGCTACACTAGTTTTACTCTTGCTATGCTCAGAAGGGATTGTTGGATTGTTCTGGTAGAGTCACAATGGGCACCTGTTTTTTAGCACAGCTGCTCCTCGGCCAAGTTTTCTGTTTCGTCATTTCTTGTTTAGTACAAAGCAGGTTTGAGTTTTAATATTTCTGTGTAGTCTCCAGCCTAAGCTATTGTGTTGTAGAACAGACCTAGCAGAACTTGGAGAAGTTTATTTACAGTCCTTTATGGGCTTTGACTCTGTGTTTTGAAAACAGCTTTAAACACAACAGAAAAGCAGTATATGGGTGGGTGTGGATATCTGGATTTTCAGGGCTGTGGACAGTGTGTTCATTTTAGCTTTTCAAATGGAAAATACTTTGGTCAAAACTTGAAACTGTGATAAATCCCAGATCCCAACTTTACTGAAGAATCATCTTACATTGTGTACCTACTCATATGTGAAGAGCTCAGAACTGTTAAGTTTTTCTATTATTTTATTTTAGATCTGCTACCAAGAATAATTAAATACTATTTCAATGTCAAGTACAAAAAAAAAACATCAGTAGATACTGAAGCATTTGCTATTTCTGCTTTCTTTGACAGCTTTTTGGAAACTACAGCCTATTTCTGCATGAAACCAAAAATGGGTGAGAAGGAGGTGTCTCCACATTCTTTCTTCAGTATTTGGCATGAATTCAGTTCTGACTTCAAAGACTTCTGGAAGAAAGAAAACAAACTTATTCTTCAAGAAAGGTACATTTGTTTGTTTGTTCAAAGGCTTTTCTCAAAGAATGTTATTGGGAGCAATCGCACAGAAACCAGTCAGCCACACTTCATTAGCACACAACCTATTGAATGCCTTTTGGAGTTTTCTCAGGTTTTGTTTTTTTAACAGATCATGACACCCTCCCTCACCACCCCCAACCCCCCAGTCATCCTAATTTTTGAATGGAATTTTAATACCAGTTTGTGCTAAAGTTTTTTGGGTCCATTACCAGAACAGTGTTTTTGGCAGAGCATGTAACCACTATGATACTATTGAATCCAAGCAATGGAAGACTTGTTTAAGGCCTGAAAGTTGATTAAAGATTTTCATTAGCATATTTAGTCAAAGAAAAGTCAAGGCATTAAGACATAGCACATTGTAAATATTTGTTTGACAATGCTGGGAAAAAGGAAGACAGAAGAATAAGTCAATTAACCCTGTGTTAAAAAAATACTCAGACTGAGTCTTATTGCAAATCACAGCCTGGGTGATGGGGTACACAAGAGCAAGCGTGGTATAATATGGCATAAAGAAATGAGACAGTAGCTTTGAAAATCAGCCAAGGTGTCTGATCCATGTTTTAGAAGAATTATGAAGTCTCAACTCATCTGCATGCAGATGCTCCGCTGTGGTCACCCTTTGTCTGTAAAAATTATGCCAAGAATTAATCTGTTGTTTAAAAAGTAATAAAGGTCATATAAGGAAAAATTAAACATATGCAAACATGTAAATTCTAAGCATTGTTATATAATCCTATAACTGTTAGCAGCTTGAGTTGAAGCTACATCTGAGTGTAAACACTGGTGGGATTGAAGCTTTAGATTAATTAAATTATTGACATCAGCCTGTTATTAGATAATTTGACAAGAACAGGCCCTTTTTTCAAGTGTACTCGTCCTACGTAATTGTCACAGACATGTGACTACTGGTTTCGAAAGTTACTGAAAACTTCCCTGAGGCACCTATATAGTCAATGTCGTGTATACCATATATAGTTGCTGGAAGTGGGTACATTTTGGAACAAGAAGTCTCACAGTGAAAAACCTGGATTCTGCTTCTATAGCAAGAGCATGGTGGAAATGTTAACACAGCACAGCAGATCTCTGGGGATCTCGTTCATATTACTGACTGAATTAATTTTATGTAATTAAGTGTATCTCTTTGAAACTGATTTAACTGACAGTTAAATAATATCTTTGATTTGATACAGGGATTTAGCTGCCTAGTTAATACAGGTTAATTTAGTCTTATATATTTTATAGAAAAAGATTTAAGCAAAATGTCCTTTTATTTCAAAATACTAGGCTATTTTTCTTCTAAAAAAATCCAAAAATCCTCCAGAGGTTTCTCACAGGAAAATAGTTTTCTTTAAAAGACATTAACTAAATTAGCACAAAGCTTCTTCCTCCTTAAACATCTAAAGCTTAAGAGAAGAATGGGATTGAGATACAATCATTTGACCCTCTTTGAGCTCAGCGTATGTGAATACTGAGATGTGTTGAAGCAGCACAGAAAAAAGCTGTTTGCCAGCCTGTCCCTTCTAGGGCAAGGATGGTTTTAGCCTGAAAGGAACTGAACATGAATAACCTACAAAATGGCTGCAGGGGCAAGATGTGACAAGGAAGGGAAATGGCAGTGAGAAGGACCCTACAGTAGGAAAAGAAACTGGGAGATCTCTTGGAAGAACAGCAGGGGGACTGTTGCTCAAGCCTAGATTTGGAACTGGTGGGTTGAAGGAGGCTTTCCCAGGGGGACAGACAGGACTGTGTAACTTCAGTCCAGGAAGTCACTGAAATTAAGACTAAAAATAATACATCCTGAAGTCACAAGTAGATTTTTGGTTTGTATTTTAACTTTTACTTGCCTCACCAAGTTTAAATCTTCTGCTGTATTTCATTTGTTCAGGTGGGGCAGGGGACCCAAAGTTCAGACTTTGGGGACCTTTGATGTCTGGTTGTGCTCAACTCTCAGATCTTTGGTACAGTGCTGCTGTGTAAGGTCTGGCAAAGTCAAGCTCTCTTCATTGCATTTTAGGAATTAGAATGTTTTGGCCAAATTAACAGTAAAAGGTTTTCAAGTAAGACATATAATTTTCCTGAAAATTAAGAATCTTCCTTAGTTAAAGAACTGTCTTACCAAAGCCTTTGCACAGAAAATATCTTTGCTCCAATCATAGTTCAACCTGATATCTGAAGCTGTCTGTTAGGCGTTTTTCTTGATTTCACATTTCTGTCTCTCTTAATAAAAGACAAGATGGTGTGCTATGAAGGTGTCTTGGTATTGAGAAATCAAAGGAGAAAAATCTAAATGGAAAAATATATATTGTCCAGAGGCATAAGAATGTACATCATGATGGTTTTCAAAATCTCGGCCTAGATCAAGAGATCTGTAGGTGACAAAAATCTAAAAACTGCCTATTGCCACTAAAATATAAATAATTATTTCAAGAAAGTGGATTTTCCCCTTTAGGTAATGTTCTTGAAATTTTTTCTGCTGATAAATTTGAGGAGCAGGCTAGAACATTGATGATGAGAGAAACTTTCTGTAATTGTTCGTTGGCAACAAAATCAAGTGACAGATATGGTGAGACATTTTCAAAGACTGTGGTATGCCACCTTGGTGAGCCTATTGACCAGGTTTCTGCCTCATGAAATATACTTTATTTACAATAATTATTTATAAAATGTATAGCTTTATTGCCTTGTCTTTTTTAGCTTGATCATCTTTATCAATCCCTGGTTTCTTTGGGTTTTTCTAGAATATTTTGTACCCCAGTTTCCACATGGCCTGCTAATAGAGGCTGTTCCTTATTTAGTCTCTGCAAATATGTGTCTTACTTACTCCTTTACAATAATTTAACCAAAGGATTTTTGTAGATGGTATTTCCAAAGGTGGTACTATATTTTGTTAGTGATAGGTTAAGCGTGCATGTCCTAACAAAAGCAGTCAGACGGTTCTTATTTTAAACACTTTTCACTTGGCATTTCAACTTGCATATTGGTTTGCCAGGCATTTATATGCAAAAGTTAAACACTGAAGTGTCAGACTTCATATTTCCTTAAGAGAAGATGAGAAAAGAAAAATGGTGCAAAGTTAAAAACAATTAATTTTTCTGAAGTTTTCTACTGCTTTCACTCTTCTCTCACTTGAAGTAAAGCAGAACTGGAAAATACCATCTGTAGGGAAAATTATACATGATAAACTTTTAAATACAGTAGAAATAAAATGAAAAATGCACCTGAAAATTACAGTAAAAGCATAGGTCTGCCAAGAGGCTTTCTGACCACTACTATTTTTTGTGGTCACACTGCAGTTAAGGCTAACTAGGTCATTCCATTAGAAATTGATATTGGGTTGTTTATAAACTTTTTGGTAATATTTTGTGAAGATTAACATTTCTGATGATATATCTATCCTAAATATATATCCTTTAAAGTGAAAATTTTCAAATACTACTGCTTTCTGGTGAAGCAACTTTAAAAAAAATCCAAAATAAACAAAAAGCTGCCAAAAAAAAAAAAAAAAGGCAGAAAAGCCCACAAGAAAAGGAAAGCCATAATCAAACTTAATGGGGCATGTTTTGAATTTTTCCAGTTGTGGTGTTGTTGTCATTGTCCTTCAAATATATTTATAATGTGTCAGTCATAGTTTATGGTTTTCATTCAGACTTTGCAAACTCTTGAGAAGTTTATTGTCAGTATAGCCTGCATTTTGTGCTTAATCAGCAAGAAAGACTAGAAGAGCTGACATATTTTCCCTAATAGTTTTTGATGTTTGAAAAGAGAGATTTTGAACTTCACAAGCTTCCTGTTCAGCACCCTTATTATCTATACATGAATTTGAGGTGTTGCATACCCACAGATGCACGTTGCTCTCTGAATACAGTCAGATAATGCACAGCTGCAGTAACAGCTCTGCAGAAGTCTCCCCTTCTTAGGAAAACTCTTAGGCAATCAGACTACCAATCTACAAATGCCTAGTTTTCCCTCCTGGTTTGAAAAAAAAGTGTCTTTTACAAGCTGACCTATAAATGTATCAAACTTTTTTCTCATTAATCTCTTTCTTTAGCTTCTAAAAACATTTCTTTACGTTTCTGAGTTAGATGTAGTCAATCTGAAGTGCACTGTTCCAGTCTAGCACTTCTGTGAGAGCGAGAAGTATTTTTATTTTTCTTGACATCCAGCAAAGGCCTGCAGAATTGTTGCCCAGACCCTACCATTTTCCTACCAACCAGGAAAAGATATCCTGTCCTAAGAATTAAAGATAAAAAGAGTGCATGAAGCAACATCCCAAGAGGGAGGTCTTGAAATGTTCTAAAAAATTGAAAAGTTAAGCAACTGCTGGTCCTGGAAATAAAATATAAAAATACAGTTATTTATCAGAAAATCTCATATTGCTATGGACAACAATGATTCATCTTTAGGACTACATTGTTTCTTTATGGCCATGGAATAGACCATGGCTCATTACAGTAGCAAAAAGCAGTGAGTCCTTTAGGAAATTTTATGTTTTAAAGTTCCATTGCTGTCAAATGTTAGTATCAATATCATCAGGTCATAGATACCAGTTCAGACCTTACTAGAGAAGGATCAATGAGGTGGCAGGAGCTTGTATGCAGGGCTGCAGCTCCCCCTTCCCTTTCTCTGGGTGTGAGTGAGGTGTTTACACTTGTTAGTCCTCTCCAGTTCTGGATGTGTTTCCCTCTCTTCAGACTGTTTGCTGTTCTAGAGGGCCTGTGCAACTTGGTGAAGATTTACCTTGTATTTGTTGTATTTCTAGATGGGAAAGCTGGAGGAGGAAAGAGCGAGGGGCAGATAGAGGTGCCTTGTAAATGTGGGTATAAGGTACACAAAGGGTCTTGCCTTTACTAAGAGCTGTGTTGCTGAGCAGAGGCTGTGTCAGGGATGCCAGCAGAGGAGAATTCATAAGCAGGATCAACACAATGGTAAAATTCTGTAAGTCCCTGATATCTTGCATCACACTAAGCTTGAGAATTTCTTTTGGCTGACTTTATTCAACCCTTTAGCTCCCATGATAAATCTTTGACACATTAAAAATAATCTATAAACTCAGAAAAATGCACTCGTCTCTCAAATGCAGAAGTTGCCCATTCCCGTAAGAATAGCAGTTAAGCTGGCACCTGGTGTGTCACACTGTGTATATCTAGATGAAAGGGAGATTCCTGGCCAGCATGTCTCCACAGCTCATTGATCTCCCTCTGCAGAAAGACTGGTATGTCTCCCTACAGACTCCTCGGCAGGATGATTTAAAACTTGCTGTTGAGCAATTTAAAGTCTGGCATGGGATAGCTGTACGTTGCACAGTGAAGAGCATATTGGTAAGCTGCCACTTCTGCTTGCAGAGGAGGGCATTAAATCCCATAGCACGAGCAATGTCCTCTCAGAGTAATTTAAGGGATATTTTTTTACGCTTATAATATGAACCAGTGAGTCAGACTTGAGAGTGAGACATCGAGGGACATGGGAATAGGTACTTGCAAAGAAATGCAGAGATGGAAGAAAAGAGAAGAAAAATGTATATGGAGCTGCAACATGAGAAGGAAATGATGAACATGTGGAGTATGTTTATTGGGGTCACATTTTGCTTGGCATGCTCCTGTAATGCCAACTAAAAGCTCCAAGTGTTATGTTAGTGAGTAGTCATGGGCAGATACATTTGCTGACGTCTCTTGGAAGCTTTAATCTCAATGTGTTTATTATACTCTAACCAACTGAGCTACATGCTGGTAGGCATGGGTTTACAACTCAGTTATAATGACATTTCAAAACAGAAGATGATTTTACAAGACATTCAATTGAATAATTACACAGATCTCCAGTTTTTGGGAGTATTTCAAAATTGTTAACCTGAATAGCTTTCTGATCAGAATATACTGTTATGGGCCCTGGAAAATCTACTTTAAAAAGCCTAAACACACCAAAGATTCAGCAGCCAGCTGTGAGGCAGTATCTCACAAAGACACTGTTTGCTGTCCAGATAAAAGAGGTTGTCCAATATGTATGGTTTGTTTTTTTTCTTCCTTGGGCATTTTTGGCAATTAGTTTTTCTGCTTTTTTTTTTTTTTTTTTTTTTTTTTAAATTAATACATCATCATACTTTGGTTAGGGTGAGGTGAACAGAACTTTCATTTCTTAGCATTGCTTTTGAGGGAGAAGTTTGTGGGGAAAAAAAGCATTTGGAGATGAATTTCTCAGTCTGGATCTTTGGAGGAAAATCCTTTTGAATACCTTAGTCTAACATTTTTAAGCAATCCTGTGTTTTTTATAAGACAGGAAAACTATTTCCATTCACAGCTGTGAGCCAACTGGTGCTTAGAAATATTAAACAAAGTGAAGGATCTAGTGAAAAAAACTAGTTCCAAATGTGGAATATTTCCCAATTTTTGTAACTTGTGTGAGGTTGGATTCCAGAATGGCCCCCACGTAAACAGCAAAGGGTTCTTCAGTAGTATCTGTCTGGTGATGTTGTTGTATCATGCTGGCATATTATGTTGCATCCTAGAATGTGTGTTTTATATAAAAAGAAGGTAGCTAACAATCATCATTTCATAATGAAGTTTACAGACTGTTTTCATGGATGTAATGTCAGACTGGGTGTGATAATCAAAGCTATAGTGACAGGATAGGATACCATTATTTCTGCCATGTGATCTTTTCAATCTCTTTTTAACCGTTTCCTGTTCATTGCCTCTTCATTAAAGAATGACATTTGTCTATGATAAAAACAGGGGCTGCATATTCAATAGATACTTGCATATTGGTGAAAATAATTCTATAATTAAAAAATTTAAACAGAACTTTTGTCAGGCACTACACTTTTTATATTTGTTAGTGGTTTTATTCCCAGGCAAAATGATCGCTTAGGCATTTGAGGTGCAATAAAGCATTGTAATGTTTTACAAATGAGCAGCAAATATTGGCCCCCAAACGTTTGAAATGCTCACAAAGGCTTAAAACCCACTGTAACCCAGACTGATCCTGAACTACCGAAGATGTGAACTTCCTTGCTCTCCAGCAGTTTGCCAAACCAGTGCATGGAGCTGGCAAAATGGCAACATCCATTAAGTGTAAGTGCATGGCTCTGTGCATGTTTTATGCAATCAGTATAGGGAATAGTCTAATATCAGGGGGATTTCTTACATACTTGAGAAGAACCTAACTGTGTCTGAAGTAATTTTTGAGTTGTTACATAATGATGGATGGGCACTTTTTACCTCATGCAGCAAAGTTCAAGGCCTCTTACTTTCCCATCTTATGTACTGGAGATCTCTTAATGTTGTGGCTCTCCAGCTGACTTCAGGTTTTTTTATTTTTCTCTTCATTGATCCCTTCTATTCATTCAATTCTCATATTTGCTTGTACTACAATTTGGTAGCTATCAATTATCCAGTGTACCAACATACCCATTATAGCAACTCTTCTGTCCAGGGTATGTTTCCATATTCTCTTTAAGAATCATCTTCTCCATGCAGTCTGTTTACCAAGACTTTTCTTATCATTTTCTACAAGTTAGGTTTTTGCCTTCTTTTACCCCATCTGCTGCTTAAAAACATTTTACAGCTAACACAGTGTTTCACACTCCTGTTCACACATGAGTTTCTTTTGCTTGCTGATTATGTTACCAGTTTTACCTCACTTCTAGTCTTCTTCCCTTACCTTATCATTTCCTGTTAAATTTTCTAACCAAATTGCCCAAATGTAGCCAGCTTCTGTGAGAGCAACCTGGCTTCAGTTCCAAGAAAAATGGTGGAAGGTGATGACTAACTTTTCTCAGAATAATTTCAATCTTGATATGTAAAGTCTGTAAAAAAGTGATTTCCATCTTGCCTGAAGGTAGCCAGGAACAGCCACTCAAACAATTTAATGACAAAGGTCATGGAATATATTTTAGTGGGGATATGTATATTTGCATTTTATTACAAACATAGGCATTCTTTAACAGTTCAATTCTTTTATTTCATTACATTTTCAATGTGAAATTCTCTTTAATGTTAAAATTATAATCTTTAAATCATGTTTTACACAGTATTCTCTTTATTTCATTTATTCGCATCTGTATATCTCTTCATAGACAAGAGCAGAAGCCCTAGATCATCAAGAGTATGATTGCCAAAGAGAACCGAGGGAAACTAAATACTTCTGAATTACAGTACTTTCAGAATATTTTTAAGTGTTTGGTGAAGTGCAGTGAGACTCTGTAAATGGGACAGTTGAATTTTCATTTCAGTTGGCCTCAAGGGTTTATTTTATGCCCATTTGACATGATGCACACTAAAAAAAAAAGTGAAATGTATTCCCCAATGTCTGCACTGTTGACAGAGGGTGTATCTTATTCAGGGTCCTGCTACAGATTATTTTCTATGTTAAGTGGCCAGATTACAATGTTTTAATCTATTTGTCTGTGGTCCTCTGGGTGAAATTATAATTAATCACTGTGTCTTTCCAACAACCACTGTCTGCCTCGTGGTCCTTGAATTAACTATGCAAGGAGCTGGCAGGGATGTCAGGATAGTCTAATACATTATCTCTCTGTTGGTAAGCTAAAGTCAGGTTTCATTTGTTTGTTTGAGGGGACCAGGTACATTACAATGTACTTCCTATCTATATAAAGTCTTTG
Organism: Anomalospiza imberbis; assembly: GCF_031753505.1. Lineage (NCBI taxonomy): Eukaryota > Metazoa > Chordata > Aves > Passeriformes > Viduidae > Anomalospiza > Anomalospiza imberbis. Next base: position 68,360,349 of record NC_089683.1, on the reverse strand, counting down.
CAGTCAGTTACTGAATCATATCTGTGTCATCACTTCAACCCTATTGGCATGAAAGTAAAAGCTCTACATTTTTTATTTGTCTTTTATGTTGGAAATTGTAATTTTCCATTATGGGTTTTAAGTTTTGGTTTCTCCCTTAGCAAAAAAATATTTTAGTCAGTGAATAAAATATAGGAACATTACCTGGAAGAGTTTAAGGAGAGAGTTTTAAAGTTTTCTGCCCTTGAAATCTGGAAGACATTGGGCATTTGATAATTTAGTGGAGGATTTTTTATTTGTTTTTATATGTAAAGGTACTATTATTATTATAAACAAGTTTAACTCAATACTCAACCCAGACAAAGCTACCTAAAATATTTTGGCAACACTCCTTTTATTTAACTGATAATAAGCACTTGGTAGTATAAAGAGTATTGGCTTCAGCCTTGTTTTGTGTTAAAAAATGCAGAATATCTGCAGAAAAATGTCTTTTGGGTTTCATAACCTATACTGTCAACTGTAAAAGTAATATCTGTCTGAGTTTATCATGGAAGTTTCTGTGAGAAGCTCTGCTATCTAAGGCGTAACTTTCCAGTCCTCTCAACTGTGATTACATTTGTCATGTCACAGTGCTCGTTAGTGAAGTGTAAGGTGACCAAGCCTAGATGGAGCCAGTAAGAAATGAATCTGTCTGCCACAGATACTTCAGACAAAATTATTAATGTTTAGTGGCAGGGAAGTGGCTACCCCTTCAATGGATTGAATGATGACAGAAAGTCTCAAAGCCTTGATAAGGTTTTGGCCAGGCTGGCTTTTGTTCTAGAAGGTAGATAAAAACACTCTGTCTTTTGGGTTTTTAAGCATGTCTGGTTTCTTTTTCCTGTGTGCATGCTGAAGTGAAACTTGCTTATTCGTCTTACAGGCTGTCTTTAAACTGAATAGTAATTTTTATATGTTTGTCTCACAATAAATATGAGAATATGAGGTACAAGGAGGTGATAGTGCTGGAGAAAAGTTTTTATTATGATGGAAATAAGAAACTACTTATTTTGTTACAGGTGACAACTGATAGACTCAATCTTATTAAGTAGCAGATTTCAGGACTATAATTCTTAGGCTCTGTAAGTGACTGGCTATTATTTCCCTTGTAGATGTTTTAAATTTTTTTTTTTTAACAGATTCACTGATTGCCTAGTGTTCTATGTTCCCTACATGTTTTCTTATTGTTGGGGCTATTTGGAAGCACATTCTTTCTGAAATAATGCAAGAAATGCTTTAGCTAAATCTATTATTTAAGGAGATTCAAGTGATGCACACTCTTAACAAGTATTTATGAATCTGCCCTGGGCCTGAATAACTCTACTCTTCTGATTAATACAGTGAGAGTTAATCAATTCTCTGGTTGTCTAGGCTGGGAGCTCTAGTTTCTGAAGAATTATGTTCTCACTAAGACAAAATCAAGAAACTACTTGGGAAAAGAGTAAGAGGCAAAAATTGCTAAAAGTAGCACAGCTGATGTTATCTTTTCTGTCAAACTAATATGCTCACTTTTGAGCCAGAATTGGCATAAGATGAGACAGGGATCGATAATAAATGAACCAAAGTCATTTTGCTGAAATAAAATAATTTTGAGAAGTGGTTGTAAAATATGAAGTGGGATGGTTTGAGCATCAGTTTAGCAAAGTTTTGCACACTGCAAGCTGGCAAGTCATTCCCACCACACTTATCAAGTTAAGGGTACTACCTGGCTTCTCCAAGAGCACACCATGTCTTTTCCACCTCCAACTTCCTCTCCCACTCTCAGATCATGCCTGGAAGATCTGTCCTGCTTCTGAGGATTTGGTTGCCATTGAGAATGATAGCTCTATAAAAGGACCAGACAGCTTCTCTAACAGAAAGTATTAGTAGTGAAGAACTACATAGTTTAAGTAAAAACAGTATTAAGTATTTTCAGAACAATAAATCAATCTATCACATGCCTGCTTTTGCCTACGGGTTATAATTCTCAGGAACTGGGGCACACTCACCTTCCTCAGCCTTTTCTTCCACAGTCTCCCGAGTGGCAGCCTGTTTCTCCACAGAAGGCCTGACAATTTAATACCCACCCCTTTCCTAGGAATATCTTTTTAACTTTTTTTTTTTCTCTTTGAGCTCTGCATTGGCACAGTGGTAGTGTCATTTTGGCCTGGAGCTTGGAAATATTGTTTCTGTGTTGCTTCTCCTTTTGTGACTGTTGGGAGTCTTGTGTTGTTTTCTCCAAAAATCCTTTTTTCTCCTCCCATTATTGAATTAGGTCCATTAGTTTCTTCATAAAGCTCTATCAACTCACCACAGTTGAGTTAACGCATTATCAGTAGTGTTCATGCAATTTTTGCACTTTTTTGTCTTCAATTATTGTCTTGCACCTTCATGCTGATCAGGGTCCCACTGAAGTCAGTGGAAAGTAGTGCAGGAAAAGCCTGAGCAAGAGGAAGGTACACAGGGATTTGCTTGCCATTGTGAGAAATATGGCTTGAACCAGCCATAAGCTGATTAGCAATGTGCTTTTGCCTAAATCTTGTTAGTTTCATGGAAAGATTAAAAAAACATTCATGGCCAATAGAGAAAACCTAAGATGACAAAAACTTTTCAGTGGCAATTATTTTCCAACTGGACTAAGACTATTGCCCTTACTTCAAGGGACCTTTTATCTGCTTTTCTAGATCACACAGTTCAAACAGTGTGGATGCTCCTACAAAACACATCCTTTTCCTCTTCCAGAAGGATTAAGTTATTTTAATTTTACATTTAATAAAATCTTAATTAAGATGAATGATCAACCTTCACAAAATATATTTGCATACTGTCAAAATTGCTAGCCACACTCATTGGTTTATGATTTGGTCCTGTGGAAGGCTAATAGTTGTCTTTGCCTCTATTTCACCAGTCTGCTGGTTTTTCATTTTTAGATACAGCTGTAGATTTACACAGTTCTCCATGCTTCCAGATTTAATATGGTCATAAACTAAACCTCCTTAAAATGAGCCTTTGGTGTGCTACCTTTACATTTCTCAGGTCATTTCTTACTGAAGAAGCATATGCATGGGTCACATGGGCTTCACTGAGTCTCTATCCAACCACTTGGAGCTTCCTGCACAGAGAGCAGGATGTGAGCCAGGAGGCTGTGGACTGTCCCAAACCCACACAATGAGTCAGTGATATGGTTGGAACTGGAACTGAGTGGTTGCTAGCTCTCAGTCTTAAGTGCATTAGGGAGTAATGCTTCTCATCTTCTTTATTTCCTTTGGTATTAATAAATAGGCTCAAACTCCAAGGAATTTCATAAGAGCTCCCAAAACCTTGAGAACCACAACCATACTATTGAGACCAGCACCTCTTACATAATACTGGAAATTTGGGAAACACAACTTTAAGATTGTCACTTTTCACTCTGGAGGCTGTGGATCATTTTCATCTCAGGGCCACAGAAGTTCTGACTTCCTCCTTCACAGGGTGGCATGTTACTAACATTTTGCTGTTTCAAGCAGAGAGAGCCTTTCTCCAAAAAGCTGTTTCTCTAATTGAAATAGAATATGTAGAGATGTTACACTGACAGTGACACTTAATGGGACTTGGTCTTTAGAAAACAGCTGCATTATCAAGGGTTCCTTACTGTGTGAGGATTTTTGTTTGAATTAACATGAGACCCACAGGGAGCCGTGTTGTCTTGTGACCTTGTATGTTAGCAAGCAGTGGGTAATCCATCCTGGAAGGGGGATATTTAGGTGGGACAAAGACTGGAATTGAGGATTCCCTGGCATTTCCCAAGATTAACATCTGGATCTGTGTGAACTGATTTAGTAAATATTTTTATACATTACATATGTTGCCATTTGTACGTTGAGTAGTCTGAATACCTGCATATATTACACTGCTTCGATAAAACAGTGATTTTGATAAACTCAATAGTACTTGTATAGTCCCTGTACACATACAGGGATTTGATACTAATTTACTCACATGTAAGATTTCATTTTGTTATTTAAATGATGTCTACAGTGAAGGGAGCCAGCTATACTTGTATTTGAAAAAGAGGAAATTATATGATAGATGTGCTATTTTATATCTGACTTTGTAAGAGTGGCTTTTGATAGGTTGGAATGTGTCTGAATATTTAGAAAAGATCATGGAAAGATCAATGTCACAGATATTTTTTCCTCCATTGGAGAAAAGTAGACATGAAGCAGAAGAAAAATTGTTTTAGAGAAAAGAAAATGTCTTTGAATTTTTCTTCATTCTGCATCATTCCCATAAGTTTCTATTTGAAGCTATCACTGCGTTTTGGCTGCCACTTTTACTGAATCTACTTAAATACATTTTAAAGGTAAATTACTTGGCCGCTTGACATTTTTGTTCTAGATTATGCTGCAATCTATCTGATTTGCAGTCAGAGAGAAAGCATTACAGCTTGAAAGAATAGGTTTCAAAGCTTTTTTACCCCCTTACCTGTGCACATGAAGGTCTCCTTACACTAACAACATACAAGGCCATCAAATGAAAAGACGACAGCTTTTAGAAGTGCTGGAAAAGAACTGATTAATTAATTTAAATTAATTTTTGAAAGTATAAATTTGAAATTTAAGAACAAGGTGTGTCTGGTGAAGTTGAATAAAGTAGAGATGAATATGAAGCTTTTTTTTTTAGTGTGCTTAGCAGACTCAGCTGGAGTTTTATTTTCAAAATTTTGGCCCTTACCACACACACAGAATTATTCAAAAATAATAGTAAGACAAAGTTGGGTTCTCACTGTGTAGCCTTAGTGAAATAACAGACATACTAGTGGTCTGGAGAGGAACTGCAAGGAACTAGCCAAGCATATATAATTTCTTAATATCATTCAACTGTTGCTTTTTTTTCACTCTTGAATAATGGTGAAAAGTCAGACTAAGTGCTATGTCAAGTCCATATTTTTGGCAAGATCAAGCCAATATAAGATTTACATTTCTGTTTTCTACAATTTTATTTATCAATAAAATTCTCATCTCTCATTTAAAAAGATTAAAGATTGCACATGATTTAATGTTCTCTTATAGAAAGTGTTTATCTAAGTCTGTGCAGCTCAGAGAATCCATAATATAAATCTGTATTATCAGTGTTCCAGCAATCATATGTGTTTACAAGGTTGATATATAAAATGAATGAAAATTGTAAAGAAACATTTTACAGTGTGACATTGAACCCATCAGCTTGAGTCTGGCAGGTTCCCAGTCTGAGTGTAGTCCTCTGCCTTTCACAGGTTGTTTCCTATCTGCATGACAAAAGGACATTTCTCTCACCAAAAATGTGGTGGCATTTCATAAGGTTCTAATTCAGTACTGTTTGCCATGTCAGGAAGCACTAAGAAGTGGACCCTTACTTTTAGAACCTGGTCCTCTCTTTATATCCAAGCAGCTGAACTGCATTCATCCCCAGTGGTCACGTAGCCTTGAGGTTCCTCAGCTTTGGAATTAGAGAGATGTGTGCAGTCACATGCATCACCTTGGTTTAAACATCACGTTCCATGGAAATTTTCAATTTTTTTGTTTTTAAAGGTTGAGAGTAAAGACTGGAAATTTAGGTTAAGCTATTTTGCCATTTAAAATATAAACAACATTGGGTGGAGGGGAACATAGCTTGGTGACAAACTTTGTTTAAACTGTGATTGAAGTACTGAGGGTTGGAATAGATGAAGAAATACTTTAAAGAGTTATAAAAAGGCACTTTCTCAGCAATACGTGCATGAATGCTCTGAAATGTAAGCTACATATCATCCAATATATTTTAAGCCCTCATATATTTGAAACTTCAGCTGCAGTAAGTACTCATTGCTTTTGTAACTAGAATTGATTATGCCTGTCTGTGTAAGTGCTGGGTAAGGCTACAACAGCCCTGAAGTGCAAGAACTATTTTGTGGAGCATGCTAATGAATATATGGAGAATAAAGTTATCCACTTGTGTCCTCAGGCACAACTTGTAAGTTTTATAGTGCATTGTCTTTGTAAATGTTGTTGGTGTACAGGAGTATTTATAGATTTTGTCTCTCTTCAGAGTCAAAGAAGCAGAGGAAGTCTGCAGGCAGAAAAAGGGGAAGTCGCTATACAATATTAGACCGAAACATGACTCTGGAATTGTAAGTAAAATTTGTAGCAATACTTCTGTTTATATCACTTGTTATACCTTTTTCTCTTTGCATTTTATAGGTAGGTTATTCTTTATATATGTTTTTGTTCTGGGTTGTTTTTTTGGTTTTTTTCTTTAATGTTTAACATTTTCCTTAAAGGTGTTAAATTAACAAACTTGAAATCTGCTTATGAATATTACTCCACAAAATAGATGTAGCACAAGCAAGCAAGAGCAGTCTATTATTGCCCCACTGTGCCAATCTGTGTTCTTCCCAGTCTTGGTGTAGGATGCACATAGAAGGCAGAAAGGTAGTTTTGGTCTTCCAGCTTATTCAGTTTGTATTCACTCTCTTTTCTACAGATACAGCGTGAAAGGAAGAATTTTGATAGTTACACTTTTTTCAAGGTGGATCCCTATAACAAATACAGTGTTTTCTGATCCACTGATATAGATTTGTTTGGAATAGAAACACTAGAAAAAAATAATACTGGGCTCTCACCATTCTTTTGAAAGTAAATAAATAACTTCAGTGATAATAGAGGAGTAATTCTGGTCATTCAATAAAACCTCTCCCCTATGATTCCCTAACCATTGTAAGGATCATGACTGATTTTACAGAAAAATTATTCTGGTACCTCATATTTAATTCATAACTGTAGAAACTGGCCATCATTTATGTTTGAAAAGTATTAGAAGATTTTTTTCATGTGTCTGTGTCCCTCTCTGTGTCCTCTGCTCCCCACCACCCCAATACATGACTTCTTTCATGCTTTGTAGTCAGTCATAGTTGCGTAGTCATATTATCTGTCACACATCTTGTAAATGAAGCATGAGGTAATTTACTGTAATCTAACTAACATAATTTGGTACAGGAAGCAATAATATTGCATTTATTGTTTCTTATTTTGAATGTTTAGTAAGAGTTGACTGTAGCTAGTGCCACAAGAAACGTAAATGGAGTGCTAGTTTGGTAAGAAGTTATAAACTACATTTTATCAGTTTTATTTAAAAGCAGATCAACATTTTAGTTCAAAAGAACCATCCAAATTAACATTGTTTTGCATTTCTCCACCTAACATATACTGCTGTATATGAAGACACTGAGAGATTTATTTTAAGAACTATTTCTTTAATTATTCCTGTATCATTCTTTTTTGCACTGAAACAGGGACCTTCAGTCTTAGTGAAAATTTGATGAGTGAAAAGGAAAGTAAACAAAAATATTTCACAAGCACTCTATAGCTGTAGTCTACTTCACTTCTAGCTTCAAAGTTTATTTTTGAAGTCAGTTCTATGTAAATATAATCAAACATTTGCCTATATATTTCTATGCTTTTCATATTTGTGTAAGATGGTTTCGTGTACACTCAAATTTTGTCTTTATTTTTAATATTTATTTTATTTTTCAGAAAGCAAAGATAAGTATGAAAATCTGAGAGAAGAGATTCAAAAGCCATTGATACCTGGTTACCAAAATTCAACATGCCTGTGGGTGGGGAGTGAGAGGGAAGGAAACTACATCATCCTGATCATTTGCTTCCTTGACCTTTTAAAATTTGTGTTTTGTTCTCTAGAGTTTTCCACCAACTGATGTGTTATTGTGCATTCATTCACGAATGTAATCACTTTAATGGAGTGCCCAGAAATAGACTAGGTATGGACTTGAAACACCTTCCCTGTACTCTGTATCTCCTTTGCCACTCAAAAATGGTATTTTGTAAAGTGTACGGTATATTACAAATAGGACAAGTCAGCATGCATAAAAAGTGGTATCTGCATCAGTTCTAAACATGCTGAAAATTGCATTAAGTTGAACTTCATAAGAATGCTACTCGGTACAGCAAAACATTTCCATTCCTACTGGCAACATCAGACACAAATACTTCATGGCACTGCACTTAGTTTAGGGAAAGAAATGTTACTCCTAGTGAACTGTTTGTATCCGTTTCATGTTGGCATTTGTAGTTTGTATTTTGAATTGTTAAGTGCTGTTTATACAGTATAATCAATGCTTTCCCAACTTGTTTGGTTGCCCTCCATGACTAAATATTTGTGGAACAAGATGTTTACTGTAACTATGTTTAAAATCGATAAGGCAGCATACTTTTACTTCATCTTCTGCCAGATAGTGAATGCCAGGTGGTATGGGGGTCAGAAATCCAGCATTTAAAAAAAAAAAAAAAAATCGAAAAAGCAGAAAAATACAGAAAAGCACAGAAGTATGATAGAGAGTATGAGAGATTTGGCTATTATAGTTTGTTAATATATAAAGCAGCTAATACTTTTACATGAACTTTAGAAGACGTAGTATAGTTTTAACTGCTGATCTCTTAAGTCAGACAGGCTTTTGGCCACATGTACATGACTTCCCTTCTGGAATTAGCTTTACAGTTAATTTAAAACTCCTTTAGAGAGCTATTAAAAGATGCACATGGAGACAACATTTATGGAAAACAGTAGCCAATTCTAGTGACAGAACATAGACTATCAACTAATTGACATCAATTTCACACTTAACAGAATTGCAGACATTTCCTCCAGGCTTTCAGTGTCCCTGACTAGGAGGTTAATGATTGAAATATATGACTTAGGGCTTCCATTTTAGACCACACACTTACTTCCTATTTGAAATCCAGAATTTGCTGTATCAGTTGTGGACTGCTCAACTGATAAGAACCCCTTCCTCCAGTCCTTATTTAAGAGCCCTAAACCAATCAGCTTGATTAATAACATTTTTCTTTCAAAGCTAATTTTTCCTGAAAGCAGACCGTGTGTGCAACTCAGTTGGATGCACGTGCTCACAGCTTTGGAGCCTGAAAGACACTGGGGTAAGGCAAATGAGTTCTAACCTTCTGGGTTGCATTATTCCCTGTCTAATCTAGCACATCAAGAGACATTCCAAGCTGTTCAGAGGCTAATATACTCTACAGGGTGTCATAAAAGGAAGTGCAAAATATGACCTCAGGAATCTGTTATTCTTCACATATACCAAGCACTAGAAAAGATGTTTTTTTTCACTGTGTGAAAAGCAAGTCTCCTGTTGCTGATAAGCCTATGTGAAAATCTGTACTAGCAGTAATTTCTGGCAGGGATATAAATTACCAAGAATGGAATTCTAAAATTTTGTGTTGATGGGAGTAACATTACTATTTGGGGAAGAGAAAACAAGAGATTATTTGCTGTTACTACTAACTTATGAAAAAAAAACTTTAAAGAGTAAAGCTATTTTAATGGCACTGATTCAAATCCATATTTGTATTTATGTAAACAGTAGTCTTCTCCTCCTAACTTTGCTCCTAAGTGCAAGGATATAGTAGCATGTTTTCATTTGTAGCCTTCCTGTTCTCTTCAGTACCTACAGTATGTATATTATTATACTAAATGAAATAATAGATCATCTAACAAAGATCACTATGTGCAATACTGTATTTAGTGTTTCTATTCCAATTTTTTTAGAATGTTAATTTATAATAAAATAAAAGGAATAATAATGAAATAACTGCCTTCTCTTACCACTCTCTGGTTATGCTGTAGTGTGTTACAAACTATTTGCTCCCTAAGCACCACATCCCATTCTGGCTTCTGTGATCAAGGAAGAGCTTTTGTGAAGAGAGCAGAGGAAATAAGGCTTCTCTTTGCTTGCCTTTCAGAATAGTAGTGACAGTAATTCCCAGTTATGTGGATACACTACCTTTTCCCCAGGTGGTGGTAGTGAGAACTTCAGTGTTCTTTACCTGAGGAGACTATGTAAAACTCCTCCAGCTTGTGAATGCCTCCCAGTCTTGCATTTGGCTCAGGTTTGTAACCTGGTCCTACTACATTGCTGAGTTAACAGTCTCAGGACATTGCTAGTAGGGCAAAAACATGCATTGAAAAGTATCATCTGCATATTATAGTCCTTTTATATATATACAAGTGTTTTAGCAACCTCCTAAAAGGTCCAGCAACCTCCAAATCTATCACATATATACGTACCCTTTCTACATGATCTGCAGCATGGATGCTAGAATTTATTTCAAGCCTCTCTCTCTCTCTCTAAAGTGTCAAAGATTGACTGCAGCTGATGGAACCATATTATGATCTTAAGACACATGCTGCAACATAGATTTTTCTTTCATTTTACTCAGACCCAGCCTATTTGGTAGAACATTTTTCTCTTTTATATAGCTCCTCTCCAACCTATTTCAAACCTCCATGCAAAGTAGCCCACTATGTGCAGCACCACAGTTGACCGACAGAACATCCAAAGGGGACTCAGAGCACAAGTTACACTTCTGCTCCTTGTTTTTAGCAGCATACTCAACTTTTTACAGAATTCTGGACCAATGGTGTTTTGTTTGTGTGTTTTGGGGTTTTTTTTTTAAGAGGATGAACACCCCACTGGTCCCCTCTCCCCTCATTTGTTGAAAACCCCCTTTTCACTGCAACATCAAGCACTCTACACTGAAGAACTGGCCCTAATTCTACAAGAGTTCTCACAGACAAAATTCTGAGCCTTTGTTGATTGCTAACACCACATATTGCTCACTGTTACTTAAATGCAGCAGCAAAAGAAGGACTTTCATACCTGAGCAGCAGATGTGATGTGCCGGCAAGAACAATTTGGTTTTTTATGAGGAGCTAAGGATTCATGTTGTTTTTCCTGCCAATTAAAGCCTTTCAGAAGCATGGCACTTTGTCATGTCATGACACTGTAGTGGGTTAGCTTTTTTTGTAGCACCTTTAATCATCCCAAAACACTTCCAGAACTTAGTTAAGTATTAACCAACTGTGGCAGTGGGAATAATAATTAGAGGGATCTTCCACAGACTGACTTTTTTTCTTTCCCAATTTTTCAGTGATCAGCTTAAAGAGTTGGAAGCAAATATTAATTCCATTGAGAGAACATATAGCAAGTCATTGCATTCCAAATATTTTGTTGCAGACTCTAGGTTAAAAGGAAAGCCAAATTTGTGACAAATCCACTATACTAATTACTTCAGTTACACAAATTTTAAACTACTATGGACAGAACAAGCAAAAATTGATGAAGTTTTTTCCAAATATAGTGTAAGCAAGCCAGCAAAGGGAGAAAAGAGAAAACCATGCCCCAATACCATTCATGTCTGCCACCCACCAAGAGGATTCTCATTGCAGAACAGGTTCTCTGAGTTATTCTCTTGCTTACAACTGACCCATCTGTTCCTCTGATATTCTTCCAACCTACTTATAAGAGCATCCAGAGGTAAGTCCATTGCCTCAAAAAATGTCTTTCTGAACATAAAGGGTCCCTATTGTGTCAGCACTGTTATCTCATTTATTCCTAGCTGCTGCTGAAATTTACCGTCTTAGAAACTTCACTTGCCACCCACCCCAAATTGGGGCCCTGCCAACATGGCACTCCCATTGTGGTTGAGCTTAACATGCGCTTTTCTACTCCCTTCCCCTGTCCTGTAGCATCTGTACATGTTAAAAAGTAACTGCATCTGTCTCACCTACAGCTTTTCCATTTACTCAGAGAGCTTCGCTTTGTTCTTGGATTGCTTCTACAAGTGGGAGATTTTTGGATCACAGAGTTTGCCTCTGGTACAATGATGGTTCAACAGTTGGGCAGCAGCAGACAGAGAACTAGAGCTGGAGTCTGGGCTGTGCCTCAAGCAGCAGAGGTTCAGGTGGGTGCTGGGCAATCCATGACCTGCAAAGCAGGAGACTGGCCAAGAGATGGGTAGGAATGAGAAAGGAGCATCCAAGGACGTGACTGCTGAGCTCCTTTTGAGCCGAGTGACAGAGGCACTTGGGAGGTGTGAGCAGGGAGCCTGCCCACACCTGGGCAAACGGCCCCTGCAAGCACAGTGCCATAAAGGACATAGCCCTCCCTTGCTAGCTGTGGTCTAGGTTCTTCTGCTTCTTTCAAGACCCATCACAGGCATCTCTTCTGGTCATATGGAGGCTCATCAATCAATGTGACAGCTCCCTTTCCGCACAGAAACTTTCCCTTGAGAAACTGCATTATCTCTGGGTTGGTAAGGGAAAAAACACCACTAACCCCAAAATACTACCCCATGTTTGGACTGCCATATGTTGAACCTGTTCAAGAGCTGATAGCAACAACTAAAGCTCACCTGCATCTTAGGATATAACTTTTTTTTTCCTTATGAGTAGTTTGGTGCCTGTTACATAAGGATCTATATATATTTTAAACAAAAATATTTAGGTCAGTTATTCCTCTTATGGCAAATTATGGCAGTGTTTCAGCCAGTGGTGGAGCTTTGTTCATCAATATACCAAAAAACCCAGAATAAGTGCATGCAAAATCAACGCCAGAATCTAAGAATAATGTATTTTATTTTTCCCTCTTGCCTTCCAGTTACTTCTGAGAGGAGTGGGAACCAAGGGGAGAAGTAGTAAGGTTTACCCAACTTGTCAGGGTGAGACATCATTCACCTATGTTTGGGAGGGTGAAAAGGAAGCTGGAGAATATAATGACTAGAGAGCAGTAACACAAACTGTTGAAGCAAAACACCTGGATGCCATATAACCCTAGAGTAGCTTTATTATTTAATCTATAATTTAATAGTTGACCTATAAAATAATTACATTATACTTAAAGCATTTCTTCATTTTTTGTTTTCATTTATAAAACAAGAATTAAATACAGTTTTAACCAGTACAAGCTCAACTCAGTTTTTTACATAAACACAGCTCCTAGAAGGAGCTTTAAGCTGCAGCATATTCATATTGCAAACTGCTGAAAAACCCAGGCAGGGCATAGCTTAAAGGTAAAGATTCTTGCACATTTCTCTTAAGTGAATTTACTAGGATGCTTTTCTCTCTCTGGTCCAAAATGTCTGACTTTCAGTTGATTCCTTTCAAGTGACGACTGAGATCCCCAGAGTCTTACTAGACTATACTGCCACCTTCCCCATCTGCACACCCACACTCTCAAGACTAGTATGAATTGTGCCCATGCTGGGGCTGGCACAATGCAGCAGCAACAGATCCTAAAGCATTCCCTGTGCAACGAGTCTCCCTGCGTACTTCTGGCACGTTGGAAGGTCACAGCAGAAAAGCGACGTCTGTTCATGTAACAGGGCTGCCAGACCCAACCAACCTCACCCTGCCCATGGCAGTCCCTGTAAACTGCTTGGAGCTCTTGTGGAGATCAGTCCTCAAAGCCTCTTAGGGAGGCATGTATCACATAATGGGGACCTGTGGCTCTGAAGCCCTGGCTGGCGACAGTGCTGAACACATTAATCCCTTGAAGTGGCTGCATGCAAAGAGACTGGTGGGGAGGGGCTCCGGCAGCAGGCTGCAGATGCTGAACTGTGCAACATGCACAGGGAGTCGGCGTGTAATTTTTAATTTGTAAGCTTCAGACAACTCTGTGCGCACTGGCTTTGGTTTGGGGAAAGGGGCTGATTTGAGACAGGATTTTAATGCAGCTGGGACTAATACAAATCAGAACTGTAACAAATGGGATATACAGGACATGTTAAACTCCATCAACTGAATAACAACATAGTATGATTTAAAATGAACTGCAAGTGTTCACCAACACTTACTGTGCAGGTCTCAAAAACTGAGTGGACCACCAATAGTGTAGCAATTACAACTTACTCTCTGCCTGCTCCCACAGCTGTGACCCATTCCAGCAGCACTGATTGAGGCGTTTGTCCTTTAACATATTAACATGGTTTCAAATCATGGGAGAGACACCACTCCCAAAACTTATGTAGCTTTTTAGCTACACTTATGTAGCTTTTGTATTCAGTCCAGCAATGACCAACTTTTTCCTTTGTGTGACAGTGCTTTTATACCTCTGGGGACACATCATTCCCTTAAGCGGTCTCTCCCACTACCCTTCCACCTCCCCTGGTTTGAGCAGGCATAAATATAAGGTCATAAATGGATGTCGTCCTTTTTGGAGTAAGAAACACACACACATATCTAACATACAAAAGCCTACCAAAAGCATAGTAAAACCATGTCCATTTTAAGCCAGGCAGCCAACCTAGCAACTGAGTCTCTTAACATATTTTAATGGCTGGCATACTCTGCCACAAGAAAAATATACATGGCTAGGTCTATAATACTTTAAACAGCTGTTTACTATAGCTAGGTTACAAAATAAACACTGCTGCAGAGGCCATGTGTTCAATATACTCTAACCACAACAGCATCAGAACCCACCCTCAGTCTGCTTTGTGGTCACCGTGGCTGACCCAGTGCCTCACCCTCTTCCCCTTGCTTCTGATCTGCTGTTCAGACAACAAGCCCAGAACCATTTGTCATTGCACAATTGAAGCCGTCTTAAGGAGCGGAGCCTCATCGGAAAGTCTCACTTGCTTTTCACACATTACTCCTCATTACTCTCCCTCATCTGTGTCCCCCAGTCCTGGGCAGCACCCCAGCACTTCCAAGTGAGAGAAGCAAGCTCCAGACCAAAGCACGGGGAAGGCGTTCTCAACTTGTGGAGGGAACTGGAGTGTAGGGCAGAGGGCTTTACTCCACACAGTGGAAACATTTAATGCTGGATTCAGCCAACTGGTCACTTAGATGATCAATCCCAACTTCTGTGAGCCTGCTCCACTCCAGAAGATTCAACTGCCAGATGACATTTAAAATGCAATGAAACTTTATGGTGAAGTGCCTAACACAGCCGGTTAAAAAGCGCTATTCCAGTAGGCAAGTGACAAGGAGCCTTTCCTTGCTGGAGAGATGCCTCCTGAAAGAAAACAAAACACCAAAAAAAAAGAAAAAAAGGAAAAGAAGAAAAGAAGGAACAAACCAACAAAATGGACAGTCTACTCAGTGGGAGAGGAGAGGCAGCAGTAAAGCTGGTGGAGACAACACCAAGCAGCAGCTACGTGCCTGTTCTCACAGTTTGCCTGAGCTGTTCAGATTCACAGACATGCACCGGCACTGCTTGACCTTCTGAATTTTCTTGAGTCGGAACGGTGGGTCCAGCTCGGGGCACTCCAGCTGCACGGTCGAAGAGGTGACCTTGTGTGGCTTACAGAAAGCACAGGACTGGAAGGACTCCTCCTCCTTTTTCACATGCCGTGGAATGTAGAAGGAGTTGCACTGCCCATAGCAGAAGCGGTTGATGATGGTGCGGCTGATGCAGCCCTCCTCGCTGACAGTCTGCCGCAGCGGCTGTGTCTTGCACCAGTCGCTCTTGAGGTACTTCCTCTCAGTGACCACGAGAGCCTCCTGGCTGGAGGCCAACACCTCCTTGTTCAGCTGCTGCCGCCGCTCTGAGTGGTTGCTGCTGCCGCCTTTGTACGGGGAGGGAATGGCACCTGCAGGGCGGTTTTTCCTGGTGTCCGTTACTCGAACCAGTGCTGCCATCAGAAAAACGGACAGGGCAAATTTCCAAACCATCCTGCAAAGGTAACACAAGGCACTGTTAGGAGAAATATATTTTCAAACCACAGAACTGGAATGGAGTTGGTACTTCACACATGCTTTTAGAAGAAGTGGAGATCTTATCATCTTTATAATCCCATCACTTTTCCTAGATTAGCTCTATTCTAGGGTGATTACTTATCAGGAAGAGGCCAGGCCCTTTGGAAAGTCACATTGCTCCCCCTCACCCCTCCAAAAACTC
The DNA here is from genome assembly GCF_031753505.1 of Anomalospiza imberbis. Classification (NCBI taxonomy): domain Eukaryota; kingdom Metazoa; phylum Chordata; class Aves; order Passeriformes; family Viduidae; genus Anomalospiza; species Anomalospiza imberbis. The sequence goes on along the minus strand of NC_089683.1, from coordinate 68,344,640 downwards.
TCCAACTACTTGTTTTTTCCCCACAGGGACTTTGATGCTTTGGTGGCTGAAGTGGTGGTTTATAAAAGCTTCAGCCAGAAATGTTTCCTCTTTCTTTGTGAACTCCTGGGCCAAACAGCTGGTCAAACTCCTGGCCAGCAAAGGCTCAAGAAACTCTTGCCAAGATGGTGAGAGCTGATTTGGGGATGGCAGGGGAGGGGAGAAGGGAATACCAGGTAACACAAAGTGCACTCCCATATCTCTTCAGCCCCTGAGTCCCAGCCCAGCCTCATTCCCCACAGAAGTAGCAGGGGGTGTCAAAAAAACTATTTTTATTGTATTCAATTGCTTCTGAAGTTTCTTAGGGCTCTTAAGGCACTTACAGGCTTGTATTTGTTGTCTTTGAGGCCAGAACCTTGATGGATTTATTTTTGGAGTAAGAGGAAATGCTTAAACACAACTTAGAGAACTTCACAACTGCAAGGCCTCTTGGGCAAATCGTTTAAGAAGGTTTGTAAACATGAGAGGATTCAATATTTATTTTAGATTTTAAGGAATAGGTTAGAGCATAAGCTTGTTGCTAAATTAAAATAGTCAGCCAGATGACAAAAATATTTTTTTCTATGGTTGTCTATTACGTACTCTTGTTCTGTGAAGCATCTCTTACCAACTCTAGTCCAATTCATTTTAGTAATAGGTCTCAATGTGCTTCCAGAACATCAGACTAGGTGTACTAAATTTCCTTATAAAGACACCAGTGAACTGCTTATTTGGCAGTTCATTTCATATCACTCTCTCTGGGAAAAGAGAACAGAGGGTCTCTTCAGTGCCAGAAATGGGTGCACAGAAGCTTCCCAGACTAGACTAGAACACTTCCAAATCTTTCCTTATTCTTACTGAATATTTTTATAGTGTACAGAAGAAAGACTTATCCCTCTCCTCACAGTAAAGCTTCAAACCCTTCCAATGATTTTAATCATTGGAATTATTTTTTTTTTTCCTTTAGAGAGATACCTAGACAAAGAAACTACCATCACACTGGTAATTATATCTAACACTATAGACACTTCAGATGTTGCATAGGTACTCTCACCTGGAAAACATGTCACTTTCCAAACAATGACACCAAAAGATCAAAAATGTGTTTGCAGTAAAGGTGCAAAAGAAGACAAGAACAGCAGTAACAAATGCTTCTCACCTAATAAAGCAGCCCTAACAGGTTTAACTTCTGTGAAGATAAAGAAAAGGAACTACTCTAGCAGACAGATGACATTGCTTAAGGTTATTTTCTAAGTCTACAAGATCTCAATGTCAGACTTGGACTAAGTTTCTAAGGGGAGAAGCCTGAAGTGCTGAAGGAAACAAAAGTGCCCATCGTATAGCAGTAAACAGAGGATATTCTGATGCAGAGTTAAATTTCACCCAAGTGTATGCTTGAAAAAGAACCACCTTTAAATGGAAACCAGTATTTCTAAACCACAAAAAAGTTCATTTATCTGCAACAATTCCATCTCCCCACTGAACACCCACTGTAGCCATGGGTACTTTAAATCAGTGGCCTATTTTCACACTGCTTAGCATTCAGCATGCAAGTCCAGAAGTTTTGTCCAAGGTCTTTAAACGAAGCAAGACTAGATTTGGCTTTACAGGCAGGTATTGTCGCCAAGTCCACTGGATGTCAACCCACACAGCCAGGCCAAAACCTAATCAGGTAATTAGTTTCAGTTGAATATAGTGTTCCATGCTTCCCTTCAAATTGTTCTCATGTTATTCTGCACTGATGGCTGCATTTCAGTAGTAGATAACACAACTGATTCCCAGTGCTTTGTGTTTTATATAGAAAGGGGAGGAAAAGAAACCAGATTTACAAACCTTTGTCTTCTAGAATAAGACAGAGGTGAACTCTCCACAAGATGCCTTATGCCACATTTCTTAGGCATACTCTTCTATTCTTTTGAAACACAAGGGATACTGCCTCTCCAGTCTCATTTCTCTGATCCTGGCATAGAAGAGGACAGCAAAGGTCAGAAGGAGAGACACAACCTTCCCCCCACCCCAACCCCAGCCCCATCCCCTTTCTTGGGATGATCTTTAAGGTTTTTTCCAACTTTTCATGACTCTACAACTCTATGAAACCCTGTATTACTATGCCTGTCCTTTCTCTTCATAAAATGCAACTTTAAAGGACGTGTTTCCTTTTTGTGCCAAGAGTAGTGGTCAAGCAGAAATCCTATGTAGGAATTCAGGAAAGCTGACAGAGAACTAACAACAAAGTCTACAATATAGAGAAATACTATAGCAGTATTCTAATTGCTTAAATGGTTTTATGTAGGCATGGAGAGCCATTCAATAGAGTAAGCAGGATTTATTCAGTAAGTCTGTGTTTATAACTAATAAAGCATTATTAATCAAAGCCACTATTGTACAGTTATAAACCAAACCCTGCAATACGTGCAAGTACTTCTACAGACAGGTCGGAACACACCAACTACTTCTGTCATTGATCCTTATCAAACTTGAACCTAAAATTATTTACATAATGGAGTAATAATCTATTCTACACTAGCAGGTCAAATGTGCATTCTGTCAGATCGTGGAATTTCTAATCACAGCGTTACCCCTTACTAGCCTGCAAATCACCCCTTTCTAAGCCCTGGCATACAAATCCCCTATTCAAGCAAGTAAGGGTGCAAACAAGGTCACACGGTGCCAGCAACTTGCCAAGGGCTACACATATATTTTCAGTGCTCACATGCAAAGAGAAGAGAAACTTCAGGACTTCCAGAGAAAGACAACATTTTGGCAAGCTCAATTTGAACCCAAAGCAGGACGGTGAATGCTGTCTGTCTGCAGACAGAGCGGGATGAGAAGAAACACAAAACGTATTGGAGAAGAATCTGGCTTTTGGCAAGGACAGGGCTGTTCTGCCCTACTTAGATGGAACAGAATGAAACAGCATGTGGCTGAGACCATGCAAGTGAGAACTGCCTCAAGAGACCAACGCCCCTGCAACGTGCACCAGTGCCAGCCTGGGACCCCCCTTCCTGCTTCACTGGGGGTCCCCATAGCAGACCATAGTGGCACATCCCTTGTGACAGTTTTCAACTTCTTCAAGCATTGTTGCCAGCTGCTGCCAGTTCCCCCCACACCTTTTTTCCAGTGCATGAGCTGAGAATAACTTCACCTTAGACAAGACACCCAACAAGGTCTGGCTGCATTTACATATCACGTGGCAAGTATTTTCTCCCTGAGATAAGGAAATCAGCATCAAGCAGGAGTTCATAAACTCATCAAACCCAACATGCTGGAGCTGGGCTATCAGGCCCAGGAGTGTAAAAATCCTTGGCCACAGAAGCAAGAATATCAAAACCCTGCTCTGTCATTCAGAGGTCAGGTCACTGCTAGGAGGGGAAGATCCAGGATCACTGTGTATGCCCCTAGCTTTATTTCTTCTTTGTATCCAATTACTGCGTCATGAAGTACCTACCAATGCAGGCTCCCTTTTTCATACCGACCTCCTGGCTCTATAACTCATGCATTCTTGAAAGTAATCCAGCTTCAGAGCAGGACAGGCAGTAATGTAACCCTCAAAATAGCTTATAGTTTTGTGCTTAAGGAAGTTCTCTCTGAATTGGAGCACTAGATTTGCTTCCAAAATTCAAGGTCATAGTTTTTGGAGAAGTCTCCCTGAGAAGAAGTGGGTGCTATGGTCTGAAAGGCAGAGCAGGAGGTAACACCAGTTCCCATCTGTGCTGAGTGACCACTCTGATGTTTCCTCTAGTTTTCGAAGTCATGACAAGTTTCTCAGCTCATGATGCAGATTCTGACTGGGAATTCCTGTTTTGAAGATCAGTCTATTTCAAGGTTGCAAGTGGACAGAAAGAGAGAGAGATGTAACTGAAAGATCACTGTGATATTTCATGGTAGCTGCTCAGGAAATCAGGAGGTGTGAGACCCATTTGTTTGCTTTAGCACCTACTTTGTAGCACCTACAAAGCACTCAGAATTATCAGCATTCCTGGAAACATCCAACTCTCTGATATAGGTATGATACAATCATCTCTTCACCAGGCCTTTCTGGAGGGAATTCAGAAATAAAAGTAACAGGCAATTTAAAACAAAACAAACATATCAACAACAACAACCAAAGAAACCCCCACCAACCAAAAAGAAACCAACCCACAACCAAAAAATCCAAACCCGCAAAACTTGTCTGGAATTTAAGACTCTACCTATTCAGTTTAATCACAGTATGGATTCAGGAAGAAGACTTAATACTAAAAAGCTAGCATACACCCATCAGAAGTACAATCTCAAGTACTGTAAAAGCCAGTGTCTGGGAAGATGATAAATTCAGAGATTTTTTGCTTTTTGAAAAATTTGAATATAATTAACAGCTGAAGAGCTTGCCTTGGACAAATATTCCTCTGTAACTACTAGCAAAAGGCAGGCATTACAGACGAGATTAAATCAGGTCCCATTATGTAGTACAGTACATAGATGGCCACATCTGACCACCTGTATCACTTGCCTCCAATTTCCACCCTGCAAACATCAGAGACATGAGAGCTGTCCTTAAAGATCACTTGAGCATGGCTGAATGCAGGAAGCCCTGTTACCAACATTATTTTTCTAGTCCCCCCTTACTTTCATATTAGACCTAGTCAGAAAAAGAATCTGTATAAACCAGTCATATGTATAATAATGTAAGAACACGATGTACATGGTTAGTTCTCACATTTAAGATGGGAGACAAGAAGTGTTCCTTGAAGACAAGCCAGGCAATAGCTTTTCAAAGAACTAAAACTTGGCTTTAGCAACAGATGTGGATAGCCAGGAAATATCAAATTATCTACCAGGAAGCCAAAAATGCTATTTATTTAATTTATTAAAAGTTAGGCATGATTCTAATGGTACAATGTTCTCATAAAGACTTCAATAAAGACTAATCAGGCATCTTTGTGCAAGGGAGGTATTTGATGCTAACTTTTTTATTTTAACTATCCTTTGGAAACTATTTTTCCCATGTCACAACAGCATTAGCAATAACTGAATACTGTACTATATCTCCTCTAGCAGACATGGGCGTCTTAGTAAGTCATTCCATCATTAATAGATTCCCATTACTAAATTGCCAAGAGTGAGGCCAGCTACAACACCAAAACATGCAGGAGGCTGGGCAGACCAAACTTTTAAAGATGTAAAAATCACAATACTGCAGCTAGAATTCAGTAATTCAGACCTACAGTGTAGCAGTAGTTACCATGTCCTAGGAGTAAAACACATCACTTTTCAAAACCACTGCACAAAACACAAAAGGCAGCAATTATTTAAACACAAGTAACTAATGCCATTACTGAAATGTACAGGCAGAAATTTTTCCATTATTGTCCTCTAAGAACCTTCTACAGTGATTTGAAAACAAGCTATTTTGTTGCATCACAGCCCTAACAGAGGATGGTTGGGGGGAAAACATTTCTTTCAGACTTAATAAATTCCTAGTACCCTCACTGGCTCACTTGAACGGAGATCCTGCCTCCTCTCCATCCGTCTTTGTGGATCCCCTTCCACAAAGGAGATCCATCCTTTTCAAGTGCACCAACACCTCTCCCCCAGAGAGTTAAGACTTCCTACAAGGCATACTACAAATCTTTGAAGGAACCAGGCAAGTCCCTTCTGCAAGCTGGATGTCTCAGGAGCCACACTCTACCATGCAAGCTCTTGCTTTGTTTTTTGAAAGGGGGAGATGAAGTTAGGTTTCAACAATGCCAGCCTGCATTCCACAGAACAGGACAGCATTTCCCCAGTAATGCCAGAACTTAGAAGTTATGAACTTAGAATTTCTCCTTATGAAGACAGTTCCTGAAAACAATGAACTTAAAGTATTTGAAAAATAAAGTAAATCATCAACAAAATGGAAGTATGTAGAAGACACCGGTGGAGACAGTCTATGCTAGTTGAAAGGATGTTGCATTATACTAATTCAGCACTCACTGAATAGATTTTAAACTACCAAGAGCTTTATCTTGAATTTTTCCTGAAAAGGCTGGGAGTTTAGAAGAATTTTTGATCCATGCACAAAAATATAAGAGGAACCAACAACTCAGCCAATTACTCCTGTCTTTCAGCAACATCTTATGTGTTATTTTTAGGACAGAAGGAATAATGAAGAAAACTGGAAAGTAAACTAACCCTTGAAACTAAAACTAACCAGCTTGAATGCTGGGTTTTTCCTTCTCATCTTGTCCTCTCTTATCTTTACTGGCCTTTATCTTTACTGGCCTTTACTGTTGGCCTTTACTGCCAACAGAAACTCACGTTTAAAACCACTCAACTATTCTTTCCTACATGAATTTAAGACAAGCTCATTTGAAACCTGTTTGATTGTAGCTGGTCACTCCATTCGTGTTAAAGGATCACACTACTCCAGCAATTCTTCTTTGCACTCGTATCCTGCCACAAAGTATATTGACCTAAATATTGTATCATTGGTTTATAGTATTCAGCTCTTCATAGACTGAATCCTTTTTATCTTGCATAGCATTTAAACCTGTGTTTTTTGGGGTTTTTTTTGTTTGTTTGTTTGTTTGTTTTGTTTGGTTTTTTTTAAGTAGCATTAGTGCTGGAGGAATAGAGAGAAGTTTCTCATTTTTTAAAGCCAGGACCAGGAGTTTGTGAGGAGTCACTGAAGAATCTGGTTGTAAACTACAGCTCCAGAAGACCAGAGAGAGGGGAAGGAAAGTATTGATGAAGTCAGCCCTGGTATTTTGACATACTTTTATCATTAAGGAGATGGAAGTAGGGTTAGGCCACTTGGAATGAATATAGAGAGGTCATCAGAGAAGTAGAAATGAGACAAGGAAGGTTGAGGCCATCTGGAATTAAATCTGGCAAAGTATGTAAATGAGAACAAGAAGGGCTTCTTCAAATGTAAATATAGCAAAAGGAAAACTAAGGATAATGTGGATGCATTACTAAATGGAGTGGGGATGCTGGTAACAGAGGACGCAGAGTTACTGAACATTGCATTGCATTGCATTGGTCTGATACAACATCTCTTAGGCATCTATAACCCAGAAGACCAGCGTAAAGGAATGTTGGAAGGAAGGAGGACTGGGTTAGAGAACACCTAAGCAAATTTGACATCCACAAGTCCATGGGCCCTGAAAGGCTGCATCCATGAGTGCTGAAAGAAGTGCTGGACTCCATAGCGAGGCTGTTCATGATCATCTTTGAAAGGCCATGGCAGTCAGGAGAGATACCTGAAGACTGGAAGAAAGCAAATGTCACACCAGTCTTCAAAAACTGCAAGGAGAACCCAGGGAACTACTGGCCAGTCAGCCTTACCTCAACCCTGAGAAAAGTGATGGAGTACCTCATTCTGGAGTCTATCTCTAGCCACATGAATAACAAGAAGGTGATCAGGAGAAGTCAGCATGTATTCATAAATAATAAATTATGCTTGACCAACCCGATTGCCTTCTGCCATGAAACAACAACCTGTATAGATGAAGGGAGAGCTTTAGTGAGGCTTTCAACACTTCCACATGGGCAAAGTCAGAAGTGCGGGCTGGATGAGTAGACAGTGAGGTGCATTCATAACTGTCTGAATGGCAGATCCCAGAGGGTCGTACTCAGTGGCACATGGTCAAGTTGGAGGTCTGTCACTTGTGGTGTCCCCCAAGGTCCAGCACTGGGCCCCGTGTTGTTCACCTTGTTCATCAATGACTCAGGTGAAGGGGCAGATGCCTCCTCAGCAGGTTCACTGACAACACAAAGCTGGGAGGAGGGGCCAGTACCCCTGAGGGCTGTGCAGTCCTTCAGAAGGATCTCAGCAGGTTGGAGAGATGGGCAGAGAAGAACTGGCTGAAATTTATCAAAGGCACATGCAGGGTCCTGCACCTGGGGAGGAATGACTCCTGCACTAGCACAGGGTGGGGGACTGAGCTTCTGGAAAGCAGCTCTGTGGAGAAGGACCTGGGGGTCCTGGTGGACAACAAGATGTCCAAGAGCCAGCAGTGTGTCCCTGTGGCCAAGAAGGACTGGGATGAGTTAGTAAGGGTATTGCCAGCAGGTTGAGGGAAGTGATCCTGCCCCTCTACTCAACCATGGTGAGGCCACATCTGGAGTGCTGGGTCCAGTTCTGGGATCTGGATTTTTGGGATGATTAGATGATTAAGGGACTGGAAGCTCTCCATTATGAGGAAAGGCTGAGGGAGCTGGACCTGTTCAGCCTCAAGAAGTGACCTCATCAATGCCTAAAAGATTCTGAAGGGAGGGTGCCAAGAGGATGGAGCCAGGCTCTTTCTCAGTGGTGCCAAGCAATAAGACAAGAGGCAACAGGCAGAAAATTATGCATGGGAAGTTTCATCTGAATATGAGGAAGAACTTCTTCAATGTGTGGATGACAGTGCAGTGAAACAGATTGCCCAGAGAGGTGCTGGAATATCCCTGACTAGAGACATTCAAGAATTGTCTGGATACAATTCTGTGCAATCTGCTCTAGGATGACCCTGCTTGAGCAGAAAGGTTGGACCAGATGCTCCACTGTGGTTCCTTCTAACCTTACTTGTCCTCTGTGATTATGTCCATGATAAATACCAGTGCTTCCCAAAAAAACACACACACATATAATAGATGCAATTACTAAGGCTCCAACTAGAAGAAAATAGTGCAGGAAACAATGCTGCAAGTTTTGTTGGTTTGAGTACTTTTTAAGGCTAAATGTTAGCCAGGTAATACAATGAAGAAAGAAACTATCAACTTCATATGACCCTGTATTTATCACTAGCAAAAATTTTGATTCAACAATTGTGTCACCATTTATCATTTTAAAACAGGAAAAATGAAATAAAGAGAAGGAACGAAAGCTGCAAGAAATGTAAAAGCAAAGTCATCCTATAGTACCTGTGGTGATGTAGAAATGCCTCTTTTAGGGGATTAGGAACACACATAACTCTAATTAAATACTAGCAGGTAACTGGAAAAAGGGAGGGGGGGGGTTGTATCATTATGATTAAAAGCCCTAAATTTTGTTGCTATTTCAGCTTCAGGAACTTGTGGTTTAGAACCAACCACAGACAAATGTCTGCCTGGTGAGCACATGTGAATTGTCCCAAGCAGAGTGAGATGTCCTACTCAGAAGTGTCTGGGTAGTCATCGGTACTGGCAGCATATGCAACACTGGGGAAAAAAAGGGGGAGTGGGAGGAGGGAAAAACCCACAAAATAAAACCAGATTTCTGCTAGCTGTCCATGAGGCTGATTCTCTTCCTCACAACCTGGTTTTGAAGAATGCTACAGTCAGGGGGTGGAATGAATGGATACAAGAGAAGAGCTATTTTGGAAAGGACTGATAATTCTCCTATGAATCTAAAAAATGTCTCCCTGCAAGAGTGGTCTAAGTTAAAAAGGTACTTGGTCTCCTCAGTGTTTTTCAGCCTTTCAGCACAAGATAAAGAGCCCCTAAGAGGCAAGTCAGTTCTGTAAAACTGCAAAACAGCAAGTAAAAACAGCCTACATTTAACTTTATTCTTCTGTGTTGAAGGCAGCTGTTACACTCCCTTTTGGCAGCATTTCATTCAGGAGAAAACAGCAGACTTCTGCCCTTGGGAAACTAAAAACTAAATATGAAGGGAAGCAGTGACTTGAGCAAATGTCTTCATTTGTGACCATCCCTCAGCCTGTTGGAAAGAAGGACAGTCAACACAAGAATGGGGAAAGTTCAGCATTTAAATACAATAGCTCATTTTGTTGCTTCCTCACTGGAGAATCGATGCTACAAAAGACTATTTTGCAATGAACAGTCTCCATTATATTTTTGTTGTTTGCATTACAACAGAACATAGAAATCTCATCCAAGACCAATGCCTGACGAAACGACGCAACTTCAAATGTTTGTAGACTGACGGTGACCAACATATGGTGGGACCAGAACTGAGCTCAGAGGGGAAGTGAGTTACTGGAGGTCAAAAATTAACTGAGAATGGACTGTATCCAACATCTTTCAATTGCACTGCATGGCACCAATACTCTTCTTTTTGCAAAGAAATAGAGATTTGTTACCCTTGGGCAAGCTTTTCTTTAAAAACATTACATTCTTGTAAATGAAAATTGTTTTGTATGAAAATTTCCAATATTGTTCCCTGAGTTTTGATAGAACAGGGATGCAGTTAGGAGCTTCATTTCTTTGTAGCTTCAAACAACACACTACTCTTAGAATGCACAGCTCATTTTCTAGCCTCAAAAAGGGAGATGACCATTAATCTTCAATATATGTTCCTTACTGTACTTGCACCATTCTAAAAAGAGGGCACTTCAACGAGTTCTATTCTAGGAGAAAACTGAGGTCTGTAAAGCATCATAAAAGTGTTCAAAAGAAGTGCTTGCTTCTCTTAATAATCAGGAAAATGAAGGTATTTCTAAAAATCAACAGGTGGCATGTAATCTTTTATAAAAGAAATATTAGATTCATCAGCAGAGAAGTAATATTTAAATTTTTCAGTTTTTTCTGGTAGATTCAGATAGTTTTATTCTTTCAGGCTCTCTGTCAAGATGCTATCCTCAGTTACCACATTATGACTCTGGTCATGTTCCTGTTTGAAAAATCTAAAATATTATTGATGGTCTAGTTTTTATATTATGAATTTCTGTAAGCCAGTATCCTATTTATAGAGCTGAAACACAGATGGCTCAAATAAGAATCGCACCTATCCCAATATCCCACAGCCTAATCTTTCTATTAGGTAGTATGCAAATTCCCATACAAACAAATTTCAGCTATATATCCTGCTACTTTCCAATCTGTCACTTGTAACAACCATTCCAGCTGCATTTTCATATAGTTGTCTTAAAAATGGCATAGATTTATTGCTTGGAGAATTTTTCATTTACATTTATTTCTGCTTAAATTTGCCTGACAAAGCATATTTCCTCCTGACTAAAACTTACAGCAGTTCTGGGGACAGAGTGCAGCAGATCTATGCTAACAAGCAAATAAAACAAGTGTTGACCCCATGTAGCCTGCTAGCTCCAACCAGGTCTATGCCATGCAAACACGTAATTAAGAGCCTCACCAGAGTCATTAGTTTCACAGAAAAGTACTTTTTCTCCTCAGTGAGGCTAAATCTAGGGAATCCTCTCATCCTATTTTGCCTTTCCTTCAGTTTATAAGCAATACATCTGACACCTCCCCACAATATTTTTTTTTCCTCTGACAAATTTTAAATGAGTTGGACAGCAAGGCAGGTTTGAAACTTTTATTGCATTACACTAAGAGTGTTTTATGTCCTAGGGTACACAGCGAGGCATGAAAAATATTTCAGGGAAGGGGATGGGCAGAATAAGTCAATGGTATCACAATTTACTACTCAGGCCTCCTGTTCTAAAGGGGACGTTTAGGGTTACTGTGGTGGACTGGCACACCGAACACACCCATAGAAAATCAGAGTTCATGAGCTCTTATGTTCACATGAAACACAAGACACCTTGAAACAGCAGTGGGTCACCTCAAATACATTTAATACATTCTCTCACCCAGGGTGTAAGCTAGCCCAACAGTGTAAAGCTTGTTTGCACTCTGTGTTGATGGATGCCAAGCAGGAAGAAGTCACTGCTGCTCACCACACATGGTCTTATCCTTGGGTTGATCCTGCAATATTTTGTAACCCCTTTTGTTCACGAACTTAGTTGGAGAATTAGCAGATGTTTTCTTCTTTCCCTAAGAGCACCAGCCCTCTGCTCGGTTTACTTTTGCAGTTACTTTTTGTGGGTTAACCAACAGCCCATCACAACACCTGTTTAATTAGTTTTGATTCAAATGTTTAACTCAGCTGCAGGCTTTGCTCTGAAAGGAGCCCTGTTCACTCAGGGTCTCTACAAGAAAAACTTGATGTATGCAACTAAAATATCATTCACACCTATAAGGGCTGAAAAGTGCAGCAACCATGTGCTCTGACAGTTTTTTTCTGTGTTTTTGCAAGCCCATAAACAAACATGACATTTGGAGTTGAAAACCTTTTGAGTTAAATGACTTCTTGCCTACCCTAGTCCATGCACCAATTGATGCCTTGATGCAAGTTCTTCAGTTTGGAAATATTTTGACACTTGTTTTTAAGTTGTTTTCTAATACATAAAAAATAATTTTTACTTCACTACATGTCTATTGATATTTCCAAACTGACAGTAACCTTTTTGATTGTCATAGTTGTTAAATGGACCAAAATAAATCACAGCGGCTCAACAGCTGTCCAAAGAAAAAAATCTTTTGAGATGCTATGAAGTCAGGAATACAAATAAAATTTTAATTATATATGTACTATCAACGTGAAATACTAAATACCTATACACTTCAAATTAACTTTCCAGAAATATCAGAAAAAAATTAGCACAGAATGAATGGGCAAATTGCCATTTATGCACTGTTATTGGTAGTGTGTGTCACAACTAAAAGTAAATAGAAGACAAATTTTCAGTTAAATTCTGTAGGATGATTTGTAGGAAATTTAACATCCAAATACTGGAAATTTACTTCATCCCTCCCACTTCACACTGCTGGCAACACGTGGCTGTCCCACATCTATGTTCTTGTGGCTTTGATTCATTCTCAGATCAGTGATTCTCCCTCTGTCATTACACACAGAACGTAAATATTTGCTCTGTCTGTATTCTGGTTTACAGACCTGACCCACTACTGAATATGAAGGCTGTAATTCAATCACAGAAGGATCTGTTGCCATGTGTAAACCGTGATTTTATGTTTTATGACTTAGGCTTTGCAGAGCAGCCGTCTTCCTACTCACCTCCCCCTCTCCTTGCCCATGACTGAATTATAGTTCTGTCTCTAATTGAAGCCTAGTATTATTCTATTTCTCTTCTGCAGAGAGGAAGACCAGAGCTATCATTCTGAATACACAGCAAGCCACAGGAGCCTGAATGAGGTACTCTAATGACAAGTCCTCCTCCACAGCACATTTGCAGTCTTCCTGCTAATTAATTTGATTTCCTTTGTCTAGACTAACATAATACAGCAAGTTATGCTCATTTAAAGGGAGATCATTAGCCTTTCAGTTCACTCCAAATGAGGAAGAAAGAAGAGTCAATAGACTGGAATCTGGGGGAGACTGACTGACTTTGTCCTTGACTACACCATTGCTTATGTTTTCACTTGACCAAGACTTTGTCTCCAGCAGAACCCGAGACAGCACTATCATCAGAGGAGAGACTATAATCAAAATCAGATATCGTTGGTATGTGCATGGCAAGGCAGTGGCAGCTACACAGAAGGGTTCTGTCTATGATGGACTGCAGTCAGCAGCTTTCTTCCTGGCAATCACTTGGCATTTGCTGTTCACAGCTCCTGACATCCTCAGAAGGCTGAACAAACATGTAATTAAAAACACACACAAGCTGATTTCTTCAGACTCCCTTCACAGAACAAAAGGAGATTCAGTAGTGTGCCACTGGACTAGTAAACCAGAGGCAAAGCTAGTGATGAAATTAAAGAAGTTACTTCCTCACTATTTGGAGGGCAAGACCTACATTCGCCAGTTTTGACAATGACCAAAACTCAGGAGTTGGAAAAAGTCTCAGAACTGAGCTGTCAGTCAAATACAGAAATGAGAAATTGAGTGATGCATGATAAACAGATGATCAGACCTGGACTTGAAAGTTCAGCCTTCTGAGTCATCTGAGTAACAGTTTTAAAGCCAGCATGGAAAGTGACAAGATATCAGACATCATACAGGAGCCCTGTGAGGTGGAATTAGTTCAAACACTTTTTAATAACAGCAGGAAAGACCTTCCCCTATGACAAAATAAGAAGGGAAAAAGCCGACAGGGGCAATCACCAATCCCTTCTGTTCACACATCCACAGAAAAGTGCCAGAGCTCCCCTTCTGTAGAGAGTTTCAGGACTACTTCTACCTCTGTAACCTCAGTTGCACTTATAATTTTGCAGCATCAGAGAGGAAGGATTCCAACTTCATGACTTACTGTCTGAGGGGTAATTTTTTTGGCTCATAGTAACTGGGCACCTTCTTTACTCAAACACAGGCAAAAGATAAACTGCACCTGGAGGCTCGTTATTAACTTATTCTGACCTTGGTTTTTTTACAGTGTTTGGCCACAAGCCATTCAAACTGTGTCACCACAGTTAAGGTTTGAGTGTTTTTCCATTATTGATGCTTTCAAGCTCAGCAGAAATAGACAATAAGTAAAAGGAAACCTAAAGATTCTCCTCTTTGGCTCTTTCAGAAAGCTAATCTCAGAAAGGTCAGGGAAGTATCTTGGAAAGAGTTAGCCAACATCTAGCTATAAATTTCAGTGTGAGATTGCAAGCTCCATTTCTCTTCCAGGTCTGTTCAAGGACCCTTCTCCAGATATACCTTGGGCAGCTCTTCCTTGAATCTAGAGAAGAGAGAGACAACACTTCTAATCTGGCAATCTTGGATGACCCCATTGCATGTCAGTGCTTAATTGGATTGAGAGTACTGAATAGTCCAAGTGAAGTGGCAAAGAGCTTCCCTTCTGACACAACTACAATGTGAGAACCTAGCTAACAGGTCTGCGTGTGACCAGTAAATGCAGAAGTGATTGGGAAGAGAAGGAATGAGTGATCAGGAAGCTTGCCTATTTAGGCTTTGGTTTCTTTTCACTTATTACAAAGTAGTCAGAGAACATTAGGATTACAGTTTACACCATTCAACTAATCCTAACTACTTACTCCTGGCTCAAGCAATCACATATTTCATACTGAAGCAGCAAGGGAGTTTGATCAGATGAAGGTTTTGTTCAATCAGATGAAAGTGCTTGTAGTGGCTAAGCAATCAGAGCTGGCTCATCTGTGACACTAGCTAAGTCTCACTGTAGCTGATTATAGCTAAATAAGGTCATCCCAAAGAAAATGCTCTTATCCATAGATTTACTCTGGTTCCTAATGAGTGATCTCACACATACCTCACATATTCATTTATGAGTGATTTAAACCAAAAATACAAAAATCAATATGTACGCCCATTAACTAGATTTTTCTATTTTTTTTTCCTATGTCTTGGATAAAAAGTAGAAGTTTTAAAGAAGTTATGTGTAATATGGGATAAAGAGGATAGGAATCTAAAATAAGGAATGAGGGAAAATATCTTCTGACACTATGAGAACTAAACATACTGAAAGCCTTATCTTGATATTGGAGAAAGTACTAACATTGGCCTATCTCTCCACTTAAGATCAGCTAAATAAGATTCTAAATTGTCCCTTATTTTTCTTTTCAACAGGAGGTGAACTGAGCAAAAATTGGTTTTAAGATACTTTCAATGCAAAATTACTAAATCCCCAAAAGCCAAGAAGACATTTCACAGTTAACATGAAACATGTTTTTGTCTCAGTAATGGGAAAGCCCTAAAAATGCATGTCAATTCAAACCAGGGCCTTCAGGTGCTTTCAGTCTAAAAATGTCTGTATGTCTTCCTCTGAAAAAGTATCTTTGAGAAAAAGTTTTGATCAACACTTCTGAAAACTTCTATTCCCACTGTGTGAAAAGACAAAAACAGTTTCAACTGAACTTGCCACAATTCCTGCAGTATGATGGACCTCAATGGGTCAGTGATAACCACAGCCCCAAGGGACTTTCTATGCTTGTATTTTGAAAGGAGGCTCAGTAAAGAATTTGGCTTAGGAAAACAAGACTATGCCTCCTCTCTTCCCTTACTTAGTTTCAGAACAAGAGCTTTTGCTTTGAGTGATTATTTCAGCTTCTGTAATTTTTCTCCAGCATAAATATAGAGAAGCTTCATACATATCACATCAGTGATTTGGGCAGCATGAGAGCATGGTGAATGTCAGAGCAAAAGAACAGTAATTAGGAAAAACATTACAAAAAATGCACCTAGCAAAGGTAAAGCTAAAAGCAGCTCACCTGTCTGAAAATCTGCTAACTTGGCAGAACCTCTTCTTAGAGGATCCTAAGAAGCTCTTAATTAGCACAAAAACTGAAGAGTACTAATTGCTACTTGGCAAAACCCTGCTTATTAAAAACACAGGGACATTTGTGGGTTTTTTCCTTTTGATTTTCAAAATCAAATACTTTGTTTTACAACATGAATGACAAAAAAAGCTATATCAAAGCAAGTGCACACTTCAGTATCTATATCTTTGTTATAAACTTGAAGGGGAGGACTCAAGCTTACCTAAGAAAATTTAAAAAAAAAGAAAAATAAGAGAATTAAATCATTAAACAGTATGGTTTAAGCAGAATGTGCAATGGCACTGCAGACTTAGAAAAGAAAGTTAAACAGTTGATTTTGAAATAATAGAAACAGACTTTAGAATGCAAGCTACTAGTGGATTTACAGCATAACTGTAAAGAAGACATAAAGAGCTCCTCTCAATACTATAGTTTTAACAAGGTCTTGTCTATCCCCACTCCTCACCTCTCCAATAAAAAAAACAAAATATTATGTTTTTAAAGCTATTTGCCAAATCCATGGCAAAGCATCTAAAAGAAACAAGAGTTTTAGAGACACATTGGAAACAGGCGACAAGGACATACACATCACTTGAATCAATGCGAGCAATCCAGAAAACACCTCTTCCCACACCTACAAAGCCTCCAGTTTCATTCTGGACCGTGACACTGCTTATGTGTTCACATGTTAGTGTTTCTGTAGGATGCCCATATGTACAGCTGGGCAGGTGGTGATTCTGTCTGCTGCCATTCACACAGAAGATAGCTGAAATCTGCGAGCTTCTCAGCAGCTCCCCAACAGCCCAGCCGCCACTGAGTGGAAGATGAACAGCACAAGCTGCTTGCTACCAGTCATCCAAAAAGCCAGTGGGGGACGCTACTTATCTTTCTTGTAACAAGCCTTTCAACAGCATCTTCCCTGTTTATGAATGTTAGCTCATGGTTTCAGTACACGCATGAACCGGAGATAATTTGACCCGCATTCCCCTCCCATTGTAAAAAAAAAAAAAAAAACAAAAAAAAACCAACCAAACAAACAAAAAACCTGAGAAAATGGAAACACAAAAGTGAATAAATGGAAAACACAAATAGGCATTTAGGCATTTACCTTACTTCGCAGTTAAAGCTGGATTATGAGGTAGGCCATAAACATAAAATTCCTGGACCTGAAGGGAATTACAGTACTATATTCAACATTGTTTTTATGTCATCAGGTTTTTAGGTACGGAGGGTGATGTCTTGATTTAAGCTCCCTGTATTGTATCATCCTCCCTGACAGATTAAGGAGGTCAATTGTTCTAGATTATCAAGTCCAAATGAAAGTAATCACAGACCAAAACAATTAAAACCTATGCCTTTTTCCCTCAATTTTACACTCTGATTAGAATACTGCAGCATACTGGTTCAAATATATATTCCCACTATATATATAGTCATTTTAAGACAGCACAACTCCACTTTCAGGAAGAGTAATGGCACATAGAAAACCCTGTATCTGACCTTGGGAAATAACCAAAACAGCAATTAATGTCAGCTGGATGTATTTCTGAATGCAAACCATGCCCCTCTGAAATAAAGCTTAAATCATCTTATGCTGTCACCCAGCCCAGGATGCAGTTTAAATCTTCTGAACTGTGAGCCACGGTCACTCTGCTCCTGATCTCTCATTCCCCCCCACCCAGGACACAGGCATGTGTACAGCCACACAGCCAACAGGACAAGTTTGCTGATCCAGCCAAAAAGGTTTGGCTTTTTCTGTTTTGCCTGCAGGATCAGTGGTGCTGCTGGGCTCCTGTGCCAGTGCTGGGCTGCTCTGCCTTCCCAGTTCCAGCCTACAAGCACACTGCCTCCAACCAGTGGCCACACCACACCCTGATACTCCTTCCAGACTGGGGCCTGGGAACGCTGTCACCCAACTTACCTGTTTCAGGGTGGAGGAGGCTAATGTAACTGGGAGGGTGTGGCTGATAAAGGCAGCGTTGACAGATGAAACTGCATGCTTTGGCTTCCTATAAGAGATGCATGGTCCTTATATCTAAATGTTAGTAGTACAGTCTGTACCACTGCAGTGAGAAGGACTGATAATAATAATAATATTAATAACAATAATAATAATAGAATAGAAGAGAATGTGATGAGTAGTACCATTTCAGATGCCCAAGAACATCACAAAGATATTGTTTAGACTGAAACAGGAGTGAGAGATGCACACTCCTCTACAGTGGCCACTGGAAGCCAGGTAAGAGATGGGGCAAATTTGAACAGGCACATGTGTTAGGGCAGCCAGCTCTCCATCAAAACCTCCTTCTGCTATAAAGACACAAAAACCTGATTATGGCAAGTGTCTTAAACTACTACAGCTCTAACCTATGACTAGATTTTCAAAAGTGGTATGTGCAGGTTATCTCAAGTCCTCAATGGATATGGGCTACTTAAAAAGAGGATCTTTTATCTTATCTTGAAAATATGCTCTGCAACTGTAGTGCAAAACTAAATATTAAACATGGAAAAAGAAGCATGAAAATACTCGAACTTCTCCATCCTACTGTCTGGCTTTGGAGTGTCTTGCCTTTTAAGTGCAAAGGTTTCTACTGCCAAAACATCAGGGTTTTAAGTGATTAAACACAACCACTGGTTATACTGCAAAAAAATAATCTGTATGATATATGATACACTGATGCCTTCTGCTTCACTCTTTCTCCATTATCATTATCATTCTACCTGTCCTAAAATTTACGCTTGCTGGATTCTCCATGCCTGATCCAGAATCTAACCTGGAAGATGGTGGCAAGATGGCTCTTTCTTCATGTGAAGATGCTATGTGCCCATGCAATTAGTGCAATGCAAAATTAAACAAAACCAAATTAAGGACAAACAAACAAGCAGTGTGATTTGGAAAAAAAAGTTGGAGGAAACACTTTTCCATTCTCTTTTCAGGTAACAGATTTGCCAGAATGCTCATAAGACAGAACCAATCTGCTAGTTTATAGCTTGGAAAAAAAACCCCAATTATAATACATTGTGAATGCAAATATTTGTCCAACCTTCCTTTCAGAAAAAAGCCCTAGAGCTATAAAAAGGGTTGGTCACTTGTTCTGCTATTGAATTCATGTGGATTTTTACCCTCCTTAGGCAAAAGCCTAAGTTGTGCATTCATATGACATGGCAGGAGATGGAGTGATGCTGCTAATATCTGAACAAGAAAAAAAGAAGGCAAACATTCAGGAGCATTCATTCAGCGGAAGGCTGAAGCAATCTGTTCATCTGGCCCCAGACTGTTTCTCAGGTGATGGCTTCAATGACAAAGAGCACCAGTTTGTTCGTCTGCCACCGTACAGACACCACTATCACCAGCCAGTCAAAGTGAAGGCGACTTATGGACAGAACCTGTTTATTAAGTTTCCCCTTATTACTGTAAAAAGGCACCTTCATTCTCCAAAAGCCTGGGTGATTCTGAGAACCATGTGGGCTAAGGCTGTCCATTTAACTACAGCTGCTTTTATGCAAGAATAAATGTAATATAATTAAATTAAATAGTCAACAGATAGGACTAAGGTCTCATGCAGGTATGGGAGGATTTTAGTAATTAGGACTCTGATTAAGAGAGGGCAGCTTTAAACTAACACTGCAGAAGTTAAGCAAACACTTAACAGGCTTCCTGCATTCAGGCCTAAAAGCCTGTTAAGGTTACCAGAGCTTAGAAGAAAAGCGTGGTAATGCATCCTGCACACCAGCAAGTCATAAGCAGGGAACACACCCTCTACCCACTTGTAATTAGAACTAAGAGATGGAAATTGTATGGCAGTTGAATAAGTTTGAAGTCTGGATCAGCTGGCATTTAAACAGCAGAAGGTGCCTGCCATCTTAAATGTAGAGCTCTTATTTTTAATCAATTGCGAACTAATATTTATTCTTCTTAAAGGTTCTGTACTTCACTGACAGCTTTTTGTTAAATCAGCTCCCATACAGTCCCCCAATGTTCTACTGTTTCAGTGTGCATTGGTGCCTCTCACAGTGGTCATCACAGTAATACATCAGTCCCAACACATTCCACACTAGACAAGAAACTCCACTGCACCTGGAAAATAAAACAAAAATCCCAAAGCAGAAGCTAATCCAATTTATATGCTAAACTCAGATGTGTGACCACCACCCTTCACTGATGGTACACTAAGGATGTTAAGGACAAACCAAGAGTCTATTTTTGGCCCTGAAAACATGGGTGCACAAACACAGAATGGAAAGTAATAGATTATGAACTAGTTCTGGGCACTATGTTTCAGGGAAGCCATGCAGTCTTCCCAAGGGGAGGCAAGGAGGAAAGACAAGAGCATTTATGTACACAGAAACCAACTCAATGTGGCAAGATTGCAGGAATCAGTGCTCTTTAATACAAAGAAGCAAAGTCCAGAGGAGTGATGTCAGCAGCTTTTAAATGCATAAAAGGCAATAGCAAAGAATGAAGTTATGGTTTTAGTCTTCACAGATTCAAATGTAGTAATGTTGGCAGATAAGATTTCAGACAATATTCCTATTAGCAAGAACCATGATACAGATAGTGAGGCATTGGAACTGATTTGCCTAAGTTTGTAGACTCATTATCAGGATTATTAAGGAAAATGTGATGTAAAAGGAAAAAAACAAAATCACATCTGCCATGGATAATGTTAGATGAAATGGATCCTAATAAGAAGGAGAAGAGCCAGACGACTTCCCAAAGCTCCTTTAATTCCCTTTTAAGTAAATAGACATATATACATATATGACATAGAACAATTATTATCCACCAAAGAACCATCTTTTTAATAGGTTGTGGAGTTTTTTTGCCTGGTTTCATAATTTCTCTTCTCATCTTCCTAGGCTTTTAGGTTTTGTGCTATCTATCACAGAAATAAATCATCATTCTTTTTGGGGTCAACAAACCACTACTCAAAGCCAGCTTGATGTTTAACACACTGTAATCTGCTAAATGTGAACCTACAAGGTTTATAATGCAGATGGCTTCAGAATTAAAGACTCAGTTTGACTTCTTTTGCTGCAGGCAGAATACATAACTTTTGTGCAATGCTCCCTTGTTGGCAAAGGAGGTCAAGATTCAAGATTTTGAAGAATATCGTGGCTTTTCCAAAATATCAGTTATTTAGAGGAAGCATTGCCTTGTTTATTTTTTGAAGAAAATGCATGTAAGCTATAAATCATTAGAAAATAAGTCAGGTTTCCTAAAACATATTTAAATATGCATAAAACACACTGACATCATTTTACACATACGGCTAATTTGGGCACAGTTTTAAACCATCTTTGAAGTCCAATTTCAAGACAGAGAAGTCAAAACGGTTTAATTAGTCAGGGTGGTTAGATGAGAAGATGGAAATATTGTGCCATGCACACTTTTTCCCCACGGTCCCTTCAGAGTCAGTGACAGATGCACTGAACTAGAAGGCTGGCAATGGCACTGCTGCTGCGACACCAGCTGATGGAGCTGCCAAATTCCACAACCAAAAACTGAATAGGACAGTTGAGTGGCTTCTTACCCAGAGGTCTCAGGATGACAGAACAGGTTGACAAACAACCACGTCCTCAAAGATCTGAGGCCAACTGCAGAGCTTTGCACAGAAGAAAACATCTGTAATGTCCTCATGACAGCAAACACCCAAATTCCTCTCTATTTGTAATACCTGTAATTAACAGGTGTGGAATAGTTTGTCAACAGCTGTTATCATAAAGCTATGGTATTTGTCCTACAAGCACAGCAGTGCTCTGTGAAGCTGTAACCACTGTCCAACACTCCCTTTCCCACAGAGCACAACGAATAAGATAATGAAATTGCCCTCAAACAGAAACTGAACACACACTGGAATAGAATTCAAGTTCCCCATCTGCCTTCTTTATCCTTCCAAAACTGATATAAGTTTTGAAATATGATTTACTTACTGTTGCTAGTTCCCTGAAATTAATATAGAGAGTAAAGCCATCTCCTTGACATTTTCACTATGAGGAACTGCTTCCTAACCTAGATATAATGTCATATTTCTGATTGCTATAAACAGGCGAGGTGACATCACAGTGTGTGGTTTTCTAAAAGCCAGGAAAGAGTCATTCACCTAAAAGCAACTTACAACCCATATTAGTTTTTTCTTAACTATTACATTCTTATTATGTACTGTTATTTAGTAACAAATATATTGCTATTTCTGAGAGAAGCCAGTTGTTGAGGTGTGTTTTTGAAACCAATGCTACATGTATACTCTCCTGTAACCCAATGCAAAGCAAGGATCAAGTGGGTATACACATGTTCATGGTCTAATAAAAAGTAAATCCATCACTCATTGCCAAGGAATTACTGCAGGATTGAAACAAAAGGGAAGTTTAATACAATACAGAATCCTTAAACAGATCAGTGCAGCAGAGGATGAGAACACCCTGCAAGGCTTCATACACTAGGCAATACTCGCAATGCTCCTACCAACAAAAAGTCCCATGCCTGCCCACTGTGTTCAATAAGCTCAGGAAAAGAAAACAAGGCAGATGGGTGGATTCTCCGCAAATATGTATTTAAAAATATTTCAGAGGCTTTATTTGACAAATACTGACTTCATTGAAGTGAATGGAAAAAATTATTTTATTTCAATAGAGACAATAATTTTACTCTATGGCAATACCAGTACAAAATCCTTGAAGTTTAAAATATATAGTCATTGAGATCAGGCAATGATCGGTCTTCAGATAGACTTCCTGATATTTGACACATTTCAGGCAGCACAAAAATGTACTGCCATAAAAAATATTTGATTGGTTTGAAGTAGCCAGCAAATGCTTACAGATAAGTTATTTTGACAGCTGACATATAGGAAAAAAAAGAATAAATATGACACCAAACAAATGTTTACCAGGAAGTAATTTAAAAGAACAGATTAACAACATTTATGTTCTTAGAATGTATTGAAACCCTTATACAAATTATTTTTCATTTGTACTTAATACCATGCTGCTTCTTTAGTTATTTTTTTATATTTTAAATCATATTATATTTTAAAATTATTTTTCATCTAGCTATGAAGAGGAAAAAAATGGACAAAGGAAGAGAACACTCCAAAGAGGAATGTTTTCTGCCTAGTGTGAAAGAGCAAAAAAAAAATCTAGCCTAGTAAATCCTAATCTAGGTTAGAGAAGCCCTTGGCTTTACAAGGCCACCAGTATTTCAAGAAATCCCATAAAACATGGCTGAAAAGGTAACCCCCAAAAGTGCCTGGACAAGTTCCCTCTTTTTAAAGACATCCAGTCAAATGAAATCCTGCAAGCCAGAGGTAACCCAAACTTTCTGCTTTCTGATTTTTGTTTCTTATGCAAGTTAGTGAAGCTGCCTGGTAGGCTCATTTAGGACATCTGAGAATGGTTCAGTCTCCCATTAAATGCCTTTCTTAAACGTTTGAGCCTACAATAATTCAGTATCAACACACCACAGATAATTATCTACTAACATTTTCTCTTTCCATGGCCTGAAGTATAGGGATCTAGTAAGAACTTAATGGAAGACCACTGTGGGTAAAACATTGAAGTAAGTGAAGAAGGAGAAAGAGCTGTAATACAAATTTTTTGGGGAGAAAATGTAAAGAAATGAGGAGTATTTTGTGGTGTAAGTGCCATGCAATTCTAAAGCAATAAATATATAAATATAATAGGAATCACCCCATACTCCATGGATTTACACTCCTGTTTTGAACCAAATTAAGACTTAGTTAAGGTTCACTTCAGAGATACCAGACCAGCTGAAGAAACCAGAGATATCAGATCATCTGAAGTCATGAGGTTCAGTTTCAGCAATGGTGACACATAACTGTTTTTCTGAAGCTAATGGTAATTTTCCCACAATGTTTGCATTACTTGTTGGCTTCGTAACACAAATGTCTTGTTTGGTAGTTTCCTGGCTGGAAGGACCTAGTTACTGCCAGTTGGCGGTACCAGGCAAATCATTTCAGCAAAGAAAGGCTGATCCTAATCTCTTCTCATGCAAGGCTAATACAGTACCAGTGAAGAATTCAGTATCTGTATTCCTTTGTGTGCACAGCTCCCAGCTGAACTTTGGACTCGTAGAATTGGTTGTTATATAGGACCGCCTCATCTTGAAGTAAAGTCATGTTCAGTGATTCTTAAAAGCATCTGGGAAATCCCACAGCCCCTGAAAGTCTCACCAGCTCTGAACTGTGACATTCTGGCTACTGGCACCAGGGACCATTCCTTATGTGAGGGCTTGACAGTAGAGGGAAGGGGGTAAAATGTGCCTAGCTCTACTTTGGATCTAACTACATCTTCTTATAGCTCCAAGGATCTTACCACCTTTAGTTCCAGAGTGTAATTTAATCTATGCATTCAACCCTCATAGTGATCCTCCCCAGCCTGCAGTTACATCTTTTTCCATGCAGATTGAAAATCTCAGCAGATATATCCAAAAACGGGAGCATTAAGCAGCACCTTGCAGCATTTCTTAACCATTCCTCCTCCTTTTTTTTCTGAATACTTCTGCAGAAGCCTCCACTTAATGAGATGTAGGGCTATGTAAACACTCATTTCTTCAGCATTATCTGAAGTTTAATAATTTCCCACTTTGGCACTCTGACTTATGTACACTTTAAGGCTAATCCCCCAAACTCCCTCTTGACAGCACACAGAGTGTAGGTGTCTGCCCTACCTCTGGAATTCCTGATACCGAACATCTAATTTTTGTGTTCTTCAATAGCCCTTAGGAATCCTGAGAGTGATGCCTCTACTGAATTATTTTGGTTGCTCAGTTTCACATTTAAAAACAGGTGCTTTGGAAAACTATGACTTGTGCTTCCATAATACTGTGCAATTCAGTCTACAGATCATTTAATTTTGTTTGGAAGACACCTAGGCAGGTTACCACAAAGCAGTTTACCTTCGCTATTAGTCTATTGCTTCTCTGCAAGATTTATTAAATTCAGACTGTCAGGCTAATATATCTTCACACCTCCACATACTAAGGAAGGAGCATGTAAAATTCTTAGCCTTTTTAATTTTAGGCAGAGGAAAAGTTCAGCACTGTTAAGAAAAAGGTTTAAGACAACTCACCCAACAAAACGTTTGTGACTTCAGGTTCACAAAGCAGCACTCTAAGCATTGTTATTTGTAGAATTCTTTTGAACTTCTTAACAGGCCAGTCTTCTGCATAGTGAAAATAGGTGAGAAGAAAGAAAGCAAAGGCTACTTCTACCCACCACATGACTAAGCAGTGCCACAGGGATCATCTGATCATTTAGATTCTTCTTAAGTTCTTTTTAAGTTACTCAGAGATTGTGCTGAAATTTCCAGAATAAAAGCAAAATGCTCCTTTCATTAATTTATGCATGAATCATGGTTTTATTGCAAGTCATACAAATATGCAAGGTTGGGTGAACAGGCATATTTTAAGTAAAGGGTAAGCTGATATGAGAAGGTGACCGAGACAGAGAAGCAATGTCACAGCAGTTCTGGATTCTTGATTTTTTTAGTGTAGCAAAATAATGCAATCCCATGAGCAGAAAGTGAGAAAGAGAAAATGGCTAAATACTTAGTCTTCATCTCCCCACTCCCCTAGTATGCCCAGCAGAGCTCTCCTGTGAACAGGAGCAAGCAAGATCTACAGATGTGAAACCCTTCTTCTTCTAGACACCAGTGATTGCTGTCCTCAGCACAGATTCAGCCAGCATTTGTTTTTCTCCCTTTTCTCCTGCACATTCGCCCTGCAGACCTTTAACAACTCTGCATCAGGGCAATAGCTGCATGCCACAAGATGATCTGGAGAGAGACTGCTGTCTCAACATAGCATGGAGATGACTGAATAGTGACAAAGTAAATCATCCTTCAAAGATAAGTCAATAGTGAATAAGTAATTTTATCTGTCAAGAGTTAACATGCAATGAATATGTGTAAAGGTTACTCAACATAAAATCTACTAGTGGTTAGACATGAGTTCCCTCACATAAGCTAACCAAAGAAGTCTATGAAGTAATAAATCCCACTTGACTTCTCATGAAAAGCCTTAAAAACAGCAAGCTGTATGTATACACTCCTAGAAAAAGATTATACCCTAAGAGACAGATTACAGCCAGATATCTTTCTTAAGACATTTTAAGTATTGTAGGTATTTTGTAAGTATTTCTTAGGAATCATGTCAAATTGCCATGTAAAAATACATTAAAAAGCAGTGAATGTGTGAGCAGAAGAATTTGCAATCAATTAAAAAACCCTAAAGCTGCTTTAAACAGCCCAAAACACTTGTTGAACCCACACACACTGTGAAGCCATAAACGGTCTGGAAGTTAATTTCAGACCACTGAAAAGCTCAACTCACTTTTCACTTCTGTTACTATTTGCATTTTTCTTTTTTCTTTTTCACTTACATAAAAGCATTAATCTGTTTGGATTTTCTTCTTGAATGTACTTTTCAAGTTCTTATATAAATTTCTAGCACGACATGATATCTTTTCTATAAACTCTGTGAAAACATAGCTTATGATGTTTAAAACATTCTATTTAATTAAAAGAAATTAACAGTCCTCTTAAAATGTGCAAGCAGCAGTTGTATATTCTGAAATCCAGGCTGTAAGCATACATCCCTTAAATTTTCCTAACTTCTTGAATAAATAGATCCTTTGAGGTTTCCAGATAAGATATATTTTAGATTACTTAGGCTACCCAAAGAATGCTTTTGCCACTTGTGCAAGTAGAGCTAAAAGTGCATTTATCTTCCTATAAATAAGGTGACTCTTAAAGAATGAAGTTCAGAAGTGTTAATGTCAACCCTTTAGTGGACATATCTTTGATAGGTTAACTCCATGTCTCAAAGCACCTAAGCTAGTTTAACTCAAATCTGAAGTCAATTCTGACCTTTACAATATATGCAAGTCAGGAAAATCTGATTGAATATTTTCAGAATTAAGTTATACAAGTTTTATCATAAAACCTAGGTAGGTACAAAGCTGTTTTGAAAGTTTTCATTTATGTATTACCTTGACTCACAACTACCATGAAAATCACACAGACTAAAAGGTATAACTGAAATGTCCATGAACAATCTATGTATGGAATAATCCAATTAATCAGAAGCAAATCCTCTCTTCCCTACTTTAAAGTACTTGGGTTTAGATATGCTGCTTCAAAAGAGAAAAGTGCAAGGGCAATTAGCAAATGTTGTCTCTTTTACTACAGTTAATTTTTTTTTTTTTTACATTATGGATGGCCTTGTGCAAAACATAGATAAAAACTTTGGATGTCCCAATTTAGAAACATTAAATAGTGAAGGTAGCACAGCAATACGTACTGGGGTGAAATTCTCACTGTATAGAAGGCATGGAAAAAAGTGTTAGGTTTTTTAAGTATAAAAGAATATTCGCATTGTCTTGAAGTAATACATTGTTCTCCTTCTCTGTGCAAGGAATTTAATCCAGTGTGTGCAAATCTGCATTAGAATTCACATCCTTATAGGCTTTGCAGAAAAACCAAACATTTAATTTTTTGTATCTACACATAAGGTCAGAGCTACCTCTTTTAGATACTATTCATATTTGCTTGCATGCACATGTATCACACTGCAACAGCAGTTAATAAGAGAAACATGTTAGCCTTTCATAATTATTTTAAAGTGTTCAATAACAATAAGAGTTTTTACAGTTCATAAAGTGAACCATAAGGTTCTGTTCAAACAATGACAGCATTATAAAATCACAGAAAGGTTTGGGTTAAAAGGTAACCTGCCAGTCCAATCCCCTTGCCATGGGCTATGACATATTCCACTAGACCAGGTTGCTCAAAACCCCATCCAACCTGGTCTTGAACATTTGCAGTGATAGGACACACACAGCTTCTCTGAGCAAGCTGTTCCCAGGTCTCACCACTCCCATTAGCCCACGTCATTTCAGAAGATTTGGGAATTCTGGTCTCCAGGCTGTCTCTTAACAATCTTATCTAAAAATTTCCCACACTTAGCAACTAAGTCCGTCTATCTAGACCACTAGGGCCACTCGGCACTAACAGGGTTTTCAAGACATCATGCAAGGAGTCTGTTCCTACCAGCCTCATCATTTAGAGAACATACAGTGTTTTGGACACTTACGTCAATATTTACAGCACAGTTTCTGAGCCAGTTTCCTATATGTATTGCTTGTATACCATTTCAGACATGCCAGAGGGCACAAAGAAAGGCTGGAACAGAATTAAGACACAGCTTAATGGCCAGAAACAGAGCCAAGGGCAGGATAACCCTTTCAGTTTAAAAATTTAGACCTATGCCTAACTAAAGTGATGTCACATGGGCTGTAGGCAAAAGAACAAAACATGGACACTCTCTGCACCATTAATACTTTGTGATGCTTTTGGCTGGGAGAATTAATAGAGTTAATTTTCCTGACAGAAGCTGGTATACAGCTATTTTGGATATGACAGTGTTGATAACACAAGAACTTTTAGTTATTGCTGAACAGCACTTTCACAGCATCAAGGCCTTTTCTGTTTCTGATCTGACTGCACTAGAAAGAAGGCTGGGCAGGAACAAGTGCAGGGACACAACCATGACCCCACCTCACACATGGGATATTCAAGACCACATGGTGACAAGGTAGGAGAACTTTTGCAGTGCTGACATTTGTCTTGCCAAGTCATCACTGCACACAGCGAAGCCCTGCTTTCCTGGGGATGGGTGAACACCTGCCTGCACATGGGAAGCAGTGAACAAATTCCCTGTTCTGCTTTGCTTGCATGTCCAGCTTTTGCTTTCCCTATTAAATCATCTTTATCTCAACCCACAAGTTTTCTCTCTTGTACTCTTTTGATTCTCTCTCCTAATCCCACCAGGCAAGGGAGTGCGTGAGCAGTCTTGTGGGGCTTAGTAGCCAGACAAAGCTAAACCATGACACAGACTTCAGAGATTCTTAGATTCTGTCACCTAAAAAACACTGGTCATGAATTGAAATCAAAAGGACATCACAGAACCTTCAGGAAAGTTTTACAATTAGTATGAAGACAGGACTTAAAAAACACACTGAAGCATGACTCACCCAAAAAATTCTATCGGCACTACTGTGTAACTGCTATATATGTTATTGTGCATCTAGAAGTTCAAAGTGTTATCTGTTGCTCAAATTAAGGCATCAGCCTTAATCACAGTAAAGTAAGCCAGTGTTCAAATGTTTTTAAAGGAAAAATAAACATATTGGTGAAAAAAATTAATTTGGAGCACTTCATAACCAAAAAATCTTAAATTGAAGTTCACTTTTATAATAGAAAATAAGCCTCCTTTTAATGAATACAAACCTAACTATGCAGATTCTAATTTAACAATAGAAGCAACTAATTTGGGGTGGTTTTATAAACAGTGACAATAAATCTAAACCCACAATAAATATAATGACCAATAAGATTTAATGGTCTTAAAAAAAAACACAGCTAAATTTCAGTGTGGAAGAAGAAAACCCAAACAACAAGCACGGCATTAGCATCACAAACTCTCTGTATCTTACACATTCAGATAAAGTAACAGTTTAAGTCAATCACGTTTGACTGCTATCCAGTTATTTATATGAGAAAATGAAGCTGGCGTCCGAGTGGGGAGATGAACTGGCAGTGTGCCGTAGAGCCTTGAGTTATAATTTGTATATAATGGGGCACACTGCAAGCACTCTGACTGCAGCCTATCTATGGGGACAAAGCTAAGCAGAAGCACCAAAACAGGCAATACTCTACCTAATGACGAAGCCAGAGATTTCTTCAATCTGCAGGTGAACTTGCCAAGGACAGACTTGCAGAAGAACTCAACCGAGCTGTGGTGTGAAGCCCTGGAGCAGCCAGCGGAGTTACATACACAGCAGTCTCCCTTGAGACAGGAAACCCTTGGTACGGGCTGTGTATCCATGCATTTGCAGTTCTACTACCTGAATGGATCACCTATAGGCAGAATAAAAATTCCCATGGTTCCTGGAAGTCTCAAAGACTCCACAACATGCTGGACTGTACTACAGTCATGGTTATAATGGAAAGGCATGGCCCTTAATGAAATGATAACTCAGCTGGCATGCAAAGGTCATCTCCACTGATTCCACAGACCTTTAAAGTCCATTTGGGGGCGGGGGGTGGGGAGAGAAATGCAAAAAAATTAAATTATTCCTCAACAGCTTGAACAAATTACATCAGACTTTAATATCTGAAGCAAGTTGGGAGCTCACATTCACATCTTACATCACCAGGAAAAGGAATGAATATTTTGGGGTGACTTCATGGGTAGCATACAAATCCATAAATTTCACACGAAGAGTGATCCTTGCTTTTTAGGCTTGTTTCTAAGAAATTTCATGGTTGAGAGGACTGTGGAAAATAGTTAATTTCCCTAATCAACTATTTATCAAATATATGTATTACCATACACTGCATGAACAGCTAATCGTAGTAGCCTCTATAACCAATAGTGACTTCATCCTGCAGTTCCTACTAATTACCAACACATGGCAGGAATAATCCACTGGCCGTCTGTGGTGCTCAGAAGCACACAGTGAGTATCTACCCACTTTAGCAAGAGATCTCTCATTTTGGAGGTGGTGAAGACATTTACAATAGTAGCTTATGCATCACCATGTGATTACACATTCCCCTCCTAGTATTTCGAAAAAGATTTACTGTGTGCATTTCATAGCAAAATTTCTTCATTCTATTTTACTGATTTGTAAGCAGCATTTGTGACCATGTAAAAATGACCTCTTAACTCAAACTTAGGAATGAAAAGTCATCCCTGTGGCCTTTTATTTCTCCAGAATTCATTCCCTAGTTGAAACATTGGCCAAAGCACAGACAAACAAACGTTAGTAAATACGAGACGGGACAGCCACTGCTTCTCAAGAGTAAAAACTGCCAATGCCAGATATGGATCCAGAGATATTGCTGGTTTTACCTCTTCCAAAATAACTTTTCCAAGGAGCTACACCCTGGTCTAGCTTGCTCAAATTCTGAAAATTGCTGTTTATGACTGTGGCTGTAATAGCTGACCTAACCAGAAGTGCCAGAAATCAAACCACAGTCTTTGGAAAGCGACGGGATCCATAAGATACAGACTCCTTATTTTGAGAGACTATGTGATTCCCAATCCTAAACCACATGAGATGGCTATGCCAGGATAACAGCTCAGATTCCACAAATCACATTCATATTATTAGTAAAAGTTTTTTTAGCATCTGGTGTACTTTTAAATGGACACCAAATCTGTTTGTCGGAGCGAGTCTGAGCTGCTAAATAAATAGTGATAAATTTCCTAGTACTACTGGCCAGAGTGTTCCTGCAAGTACAACGTGTGTTTATCAGTTTCCCACTGAGCTAGCGTTGACTTTCAAATTTCCTTTAATCTTATTATAGTAAACATAGTACAGCTCTCTGGCAAACAAGAGAAACATTCTTCCTGTAATATCATATGCTTCTTTTAAAGAAACCTTAGAGATATCCAGAAAATAATTAGGCTCAACTTGGAATAACACAATAAACTTGTTTCCAAAGAAACAAGTTTCACAAAATATTATATTTTTGGACTGAAAAAAAAAATACCATGGCTATTTTTATAAGAAGACTGGCAAATTCTGATACATACTCAAAATAGTGTTTGCATATATTATATTTTTAAAGTCAGCTATTGAAACACCAACAGAAAAATATTTTTCTAGTTGGAAGCAGTCTACCTAAATTGAAGGAAAAAGCATCAGGAATTCTGGATTTAGAATTCAGAAAATAGGAGACTTTACTTTGTGAAGGAGCTTTTGCAATGGTCCTTCAAGAAGAAAGAACATCAAGTGCAGACAACTTTAAAAAAATTAGATAAAGAAAACAAAATTGGATCTATTATGGTACGGTTTGTATTTAAAGCCTCTTTTCATTTGAGAGGAATGTACAATAGACAAAGGTGGGATTTGTCTTACAGTTCAAAAAAACCCAAAAATGTAGGCTGAGTTCTTGAATAACTTTATGTAAGTGACTGAAGGGACTTTAGGAAACTGAAAGCAAGACAGTTTCAGGTGAAATATACTAGCTCAATTTCCACTTGGTGTGCATTTGTCTTGTTTGCTTCAGGGTTTCTACAGAAAAAGGGTCATTACATATATGAAGAATGAAACACAATAGTGCTATTTTCACTTATCTTCTGTGATTTTTCAACAAAACAATAAATATTCCTAATAATCAGTTTCTGTGACATTTGAATCTTCAGCTACCATTAAGAAGCCACACATTCTGAGCTATGACTTTAACAAAGGCTCAGCTTCAGTAAGGAATGGAAGTATTAAAGAGGCAGATGAACAATCTTCCCCTGCCTACATGGAATCCAAGATGCTTAGAATTTGTTTCAGCTTGTAAGTAGTCACTCTTCAGACTATCTTAGCAAAAGCTGTTCTCACTGAAGAATCAGGCAAAGTTTCCATGGACATCATTAATGAAGAATATAGACAAAAGTCAACAAACATGCTTGGTATAAATCCATTGTGTGTAGTAATCTGAAAGGTGTCAGCCAGAGAACAATTTAAATCAAAATACAAGAGATAGCCATCTCTCTCTTTATGAGCAGACTTTACTGGATGCATCCATTAAGTCATGCAACATGTTCACATATTCCCATCTTCTCTGTCCATCAGCCTCCTCTTGTTCCTCACAAAGGACACTGAGCTCCAAATTATGTTGACAGAACAGGAATGGACAAATGATAGATGGATCATAACAAAGAACATGCCTAGAGCAAGGATGTCTGATATCTGAGAGCTTCCTTTTGGATGCTTTCCTTTTGGATAGAAGCTCTGACCCACTATTTACACCCCTATCCCAAGCTCTCCCACATATTTCTAAATGACAACTTTCCAGATGTTATCTCAATGGAGACTGGCCAGATTTATGGGCAGGATCTCACTTAACTCTAAGCCAAGCTAGTGTTTTGGCCTCACTGGAAATGAGATTAGGTCTGAGATTTGCATCAGGGAAAAAACCTGCCATTCCCTGCCAGAAATGGTCATGGAGAATTTTTACAATGCTGTTTGGTTTTTTTGTTAGAACTACTGTATAATATCAGTCTATTTGAGCATTATCATAACAGCACTTAAGTAGGGTAACAGGATAGATGAGACATGGCTGGAATCCACAACAACACTGCATGTAAACGGAGACGGGCAACTAATTCACATCTAGACCAGCTCAACACAGTTTTCCAACTCCAGAAAGGGTTTGTACAACACAAGGTCAACAAGGCAGTCTGCATGAGCTTTACAAGTGTTGTTTCCAAGTTTTAAGAGATGTTAAAAATTCAGGAAATTTTCAAGATTTATTGCGTTAAATCCACAGTCTGATGCTGTATTTGCACACTGCCCATCACACTCAATAAAAACTGGTTCCAAAATGAAATTTGGAGGGTAAATAATACATTTTCCTTTCACAGTGTACTTTACTTCTCCCACTTCCTTAGCACAAAATAGATAGAAACAAAATTTTTACAAGTCTTTCTCTGTTTGAATAGATCACAATTTTAATTTCCTCAAGCTTCATTACAAATTATGGTTTCTTCAAATACTCACTTCCTAAGCAACAATGACTTTAAAACTGTTGGGAATGAGAGATAAATCTACCCTTTTTCTTTCTCTAAAAATCTTATAATAAAGACAGTAGCATGCATATTTCTATATACAACTCGTGTTTACAGTATAACCAATTCTATACGGCAGCATGGTCTACATGAAAAACTGATCTTAGTAAATCCCCCTAGCTTTTATGACTAATCTAAATACATCATTATAACTCTTAGAGATTATTTGAACAGCAACAAAGAACAAAATATTCAGAATGTCATAGATAAGTATGGTTAAGCACAGAAGAAAAAAAAAATGTTAGAAGTAGGTGCTGTAAGATGACTTTTTGAGAAAGACAGGTTACAACTGAAGTTGCCATGATTGTATCACACCAGATATTGAAAGATGGATTGCCCTCTGTTTTAATGTCCTGGAGCGAGACAGATTTTTATGGTCTGCTTCCCTTTCTGAAACAGGCTTCAAAAATGTTCTTAAAATTGCTAATAAAAGGCTTAATGCATTGAGAACAAGAAATACCATGGTTTCAAGTGACATACCATCATATACACAACTCATGTTAAAATCTACACTTCATCCCACAGAGAAGCTATGCATTGAAATAAGACTTCGAGTAGACAACTTCTAGCAACAGAAATACAATCACGGGAGTAGGAAACACTTTTTAACTTCTTATTGTTCTGCGTAGCACAACATTTTCTGCAATCTAAAAGCAGTCTTGGAGCAGTCACAGTGATCCAGGACAAAAAGAGTATTTGTACCAATCATGCTATACACATGCAATCCTACCATTTCCATCATGATCCAATGGAAATGCATGTAAAACTGAAGAGTTGGTTAGAAATCCCCTTTTTGCAGCAATGACAACCATCTTCTATTTCTACATGAAAGAAGGATCTGATCCCTAATCACTCAAATTGTGTATTTTAGAGTAAGAAATGCTTTCATAAAACAGATAACTGTTTATAATTAACACAATAATTTTTCAATTTAAATTCATTTACCCCAAAGAAGCAAACTAAAGAAAAACATGAAAGTGTAAGAAGCCAGCCAAATTACTAAAAAACAGAGAATGGAAGTTTTTTCCTTTTACAGAGAAAACTGCAGAAAAAAAGGCTCAACATGTTTTAAGCAAGCTTGAAGTTTTAAGTGGATGTTTCTAAACATCTCTCCTTAAACATTCCCCCCTGCCTGAGGCTAGCAGACTCCAGGATCAGGGCATGATTCTCACCATGTTCTGGAACCCAGAAACTACCCCTACAGGTGAGATCTCCTCCCCAGCCATACTTCTAGTGCCCTGCGGGAGATGCAGTCAGCCACGATGCTGCACCAAGGGAACACAGTGAAGCATTTCTAAATGACAGTTTTAAAGTCTCAAGCCAACAATTCTCACCACTCCCAAACGCAATGAAGAACATAAACAGCCTTATGGACCTTTATACGCAGAAGGGCTATGGCCAGTGACAGGCAAACAACCATGAAGAAGCACCAGCTGTCCTTTCCTAAATGCAATGCTGTGTCCACACCCAGCGGACAAGCACAAGGCTGCACAATCCAAAGCTCCCCCTCAAAAACTAGTCTGCTATTACATGCCAGACGAGGAAAAAAAAAAATAGCCATCTTCATTTTGAACTCAAGAGATCTCAGCAAGACAGCCCCAGTTGCTCACAGGGCTGTGCTGTCCAGCTCAGCCAGGAGTTTTTTAGTAACAGATACATGAGCAATGGTGCAAGAAGCAGGGACTAGCCCACGCCCCTGAGAAAGACGGCTAGTATGAGCTTCAGACTGCATGGCACCCCAGTAACAGCATGCTGCAAATGGACCACGTCTAATGGTGCAGCTATCACAGCCCAACAGGAACTGACAGGCACAGCAAAACATTTAGGCACAGAAGACACTGTATATATTTTATAGCGTTTTACTTCAGGCTAGATATGGTCCTATGGATTGTATTTCCAGAAACAACTCTAGCACGTCTCTTAGTTTAGATTCATCTTAAAGGAATCCAACTGGCCTACCATGAGGTATATGGACATGGACAGTAAGTGGAACAACTGAAGGTTGGGCATCAAAAGTCCACTCCTGACATGAACCACAACACTATAAATGTACAACCACACCCAAGAGCATCTGCATGAGGAGGGAAAGATTTTTTTATGCTACTCTTTAAGATACTTTTCAGATGTCAGTAAATCTGCACAGTAGCTTGAACTATTCAATTCTTACTCAGTAACTCAGAACTGCTCATTGAAAAAATTCTAACTCTAGATCAGAAATTGGTAAATACCACTGTACCAATCCCAAATTGGAATTTACCAGTTTCTGATGATTGGGTTAGAATTATTACATTATTTTAGCAAGAGTGGTAAAATTAAACCAGTTACCAGATTTATTAAACAAAACTCAAACAGGACTATTTATTACAAAAGATGATCTGGATCTCTGAGATTTACACTTTCATAGACAATGACAAATGGTAACTCAAACTAAGCATTTTCAAATTTATTGATGCAGTTCACTGGGTACTTCAGATATTAATTTTTACCCTCACCTGATGCTATGAAAAGAAAAAAAAAAATCTCCACAGTTAAATTCAACTTTTCTTGCATTTGTTCTATTCCCCATTAAAAGTCATGCACAGTCTATTTGAAAGAAAAAAAAAAGAGAATATATTTCAGCTAAACAAATCAGCTCAAAACCTTGGGTTAGTGGCATTTATTTTTGTGGTGCTCTTTTGGAGGTCTTACTGATGCTTTTCATTGACACATCTTTCACTTACTTATACTGCAAAGGAAGATGGAGAAAAACTCGCTGCTACCACACACACTTCCTCCCCACACACAAGAGCTCTGCCCAAACAGTGGGCTGCAAGAGGTGAGAAGGCAAAATCCAACTTGCTAGATTTCTTACCCATCCTACAACAGAGATTTTACAAACCAGTCCTCTCTTTTCAGCTGCACAGTGATCACAAATGTTTAGAACTTAGGACTTCAGTTGGATGACAGCAGCTCATGAGGACCATGCAACTAAAGTGAGAGAGAGACTGCTTGCTCAGAGCCTGAACACTGTCACAGCACCCTCATGCCCTGGCTCTCAGCATAGGCTCACTGCTGTTCCACACAGTTACTTTATGGAAGTGATTTTTAAAAATCTTAGCGTATCTCCTTCAATTTTTCCAAGTAATGAAGAAAGACCAGCCTGAAAAGCAGGAACCAAGTTTTGCAAGTGAAGCATCTGCATTAAAATACATCAAGCATTATAAGCAAATACTTCAGGCTGCGTGTACGTTTGAAGTTCAAGAAACAATCTAATCCCCTAAAGAAACACAGCATCTGTATTGTATTGGCACGGGTGGGAACACAAGATTCTGAAGTGATTGCTAATTTCACCCTGGTTGAGCAAGAAATAGCCTTGAAGTAGCCTGATAAGCAACTTCCTAATTGGGGCTCTGAGCTGACATTGCTTGGTCTTGCACCTGCTGCTTCATGATTGTTGAGACGGCTGTGGGATTCCTAACCTGGGGCTTTTTCTCAGGGAATCTCTATCATTCGGCTGAAGTTCACCTGACTCTAGTCACTGGGATTTCATTCTGTTTATTCCTCCTCTTTCAGAGGAAAAAAAAATATTTAACTTGTTATGAGCTGTTAATTTTGTCCTCAAAAATCCACCAAAAGTTATATAACCACTTTCACAATAGCATGCTAAAAATAAGAGCTGTTCAGCCAAATGCCACTGCAATTTTTTTATAAGACCTGTGCCTCCAATTCTGCAAGACCTGTGGAAGCACAAATATTTCCTTAACTTTAGCAGAAAGTCATTCAAGAGCTCCTTGTGAGACAGACATGGGTTTGTATAATCCTCAAGTTCAAGGTAAAAAACAAAACGAGCGTCCGCATACACACACGTATATCTCCAAGTCATGACTTCAAGTAATGCTATTCACTCTTGGAGCTGATCCCTCGTGGGGTTTCATAATCACAAACCATCATTAACCCAAAGCAAAGAAAGAAAGGTACAAAGGGGCACAGGTTTCAAGCATGAGCTAATTTTTTTTTTTTTTCTGGTTTGTCTTTCTTTTTCCTTTGCGGGGGAGCGTGGGGACGTGACGCACGACGCCCCAAACGCTGGGAAACCTGGCTATCCAGGTGACTTCCCAGGGCGCTCGGAGCAAGGCAGCCAGAGCTCGGCGCCGCTGTCGCTGATTTCGTTCCGTGCCCCTGCAAGCGCCCCGCGGGCGGCGAGGGCTCGGACGCGCCGCTCCCCCGAGGCGTGCGCGGCCCCACCGAGCTCCCCGCGCCGCGCCGCGGTTGCAGGCGGCGGAGGGGCGCGGTGGCGCGGGACGGGGCTGCGGGCGGCCCCGCGCTGTCACCGCCACCGCGCCCGCGGGGCCCGCCGCCTGTCCCCGGAGGGGCGGTAGCAGGGCAGGGGAGGAGGAGGAGGAGGAGGAGGAAGGGAGCGAGCCGGCCGCAAGAGGAGCGGTGTCGGGTCAGGGCGCTGGGCGCCCCCCGGCCGCCCCTTACCTGCACGAAGGCGGGGAAGGGTCCGCAGCGCGCTCCGTCCACCGGCTATAGATCCCAAGAGGCGATGAAGCGGGGTGGCGGTCGCCGCCCTTTGCCGCTGCTGCCGGTGGCGGTGGTGCGAAGCCCTCGCCGGCTGCAGATGCCCATAGGCGCTCGGTGGGGCCAGCGGTGCGCGGAGAGAGCGAGGCGGCTGTGCCGGTCCCGACGGCTGCGGGGAGCGCGGCACTGGCTCGGCGCAGCCACTGCCCGAGGAGAGGATCAAGGCCCCGCTTTCGATTGGCTCCGGTGGCCAAACAGCTCACACCGGCCTGCCCGCCCGCCGCCTCCCGCCCGCCTCCCCTCCGTCGCCCCACGCGCTCCGCTCCCGGCGTCCCGCTCCTCCCTGCCGCCCGCCGGCTTCCCAACCTGGCGGGCACAGCTAGCTCCGCTCTTTCCCCCTCACACCCTCCCGCTCCCCCCCTACGCCCCCCTTCCCTAAAGACGACGTCCAATCCCGGGCCCTTTGTTTATGTAGGGGCATTCTCACCCTGGGTCTGACAAAACACCCTCCTTCCCTTCGCATCTTCCTCCGTGAGCTGAAGGTCCCGCAACTTTAAGCATTCATGACATTTTGTCATGCTCAATATTCAGACACGTTTGTTCTCTGAACATTTAAGAAAAATATCCCTAGCCAGTAAAATTAAAAGCATGCAGTGCTTGATCACCTGAGGGCTAAATCTGAGGTAGGACAAAGCATTCTTTGCCTAAGTTGAGTTTGCTTTTCTTACTTTATTTGGGCTCCTAACCCCAGCTGGGTTAACTACACGTCAAATCTCGGCATGCACAGAAAATAGAATCAGGATGCCTCCTCGTCCTGAATCTCAGGTTATTCACTCTCAGCCGCTGTGGCTGTCATTCCTTGGCGCATCTTTGGTGTTGGTATTCCTTTTGCTCAGGATGACTTAAGTGACCTGTGGAAAAGTATTCTCCGTCCTCAGATGTGCTGTAATCTTAAGGCATATCTCAGACTTGTTTTATGGACAAAATGGCAAGCCTTTGGTTTGACCCTGTGTTTAAACAATATGCAGCTGAACCAGGTAAATAGGTCCTGTGGGTTTTCTCAGTTCAAGAAGATGTTGTAATATTTCCAGCGAGTATGCTGGCAAAATTGCTTATTAAAATTAAGGAGAACAAAATGATGAGTTATAACAGATGCACTCTTAATTAATTCAATGATCTGCATTTAACTGATGTTGTTGGATTAAGCAGCGTCTATGCCTGTTGGTACATTGGATGCCATTAAAAGTCAATATTTATCCAAATTTGGCAGATGGAAGCATTTGAAACAGAGAATAGAGTTGCAGAGATACCTTTGCATGACACCAATATGTACATTTTTAATGGTGACCTCCATAACATTTTTAATTGATTCTGTATTTAATTAATTTTTTTCCCAACAAAATGGTATGTATTTTTTATTCCCTATAAAACATGCATACTTTTGTCTCTGTGGGGCATACAGAACTAGTTAAGAATGGTTTTGTTTATATTTTGTACAGGCAAAAGTCAGAAAAATTAAAATAGAAATATTGAGAAATATATAAACCCAGACATATTTAGAAATATCCATACTTGGAGTATAATCCATCCCTCATTTTGAAAGCTTTATTAGCAGAAACAACCCTCAGTGAATTCAGCAAATCTACACCTCTGGAACTTTAGTCACCCCCCCAAGAATAACTAAAATACTCTGTTTCTTTTGCATTATATGCTTTTCCTTCACACGTTGCCAGTTTATTTTTCCCTGGAGAAATGAAATTGCTGGTTTAGAGATCAAGCTACATTTCCAGCCATGGCCCAAGAGACACAGCAGCCACTGCACTTCCATCACCCCAACTCCTCTGTCACAGGCATATCCTTTCCTGCATGCTCCTGATCCAAATGACTGGCTGACATATGTATAATTATACATACATACATACATACATACACACACATATATATATGTACACTGTTTTCAGTATTTTCTGAGTCAGAAAGTGTTGCCTGTCTTCACTCTGACTTTTCTGAGAAGATTGCAGACTCTATTTTCAAGGCCTCTTTTCAGCCTCCTGCTTTTCTCCCTCAACAGAGTATTTGTGTCAGAGGAAGGGGTACGGACCTCCAGCTGAGCACTGGCTGAAGCAAACATCATAGCAGTCTGATCCCTTAGGCTTCCTACTAGCTACTAGTTTTCAATCATATTGTCTTATAATTTTAATGCAAATTTTATATCCTGCTATGTGTTTTTTTTGGGGGGAAAATGCTCTGAAGTCATTACAGAAGTTTTCATGTAATATATTTGTCATACTCCTTCTTTGATATAGATGACTTGGGTCTTAAGAAGATTTTGTACTTGTGGAGTTGCTACTTCCCATTAGCTTTTCTCAACATTGTGTTTGTTTCCTTCTGTGTTTGGATTCCTTTGCAGCACTGATAAGTTTCCCTCTAGTCTTGTTCAATTTAATAGCTTTTAACCTGTCTGTTTTATTTATGTCTGCTTAAGTGCTTATTTAATCTTTTCCCTTATAACTATAATGACCTTCCACAGGTTACTATAATCCTAGAAGGTATGTGGGGAATTTAAAGATTTAAAAGTCGTTTGACTTCATAAATAATTTTTATTTTCTCATTATGGAGTTTATTTTTAAACCAAACATGTTTCATTTTCTGTTTGATCAATGATTGTTTTTCATACGTATTTCTTTCACATATATAGTAGTAAGCAAACTGAGACATTTTGGATTCTAAACAACTTTTTTCTTTTTTTTACAGTTTGGTTAGTGAGAACTGCAAAGAGTCTTGATCTGACATGGAAAATACACAGCATATTTATTCTTTGGTGTGGTCTACAACTAGAATTTTACACCATTAAAAATAGTTATGCAGGTTTTTGTTTATATTTTAAAAACTGAAATAATTATATTCTGCAGATAGCATTTATCCAGCAATATCACTGTAAAGCACATTTGTATTGATATTGCTGCATCTTTCCTCCACTGTGAGTGCCTGACTTCTATTGTATGCTGTACTTAAACTAGAAGACTAACCTTTTAATGTCCCCTGGCAATTACAGAGCCATTAATTCAGCAAGATGTTGAAGCCTATACCTACTTTTAATCGACAGATTTAATGACTATATTCTACTTCTGATGTGGCCACCCTTCAGGAATGACTGTTATCCGTGTCTTTTGTCTCACACTGAGACAAAGCACAAACAACTGGTGCCCATCTCCTTCACAGCAAGGACCATATCTTTGTCATCGCCACTACAGAAGCCATTCTGCTTTGCAGCCCTGAACACAGAGCTTGTCTTGATCTGTGAGCACATCTGGCTGGAGTGCCTGCAGAGCATGAAGGGCTGTAGCACAGCCCCAGAGCCAAAGGAGGTTTGAGAGATGGTACTGTCAGTCACATAGCCCAACCTCATTTCTACCCCAAGACACAATCCACAGTTACATAAATCAGAAAAGAAGAGACCTGAGAGATCTGGTGGTCCTGACTGGTGATTGTATGAATTATTCCTTGAAATTGACATATCTGCACTGAATGAACAAACTGATGATTTGTGTCAGGTTACACACGTCCTCCTCTCTTAGGCCCTGAGTAAGCGGTCAAGCTCTGCAGCCAGGAGCTGGCTCAATACCCTCCTGGGAGATTGGTGTCCTAGCACTCCTGACTGTCCATACATTTCTGATTCAGGTACAGTCCCACAAACTGATTTCACTGCCTTACAAATACCCCTTTGCTTCTTGGTGGTTCCTGTCTCTCAACAAACCAGCATTGTCTTGTTCTAGTCCTAGCTCATTTATCCACAACTTTCAGTGCAAGCTCTTTGATTTCTTGACCTTGCTCTTGATTTGCTCTTTGGTTTGAGGTAGCCCTGATTTCTCATTTTCCTGGGTGTGTTTCCATCTGGAGCCTTGGGCTGGTCTGTCCTTGGTGACTGACTCTTGGTCTTCCGTTTCAGTGGCTGGACCTGCCCCAACTACACTCACTTAGCACAAGTATTCCACTTGTGGCTCCTTAATAACTTCCGTTCAAAGCCACCTTTCTGAATGGGAATTACAAAACATGATATCCCACTGTTGACGCAGAACATTTGGCACATAGCTTATCTGCACGATAATTCAGCCGCCAGTGGGATAGGTCGTATGGGCAATGTCGGGTCGTGGCTTAGGAGAAGATGCAAGAATGCAGGAGAATGTGGCGTCCCTGTAAGATAAATCACACTTGTCAAGATCTTCAACAGCTCATACTGTTTTCACAGACAATTAGGCACCTAAATGCCTTTGGACATAGTGCACCTGTTTTTTAGTTTGGAGCTCTTTCTAACATTGTGGATTTAAGCCAGGAAAGCACTCTAAGCAGCAGTAATTTTGATCCTGTTTTTTTCAGTACTTTATCTTTGCTATGTGGAAAACAACTCTAAAATATGTCTCTACCTAGACATTCATACCTAGGCAACATCCCATCCCAGAACATGAGTAAATACTTCATACAACCCCCAATAAAAAACTTCATTAACATGGATAAATGTATTCCTGGCAAAAATGCCATCTCTGTATTTCAAAGTCATTGTGAATGGAACATTCTTAGTATTGCCTGGTTCTGACTTCAAATATAAATTACTCTGTGCACACCTTAGAAGGAAAAGAAAGTGCTACCACCTTTCTTTAGCTTCTTTCATTTCATTCCCATCAAAATTTCATTTGCGCTATCCAGATTCCCTGAGCCCATCTGTGTGCTCCAGGCACTCAGGCTTTCAGGTAGTTGAAAGTTGTTTCTCCTTTGTTTGTTCTTTGGTAGGAAATAATTGCTCCTCACACATCTACCTTTGAAAAGTCTCTAGAAGGCTCACAAATTCAGTTTACCAGATTAAATAACACTATTCTACACAGGGCTTGAAGTAAATTTCTCCTTGATG
The DNA here is from genome assembly GCF_031753505.1 of Anomalospiza imberbis. Taxonomy (NCBI): domain Eukaryota; kingdom Metazoa; phylum Chordata; class Aves; order Passeriformes; family Viduidae; genus Anomalospiza; species Anomalospiza imberbis. The sequence goes on along the minus strand of NC_089683.1, from coordinate 68,301,645 downwards.
GGAATTTTTTTCTTTCCTGGGGATGATTCCAACTTTGACTGATGAAGTGCCTCTCAACACTGCCTTTAAAGCTGTGGTTTATAAAGTCATGAACACTTTACAAAATCTTTCAATTATCCAAAATAACTTGAGGAACCTGAGCTACCCAGAATCCTTCAAAAACTGCTAATCTAGAATGAAAGCAGTGATCTCATATGCCAAAGCATCACACACGTCCTATATTTTCTTTTTCATACATTCTGTGACCAGTCTAGACTTTTGCTTGTAACAACTTTCAGTGACAATTAAAAGAAAAAATGGTGTTAACCTCTCTGGAGTCTGTCATTCTCCTTCTCTAAATTAACCTTAGACACTCTTACCCTGTTTTGATGATGCTGTACTGGTTTTAGAGCAGACAAACCTGCCAAAATCTAGGATTATATGAATGAATGAAGTCACCAGTTAATCTCCACTCCCTCTTTATTTTCTCTGGTTGGATTGGAATATTATCTAGACAAAGATGAGAGATGAGTAACAGAGAACAGAAGCCCATATGAGATGAGTTCTCTTCCTTCTTCTCTGCCACGAGGGGTTTTGGGGACATCTGCATCTCTAGGGAACATCACTAAATAGGACCAGATAACCTCAAAATATTAGAGCCAGACCAGCCCTGTCATGTATGATTCACTTGCTGTATAACGCCTAATAAAGGCAATATGTGTGGAACCAGGAAGGCAGCCAATACAGCTTCTTCCAAGAACTGTGAGTAATTAACAGGGTCTCTGGTTAATTTCTTTCATGAAAATGTGTTGAGTGAGATTCTTACAAGTGGTGCTTTTTGTGTGATGTCTCCCTCTACTCCCAAACAGCACAAGTTCATGCAACTTGAAAGGGGAAAAAAAAGTAAAATTCAAAGTTTCAGAATTTGGGGAGAGTTTGTCTCCAGCTGCATCAGCTAGTGTATCCTTGCTCCACATTACTTCTTCATCTCCTAGTGGTTTTCCTCTCAAAATCTGGTCTATAACCCAGCTGTAATTATTGTATCCTCGTATAACATGCCCCAGCTTCTTGCTTTAGTTTCTTGCTTTTTGAAGTGTTTCAAATCTCTAGTGTTTCAGAGGAAAAATCATTCAGAACTTCCCTGAGATGAAAGAAGCCTAATTAGTTGCATCGTGTTGCAAAGGAGAAGAAATTCTCAAAAAACAACATATTGTCCCTGTTTGTGGATCTCATGTCACAGCAGCTATGAAGAGGAAAGGACAATTCTTAGCCTGTTGTCACTGTTACACTTTGTAAGGAATGCTCCATCTTTTTTGCTCTGTGTACTTCAGGCTTTCCCCTGGTACTGCTCTTGAAGCAGCCCATTGCTATCTATGACTGAGGACATGTCTCCTTTGAACTTAACAAGCACTTTTTTCCTCTCTACAACAGAGCAAGAAGGTTGTGGAAGACATTTGAGTTGCCCAAAGCAAACAGAGCTTACCCCCACCCCAAGAAGCACAAGATGCCCCAATCAAACAATTAAAATGATGGGTGGTTCCTTATGACAGCAGGGCAGATTTTAAGTGACATGAATCCTGCCAGGGATATGTTCAGGATTGAGTACATGTGATAACAATTTACTATGTGCATCACACAAGGCAGAAGTTAATATCCCTTGTTATATTAATATCACATGGCACAATTGAATTTGATATTTTAATTAAACCTAAATATATCTCACTGATAGTGATTGGCATTGGATGTTTGGGAATACACAAGCATTTAACTGAAACCATCAGTTCAAACAAAAGACAGTATCCTCCTCAATATTTCAAATGTATTATGAACTTGCCAGGTAATTGTTATGAAGAAATAATACTAAGCTGCTTCTGAATTAGGTGATGAGGTGACACAGCACAGAGTATCTTATAATGTAACATTTGCCACATACGGCTGTCTCTGCAAGCCCTTGAAAACATAATGCCTGGTCTAGATCCCTTTCTGTTCAACATCTTTGCTGGCAACATGGGCAGTGGGATTGAGTGCACCCTCAGCAATTTCACTGATGCACCAAGTTGAGTGATGTCACTGAGTGGCAGTCGACATGCTGGAGGGAAGGGATGCCATCCAGAGGGACCTTGACACACTTGAGAGATGGGCTGATGCAAAACTCATTGAGTTCAATGAAGCAAAGTGCAAGGTCCTACACCTGGGTCATAGCAATCTCAGGCATACCTCTAGGCTGGGCAGAAAAGTAATTGAGAGCAGCCCTGCGGAGAAGGACTTGGGGGTGATGGTTGATAAAAAACTCAATACAATGTGTGCAATGTGTGCTGGCAACCCAGAAAGATTCTCCAATGGAATCCTGGGTTGCATCATAAGGAGTCTGGTCAGCAGGTTGATGAAGGGGATTTTCCCCTTCTACTTTGCTCTTGTGACACCCCACCTGGAGTATTGTGTTCAGTTCTGGTGTCCCCAGCATAAGGACATGGAACAGCTGGAGCAAGTCCAAAGGAGAGTCATGAAGTTTTTAAGAGGACTGGAGCAACTTCCCTGAAAAGGTGGACGAGAGAGTTGGGGCTGTTCATCCTGGAGAAACGAAGGCTGTGTGGTTGTGTAAGACCTCACAGCAACCTTCCAGTGTGTGAAGGGGGCCTACAGGGAAACTGTCAAGGAACTCTTCATCAGGAACTGTAGTGATAGAACAAGGAGTAATGGTTGCAAAGAAAATTAGGGGGAAAATGGTTAGGTATTAGGATGAAATTCTTTATAGTGAGGGTGGTATGATATTAGAACAGGTTGCCCAGGAAGGCTGTGGATGCCCCAGCCTTGGCAAGTGTTTAAGATCAGGTTGGGCAAGACCTTGGGCAACCTAGTCTAGTGAAAGCTGTCCCTGCCCATGGCAGGCAAAGTTGGGACTAGATGATATTTAAGGTCCCTTCCAACCCTTCTCATTTTATGATTCTAAGTAATTTTCTTAAGAGGATTTTTTTCATAATAGGAAATAAATAGATGTGATCAGAGACCATGAAAACTGAATAACAACTAAAGATTTGTATCACTATAAAACCATTCACTTGTGTTGCATGAAACAGAATAGGACTGAGATTTGGCCAGAACAAGTGGAATCTTTTATTTGCTGGAAATATAGGAATATTTATGTGTATTTTTAAGTGAAATGTGCGAGTTTGAACAGCACCAGCTTGTTTTAATTGTACAATTTGACCACAAAGTGAATTATTTTTGCCAAGTTGTGTTAATTTACCTGGCCAGTTTTATACAATTTATGTATGGTTAATACTTCATTCATCAACTCTATGCAAATGATGGAATTCTTTCCTTCTCTTTGGTCCTAATGTCACACAATAATGTCTGTCCATTTCTGACTAAATTATCCAGCTAAACTTTGAGAGATGTATGTGCTGTAACTAATATAGAATATTGTTTCTTAATTCCTTCTGTTCCTTCTTTATGTTTTTTTAGTTATTAAGAGGTCTTTGTCAGCTATGGGTGGATTCACTATGAAGTCTTCTTTTAAATAAAACATGATCCCAAGTACTGTGTGTTATGCAATAAAAATTATGTTTGTAAAGAGATCACATTTAAAGAGTGGATTTAAGGAAAAATTAAATAAAGATTTGTCTTTTCCTCTTCTTGAAGACGCCAGGAATTTCTTGGATTTGAGCTATGTCCTTTACCACAAAAATACAATGTCAGGTTCAAACTGATAAAAGAGCAGAACTACCAAAAAAAAAATACATCTCAAGAATAAATTTGGCATCTGAAGAGTTCTGTCACATATTCTAGAAGCAAGGTGTGCTATCTTCCCACTTCAGCCATCCTGACTTCCATGAGGACACTTGCTGCTAACCCAGCTTGCCTGCCATCTTCTGGGAGGCTGAGCTAGAATCTAAATGAATGCAGATGGCTGTCCATTCTCAAAAATCAACTACCTTTCATGAATGTTCAGGAATACTATTGAGGGAGTTTGTGGTCTTTTGTGGTCTATAGCAGTCCACAGCTTCCTTGCAAGGGAAGGCTGAGGGGCAAGCGCCAATCTCTTCTCTGTGGTGCCCAGGGACACAACACAAGGGAAGGGTAAGAAGTTGTGTCAGGGGAGGTTTGGATTAGATATTAGAAAAGGTTCTTGATCCAGAGGGTGGCTGGACACTGGAACAGGCTTCCCAGGGAAATGATCACAACACCAGCCTGAGAGAGTTTGATAAGAGTTTGGACAATGCTCTCAGGCACAGGGTGTAACTCTTGGGGTGCCCTGTGCAGGGTCAGGAGTTGGACTCGATGGTGCTCTTGGGTCCCTTCCAACTCAGGATATTCTATGGTTCTTTTTATTTTCTTAGTGATGGACTAGGATTATTTCCAGAATAATAGACATCAAAGGGTAGGGTGCTTCAGGTATCTATACCCAACACTTAGTAATTATTCAATTTGATAATAAGATTTGATAAAGAGATGTCTTACTGTTCATATAAATGCTTATCCATTTTGATATCAATAATAGATTAAATATGCTATCTATTTTAATTTATGTTAAATTATGCAGGGACCAGAAGGGGCTCATCCATAGAGAACACAGAGTAGTCTAGGCAGTGCAGGTATGTTTATTATTTTACCGGGTCTGCAGCAGTTGTCATGAGTGTTTGACACTGCATGTGGAAAAGCGCTGTATTTTCTATAAATGATGTAGTTGATTACAACCAAGTATTTATAAAGCTTCCAGCTGCAAAGTACTTAAGGATCTTCAGTAAGTTAAAAATGACAGTTCTGCGATGCATACTTATCTCTCTTTTCATGCCATGCTATTTAAGATCTGAATAATCCACTTTTCTATATATGATGGTAAGCCTGGGTAGGAATAAGGAGAAACTCACAGGCTAATAAAATAAGATTGGACCACTTAAATCACTCTGGAAACCGGAAGGCAATGCACCCCAAAGTTATGTTTGTTATAGTCCTAGATCTGTACTTTCATTTAACAACCTCATCAATCCTTTAGTTGAAAAGGGAGGCAGGCATATGTTGCTCCTAGCAAGCCAACTTACATAATTAGGAGTAAACAAACTTCTGAATATATAAGGAGGTCTACAGCTCTGCTTTCAATGCCATCACTGTCTGATTAAATGTTATGTAAGAGGGCAGGCTTAGTGCTATTCTCTCTAACCATAAGGAAATTCAAAAAGATTCAGAGATAAAGGTTAAAACTTCTCCTGCTCCTGAAGTGCTCTGGGTATGCATAGTGAGAATATTCTTGTCATAAAGTACCATGAAGCATGTCATATGCTTCATTCAGGTGCCCTGGAAAAATGGACTTCAGATGAGCAAAACTCCATAATGTAGCTAAAGCAAGGGGACTTGCACATATGCCTCCTAATTTGCACAACTTGCATACTTTTCTAAATCTAGGGCCAGTGGGAATGGAATAATCTGGAATTGGAGTGGTCAGGATGGGAAAAAAACAGACATAAGGAAAAGTCTGAAAAAGCTCTGGTGACAGAAGGATTTGAAAACTACAAAGTTACAAAGAAAGAGATGGAGAAGCAATAAGTAAAAGGTGCAGCATGGCACCTAGAAAAATGATGTGTTAAAAGAAGGGGACATCACAAGTGTCTGATGTATGAGTCCACTTGCTTCTGAAAAGTTCAGTGGGTGGTTCAAAGAACTCAGAGAATATTTTAAGTACCTCAATTTAAGTTTTGCTTATGTAATTTTTCGCATTCTGATTAAGTAATGAAATTTTACTCAAGGAAGCCTCTGTGGATGGGACACACGTACAAGTATTTGTGCTTGATGTGTTAGACCACTCATCCACCCAGGTAACAAACAATACCAGGTAACCATTGCAATAAGAATGTCAAATATAGAAAATACGAATGGTCTGAAGTATATTATTTTAGTAAAATATAGCTGAGTGCCTCTAAACACTGATCAAATCTGGTAAATCTATAATTTGCAAGTGAACTTTAAATAAGTATGGAAAGAAAGAGTCCTAGAGCAAATTATCTATAGTTGTTCTTTGCAGCATGATCTCTTCCCCAGCACTTTGAACATATGTCTAAGATTGGATCATAATTCACATCTCTACTACACACACATACACACAAACACACACACACACGAAAATACTAACAAAAAAACACCATCCAAAAACTCCAAAACCCAGTCTCCTAAAAAAACAACCAAACAAAACAAACAAAAAACCCCAACAAAACAAAACAAAAAAAAACAATACCACTATGTATTTTTTCATCTATAAGAATCAAAGACAATAGTTTAAAATAACCAAAGATCAAAGTTTGTCTAAAGCTTGGCTTAGGTTTTCCTTTGGGTATGCGACTATTGTACCAACTTTTAAGTGCATGCTCAAAGAGAGAAGACATGAGACATAATGCTTGAAAGTAAGTACCTTACTTCACATTGACTTATTGCTTATCAAGGTCCAAGAGGAATCTTAAAAATCTTGAAATTCTCGACTCAAATCCATAGTTCTAGCTAAGCAAATGATGATCTTTTTAATCAGATAAACCAGTCTAGATTCAAACATTTGCAGTGATGGATAATGTAATAAGCCCCTCCCTGCTTATGCAATTCTTATAACCTTTATTTTAATCTGAATATTTCAAAACTCAGCTTTCTGATACTGGATCTTGTTATGGCTTTGTCTGCTGGATTAAAGAGTTCTCAAAGCATTCCTGAAGTGGTTTCCTGAATGCTTTCCAATTTTTCAAAATCCTTTTGAAGGTGTAGATACTGGGGCTGGACACGGTATTCCAGCTGACAGTTAAGTTTCATTACCTTGAAATAAGGATTAACTGGGAAGTCAAAACTACATAACTTGGTGTAGTGACATTTCACCTTTGGTGACCTGGCTTAAAATTTGTGTTTGGTCAGCAAAGGAAATTGTTTTTCTAATCTTATCCAAGCCCCTTCTGACGTTTTTCCATATCAAAAAGAATTGCTTTCACTGGCATAATTTTCCTTCATGACTAAGGACAGGCCTACTACTAGGCAGGCTGAATAACAAGTTTGAATGGCAAGGACACGCTGCCAGAGCTGTGTCCGTCCTGAGCGCAGGCTGTGGCTCCTGTGCTTCCCGGCGCAAACACACTGGGGACAAACACTGTGTGCACATGAGCTTCAGCTGCTCACTTTCCCCTTCCCTGACCTCAGGCACAGCCAGTGCAGCCCCCAGCAGGATCCCTTCTCCCCTTTGCTTGGTGGTCCTGCCTGAACAACGGTGAAGGAAGCAATTTCCTTTACAGCCTTGGAATGAAGTGGTATTTCACTGCTGCAAAGCTACATAAATTCTTAAGGCTTATAAGATGAGTTACAGGAAGCAACCTAATTTAAAAACTCTTTTTTCACTATAGAATATTGCCAAACAATATGCAATTAAGAGAGTTTCCAAATAGTTTTTCTTCAATAAGTTAAAAAATTATGACCACATACCAAGTATTTAGGTAGTGATATCTTCCAGACTATGAAGACATAGAAGGGTAGGTGAAAAATGAAAGAAAATAGTTGATGCAAAGAATTACTATATTATTTGAATAATATAGTTGTGCTTTTATGGGGTTTGGATGGACTCATTAGTATCTGAATACATATGCATTAGCATATGCATAGCTATATTCCAATACAGAGCTTTTTGCTTGCCAAACCCCCATTTTTCACTGCAAGATAAAGTTACAACATAGTGGTTGGGATTCATCTGACACAATTTTACCTTGTAAAGTATAAATTCTCTACTTTAAGTTATTCACCTAGTCACCTTTTGTGACTGGCAGAAGGAAAAAGATACCCCTTGAGTTATTGGTACTGTAGCTTCACATATGGCATCAAAAGAAATTATTTGCCCTATAAACATGCTTATTTCTCTCCACTGAGTATCAAAAAAGCTCACAAAGTCTTTTGCATTTGATGTGATTTTTAAGAAACTGAATTTATGTAGTTGTAGATACCCTCACCAATGCAGATTAGAAATTCATATGTATACTAATTGCTACAGTCAGTGTTCCAAAGCAACAAATAATCATAAACTTCATTGTAGCACATTTTTAATGCAGTGGTGCCAGCTATTATGAAGAAAATAGGATGAGGAATAGTTAGAAGATGTGTGAGAGCCCTGAAAGAAACCCTATGCTAATTTCAAGAGCTATTCATGTACCTCATGTTCATAAAATGTGATATTGAACCAATACTCCAGCAGAATTTTCAAGGAAGAGGGAGATAATCAGAAAATTATTAGTGAAGAAGGGACAATGAACCCTTTATTTTTTGTATCAAAACGTCCTGTAGTACTTGGGACAGCCTTGCCATACTCCTAATTGGGAAGTCATGATATGACCACTCTATCCAGCCTAAAGTGTTGGTAAGAAAAATTTGGTTGCTTAGAAAGTCATGCCTTTTGGTTAGAAAACAGACTGCATGTGCCAGAGGGTTAAATTGGATGTTTCCACTGCTTTGCTGGAGGAAGAGCTGGGATGTGGGAATTGGTCATAATCCTGGCTGGAGGCAGCCCAACTGCTCTCTGTTTCCCTTTCCTCCTGGAAGTCCCAGAAGCAACAAGCCTGAACTGCTAGTGCATTTCCTTGTCTCTTTCCTATACTCCTGCCCACTCTTCCTCTCCTGTCTGTGATGACAATGTCTGGCTCTTGACCTGATCCACTTCAATTCTAGTCTTGGAATGCAAATCAGCTTTACTTGCACAAATGAGATCTCACAATCTGTACCTCATTATTAAATGCTGGCAGACTTGAAAGTGTGTATGCACAACATGGGGAGGTGAGACTTTGACATGGGGAGCTCTTTAAAAGAGGTTGAAAGACTTTCAGACAGAAACAGTGGTTTTGTTTCAAATTGATGCACTCTGCATTGAAATATCAGATTTCTTTGCCATCCTGTAATTTCCATTAATCAGTTTCAAAATCTCAAACAAAATTATGTTTAGAGTCAAAATATCAATCAATTAATAATAATTATATTTATAATCTCTTGTTTCATTATAATTAGTAATTTCATTGCTTTCTTAAAAATATGAAATATACAGTAACAGAATATTTAAAGTAGACACATTAATGTTTCAAATTTTCTAATTTGTTCTGAATCTTTTCAAAACTTCCTGGAGAAAATACAAGATTATTTGTCAAGAAGGACCATTCCTCAACAAAATTTTCTTTTAAAAGGATCTTGAGATGTATTTGGATTTCTGAGCAGCTATTGCCTTAAATCATTTCATCACTGAGTTCTGTAAAAAGGAGCCTCACTTGGTGGAAAAGAAGTAACATCCAAGTAACATCCTCTTCTGGAAGAGTATTAGCAGTAGCAGTGATCTGCAAGGTTTTCATTTGCTTAATAGAAGGCCTTCAAAGTCTGTAAAGTAGTAATGTTTCCTGCTTCAGAAGGAATAAGGGTAAAAAAATAGCTTATAATTCAGATTCAAGGAAGAGTATGAAAAAATTTCTTTCTTTCTTGCCAAATACTATGTAGGAGGAAATAAATGTTCTTAGGAGTTTAGTAGATACTGAGAGTGTGGTCAAACACTGGAATAGGCTTCCTGGAGAAGTGTTCAATACCCAAACCCTTTCAGTGCTTAAGAGACATTTGGACAATGCCTTGAACATGTGTTAAACTTGGTCAGTCCTTGGTCAGGCTGATGGACTACAGGATCATTGTAGGTGCCTTTCAACTCAAGTAGTCCTATTCTATTCTATTCTATTCTATTCTATTCATTAAGCAAAACAGTTCCTAAAATACCCTTGGACTTTTGGGGATTTCAACTTTTTCAGGCATATACAGATTTGTTATAATTAAAAAAAGAACAGTGTAATGAACTTTATGCAGGTATGCTCACCATTCAAACCACACTGCACTTTTCAAAGTACACATCTGTGTGTACTAGATTTTGAGAAACCGTAACTGTTACCTTATTGTCACCTGCCATTTAAAACAATAACCAAGCTCCCCTAGATGGAGTAGAGCTATGCTGAGCACATAGGGGAGTACCAGCTGTGCTATGAAAACAGTGACTGATAATATACTGCACCCCAAGAAGAAATACCTCATGATTTCCCCATGTATTATGAGTATGTAATTAGTTGAGCAAAGCACAGGAGTTTAGATGCACACATGGACAAATGCAAAAGGTGGGCTAACAGAGTGAAAAAGAAAAAGGAAAGATGGACTACTGCTTTAACTCTTTCAAGGTTGTCAGCACCACTGGGTATTAATGATCTACCTTAGAAGCCTAAAGATAGAACCTGTGTGGCTGTGTAGTCACAGCACAAGGATTCTCTCCATTGTTAAAAGTCCTTATTTACTCATCTGAATTGGGTGCTGGAAGACAAAGAAAGGAAAGTAATTTGAAGAATTTGACTTCAATTCTCCTGTGTACAGCATGGAAAGTCCACGTATCATCATTCCTTTGCGTGAACCCAAGTTACAAATCAGAGAACTGTACTAACATTAACAGGGCTCTCTCACTCCAGAACCAGAAAGGCTTCATTCTCAACTTAATAGACTTCTTTAAGAAAAAAACCCAAACAACAAAAAACCCAAACCTATATAGGGAAAGGATGTGTTTCCGTCACAAGACTAATAAAATCTACAGTTTTGGCTTCACTCCATCTAGTGGCAACCAGGCAGAAAACCTCCCTCCTCCTTCCCCAAAGTAGCAGTGTGTGAGCTATGGCTAAAAGTTAGTTTCGCATGTGTGTGGCAGGATTTGGGCTTGTTTATAGTCACTGCAGTTCAGGAGTCGTCAATTCATGAGTTTTGATGTGCTTGCCACTGACAGAACATGGTTGCCATTGCACCAAGCCCCCCTTGGTGCAGGAGCCTGAAATGAGAACTGCTCAAGAGGAGGCAGGAGGAGAAATTTCCCAATGTAGATGGAAGCATAGATCTGCTGAATGCCTGTAAATGAGTGGTTCTGTGGTAGAAAGGTCTGAGAAAAATGCATTTGTAACTTCTGATAAAGGTTTCCTAAGTAATGGAAAAGTAACAGAGAAGGGGCAGTTTCACTCATCATCAAATGTGGCCTAGAGTCCTCAGTAAAAAATCTGGGCTCAAGCATTCTTTTTCTGGTGTGCTGGAAGCAGATTAGTTCTTACAAGATCTTCTAGCTTATTCAAATGTCACTCCTTACTTGAAATTATTTTTCTCTGATGTTTTATCTGAGCTTGCAAGACTTGGGATTCCATGTGAGTTTCTAAACAGGACAAAAGTCACAGGAAGGTAAGGCTGTCTGCCTCTGGGTCCATGGTCATAAGCAAAGGATTCTCCCTGAGCATATCAGTTCTCAGATGAACTTGCCTTAGTGCTAGGTTGGATTTTATATTGGCTTTAGATACATTAAATGGTCTGTGCAAAATGTCTCCCAATCCAACACCTGAATTTTAGGAATGTTCAAAAACCATTGAGATCCATAAGCTTTAATTGAAGTATAAAAATTAATTATATATGTGTGGGCACACACACACACACACACACACACACACAGAGTATATATTTTACTACCTGTATATATACACTTACCTATACATAACGTAACTGTTTCTTACATAACTTAGCAAAGGATCTGGGTCTCATTCTCCTGTCTTTTATATAAATGGACAGTTTAAAAGCAATCTTTATGAGGTTCTGTGTGAAGGCAGATATAGAAAGTAATTTTAGATGGCCTCTCTATCAATCAGGGTAAGAAAAGAAACAAATATAGTGAGATAATTTTTATGAAGCATAACTGAATCATGCCTCTGTTTTCATTAAAATCATATAGCAATTAGTAAGTGATGATCTGGTTTAGAAGAAGGAACATATTGTTTTTGTACACTGTGCTTTGTGTACTGCTTGGGCTAAATTGAGACAAATAACCAACACAATATTTCTCTTTGATATCAGTAAATATTGGCATCAAGAAACCATTGCCCCATTATTTTTAATAGGAAGAATTCAGTCTAAACCTTTTTTTCATCAAGTTGAGGAGGTGATGTCATATGGTAAAGGCTGGATATTCCAAATAAATCACTAACAAGTCATTTTGGCTGAGCAGTATGTGTATCAGATATGCAACTGAACATGTCTGGAAGAAAATGCATTATTGTCATAAGACTTAGGAGTCAGAGCCTGATGAGTTTGTGTATTTTGCAAACAGTTACACAAGTAACCAGACATTTCCTGCACAACTCAACATTTTTAAGGGAATGTCCTAGACTTTATAGCAAATAACCTTGGATTACACACTCAGACCCTGATTCAGCACCCACTGCTGAGCGTTTCACTCTTCCTGTAGGCCCTCGCATGACATGTTTGTCAAATGTGCATTGTAAAATCCACTGCAATATGCAGAGGGTGCCAGTGACTGAGCTTTCGACATTAGTGTTTGTCAAACCCGCGTTCCCCAAGACGTGGCAGGAGCTAACAATTACAGGCCACCTTCTCTACTTTTCTTAGTCTCTGATCCTGAGGGTCCCAAACAATGTAGAGCCCAGGGAACTGGACCCACCCCTTCAGCACCCAGAAGCTGCTCTTGTGCCCTCTGCTTGTTCCTCTCATTGCATTTGCCTGGCCCATGTGGGGATTGCTCAAGCTCCACACTCATGGCCACCAGCAGTGCTAGGCAGGTACTGTTTTGTCCACTGCTGTGCTTCAGTCTCCTCATGGAAGGCCATGGATGTGTAGGTGTCTGGCTATGGGTGTCTGGCTCCAAGCTAGATGTCCTGGAGGATGAATTAAGCTCCCCATGGGGAATGTGCAGTAGATTTAACTGCCTCATAGGCAGTGTGTGCTATCCAAAGGTTATGAGGGTATCTACTAAAGCTCCTGCTAATTTGATCTGCCATAAATCCTTAAAGGTTTTATCAGCAGGAGGAATCAAAAAATAAGCTTATTACTCTTTCTCACCAATATACTATGATCTTTTTCCCTAATTTCACTACCTAATGTAATGAATTTATAGAAAACAGAGTATCAGTGGACAAATTAGACCTCTTCCTGATGACAATGTAGGAGAAGAGGAACTATGCCAGTATAAGCTTGGTTTATTTAAGACTCAATTTTTGCGGCAGGGTTACTGAGGATCCACCCTGCAGAAAATCAGAGCAGATGTGTAAAGTCTGTGTGGAAATAGGAGCCTTCCTTTCTGATCGATCTGCAGTGATACCTCAGGCATGGGTTAGACCCCAGGAACGGCATTTCTTATACTATAAAGTCTGGAGGTGGGTGAATATTTTTACAATCAAAGTGAGGCTGGGGCAAAAAAAAAAAAAAAAAAAAAAAAAAAAAAGAATAAAAAGAAAAAGCTGGCATGTCTCCAGGAAGCTCTGTTTTTCATTTCACCTGAGCTGTTTAGAATTTTTACAACTGAAAATTGCTTCTTTCCATCTGTGAAGCATTTGCTTCTTGGAAAAGATGCACAAAGCCAAGACATGAAAGACATTTGAAATAAATAAATAAACTAATGCATTCTTTGGAGAATCCATGCTGTTTCCCTACTGCTCCCCATTTTCTTATGAAGACGTCTCCACAGATGGAGGGCAGCCGTGGTGTCCTCAGCAGTAATGAGTGAGGGAAAATAATTTCAGTAAGTAAATTACAGTAGCTCATATGCCTGCATTCTTAATAGATTCTGTTTCTAAAGCATAGGCCACAAACTAATTTAGTGAGAGGAGGGCATCCTTCATATATGTGCATTAAAAAATGTTACAATTTCCAAAGAATAGTTACCTAATAGAATCCCCTGTGGGTAGTACTGCCTGATATAAATACTTTGTGCAGGAATGGCATGGAGGATGTCAAGTGAGGCTACAGCACACACTTCAGAGACAATTCAGGGCTGTGCCTCTGTTCATATGGTAGCTGAAGATTGTTTTGTATAGCTCAGTAGAGAAAGAGATAAAACAAGCCATTTCTCTGGTCTTTCCCTAACATCCCAAAGTTTATAAGTACCCAATAACAAAAATAAAATGGCAGTGGTAGCTATTGCAAGGTTCATAACTCCTCCTGCTCCTCTATGACTACATCCCTCTTTAAAAGGCATCACAAAGAAAATTACCCAGAATATCTCAACCAAAACTATGGCAGGTAATTGAGGAATTTTCCTCTGCCCTTTAATCTGAAATGATTGCAGTATAGCAGTGAGAAGGATGCCCAAGTAAGGACAACACCAAGGGCAGATACTTGCTCAGAAAGAACTTAAGACTTTCCATTGACTTCGGCCAAAGGATGCTGGCTCATGCTGGCTGCAAGTTCTACCCTATGCTTTTCTCCCTGGAAAGGAGCTACCAAGTGTCCTTCCGTATGCTCCTGGTAGTGACAAAGTTCAATCAGTGATAGCTATTCTGCCTGCCCAGGAGCAGGGATCTACGTTTGCTAAGGGTTTCACTGGATGCAGAATCAGAAAGCAAATGTTGCCTTAGTAGGTAATTGGAAAAGTTATTGGGCTGTTGTGTCTCAAAGTGATTAACTATTCAATGTGACTAAAGCAATTAATTAATGATTTAATGGAACTTCTCCTAATTGTTACTTAGCAGCTATGAAAAAGTAGGAGTTATTTTGGAAGCTGCATACCATTCTACTGTCAGGTGTGTTGATTCACAGCTAGATGGTGGCACCAGCCTCCATGGTCAACCAAACTGGAGACCACATTTCTGTCATGATTTGTGTTGCTGGAGCTAGGGATTGTATTTGAAGAATACAGGAGAGGAGCCAAGTCTGGTAAGGGCCTGAAGAATCCTTTTGTTATTCAAATTGAAAGCTTGGCTGGTTATGTTAAGCACAGAGAAATTTGCTCCCTCCTCTGTAACTCTCCTGGAGAACAGAAATCATGGATGAGATCTCCTTTGGAAGTTCATATATTGCTGTTTAAATAGACTCAAGAGTAAATCTATTCTTCTTAAATCTTTTCTTCAGCTTACAGTAATTTTGGGTACACCAAATATCAAGCTTTGTGGAAGGAAAAGAAAGGAAGAGAAAACCCACAAAGGCCATGTGTTTGATCCCAGGCTCAGCAAGGCGTTGTTCCATGGATGAATTTGCAAACCTTGGTTCTATCACTCTGCTAAAGAGAGAGCTATCAGGGTCTCCTTAATGTGTTACACAAAAGGGCTGCAGCACACAAAGCCTGGAACACATCAGTGTACAGATCCCAAGAGGGTCCTGTGGAGTCTATTACTTTGATGAAGTGGTATTTAAAATTGCATTACCCAGCAGCTGTTTAACCCTCCAGATGTTGCCCCTGTGGAGTGTTTAATAGAACGTGAAGTGCTGGTAGGCTAGGCCATAACCTCATGTCATCTATTCAGCAGGCCACATCAGGTCTTACCATCTTCTACTAAATCAATACAGGATGACCTGACATAGCAACTTTCCTCATCTGCTGTTCTTTTTCTGTTTATTTTTCCCATAGTGAGTAGAAAAATCGGAAGAAAACAAAATAAATCCAAAGGAACAGAAGAAAAGAAGATCTGAAAGCAAACACTCTCAGAAACTTTTGTTCATCTCAGTTCGTGTTTTCCCCTCGTGTGCGCTGACAGCCCCGATCCAGCAGCTTGGTGCTGCCATCTGCTGTTGCTCCTGCTGCTCACGCTGCCCACGTTTCTGAGCGAATCAGCGATGGGCAACTAAAATAAATTAGCATCATGAATAAGTAAAAGATAATTGTAAAGAGAAATAGGTAAAGAGCCTAGAATGGAAAAATCTCACTTAACCTTTAATTTTTGGCAGCATTTTTGAATCCTTGTGTAACATGCTAATAGTAATTCCTAAGGTCATCAAAAAGATGAAGCATGATCAATTCAACTTTTGGGAACATTTAGTCAGGAATTTCCTGTGGCTATCAGGTCGAGGACCTGATGCTTCACAGTGTTTTTCATGGTTTAGATATTTGGTGCCACAGGTATTTGTTTTACAGAGCTGGCTTCCAAAATCAATTAAAACCAAGGAACAAACTTGTTTTGATTAGTACAGGGCACCTGTTAGATCACATTTGCAAAGATGAAACTTCCTGTCTGAAGGCTGGATACCCTCTGGGACATCATCAGCTTTTAAAAACATGAACAAAAGCCTTTCATTCACCAGAAGGAATTCAGATGGCATATGACTTGCCCCATCACCCCTCATTGGGCTGTCTGGTATCTAGCTGGGCTGCAGTTCTGCAGTTAAAACACAGTCTTGACAGGAATTTTGTTTTGGAGGTAGATATGAAAATGAGGAGTGAACTTTTGTTGTGGGGGGATTCCTTGCAGCACAAACAAATTTGAACTTTTTATAGAGTAAGAACATTGACATCCAGGATGTTGAGAATTAAAAACATTTTACTGTTATTATACAGACCTTTATTTTTTCCTTCCATGCCTTTTTTTTTTTTTTTTGTGTGTGTGTGTGTGTGTAAACCTATTTACACTTCTCAGCCAAATCTTTACCAAAGATTTCAACAGGGCCAAGATTTCAATCCTTGCTGGCCAGAGTTAGCACAAATGTGATGGCTGTTACTATGATTATATCTACAGAGAACTGGTACTTAGAGGAAATAACAGTTTACTGGCATCTCTTCTAGTGAAGTTTTTGAGATTCAAGTATCAAGAATGTAGACATTTATTGAACACACTGTGCCAGCACAAATAATCTCTTGACACATGACTGCAGCCACAGAAATCAGTGCCAGCATAGCTCTCTCAAATTTGAAAGGATTGACCACTTCCTCTCACTGTTACAAAACCCTGTGTAGGAATGTAAAACAGATACTACAGCACATGACAGTTCAGGGATGGATGTCTTTCACACCAAACTCTTGACAAATGTGTTTTTCATCACCTGACTTTACCTTCTGTTATTCTAATAGCACACTATGGAGTGGTATCCTATGGAGTGGCATCTTTGGCAAGTGGTATCTTGGAAGTACTGTAGATTCTCCTTGCCTCATACAGATAGCAGCAGTAAAGCAGCATTTAGTGTGACAGACGTTCTCTATTGTAATCCATAAAGTTGGAGCTTGGGAACTTAAGAAGAGTTGTGCTGTAATTTCTAGCTCTGAGGAATGTTCTTCCTTACCTTTGCAGATCCATCTCCTCCATCACTTACCTCTTCCAAAATTGCAAGGCTTTGAAAGTCTTTTGGCTACAAGAAGAACAGGTATCTTTGCATCCTCTCAGGATGAAGTAGCTAGACTCAAAAGAAGCATTTTCTCTGTGTGCTTTAGTGAAAAGATGCAAACAAGGTGAGAAAGCAGAATCGTGCTTACAGAACAGCAGACCTCATGCTCCAGGTGTGGTTAGTGCCAGTGGGAGAGAATGGGGTCCCAACCTGGGAGCTGCCCAGTCTTGATAGGCACCCACCACTCCAGTTCTGAGATGGAAATTGTGCTGCCAAAGATTCAGTAGACCTAAACCCAAGTTTAGAAATCCTACTAATACACCCACAAATCATTGTAATCTCTTCCCTCTCCTCACATCCCTCCTGTTCTTGTTGAGCCCAAAAATCCCACCGTTAAAGTAGGCATTTGGTATAATGCAAAATGTAAAGTGAATTAGCAACAGCATAAATCTGAAACACAGATATGTGAAGATACATTTAGAGAGAGAAAACTGCTTTAATATATTTGAGTTGCAACTGGGACATGAGTGCATGTGGAAGAAACAGTACTTTCAACTCTCTTACCAGACTTCCAGACCTGGAGCTGGCTGTGCTGGCAATAGGGCAATAAGTGTCTGCCTGGGGCTGGAGCTTGTGTTCATGCCTCTGGCAGCAATGGGGAAATTAAAATCACCATTACTGTGCTGGCGTAGATGTAACTCATGTGCACTTGATCGGTGCTTCACAGGGGAGCCAGAGAGAGCACGCGTGGGTAGCAGGCAGTTGTAAGGGTGCATGGCAACTGTGGCCAAACAGTGCTCTCCCTTCCAGGCCAAGCACACTCCATTAGCCAAAGTAACCAGAAACAGGTGATCTGGCCTTTGAAAATCAATAGTATCACCATCCCCATGTCTTGCAGGGTACAAAGAGCACTTATAAAAACAGGTTTTACTGGATCATATTGCACAGTTCAGTTTACTTTCTAGTATCAAGATCTTGTTTAAATGGTGCATATATATCAATAACAGTTAAAGAGAATTTAGTCATTACCAAATTTTAGCCTCATCTGACCTGAAAATTCCCATTCTAATACTTGTATTTTGGGTATAATTGTCAAAATATCATCTTCTGAACATAGAAGCTTCAAAAGATTTAAACTGCTATTGCGACTTTCCTGTATACAACAGAAAAAATATATTGTTACTGCAGAGGAAAATGACTTGTTACATGCTTCTCACATAGTATCTTTATTAAACATTTGGACAGATATGCATCCATTTATTATATAAGTAATCTATGGGTTCTTAGTTTGCAAATGCTGGTTGAAAGTTCACAAGAGCAGGCTTTTCTGTGAACTTTCTGTATTTGTAAGTTCAGCCACTGCAGTAAATCCTGAGCCTATTGCCTGCTTAGCAGCACTTTGCACTGTACCCTAAGGGCTAAAGCTTGGAGCTCTGCATCTGAATATTTCAAAACCTGAGACCAGCTTGCTTGGAGTTTGTTTTTCTTCTTAAATAGTGCAAGTTGTTCTGGAAAGAACATATAATTGCAATTATCTGATAGTCAAATCCTTGGTCACTAACAAACCAAGCTCCACTACCACTACTAGTGGTTTCATTGGAGCAAAGCTTATTGCAGCATTTTGTAGTTGTTAGAAAAAAAGTTTTCTTTGTGCGTGCTGTAGTTCAGAGCTGTAAGGTCTTTGTGAATGGTTACTCTCAAAGCGCTACAGAAGTTCCCCGGTTCAAGGTGGCTCCTGGCTCCTCGGAAAAAGGAATGTGGGGTTCCAGCCTGGGAGGAGAGAAATAAGTGAAAAAGGAGCATCCCTGGGCTAGGCAGGACAGGTCTGCTTAGTGCAGTTCTGCAGCCTGGACAGTCAGTACTGAGCTGATTCAGAAGGAAGAAAGGTGGGTGCTGACCCCAGTAAACACAGTGTGCATCCATTAATCCAAGTCATCAATTACAGTGAAAGCTCCTCCAGCCCTATTTGTCAGAGCAATAGGATTTTCAGATTATAAAACCAGGAGTCACTGTGTGGTCACCTAACCACATAATTTAGGACACAGAACATCCTTGAATTTGATCCATTTTAAACTTGAGTAAATCTTTTAGATTAAAAAAAACCCAGCAACATCTATTCTCGATTTAAAAATTGCTAATGGTAGAAAAGCCACAATAACCTCTTGCAATCCACACCAGTAGCTAAGTATTTCCCTGGTGAAATGCGTAGCCTTTTCATCCTGTGCATTTGTCCAGCTCCAGACACCAGATCTTTCTATATCTTTTCTTGCTAAATTGGAAGAGCATTAGTCCTGAAGTAAATACTTACCATCTACAACCAAAATCCTTAAACTTTTTCTTGGCATGCTTAAATGACTGCACACCTACCATTTCTATCTGAAGATGCTTTCCAGCCTTTTGGTTGGTCTCAGAACAATCTTTAAGAGTGCCTGAAGTGAACACTGTACTTCAGAGCTCAATACACATACAGAGGAAATCGGGACTTCATGCCAAAAATGCATATTCCCAGGGGTTACATTAGTTCCCAACCAGTTTTGTGCCTGGAGTTGACACCCAGCTAATGCCCTGGATGTGAACCAGCAAATCCAGCTTAAGCCCATTGACCCCTGGTGAGGTGTTCTCCCCACAGCTCATGCAGCCCCTACAACTTGTTTCTCTGCACCTGACTTCACTTTTGTCCCCCAGATAAATGACAATTGCTCAGTCATATAATTTCAAATGACCAAACACTTCAAATTTTTGCTTCTCAAGTTCCTTCAGGCCTCATTTTAGATGGAGGAATCTGGTAATCTTCGTAATCATTGTAATGTTTTCAGTAATGATTTTATGCTTCTATTACTAATAGTAAAATTTGTACCATATTTTTTCAGGACTCTGTCAGAAGCAAGGCTGCTCACTGCTGAACTGTTCAACTGCAGAAATATTAGCCAGTGTCACTGGTACTCTGCATATCTTCATTTCCCTGAAGTCACACATTATTATTCACTTTATGTCTAAGATACTATATAAAGTTACTGTGCTGCATTTTCAGCTCAGAAAGGTCTCTCTCAAATAATGTAAGGAAGGGTAGCAAGTGCGCGTAATTTTCTGTGTTCCTATCCTGCTTTTCAGGTAAGAGCAGCAAGTTATTAATTAATCAGCTCCATGAAGTAATTAAAAATATATATTCTGCATGCACCAATTCATATAACATACATACATGAAATGAAAGCCACAGGAAATATAAATAAAAGTTTCACAAGAATTTAGTGACAGTCCATGAAAAGGACCCTGGGAGAAAAAGGGAAACAACTCTCTTGTGCCTTGCTTTATTCATGAAGACAAATTCACTTTCTTTCTGAAAATGGTTGATACTCAGCCTTGGCTCTGCATGTCAACTCCACTTCTTTTCCCTCTTTGAAGTGCTGAGCATCTTTTGATATGTTTGGTAAGTCTCTATTAATCCATACCCATCAGAGTGCTAAAAAGACACATATCATGGAGGAAAAAATTGCATAGTTCTCCTTCCACATGGACCTCAGCAAAAATAACCATCTGCAAACAAGCAGGGATGCATATTTTCCATGATTCATGCTGCAGAACCCACCATAGGCTGTGGGACTGTTGTACAGAATTTGAGCTTTCACAGAAAAAAAAAATGCTACCAGGCAGCCTGATGGTGAGGGAAGTCTTCCCAGAAAGGAACTGAACATGAATCAAGTCAGAATGACTCAGATTGTTTTTGTGATTCTGCAGAGAGACAATCTGAGATAATAGCTGGGTTGTGTGAACTATTGCTATAATTTATTACAATAAATTTCAAAATACAATGACTTACTATTGTGAATTGTTTTTTTATTTTGTCTATATATCAAAAGCACTGTAATATCTATATTTCTAGCCCCTCTGTATGAATAAACACATATAAAAATATATATAAAAATCCTCTGTATGCTTCATAGCAAATATGCAAATTATCATCTTAACAAACATAGCAACATTCCTTTTGTATGCTCAGTGAAGTGCACTTTGATAAGAAGTAAGTAATGTGTAGCAGCAAGATTGAGCTATGATGGGAGGTAGCCAGACTTAGGACACCAAGGAGTTTATAATTCTATCATTACGTGTTGAAGCTTGAAGCTTATGACAGAGCTTTCTAGGTGGTGGGTAAAAAAAAAAGAATTACTGAAAAAAAAGCCTGGGCCTTTGCTTAAATATATAAATTAGGTTTGTGCTGCTTTGAATTCAAAAAAAGAAAGAAAAATGCTATATTTGTGTTTCACAACAACAAGGGTACTGTAGGCAGCACAAAGTATCAGCAAAAGTAAAGGACATTTCTGCTGTTTGCGTGTTCTACACGCAGGTTAAGTAAATGGTTTTAATTTAACCAACCAGGTCCCATGACTCAAGGTGAGAAAAATTCTTCTTTAGTGCTGTTCTCCATCCTTTGCCAGAAAGCTGTTCCCAATTGAAACTATATTTATCTGTTATTTACCAGTTTAGTCAGCTGAGGACAAGTTGTTCTGAAAATGTTTGTTTATATCGGCCAGCCAGGCATCAAGAAGAAAAAGAAGAGAAGTGGAAAGAAAAACCAATATGGAAACACATCTGAAATTCCAGGGAAAACCTTTCTGTTGACTTTGTCAGGATATAGCCAAGATCTGCAGTCAACAGAGAATGATGGCTATTAAAATAAGGGAAAGAGACTAGAGACTGTAAAGAAAGAAAAGGCAGAGAAAGGAAAATAGAAATAGAGAGAACTTCCTAGATTCCCATTAAAAAAAAAGGAAGGGTCAGGGGGAGGAAAATGGAGGTTCAGCTGCAAACAAGCAATGGAAGGGAATGAAAACTGAGAAAGTAAATTAAAATATGTATGATCATCGATTTTAATGGATAAAGATATCAGTCATTGGCCTTGTTTCCGAATTTTCCTGAGTAGGTGGTAGAGGCACAGGCTGGTTTCTGTATGGATAGGATATTGAAATAGCAGGAAAATTCGGAGAGGTTATTCATGTCTGAAGCTTTGGGAAGATCACATCTGGTAGTAAAGGAAAGATTTATCTTCAATTTTAAATTGCTTGGAAATTATTGGGGAATTTTTGTTATGTAATTATATTTGGGGTCCTCCCTCTTAGAGAATGTTTTAATTTTCAATTTTTACCCAGACAAAACAATTTTAGTAGAGCACCGTGAGTGCAGCAAGTATGTATCGGTAATGACCATGAAAGGACAAACACCACATAGCAAGCTTTATAGGATTCAGGAAGGACAGAATTTAAGTTTAACCACAAAGAAAGCCAACTTGTTAAGAAATGTGTCTGAAACTAAATGACTAGTAAATCCTCCAAAAATCAGTTTTTGCAGGGGGAATAAATGTGGAAGGCATATTGTCTTCCTAATCCAGAACAGACTGACGCATCTTTTGAAGAACAAACTGAAATTCTTTCTAAACTATGAAATCTTGAAGGGACACCAGGCATGAATTTACCAGCCAGTAAAAAGGTCCTTTAGCCTCTTTCCTCTTGTCCCAGCCAGATCTCCACATGCTGCTCCCTTGTCTGTTTTTTAAATAGTAACATCCAAATATGTAGCTAGTAGAGAGATTGTTGGATGACCAACAGATGGGTAATTGGTAGATAGAGGCCACTTAGTTTGTTTCTCCCACAGTTTTCTGGTTCATAGTGGCTTTATTTCCCTTATCACGTCTCCCCATCTGTCCTTTTTGAGTTGGCTTCCAGCACAATTAATGGTTTCCATTTTTAATATACCATACGTACATAATTATATCTTTCCCTGTGGACATGGGCAAAGAGCTTGCAGTCTTGACAACCACATTATTAATGATGGAAGCATGTGCTGTCGATGTCCCAGCTAGTAGAAGAATACAGGCCTCCAATATTTTCAGAGTTTACTACATAAAATGACCTTGTTAGATCAGTCTTACGAACATGCATCAGGACAGAGATGAGCTGTCACAATAAATATCTGTCATATGATCCAGACCTAATTCTTCATGGCCACCACTTTCCTGCAGCACATTCAGGTACCAGTGAATGTTCTCATGCATTGCAGGATCCTCCTCACTTTTGTATGTTTGCCCATGTTGTGGTGTGTGTCTTCCAAGCCCCTGCCGCTTTTACCAATGCTCTCCTCAGGCTAAGCCCCCTCCAAGCACACAGGCACCAGTCTGATTCTCCAGGAGAGCAGTGTATTGGTCTTTCCCCTTCCATATACATACAAAAGTATTCTTTGCACAAAACCAAAGAAATTTTGTCAGAAATTCTCCAGGTGCTTCAGGAATGCCATATGGAGAAGCCAGCTGACAAAAGCAGCCATTGATGATGGACAATCTGTCACAAAGCTGTTCCTTTTTCTCGAGTGGCACTGAATTTTCTAGCACACTATACCATAAACTCCCCGGCAGTAAAAGACCCATATAGAATTGCACAAAATGTCATATAAAGCCTTATTACCAAGGGAAAAGAACAGCTGGTAGCAATGTCTCAAATAGTAATGCTTCAAGAGTATCAGCCTGTAGTTCAAAACCCTAGAAGCTCTCTTGACATGAGCAAATCTTCCCTTCTTCATCAGCAGCTGAGCCAGGTTTTGAGCCAGCAGTGTTTCCAAACAAATTAGTAGTAGTAGAAATAGTAGTAGTAATACTGCCTGCCCCTTTCCATCACTGGAAGGATTTGGAAGCAGTCTTCTAGCAGAGCTGTGCCAGTCGCACACAGAGCGGGCAGATGCAGAGAACATCTGTTTCAAAGGTTGTGCCAGCAGTGCAGGCACTGTGACATCAAATGCTAGGGTACAAAAAGGCACCAGGAGACTTGCTGTAGGATCCTGTGGGGAGTGAACATTGTCGCTCCTGTGACCAGAGATAGGACTGTTCAGTCTGTGTCACAGAAGAAACACGCATCCTCCATCCGGACGTTCCTTGCATCACACACCGTATCACAGTCATGCACATCCACCTCTACAAATACCAGGTTGCCAGTGACTAATATGAGCTGTTTAAAACTTGATGATGAATGGTTCTACATTCCCAAAGAAGAATGCTCTGTCCCACCGCACATTTTTTAATTGTCTTGTCAGTTTCTATAAAGCTGGGAGGATGGACTAACAAAAGTCACCTGGGGTGATGAAGGGCTTTGATTAAGGGCTCCCCAAACTCAGCATAGAACTAGCTATTAGCACCCAAACCAAATCTAAAAGCTGCCTATACAAGGTGCCTATACAAACCAGGTTGGAGCAAAACAGAAGCACACAGGTTTCTCTGAGCTGAGATGTGCCCTCCCCTCTCTCAGTTGAACACAGCACTGTCTCAGGCACCACCAGCTCAGCAAGGATGCAGCCCCAGATGCCGTGATGGTGTGGATGACAGCAGGGCATTTCTTAGTCTTGGATGCATCACGCAAGCTGGAGCCCAGAGACCAGCTCAGCTCAGAGCTATGGCGCACTATGAGAGCCTTCCTCACTCCCCAGGGAAGCCAGCTCTGCTCCAAGCTGTGGGAAAACCACAACCAGACCCCATGTTTTAGGTTTTTACTGCCTGCCCAGCCATATCATCAGACTACCTCATTTTTAGCAAATGATCTAGACATCAGTGAATTCTCCAGATAACAAAAGACTATCCTTCAGCCTCCTACACCACCTCTTAACGTGACCCCCCACCTAGACTGCAGCCCTTCAAGTTATCCTCCATTTGTTTGTTGGTGTACTCCCTTAGATCTGCAGATCGCTTTGATTATTTGAACATCTGGAAGTTGTCACATGCCTTTTCTGACCGTGACCATCTGAAAAATTACCCAGCAGGACTTGAGGGGAGACACAGTAAGGAAACAAAAACATCCTACTCATAAGAACATGTGGCAGGAATTATCAAATGACACCATCCCAAAGGGTAGTGCTATATATCCAAGCAAAGACAAACTTTCTCCCCATCCCCTAAAGCCAGGAGAATTTTTTTCCCATAGTATCAAGTCCAGACATAAAACAATATTACATACAAATACCTAAAGTATTTTTCATTAAACATTATGTTATGAAGGTTAATTCTCTATTACTAATGGAGAGAAAGTATTTCTTTCATCCTCCAGCTTTCAAAACTGGAGAGTAGATCCTCCTCATACATGATTCTCAACAGAAAAACCTCCCTAAAATGGTTCAGTGCCTGAGGTTGTTAGGGTGCCTATTCCAAGTTTGCCTGCTGTCCTTACAGGCAGAGCACAGGTTCTTTGGTAAAGCTGGAATGGGATATATATATAAAAAAAAGAGATTTAAAAAGGTTAAAATACAGAGTCAGAGTTTCTCAGCAATCCCATCAGAGGCAGTAGGGGTTCTGGAGAAGAGGAGAAAAGACCAAAATCAATGCAACTGTGCAGATGGAAGCCCAGGAAAATCAAGCACAGGTTTTAGATTTGGTTTCTCATTCTTAATGAGATACAGAAATGAACAAATGAAGAACAAATGGAGCGTGGAGAGCAATACAGACCATACTGCTGCAGTCTGGCAGCTGTTAACCAGTTATATTTTGGCCTTTGTCAAGAGGTTCTCCCTAAAATCAGAAGGCAATGGGTTTCCTTCTGGACAGCTCGTTTGCTTATAGATCATAGGTCCAAAATCTCATTGCCCTGGAGGAAAACAGGAACAACTACGTGCTCCCATGCATTACTTCCAAACTCCCCTTCCCTGTGGGCAGCCAGCTGGAAGGGGGGCAGTCTTTGCTGGGGACACGATACCAGTAGAACTGGTTATTCCATCAGTCCTCAGCCTCTGCATGTCTCCAGAGTCGAATCAGACCTTGATGTACTGGCTTTGCTCCGTGGCTGTCACTATTACTTCTTCCTTTGGAGGTACTTTATATTTGGTGGCACAGCACTCTGATTTTTTCTCCTTAAACCAAGTGCCACTGGCTACTGAAGTAAGTTCCTGACAAACCAAATAGATCTTGATAAAATCCCAACATCCTGGAAGGAACTCGTGTAGTCCAGCGACACTCGTTCGCAGGGATCCTCTTAAAAGCAAACGGTCCGCTCTGATCTCCTCTGATGTAACCTGACAAAAATCGTCCACGGTCTTTCTGTTGGGACACGACAGAAGGTGTTTCGTGTGTCCCCGGCCAGGGGAGGGGACAGGGAGCGTTGGTGTGAGCGCGGCCACAGAGGCGCTGCGCACTCGCGGGCTGCTGCCGTTCCCCGGCCGAACCAGCATCCCGGCGCCGTGGGAGCGGCGCGGGCGCGGTTCCTGCGCGCACCCGCAGGTGTCACTGCTGCCCCGCCACCCGCCCGGCGGGGACAGCCAGCGGCGCCCGAGCCGCACGCAGCCGGCAAAGCTCTCGGGTGCTGATGCTGAGAGGGAAGCTCGAAATTGCTGCACAGCCGCTTCCAACATCGCCGCAGCGGAGGGTTTAGAGGAGGAGCGGAATATCGGGTTAATTTGTTTCCGATGAATATCGATCAGTTGTCAGCACACACATCAGCAAGACTCAGCGTGAAAGAAAACCGAAAATGTCAAATAGAAAAAAGAGGCATATGATCACTTCAGGACTACAGGAGGAAAAAGGAAGAAAAAAAAAATCACTAGGCTTTTGATAATACCTAACTAATTTGCTCTACTGTGGCAAAGAAAATTGCTTTGACTTCCTTCTTTTGTTTCTGATTTTATACTCTCTTTAGTTTTCTCAAATAATGGGTTATAATGAATACCAAAATAGTCCCATCCAGTAAATTTCTCTAATGAATATTTTTTTGTAGCAAGCATAACACAATTCATAGTAGTACCATTCCGATTACACATTTTTCCTTTGCAGGAAACTGCAGCAGCAGTGCAGCAGATCAATGCTCATACACTGGCCATGCAGGTCCTACCACGTCGGCACCTATAAAACAGAAACATAGGACTATGCAGGGGATGAAGTTGCTAAAAAAAGCCATTTCTTTGTTACATGAAGGACTGATGCTGACTGCTGCAGACAGATTTTCTTTGGTAGAGCTGCATGCACAAGATGGCAAGGCCTCAGTAATGAGGAGTAATAATCTCCATCCTGGTGCAGAAGCTCTCAGGATCTGAAAAGAATGAAGCTTCTCCTGGCAACATCAGACATCTTCACCACGTTGGGCATGGAAAGGTATTTTCTTGTCTCCTCTTTCTTGCTTTTTTTCCTTTTTTTTTTTCTTTTCCCCTTCGCTATGCTATGAGGTTAAAGATTCAAAAATCTTTATTTAGATGTACAATAAAAGCAGCTGGCTTTGTTATTTTTATCACTTCTCTCTCTCGTATTCCTTGAAGTCTTCTGGCCTGTAAACACTTGCTTTTTCTTTTCTTATTAAAAGACACAAAATGATCAAAGCCACTCCACCTAGTCCATGCTTTCTGTGGAGAGAGGTTGTTTTCAAAAGCTTCCTAGAGTCAAAGGTGCATTTCCAGCACATCCTGTGGTCTGGGGTGAGAGAAGAAGCAGGAGAAATCCAAACCGTCTTTCAAAAAAAAAAAAAAACAAAAAAACCCAAATCCACCCTACCACCCTACTAGCCCACCCTGATGTACCAAAGGGATTCCACCACTGACATCCAGCTAGCAAGCACAATTTTAGGAACAGAGGGTAAGTGCATTTTAAAGCCAGTCTTAAAGGTTTCATATCTCTGATTTCAGTGGAAGTATGTTTTGGGGCAGGAAAAACACAGCACTCCTTGCAGATGGGAATCCCAGAGTACAGTTTTAATACAGCAATAAGGTTTGAGAAATTATTTTTTCTGTTGTTCCACTTAGCTCTGATCAGCAGCAGAAGAGGTATCTAAAAATCATATCTTCCATGTTTGTTTTTCCAGCTGGTTGGGGGTGGCACCTGTCATTTTTTGTCCCAATACGACAAGTATACAGAAAAGGTAGATGATATGGGTCTGTACCATGGGAATTGCACTGGGAAGAAGCCCTTTGGAACAAAGTGAAAGTCTAATATTTCAATTTTCTTACAGGACAAAAATAAAGATGGAAGTGAAAATTCCTCTCTGCACACAAATGCACTGGTGGGAGAGCAGCTTCAGCTACTCCCTTATGGCTGGGGTCTCCCACACTGTCAGAAAAGGATTAGTAAAACAGCTGAGAAGGAAATCAAGGGAAGAGAGATAAAGCAAAACCTTGCTAGTCAAGAAAGGTTGCTGAACTGCTTTGGAAGGGATGGAGGGAGGAGAAATGGAGTCACTCAAAATGACTTAGGAATTAAAAACTTAATAGCTCCCTAAAAACAACTTTGTGGAAACCGATTCCCTCATTAGTTGAGCATATCTATCT
The DNA here is from genome assembly GCF_031753505.1 of Anomalospiza imberbis. NCBI lineage: Eukaryota > Metazoa > Chordata > Aves > Passeriformes > Viduidae > Anomalospiza > Anomalospiza imberbis. Next base: position 68,273,310 of record NC_089683.1, on the reverse strand, counting down.
AAATGTCTGAACTGTATCAGCAGTTTACTCTATCCACTGATGAAATTCCACATTTGTGCCTCCTCCCCCACAACATTTTATCGGTGATTTAGGCACAACATGAATTTCCACAGGCCTGCTCACTGGTATCACTGGAGCTACCACCCAGACCAGTATGAGCCAGGACTTAGAAATATTTCCTAGTCTTGAGCTTTAATCTTTATTCCTACCTTCCACAGACACTTTCTTTGATAACAGATAGAGACATTCTGCATCACTCTGTGGACATCCTCACCTCACTCTTTACCATGGAAGAAGCTCAAGCTCCTTACTTATTCCAAATTGTGATGCTGGGAGTGAATGGCCCCAGTACCCACCCCCTTCCTTCCATCAGTCCTGGGCACCAGAGGAGTGTCACTTTTTGTCTGTCTCCATTCACCTAAGCAAAGGATTAACTGACCTCCCTCGTATCTCCTGAGGTTCCCAAAGACGCCTCCCCATCAGCAAGGATGGATGTCCCTGCCGTGCACAGGCACCCTCCTCCCCAGGACATTGCCCCACGCCCCTTTCCCTTCACCCTGGGGGAGCAGTGGCTGTAGGAGGAGTGGAGAGCTCCTGGGAACAGGGTGGGGAAGGGAAGAGGCAGACTGCTGGGGGAAGGATGGTCCCCTGAGATCAGGACAGAGTCAAAGGCACATTGTGCATCAGCTCCTGCCCTATCGCTGATCTGCCTTTCTTTTAATTCTTTCTGTTTTTTTGGGTTTTTTTTTTCTAATTTGTTTTAGTTCCAAGCAGGATAAAACAGAGAAGGTAAGTATAGAGAGCATTAGTGGGCACCGTAAGACCATGTGGGAGAGATCAACAGGGCAAGAATCAGAGGAACAAAGGGGAAAAAATCCCATAAAATATGAAGAATACTAAAAAAAGATGTTACTGATGGGGAGGGGGAGAGAAGAAAGAGAATCTAAAAGAAAAGTTGTCTAAAGAACAGTGCATCAAAAGAGATGAACTCAAAAAAGTTCATAGATTTTGGGTTATACATTCCTCTCAGCAAAAAAAGTAGAAAAGTAAGTCACATTAAATATGTCATTGCCACTCATCTTTTAAAAATGAAAGGGGTACAGAAATAAAAAGGTGGATAGAACAGATAATGTGCATAATGAAATGCCTCATTTATGTGATATCCACACTGAAGGAGCAGCTGCCAGGTTAAGAGGAAGGGTGGGAAATAGTACCCCCTTTGAAAGATGACATCTGTGATGAATCTAACAAGATATTTCAAAATCTAGTCAAAATCAAAAAGAAAGCCAATGAAGGTGAATGCAGCAGAATATATTTTGGGAGCAAAGTACAATAAAAATTGTGCAAATGCCACTAACAAGGTAACATTTACCATCGTGTCTTAATATTGTTTGATATTTACTGTCCATGTCCACACTTGTAAATAAGGACTATCATCTAGCATTTGAGCAGGTTCTCAGAGTTTATTATCTGGACAATTTTTTCTTTGCAATTTACACATACAGATCCCTTACAGCAAATAGTGATGATGGTACTCATTCTAATTCAAGTGTTTGTGTTAAAGAAGCAGGCCAGCAGATTCCTCACTCTCACATAAAGATACTGCCAGAGAAAAGGACTGCTAGTAGTACACAGGTGGAATAAAAAATAATAATGATAAAAAAAGATCTTGGGGAAAAGAGAAAGATTATATGAAAAAAGACAATGTTATTCAAGAGACAACTCAAGGCACCTCACTGACCCAAGAACAGTCAGCTACACACAAAGGTAAGCAACTATCTGTGCTGGACTGCACAGGATCTGGGCATCCCTGTGCCAGATAATATGGCAAAGTTCAGTAGAGGCTATCTACTGCAAAATGAGCAAGTCCCGTAGTTGTGTATATGGGCAGAAGTACAACAACAAACCTCTGAACTCTTCCTATAAAACCCTGGTGGGAGTTCTTCAAGAAATTCATAATAACCCCTGGCCCAGAGGAGAGTAATAAGGTCACTCAACACTTCAGAGAAAACCAGTAAGAAAACCAAAGGAGGCTGTGATGTTGCAATGTCCATTTCATGTTAAGAACATATTATTGTAGTGAGTGCAGCAGCCTGGTCAAAAATAAAGGGATAAATCAAAGCAAGGAAGATTCTGTTTAGTTATTAGGGAAACAGAACTTTGTCGTTTCATGGATAATGACTGCCTGGAGAGACTCTGCAGCCCTCAAGTCAATATATATACAAACAAAACACTTTCAATGCCACTTGAGGACTCCACAGTCTGCATCAGCACGAGGAGGGGAATCCAGCCTCAGAGAACTCATCCTCTCTTCCCCTTCACCTCTTTAATATTGGGACTTCAGCATATCTTCAATTCACAGGAGAATAAAGCAATCTGTTCAGCAGTCAGATCAAAAGGCAGACTGGTGCGAGTCACAATCACTTAGCAACTTGCTTAAATGAATTGTGGACACAGAATATGTTCTAATAATTTGTTAATAATTTCCCTTGAACATGTTGGGATTAAACCTTATTTTCTTTAAATCTCTGTAGCTAATAAAATTCTTTTAGCAAAATTCCTGTTTTATGGTTCTGTAATTATAAGTCCAGTGTTATGCACCTACTATAGTAAGTGCAGTGTTGGTCCTATGCATGATATCTTTAGCTAGAAAAAACATAAATACATGTCAGTTTTAAAATCTAAATTCAAAGAGCTGTTATTCACCATGCATAAAAATAAATAATTGGAAGAGCCACAAATAAATCTCTGGCTTTTCCAACTCCTAGTTCCATTTACATATCATAAACAGCCTTTTCTCACTTTGATAACCTGCTTTGGGTTTAATTTTTTTTTATATAAAAAACATCCTAAATTAATTCCTACAGGTCTTGTTTTCTGGAACTGGTTGTTGCCCTTCTATTTTTTATTTCTTAGGAGACTATCTGGCATTTATGTCTCGAGAAATTTGAAAAAGGCAACCCCAGATATTTGATTATTATTCAGTATTGCTTTCTAGATGAAAAAAATGTTGCTGTTGGGTTTTAACGTGCCAGTCACAGTTGATCTTGCCTGATTTTTCAGGTTTTAATTCCAGCTCAGCATGTGCGTGGCCAACAGGCTGGCAATCCACCAGCTGCATTCTGCCTCTCTCTCTTGCTCCTAATTATTCTGCTCTCCAGTTCTCCTCCCTTGTCAGTTCTGTTCTGGTCACTACAGTTAATTCCCATTCCTTAGTCCTGTGTTCACCTTCAACTCATTAGTTTTTGGCTGGTCTCCACTACTGTTCCGGCTCAGCATTTTGCAATTTATCTCATCACTATGGTAAGGCCCTTTTTCTCCCTCTTTGGTTTTCTAGGGTTGAAAGATTGTTTTTACTTGCTTCTTGCAGAAGAATGGGGGAATATTGCTGTTGTCAGATAGGTACCAGGGTATCTTCTGCCTCTCCCACCAGCCATTTTCCTTTACAGGCTGATCTGTGAGCACAAAACCATCTCAAGTGTGTAGCAGCACCATCAAACACTTCATCCTGTAGGCTTTAGAGCTGTTTTATGTTCAAGGATGTTTGGGGAAAGAGATTGATAAACCACAACTCTCAGATGAAAGTTTCAAGCTCCAACCAGTTGTTTTAAGGAATATTACAATTAATAACTCACATGGGGGTTTTAAGCTTCTTGGGCAGAGTAAAACATAAACTTTAAGGAATTTAGAGATTTTAGAGGAGCTAAGATTTTAGTTAGAGATAAGCCTTACTAGAGTTAATTAAAATAAATGAGTAGGCCTTGATGAAGATAAGAGTTAGTAGTTAACTAATAATTGATTGCTTGTCAACACAATGTTTAGTTAGCTGGGTTCATAATGAAGAATATAGAAACTGACAATTAGATTTTAGGAACATAAGACAATTGTGGGCCTCCTCTGTTCTGAAACCAATTGAAGACAGGGAATGGAAGTTCTACCAAGAGTTCATTTGTCATATTTGCATTGAAAAGGTAGAAAGGCCAGAATGAGGAAGACTTAATTTACTTCCTCATTTTGGGACCCCTCCCCATGAAAGGGACCACCGACTCATTTCAAGGAAAAAACTACGCATGCTTAATAGCTTTTGAAATGAGTAGCATACGAAGCGATGATGGGATGTACCAAAATGATGAATATGTATTTGTATTTTGGGTATTCAGTACTTGTATGGATAAAAGGACTCTAATCATCTGAAAGGCGCGGTGTGTATTTGGGAGCTATCCCGCACGCTGCCCGGCGTCGCAATAAACATACACTTTCTAACTTTAAACTGTTAGAGAGTTTTTGTCCATCACAGTTGGATATCGGTACTAGATCAATATCCATATTTCTTTAATAAATCAGAGCCAGGAAGCACTGATGGCTTTTCCCTAGAAGACAAGAAATATGGTCCCTTCAGAGTGATTTTCTCTCTTGGTCCATTTTTCCTCAAGAGAATTGTGGCCTCACTGACATTCTTAGTTGGTAAATTGTTGTATAACCAAAGTCATACTGTAACTGTTTGGTAATTGTACAAGCATGCCTTTATCTGAGATAATCTTAATTCTTGAAGTGGATCTTTGTATAAATTTGGAAACACAAACTTAGCTTTTCTCTGTGGGCAAGCAAAAGAAAGTTTGTGCCTGCATAGAGTTTCCAGTCCCAGTATTGTATCACAGTGTATCACCCGCTGTCTGATAACAGTGATGAGGTAAAGTGTCAAAAGATTGTAGACAAACCTTTTAAAAATCCTCTACTAGTAGGATTGATTTTGTCTGGGCCATGTTCACTCATATGTAACAGTGGAGTTGTATCACTTGGCGCAAGCTCAAATGAAACCTTAACACAGCTCCCTGACTACTTTGAAATCCTTATTAGTAATGCCTGGTTTTACTTTAGAGACATCATTTTAAATCCTGTGCAAATACAAGGAAAGACAGCCATTCAATACAGACTTCATATTTCTTGAAAGGAAATGTCCTGGATTTGGCTGGGATAGATTTCACTTTCTTCCTAGTAGCTGGTGCAGTGCTGTGGTTTGCATTTAGCATAAGAATACTGCTGGTAAGACACTGATGCTTTCAGTGTAGCGAAGCAGGTCTGACCCTAAGGGAAGGATTTTCCAGTTTCCCCTGTTCTGCCAGGGAGCAGGTGCACAAGAAGCTGAGAGGAAGCATTCTGAGCATGGCTGACCTGACCTGGCCAAAGGGATATTCCATACCATGGAACACCATGCTCAGTATAGAAACTGGAGTAGTTGGTCAGGAGGAGCTGATCACTGTTCGGAGGGCTGAGCATTGGTCAGTGGGTGGTGAGCAATTGCTATGTGCATAATTTGTCTGTTTTGGATGGAAGGTTTTATTTCTTCCTCTCTTGCTCTAATTTTCATTAAGATTACTGTTATTAATATGAATTATTCCAATGATTACATTTTTCTTATCTTAACCCATGAGTTTTACTTTTTCCTCTTTTCCTCTCAGTCCCACTGGAGGTAGGAGGGAGTGAACAAGTAGCTGCATGGTACTTAGATGCCAGCTGGAGTTAAACCATGACAGGAAAGAACTAGAAAAAGTACAGAATGGGTTCAGGAACACAAATGCTCCATGACTTTTTATAGACCAGTTGGTGTTGCAAAGTGATTTGGAAAAAAAAAATATTTCTTAGGGTGAAGTTGCATGAAATGCTCAATGCTTGGATTTGAAACATTAGGTATTTGAAGGCAGTGAATCTTTGAAGCAGATAGTGGTATCTAATTAGTTAACTACTAAGGCAAAGGAGGCAATATACCAGTTGATGCAATTGGTGGCAGCAGGAGTTTGGAAATAAATATCTCTATTTGGCAGTGAGAAGTGAAGCAGAGCTCAGATTTCTGTGGGTTTCCTGGCCCCAAGCTCATGTCTCAGAGCTCACATTTCTGTGGTAAAATTAAATCTCAGTTTAAGATCTGTGATTCAGTGTGGCTACTTACTAAAAATCATCTGACCTTTCTAGGTTGTGAATATTTTGAGTTGACCTGCATGGACCTCCTACTAAGATCTTGATAGGACCCAGCTCTGATGGGGTATTTCCATAAAAGCTTAGTAAAACTGTGCTAACAAAAACAGAGACACTTTAAAGCAGTAATTGTTATCCTAGTTAGAAACCAGAAACACAGTGGCATATGAAAACAATGAACAAACAGAAATCCCAAATCTCAAAAAACCTCAACTGAGCAGAATAAGGGGAGCAGCCATTCATGGATTTGTAATACATTTTGTACTAGGTTCACTCAGACTGCCTCTTTAAAGATGCTGCATTCCTGGTTATGGCTGCACCAGGCTACTGACAGAGCCAGTGCAGAAGTGAGTACTCCCTGCAGAAGGCAACTCAGGTCCCTTCTGCCCAGAGCTGCTGTATGCAACAGTCTTGTCCCTAATGGCACCAATGCAGGTGGTTTTCCAATGCTCAATGAGATGTCTGGTATTAAGACATTCAAGTTGATTGTCTCCTTTTATCTACAACCAACCCACTTTGTGTGTGCGTGTTTAGGATTCATAGTCCACCGAAAGATTCTCAATATCAAACCAAAGTCAGCATGACAGATGGTAGTAAAGTTGACTGTCCTGAGTCTATTCTGTGCATTGCTAAAAAGGCTTGTTTGTCATGTGCACCCTACCATGCCCTGGAGGTATCAGCATTTTGTCATTTGACTTAGTTCCCACCCTTTTTTTTTCTACTCTGAGATTCTGTCTTACTATCCTTATATCACCTCTATCAGTCAACAGTGTTGTTTCTTAGGCCAAGCAGATTTCTGGTTCCAGTTCAGATTAGCTCCAGGAGCTCCATATCTACTGTCTCACCGGCAACATCAACACACACTTATAAATCTGTCAACAGGTCTGTGTGTGAGTAAGCTCAGCAGTGGACACACAACAGCATCCCCAAACAGAGCCCTGGAATTAAAATGACAGCTTGCTCCTGCATTGCTACTGGAGGTTTACTCCACAGACTGCATACTTAGAACTCCCAAACCACTACCTTTTCAGGTTAAAATGTTGCCTTGCGTCGCAAGTGACAGCAAGGAGAAAGAAGCACTGTCCTTCCTATTTAACAAGTGTACTCTTGTGTTCTCAGGCAGCTTTGTTCATGTCCATTCCTAAGGAAGTGCAGTCCAGTCCATCCACTCTGGGGTAGCGACTGAATCGCTGTGCAGGCTGCACTGTTACAAACGGGCTTGCATTAAAGAAAGGTTTGCTTATGCGATGATGAGCAAGCGGGAAAGGTCTCTCTGCTGCTAGCTTGATAAAAAGAAAAGAAAAAGTAAATGATTATCAATAAAGTGTGTTTGATTAGGTGTCACTGAGAGAAAGAAAATGCCATTTCATGTCACTTTTTAGAAAGCACAAGGTGTGTAACTTTTGGGGATCATTTTGCTCTTGACTAATCTTCAGATTCAGTATTAAAATCTCAAACTTCCCAAAGGAAAGAGATTCTGCATCTTTTAATGAAAGATAAAACAACAATATAAACATACACAAATTTACAGAGAAAGGATCAACTTTAATACATCTGGAGTAAAAGGTGTTCTTTTTTTAAATATGGTATAAAAATAAATGCAAGAAACATTAACAGAGAATATACAGACAACAGACAAAGACACAGGCTTTCTTTCTCAATGTGAATACATCAGTGAAATGAAACCTTCTGTGCTAATTCATTGTGCAATAAATGTGATGCCATATGTATATTTATTAATATATGCATATTTTACATTTCTTCCAGTTTTTGATTGATGTATTTTTTTTAATAAACTGTGCCTAGCAGAAGCTTTTTTTTCACTGTACTTGAGCTTGCAGAAAATAAAAAGACACAGATCCAGCTTGATATGAAGGAGGAAGTGAGCAGACAGTTTTCGAAATGGAGGCATCGAAAGGCTAGAGAGTCCCTCGGAGTCTGTAATGCCTTAGTATACACAAAAGAAAACAAGTCAGGTCCTTGCTCATGCAACATCTTGTTCTACTGTCCTCTGAGTCAGGCAATCAGTGAGCTACAAAGTATGTATAATGATTTGAGTCTGCTTCCATGCTACAAGGTGATCCTTTTAGTAGGACTGCACTAGACTGGTTAACCTCTTTGATGTGAGCGATTTCCCCTGAGGAAAAGATAAAAACAAAAAACAAAAACAGAAAACAGAGGCATGATCACTGCAAACCTGTTCATCAGCAACCACTCAGTGTTGCCACATCATTCTCAAATAACTAGGGGCACCAACTGGAGTCTGTCAAATCTTAAACCACAGGAAGTCCTTACACTTAAACACCTGCACTGCCAGCCAGCCAGATTGTTTCACAGAACAAGCCAGCAAATTTAAAGGCCATTTTTGAACAAGATTGGTTTTGGCTGATGAGAAATTGATGCTGAAGTTTTTGCTGTCAGTCACACCCAGAACTTGAAGGCTACCACAAGCAGGAGTGCATTGTGCTGCAAAGATGAATGTGCAAACTGCAGTAGCTCTGTCACAGAGGACAAAAAAAGCTACTTTCGAGTTAAGGTAAGAAAGTAAGGGGCAGATTGCATACAGGTAGGAAAGCAGCTTTTCCATGAACACAGCTATAGGTTTGTTGAGACCATATTTACTATTTATAAGGAACATTGGTCAGGTATATTACATGTGACTGCATAACACTGCTTTGAAGGTGGTGGATTTCCATAATGTTGTTTTCCTCATCATTCCTCCTTTTGCAAGGAGGTGGTTTCAATTGTTTAACAAGTTCTTTTCATAAGGTGTAATGACTGTCCCACAAGAGCTAGGTCTACAGCGTGAAGATGGTATAAGGCATGTCACTGGTATATTTCAGGTAGATTTGAGCTTTATCTGAGCCAGACAGAAACCACAGAATAGGAATTAGCTCTCCTACGGCCACATAAAAGGAGTTAGCTCTCCAAGTGCCATCCTACTGTGGCTCTGATCCAACAGAGGCAGAGCTGGCACAGCAAGCTGACATCACAGGCATACCCTGACAATGTAACACAAATATATCATAAAACATTAAACAGAAAATGGCTCTAACTCACCAGTTCGATGTTTAATACTTACATTTATTATATTGTTCATTTTAAGTGCCCAATTCAGAGATATCAAACTGGTTTCAAGGAGAATACAGTAAAAAGTACTGTAACTATGGAGAGATGCTTAATTTTCTGCAGTAAATGAACTTATTCTCCCATATCAATAAATTGTTAAGTTATCTGCAGTTTTATAACTCAGTGGAATTACACAATTTAATGTCTATTGTCATTATCAATTAAATTTAAGCTCACAGGGATCTGTAAGTTGGTCTTGAGCATTCACTCAAATGCAATATATCAGAGTGGGTCTTCATAAAAAAGAATAACTATTTTATTCTTTGTACTGCGAAATACAAATTGAACAAATTAGGATGAATACTTCCCCTACAACATAATTTGAAAGGGAACTCATGATTTGCACTGCTGTGTTAACTGGTTATCCATCAGGTTCCCCATATCACCTGACAGTATTATTACCTACTTCTTTGAAAGATGGTAAGTCTCCTTCCTGGCACTCTGTCTTCCCTGTATCTGCCACTTTCTATGTATATTACATTCACAGCTTCTTGATACTTTCTAACCCTTAAATTAAGTATTCCTCTAATGCAGCAGGTAAGTTATTATAGTAAGACATCTTTTTAACTAATCAAAAAGCCTCAACAGCAGTGTGGCCTTGGAATAAAATTTAAAACATTAAAAGCATTTCTGAGATTAATGTTTAATTTGACAATTTTGTTAGACAATTCAGGACTTTTGGTGCTAGACATAATCTCAGAAAATATTGAACATATGCTTATCTATGCTTTTCATTAGGTTATTTGCACTTAAGTTCTCAGGTGTACAAGTCTGGCTACTTTCTCTAAACATGTATGAGTTTCCTTTAGTACTGAACTGCATAAACCACTTAATTAAAAAGTATTAAAACCAGGAGTTCTCGATTAGCTACAATTTGCTCAATACGACATTGGAAAGCTGCATAAACGCTCGTTGTGGTATAAAATCTGTGAAATAATTTTTTATTATTATTTGCAACAACTATTTAGGATAGTTTCAAAATTTCTGGAATTTCTAGATGGACCATAAACAAATTCTAGCACCTCAGGAATGAATTATGTTATCACATAAAAGAGGAAGTCCTGACATAAAATCAGGCCAAAAAGTAGTTATTAGTTGATCTGATTTGTGTGATCATTTTCTATATATGGTTTGAATTTTCCCCTAGAGACACAGTGAGATGTCATGAAAATTTTTTTCTGTGTTCTACATAACTTGCTCCCTGGATATTGCTGATTTTTGGATATTTTTTCTCCAAAGCCCTACAGTGATCAGGAACTCTCTGGATGGTCCCCTCCTTCAAGTCCCCTCCCTGCCTCAGAGAAACCTCCATCTGAACAACAACAACAACAAATGGTCTTTTTCCACGCCTTAGTAGTTCTAATTTATCACGAAGTTGGAAAAGTGACAGCTTAGAAGACACACCCTCCTTAAGAGATCTTCTTAAATGCTTATTCTGAATCATATTAAGTTCTCTGATTAGGAAAATAAGCTTTTAATACACAGCCCCAGATACAGAATTATCACATCTTCTTATTAGATCTGCAGGGAGTTGTTGTTTTCCACTTTACAAAATATTCCTTTCAAACTCTGTTTCAAATTATGCTTTTACTTTAGCTCTCTGTGGTAGAGTTTCATAATTACTGCTTCTAGGAGATTTACTTAATTTACAGACTGATGTAAGGATCATCCATTGTGGGTCATCATTTAAGAGCTGAGCCTAACTATTTCTTTTCCAGATTTTCATTTGGGAACCTGCATCTAACATGGCAGTTTTCAGAGTTGTAGCATATGAAGATGTTTCCTGTGCTAATGAGATTAAAGAAAACTGGAGGGGGGGGAGGAAATCAGATGTAGCAAATGTTTATCTGAATAATGAAAAGGAGATCCTTAATATTTTCATTATATTCCTGCCATCAACATTTAGAAGCATATGGCTAAATTCTAAAGATGATTAGGATTTTTTGGCTGTATTAGTGCACTTTGGACATAAAAATTGTAACTATTTAAGAATTTTACTAATAATGCAGATGCCAACCCTGCACACATACACTGACAAGAGAGTTAGAGTACAAGAAGGCAGCAGAGCAGCTGGAATGAACAAGTATATCTAAAAGTACAAAATCAATTGGCCTCAGCATTCAGTCCCTATGTGAACATACTAACTGCTTGACATGGAGTTTTCAGCTTTACTTCTAGCAAATGTAGGGGGCAAAATTTTAAAGCTATGTGCAGATGCTGCTAAATACAGTTTGCTGACTGACCCACTTATGCAGCATGACATTAATACCTCAAATAATCCAGGAAAAAAGTTAGCAACAACCTCCATACATATGTGGCTTAAAAGAAATCAATATGAAATGTCTGCAGGCATCAGAGTTGAAATGTATGGTAGAGAAAGATCACGTATTTTCCTTTTAGAAGATTAATTATCTTCCTTTCTGCTAAGCAACCTCAACAGCTCCTTTTTCAAGTTTCTTTATTGCCAGTGCAGGTGCTACTCCCCAGGACCTATACTGGTAGCACTAGAAAAGATAACTCCATGCATCTGATGGGGAAGGAGAGGTAGCGTCCCACTGTGAGCAAAATGAGATGTGGGGTCTTGGTCTCAGTGTTCCCCATCTGCTCACGTGTGAAACACCTGCAGCACACTGTCAGCTCAGCCAGATCAGCAGGGAAAGCTTCCAAGTAACATTGCAGTACACTGCACACAGAGCTGGTGTGTAAACAGCCCCTGACAGGAGCACATCTGGAGAGACATGGGAGAAGAAGCAGTAAATCCCTCTCCATGGTGAGGCAGCCCTTGCTCTACCAGCATAAGGGAATTGCTTCAGCACTGCTCTGGGGTTCAGAATTCTGCTTCAGCTTCCACAGCTGCACAGGATGCTTCTGTACGCCATCTGTGCAGGTGTATTTCTCTTTCAGATGTGAAGAAGGGGACAAGGCTAATATTTACTGAATTTGGGGCACAAGTTGTCAGCACAGCTGCAGTGCTAAGTGGTTACATGTGCAGGGAAATCCTTCTGCCTCTGGCTGAAATTTGCAGCCTTTTGTCCCTTTCTCATTAGGGTTGTACTCCTTCCTGCAATGATCTGAAGCAGGAGGCAGCGACTGAACAACTGCTTTCCTGTTTTGGCTCACTCCAAATCCAGGGACATCCATTTCTTTCTCCTTTTGCGCTTTGCATTTACTGATGAGCTGCTCTCATTTGTGATTAACCAAAAACCTCTTGCTAGATGGGGTAGTTTGAATTTGAATAACCATCTGAAATGTAGGCTTCCAAGGGACTGAGGCACAAGAAAAATATTTTTAGTATGTTTGTCCTGGGCCTGACTCCTCGAGTTTCCATACCTCTCTGCAGTTCTCATTCCTGCAAAAAGCCTAAGAATCAGGCAAATTTTTCTCAGCTGGAAAATGGCAGACACTGGCCCACTACCTGACTAGTCTCTGCTGCCTCCTCACTTGGATGAACCTGCTTGTGCAAGTGTTACTCCTAAGCTCCTCTCTTCTAGCACAGAGCACAGCAGCTTAGCTCCAGTCACTGCAGAACAGCACAAGGAGGCCATTCCTCATTGGCATGTCCTTTATAATTTTCCTCTGTGGGCATAGTTCTTTAAAAATCTCCTTAAACTAGGAGTTTTTACTAATTCGTAGGACAAAATAAAAATTTCAATTATTTGTTCTTTTTATTCAAATATGAATAAGATATCTCTTCCTGAAACGGAGAAGGCCTTCATTTCTACAATTAATTATTATTTTCATTATTGTTTTGTATTTGTCAAATAAGTAGCTTTGTGATATATCTTTCTTCTAACTATTTTTTTGTTTAAATTTTGGGAATAACCTGTAAGTAAATTCAAAATGAGATTCCACAGCTGAAACTGCATTGAATTTCTTGGATAATGCTATACTTGAGAAAAATCTAGTCCTTGTCAGGGTTTCGGGACTTGATGGACTTTTGGTCTAGTACAGTAGGGTACACAAGTTTTACCTATTCATACAGTAAAATTTCTTGATTAACAGATGAAATTGATTATTTATGTGCTTTTTTCCTCTATAAAGGGACAGATTTTAACATGAAAAGAGATTACACTTGTTTAAGCACCTAGAAAGTCTATGACCCACTGATAAGAACTGAGGAAGCTACTTTTATGAGTTTTAATTTCCATCTCTAGGCTGTAATTCACAATGTCATGTTAAGTGACATTGGATTGAAACTCGGTACTCTGTTCAATGGCCTTTGCATTTTAAATCTCATGCATGAAATGGTCTATTGTTACTGGTTTGAAGGGGAAAAAATTCAAAGGGCTCTGGTCAGCGAGTTCTTCCAGGTAAGTGGGAGAAGACTTAAGAAGAAGAAATGGGGAAAGGATATGGGTAATATAAAATATAATGGTTTCAAACTCATAATTATTAAATGGGGTCTTTTTTATGAGGTTATGAGTGGAGATAATTATAGTTTGATAGCTTTCTAGTTCAATATATGAACTGAAGAGGGTATGGTTTTGGCTGTATTTCCCTAAGATCTCACAAACATACAAGCACCTCTTTTTTTTTATGTTCTGTATAACTGTGCTGTGACAGATGAAATGCTAACACTGATGGTGGTGTCTGGAGTCATGGCACCAACACATGAAGATGGAGTGGCTCCCCCCACAACTCTAAGGAGGGAGGCGACCACTTCTTTCCTCATTAACTTGATTCCTGGTGGGACAACAAAATTTGCATGGGGTGAAAATTAAATTAACTCATTCCCCCTGTAAAGCAGGTCCCTTTGTCTTGAGGGTTCCAGACCAGCAATCACAGCTAAGCACCAGGCTGGGGCTCACAAAGTCCTGCTCATTCTGCCACTGTCACAAGTCCTGCACACACATGAGAAATTACAGACAAAATTGTTCCTTAAAGAACCTCTTTGCTCCCATCAACATTACCAGTGTATTTTCATCTACTTTCCCTCCCTGTAATTTACATATTAGCACTTGAGGTAAATTTGCTTTTTAATTTTTCATTTTTAATTTTTTAATATTTTTTTTCCCTCACGTGAATCCTTCAAAAGAATTTGAGTTTTTAAATGCCACAGAAACTGCTGATTTCAGTCCCTCTACTACTTTAGCATGCAATGAGATCCTCCTGCTCCATCGCTTAGATCTTTAACTTCCCTAGTCCCTTGGGGAGCTGCAGGTGACTGGACTTCTATTAGTCTCAAAGAGAAAGCTGAGGGGCTGAGCTAGGCAGGGGGGAGCCCAGAGCAGCATCACTGCTCTCTGTGCCTCTGACTCAAATCTGTGACACACATGGTTGCCCGTGTTGCTCCACAGCAATTCACTTATCTGATGGCTTCATTCGAGTAGTGCTGCAGTGTCTGTGCTCTGTATTTTCACACAGTACCCAGGAGTGTAAGTGAGGCAGACCAAGGATAGCTAGGATTACTACTCAGATAAAAACTATAAAGTGTTCAGTAATAAATATTACATATAGCAAATGCCAGCTTGCTATTACTTCTGTAAATTTTATGTGAATGCCGACCTGTTTCTAAGGCTAACCATATTTTCTGCTGCAGACTGCTGAAGGCATTAGCAATTTTGCACTATAAAATCTACAGAGCAGCTAATTAGTCAGTTTTTAAACTGAACATTTAGGCCTTTCATGAACTGCACCAGCTTACTGAAAATTTTCTGGAAAGAAAACCCTTCAATATCAAAGAAATGCAGAGCTGAGCCTAGTGTATAGCCCCACTTCTACTTCTTTCTCCATCAGACTAAAATAATGACTCATTATAATAGGTTATTTCCATGTAATTCATGAAATAGTACAGAGTAATTGCCCTCTACAAAGTTTCTAAAGTTTCTAGTTTAACAAAGGCTTTCTGTAGCAAGTATAACCCAATTTCTTTTAACATTGATCAGGAGCCTCCTAGAGTCAACAAACCAGGTAATGAATTATAAGTCCATTTGTTCAGACTAAGTCCCTAGACACAGCCAAGGTTACTGTGTTTTTATTAAACACTTCAAATGGAAGAAACTGAGGTCTAATTTAGTTTAATACAAACCCACTTTGATATAACTGAGGAAAATATCCAGTGAAAATTAGTCTAAATATTGCAAAACATCAGAGAAGAGAAACTGTAATTTTCATCTCACTAAATCAGAGATGATAGCATTTATCCAGGTTGTAGAAGACCCTTTTCACACCTATCTTGTGTATTAATCAGTAGAACAGATCTATTCCACAGTCCCTCACTTTGCAGTTGATCGAGTTAATCAGTACACTGTAGAATATTCTGAGAAACGTTTCCCTCATCCCTGCTGGTTGGAACCACTGTACCAAGATAGAAAATTACATTTTATAAACTCATCACAACCAAGAACAAGAGTGGAAGAACAAGGATGTCTGGTGGAAAGAGGTCCTGAGGAAGTGGGTGATATGAATTCAGTCATCTTGGAAAAAGGTTTGCATTTGAGTATCCTGATATTCTGGATTAATTTGCAAGCCTCAGAGCTGTCAGTCTAATAGAGATTATAGATCTAGCAGTGATATGTTTTTCTTTCATACCTCACCCGACTTGACAGACTCCACCCAGGTTAACAGGTAGTATTGGAAAAAAGCAAAACCACAGATTTTATTTCAGAGCTCGCTCTGTGAAAAAGAAAAAAAAAAAAATCTCCCTCTTCTACCAAACTACCTAATGTCCAGAAATTGCCTTTTCCATTTCTAGTTCACATCTGGTTTATTGGGCCTGCCTTGCATCTCTGGCATGCTGCTATTCTGGTACTTCTGCCCTGAGATTAGCAGGATGAAAATCAGGTTGCAGGGCACAATGCTACAGTATTTGTGCTCAGAACTGCTGATTTATCTGTAAAGCTGCACTGGGAGGGATTTCAACATCTCCCAGTCTTGTCTTCCCATTTTCCCTTTCTGGGCTGTATTCCCAACCCCTCTACCTGCAGCTTGCTATTTCCCCCCTTATGGTCACCTGTTTGCACAATGTTTACCATAGCCAATTCCTGACCCCTGGGCTGCTCAAAATGCCATGAATAAATGCAGCATTGCCACTTGCCAGGCACTGTGACTGAGAAAAAGTCTGGCTTGCAGAGGTCTGTATGTGTTACCCACTCTGTGCACTCTCTTTTACAGACTTTTTATTAATATGGAACTTCCTACTGAATTATAACAGAATTATCATGTATGGTGCTATCATGTACAATGTTGTTTTATAGATCCAACCTGTTTAGACAACACACAAATCACACTGCAACATGCTATGGCAACACCACCATGCAAAACATAGGGGTTTTTGTTTCAAACATTGGGATAGTTTCCTTTGTGGCTGTTTATTTACTTTTAGTGTCCTTTACTGACTTTGTCCCATTGAATCCAAATTTCTTCCTGATTACAGTGGATTCAAAGCATATTACAGGAAGCCTTTACCTATAAGAAAGTAGTTAAAAAATTACTGTTTTGTTTTTAAAAGTGAGATATTCCCACAGTCTCACAAAACTTCCACTGTGTTTTTTTTTTTTCTTTTTTTGATTACTGGAAAGTATTTTTTAAATACTTGAGGCAATACTCTTGAGCCTAATTACAGGGGAGACAGTTTCTGACAACTGCTTCTCCATCCCTAGAAACTAAAAAAACAAAAACCATGATCTTTGCTGAAAGCTCTCATATTGTTCATTTCAACACACACAGCTCCACTAATCAGGTCACAGAAAAAGCCACTGACGCACACACACACACACACAGAGCAGCGTCACCTGCACAATTCAACAGACAATGCAGACAAACTCGAGTATAATCCAAGATCTTTCTACCTCTTTTCATAACAGGTTAGTGCTCGCCCTCAGTGTTGGTGTACAGTTTTTATGGCATGGAAAAATAGGGATGTTTCTGCCCTACAAAAATAAACGCGTTGAATTCTTTAGTTGGAACTTTCACAATGTAGAAGAAAAAAAAATCCCAAAGAAACTGGATAAGTAAAAAGAATCCCAAGTATCACGAAATCAGTGGATCTTCTGGCAGCTGGCAAAAGAATGCCCACACAAAATCTACCAGCCTTCTTTTTTTTTGCCTTTGAGAAATAGCTTTCAAAAGTTATATATTGAAAGAAAAAATCAGTTCTTTTAGTCCATTATGAAAATTAATCCAAATCAAACCTTTGCACATAAACAGCATGAATTCTTTGCTCCTGTAGAAGCTGTTAGACATTAAGGAAGATGGCAAAATTATAATTGTTTTTTTTTCCCTGTGCCCAAATGTAAAAACAGGGACAAAGTATTTTTTAGTAAAATAAAAAGAAGATGGGATGGAAATCCAATGTATTCAGCTGTTTTAGACTTAGTATTTTAGAAGGCACCAGAAAAAGAAACAACATCAAGCATGTTTTAACAGATTCTTTACTAAAATTATAGGGGGGATAGCGGGGGGAAGTGACTGATTTCATGCTTCCTAATGCAAAAAGCATGGCTCCCAAAGGTCCATTCCTCCATGTGTTGAGATCAGTGGGAAAGGGACTAGGGAGGAGGGGTTGTAATGAAAGCACATTATAAAGCTGTCATTCCCAGGAAAATTCACAAGCTGTGATGAATACACTTTTAACCACCAAGTTAGAGAAGCAAAAGGGAAAGTAGGGATCAGTGAGGGGGAGGGGAGAAGGATGTCCCATCAGGCTTACTAGTCTTCCGAGGCAACAAACTTACCACATTGCGTGTGAATTTCTCAAAAGATGTTCGACGATCCAGAGTGTTTTCCAACTTAAATTTGAAATAAATAAAACAAAAGAAACAAAAAGAAAAAGGAGGGGGAAAAGAAAAGCAAGAACAATGGAGTAGAAAAGGAGGTTTGATGTAACAATGGACTGCAAAACAAAGTTTGTATAAATCAGGAAGCAAACACAGGTATGAGGCTGTAATGGGACTTGGCAAAACAGGGGATGGGCAAAACAGATATAGTACTAGACAAAAGTAATTTTTCATGGGGATCAAACTGGTTTGAATTTAAAGAAAAACTGAAAGTAAAAAGAAATAATGAAGTGCACATCTTGTGTTAATGAACTGACATTCACAAACTTAAGGACTTCACACGGACAGTTGAAGCTTTCTGGTATTTTCAACATCTCTCTATATTGGATCTTCAGAAATCAATGTTTGAACAAAAAACAAAATCACACAGCACTTTCATATAATTTTAGGTTGTCATTATTAACAATAGAATGCTACGGTGTTAATAACTACCTTGTTCCAGTAACTATTGGGGCCCTGTTTTTGCAAGGCACAGGGCTCCCAGCAGATCCTAGGAGATTACTGTTTAGAGCCCACTAATAGAATTATTTATCATCATGAAAATCTGCATTGTACAAGCTGCTCCACATACTCTGGGCTGTGGCTATTTAGAACCCATTCCATAAACTGAACTTTTCTAAGAAAATGTTACATACCAAGACATGAACTTCTGTTTGCCAAAGTGTGACATGATCAGTCTTTCAAGTCAGATTCCTAGCCTACTCAAAACTATTCATGTAGTAATAGGGAAAGAAACAAAATTGGGAAGCCCCTATATTTATAGTTGAAGTTAGAAGTTATTCATATGAATAAGATTGTTTCTAAACACATTCTTTACCTTTCATAGGTGGAATAAAGAGAACAACAATTGTTACATAAGCAAACTTGCAAACATGAAAGACTATTCTTCTGGGATTTTATTTTATTTTTTTTAATGTATTTGTAAAGCACTTAGCAATTTAAGGTGCTTCATAACAGAGAAAACAGTACAATATGGGATGTAAAAATAAAAATAAGTTTTGCTAGATTAACTTATTGAAACATGCCCGCATGCAGGATATATACACATATATGTATATTGAATTCCTGTGTGTATGTGACCCTCCAAAAACGCCAAGCTGGTCACCTACCAGATATCCAGTTGCACTGGCACAGGGGAGAGAAGACTGAGTATTGTTGCAAACATAACCACTGCTTTGCACAGTGGCAAGACAAAGGCAAGATGGACCAATACCTTTTTCTTGGCCTGTAGCAGCTCCTGGTAGGCACTGGATCGTATAAAACGAGGATAAGAATCACTTTTCATCAGTTTGTAAATGTGCTCCTGAAAATGAAAGGAGGAGCTGTTACTACCGTAAAAGAGGACACATGTAAAATGAGAGGCAGCTGCATGTTTTGGCCATGGAACATGCACCAGCTAGTACTACTATGAAGAGGAAGTATTATAGGATAGCAGGTTTCAGCTCTGAAGCCGAATTTTCAGTGCAACTCAGCCCTGAGCTGCACTTAAAGCTGAAATCCTACCCATTTCTTATGTATAATTACACAACACACCTTTCCTTAATTTATTGAGCAAATTTTCCAGTACAAAATTATTTTGTAAGAATTGATAACTGAGTCCTAGCTTCAGGTCCAACTTCAAATGTCCCTTACATTAGTTAGTTTATGTAAGCGATGAAATTAAGACCTGTGCATTCTTCCTCATTAGATTTTCTGAACTAGTTTCTGGAGATACTCTTGTGATGTCAGAGATACCAGGAAGAGATACTAGGTTTTAAATTCAGCATCACAAATAATGCTTAGGTTAGTGAGGAATTCCCCTGGCTACTCTTGACAACATCCTTTGACAGGTGTTTAGTCTGCTCTCCAGCTAACAATATAAAAAGAAAAATACATATGTAAATTGAAAAACAGTTCCAGGCTAATCTAATTTTTAAGGTATTAATTCTTCAAAGGCATGTGAAAATTTGGAAACCTTTATTCAGAAAATAAATGACAAAAGTAGCTTAAAAAACGTTTAATTTTGGAATGTTCCAACTTCTGAAAAGATGAAAACCAAAAAATCTGTCATGAAGAACACTTGATAATTTTAGTTCTGATAATATGCTAGAGATATGATTTGTAGAAAAAGCAGCTAGAACAGAAAATTCTCTCAAAAATATTTTTTAAAAATCCTGAACCATTAGCTATTCTATCATTAGCTATTTTCATGGAGTTTTTGTTTTACTCTAATTCTATTTTTTACTGTAGGAAACCTGTAGCACAGTAATTGGGAAACAGCAAACAAACTGGAAAGAAAATACTGTTTCTCAGCTTGGTAGTGCATAAAATTAGTAGCACAAAAAAACCAAAAACAAACAAAAAAACCCAAACAAATCTCCCCACCTTGTCCGAAAATTAAAGCAAGTTAAAATTAGAACTGTTGTTTATTTTTTTGCTGTTTTACAAACTGCAAAAATTATTCTAAATGTCTTTGTATATCTTACAGTAAACAGAGAAATTCTGATGTCTAATCAGGACTTAGACTGTTTTATTTGGGGAAGGTTTTTTTCACTCAGTGTTTGTGAAAGCAGACAATGCAGTCAACAGAGAGCAGAAAGATGTGATGGGCATTAAAATTTTATTTCTGTACAAGAAATATGCCTGTAAAAGCAAGAATAATTTGGGCTGTATTTGTATTGTTAATGTACATATTAGCCAGGACACATTAATGCACATATTTAGCACTATCAGGCTATTTTTACTTATGTGTCCTATTTTACTTATATATCTAGATTTGACATGGAGTTTCATCTTTCTATATTTCCAGTCAAGAAATGCTTTTCATACATTTTTAATCACAATTAAATGACCGACCAGCTGCCAGAATGGCACACCAGTGGTCTCCTTCCCAGGTGGCAGGCCAAAAAAAGCCTGTTGCAGAGGCAGAGCCCTACTCCCGAAAAAACTCTCCACCTCAGATGGGACACTTTAAAGACCCTAAAGCTTCAAGTACAAACACAGCAGGTGCAGCCTGTCCCTTTTCCAGAGAAATTGAGGCTACTGGGTTTAAGGTTTTGTGCTGAACTGGATGAAGTAAGCAGAGATCCTCTGCAGGAAGCAAAGTCCTGCTTGCTGAATACTCCATGTCTTTCATAAATGAAGGACAAAATTATAAGAAGAGAGATCTGGCAGTAAAAGGGTATTGAAATTTTACACTTATTATAAAATAAAAGGATACCGGCAAGGAATTTAAATGTCAATTACTCACTCAACTGCAAAGACACATTTTTTAAAAACCTTTAATCTTGCTCTATTGTTTACTTTTGCCATTTATGTCTTTTCTATACACTGCATTCTTAAATCTCCAGGGGTCAGCAGATGCAAGCAAAAATCGTATGTTTGGTTTAATGCAGAGTACTTCAAAACAGTGGCTATGACATAGGGTCTACTGAAAATTTTATTGTTTCTTCATAGGTTGCTATTCTCATAATGGAGAAATTAAAAGGAGGTAAAATTATTCCCCTTCATATTTAGGGCACAGGCGTTCTCCCAAAAAGAAGAAAGCCTCAATTCAATTCTCTTCTCTCCTTCCTGGGGCCTGTAGCAGCATCTCCTGACTCCCAAGATGATGACCTAATAATCAAGCTGTAGGAAAATCTGCAGGGATATGATCTCAATCTCTCCTTTTGACACCATTTCACTTTGCATTAATAATTAAATTTTCATCACTGGGTTGCTGATGAAAATGGAGGATGATACTAGTTCTGCTATTTTACTGTGAATCCAGTTATTTTCTATTGCTTTTCTCAGAAGTCTACAGAGATTAAATATTGTTATAAGTCACATGAAGTGTTAGATTTAATACAGAAGTACTTCATTTTTACTTTAGTACAAGTTTTCCTCTATTCAAAGTCCACTTGAAAACTCTATATCAAGCACAGAAGTTTAATGAACTTCATATGGCTCATGAAAGAAAGAATGTTACACATTTGCATTGCCAGAATGGCATTTTAGGAAACAGGGCATTATCATTTAATTCCCAAATACATCTCATTTTTACATATAGATTTCACTAGCCAATATTCCATTTCAGACGTCCATAAACATGACTGCAAACTGACCTGAGCATCTTCAAATGTGTATCTTCCAGGTTCCTTGACATTCTGAGTGGTTTTGTCATAACTTTTTGAATCTAGGTTGATGGCACTGGGTGCACCTGGAGCAAGAAATTCTTGCCAGATTTCTTGGACGCGAGCAGGAACTTCACGGATAGGCCTCTTCTTCAGGTCTTCTACTGCTAACCAGAACCTATGGCACAACACAGCATCTTGACTTCCAGCCCAGGATAACCACTAATGAAGTGCCCTCATTCTTCCTTGCTCTTAAAGAAGAAATTACGTAACTGAAGTTTTCATCTAGACATGCTAAAATAAGAAAAAGCTGAGTGATTCTATGTTGGGATCAGCATTCTGGTATACTGTCTCACGGCAATCAATCCTCCTAAGAAATCAATTTTTAGAAGGCTCTTCATGGGACAGTTAGGAAATCCTTCATTACTTTTGTATGGGTAACATGCTTGCAGGAAGATTCCAGATTTAGCTGGAATTGAACTGACACTTCATTTTGGCTGAACCACAAGGGCTTATATTAGTTATAAACTGGCTGCTTTTTTAATTCCTTCAAAAACTAATGATTTATATTCTTGCTATCTACATGAATCTCTGAGTGCTACTAAATCCTAAACTGTGTAATTCTAATTTTGTTACTCAGAAATCATACATACATTGGAAAAGCATTTGTTTTGCTAATTATAATTTAATTCCTTTTTTCAGCATTCCATTTACATGCATATTTTTGCTAAAAATGCTGAATGGAATTACACATTCTCTCTTCTGCTGAGAAAACCAACATTGGGCAGCCATATGTAGTGCAGCCAGTTCACTGTATCCTCATTCAGTCTTGAGCACCTTATGGTCATAGCTAACTAGCTGTAAGCTTTATTTCATTATTTCTTCAATTGGTGTTCAGACTTTCTCATGGCACAAAATAATCCCAAATTAATCTAGCATCCCAGTCTTAGACATGGTTCAGATCACTTAGTTTTCCCCCTGATCCAAGAGCTCAATTAAAGTTTGACTTTGGTAAACATGTAACATATACCATTGCAACTTTTCATTATTTTTCTGACACAGCTGATCCTATGAAACAGATAAGCTGAGACTCGAAGTGATTAAATTTTGAAATCAGCTGGATTTTCCAAGTCTTACAAATAAATTGGGTACACCTTGTGGTTTGCACCCTGCTTACACTGTGAGATCAACTGAAGCTCTCTTAGCTGAGTTCAAAAAGGATGGGATAGGAGAGAACAGTGAAACTGTACTCAGATTCCCAAGAAAGCAAAATGATACCACCCTTAACCAAAATTCTAATTTAATTATTGCAAAACACTTAGAAGAGGATAGTAAAGCATAGCAAACCTTACAGTATTCCTGCTATAAGATATCCTTCCCTTGAGAAAATTTACCTCTCAGAAAGCAATTATTCCATCATAGTCCTGTTTTGAAATTTCTTTGTAACAGATGGAAGGAGCCTGTGTTCATTTTCTACAAGCCAGCATGGTCAGCTTCACACTACCAAGACTATTTTAGGTATTTCTACAACCTTGAATTTCAATAGTACTTTTTCTTCATCTAAAATTCTCCAGGAGACAGCAAAGCAATATTGTCCCAGTTTTGCAAATATATTAATAATGTAATAATGTACAATGGTTTCTCTAAGATCACAAAGGGGATCTGTGCCAATAGAACTCCAGTTTCAAAACATCTGGGTAGCATCAGTTTTATGTATGAACTACAGTGTGAATTGAACATAGTTCTGGACAGAGCCTGGGGATGTATCCTGAGAATCTGATGGCAATGGAGCAAGAAGAAATGCCTGATAACTCAAGTTTTAAAACTGCAAAGCTCAAAAATTCTAATTCAGTTCACACTCTCAAATTTGGGCAACCTACTTTGGTTTCCTTAAGCTGCTTTCGATATTTGCATTTAAAAGCACATATCCTGCAGTGCTAACCCCTTCAAGTGCATCTTCTGGGATTGACTGATTACTCATGTGTCTCCAAGTCAAGTAAGGAACACAAAAATTAAGGGGAAGGATGCTCTTTGTAAACACACATTTTCTGTCTCCCCTGCAGACACCCTGCAGATCTAGCTCAGAGATGTCACTTCCTTTTTTGTTTCACAGTATCACTGCCAACAATTCTGGAAGTCACTGCAAACATGCCTTAGGATGCTATTTGCTTTTGCAAGTAAACTGTTTTCATATAGTAGGTTATACTCAATTTTGGGGAAATAGATGGGAGATAAATTTCAATAAATTTAACTTCTATGCTTGCAGCACAGAATAGGGAGGTTGTATAGACCCATTTTTACAGGCTGAACACCAGTTCTTTGACAGATTAATTTAATTTTACCCTTCTAACAATAGCATTCAAAGACTCAACTAAAAAATGTCAAACTCTAAATATAGAAACCTCTCTTAAAGTGGGAAGAATTATGATTTCTGTGTTATGTCTAGGGTGCTTATTTCACAGCCAACACACATTTTAAGATTTTAATCTACTTATCTTTTAAGAAAAGATGCCTGCCCTCCTCCTACAGAGAGTTGAATTCAAATATTCAAAGTTTAAAAATGACAAAAATAAGGCTGCTCCCTCTTGCATTTTCAAAAATAACTTTTTCAAATATCCCATGGCAACCAATAGCACAGATGAAGTTGAAATGGAGTCAGCAAGACCTCAGCACAGGGCCTCAAATCAAAAGAGCTCCCTGTACCATTTCACAGCTCTCTGCCTCATGAGTTGTGACCAGAGCAAGGGAAGATTCCTGTAGCAAAAAGCACACAGTCTGCAACATTAACTATGTGCAAGGGCAGGGAGGGGACAAGGGGAGTAGCATTTTTTGGGCAATGATATACACAGACTTGGTGCTACTTTGTGTAAGGAATTAGAACTCAGTCGGGCTGCCCTTGGATGAAACTGCATCTCCCGTTGGTGGAGGTTTGCTTTTGCCATGGAGACCCTTTCTAGCAGATG
This sequence comes from Anomalospiza imberbis, assembly GCF_031753505.1. Lineage (NCBI taxonomy): Eukaryota > Metazoa > Chordata > Aves > Passeriformes > Viduidae > Anomalospiza > Anomalospiza imberbis. The sequence goes on along the minus strand of NC_089683.1, from coordinate 68,248,377 downwards.
CTCAGTACTGTTTGAACAGAGACTTGAGTAGCTGAGTGTAAACCTCGCTGCTGTCTTCTACCCTGGCATTTGGGCTGCCACCTGCTGGGTCACACAGCTGACACACAGCAGAGTGTGTAGTGTACAGTAGTAGTACATCCAGCCACATGGACTGTTAAAACACATGCTGCAAGATATCTGGGAATTATGTCCTCCAGCTGGATTATTTTCAAAACCAAGGTGGCCCCATGGATAAATAGCACAGCTGCAACACAGCTTCTGTCCCATTAATTGACCTAAAGGCAGGTGCAGCCAGATTCCAGAACAAGCTAATCAGTTAAATTTAGCCTGCAGGAACAACGAGTGGGAGAAAGGCTGCAGTGGTTCTCTGTGAAACATGTGAGGTATAGTCAGTGTGGAAACACTGGAGTGGGAATTATGTGAATTTTGCACCCACTGCATGTGGCAAAACAAATAAGAGGCTAGACTTTTCAGCATTTTCAGAAAAAGCAAACAAAAACCTAAACAAACTCTATTAATAAAATCACTTAATATTTTTCCAGTGGCAGGAAACACTGCTCTCTGATTTCCAGAGTCCACCTTCTTTCCCACTACAACTTCAAGCTTCAAGGCATAGTAGAACTGAAGGATTTCAAGAAAATGACAGAGAAACTCATTAAATCTTGAAGCTAGTTCTTTCTCATCTACTCTGCAGAAATGGCAACACTGCTGGCACTTGGCATTTAAGCTTGAGTCTGAATGAGAAATAACTCACAAGCAATTTCAGCTTTGAGGATTAAATTTTGGTCAAGTTATTAGCACCCACAACAGGGCCTCATAATCACCAGTGTAAAGTATAAACACCTCACTAAATGTCAGCTTGCAGGGGGATGGTCAGACAAAAAATATTGAGGGAAAACATCCAAATCTATCAAATTTCTCAGTCCCTCTCTTCTTTTTCTGGATAACAGGAATGCAAAGTCCGTTTTCCCTACTAGTCACACATTACAACCCTAAGAAACAAGCATCAAAGGAAGGGGCAAGGGATCCAGTGGCTTTTCTTTCTGTATCATGGAACCTAACCTGACACCACTCTCACTAACTTAGGAGGTTTTTCACTCTTAGAGCAGCTTTGGAAATCACACTCACTGCAATACTGCATAAGGATTCAGACAGGCTTTCAGGTTGGCAGGTCTGAAATGATTTAATATTTACAGGCTGCAATTCCTACAGAATAACCTGTTGGGAGTAAACCTATAGTCAGCATACAAATAATAACTTTCCAAAGAATTCTGCTGCACTACAGAAAAAGGAAGGACAAGAAGAGGAATACAATTTCCTACAGAAATTAAAGACATTGGGTCTCCAGGTGCCATGCTGTAGTAAGTTTGATCTCATAAACTCATTCTGTTTGAAAAGTACTTTTTTTAATACTTGGAAAACCTTGTGACCAAGCTCAATAGTACTGGATCGCAATCAAACTTTAGTTTTGTGAATTTTAAACAATGGTCACCATTTTTGTAATAGGCATTGGGAATTTCATAAATCTATTATTCCAATCATATGTTACTTTAGCTATTTGATCTGTGTATTGAGCAGCACACAAAGCAATTCTTCCCAAAAATCTGCATGGTAACAAGAGATCACAAGCCATACCCTGCATTAGGTGAGTGCAGGATCCAACCTGCAAACTGCAGTCACACTGTAATGAAGTTACTGCACTGACAGAACTGCTTATGCAGTTTTATTCCTTTGCCATGCTTTACAACACTCCTTCAGAGAGTGAAATACTATTAAGCCTCATTTACAGACAAAGAAAAAAGTGCAGATATACAAAGTAAGAAGGGGAAACCTGGTTATATTCCTGAGCACTGCACAATTCTTCCTATTAAATCACAGCCCAAGGTCCTTCATCCCTGCTGTATTCTTTAAGACAGGATCTGAATCTGCCAAGAATGATATTCTCAGATACCTTAGACATTCTCATAATTAATGTAACAGTAACACTGGGACTTCTTGCTATTTAAGATTATTACAGTTGAATAGAAATGTGGTATCTGGTAGACTTAAAATTTCATGGTTTTTGTTTCACCAAAATGAGGTATAAGACATCTAATCTACTAATACTGAAGCCCTTGTCATGCCTGCAGTCCCTGCTGTATCCTGTATACTCTCCTTGAAAGCTCGAAAGCAGGGTCCCAGCTGCCATCCAACTATAGGCTTGGAAGTGTTGCAAATTTTATCATTATTAGATCTGTAAAAGTACAAGAACCAGCAACTGATTTGAGTGGAATTTGTTGGAAGATGTGGGTGGACATAATTATTTTTCTCAAGGTGGCTGTCAAAATAATAATTAACAAAATACCACTAAAAAGGCCCAAATTATCATGATGGAGTTAGCAGGTGAGAAACAAAAGTGGTTGCCTTCTAAATTTTGTTTAGTGGTAATAGTTGAAATCATCAAGCTTTTAACTTCTATTATTGACATCTAAAACATTTTGACAGCCATATACAACAAGTTTTACAAATTCATGTTTTCTAACCCAGATTTAGTATGTGAACCTAATGGATTGATTTCCCTACAGCTTGGGCATTTACAAACATAATTCTGAGCTTCTGAGACAGTTTCCCTTCAGTTAATTATTACAGAAAGCACTTTCTCAGAGCAAATTTATCCCCTGCCTGGCCTTTAAGATCATATTCACCATTTCTCAGATATTATATTTTACAATGCCAATTTAAGAATTTAGAGGAAGAGACAGAAAAGTAGATGGCATGTCAAGGAAACATCTCTGAGGAAATTTCTTGAGGGAATTTTTCTAGATCAGTTACTTGCAGTTTGTCTGTATTTAGTGATGTAAATAGGATTAGACGAAAGAGTTAGGGATTATGTGAGTAACAGTCTTGTTGGCAGAGAGACAAATTAATCACAGAAAAGCACCATGAACTGCAGCACACACTGGGCTCAACAGGTTCATGTTTGAACAGCTGCCCTGCATAACAACTTACCAGGATACTCTTTAAATTATATATTTTTTTTAAAAATTTACTTTCCTTTTCTTGGTGGTATTCTGAATTTTAAAAATTCATTTTACCAATTGCAGTTTTTTTTAGTACCCGTGACAAATAAAGTCATCAACATACACATCCAGGTCAGGCTATGTTTGTGATGCAAAGTTAATATTTGTATATGAACATGGTCAGCAACTTGGAGAACTCCAACTATTCTGCTGACAAATTTAAATTAACAACAAGGAGATCTGTGTAATTACCTAGCATTTATAAATCAACACCATAAATATTAAATGCCTCTTGTAAGATGCTACAAAAGCATAATTTTAGTATGAATGGCTATGCTGCACCACTTTAGAGTATGAATTGGCATTGGAAAAAAGTAGGTTAGGATTATTCTAAATTATAGAATGTAAATGCAAATAGGATTTTATACTACTTATGTTATTGGTGAATGGAAAGTGATACAGATGACATCTGACAAGAAGGTAGAATTAAGATAAAAACGTGTTGTCTATATTTTTGTACTATGCTCAGCTTAATTTTTCTGTCTATAGAAAGGCTGTTAATAATCTCTCTGAAATAACCCTTCCTGAAATATGACTTTCTTAGAACAGCAAAAACAAAACATGCTATTAAACAACTGATGGACTATAATTTTTTTAATCAAATAATTTTTCCCCTCACTTAAAAGTAATTCTGTAAATATGCTTTTAGAAACATACCCTCTATGCTTCATACACTAAGAGCACTTTTTCCATTTTACAATTAGTGGGGAATTTGAGAGCTAGATGTCACCCTACTTCAGCTGTGTCAGATGCAAAAGTACTAGAATATTGGTGGAGATATTCAAAATGATCCCCAGAAACTAATCAACCTGGTGAAAGTCAGTGAATTTTACTTTTAGATCCTTTATTTTTTTTTTTTTATTATTTTCTTTTTACTTTTCTCATAATATTTGACTAAACAAAATACATTCAACAGGCTTTGAATGAGTCAGTTTTATACCTGTTTAAAAGACAAGCTGAGAGAAAAGTTCTTGCATGAGTAATTTGACCAAAAGTTGAATATGAATAGAAAAATATGCTTCATGTGAGTCTCTGTTAACTATATGAATATTCCCTTCAGCCTGTACATGAAAGCAAGAAGTAATCTGGATGAATTAATTCTGAAAGGTGAGGAAAATTTTTGAAGGGGTCAAAAATGAAAAGTATCAGGAAAAAAAAAAAACAAAGCAAAAACCCAATATAACTTATAAGCTATTAAAAAAAAAAAAAAGTAACTCTCATTTACCTCAAATTTTCTGAACTGAATTCTGACTCCAAGAATTTCAGAAACTGCTCTCTTCCCACAGGGTCTTTCAAAGCTTCATCCATGCCAAATCCCCATCGTTTCACCCTCTGCTGTCCTGGCTCTTTGCTACAGAAAAAACAACAGAACCCGAAATGACCAATGCTTCACTATTCTAACAATGTGTTCATAATTTATACCAAGTCTTAAAGTTCCATGGTTTTCTCACTTTTTAGAGTGTTCATAATGTTCAGCAATGAGCAAACAGACTGTCAGTACTTATATAGGATGAAGGTAATACACAGGAAAAAAAAATTCCAACTAGGAATATTATCAGATTTTAAAAGCTGTCTTTTTTTTTTCACCATACTAGAAGCCTGGAAACTGGTTACTGTAACATTTCACACAGATTTATTAATATATAGCACTTCCCATCTTACAAAACTGTAAAACTGGAAAGACCAAAACGGTACTGCAGTGCTCTTCTGCCTCAGTATTCTCGTGAAGTACCTCTGTCTGAAATCTTCACATTCCAGAAAAGCATGTCATACTCCCTTACTTACAAAGAGGAAATAAAATTGTATACCTTGCCTCCAGTTCCCAGAAAGTAGTGTCATCTGATATCCAAGGGTTTGAGGGATCAGGGGGCACAAGAAAAGGATCATATTCCAAATACTGCTCTGTATAAGCTAATAGACTAGGAAAACAAAAGCATCAAACATTGTCAAGTCAGGAGGAGAAGAAACCTGATGAGGCTACCCCAGCTAACAAGTTACCTTGCATCAACTGAGCCATGGTAACTGTGTGTGCACACACTCAGAAGGCAGCTACAAGCTCAGGGTGAAATAGGTTTGCTCAAGCTGTTTGAAAGTGGACCACTGAAGAAGGACCATTAAAGAAGGAGGGGTGGCTCAGGTTTACCAAGAGTAGAAATAAAATAAGCTTCCCTAATACTTCCACATAGCTCCATTTAATGTTCCTTTTGGCACTAATAAATTAGATCATACAACCTCTTCCATGCACATTTGTTTTCATAAAGGAACATGTTTTATATCCCTGTGGTTTTAATCAACAGTTTCTTTAAAATCTGTTCTAAAACACTACATGTTACACAGGTTATATTTATTGGCCCTGCAGATTCTAGTGCTCCTTTTAGTTTCTCTTAAATATAGTTAATATTTTTTATTATTTCCTAATCAAAGAACATTATTCCCAGCTTTATTTTTTCAAAAATAAATCATTTTTTTCACTTTTTATTTTTATATTCAAGAATTGGTCTGACTCAGTTGCACACACTAAAAACTTTGCTTGTATTCTGGTAATTTACATCTCCCATTGTCCTTGTTTATGCTTGCTGTTTCCTTTGGCCTCATAATTTTTGTAAAATTATTGACAAGTGAGGACAACTATTCTTTCTTTTCAATTCCTATTATATTTAGTGTACATTATATTTTTACTGTTCAGCAAACAAAAAATCTTAATCTGCTGTCTTTATAAATAAATATTTATATGTATTTGCATATATGTATACACACATACACATAAATAAGTAGACATATATGCACAAATGTTTATGAGAAGATGAAGAGCAATTTGTATTTGGCCTTACTTCCTTTACTAAGCCCCAAGCAGCTCAATTTTCTGCAATGCTGGGCTTTTTGTTTTATTTGCTTTCTAGCCCCTTCCTGACAAATTTGGCCTTATTTGGAGATAGATTCCCACTAGTGTTACATCTGTGACCCAAACTGAGCCCAATCTCACTTTGTTCAAGCACTGACTGAGCTCCACACCATCCAGTTCCCTTGCTTCATCAGTGATTACCCTTTTGAAATATCAAAACAATAACCCCAGACCTATTCCCATTTAGCCTCCCTGCCAATGAAAGGTGAAACTTGTAAGAAACTTGGTCAGAGATTCTTTTAGTGACTCAGGTTTATCAGAAATTTATAATGGAATATCTGGAATATTTTTATCACTAAAAGAACTTCATACTTCTCCACTTAAAGTAAACTCTCATCAGTTACTTCTATGACATCTGAGCTCTCATGTCTCTCTTTGAAGAGCTATTTGCTGTGAATAGCTCTTTGAAGCTATTTCACACTGACATTTTTCCCAATAGTTATCAGTCTAATTGAAAAAAATAGAAAATGTGACAATATACGTACCTCTCTGCAACTTTTGACATTTTTAATCTATGTCTGTCTAATTGCATTTGCCAGTGCTTAATCTGCAAGAAAGGAAGGCAAAGAGTTCTATGAGTAATTTATTGCTTGACTCTATTTCTATAACTTTTTTTATTAGGGCTGTAATTGAACATTAATTTATCCTAGGGCACAGAAGAGAAATATATCTGAATTAAAACAACATTTCACTGATGTAGCTCTAAAATAAATTGAAGTTTCCATTAAAGGGAAAAGATCATACAGAGACAAAAAATGTGCCCAATATAACATTTTCCCTAAAGGTTCATCAACAGAAATCCAATTAGCCTTTTTTCAGATTTTTGAGGAGAACTAACACTTCTTCAGACATTTACCTTCTCCAGACTCTAACATCTCAAGAAAGATTAACAAAGTTTTAACAGTAGATAAATGTGCAAACCTATGCATGCATACATGGAGTGGTAGGTATACCCCCAAGGCTCAAATCAGTGTTGAAAGAAGAGCAAGATGTCTACAGCTGAAGGGGCTAATGGGCTTAGCTATACAATGAATCCACTCACTGGCCTACTTCCCACTGCCTTTAGGTCTTTAATACATGATACAAAAAATTTATGCTTTGTCTCATTAGTTTGGATGAAGTTACATGCCTAAATCCATATACCTGGAGACAAAGAAAAGGTTTATTAAATGTTTGCAACAGCTCTTCTGAATAACTTCCCAGTTATAATAATTTTTGAGTTTACACCTAAAAAGTTATTTCCTAAAAAGTAAATTTGAAAGTACATTTTTGTAGTAATGTTCCAAACCTCTTGGTGTAGTTCATCTTCTGTGGGTGGCTTAGTCTCTGGCACTGGCGTGTGCGTAGGGCTGTGACTTCGAATGTCATTTTGTAAGCCATAGACAGACTATGCAAAAAAATACGAAACAATGATGGTTGCTTTCAGACAATGCTTTCTACACACAGCCATAGTACGTTGTGCTCAAGGAGTTAGCCAAGATCATCTTTATCTAAAGAAACTGCAATAACCCATAAACTGAGATAAAATCGTGTTTCTGCACTAGAGTGTAAAATAAAGACTCCCAAACTCCCACAATTCCATAAAGCCACAACCGAGGATCTACTTTTATTAGGTCTCTATATTAGCATCATACTAAACATGGGGAATGACACTGAGAGATGCTATTACAGTAAGTGGAGATGACTGGTAGGTGGAGTATCCTGAGAGGTACACTAACACACAGATTATTTGGATTACTTCCAAAATTGCAATTACCGTCTGGAAAATTACACTAATCTGGACCTTTCACTACCATAAAGAAGCCAAGCTAAAACTTTCTCTAAATCCACTTTCCTTTTTAAAGCATACCTTCCTATGGGTCAACATGCAAATGCACCTCAAAGGAAGTACTTTAAAGTGGGAGTCAATCTACATGGTTATGTTGCAAAGGATTTAAAATTGTTGAGCCAATCCATCTGTACATCCCTAGAGAAATTACACTCTAATTACAACCTAATTTAGATAAAGCCAACTTCTTCCATCATTTCCAGTCATCCATTTTGGGCATAATTGTAATATAGAGACATCCTTTTCATGAAGACCTGGACAAGAACTGTCGTTAGAATTTACACTGAATTTTTAATTTTTTTTCCTTAATTACTGACAGAAACATTTTAATGTGCTTTATTCAATCTACTGAACAACATTAATAAAGCATGCAAAAAATTAATTTTATCTTCAAAATCTCTTTGTATTTCTCCAAAATCTTATGTGATATCATTCACTTAGCATTCGCAATTTTTTTAATACTAATTCAACTAAGAGCTTATGAAATATCAGCATACATTTCACGCATTTTTTCCTTGCAGCTGTAAGAAAAAAGTGCTTTAAGAAATTATGGAAATTCATTCTATAAATTTCCTCCATCTCCTGCTTTGGATATAATAACCATACTTACCTTTCTTGTTTTATGTGGATTTCTCATTCTTGAAGATTTTTTTATATCCACTTCAGTAGTGTTTACACAGCCAGGCTATTAAAAGAAAGAGAAAGGAAAGCAAAAGGCTAAATCTGTGATGGAACTTCTCTGAGCTACTCCTCCTCTTCAGTGTGCAAGACTAAAAAATAAATTCCACACCATGAAATTGAAATAAAATAAATTGCCAAGATAATGGAAACCAGTCAGTTTCTGCTTTGGTTTTGCCAAGAAAGCCATTCATTACATTCTAGCTATCTCTCTAAGGAGCATGGTTGACCTAATGAGACAAAATAAACAGAACTGTGAAATATTCATTGAAATATTCATCTCAGCTGTGAACCTCAGCTTTGCTTCAGCAGCATTTGGTTTTGGGTCAATTTTTAAAGAGGATCATGTTTTAAAATGAAATGGGAAAAAAAAAAAAGTTTTCTTTCTTTAGAAAAGAAAGGAAAACAACAAAACAGGCTTCTGCAGTCTAACCACAATATTGACAGCCTAAATAAAATTACTCTCAACACATCAGATTTGGGTTTCAGTGGTTCATTCTCACAACCCTGTGGCCTCCCAAAGCACACAAATACTCTAGTTTCTCCTAATTCATCTTCTTTTGACACTTCTCTCTAAGTACAAAATCTATGTGTTAATCTGGTATTTACCCATTGCTGGAAAAAAATGAAAATAAGTATTTTGCTCTCAGGTGAGTTTTATCTATTGATTTTAGAGGGATTACATTTGACACTGAGTAGAAACTACAAAATCTGCTCTCTAGTGGGAGCAGACTTTTACTGAAAGTAGGTTGGGTTTCTTTTTAATGGAAGTAGCTAGATATTTAATTTACTTGCCCAACAGCCAAGCTGGACTTATTATTGCTCTAATGATACAACCTCTGTCTTCTTATCACAACAGACAATGCTTGATATGACTGTAAATTTAATAAGACAAAATTTTAAATATTTCTTGTATAGGCTAGGAATTTCTTATATAGCTAAGAAAAAAAAAAAAAAAGCTTTCATTAAAGAGAGCAATGTTACTTTGCCTCTGGAGAATTTTCTAAACAACAGACTGATTTTTTTAATCCAGTATGTTTTTTTTTAAAATTAATAAATAAGTTTCTATTTTAAAGTAATAAATTAGTGTGCATTTGATCATATAACATTTGAAGTAGAAACAGTTCCTCATTGCTAATGATAAAAATAGACAATATTCTTAAGACTGCACCTGACACACTAGAATTGGGACGGTATCTTTTGTGCTTCTGAACAAAAATGGGATGTTTTGAACTCAGAAATAACTTGCAAATCTCAAAGAAAAAGGTTGAAAAATAAAAAGTTCTGCATGATGGTCAATTTAAAAGCAGAAAGCAATTTCCCAGGGCAGCATACTGAGATACAAAGTTTAAAAAAACCAAGTGGATGTACTTTGGGATTACAGCAGCAGCTGGCAGTGAAGAAGGCAGCGGCTTTAACAATGTCTACAGGCTTTGAATGTAACAATTTGAATAGCAGGCACACTTACATAAGGCACAAACTGTTATTTATTCAGTTTTCAGTTATGGTTTGTTATGCTTTTAAGCATGCTTTGAAGCTATGCTTTTAAGCATGTCCTAAATATGGAGAGGGGAAAAAAAAAAAAAAGGCATAAACCTCATCTGAAGCCTCTTATTTTTGAAGATTTCAAGCCCACCAGAAGTAAATAGGTATGGACAGATCTTGCAACTTGCCTGGGTAACTTACATGCCAGAATTGTGCACATTGATGCAAGGGGGACAAGAAATTCTGGGAGACTTTTAGAAACGAAACAAGGGCAAAGTTTTGCCGGTTGCAAAGAGGGCCGATCCAGTACTGACTTTGTACAGCACTCAGTGGATTCTTACTGACACCTGGCTGCTTAAAACCTCTCACACTGAAGTGAAGTTGCCCAGGCAGGGGCACGCAGGAGAGGCTGGTGGGGAGAAGCTGGACCAAGGTGGGACTGAAGAGAAGCTGACAGGAGAGCAGCCCCAGGACGGCAGAGGCAAGGAAGCATCAGGAAGCTTCAGTGCAAAAGGGGAGGTGGCTAAAGGGTGCATCAACTGCTCTGACAACCTGGGGTAACAATAGGAGCTTAAGACATGTATCACTACCTCTATACAATAGCGTTCTCATCATTTTATTTAAATTATATGACTGGAAGTACCTAATGTAGATTAGGACACAATTTATGTTTTCTTCTCAGCTGAAGTATATTTATTAAATTATACTTGATATGAGATGGGTTTTATTGTTTTTCTGATGCTGCCAAATTTCATCTGTAAACATTTAGGGATAAATATCAAACATTTTTTCAATTAAAATAAACACAAAAAGCTGCATTATGTGAACACTTTGCTAAAATAACTCAGCCTTTGTGGGAAAACCTCTGCTGGACAACATTTAATTTTATTTGTATGCCCTCATTAACATAATAAGTATATGTTTGAATACAATTATATCCAGCTGTGTTTTCTTTTTGTGTTGTTTTTTTAACTGTACTACCATAGTTCAAATAGTGAGATGCCTGTCAGAGTGCTCTGCTGCAAGAATCCCATTTAGTGTGTGGTATATAATTTGCATACTAATACTGTAAATAGTTTTCAAATGGATTTCCTGGAAGACTTGAGGAGTCTTCTATATGTGTAAATAGAGTGCTTATTTCTTCCAGGAGTAATGTTCTGTGTGAAAACAATTTCCCTCCAACACACACAGAGGAAAGCCTTGTGACCTTCTTGAAATTATCATACAGCAAATCATAACCAGGGCAGAATCTGGTTCTCATCAATTTTTAAATATCTGTGTGAAAAACTGTCATACATTCACTAAGTTTTTTTCATCCATCTATTAGCATGTACTTACCTCAAAGTACAAATGCCCTTGTATTAATTTACATCAAAGGACAGGTCAGTCCAGTTATGATAAATTCACTGCTGATGTAAATGGATAAATAAATAATGGACAGATAAATAATATAAAAAAAAACCCACATATAGAGGAATTTTAATCCCTACTTCAATTATTGGATAACAATGTTACTATGAATCCCAAGCAGCAGCACTTTCTACTGATGTTGTCTAGGAGGATGCATACCAGGATTCTTCTAAGAAACACAAAAGAAGGAGGAGGAACCAGAACGTACATGCCTTGATCAGGCTATCATCGGCATTTGAAGCAACCATCTGAGAGGATGTTGAGTTAAAAAAAAGAAATCCACTTGATATTAATGGTCTATCCCTGAAAACTGTGGCAAAAAGGAATATGTTAATTAAGCTCTTCTAATAGTGCTAGAGTGTATCAATTTTAGGAAACCTGTAACAACTCTATGGAAGAATTCATTATTTACATAATATGGCATGCCTGAGCCATGGTACATTTCCATCCAAGCTGTGCAGAGTATGGAGTATTTATAGTCTGCTTGCTGTACAGAGTTAAACACTCCAAGTACCCTTTTTATTGCCTGGCCATATAGACCAAATCAACATCTATTAATGTCTTTTTTGTATAAAAATCTCTTTGCTATGACGTAATTCTAGAAAGTTCAAAATATTCAATAGAGAGTAAATTAATATTTATAATTAGGTCAGCTGAAGTTTTGATGTCTTTTTTTTTTCTTTCACAAAGAAGATGGCAATTTAACTGTGAATCTACTTAAGCCAAAATAACCATAAGTTTTCATGTATCTGAGACAAATATACCCCTGTATGTGGGAGGGAATAAGCTCGTGCATTCCGATAGGCTGGGAACTGTCTGTCTGAACTGCTGCTCTGTAGGAAATGATCTGAAGGAGAAGCTGAACATGAGTCAGCAGTATCTCTTTGCAGCAATGCAGACAAACCACATACCCAGCTGCATGAGCAATAGCTTAGCCAGCAGGCAAAGTGTTTATTTCTTTCTACTCAGCATCAAAAGGAAACTTCTGGAACACCAAGACTACTTTTGAGCCCCACAAACAACACAAGAAATATATTTCAAATGGAAAATCCAGTGGAGGAATTGACTTTTTTTATGCTTCAAAAGAGGAGAGCTCATTGCTCCCTTTTGTGCCTACAGGGGGGCTTAGAGAGATAGACCTTTTCCAAAGGTGCACTCTGGAAGGACAGGAGACAGTAATCTGAAATTGCAGTTAAGGAATTTCCAATCATCTGTAAAGAAATGTACTTCACAATAAAAGTAAGAGAGGCCGTGGAATGTCCATCCTTGGTGATTTTCAAAGCTTGTTTAAGCCAAGTGCCTGGACAATCTTATTCACCTTAGAAGTCAGCACTGGTTTGACCAGGAAGTTGAACTAGAAGACCTCCAGAGGTCCCTCTCAGCCTACACTTCTGTAATGCAGCCTACTCTTCACAAGCTGCAGGGAGTGAAATTCAAATAATCCACTTTACAGAACACTCCAATCAAGTATTCACGTTGGTGTGAAATTCATCTCTCTGCCTTCCCCACCCAGCAACAGCAGAGTGGAAACAAGACTGGTATTTGCTTCCTTACTGCTGCCTCTGCCCTGCAGCAGCCCATGGTACACTCTTAATCCATTCAAACAAACATCAGATTGATTTAAGGAAATGTAATTTCACAGTCTCTTTAGCTAAAAATACATAGGTGCTATTTAAAATAATTACCTCATTTCAATATGCACACCCATAAATTCAGAGTTCATTAAAGCAGTAAATATTTAGGTAGATTGATTCACATACCTCATGCACTTTCATTGCATTTCAGTGTCAATATACTGTGAAATATATATTTTTATTTGTTTTTCAGGCATGGGCTAGCTTGTTAAGTGTAATTGCAAAATATTAAATTTTTAGATTTCCAGGATTTAAGAATTTAAAAGCCTTTAAATTTAAATTATGGACCTGGGTAAAAACATGACAGATTGTCTCTCTCACTGGAAAAGATAAAAGTCAGACACACAAACATAAAGAAAAAGCAGAGATTTAAATCTTTCTTTTACATCATATGAAATAGATTATCACAAAAGAGTAAGCTTAAAATTTGAAATTTTCTGAGTGTCAAATGTCAGAGTTGGATTCTGCAACATCTATTCTGCTATTTCTGTCATTGCTGCTATTCCTGTCATTTTTCTAGAAGTCTTCTAACCCTCAACAGTAACTATTCATATCACTTTCTAAAGTAGAGAAAAGAAGAAAATTAGGCAGTGAGTAATAAGCAGAACAGCAGAGTTCATTTTTATTTGTAGGTTTTCTATTCCAGTTTACTTGTGCAGCTATCTGAACAGTGCATAGTTAAAAATCAAGGGGAGAAGATTATAAAAAAGAAATGGAAAATTACAAAATAAAGGAATGAGGGAAAAAATATCAGTGGCACTCAGCTGGAAAAAAAAACGAGAGTTACTAGCTGGAAAAATACCCAGTTTGACTCTGGTAATGTGGGAAAGACTGTTTTTTCTCATACATAGTCTAGCATCAGAGGAGACATTAAAATCCTATATTGAGTAAGTTGTCAGTAATGGCTAAAACTGAGGATCTCATAAAGAAAAACACAGGCTACATTCTCCTGCACTGCACCAATTTTTCATTTCACTGAGATGGAAGTTATTCGAGTGTGCAGAACCCACTAAGGCTTACAAGGAAAAGCTGAGGTTTAGGTAATGATTATCACTGTATTCTGGGATTTTACCTCATTTTACACACTTGAGGGTCAACAAATAAAGAGGCTTTTTCAGTGGGAAGAGCTGCACTATTAAAAACTTTGCTGATGCAATAGAAAGTCTCACAAGAACATTCCAAATATACTGAGTACAAGTGGTCAGGTCTTTTAACAGGATTTGGAAAAATGGCTGTTATATTAAGGTCCAATCAAAGGACAGCAAAATTTCAAATCCAGATAAAAATTTCAGAAAATGTGCTTTTTAAAAATGTAGCTCACTTTATAATTACAGATCAATGAACCTAAACTAAGTGATGAAAAAATTAAACCCAGGAGCCATATCTGCCAGAACCTGCATGGGACTATGCACTGATAGTGCTGCCAGGGGAGATCTCACCAGCCTCTGTTATAGCACCCAAGGCAGCAAAGACAAATCAGTGATCACAGGGACTGGGCTACAGGAACCACTTCCTTTTAGTTAGAAAAAGATACTGTTACTTGAAACTGCAGAACCTAATAATGGGGTTAATTTGCAATCAGCTAGGTGTACCTAATCTGAAACACTCTAATGAACTGTATGATCCTCCCTAAAAGTGTATGTTTTAATCACTATTTCCATTTGGTTCAGCAGTTCTGTGAAAATAAGTCTGAGAAATCAAGTGTGTGAGCACTAGGACTTGACAACACCTCTAGTAACAAGATCCCAGTAAATCAGCAGATGTCTGAAGAAAGAGGGAAAACATTATTTTGAGTTTAGGTATTATGAGAGAAGTGGTGGATTTTTGTTTTCATTATGCAGCACAATCCCATAACTACAAATTCTAAACTAAATTGGATGGGTCTAGCTACTTAATGATTGTATTATATAATGTTCTAGTACTTAGCGTTTCATACACACATATAGTAGTGTAAAATATGAAATTATCTTATTATATGCTACTTGTAGTAGTACCATAGTCCAAGCTTCTACACAATTAATTTTAGCACAACTATCTCTCTGAAAACATGCCCTTTTGATTCAGTTGTGTGACTGATAAACAAGCAGCGTGACTGGACTTCCAACACCCACTGTTAAATCACAGTGCTTTTGGGGAGGTCACACTTGCATTATAGTTCTAATGAGAAGCAAACACAGAGACTAATATTTGGAATAAAGTCCAACAGCCATGGTAACTGCAAATGTAAATTTTAATAAGTAAGTTTGATGACAACTTTGGAAAGAAGTGGTCACTCCTATCAAGACTTCACCTCTCTACAACTCCAGACCAAGCTTCTAAAATTAGCTCACAATGTTATTAGCTTTTCCTACAGACTCATGTCTGTTAGAAATTACCTCCTCTCAGAAGTACAGCTATATCTTTCAATTACCAGCTATGAAACACAATTTTTAGGAAGCAAATCCCAAGATTGTTCTCAAGTATAGATTCTCTATGAGCATGATTCATATTTTATTTCTAGATGCCTCATAAATTTGCCAGATAATCCAGGCAAAGTTATTAAAACCTGCTGCTTGTTCTACTGACTCATTAGATATTTTCTACAGTCTTTTCATTATGTATGCATTATGCTTCTAAGTACTACCTTTTTTGGAACTCAGAATAGGGTAAATAATTGCAATGTAGGGATTCAGTGTGACACTGAAGTAAGTGAATACAACTTGGAACTTGCATAGAATAACCTCAAATTTGTTGATATTTCTTAATACAAATCTATTTTTAAAACATGCAATACATCTGTCAATATGCTGCAAATATACCTGAAAATAGTGATCTACGGTCAAGTGGGATAATGCAAAGAAATTAGTTGTACACAGCTTAACTGCTAAAACCAGCTATCAGCTGATAATAATGTAAAACCTACTGGCTTTTAATTAAGTAAATAAAAGCTTCTCATTTCTTATTATTCATTTATTGGACTGATATTTCAGGACACAGAATGTTCAATGTAAAATCTTATTGGGCTTCTTCTTTCAAAGGAAAGGATTGTCTCAATTCATAAGAATTAATAAAATCTTTGCTAGGATTAAGTGTTCTCTTCCATTGAAGGTTTTAGTAGAGAATTGTACAGATAGCATAGAATGATTTTAAATGCTCAATACTTGTCCTCAATAGCTAATTTCATTTTGACTCATTAAAGAACAGAGATAAATAATAAAAAGTTACAGATTTTTTTTTTTTTAAACTAAAATGACTGAGCAATAAACCTTATTGTATCATACACTAGAAATATATTGATGGAGAAATAATCAATTTTGCACCTACGCATAAGTTAAACACACTGTAGAGAAATCCACATGTAGAACAGGAAACTTGCCACTGGACCAATTAGTAAAACCAATACATCCTTTATTCAAGGATTGATTTGGAGATCACTGACTACTACCAAAACAACAGTAGTTCCACTGTTGTTCTGCAATGGATCTAACCAAAACGCAGAAAGGTGTGCAATTAATGGATAAAAGTTCAACTATGAGCTGTTTCTCTATTTTGGACAAGACAAATGAAGGTCAAACACCATCAGATAAAGGAGAGACATTTGATATATCAGTTTGATCAAACTTTAATTATGTTTGCAGCCAGGTAAAACTCAGATGATTTTCAAACTAAGAGATGTGAAGTCTCACTTAGTATAGACTTTAGGACCACTTAAATTTCAAAGATTTTTAGCATCTTTCTAAAATAAAGAAGCCTACATTGCACCAGTTTCCACTTTATACTTATTTGTCTTCTCAAACTAGAGTTCAGTAGTATCAGACATATGAGGAATTCCACTGGCTGTGCAAACAGAAAACCTGTTTGAAACAGGAGAAAGAGAGACACAGAGAAATTTTCAAGGAATGTAATACTAATAAATTAAACCATAAAATGTATCCATAGGAGGTAGAACATCTTAAGCCATGACAGTGATCCTCCAGTTCTCACATACTTGGTTGTTTAAGGTCAGGTGTTGTTGAAAGCTGACCTTTCAACATAAGAGAACAAGATTTGATTTTTTTATTTTTTAACATTAGTAGTCTGTGTGCCACAGGATTACATATTATGCAAAATGCATAAGAAAAGAATGTTAAAATTCAATTCTTGAGACAAGTCATATGAAATTAAACAAGAAGCTGTACCCAAGAAAATACTCCTGCACTGAAGTTTTATGCTTAATTATTTTTGCAAGCTGATTTACTTTCTAATTAGTTTTAATTTATGATATACCATTTCAGGTTCGTTGTGACTGGTTTTCAGAACCAGAAATTGCTGCATAGAAATTAGATCCATTGTATTTATTTAAGTGGTGTTTCAGTAGTATTAATTTTACTTTAGGCTGTATTAAAATTATTTTTGTGTATGTGAAGATTCCAGTATTTGCGACACTATTGCACAAGGAAACTTGTTAAATTTATCTGTTTTCTTGCCCCTTTGCTAAATACTTACAGTCATTATTGCTTTCTCTCTTTTTTTTTTTTTTTTTACCCCAAAAGGCAGGAAACTGCTGTTTTACAGATTCCATACAGAAGAAATTTAGGTTACTCACTTGAAAATAAGTGGCAACAGAAAAGCCTAATGCATCTCTGAAAAAGGAGATGGCAAATATAGGTGACATTTAGGAATTGATTATATGCCTTTTGACTTATAAGAAGATCTTTGACAAAATGCTTTGGATTAAAGCAGAAAATTTAATTCCTGCAGATACAAAGATCAATGTATAAACATTAAACTTATAAAAAAAAAATCCTTATACTTACTTCTTCAGGTTACTTTCCTAGTTTCACACAGAACTGGGTATTACTCAAAACCATATTGTCATATCATTTTTCTTGGTATCCCTCCACCATCTCATTAATTAACTATTTCACAATTTGTTACCTCTCAATTTTACCTTCCTAAAATTTCTTTTGTTGCACTCTTGCAAGAAACTTGGCTTCTTTTTCCCCATCTGCCCCACCTTTACTCAAGTATTAGACTAAATAAAAATGCTAAATAATGTGAGTACAAAATCTTCTACAAAGATCTTAGCAGGCCTGCTAGAGGGCTTATAAATATGTGCCTCAACTACATACAAGTATGGATCATAAATATTATAACCATTTTTTGAAATTAAAGCATTGTACAAGGCTTTGTTTCCTTACCAGAAGGGCAATTATCTGAGAATGACAATTCCTGGTTTGGCTGCATTCCCTGTCTGCTGTAGAGGTAACTCCCTTGTGAGGACATATGGTCGAAGAGGTGCAAAAGCAGACATGAAAATTATATGTATATATATCACTAGAGAAGTTGGTTGGCATTATTCACATTTGCTTTCAGAAGACATTTATAAATTTTCTGAAAATATTATGAAAAAGCAGAGATAAGTGTTCTCTGGCTAAACAAGTGACTGGCCCAGAAAAGTCTAGCACTGAGATAGGCATGCACCATCTTATCCAAAGTAAATTTACTGTTTTGACAACTCTCTGAGGCTGATCTTGAAGGACAGGATGAAATAATCATTAAAATACAGAAGAACCTACTGCCTGGCCCTCAGCTCCTGTTAGTGTTACCCGCCAGGTCAGAAGTCAAGGGTCATGTTCAGACCTCATAAAATACGATTTAAAAAAATAAACATAGGAAATTAAAATGATGGACATAGAGTCTCATAAAAAGAGAGAGAAGAAAAAGGTGTGAGATGTGTGACAAAGTTTAAGATATTCGAAGAACACTGTTTTCCTAGTTTGGTGCTAGGAAGCAATGGCAAAGAACACACAAACCCAGACATACTCACCCCAGGTATTTCACTGTCATGTATTAAATCACACAAATACTTTTTTTGTTTTTCATAAAATCATAGAATCATCTAGGTTGGAATAGACCTTGAAGGTGATTAAGTCTGACCTTTATCAATACTTTATATCTATGTTTTCCCAAAGAACCAAAATATCACCATAATCCAACAAACCAGTAACAGCAATGGGAATAGAAATCCTGTGGATTGGGTTTAATCAAGTTATAAATGGCAGAATGAAAGAACTGGCTCACATTTTGACTGATGCTCATGCTTTATCAAATCACACTGTGACTAAACTTTGGAGAGGAACACAGGCCAATGCAGTTTTCTAGCACATGCGTTGCATATTTCCCATCTTCATTTTAAAATCAACTGCACAGAAACCTGCTAAATGTGACTGTAATACAACCAACACAGACTGATGGAAAAGGTCAGAGAGGCATTGGAGAAAATTAAATGCTTTTTCAAGTTTTTACAGTTACAATGTATATAAGTGACTTTCAAAGAAAAGGATACTTCCCCCATTATCTTCTGAATTAATCTCAATCTTAGCAAGTATCCAAAAGGCCTTTTTTATTGCATAAATGTATAACTCAGGAAGAAAAGTGAATAATTTGTAGCAGCAAGAGATCAGCCATCTTGCTTGTTACCTAAAACAGTTAATTTTAGAGCAAGCCACAACTACTTTGCTCTGACTGTATTTAGTGTGGGCTTGATAATGTTTTACAGGATTTACTGCTTTAGTACCTGATTGTCCCTTTTTAACAAGTGTAAGATAATGGGGTTTAAAAAGAGATAATAATTCAGGAAGGATGAAACAAGTTCTCTTTCAAAGGCTTTAATAAGGAGCATGACATTTCTTTTTGAACAAAAGCAGATTTTCATTTTCTTTCTCCTGGAAGTAAGTCACTTCTCCAAATTAGCTTGATTTGTTATTGTTTCTGACTAACACCTTAATCCTCCTAAACATTTTTTGCTTGTTTCCACAGTCTGTTATCAATAGATGTTTCAAAATTATGAAAATAATACACTTTCTAGGCAGGTGAAAAGAAGAGAAAGATTTTTAAGATATGTTTACCCTGCTATCAAAAAGAGAAATGCATCACTATATGTGAATAATACTAATCTCAGACCTATGACAGATACTGGCTCTACTTTAGAAA
The DNA here is from genome assembly GCF_031753505.1 of Anomalospiza imberbis. NCBI lineage: Eukaryota > Metazoa > Chordata > Aves > Passeriformes > Viduidae > Anomalospiza > Anomalospiza imberbis. The sequence continues at coordinate 68,228,427 of NC_089683.1, read as the reverse complement.
TAACAGCATGGACTTCATCCTAGGCCTGCTGCTCAGGATTGCAAGGGAGTTTATACAGCTCTCCTTGACACAAATTTCCATGGCTTTTCTATGGCTGGTATCTGAACTAGTAAAATTAAAACTTGTTTGGGAACGTCTCTGCAGGCTGCAGTTATCTACAGCTGAAGCTCAGCGTTATTCTTTTTAACTGCATGCCAAGATCTTTCTACATAAAGCAGAAACTGGAATTTACAGAAATGCCCAAGATTGCACTCCACATACCCTGAAATACACATAACAACCCCCAGTCTCCCCCTCCAAAAAAAAAAAAATTTAAATAATTAAATAATTAAATAAACATGGAATGGAAACTAAACAGTGAGATAGTACAGCTGTTCTATTAACTGTCTCTCAGAAGAAAATTGAAGAATATATGATTATTTGAATAAAACTTTCCAAATCCAATTTCTCTGGCTTATCTCCAAGCATCATCTCAATATGAAGACCTAGGAAAAGTTATGGGCCAGCCAATCAAAAGTTAACAGTCATAATGACTTTCAAGAATTTGTCTGACCCTCAGACTGTGGCATAAATCTTCTAGAACTTCTGTAATCACCTGCAGGATTGCGTTCGACTTGGCACCTATGAAACAGTGGTGTTTTTTGAGGCAAATCCTCTTTACATGTCAAACCCTGGTTCATTTACTTTATTTTAAACCTATGAGTCACAGTGACATTTCTGATACCAAATCATCCTCTTTTTCTGCATCACAATTCTCCTGGCTCCACTGCCATACAGCTGTTCTCATGTCCCCCTTTCCTGTAGTGTACTGCTCCACTGTCCTTTAGGAATGATGGCTTGCTTCCCCCTTCTGCTCCTTTCACCAACTTAAAGTTGAAATACAATGCAAATGTAATATTCATAGTTTATATTTTACATGTAAATCTTCTGTATCAGTACTGTAGCTAGGTAAGTAACAAATATAGCAACAAAGCAACTAAGGACAAGGATGCCTGCAGGAAAACCCTGAAAAAATATTTATTTACTCACCTTCAACCAACCAACCAACAGTAATGAAACATTTGATCCTCAAAACTCATTTTCAGTAAAAAAAAAAATACATTGGGGTGGATTTCGAGCTATGTTGTCACTGCACCTAGACTCTGAACTTTTATCAAAAGGTGAAACACTGTAAATAAAAATAAGCATTATACACAGATTCCCATCCAAACATTATCTTAAAAAATGTTAAAAAAAATTTAGATCTCTGGAGTTACAGATGGATTTCTGTAAGTTTTTGGGAGGCCTTCAGGAGGCTTGAAAATCCATTACAAATTGTAACTAGCTCTAGCATCACACTCCTCTTTTCAGTCCTTTTGTGTTTTATCTTTTGCTCTTTTCAAAAGAAGCTTCTGGATGTTACTGTGACAGCAAATTCATAATGGTGTTTTCAAAAATATTATTTCACTGTCTCTTGAGAGGAGCAGTTTAGCCAAAGTATGAACCTCTCCATTCATCTATTTATATCTTCTAAAGCCAGAAGCCTACATTGCTGACTGTAAGCCAGTCTTTTGCCTCTGATATTTCCTAGGTATGTTTACAGCCAGATTAAAAACATCTGCTGGACCAGGCAGATTTATCCACAGTTCAGCCAAAGCTCTTAATCAGATTCAATTTCCTCTTGTCCTAGTCCCTTTTACTCTCTTGAAGCTTCAACAATTCATCTCTTCCAAACCTGACAATAACATCTCATTCTCAGATTCAAAATCTTTAGATCCATTTCTGCAGTGAATATAAAAGCTCCCTGCACCTTCACAGGTCTCAGGTCCACAGTATTTTCTGTTTATTCCCTATGTAGCTCCAATCTACATCAGGTGGAAAACTGTTTTCTGTTCTCCTTCCATGTTTTATGTCAGTGATTAGACAATAATGTCCCAGTCTTTTTGAATGTATTTCCTGTGGTTGGAATCTTTCACATCAAGTTGTTTTCGCTACCTGACATTCTAAATCCTACCTAAAAATCCATTTCTTCTGTGACTGCTGGAGTTCCACAGTCACAGATGTAAGCTGACCATGGTCAAGTTTATTATTTTTTATTTAAACTTTCTCATTGCATTCTACTCTTCTACACGTGTCATTACCTAATTTTACTTCCCCACTAAAAGTAGCTTTCCCCAGAGTCAGAGCAAAAGATGTAGTTCATATATGATTTCATTTGTAATTATACCAAACTGCATAAACAGAAAAAGAAAGCTTAACTCTAGGTAAGGAAAAGCAATATTGTGTTGTAGTAAAGCAAAAAAAAAAAAAAAATTGTACAGTTTAATTGGAATTATTGTAACAATTGACATTCTTTTTCACAATTTTGGCACTAAAATATAGTTGAGTATGTAAGAAAAATTTTTTTAAAGATTTTTTTCAGATGGACTTTGACAAAGAACTCAGACAAATCTTGTTTATACAGTGATTCCCACAGCTCAAAGCCAATATCTAACCTTTATGTACTTCAAAAATATCTTGGAAACATAACTAGAGTAATGATAAAAGGCTTAGCAAGCAAAAAAAGCAGACTAAAAAAGAAAAATAGTCAGACTTATTTAAGGGTATTTTTAGTTATGCTGATAATTTCGGTTGTGTGACTCATACCCCAGGAAACCTTTGAGATGGTAATAATCAAAGACAGGTACCTTCTGATTCAAGAAACCAGGCACAACACATCTATTCACTAAAAATCATGAACCAGATGCATACACATCTGAAGTCTACAATATCAGATTCATATAAACTCTAGATCCTTAAAAGAGGGAGGCAAGCCCCAATCACTCACCCTACTGCTGTTTTACTTGCACCCAGGCTACCCCAAAGCTCCACAGAAGGTGACATTTATCAGCAGCCCTGCTCACAGACCCAGTGCCCCCACCAGCACTCACCACCGGACGGTGCACATCCCAAAATGCTCTCTCCTGACTGTCAAGAATCTTCCTCTCTATCTTGTCTCTCTTCTTGTCAACTCTGTCAATGTCATAGGATATTTAAAAGAAACAGTGTTGAGGACAGTAATTTTAAACATAAAACGTGTCCAACCACTTCCCCCTCCCTTCAAAAATCATGCTTATCTCCAAAAGAACTTACTTTGCTTGTGCTTCAGCTTGCATAAAAATAAACTCCCATTTCCGAGCAAAAGCTCGCTGTAGCCTGGCCAAACTCTCCTGAAAACACATCACAATTTTAGTGGGTTAGGTTGGAAGTTATTTGCTCTTTAATAGGTTCTGGTTTTATCTTTCCCTCCGCTCCTCACCTCCCCCCCACCAAGATGTAATACAAATCATTATATTTGTGTCAGTGTAAATGGACCTTACTTATCTGATACGAAGTTTTTTCTTGACACCAAATGAGATGGAATACTTTTGAATGCCTCAACTATTTTAGTTTTTAAACTCTGATAAAAAGGGTAGATGCATCTTTCAGCAGAACATTTCTGAAACATTTTTATATACTGCATGCTATCTTAGCAATTTTGAAATAGTCAAAGAAACATCCTTGTTTTGAAAGTACATAATAATGAAAGATAAAAGCAGTTATCTCCATACTGGATGATCCACATGACAATTCCTCATCAGTCATCCATGCACATGGTTTCCACTGCACAGTGTTGGCTGCCATTTTTGGTAGTATAGCCAAACCCCCACAGCTATCCTCATTTTTAAAAATGCTGTATAGTTGTTCAATATTGTACAGGAAATGTATCTATCCTACAGTCTACTACTAATAACAGGAAGAAAATTTATAAAATCATTGCAAAATTCTTTCTTCCATTGATGATGGAACATTTTCACTGTCTCCAACAGAGCTTTCTAAATCTCTTCCCAGCTTTAACAGCAGCAGTATGCAGTCTTTTTAACAAAAGTGTTGTTTTTAGTATATTTCTATGCATTGCAAATGTATCTCTGTGCCATACTCACTGAAAATGAAGACTACAGAAAGAGAAGAGCAGACTTTCTAGAGATGTTGTCAATACCAGAAAAGGCTCTCATGGATTGTACATTGAAGGGGAGTTTTCTAAGGCATGTGAGTATAAAATTTTGCATGCCCCACAGTGCGGCACACTGAAAAACAAGCTTGTGCCAACAGAAGCAATACAGTGTGTCAGCATGGTGCTGTGGCTGGAGTATCTGGTGTGTTGAGAGGCCTGGCTGACTATCCTGCTATCAGGTCACAGCAGCACAGCTGGACAGCTTCCAGCACAGAGACAGGGCTGTTTGTGAATTTTATGTTGACAGGTTCTTCAGGAACTTTTTGGGGGTAGAGTTGGAATTCGAGACATCTCTCTCCTTATTGAATGCCATCCTCATCAGCTAATCCAACTCCCTCTTTTTCAAGCTCTTCCTGGCCCCAGTTATCTTACCTTGCTCGAGGCACAGCACCACTGTCAGGGAGTAGGAATGCCTCTAGTCTGACCCTCTTTGCCTCTCATCTAGCTGATGGGAAAAGGCTCAAGTGTCAGCATCACTTATAAAGAATAAGATTTACATTCCTACATCTATCAAGAGCTTTTGGAAATATTATCAGGGATCCTTTGTTCAAACCTTAAATGATGTAGAGAACAACTGCTTCCAAACACTCATGGTGTAGATGGGATTTGTGAAGTTATTTGTGATCCTGGCATGGGGATCTGAGCAGAATAAGATTAGAGATGGACTGTAATCTCAACATTTGTCCAGCTAGCCTTCATTATCATCTCTCAAATGCCATTTAGGACTACTGAGCAGTGTTAGACCCACAAGCTGGAAGAACTGGATAACTAATAGATTTTCACACATAATGCCTGTAGTTCTCATGATTCACATTATTTCACAGGCTCATCAGGCCCAGGACAGAAATTTACTTTTTGCCAGGTACTTACAGCTTCATAGTCTGCTAGTTCTAGCCTTGCTTTGTTTTGCATTGTCCGCTTGCAGAGGTAAACAGCTGGAACAGAATAAAATAAACAGAATTTGCTACGATCTCACAAACATGGCAGATCAGAAATAAAAGCTTCATGTCTGGTTTAAAGATAACTTTTTTTTCGTTTGATTTCTCCCTTTTTTTCTTGAAAGCTTTAAATATGGGATCAAGGCTGCCAGGATTGTAACTGAAATGATGGATCAGATACATAGGCTCATTAAATAATAATAAAATCTGCTTTATACAACAGACATCATGTGCAAAATTCATGAGGTACTCGAGGTCAGGGTTTTTAATGGCCAGGGAACTAGCATATTAAATAAAAATGACAAAGACATTTTTCTAACTGTCTGTGTATAAATCACAATGCATAAGAGTTTTATCAGGAGCTGCTGCCATACTAGTCAAATAGGATTGTAAGAACAGGAATACATGGTTTTATTTATTTTGACTCTGTATTTAGAAAACACAAATTTTCAACCTAAGAAGATTTTAGCTAAAAAATAATTCTAGATAAAATTCATGTCTCAATGTCCCATACACATTACTCTGCTATAACTGATACTTAAACTGGAAAATGATGTGAGACCAAAAAATGAAAAAAGAAAGTGTCATCTGTTACATATGAGAAAAAATATTCTTTCATTTATTTTCTAAATCAAAAAATCCTTCACAAGACCTGTCCTTCCTCTACTTCATTCAGACAGAGCAGAATCTTTGGTAATAAAATGCTGAAGTACACTTTCAATAAACTTTATTTAGCAGCAAATACTTTCCAAACAACTCTGAATATTTTACAGATTCCCCCACCAGTGAGACAATGAATGCAGCACAATTCTTAATTGTGCAATATTTACCCACTTCATTACTTCAGAGCACTGCTCATGTGAGATGGATGAATCTTTTGATCAGAGTAGGTAATAAAACCTTATCTGTTATCTCTACAGTCAGCAAAAAGAGTCCATAGTCACTGGTTGTGCTTAGGAATGTTTCTGCTCCCTGACTGCCAGCTGGTCTACTACAGGAGCAAAGCCTCTCTGGGAAATAACTTCACGTGGGAACTTATTTCTTTCTAACTACAAAGAAGGAGGTGCTCATTTTAGATATAGGTTTGAATATTAAGTTAGTCAACTCAAATACAGTTTAAGATTCCATGGAAATATTTATTCCTGATAGGACACCTGCAAATGCATGCAAACCCACTCCAATGAATGTTCTTTTAGTTGAATTGATTACAAGCACTTCTACCTGCAATTAAGGGTATTACTTGATGTAAAATGATTTATATTTTAATGCAATTTTTTTCTTTTCTTCCCCTCCTCTTTTCGTGTGTGTTATTTGGTCTATTTTCTTTTATAATATTTCACTTTCCACTCTCATAAGAAGCTATGGTCTCTTTCTCTATTCCCTGCCTCCCCACATACCCTCTGGTTCCAAGGCAGTTTCTGTGTCTACAAAATCTACAAAGACAGATATATATCCATGTCACACACAGCAGACAGTTTCTATAGCTTTCATGCATTTTAATATTATTATACACTTACACTAATGCATTGGCATGCATTCTGAAACATCACAAAAAGATGAGGGGATGAATTTTGGACTTTTTGTACTTAGGTTGCATTCACAATCAGTACACTGGTAACAGATTCTTGAGGAGAGATATGGTCTTTGTCATTTAGCTTCTTTTACAGCTAAAGCATTCATTTACAGCTGAAGCATTCTCCTCTTTTCCTTCAAAATTGGTTATTTCATTAAACATGAAAAAAAAAAAATCCTGAGCCCCTTGTAAATATTAGCAATAAAATACACACTTTATATAAGTGTTTAGACAGTTCCGAGAATTCCAGGGGTCAAAATTTGTCTACCAATTTAATACCAACTGAATAGAAACAAAAAAAAAGCTCCCTGTTCCTGCACTTGATCAAAACTTTTAAACCACATTCTTATAGTCCCAGTACAGGCAGTTTTAATTAGTTTAGCTCTTCCTTGAATTCCACTGTGGGAAAATTTTAGGATTATATTTCCTGATACCTCCTACAAAAATCCTTGTTCCAGAGGTAGCTGACTGCTCATCTTTTTGTCAGGATAGATTACATCAAAAAAGTATCTTCAGATAACAGAGATTTCAACACCTGAAAAACAACCAGCAGGTCACCAGGAGACAAATTAGCTTGACACATTATTAATTTAATACTGTGTCTTCACTGTGTAACTCCACTGCAGTTACTTTCCCTGCAGGGTTCTTTTAATGGCCCACTTTGCTCCCAATCCATAGTAAAGTGTCCATATAAAGATGTTTTGTTTTCATTAAGAACATAACTTGGACAGGACTCAAAAAATCATATTCATCCCTCAGACCCTTTTTTTTAACTGAAATATCCAGATCCCTTCCCCTTCAGAAGAGCCTAATGGTTAAAACACCTGTGGCTTGGATTCCTTATGCCAGAAATGTTTCTATGTGCCACTGTGAATAGGGTAGAATATGCCCAAGTTAAAATTACTATTGTGGGAAGTACAGCATATCCACTAGTATAGGAGAAAAAAATGCTGGAGGACATTCCTACTCTGACTCAATTTATTGCCATTTCTATGTGCTAACAATTACATCCTTATAAAAGTGCATGTTTGAGCCTCTATTTAACAGCTAACTGTACTGCCACAAAAAGTTGGCAGCAGCTCAGGAATTTGTCTTCACCAGTTTACACTATCACATTATTTGACTTATCTGTAAAAAATTCAGCAGCATGTTGGAAAGCAAGAATGTGAAAATCACCCTCATTTTCAGCCAGGTCATTTGAAGATATAGTGAGGTTTTGTTTTTCTGACATTTAGGACAATGAGATTTGAAATGTGGATGCTCCCACCTTTCACAGGCACCACTCCTTTTCTGCACCAAATCACACATGAAGTAACTGTACTTGTCCAGTAGCTGGACTTTGAGGATGTCAATCAATTTCCCTCTCAAAGCAGAGTCAGGATCTCCCAGAATTTCATGAATTATGGTGTCTGCTTTTCCAATCCCATATGTTGACAGTGTTTTTACACTTTCATAAGAAGTGCAGCCTGTAGGAAGGATCTCCAACTAAACCTCTCTATTTCTGTATATAGTTCTCTATTTATCTATTCCACAAAGGTCCTGGTCAGGGCCCTCAGTACACCAAGGAGCTGTAATTCCACCAAGGAGCCCATCTAGGGGTTCCACTGAGGCCTGTACTCAGGAACTGTGCTCAAGCCTAGCTATTCCCCCAGGAGCAGGCTTGAGTTGTGTTGTAAATAGATTTCTAATGAGCTCTGTAGCCTATCCATGCTGCTACCTTGCTCCTGCCTGCACTCTTGCCAACCTCAGTTCTTGTCCACCTTCCCTTGCTTGCCACTCCCTGACAAGGGTGGTGAAAAATGCTCACCATGGGGATGAATGATATGCAAGGAACAGGGTCTGATTAATAACCTCAATTTGCTAAATATGGACTGCCTTATACATTTATTTTTAGAGCCAGTGTATTCTGATGGATTTTGCAATCAACATAATTGCCTCTACTAAAGTGAATTATGTATTAGATGCTATAGCTTGTGCTTTAGAAGTGACTGATTACCATAAGAGAACAGATTTGCCAATAATTTTAAAGGCCATATTAATTTGTAACATTTCATAATGAAAGATGGTCAATGGTGTTTATAAATGGGTATTTGAACAACAAACAAGTATTGAAACACATTTCTAGCTGTGCAGTAATTACAGTCTTCTAGGTCTTGAAAAATTCTGTTCAGGCATTCACAAAAAACGGGCAGTCTGAGAGTTTCAAGTGAGACTACAAAGCCAGAGTGGCATAGAGAGGATGCCTGTACTTTCCCTCTTGCAAGTTTCTAAACTGTCACACCCAAAAAAATATTTTCATGGTTCGCTACATACTTCCTATTCTTGACTGTTCACTTGCATTTGAAAACTCCTAAGAAACCTCTATAGATTTTTTTCTTTACATAAGATCATAGAGATTATGACACATTTCATTCTAGACTCAAGAAACTGGGCTGAGTACACATTATATTATACACATTTACTCAAAAAAAAAAAAAACCCACAAAAAGCCAACCCCAGAACTTTCACCCAAAACCCACACTGGGGAGTTTTATCTTGTGCTAAACAGGAGCTAAATCTTGCCTTTTGCCACAGTGGAGCAAAGGCCACAGCTAAATTCAATGGAAGTTCAACTGGGCCTCTGAAGACCACAGACTATGGCACCTACACCCCCACCACCATGTACACAAACTTCTTCCATATCTGTGCCAGAGCCAGTGGGGTCACAGCTGGATTCATCCTTGACAGTGAGCGTGCTTTCAGTGAACGCTCGTTATCTCCACTGAAGCCAGGTTAAATTTATGTACTCCCTGAGCCAAAATCCTGTTTTCGGGGTCAGTGTGTATAAGCCTAGTCTGTATCTAAAGAGCAAAGAAAATAGCAAGCACTGCAAGGTCAAAGGGCTTCAAAGTGCCCTGACAGACAGCTCTCCTTCTATAAGCAAGTTCCTGCTTAAGATGGAGAATTACAGGACAATCAGCACAAAACGTGACTGCAGGATGTAAAGCATGAAATTAACTCTTTTATTTAAACATTGGGATTTCTAGGGCTATTTCATACCATCTTTAGGTCACCTCTGCTCTTAGTCAATAGAAAAAAAATTGCCCTTAGCAACACCTATTGAGTTTCACTTAAGTCTTAAAAATGGGTCACCACAGAGCCTCGTGTATCTACAAAAGAACCACACTCCTAAGTAAATACTAATAAAATTAAATTAGAAGGAAGACCATGATCAGGTTTATGTACATTAAACTGCCAAATTGTCAAAACCTTAACTTATGAAACAATTCTCCCCATCTCCAGTCTTCACTCTTTGATCCTATTCTTTCCTATAACACTTCAGGAAAGCAATTCAGTTATAGGTTTACACAAGCAGAGGACTTTCTTACATAAACAAAGGACAAGAAAGAAACCAAATTTCAAACTACCAAGAGATCAAGAATTAGAAAAAGGCAAATTCATCTTCAACATACAGAAGTCCCCAGATGATGATGGCTTTGGAAAATCCTGCAGGGTGACAAAAAACGGGTATGGGAGAATGGTCACCCAAGATCAGACAAAGAATATCCAATTGTCAAATACAATTTAAAACTATATCCATTGAATCATTTAATGCTTGTTGATATTATCATAATGCTTTCAACTTGCCATTATGGTTATATTTGCAGAGAGTAGGAAGCCTACAGTTTCAGGGACAATGGGGCAGGAAAAGGCATGCAAGGTAGAGCATGTCAGAGTGCCAGCATTGCCGCCTCCCCACCCTTCTAACATGGACCAGCCACAGTGATGGGGACCTCAGCCTCAGCGCTAAGATCCCATTATGGTTAGCATTCAAATAGCCACAGAGCCCACAGGGACCCCGGTGCTGGAGAAGACATGCCACAGTGATCACAGCAGCACACCAACGTTGCACCTCCACACCTTTCTAATCTGGATCCCTCATGTGATGGGATGAGGGGAAGTCACATGAGGAAGGGCTGAGGTCCCTTGGCTTTTCAGCGTAGAAAAGAGAAGACTTAGGGGAGCTCTTATTGCAGTCTACTGCTTAATTTTCAGGTGAAGAGGAGGGGAAGGCAGTGATCTCCTCTCTGTAGTGACCAGTGACAAAGCTGGAAGCTGTGTCCGAGGAGGTTCAGGTTGGATATATAGAAAAGGTTCTTCACTCAGAGGGTGGTTGGGCACTGGAACAGGCTCCCCAGGGAAGTGGTCACAGCACCAAGCCTGACAGAGTTCAAGCACCGATTGAAAAATACTTTCAGGCACATGGTGTGATTCTTAGGGTGTCCTGTGCAGGGCCAGGAGCTGGACTTCAATGATCCCTGTGATTCCCTTCCAACTCATGATATTCTATGAAACCTATTTAGTTTATTCACCAAAGCAACTTGAAAGCAATTCAGAAAATTCCAAGTTATGTTTATAAATATCAGAATTCTGATACAAAATTTTATTGTTGTTTATAGGAGACCTAGATGCAGATTATCAATGCTTTTAAAACAGTACTGCAGAAACATGTACTTGCACCAGTTTTTATGGAAAGAATAATTCAGGTAAGCACAAAACTCTGAAATGGTGAGATGACTGGAAAGCACTATCAGGAAATGCCTTCTGGTTAGAGACCTCATTGCAGTGATTTGTCAATGTCAGAATCAGCAAGGATCAGAACAAAATTCAGGCCATGCTTGTTGAAGTGAGACTTTCATTTCATCATTTATATGACAGAGATAGCTTCTAATGAGCGGATAATGTATCTATACAGAGAAATATAACGGTATATGAATTCAGAGTGGGAAAAAATACTGTAGATCACCTCTTCCACCTATCTGCTAATATAAGTGTCTTTCCTAAAGCTCATTTGATTTGGTTCTACACAGATCAAATTTTATGCATAGCAAGCACTGACACCAGTCACATTTTTCTTGAGAAGCTTCTATTCTTGTTAGACTGTAGTGACACTTAGTCCTGTCACCAAGATCTTAGTCAATATATTCTGTATATATATCTTCCTAAAGGCAAGTCATTCACTTAAAGAGTCCCAGTCTTACTTTAGTAAATTACTTGAGTTCTGGTAGGAAATGTCTGTTTCTTACTACACCTAGAAATCCAGAAAATTCTGAGAGATGGGTCCTTAACATAGGGATCTGTATTAAGGACTTTAAAGAATTTATTGCAGGAGTCGTTGCTGACATATTCTGACATTAGCTGTAGAAAAAATGGGAACTGAGAATCAAGGATTGAGATTATAGAATGGCAGAGCTCTCCAAAAACTATTCACACATCCTTTGTAAATTCTCATGGCATGAATTTTAACAAATATTTATATATATATGACAATTTGTATCAGAAGTGCTTCTCTGCTACCAGTTTTGCCCCAAGCTATTGACTCATAGTTATGGGTTGATTTCCAGAGATGCTGAGAACATGCAGTGTTCCAGCAGAGTTCAGGTAAGCAATAGGGATCAGTATTTCTCAAATACAAATTGCATACTAATATGCTGTTGCCAAGGAAATCCTTCCTGTGCATTTGGGCAAAGAAAATATATAATGTATTCTCCACACAGTTCTTCTTCCAAACAGTCACTCCATGACAAAGGGTACAGAAAGACAAATGGGAGAGAAAATTCCTGGACTACTCAAATTTTCATAGAGGAATTTGAAGCTAAACATGTAAAATAAGTAGGCAAGAGACTCTAAACAGAAAATTATATGAAAATTTTCAACATGTGAAAAACATGATACATGACTACAGTTACTTTTTGTACAGTATGCATTTTTTAGCATTACTGTGGGTTTGGGATAGAAGAGGGAAATGAGCCAGGTGAAATGGCTCATATTCAGAACAGAGCAGCAGAGACAAAACATGGAGAGGCCTCTGTCAGTTTACTTTGAAGCGATAAGAAAGTATCTTTAGGAAGGAAGTGTTGTTCAGACTGACTTGTTAGCTGATTATCAAGTAAATTTAATAAGGAAAGACTTGTACTCTCTTAAAAATGCTGGAGAACAACAATGAAACAGCTTTGGCACAGCAAAAGTAAATGGCTACCTCATTTTACTATAACACAGCATAGATAACGAAGTGATGACTATCTAAAGAGCTGCAGCATTTATCCAGACAAGTATCTCACACTTTAAATGGAGCAATTAATTAAAACTTACCCCAACCCCCATGATTGCTCTAATTTCCTAGGAGACTTCTTTTGTAATACATGACTTTACCTGGAAGTCTACTGAAAATATGTTACATTTTCAAAACTTGTTCTTCTACACAGCAACAGAATTTAAGAATTTGCTTTGAATATAGAGAAAAACAGTCCCATTTAGCATAATTTAAAGTTCACATAGTCAAGTGCTCTTAAACTCCTGCATTATCAGTTTTTTACTGTGTTCTCTATAACTTACCAACATTCTGCAGTCCTTCATTTTTAACTCATTTGAGAGAAATGCACACAAAAAAAATATAATGGTCAAACAACATCCTGTTCCAACTATATAGATGCAGTTGACTTTTAGTCTTCTAGTATGTCCAAACCTCCTTAAGACTATAAGTGACTGTAGCACTTTCTAAACTTTATTCTCTCTCCTTTGAGCAGATTTCTTTTTTTATTATGCATTTAATGCAGATTTTTTTTTAATATGCATTTAACTGCAAGAAAAAGTCTGATATGTCAAAGATACTTTTGAGTCTAACTATCAGCAAAAGTTCACTAGGGAAAATGAGTAAAAGTTACTAATTCTTCTTATATTATGTCTGAAATTTTTATAAGCCTTACATATTCAGAAATAGGTTAAATTAAGCCTAAAGAATAGGAAAAAAAAGGCAAGTAATTGCCATTTTGTTGTGAATGGAATTTTCCCCTATCGTTTGATATTTTATACTTATTCAAAAAAGAAGACAGTAATGAACTAAAGGCCTCAAATTTACAACAGCTGTGAGTCAGTAAACCTCCAAGAGCACCTGACAGGTTCCATTAGAACTGAGACCAAATGCACATGGTATAACAATTTTATGTGTGGCATTATATTTCCCCTTTCTGGGATGCAATTGTCTTAACCAGCCTCCCAATTTAACTACTTCTTAATGACATGACCTGTTTATAATATGACAGGAAAAACAATCCGTCAGTTACAAAATTATATCTGTAAAAAAAGAGAAGATAATTACAAGCAGGTCACGTGCTCAACCACTGGCTGTGTTCATTACAAGAGCCAGTTTATCTGAATTGAGATCCAATTCTATTTGTCACAAAACCTAATCATAATTCAGGAACATGACTTAACTCACAGGAAAAAGCAAAGTTATTTGAACTACACTAGTCTTAATAACAGTAGTTGCTATTATTACTATTTATTTTCACTAACAAAAACACTCTAAAACCAATGGGATTCTACAAAGAACAACATGTCCTGCCTGGGTGGACTCCAAGACATATGGCACTAAAATGGGACTTCAACAGATGGAACCTAAGGACTTGCCTTTGTAAAAATTATTTGCAATTTGAGGAATCTCTCTTGACAACACTTAAAGCATGATTTTCAGGAAAAAGGAGGGAGATTTTCAGCACTTTATGAAAATCGACAGTTTCTCAGTAACCTCAGAATGATCATAGTCAATATTTTGGAAATTACAATCAAAAGGCTATTTTCCATTTTGTCATAACTTAATCCAAGCCCTCTTTTTGCCACTACAACGTAGCAGTGCACTACAGCTTTATTATGGCAATGTGTCTGTGGTTTTTTGACATATCAGAAGATTCTGTTTGTATGTCTTTTTCAATTATACTTTCTACAGAAAAATATTTTTTTCAAGGCAAATAATTGCTATTACAAGCTCATATAGATAAAATTATATTTTAGAGAAGATATTAACATGTTATGCAAATATGTAAGGATTATTTTTTTCTTAGTTAGTCAGGTAATAAACTAAGACACAGTATCTCAATCTCATTTAATTTCTTGTTTAAGATAAATTATTTTCCTGGCAGTGTGCTACATTCTGGACAGTAGCCCAGTAATGGATAAGTAAAGATGAATGGTTAGGATTAATTTTTAAATAAAAATAAAATTCTACAGTATTTCCAACGGCTTTTTAAATTAGATTAATGGCAAAGAAAGTGATTTGCCCTGTTAGTTACTTTGATCAAGGAAGATTACAGCGAGAGTTTGCTTTTTGCTGGTCTTGAGGGACTTCTAATGCCTGCTACAGTCAATAATTTTAGATGGCACAGCTTTAAGCTTGTTCAGGACAAGTCCATTAAATTGGTAGCACTACACAGCACCATAATGCATGATAAGTATGAAATGCATTTGCATATCTGCAATAACATAAATTCTATGTACTATATTTTCCAGGAAGTAACAATTACTGTGAAAATCTGCAGAACATGCAAACCTACTTCAGATTTATTTTGGTTCCTTAAATATTTTGATTAAATATTTTGATTTTCCTGTATTCCTCTGATCACCACTGTTTACAAGGGAAATGCTACTTTCTGGGACTTGGATGATGCTAACCTAATAAGAACAGTATTGAAAAGGTGCCTGAAAAGTTTATTTTCCTGCAAATGCTCCAGCATTATCCAGTTTTGGTGATGCACAGTCACTTTTGGTATCTCCAGTACAATGCTCTGGCCCTGTTGCATGGGGAAGCTGTGGGTGTGTTTCATACAGGATTGCACTTCTGGCTCATGACATGGAAGGAGCAATGAGATAGCAGGATTGGAGGGTTTGCTTCCCCTTCCTTCTCTCCTCTGCAACCAAAGAGCTTACTTCAGCAACTGAAACATATTTAAATCTCAAAAGATCTCACATAAGTACATTTACTGTTCAACAAAAGTTCCTCCCTGCATGATGAAGACACTGATTCCAAGTTTAATTCTGTATTCCTGGCATACAAACCTGGACATATTATACAAGATTTTTATTTACTGTCTATGGTTTATAATTCATTATAATTCATATAATCCACTGATCAGCTGTGACAGGAAAGTTAGTATCTCCTACTTTAGACTAAAGGATACTAATATAAACTTTCGCAGCCTGATCTTAAATCCAGACATGTTAAGCATATAATTATTTATTAAAACCACCCCGGCAACATGATACACATTACAGCTGAACAACTCAATGTCTCTTAAACCATAGCTAATTACTTGCTGATCTTTAACATATTCATTACTTTAATGAAGTAATAAATGGTAAATCAATCATTTTTCCTTCAGTGACTAATTTCCTTATACAGAATGGCTAAGCACACACATGTGGTAAGAATCCCTCCTCCTTGGGAGCTTTCGATAACTATTTACTGACATCTTCAAATATCAGTAAAAAATTGAATATTTTTCTACTCCTATAGGATGAGGAAAATGTCACATTTTCAAACTGTACCTCGGAGACACTCAGCTCTGCTGAGAGTTTCAGCTTAAAATTACTTTATTTGGCAATGTATTTGAAATTAAACTGAGTCTGCTCTAAAAAGGAAGGAAGCATTTATTGGAACCATCCATCCCCAAACTCTTTGGCTCCCAAGGGTATAGAAACCAAATTACAAGTGAACACTCACCTAAATTTCTGAAAAGCTGTAAAAAGATATTCATGGACTGAAGTTTTGAAAACATAACCTATCATGTGCATGCTCAGTTATCTAAATAAGTGACCTGGTCTTCAGATGATCTCAGTACTTACAGTTTGGATTAGAATGAACAGAAGGCTGCTCATAGATACACTTTCTTTAAAAATTAGGTCAGAGGAACTAATTTTGTTATCATTTTTAATAATATTTCTTCCAAATACATTGCTACCTACTATCCTCAGATATTGCTGTTTAAGCACACGAGTAATTACAGCATATAGGCAAATAAACGATAAACTGTATTTTCTAATACAGTTCATATTAGAACTATACTAGTTTTCATAATAATTAATTTTCCACATGGTGTATATTACAAATAAGAGTTCTAAACTAGGCACATCTTTGGGTCTCAATCTGATAATAACCATTGCACGACCATCAATAAAGTCTCCTCTGCTTCACTGAGATCCTCTCACTGTAAATAATTACACTTCCTGGAGCAAACAGAGAATATAAATAGTAAGGTAGATTTTGATGAGTCCTGAATTTTGGGGCTTGGGTCTTTTTCTTTTTTCCTCAGATCCACTCCAAAATATGAGTTTGATAAGTTTCTGATAAACTTTGTAAAAGGTAGCAACACATTCATTTCAATATCAGTAGCAGTTGCACAAGAATTACATGACATATAATTATGTTTTAAAGAGTGGGATGGTGAAACAAGACAGATTGCAATGACACATTCATTAATAAAATGCATAATTTCTAAAAGAAATAGGAAATATTTCTACACTGACCATAGTCTGTGTTTTCCGGCTCCCAACAATTTGATGGCCAAAAATAGGGTGTCTATAGGCAAAAAAACAAGAAGTAGGAAACTCAAGTTAGACAATGCAAACATTATACAGTCCTTGGATTGTTACTGGTTTTGAGAATCAATTTATATTTTTGGTAGATCTATTATACTGTGAACTTGACATTTTTTAGATAGGCATTAAAGTAGAAAATTACATTTGTACACCTGTTTATCATGCTAGTGTCAGAGTTACATTGAAAAAGGAAAAAAAGTGGGTTTTTTGTTCTCAAAGTTAAGGGAACAAAACTCACACAGCTAGGTAGTGGGGTTATCTTTCACATCTTTCCTAGAAATACATCTCTCACATGTCCTGAAGAATCACATTTAGAGGTATAAGTAGCTTTGAAGTTCATTCAGTTCATGATTTTTGAGAGTTTTCATTCATAGATTAATATTAAATTCTTTTCCCTAGGTGTTATTTGTTTAAAAATGCCACTAAAAACATCCTGTTTTCACAAAGACATTAAAGTCTACTTTTTAATAATTGTTTACCGGTTGCAATTTAAAATGTGGGGTTTTTTTCCTAAGAGAAAGACAATAAAGTACCAAAAACTACTTCAACACTATACTTATTAAGACTGTGCTACATGTATTGTTAAAAGAATTCGCTTCTAACAAATGGAGAATATAAGACTGTATAGACATTTTTCATACAAATTACTTCATTTTTAAAATAGCAACTTTTGGTTAAAATTAATATTATTATAGCATTTTTTATAGAGCACATAATCCCCATACAGGCCATTCACTTAAGAGTCAGACTTGATGATCCCTGTGGGTCTCTTCCAGTGCAAAATATTCTGTGAGTGAATGATCTATACATAAATGCATACACACAGCTACAGGGAATTACATAATATTTGAGCAGTTGAATGCAACTCATTAAATGTGTGAAGTGGTTTGAGTGGTATTTCAAAACACAGGTGGTTCTTCAGGAAAACTTTCTGCTTTTCTATTTCTTATTGTTTTTTTTCTCAAAAATCTCCCAGCTGCAAAAATGGAAACCTTTTTGCTGCCCACTTCCCTTCATAATTGTTTCAATGTTAATCTGGAAACCAACAGGGCTGAAGGGTGACACATTCACACCAATTGTCAAATTAAATACATATTGTGAGAAATCTCTTGGTTTTGTAACATTGATACATCAAATTTAATAGAAGCAATTTAGAACTTGCTATTTATCAAGCAACAGCAAGGAGCTAAAGGATAAAAAAGGAACTATCACAAGCTAACTTCAAAGGTTAGCATGTGTTTCTTGCAAGCCATTTGGTATATTTTTAAGGGAGCAACAATAAGTAATTCTCCAATCAACCATTCCTTCACAGTGCCACTGAAATCAAAGTGACCAGTAGAAGCACATATAAGCACAAATAGAAAGAAGATGAACTCCTAAAGAATCAATTGCAGTAGTCAGCACATTTTGGAGAAGCAACTATAAAACTTAATAGAGTAATTAATATAAAGCAAAAAGTCACTATCATTGAAATATACAGTTTACAAACTCAGAAAGTGAGAACAGTCCTTCCTTAGAGCACAAAATGTATATCCAGAAAGGCCCAAGAAGAAAAGCACAGCTATATAATTTCTCTGCTAAAAGGAAGGTTAACCTCTGTTTACAGGTTCAAGCTGAGCTTCTGAAAAAAAGTATGTATTGAGGGTTACTAAATACATAGAAACTATATCTGCTTAAGCAGCTCTCCAGCTGAAACTCTTACAGTTGTGGGCATGTTTGCTGCAAAGCCTATATTAAAGCTCCTCATGCATACTTAGTATTTCTCTTGACAAATTGCATATACTCCCATCCCAGCTGAGATTAAAAACAAATTCCATCTTCTGACTTGGGGAAAAATCACAAACTTTTCTTACAGCATTCATTTCACAACAGGCTATGAACAAATACTATATATTCACAACCATGTTAGTGATGTTAGAAGAGGACTCTGTTGTTTCACACATAAATGAAAAGCTATGTGTGGCCAGAGTACTTTTTTCAGTATTTATTTGAAATAACACATTTAAATTTTACTGAAATTTGCACTTTGGGGGTGAAGGCAGTGTGGGCATTAAACGCAGTATGGGAAAGGGCACATGATCTTCAGTGTTGTGAAATGTTGTCACTTTAGCTCGCTAGGAGGCAGAGATGACCAAGGCTTTTCTGAAGGATAAAAAGGTGCAACCTAAATGTGGAGAAGAGATTGAGGAAAAAGCAGAAAATAATGCACTGGCTACTAAGGATGAGTGTAAGCCTCCCTGTACCAGGGAGATAAAAGCAGAAAAGTTAAAACAGAACATGAGTTTTAATTAGCAAAGCACATGATAAGCCATATTAAAAGGTTTCAAAGATGTGCGATCGGGTAAGCCAAAGAGAAACCCCAGTAAAAGGCAGACATTACAAGATGAGAAAGGGGTTCAAATGACATCTAGTACAGATGAGTACAGAAGATCATTAAATGCCTTCCTTGTTTGAGTCTAAAGAAGGAGGGAGATGGTGGGCAGACAAAGGTCTTTTACAGAGACATGAGGTCTCCTTGCCAAGGCTCTGAGCTGGGCAGGCACAAGCTGTCTCTGAACTGCAAGCCACGACCCTGCCTGCCTGCTGCTCGGATGCATTTAATGGGACTTGCTGAGAAGTACAGCTCATCGGCTCAGGCACTGCAGCGTGGCCAGAGCTGGCCTCCAGCCAGCTGGCTCCCAGAGGGAACAAAGTTCAATTCTGCCTGCAATCAGCTCTGCAAACATGCTCAAAATTAATTTGGACATGGAGATAAGGCTACAGGGCAAAAAAAAAAATCAGGGAGGGAAATGTTTTTATGAGGTCAGACAGTTCAGGTTAGAAGGCTGATGAAATTCTGCATAGAAAGCTTAAAGATTTCTTGTGTTTTCACATGGGTAAACTGTGTTTATTTCCAAAAAAGCAAAAAAAAAAAAAAAAAAAAAAAGCCTTACCAAGCTAAAGAATGACTCCTGGTTCCTCAGAACTGTGATTTATATGCATGTGTAAATATTATGATTAAATACTTCTGCTGGTATTTCTCTTTCTCCTCTATCTCCAGTACTTTGTAACAATGGCTATCTAACTGGTGAGAGTTATCAAAAGTACTGAATTATCTGCATGATGTTTAAAGGGGTGCAATTACCTGAAGGGTAATTTATACATGGAAAATATATTCATTAAAGTAACCTTTGAAACGTGGAAAATTATTTTTTTAAAAAATTGCATAAAGCAGAGGAGCTTCAGAAGATTTCAGCAAAGGGAAATGTATTTCCAGAAAAGGTAAAAAAGTTTAAAATTTTACTTTTATAATGTTTCTACATCTACTCTTTAGATTGAACAGTTAATACACTAAATGTTTCCAATCTTTGAAAGCTAAAGATTACTAATATTTGGATTTTTCAAAAATTAGGTCACTGACAGTGTGAAACCCCTACTAGTGGAGAAATAAACATTAGATGCTATGTATTTTGACCAAGGCAAAGTCCTACATTACTTTCTTACCAGCAAGTAAAGGCTTATGGTATCACCCTAAGATATGTGATCAAATTCAGCTACAGCTGCTGATAAAGTTGTATTAGAAGAGCAGATATCTATTATACATTTTCAAAGCAGGAAATAGCATTGATGATTGCAGAGATAAGGAAAACTCTCCTAAAAACAGACAAAAAATAGGAGAAGGTACAGATTAAGATTTAAACAAAAAGAAAGTCCCAAACATCAAGAAAAAAAAAAACCTTTGAAAATTCTAGACACTGAAAACAAAGCCTGATATAAAAATTAGTTTCTGATTAATGGATTCTTGCAATGCTGTGATTGTATGGACAAATAGCACCAACAATAAACATGCATGTAGTTTACATGACTGATGTTTTTCCAAAGGAATATTCCACATTTTTTTGTCTAATTGCTTGGTTTTAACAGTCATGAAATTCTGGCCTTAATCTGAAGTTTACCTTGTTCCTTATTACAGACATCAAACAGTTTAATCACATAACACATGACTATAATGCATGTGCTGAGTTTACATTTCCATTTCTGTTTCAAAAGTCTCCACACAATTTCATGCTCCAGATATTTAACAGTCTCTGAGAAGAATTTGCTAGAGAGGTTATCCATGAAGACTACAGGAAAAAGATTTGCTTTGTTCGACACAGAAAGATTAGGAAAAAAGAAGAGTCTGATAAGAAGATCCCTGGTCTAATGGAATGAGGTCAGGAATGAGAATAGGAGGCATGTGCAAAGGAGAAAGCTGCCTGTTCTAATCTGATCTTTTAAAAATATCCCACAGCAATGCAGGGGGGCTCTGCTTACCTAAATTACCTACATGAATTACCTTCTAAATTGTTGGACTATGCAAACAAAGCTTGGTTCTACTACTTGTTACAAATCACATATCAAAATACACTATAGAATAACTATAGCATCCCTTGCAATGTCAAATATTCCTATAGAATGAATATTACACAATCTGTGTGCCTGGTTTCATGATCTAGAAGCTCATAAGTGAAGATTTCACCCAGGAGAGCATAACATGTACATTTATTAACATATACATTACATAACACCACCATTTTCAAAGAGAAGATAATTAAATACTGATGTGGTTTGGTCATCTTTCATGAGAGTAAAAAACCTGAAGGAATTATCATCCTTAAGAATTTTACTTTTCCTCAGAAGGAAATATGAAGCAGTTCATCATGAAGTATTAAAGAGGGAACGTTTGTCATTTTGCCATGACATCCCACTTACAGCTGAAGGAAGGTGGGTGGTGGAGCGGCTATGGCAAAGTCAAGTACTGTTTATCAGCCCAGGCAGAAATAATGCTGCCAGTTTTTATCAGTATGCTTTTGAGGCACTTTGTTTGATTGTAGGTGTAACTTGAATCAGCAGCCAGAACAAGTCAGGAGCTAGAGAAATAAGGCTTACCTAGCACTGCAGATATGATTGCAGATACATTTAAGCCTCCAGAACAAAACAGTTACAAGGACCTTCATGCCCTTTAACCAGAAAACTAGTTTTGCACACACAAATACATACTGGTTCCCTTGAGTTATACACTAATATCATTAGGTAAACCTAACCACATTAATCCATAATCCTCCTGTAATAAAGTCATATGAAAAAAATCCTGTAATATAGCACATATTCCACAATAAACAAACTAGCAGCGGTGGCTGCTACACATTGTAAGGAATCCAGTGATAAAGTAAATAGATCTGCTTTGGCTTTACCTCAAAATTAATCCATAACAATATCTGAACTAATGAAACAGCCACTTATAAAAATCAGTGTTACCCCTCAGCTTTTATAAAATATGATTAATTTCTGTGCATTAAACTGTATAACCAAGGAGGGAAATCACTAAGCATCTTTCAGCTACCCCTAGTTGACAGTAATAAAAAAAGTGTTGTTGTCTCTGAAGCTGCTCCTTTCCACTCCACAAATTTTTTAAAAATCCAATTATTTGGATGGGGGAGGAGTACTCAAATCACTTATAAACCTTTGCATATTACTGCTCTTCTTCTCTCAGGCACGAGGGAGTCTTTATAAACAACAGAAATGAAGCCTTTGCTGAAAAGTGGCTATGCACAATCAAAAATGCTTTGCATGCTGGATGCCAGATTTCACTGGCATTTTGTTTCACATTTGTTGCACTTCACAAAAATGATTTCTTGGTGAAGTAAATGGGTAAGATTGCTAGTCTAGCACTGTCAAGCCCATACAGGAAGCAAGTAGTGCTCCGTGGTTAGCTCAGAATAATTAAAAAAGAGGTTGAGGAATTTGGAAACAAGATTTTGGCTCTGTGACTCCTTTTTTCAAACTGAAAAGAGGACGAGCATGGCAAGCAGTGTGGGGCAAAGTGTGCCTGAGTAAGGAGTTAAAAAAATCAGAAGTGGCACTGATGGGGCAGTCAGAAAGACACATGGATTTAAAACCTTTTTCCCTCAGAAACCTTAATAGAACCTGTATATACCAAGCCTGACCTGAATAGACGATGAATTAGTTATCACACCTGCAATTGCCAAATGCTGCAGGTGTGATAACTAAATCTGCCAAATGCTGCGTAATATAACTTGTTCCTTTTCATTTCTAAAATCTGATTTCAAATAAAATCCTTCCCTCAAGGCACAGTACATGATCCAGAAAGGCTCTGGAGAGTGGCTGAAGAGCTGTGATGTTCAGCTACAGACTCAGAATTCAGAATGGCCAGAGGTTGGTCCAGAGTGAGCCAAGAAGAAGCTAGCTCAGTAAGGCTGACTGAAAAGTGATGTGTAAAGCAATATAATTCCACCTGAGACATGAGGTGTCCACAACACTTCACACTCTAAACTATTTTGCAACAAAGATATTTCAAGTGATTGTTATATAATTTTATCCCCAGTTTAGGCATGGGAAAACAAGGCCAGAACGGTTAAACACATCTGTCAAGAAAGTGTTCCCAGTGGCAGAACAGAAGATATCAAAGTCCACACCTTCGTCTTTCCAAAGTCCATGAATTTTGCTGCTATCTTCACTCTTGCTTTCACAAGAAACTGTTCCTGTTTTCACACTTTTCCTCAGATATTTGTGCCTTTCATCTTACAAGGTACAAAACAACAGCAGAACCTAACCCCCATCTCAGAAAATTAGTTAATGCTAAATCATGAATTAATCTCATTTAAAAATGGGAGTGTGACTATCACTAGTCTCGGGTATCCCAGGAGTTTGTTTACAGCCAAAAGATACTGGGAAATGTTATTTTTCTCAATTAACATCAGGAGACACTATGCATTCAGGGCTTGTAGAAGAAATTAGCACATTTTTCTGTGGGATGATATTACAGAAGCTCACCAGCTGAGAGGGCAAGCCAGGCATTCCTCACCAAGATGGACATATTATCATTTGTGTGGACATAAATGAAACATCTCCATGAGTAATCCCTGGCTCAGGGAAGATATGTTTTCCAAGATGCAGCTTGCTATTCTTATTTGAACCTCATATTTATTTGCTCTCAGGTAGAGGAAGATGGTGAGCGCCTTTTTTAGTCACAAGTTTAAATTACCAGGAAAAGGCAATGCAGCTGTTTCTGCTTTTTCTTATTGAGTCTAAGAAAAAAAATTCCTCTATTAATAAGGCAATTAATATTTATATTCATCTCCTTTGAATTAAATTGATATCACATAAAAGAACCTAATTAACACCTGAGTAGGTCACTGAATGATCCAGATTTTTTTTTATTTCACATTATTTAAAAAAAGCAGATGTAACTATACTCCTGATGGCAAGAGTAGTAACTGGAAAAGAATAATTTTTGCCTGTAAAAGGGCATTTGTCCAAATGAAGCTCAATCTCCACTGCTTTTAGCTATTTCTATACAACAGGAGGTGATTTAAAACAAGCTAGGGATAATTTTACTGTCAGGAGGGAATGTGTTACCCTTTGGAGAACAAAACATCAAGCAC
Organism: Anomalospiza imberbis; assembly: GCF_031753505.1. NCBI lineage: Eukaryota > Metazoa > Chordata > Aves > Passeriformes > Viduidae > Anomalospiza > Anomalospiza imberbis. The sequence goes on along the minus strand of NC_089683.1, from coordinate 68,204,070 downwards.
ATGAAGAACATTACTATAGCTAGTCTGTTTTTTGTAGGTCAGGTCTTTGTATTGCCAAGATTTCTCTGTAGGCATGGCTTCTGAACTTTTCAGTGCTGGCAGGTGCATGGTTTTCTCCTTCTATCAAAATATCCAGAAATTTGTGAATCCTGTCCAGTACTAAGAGGGTACTACATGCAATGAACCTGAACAGCTATTCTAGTGCAAAATTCACACACTTGCAGTCAAACTTTCCTCCTCGCTGAATATGTTCTCGTCCTCTTCTAATTTAGCAGTTCAGTAACAGATTTTATACCAGCCTTATTTTGGTGGGGAACGTGGAGATGAAAGCACACAAATTTTGCTGTTATAACTCCAGTTAACAGTATGTCACCACTATGAATGTTTTCTCATCTGATACATTAACAGCTAAAGTTGCATTGTCACAACAGCAAAGTCACGTTGTTGACATAGGAATAGCACTGCAAAAGGTACCACAGAAAAGCAAACAAGCCAAATATTGCAGATACAGACTGAGCAACACTTGATTAAAGTGTCTTATTTCATATGCATTTGTCAAATAGGTGCCAAATTCTTAACTTATGTAAATACACTGAGAAGATAATACAATCTAGCCCTCACTGAAGCTTTGTGTCCAAACGTAGGCTGTGGACCTCTCTGAGGAAAGATCACAGCAGGGTAGCTGCAGTACTCTCAGTGGTCCATGGTGAGGCTAATTCCAGTCTGTACTTTCCTTCAGTCAGACTGTCATGCCAGCAGAGGTGCTGGAGATGGAGGCAGCTGTGCAGAATTCAATGACTAGCACTCCTGTAAGTTACTACTATTCTCGGCAAAATTAAGTCCTTGCATATTTTGTCCTTCTGGACACTGCTTATTCAGACACCAAGCCAAGTGGAACCTCACCACTCCATGATTCCTTTCCACTTACCTTATAAGCACTCAGCAAGCCCCTTCAACCATGTGCCATCTGTCTTCTTTATATTGAGCACTGAGGAGAATGAAGCCTCACGAGCTTAAAAAATCCCTTTTCCTTCAAATACTCTCTCCAGGATCAAAGGTAACTGTGGATCTAGGGGAGGAGGCTTGGAATGCTTGCTCTCAGTATTACCCATGCACACATCTAACTTTCTGTTCTGCTGAAGAACAACTTTTCTGCAGTCTGACTCACAAGATCTAAATATGAAAATAGGATAATATTGTTTGCATGTATGCAATAGTTCTCTTCATTGCCAGACTGTGCTGTGCATATTTAATTATATTCATGCTAAGATTTTGATTTATACAAATATTACAAGTCTTTCTCTTCCTTTACATGGGCCTATGAGACTTAAGCCAAAATATTGGTGAAAGTATTGTACAGAGATTAATACAATACAATGTTTGAAATTATGACTGGTCTCAAATCACTAGTTTTCTTCTGCATTTGAAAGATCACAATTTCAGTACTATTTTATTCTTGACAGCTTCTTATTTAAACAATCTTTAAGACAAATTTTAGACCTATATATCTTGAAGTGAATAGATTTTGTTCTACTAGATGTTATTTTACTGAGTATTTAATACAGTTAGAAGTAACAGAGAAGAATTAACAAACTCAATTTCATAGTGATAGTCATCATATAATTTCAAAGCAATAAATATCTAAAAAGAGCTTGGAGCAGCTGTTGGTGATACTTACCAGGAATACCACCTAATAGAAAGAGCCATACAGAACACAGCCACCATTGTCAAAAGTTGCACAGGACAAGAAAAGTGAATTCTTTCCATTGAATCCACAATCTGGTACTTTGCAGTCATACTTGTTCCAAGCCATTAGCAATATTGTTCTAGCAAAATTCTAGCCCACTAGTCCTTATTAGAAAAACAACACTTCTGCTCCCAGGGCCTTAGTTTCAAATTTAATATAATGAAATACAACTATGTAGGTTTCTGAACAATATATATGTGCGAGTGTAGGTATAGACATACGTACATATTTATGCTTTCAGCTTGTTCTGAACCATCTACCTGTTTGTTGTATGCAATGGGACTGACAGATCAATATAAAAATGTCTCTGTAGTTGCTAGAAGAATACACACTACTCCGGTACTACTGAGGTACCAGGAAGGAAATTCTCACAAAAGAAGAAAAATAAATATTACCTCCATTATTTATTAGATTTCTGCTATAGACTTGATATTTAAAATATCTCCCCCTTTCTAAATTCAGACTATACTAGGAATAAGAGGCAATAACATAATATAGTTTACTATATTTCAAAAATACTACATTAATTTATTTAATGAGTGATAGTTCCACACTCAGCATTATCACACTTTTATTCCAGATATCAAAATAGTCATTATCATCTCAACACTTTGCTGAAATTTTATAAATAAAGTCCTTCTACAATTTTTTATTTTTAGGGTAATTTCTACTCTTTACTAGATTATGTAAGAAACAAAGTGTGATTAAATTTGCTATGAACTTGTCTGTAAGGCCTTTGACCATCCATTTGTGCAAGTCAAGAACATATTGAAAATACTTACCTGGAATCGATAAAAGGTGCCATCATCCTTCAGTGTTAGAACATGGTCTGAGATTGGAAAGAAATAGCCGTGTGCTGCCATCAGAGTTCCCAAATGCAGAGCTTCAACTGTTTCAAAAAAAAAAAAAAAAAAAAAAAAAAAGATAAACTCAAAAAGCTGAATAACTTCTTTTCAGCAATTTAGTTTTGTTGTTAAGACTCTCCTGATACCCTGCAGATAACCACTTTGTTCTCAAAGTCCTACCATCATGAAAGAGCTGTCTTTTTCTGTGTAATATAATGATGCAACCAAAAAAACACTGCACTTTCCTTAACAAATATGTCCCACTTGTAGCTGCAGTTCCACTACTTATATCAACATTAAAAGGTAGCCTTAAGGTTCACTCACTTGTTCTGAAGCTGAAAACAGCTATCACTTTTACCTTGATGGTGCAGCCTGCTTTTCTTCTTCAGAACAGTTTCTGATTGCATGTTAAAATAGTTGATTCCAATTACATGATATCTTTCTCAGCAGCTTTATCAGAGCTACTGTGAAGGCTAGAGACTTCCTCAAAAGTTTATTACTGGAAAAATAGCAAAGGATATTAGGTTCCCAGAACAGTTGAGGCAGAAGATACTTGTGAAGGTCATCTTGTCCAACTCCCTCAATCAAGCAGAGAAACCTTAAGCTACTAGGTGAGGAGCTTGTCCAAGTGATTTTTTAATAACTCAAAGGAGAGAGACACCACAACCCTTCTGGATAATGCCCAGATTCATGTTCATTCTCTTAGAAGTTCTCATTTGTTCCTATTGCCTATAATTTGGATTTCAGTAATGGCTAGCACAGATTTATCTTGTCTTGACTTTTATAAACACCACTGCAGCACCCTACCAGCAGTCAAGCATCATCACACAGAAAGAAATTTGAGTCCTGACATCTGTGTTCTTGCTGACAAATACAGAAAAAGACATTCACTTATCTTTCACCCATTATTATTTTCAGTGTGAGAAAGTTTATTTATTTACCCATTCTTCATCAGCATCCCAAAAAACTCCCTCCTTCACCCTTTGCTCACCTGAAGACATTGACTCACATAGGAGATACAGGAGAAGCAGTGGGACACATTTAGGCTAACCCAAAGCCAGCAAACATGTGAAAGGAACAAGAAAGGGGCTCTGAACAGTACTTAACTGAGAGCACATAACCCTACAGGGTTTATTTGATAGCAAATATTTATTGCCATCCCCGTGTTTAGCAAACAGATTCTTGTCTCTCCAATCAGAGCCACTACCTAAAATACAACACACCCACTCTGGCAGTGAGCTCTCCAGCCTGATGTAAAACTCCACAATGCTGTTTAGACTTTTCCCAGTTGCAAGCCTACAAGAAATCTCTCTAACAGAAGGAAGGGAATTTCTTTGCTCCTTGTGCCTGTGATGTCTGTAAATCCCCATCTGAACTTTGTCCTAAATATAAAAAGTTTATATGCTGTTGTTATTCAATCATTTCATGCTGCTAAATACTATTATCCCTTGAATCAGAAATTTTGAATTAATGCTTTCTCTAGTGTGTCAGTCACTGAGATTTTCCTTACTGTTTCAGTTCATCTGCCTTTTAATTTTATTAAGCTTTTCTTTGTTCTTCACATTGCAACTTATTGCCAACTCAAAAAAATTATTTTTGCATGTATTATGTATCTTGGTGGAATGAGAGAAAAACAAGGAAGAAATGTGCTGACTTTTCTAGAGAAAGACTTTCTCAGACAAGGGTGACAGGGCTTGCCAGGGAGCTCTGACACAGATGAGAGTGCATTCTCTTTTGATTTAGCATACACTAAATAGGCTCCAGTTTTTTTTCATGTGCTTCCTGGATTCTGAATCATACTATTTTTCAAGATCACAAGGAGCTAATATTATTTCCTTTTACCCAGCAATTTTAGAGCATATCTAAACTACAATGACCAGTTTTCATTAACAAGTCCATTGCAGTACAAAAAAGACATCAACAAACTTTGAGTGAGTCAAGTGGGAGTCCACCAAGATCATTAGGGCTGGAGAATGTACCCTATAAGGAGAGGCTGGAGGAGCTGGGCTTTGTCAGATTGAAAAAAAGGAAGGTTTTGGAGGTGTCTAGAAGTACCTTTCCAATACCTGAAAGGAGATTTCAAAATGAGGGAGCCAAGATATTTTTGGAGTTGCAGGGCAATAAAGAAAATAAATGAAGAAATAAATAAAAGAAAAAAATGGTACTAAACCAAATTAGGTATAGTTCTGACTTTCAGCCAAGCAGCAGGAGTGGCTGCCCAGACACACTGTGTAATCTGTATCCTTGAGGGTTTCAAGACCTGAATAGATAAAGTTCAGGGCAACCTGTTTGACTTTACACTGATTTGAGCAAGGAGTTGGACTAGAGTCCTCCTGAGGTCCCTCTCAGCTTGAATTATATAACAGCTCTGTGACTCTAGATGGGTCAAGGAGAAGTGGAATATTGAAGATAAAAAAGGGATGAAGACAATTGGAGAAGAAACTATTTGAAAGCTCCTGCCAGAATAGCCTATACTGCAGGCAAGGTTAGATACACTAGCAGTAAGAGCTTGTATTTCTCTCACGGACTGAATCATATAAGCAAGTAGAGAGTCATAATAGCTCTCCATGAAAAAATAGAAAGAGTTACCTGCCCTTCTTTGGAAGTCAATTACTGTTATTTAAGGTCTGAAATAGTCTCAACAGCAGCCTATATCTCTTCTCCAGTTTTGTATGGGGAGTAAGGTGATTATACTGTTGCCTCAGGCAATGTCATTCAGCTGGAATCCACACTAACTCAATGTTAAGGTATATCTTTGTCCCTTCAGCTACTAAGTCTGAATATGGATATACAAATTTCTCTTTTTATTTCCTTAAATAAAACAGAATTAATTCTCTTTTTAAATGGTTGTCAATCCATCAGCTTCTTTTGAAACTACATGAATATATATGCACAAATATTCCCTTTTAGTATCCACCTAAGATCCCCTGTAGCTCACACTTTGAGTGCTACAAAATTATACCCAGTAAGTAACATCCACAAGTTTGTATTCCGGTCTTACACCAGGCTGGTAGGTGACTAATACTGATGCTCTCTGTGCAGCAGCAGTGGAACTACAGCACAGAAAGAAAACTCAGCTCTCAGGAGGTTTCCAATCTCCAAGCAAGAGGTTGTCCAGTGTATTACAGAGGCAACACTTTGATATCCATCTCAATTTGCTAAAATCAGACTGAGAAAATAACTACTGTAAGAAACCAACGAAGTACAACAGTAGTATTTAGAAAACAAACCCATGAGCTTGAAAAGGGAAATGAAGCCAGCAGCAGACCAATCTGACATGCCTAAATTCCTAGAATTCAAATACAGACAGCTTCTATATCTTCATTCCTGCACATGAATTTAGAGGATTTTCATTTAAGAAGCACATTTCATCTGGAAAAATGGCAAATGTAGGTTGGGAACATCAAAAATGTCTATGAAGTGCATTAGATAAGAAGAAAAAAGTCTGAAAGAAATGGTTTTAGACATACTTGTTACCAGGTAGAAAGAGTAATATTTATATGTAAAGAGAATACAAACTCAAAAAATTGGAGAAACCGAATAAAAGGAAAAAAATACTGTTTTTTTAGATGGCAAGTGTACACAGATGCAGGAATTGCTGACAGTTTGTTAATCTTAAATTTCAAGGTATGGTATTGGTGGAACAAGTTGTTTCTTATGGTATGTTCACAGGAGGGAATAAAAAGGAAGAACGTTTCTTGTTTTTCTTTGGAATAAAGATGTTTCTGTGCTTTGAAACCCCTTACAGGATATGTTTTCAGTGATTAATTAGTGTGAATTCCACTTTTTCTTACATATCTCAGGTCTACCTGTGATGTAGTATCTATATTTATTTTTTTTCTGAAGTCCATAAAATACTTTATGGTATCATACCAGTATAGTCTCTCAACATCTGAAGCACCTTGCAGTAATCTCTGAGGGAGTGAGGAAAGAAAAACAGTATTTTCCAATTGTGCTCCACTTCCAAAAGTCCTTTTTTGGAATCTGTCTTAGGAATCTGTAGGAAAGATTTCCTACAAGGAATGTGACTTGAGGCATTTTGCATCCTTAAAATTGCTTTATTATGTGAAAACCCCAAACTTCAGTTTTCATATATTTTTAGGATCCAAAAAATGTCAAACAAATTAAAACTTCTCTTTCCATGAAACAATAAAGTATTTGGTATTCTGGGTTATTTGTTGAATCTAAAATCCATCACAGTACCGAAGTGCACTGCTAAGCCATGCAGCAGCCTGGAAAAAGAATTAATGAGTCAGAACTTCACAAGCACACATTCATTTTAAGTGTCTAATGCCAAGACTTTATCACTTACTTCACCTCACTCCTGCTGTCATTTCATTGCCAGTGTGAACACAAGCTGCAAAGGATTAGAGTAATAAAATTCAACCTGCATCTCATGCTGACATAAAGCGTAGGAGAGACTCACTGTCTCGGCCTGACTGGTGTTTAAAGAGGAGAAAATAAACCAACTAGAAACATTCTTGAACACCCACAACACTGTAAACCACTCTCTTTTGTCCCATCTGAAGGATTGAATTTGTAAGGGGAGCAGCACTTGGTGAGAGTCATTTCAAGGAGGATAAACCTGATGGTGAAGGAAGAGGCACTATTTACCCAAACATAATTAAAAAAAGATTCATATTTGATTTCAAGATAACAATCACAAACCACATCATCTGTCAACAAAGCATCTTACCCAAATAGGTAGGATTTTTCTTGTGCTAGACAGTGCCTGCTGATGCCTTCAATAGGGCAGAGGCTTTGGTAGGAGCATCACTCAGCAGGTGAGGAGGAAAACCTATCAAAGATGGGCTATGAGTCGTCATCTGCCCAAGGAATGGTAATTTCCACCCTTACAGTCTGAGATGATGTGTAACATGCGGTGCATCCCAAGACTAGAAACAATGATGCACACCAGAAACATCAACTACTTTCTTCACAAAAACATCCAGCAAAACAGGCACTGTGACAGTGATGAAAGACAGCTGGGTCTTCCTGCATCCTCCCCTTTCTGCCTCTGTCTCTGATGGGCAGTGTGATTTGCCCTAAGATAACAACACCAGGTGGGTATTTCAGGAGGAATTTCTGGATAATAATAATAATAATTTCATGATTAGTATATTCCAGTGATGGGGAGATGAGATGCTTGTGATTGACTTTCATCCACACCAGCCTGTGAGAGGGTGTAAAATGCTTCTGGATACTGGTCCAGCTGGGCAAACTGGTCTTCCAAGGCTAGACAGTTTCTGGGTGGAAACTCCCCCCAGCAGGGATTCTGGCAAAGTACATCCAACCCGAAGGTGAAGAACACTTTAGGATGGGTGAGTAAAATCCACTAAAATCCAGTCAAATGCAGAGATAAAATCCTGGAGTAGCTGCATTTATGCTTTTTAATTGTGAATTCTGCAAGGCCAAAGACTGCAAACCTGTACATTTCTAGCTACACCTGCTTATATTATAAGCATCAACTGTTGAGCAAACCTGAGACTAAGGGCACTCAGCTGCACCCAGACTTGTCCGAGAAGTTTAGAAATCAGGGGAGTCTTACTGACTCAACATGAAGGACCACAGCCTGATTATGCTGTAGTATATCCACTGTAGTAGATTATACAGTTGGTATTTAAATATTATATTGGCAAGATTTAGATACTGTATTAGCAATAAATCTGATCACAATCATCTACATATTCACAATGTCCTACTTCTCATGCCTGATCAAGAGCGTTTTCTCGAATACTCTGTTACAGGGACACCTGCCTTATGTACTCACAGGATGTGGGTGAAGGGGAGGACTGACCTAAATCTGAAAAACTTTTATCCAGATCATATCAACAGACTAAGACTGAAGGAAAGGGGAAGCTGGCCTACAGTTTCTGAAAAGAACAAGACAAAAACAAAGCAAAAGACCTTTATTCACTCACAGGAAAGGAAAATAAAAAAAAAAGAAAAAAATTATCACATTGGAGGGGGAAAAAAAGTAGTCCTTTAAAAAGAAGCTGCATCTCCCAGCTAGCAACACACAAACCCTCCATGTTAAAACTTTTAAAGTATTTCCTGTTAATTTTCTTATGTGATTGTTTCCCCCTGCATTTCAGCTCACTACACATTAACTGCTGCTGTGTCCTATTAAAGTCTGCTTTTATTCTCTTAATAAATTTATATCTTGAAAGGCAGATGCCTGAAATGTCAAAATACAATGACTTGAAGTGATAACAAAAGCTTTCATGTTGACCAAAAAAAAAAAAATTGGAGTTGCAACATGAGGTCTCAAGTAACAGACAAATGAGGAGTGAGGTGCTGGCACTGAGCAGTGCTATAACTTCACCTCTGGAATATTTGTTTGTAGTGTTTATTGAGCAAACTGGAAATGCATCGTTACAGAGGCTGGAAGAAATTCATCCAAGCTGTACCAACAGGTAGATTTAATTATCAGACAAAACCGATCACGGCACAATTTGGTAACTAGATTGTGTCACAGTTCATCCAGTATGCAGTCATGAAAAGTGGCCTGAAAATGTTTAGAATTTTCTTTGTTTCCCTGTCATCTCCAACCTCAATTTTTTAAAGTACCTATCAATATCACACCAGCAATCAGGCCTTCCAGTAGTGAAATCTAGTGCTGTACCAATGAAAGTCAGCATTTATAAAACTTTTCCTCTAATTTCACTATTACTACTCTTTGATCTTTTCTATTTTCAGTTTTGCAGAAATTACAGACTTTTTGCTCTTCTACCACTGATACCTCTTGTCTCTTCAAATCGAAATGAGAGAAGGGTGAAGTCCAAACTCCTGTGAAGTATGGATTTCCTGTTTTTCCATCTGGATCTTCCTCTGAAATTGCAACTTTTTGGTTTAAGCTTTGATTCCCATGCTTCTCTAAGGCAAAATCAAAGAGGAAATCAAAATCTGTGTGTCTTGTTTTCCCTAATGACTCTCTGAACTTATCTCCTTAAGATATTTCCAAACACTTCACTCATTCCCTCCTCCAGTATGAAACTCTGAGCTAATATTTAAAGTTATATGTTCACCCTTCTGAGCAAACCTGCTAAAGACAAAAAACAAAATTTCACAAAAAATTCCAATTACTGCAAATACATTACTTTTGAGAATTCCTAAAGATGAAATCTTGGTCCATAGTTTCAAGAGTCTGTAAAAGACCCAAAACACTGGGCATAGACTACATCTACTCAGTATTATAATTATTATGCTATTATTTCAGGTTTTCTTGTATACTGCTTGCCAGTGGCTAATAGCACACCAGATCTTCCTGCTTTTCTCGCCCCCAGTGGCTGAGTCTACAGATATGTGACCAAATTGTTTGGCTGCAAATGTTTGGTGGGGAAGCATGTGATTCATTCTCCACATGACACCCAAGAATTTATGCATGTTAATATCAGCCAGGAAAGGTACTTTACATCACGGTTCCCTCAGACACGGTGCCCTGTGTGATGGTGTGCTTTCCTGGCCGCAGCACAGTGCCATGGCTTCTCCCTTTCTTTGCCACGCTCCAGGGAAACCACAGGTGCCAAGTCCCCTCTCAGTCAGCTCTGCTTGGACACCACAAGCACTGGAGCATTGAGAAAAGCACATTCCAGGCACATGACCTATAGACACTGCTGCAGACAGTTTTATATCTGGGATGGGGTTTCAAAGGAGAAGACCTGTCTTTAAGGCTTGGCAGATGTGGGGCATGTGAATAACTATTGTGGTTGATGCATCACTTGCATTCGTGGCCAGCAAATACAAAAAGTAAGTGCAGGCTTTTTCAGTGCACAAAATATTTGTTCCTGAATGAACTACAGAAGATAATATGATTGAATCAGAGGGACATCAGTTAGCATGGAGTTTGTGAAGCTGGGTGAGGGAAGCAATAGGTAGCACTGACTCTTACAATTATTACTGCTGGTCAAGATGAATCATGACACTTTTTTTACTCTCTAAGTCTGTTTTGATATGAATTGCTATTGTACCAATCATTAACTTTGTGTCATTGTCATGTCCTACTATCATAATCACAGAACACCCACTTATGACCAAGCAGTTCAGAAAATACAAAGAACACACAGCAGCCACAGCTAGAAAAATAACTGCCTCTTTCACTGCACTCAATTCAATAAAGAAGAAAACAATTCTCTTTAAAACATTTTTCATATGTCCAGAAAACTGAGACCATAAAATACTGAAAATAATGTGGGCAGAGTGCTGCGATTTTTAAAGTCCACCAGGAGTTAACAGCTTTATAAGTAAATTTGTGTCATTGAGACACACATCAAGAAAAAATGTCATCAAAGCTCAGAAAGGGTAACAACAAAGAGGGTGGAGGTGGCTTTTCTGAAGAGTAACATGCTACTCTCCATGTAATCAGATTCAGTTATCTGGGATGCACATACACAAGAATCCCCAAGGCACTTATTACAAACAGGATCATTTTTAGAGAGTTTTCTTTGTCCATTATTTTTAGTAGTTTGGTTGGCAAATAAAATATATTTCACTGTCTTCATCAAAATTGAGGGACCAAAATTTCCAATGTTGCAAACATCCATTTTATACCATCCTGTGTTCCTATTATCATAACTCCCACTCCTAGTGCTCACTTCTCCCCTTTGCAATGGATTTACACAGATAATTATAGAGAACTATCAGTTCAGCCAGACAAACTCTGCTATTCAAAATAAAGAAATACTGACAGATATTAACTAGCAAAAATAGCTCAGTGAAAACTCTTTTATAAGTGCCTTTTTTCCCACAAAAAGAGGAAAAGCTTCAATGAATGACCTATTTCTTCTCTAGTGACAGAATCTAAATGTAGAAGGAGAAGATGGGACTGATGAGAACAGCAGCAGCAAAAACTATCAAAGTCTTTAAAATAAATTGATAAAATGAACAGAAGTATCTGGCTCAAAATAATGGTCAATCTGTGTTTTATGGCAAGTAAAATATTAAATGGCTGGATTGTTAGCCATAGTGTGCCACTTATAATTTAATCATCCTCAGTACCAAAGGAAAAAAGTTGAAAAATATGTCCTTAGGTTTTAGAAAGACATCCAGGGGAAATATGAGGGGGAAAAAAGCATGTACAAAACAGACACCCATACAGACAACATGTTAGGGACTATAATAAAGTATAGAAGTAATGAAAATAAAGATAAATGCAACAAAAAGGGAAGATTCAGGATGACTTTTGTTGCTGGATATGCCTCACAACTCTGTGAGTGCTCCTATGTGGAAATAGAGCACATACAAGGTTATGATAATCTGGTTGACATATTATCTGGGATTCCCAGGGAGCTCTTGGCATGATTCCCTCAAATGTTTTCTAAGGGTATTAAGCAGATCATGAGAAAAGCAATAGGTAGAAAGGAGGGAATAAAGGTTAGGCACAGCAGATCAGTTATTACACTAAATAGTGTAATATTACACTGAAATAATAATATTACACTGAAGGGGAGGTAACCACAGTAACTGTGTTTAGTAGGTCCTGGACTGTTCAGGATAATCCTAAATTACCTACGGAAGGGTGTGAATTATGAAATTACATCAGGTATAAAATTTGCTGAAAGTATAACATTACTGAGATCAGCAAAAAGTGACTTGTGAGGAGATCATGTAAAACTACATGGTACTGATTCATTAAACAATAAAATAGCAGTTGAAACTGGATTTTGATAAATGCTAAACATTTTAGATATGAACCTTGCCAATTGTATATGCCCAGTAAGTGGCTGCTAGGTAACTGCTGCTGCTGCTCAAGAAAAACTAGAGGTGTTTTTCTGAGCCTTCATTGCAAGAAAGACTTTGAGGTGCTGGAGTGTGTTCAGAGAAAAGCAACAGAGCTGTAGAAGGGTCTGGAGCACAAGTCCTGTAAGGAGCAGCTGAGGGAGCTGGAGGTGTTAAGCCTGGAGAAAAGGAGTCTTAGGGTGACCTTATCACTCTGTCCAACTGCCTGAAAGGTGGTTGTAGTCAGGTGGGGGTCAGCTTCTTCTTCCAAGTAACAAGCAATTGGATAAGCATATGATCTCAAGTTGCACAAGGGGTGATTTTGACTGGAAACATTTGTTCATAGAAAGGGTTGTCAAGCATTGGAACAGGTTGCCCAGGGAAGTATTGACACTAAATATTTTATACTTTGTGGTTCCAAGTGTTCTGAAGCCAAATGCAGTCTTACAGCTACAAAACTAGAGTTGACATGGCTCTTGTCACCCACTCTGCCACAAAAACAATTAAAACCCTGATAATTTGTGGAGTTTGAGTAGGTCACTGAATGCAACCAGTGAAATTTGAAAAAGGGACAAACATTAGAAGGAGAACACCCAAATGTAGAACACATGAATTAGATCCAACAACTAGCCATAAACAAATGAGAACCGAGGGATTCTATGCAGTAAAATTGGAGTGTGAACCATGGAGGCTAGGAGAGGAGAGGGAGAGGAGGGGAGAGGTTGAAAAAAATGAGCAAGTGCCTAGGGAATATTAATCTGTCCAAGATGAAATGGCAAGCAATGTCCTTGCACGGAAAATGTTGGACTGTCGTTGTGCCCCTGTGTGTAGAGCAGTATTTCTCTATATGTGCTACAGAAAAAACCTAAAATACTCCAAAGGTCAATTATTAACAAAATCAAGAGAAAGCCTCACACTAACCTTCCAGTCATCAAATACTACATATAACATGTAAATATCAAAACATTTTTATTTACTTGACTATAAATAGCTGCAGCAGCTGTCAGCAAGATGAAATAGGATTTCAACTGCTTTTATTCAATTAAATTGGCCAGATTTAAAATCTTACTTCCACCTACTTGCATTTTCCATTACTGTGTAACACAGTTCTTTGGCAAACAAGGAAGCAGAAATCTAATGAAGTCTCTAGACAGTTATTTAGCTGCTTTTAATTAATTATGCCAGTGTGAATTGGGAATTAGAAAATGTTCTTCCTCTTAAACCTCCAAAACTTGTATGATCACGAAGGTTCAGAAGGAGGCTGTCAAACAGTAAGAAAACCACAAAAATTCCTAGTAACTTCAGTAGAAATGAGATAAAATAATTTATTAACAAGGTTATTATAATTCAACTTATGCAATTATTTATTTATTTATTTATAAAAGTTATCAGAGTTCTCCCTAAAACAGCATACTTTTCCCTAACTTCATGGGTAAAGATTTCAATTGTGTAATTTACATTATGTCCTAATTTTTTCTGTGACAGGATGAAAGTAATTCCTTCAAATGGTGCAACAGAGCATCTGAAGCTTTTTTCCAATGAAAGTGCTGAAAATTAAAGCTTACTGATGTCTCAGCTTCTATCATCTTGATCAGGTAATAGTTTTACAAATAAATTTTTATCTCAGTAGGCTTGTTCAGACTTATTCTTGTAATCAGTATTTTGTATTCTAGTCAGTACTTTTTTTCATCCTTTTTTCTCAATAAGACTCTCAAATACCTCAGTGGAATAAAGCCCATGCTGCCCACTGAATTGTATGCTGATTGTTGGCAGGCTTCAATTTTTAAAACCTAATTGAGTATCAGATGCTGATATACTGAACACTGAAAACAATTCTGAGTATAATCTGGAGATTTTAATAATAAAGGCAATATGATTTCTTGCTAAAATAAATGTCTTTGAAGTCAGAACCATGGAATCAGGGTTCTGATTCAAGAAAAACTAAAATTTAAAAAATTCAGTTGATGCTGTGCTTTTAACCAGAGGTAAGGAATAGAGATCTGTTTTATACAGAAAATGTGTCTATCACACAAGTTATAGTTGAATCACAGAATTATAGCACTGTTTGGGTTGGAAGAGACCTTCAATTTCATCTAGCGTCAACACTGCTGAAATGGTCAGGGACACCTCTCAGTAGGTCAGCCTGTCCAAAGCTAAAAGAGATCCATTTTGAATAAATATTGTATTGACAATATAAGGCAGGTTGCTCACAGAAACAACTTTACAGAATACATGTATTTTGTCATACCAATACCTAGCACAATCTTTTTATTTTTACAATCATTTACTTGTACAGAAAATTATGCTAGACAGCAGCAAATTCCATACTTGTCATCTTTACCCATATACTCCAAGATGGACATTTATCTCTAAATTAAACAGACAAAACTCATTTCTACTTCCCCTGTAATTCAAATGTTTATAAAATTTCTTGATTACTAGGGTGAAAAAACATAAACTATTTTCATGAAATATTGCAAAATAATACCTCCTTAAGAAACTAGCAAAGGAGGAATTTTATTTAGTCATGCTTAGCATGATGAAATTGTTGTAATAGTTTGACCTATCTGGCTATGTGAAGGAAACACTTTGTCACCAATACCATGGTAACATACTTCGCATCACGATAATGATCTCATACCAGTCACAAAATTTATATCTTCCCAATAACTGTTCTTTTTTAACCTGATGCCACACTACCAAAAAGATCAGAAGAAATGATTGCTCCATCAAAGAAAATTGAAAATGAGTACTGATGTAACCTACCACCTACCTACAAGTGAGAAAATCAAACAGCCAAACTAGGAACATATTAATCACTTTCAAGAGTGACTACATGGAAATGAGACTGTTCAAACAGTACAGGAACATTTGTAGGAAAAAAACATCTTATGACAGGTGGCTGTGCAGGTCTGTGTGCTCTTGGAAACACTCCTAACACATGCTGTCTACACAGGATAATAGATTATACTAATCTGGAAGAAGCTTCAGTGCAAAAAACGTGAAATCCATTAAATCTGATATATCCTACCACAACTGAATTAAAGACATTACACTTCTGTTCACCATTTAGAAAATCTCTCTAAAGGCTTTGGGCAAATAAAACACCCTCTTCACATGAGCTGGAAGTGGAGTGGCCACTCAGGAGTGACTAGAAGCCCACTGATTGCCACACACAGGTGCTACACCCCCTATGCTGCTTATAATTATAGGAAACCTGACCCATACATTTTTTGCATGAGTATCACAATGGTAGTATTATTGGTAATAAAGGAGTGTCTGTAAATTCTGACATTTTCCATTCTCAAACAATTTTGTTCTACTTTCTTTTCGTGCATCTGAGATTAAAGTCATTATTCCACTGAAATTTTACAGGATCTGACAAGCTTAGATCAAATTCACCCAGTAGAAGAAAGTTGGGAAGTTAGTTACACTAGAATTGATGAAGGTTCATGAGGTTTGCTATGGAACAAAATGTTCCTGAATTTCTATCAGACATATGAAAAATGAGAGTTTCTGATGTCCCTGGGTTCCCACTATAAGGAGTATGGTATGTGTGCAGGCAGTATAAATTACTTTTATTGGGGGTTTGTGTTGTTGGTGGGGTTTTTTTTGTTTTTTTTTTTTTTTTTAAGTCAAGATAATAAAAAGGGAGCATTCTACTCTTGCTCCACTTCCACAGGTTTTGATTAGTGCAAAGACTGCAAAGATAAACATGACCTTTCCATTCCCTTATTTATTCCTTCTCATAGGAGATTCTTTTCTCTGTTAGCAATCGCTGGAAGTACCTCCCCTTTGCTTGCAGTTCTCTGGTGCTGCTTCCCAAATGGCAATTGTTTAGAACATCTTGTCTGGCTCCTGCTCTTTGCTGGTACCTTTCTGCATATAACTGGGGAAAGGGCAAAATTGAGAACTGAACAATTTTCCAAGTAAACTTTCATAAACTCAAATAAAAGCCCTACCATTTTTCTTCTAACTCTTTCAAACAAGTACTGTGTATTATCAAAGTCATTATTAGTACACCAGCTGCTGGAGAGAGACTTTACTAAAGATGAAAAACGAAGAAACGTAAACAGATGTTTTGCTACTGAGCCCTCCCTTTTTATTGCACTGGATCAGTGACCATAGTTCACATGGATGCTAATGGGCATCTAGTTAGAAATTAGTTACAATAGTTACATGAAAAAACTATAAATGGTGAGAACTGAAACTGAAAAATCACAGGAGGGCATAAAAATCAAGGTAGTGTTTTTTCATAACTATAAAACGTAGATGTAGTTATATATATTTTTGACTTCAGTGCAATTCCTGATGTCCAAGAGCAGTAGCAAACTGCTTCAACAGGCTGCCTAAATGAGCTGGAGCAAAGTAATGTGAATGCAGAGGTTGAGCATTCTAGGGCGGCTGCAGTGTATCTGCTGAAGCAACCATTCGATAAAGTGCCTCCAGCCAAATTCAGCTGGTTTGTAGCTATGACAAAATTAAATAAGTAACACTCAGGAATGAAGGTACTTTAAAGGAACACGAGGATTATGTCTAAATATATTATCTACTCTTAAAGGCATTTTCTGAGACATCTAGATGAAAATTATTCATGGAATGACTTGAAGATGAAATTAGTGTTTGTGAATAACACTATTTCCGTGCGAAAAGACTGGAAAACTCATACTGTTCCTTCTCCTTTAGGAGACAACAGCATGATTTACTATTAGGACGTTGAATATCAGGGAATAGAGAAATCAAGTGTTTGCTGAAAAGGCCATTGAAGAAATCAGCGCAAGAACCAAGTACAGGACAGAACTCTTGGGAATTTGAGCTGATACCTTTAAATCAGTTCATTTACCCTTTTTTTTCTATTTTTCCCACTAAGAATTAAAGGAATTTCAGTATCTGATGTGGTCAGTCTGGTGCATTTCACGTCATTAATGGCCACTTTAAAAAAGAAAAACACAATGTAGAAAAACAGAGTAGATTTTCCACATTAAGAGTAATTGGCAACATCAGTGAAGCATCAGCACTTACCCTGTAATGGTCAATTCAACAACACATGTCTAAGTGCCAAACCACAAGCCCTTAAGATTCTGTAAACTCAGTTAATTGCTTCGTTTCGGGTTGAGATCATGCTTATATTTATGCCTGAATAAAACTTCCCCATTAAAAATAACTTGGACAATTTCTGTTCCTTAAAATTTTACAGATGAATTGTAGGCTGAAGCACAAACATTTTTTAAGTACATATTGAATAACAAACAATGTAACAGCAACTGTACATTGCATTGTGCACAGCTATTCTGGGCACAAGCTCCGCTACACTGAAATAACTTCAAATCTGCTACAAATTAGCAGAATCCACCTATCATCTCCAGTTTATTTTCTTGATGGAGATCTACTGCAGCAAGCCAAAATTTTTCAAATATTCTACTGAATATTATTTTCCATTTATTAAAATTTGCATGGTTTTATTGACAGGCAGTTTATAAGTTCCAACTTGTTACTACTTTTTACTAAATTTCTGTTTCCAGGTGAAAGCTTTACACTTATTAACACACTGAAGCAAATGTTGCTGTCAAGCCTTCTTCTGCCATATGTTCTCCCACTATCCATAATGTTTTCTACTTCATTCCCACTTAAATGGCATAGGAGTTGTATTCCCTTTGCAAAACAAAGGAAAAATTGCATTTCAAAGTATTACTTTTATATATATAAAGTGTGGTAGCATCACTTTCTTCTTACTAGTTCTGTGTTTTATTAAAGAACAAGTTGACTGTAAGAGTTAGATGTTTTCACCATGGAGAACAGAAGGCTCAGGGTAGAACCTCGTCAAATTCTTCCAGTGCTTAGAGGACAGAAATTCTTTCCACGGGGAGTCACACTGAGAAGTTAAGGAACAATGAATACAAGTTGAATGGAGAGAGGTTTCATCTATTCAAATTTTTTACAGCAAGAACAAATAATCACTGGATAAGGTGGAGTTCCCATCAGTGGCAGTGTTCAGGATCAGACAGGACAGAGTGCTCAGTAATCTCACCCAGGCTTGCCTCTCCATGAAAGTTTGGACCACATGATCTTCTGATATTCCCTCTAACCTGAGGTCCCTTCTGTGAATCTCTCTACTTACCCTTAAATCACAATTTACCTGCCTCGCTTGCATGAGAAGTTGCACAGCACTAGTAGATGAGGTGTGCAAATAGTCCTTTCATTTTTCTGGACATAGTAGAAAATACTCTTAAAATATGCACTCCAATATATTTTATGTTGTTCTTCCAGGTATGTGGCTGGTATCAGAGTTATACAGACATGACAATTTGCAGTGCAAACTAAGGCATTTATTATTTCTGCATGACAAAACTGCATAGCTTCAAAAGTGATTTGTAACAGGACCCTACAGGGTAGGTTTAAAAGACTACTGAGTTAAACCCCAACACACAGGCATAAAGTGATCAGAAGACACTGGAAATCCAAATTACAGAGACAACAGATTGCAGAAATTAAGGGCTTTTCCACACGAGGTTCTAGATTGACTTGTCCAGAACTGAAATGAAAAGCAAGACACTTTTGGATTTTGAAAAAACAGAACATTTTCAAAAGTTCTGTCATGTGAAAAGCTCTTGCTCACCATCTGTCAAGTTCACTGTCATCTGGCAATTCTGAGCATTACCCAAAGGAAGCATTTAGGGCTATTTGTTTTCTGAAGATCAGAATTTAACTAGCT
Source organism: Anomalospiza imberbis (assembly GCF_031753505.1). Lineage (NCBI taxonomy): Eukaryota > Metazoa > Chordata > Aves > Passeriformes > Viduidae > Anomalospiza > Anomalospiza imberbis. The sequence continues at coordinate 68,185,049 of NC_089683.1, read as the reverse complement.
CCAGATAGCTGACTTTGGACTAGGACCAAAATACATTTTTGTCATTGTGGATAGTTTCTTTTCCATCCATATAATCTGAGAGGATAAAACCCAGATTCAGTTAAATTACCGTGGTGTTTTCATTACATATGTTAGTAGTTTGTGTGTTTGTTTAATTTTAATTGGATACGAACATAAGGAACCAAGAAGACATGTTTTCTGTTTAGAAGAAGCCTTTTCTATTCCAAATTTTGCAACAAGCAGGTAATCTGAAGGACAATCTGTTTCAGTATTGCAGTTCTGGTTTGACAAAAAAAGGTTAAGCTTCCATATCAAATAAACGTAGCCTAAAAATCTTTCAAACTCCTATAACGACAGATAGGTGAGTGTTTTGTAGCTGACAACTGAGAAATACAATATCACACTTAGGTCACTTGAAGCCTCCACATTATCTCCAGGAAGCAAGCACATAACACTGTACAAAGTTAGCTCAAAACGTAGTCATCTCTGTCACATAACATGTCAATATGCTGTGAACTGACTACTTTCAAATATCAAATTCTGTATTGATAGTTCTTTGTTGCTCAAGTCACAATTTTAAATACAGTGATTTTGCTTTTTGCAATGATTATATTTTGAGTTCTACTTTGACAGAAAACCACATTTTAAAAATAATGACAAAAGTGACCCCCAAAATGTAAAAAAAAAAAAAAAATACTGAAAGAAAGCAAGGAAAAAAACAATTTTTGATAATTTCTGATAATTTTTAAAGAAGGAAGATTATTTTTCCTCTAACCAAAAGAAAAAGCAAATCTCCATAGAATATTTTATTTCTACAATTCAGCATTTCCTACTAGAAATCATTCCTTTATGGAAAATTTCTGATCAGGTAACTAGATTCTTGTAAATCCTGGAAATAAATAAAAGCTAAATACAATAACCAAATTGTGTTTCCTGCTGGGCATATAAGAAACCAAGGCAGAGTTTGGAACCAAACCCTTACTTTCATGTCCCAATCCAGCTGATCAAGAAATGAACTGTTCTTCTTCATTTCACTGATTTTATTTGCATTTCATTTTCCATTTAAGATGCTATAGAGAAGTGTCCAAATTTAAGATTAGCTTTTGGTAACAGTACAAGAATGAATTTTAATAGTTCTATTTATTTTTTGTATATTGAAAAATTCTGTAAGAAAACAGCTTGTATTTAACAAACTCTTTAGCATAACACTGAGTAAATTCCTCATGCACTCAAACATATTTTCTACCAAAGAACTATCATTATCATTCTCATATTGTTTCCTGATACCTCCTGCAATAAAATTTATAATCAAAATCCTCAGATTGTTAGTAAAGGTTTCTAAGATTTTATGTCTGTTTTGCTATTGAAATTGTACTGGTCAAATGTTGTGCCTTGTCACTCCCACCACAGCAGAAAACAAAGTCAGGTTCAATAATTTTGATAAAACAAACTAGAATTTGAAGTCGAGAAAACAAGAGAAATTACCTGGGTCTTCTATTGATAAGTTCTTCGTTAACCATTGAACAATATCTGAACCTAGTAGCAAAAGAAAAGGCATTTATAGATTAGTAAATTACTATTCTTCTTATAGATTAGTAAATCACTATTCTTCAGATTCTTGAGTCAATTCATATTGTTCTTCCATGAAAGAGATCTACATTTTTTGCTCAGTCTCTCTAGGAAAAAAAAAAAAAAAAAAAAAAACCACTGGCCATTCTATTTTAGTTTCTTTTTTTAGCTTTGTTTTATCAGTGAAACATAGAAATTCTTTCTTTAGACTGAGACTTATAAAAAGTAATAGAAGTGCATTAAGTGTGCAATAGTTGTCTGGTTTTTAAAAATTACACTACCACAAAATGTACATAAAAAAACACTTTATAAATCTAAGTTCCACCCTCCCTGCACCCCTCCCCCCACCTAAAAATTAGTTCACCAGTAAAGGTAAAGTTGCCTACATATGGACTACCAGTGTATCAAATTCCACCTCATGGCTAAGCTGTTGACAAAATTAATTTTTCCCTCAGTGCTGAAGTGCTTGCCTTACCACTCCAGTCTCTCTTGCTCTCTATCCCTTCATTTATTGCATATCCTCTCCTTTGTATTTCCTGCCTTACTTTAAGGTCCCATGCTATTGCTTACCTCCTAACACCTTTGATACCAGATTTCTTCCTGCACTTCACACTGAGTATCCTTCCAACCTCACCTCGTAATTCCTAACCCATCTGCACCTCTTAGGCATGCACTTCTATCACACTTTACACTTTATGCCACAAGCTGAAGTCAGCCTTGTATTTCAGATAGAAAGCTACAGTTGAACTTCACCCACTGTGAACATGCTTTGCAAAATAAATGATGAAGCATTGCTGCAGACAGAAAAAACCCAAACCATATTCATAATTTGAGCAACTTGAAATTACCAACTCGCTTAGAGGGAAAATGGGTGAAACACTGAGGGATGTTACATGCATGTTCTTCATGTTTCATCATACTCCCAGTTCAGACAAGCAATGTAATAGAGACGTCACATATTTCCTTATAGAAAAAATATTTAAGTTGCTCATCCATTTCCCATCAAGCATAACAACAAAAATCTTTTAAAAACCCTAAATTTAAAACAATAATAAAAATCTATTCAACTTACACAAATATAAACCAAATCAAAACAATAAAATCTCTTGAATGTACTGCAATATATAACATTAGAATGTGGAGTATATTTCCCCTGTTACTCCTTAGATTCAGTTTCTTCCTGTATTTTACATACTGCATAATTTTCTTTGCTTTTCTTAAGGCAATGAAAACACTATTATAAAAAGGCATTTCAGAAAAGAAAGGAAATTCACTTCTCCTTTTAGCTTTTATTTTATTACACTTAGGGAATAGCTTTATCATGTATTTTACAAAGCCTCATTGATTATATCATAGCTTTCCATTTGTGTATACATTACAAATTTGATTATATAGCAGTAGAAATCTCTAGAGACTTAAGAAACATGTCCAGAGCAAGCATTTTTCATTGCTATGTTAAATGTCTAAATCTTGAGAGATTTTAAACTGCGGTGGCAGAGTTTCTCATAGTATTTACATGGCTCTATTCCTTAAATGAGGGAATTTACCTCTGCATGCTGTTGGAGGAATACAAAATGTTTCAGACAGCTATTCCTATCCCAAAAATATTTTATTTTTTTAAATACATTTTTAATCCTTTTTTTATACATATGAAATTTACAAGGCTGACACTGAAGGAAGAATTTTAGTTTAATATAAGATGCAACTTCATAAACCTCAATGATGCAGTTCCAAGCATAGCTATAAAAGCTATATTTTTCTGTCAGCTGACTAGAGAAGTTAGTCAGCCCTAAATATTTTCCTAAATCTTCAAAGATCTTCAAATTAGAAAAAAAATGACATTTTGAATACTGATTTTTAACTTTGTCTTCTTTCAAATCTCTCGGGTACCATATGGGAAGAAATTTTCTGTTCTTTTTATCTCACCTTTAAACGCTTTTTCCATTTTGTCTCTTTTGAAAACTTTCTTACAGTAACATGCTGTATTCCTCAGTTCTCAGCTCCTGGCATCACATTTTAGTATACATGGTCTGCATATCAGAAATTTCACCTCCATATGTTTCAGTGCCTTTTGGCTTATTATAAATAATAGTGGGAAATCAACTTTCTTGAAAACGGCACCATCTGATTATGAAAGTTTATTGATGCTCTATTCACATTATACCCTGAAACCATTGTCCTGGCACTTAAAAGCCTGGACAGAGTTAAAGCCAGCTATTGCATTCTAACACACTGATGATTTCAGAGGTATGACTTTCATGACAAATGAACAAATACCAACATCAACATTCTCCTTCTAGAGTGAAGGCTATTCAAGTAAAACAAACTTGCAAGTAATTTGTCATATGGCAAGTGAGAAATTCATCGGTTCATATTTCTTTGGGACATCTTGGGGCCAGCTCTAGTCCTAAAATAATAAAGGTATTAACTTTTAGAGCTTGCTGAGTGTTTTTGTAGCTACTAGTTTTAACATCTAATCAACATTATTGTTTCCCCTAATTATTCCTGTGCCCTTTTCTAAGGTTTATTACTTATGCAAATGTGTTTCTAAAAGTAAAACCATTAATTTCTTATCTCAGAAAAAAAAGGCAGCAAAACAGGTGAAAACAGGAAAATAACACTTCCTGTGAATGTAGCTCTGAAAAAAAACTGACCAGTAAAATTCATGACAGTTTTCATACAATTCACACCTATAGGAAATATGATTCAAGACTATAAACTTCATTATTTATAAACAAGAGCTAATACTTATACAATGAAAAATCTTTAACCTTCAAATATGATTCTGTCTTATCACCAGAAATCTAGCAAAAAGACAAGCTAGTCAGATTATATAAATTTCATGGAAGTCACTACCTTGGTACTGGACTCAATTGAAAAGGAAAATTTCACAATCCAAAAGAGAAAATGTTTTCTGTGTCAGATACTCAGTTTCTGTATACTGTTTAATATGTGATATCAGACCCAGCTATAACATTGTCAAAGCAGATTTTCAAGTTCTCCAGATCTCCCTGCCTCACTTCCAGCAGGCAGACACGTTGGCTATTAGATCTGCAAGGTGCAGAATGCGGAAGACTTCAAACTGCTGACTGAATTTTGAAATCCTAGGAAAACCTTCAGTTGTCATGCCAATTTCTAAAGCAAATAAAATTGGACAAGGCAAAGCAATAATTTTTATTAATATCTTAAAGCTAACAAAAGCAGAAAACATTTGAAAAAAGGGTGTTTTTTAGATACAGCACCTGAAAGCCAAGAGTGAGACTCTTTAAATGCCAGCACCTATCCTGATAAAGTCAATAAAATTCACAAGATCTTACTCAAGTCCAAAAAAAGACATACTTTAATCTTTAAAGAAATAGGCAAAAACACATCTGTATTCATATACAAGTGAAAAAGATTTAGTAATTTTCTTTGTGAAATGTACTTGCTGAAGATTCCACAAGTGATTAATTTACATGAAATGGCCCAAAAATAGCAGCTGCTGAGGCTGTCACAGCATCCTAAAATATTTTTGAGGAAAGCATGCTCTCTGAACTCTGCAATAGTAATTTCCAAGTCAAATTCATAAAGGCCAGGGCAATGCTAAGGTTACCTTTCAGAGAAAATCACCTATTCTAAACAAGTCCTTACAGCATACATTTTCAAAAAGTGATGGTTCTGACCTATAGAAACTTTCACAGAAATTAGAAATCAAACTTTTGCTATGCATAGATGCAATGAGCCATATAGGCCTTGATCTGACAGAAAAAGATAGGACAGTAGTACTGCAAAAGAAAAGCAAAATTCAAAATGCTCTATCTTTTTCAAAATTCAAAAACATATCTACTGGAAGAAGAGACAGCTGCAAGAAAGTACCAAGAGACCACTGAGACCAAGAGAGTACCAAGAAAGACCACCAAGAGAGACCAAGAAAGTACCAAGAGACCACTGAGAAACTTAATTCAATTATTTCTTACTTCACAAAGACACGGGTTCAACCTTGCAAAGAACATAGTCTTTTGTTGATGATATCTTGGTTTAGTAACTGAAACCTATTCTTTTTACTTTTAGACCTCAGAATATTTGCAGATAATTAAGAGGGAAAGCAACACAGGAAGATCCCCTGCATCGCTGACACCAAGAGAGAGGGTTTTGCTGTCAACACTCAAGGCTTTTGCCATCTGAGCTCTGAAGAGCAACATAACCATGATGGTTATGTTTGCCCAGCACTGTGAAATCTGGGCAGCTGGGCCTGTTTGGTGCTGAGAGGCAGGAGTAGATCATTCAGGTGCTCCCTCAAGGGAGCCTCGCAGTTGGCTGGCTCAGCTTCAGTGCTTCACCACCACCTAGCCTTGAGAACCTGGAGAATTTTTAGCAGGGCAGCTCACAGTACAGAAAACTTAATAAACATTACTCTAGAAAATATCACTATCTAAATTTAAGACAATACTACTACTAAATTAGCAAGGAAACAGTACTGTATTTCCATTATTTCTCTTGATTTTTTTATATTGAGAGAGGAGGATATTGGGTCATTATAACTTTCATCTTCAACACCATCATTTTGAGGAAATTAAGAGACAGGAAATTAAGAGACATTGGAAACACAGAAAGTGCATTAGATGAGCAGGGAGATTGTAAAAGCCAGTGGTCTCTCAGGCATTCAGCACTGTTTTCAAACAAAAATTGCTGTCTAATGGAGAGGAGGACTCTGCAAGAAAGGCCTTTCACTGGTGAATGGGACAAAAATTATCTGTATTCTCCCTGAAGTTTTCACAATCACAAACCATAGCATATATTGCCACAGTTATAGCAGCATGGATATTTTAACATTTCTTTATCTAAGAAGCACAATTTGTGTATAAATTCTTCATGCATATATCTGGAATAAATCAAGTTACAGGCAGAATATAGTTACTGGCAGAGAGAAGAAAAACAATGGCTATATTATATTTGGCCTGAAGTATGGAAAAATACATTATTATCCAGTACCTGATTATTCAGATTAATTTTTCCCTACGTCTATTACAGCTGAGCAAAGAGAGGCTTTGCATCACTTGATTGCAGTGTCCACAGAAAGGTGAAAGAAGGATGTGGAGACTCTTCTCTGAGACTGGGGTTGCAGAAGTGCCTGAAGGATCATATATCCTAAATAAATTCTTTCCACCCTATATTTTTAGTTAATAGGTTTTTCTTTCAATTCTGTATTCTTTTGAATTAATGTGAGAGAGATTTATAGATTCAACTTGGTAGAATTTTTTATCATGAGTGGCAACGGAGCTGACATCATTAATTTGAATACCCTGCTGATTGCACTTTACATATTTAACTTTCTGACCTTTACTAATTAAGTGGGTTGATTTTTTTTTTTTTAATCATTGATCAGAGTGCAATTTGATTAAGGAAAGTATTTACATCTCAACTTTCACACACATTTCTGCCATTTGTTTTTTTTTTTTTTAGAATTGCTGATGAAAATAGATGCAAAAGCTTACTCGTTTGATCTATTATAATTGAGGGTGGACCACACATTTGTTTGAGTTATGTTAAGGAAGACTGTACCACGGTGGAGATTTTAAAATGTCATCTGAATAATACTAAGAGTAGAAAGAATATGACATATTTTAATGAAACTACTCAAGCACAAAATAATTGCAGTTTTCTAGTTTTAAAAAACATAAGCTGAAATATACTTTTTTCCAAAGTGAAGGTAGACACTGGAATTTGCAGAAATAGAGCCCTCAAATGAATCATCCTACTGCTTTTGAGTTGGAATCTTTCACTCTAGCAGTACACAGTGCTCAGAAATACTCAAGCCTAGAAGAGTAGAAAGGATCCATAATTCTGGCTAGCCTAACTTTGTGAAGAACAACATGTTGCTTGATACTGTTACGACTTTCTGCTTTAGACAGGAAAATTCATCTACATTCATACTGTGAAAGAGCTAACAAAGAATGCAAAAATCTCTTCCATTTCCATACCAATGTGAAATAAATCAGTGGTGCTGACCAATAAATTTCAGCAATGTAAACCCTGGAGTCACACTCTGTCTCATAACCAAGCTTCAGAGCAGAAATCTGGTTTATAAACACTAAAAGGATAATTAAATACAACTGTGTATCTGCGCCACTCATTACTCTAAAAGTGGCAATCCACAAAGGTCCCTCTGTCCTCCAGCAAAAGGGATTGCTGCTTCATTCCAGCAGTGTTTATCTCTAAAGTTTCCCAAAAGACATCCTATACTTAGATCTCTTCCACAGCCACAAATGACCATTTTACAAATGACACTAGCTGTGCAAAATTGGCAATATGCCAGTAACCACTGATGAAACCCTTGTAATCCCAAGGCTCTTATCCCAAGCACTACAGTTCAGCATCTTGCTGAAGAACATTGCTCCACATGAAACGCTTGCAAGACAAGAGTGATGCTGTTTAGAAAAACTAAGTTGGATGAAAGCCCTGTACAGCCTGTCTACTGCAAAGGAAATTTTATGCTTTTCTTCAAAATTATGTAAAGCTTCATGATCTTGATGAACAATAATAGAGTATCAGTGCGCACATATGTAAAATCTTAAAAACTTTCTCTATGTAAAAAATATTTGTGGGGGAAAAAGCCCATAAAATATAAGTTAAAAACACCATAAAAATGCCCTGAAGAAATTTCATTTATGAGAAATCCTTGCCTCCAAATAAAAAAAAACAAAAACAAACCAACCAGAGCCAGAAAAAAAAAGCACACTTCATTTTTAACTACTGTATGCTTTCTTCAAGCAAAACTTCCAAAAACTGAAATAAACAAGGAGGCTAGTATACTTATCAGTGAAACATACTTGATTTCCTGTCCATCAGAAATCTTAAATGATACTAAAAGAAGATAAGAAGATAAGTGATTTCCAACTTTTCTCATCATGATGCCCCTTCCTTTTTCTCTCAATCAATTCCTCTCTTTATCTTTCAAAAAACCTGCAGACACACTTAGATACTCCTACAAGCAAAACAGCCAAGATTTCAGCTACTCATCATGCTTTTCATCTACCATGACCTTTGGGAACACAAGCTAAATCACATCCTCCAAAATAGTTCTGGATCCAATGCCAAGTGGAGGGCAGGAAGCCTTCAAACACCAAGCATAAGGATGTCCATGCTCTTCCCAGCCACCAGTGTGTACTGTGTAAATCAACAGGCAATGAGGCTGTTCTGCAATATCAATGCCCCACCTCGTAGGTGAGTACCTAGTCACCAGCTTAAAGCACATTTTTTTCTTTCTCAATAGTGATGTAATTTCTTCTTGAAAGTAATGAGAAACTCCACATGGAAGTCTCTACTGTCTGCTAATTACATTCTCTAAATCATGAGGCAGCTCAGACACAAGCAGTTTCAGGCCTTTGAAGTTGAGTGTCTCCACCTCAGTTTTTAGACATTCTGGTTGTGGCCCCTTTTAATTCCTTTTGCTGGAGCTGTAGCTCTTTTGTGTTAAATAGCTTGGGAGATGAGAAGAAAAAATAAATTATTTACAGCCCTGCAGGACACCCATGTGGGAAGTTGAGCACCTGGAGTCCCCCACCTCCTGCTGTGCAGTCTGGTTAATGGGAAGTAGAACAGCATTGGCAAGTGTATCCTGGTGGAGAACACTGCAGGGTATGAATGTAAGAGCAGTCACCCTCAAGAAAAACTGAGAAGGAAATGAATATGTGACTCCTATGCCAAGTTTGAACTCCCATTCCTGAAGTAACACATAAAAGTGCAATAGTAACATCACTTTTGTCTAACTATCTTGAACTCTCACTCTGAAAAGTTCATCCCAGATTATTTCAGGAAAACTGACAATGTATTCTTATGAGAAAAATTTGCTACTTGCCATAAATAGTTCATCTAGCCTTGTTTTTTTATCTACTGGATATTTTACTGTGTCGTGCTGACAACTTTGTATATAGAAAAGAGGTAGATTGATAAGTGTATGTTCTTTCTCTCATACACATATCAGTAAGTGCTTGCACATTGCACTTTGATAATCTTCACAGCACAGTAAAAGCTGCTGGAGTTTCTCTCTACCACAATAAACTCTTTTGCTTTCTTATTTTTTTATATCAGCAGTTTGAAAATTAAGTGTAAAACCAAAAATCCTTTAGGTTCAGCAAAAAAGCTTTGTGAAACTCTTGACCGTGCTTCAAGCAATTATGTGTTTTTTTCATATTTCCACATTAATATTTCTAAGAAATACAATATTTTCCTTCAGAAATGCTTCTTCTAACTCTTGTTATACTGGCCCCCAAAAGACACCCACACACAGATGGCAATGAAAGGATGTGAGAAGCAATGTAATTTCTGCTAGACACTTTTAACATTCGTGGAGGATTTTCACAGGGGAAAATCCTCAAGTCCTAATTCAGGGGAAATGGGAATAAATATGTACATTATATTAGACTTGATCTGGGATTTTGAGTCCAGGAAGAAAGTCAGTGGGGACACAGTGACTTGCAGTTTTAACATCTGCCCTGCAACAATGTCAATGTACTTTCTCTCAAAGTGTTCTTACACAATAATAGTTAATTTATACAGTTGGTTTGAAAATGGGTTTTTCCACTGTTGCTATTTCAAAACACTCTTCCAGTGACTCATTCTTTTACTATTCTCTTCACTTAAGACTCTCAAAACTGATGTCCAAAAAAAAAACCCCTTTGATTAGTGTCGATTTCCTAACCCAATCTAATTTAGTTATTTTGACGAAAAAGACACCTTTTAGAGAGATTTAGTGATGTTTAGTACAACAGCATGATGTGATGCTCTGCAGAAGCTCCTGAACCACAAGTTTCCCAAGAATCTGATCATTACCCAGCCATTCTCACACATATAGATATGACTCCAGCAGGAAGCTTCTTCTCAATTAAAAAAAATCCACAATAAAGCAGTTGCACAAAATATGTATCTTCAGAGATACAATCCATTGTAGGGACACAGGCTATAAAAGAAAGTCTGAAAACATGAATTTCACATCAAAATGCCAAGAAATTGCTGAATAAAAAAAATTTGTTTGGCCAAAGTAGTCATCTGGGAGTTTTGGTTCTTTATTCCCATTGTTCCTCAGCCTGTAGCACAGATCATCTATTTTTCAACTAGTACTAATAAATACAAAGTATAAAATACAAGAAAGTTTGCTGAAGTTGAGTAGAAACCTTCAACCTTAATCCGAATATTCAAGTGTTACACCAGAAATGTCACTGACTGACCAAAACTTTGCTCAGGGCTTCTTTTTTTTTCTATTTGAAACATGAAATGTTTTCATATTCAATAGACCACAGAAAGTTAAAATTAATTTCTATTCTTGATTAATCTGTGCTGTGTGTTTTCGTGGTATTTCCCCCAGATCCATTATTATTTTAATACTGATATGTCTCAGAGTTTACACTTCAAAATCTGCTGCAGAGCTACATTTTCAAAAGGGAAAGAAAATTAAGTTATTCAGATTTTAAGTACCTATATTTTTGAGCATTATTATGACTGAAAATCTAATCCCATTCAGTTTTTATCAAACTAAGGGAATGTTTCAAGACTTTAGTATGCTCAGTTGCTTGGCATAACAAAAATCACTTACATTATATGGTATGGAATGAACTGTGTTAGAAATAAAAATTACTTTGCTCCAACTCAATACTTCCACCAAATTCAGCAAATTTTTCATTTGCAGTCTTTCATCACTAGTCAAAGATTATGAATTAATTTTTTCTAAATGCTGATAATTGTGCTACACAACTATCTGAAGCAGATATTACTAGATCTGTTCTCAAAGACATAAAAATCTTATAGTTCTTTTCATGGTAGTTCTTTACATATGCACCTCAAGAACCCTGTCACAAAAAAGGTAAAATTTATTAGGTCTTGAAGAAAATTCCCAATTATTCATTGAAATATAAGTTCTGCTGACAATTGAAATTCTCTAACATGATTTATCCATCAATGGAGATTTACCAAAAGTTGAGATAGACAATAACTACTATTTTAATATGCAATCAGCAGCTCCTGGGTTTAAAATAAACTTAATCATATCATCCACAATAAGTAATATATTTCTATCTGAAATTGAAAATTGAAGTATTGTATATGCTCAATGGTATATACTAATATATGTGAGTACACATGCCAGTCATTTTATGTATTGTGCCCCCATGCATCACCAAGAACTTAGCAAACCAAGAAGTAAAACTTGGAGAAAATAAATCCCCCTATGTTTCAGTCTATGATGTTCATTCCCTTGCTGTTGTGTTTCCCAAGGGACGTTCACATCAGCATTTGTAAGACAGCCCTGTAGCTAGTATTGGCTTTTTCTCTACAACATTTTTATAGGAATTCAAAAGCCACCATTCTGCTTTGGCAAGTAATGTGGTACCACATTAATCAAATACATTTTTGAAGCAAAGTACTTTGCTTTTCCATCAGTATCAGGCAATGTTCATAGAGCCATCACTAATGTCTCCATTTTAGGAATGTCTCTTGGAGCCTGGACAAAGAAACAAAAACCTTCTGTTTTCTCCCATCCCTTCCCTCACATTTATTACATCCAGAGCAACCATTTAATAACACTAATCCATGACTTCATGGGAACCATTTGTAAGTTTATGTGGAAAAGCTGGAGAGAGTAATTTTCCACCATCCATTATCAAGTAGAAGAATTGATTAAAAAAAAACATTATTCTGAACAATCCTGGACCACTAACCCAAGATGTAACCTTTGGTATTTATTCCTTCAGTAAAGAAAATAGTTCCTCACACTGTGCTGCAGATTCTGGGGGCTTGAGAACAGAGAACCATTTTGAAAAGATCAACCTGTAAGTATTAGTGCAATAAACAAAAGTGCATGTCCTGGACTATGGAGTCTACTCTTCAGGTTATTTTAATGAACATTTCAATGTTTAATTTCTTTAGATGAAGCAGCTGAAAACTGATGCTGTCTTACTGTGAACATAGGATGGGTCTTCTATAACTTAGACTTGTGAGTACTTAAGCTCTTTGGAAAGATAAGACTATAGTTCATTATTTTTCTTCCTTCTTCACAAAATGCAGAAAAAAAAATAGGTGCATAACGTTGCCTAGGAGTATGCAGTGACGTGAATACTACTTTTAGCACCTGTTGCGTCTTTGCTGTTTACATTGTCAGAGTAAGAATAAATAGTATCAAGTTGTAAAATCACCCTTGGTGAGGGAACATGTATATACAACCATTCAGCTACCTATCCAAACCTGGCCCCCTTCCCATACTCTGTACAAAGAATTTATTTGACTTTTGGTTTCTCCATGTAATTTTTGAGGACTTGTACATATTTTATGTAAAATTGTTGAAAAAATGGCCACTATTTCTTCCTTAACCACTAACTGCAGACTCAGAAACAGATGATGTATATTCTCTGGGGAAAATAAAGGCAGGATCCGTAAAGATGTATAAAGCAAATAGATATCCAGTACTAGGATTACTGTTCACTAGTGGAAGACAAAAGTAAACACAATTCTTGTGTTGAGGGCCTGGAGACAATAAACATTTGTCAGTCAGCTAAGGAATTGTGACGTCTACATGAAATACGGTTCCAAGGTTGGGAGGGAGGGGGTAAGAAGACATTTGGGAAAAATACATTCTTGCTCAATCTTCTTACATTCTTAAAAGAGCTAAAATGAATTCAACAACAGATTACAAAAGAAAACTGGCTGCACTCCCCTGCAACAAGGAAAAAAAAACAACAAACCCAAATATTTAAAAATTTAAAGTATTTTTTAATAGGTAAACATACCCTGTTCAATCTGATACCAGCAATTAATATGATTCTCCTACTACCTTACTGTCAGATAAGAAATCAGGGAAAGCAGGAAAGGGTGCTTGCGCTTGGACTAGCAAAAAGGCTGATTATGGCAGCTTGATAGCCTGAGAACAGAACCAAACTCCTCTCAAATCAAAAGGGAAAGGGAGTAGAGGTAATTTTACTGGTGGGTGTTTTTCTTGATGCAAAACAGGATGGATATAAGTCACGTAGAAGGGAAGTCTTAAGTAGCTTATCCCCTTCAAATTTCAGCTTCACTTTGAATGAAGCAGGTTTATACTTAGAAACTAAGAATATACTTGGCTGTTTTAATCCTCCTTTCTATTCCAATTCTATCTGACCTTGCATAAAACTGGGCTCGGGTCAATAACCAATATACAAATAAATGCCTGCCTTAGCACCATTTGTTATCAACAAGTAACGTCCAATGGATGGGAACAGGCTAGCCACATTAACAGCCAGTAAAACATGCTGCGCTTAAGTGAGAGATGACTACTCTATTTGTCCTGCAGCACACAAACACAGCAGCAGTTCACACCATTCAGAAAATATCAGAAGAATTCTTCATCTCAAATTCACTACTCTCATCTTTTATTGACTTAACAAAGAGCATGTCTTTGGCCATTGCCATTTCTGGAGCAATGTTCCACCATTTTAAGTAATGTCTGATGGAATATATTTACATGCTTGTATTTTTAATTATTTTTTTAATGAAAGTGATGGCTACTAGTTTAAGTGAGTATATTAAAAAGTATCTATAGATTCAACTTTAAAACAGACTTCTTTTCTTACTTATAGTATTGAGTTTTCCTTCACATGCTATGCATCTAGAAACAACTGTCACTCAGGGAAAGAAGCAACAAGGTTTTACTACTGTTAATACACTTTACATTTCAGCAGTTTTTCCTTCTCACATGTTTAAAATTATCATTTAGCTTGCATTATGAAAGATGTCCTCGCTAGTTAGTGTTTTCTTGTTTTTTAGCAAGTAAGCTAACAAAGGTAGACAAGTTTTTGTTCTTCAAACAAGAACGTGTGCACAGAGAATATAGAGGAAAATTACAGCTCGGAGCACAGATTCTTAAGATGAAGCCCACAAAAGTAACTCTTGTAACATACATAGCAAATACAAACATGTAATGCTTTAATGATGCCTAAATTTGATGTACTCTAAACTTAGTAAAGATAATGATTACCAAACCAAGCATAACAGTGAAGGCAGATCATCTGGCAGAGGTAGGAGTTACTCTGCTGTTTCATGTTGCAGAGCTTATTCAGTAATTTTAATATGGAAGCATTTTATACTAATTGCTATTCAAACATGTTGGAACAGCCAGTCCCACTGCTAAGGACCTACAATCAGCATTTCTGATGTGACAATTTACCTGAATAATTAAGACTTTCTGCATTGATTATGTTCAGTGGTTGCTCAATAAAGCCCCAACTTGTTATTCTCTGAGTTTCCCCAGTCAAAACTGCATCTTCAAAAGGATGCTTCACAAATCACAACAGAACCAGAGACACCAGAGTTTCTTACCTTGCACACATTTTGAGGTTCTCAAACTTCATTTTGATATGAAGTGGAACCCCAAAATCAAACATCAAAGATTTGCACAAACTGAGAAATTAAAAATATTTTCCTTTAATGCTATC
The DNA here is from genome assembly GCF_031753505.1 of Anomalospiza imberbis. NCBI lineage: Eukaryota > Metazoa > Chordata > Aves > Passeriformes > Viduidae > Anomalospiza > Anomalospiza imberbis. Next base: position 68,170,044 of record NC_089683.1, on the reverse strand, counting down.
AAAATGTGTGATTCAACAGGGACAAAACCATTTTCTTAGCATAAAACAAACAGAATCTTTCATCTTCATCTTTCTGACTCATATGACAAATTCTAATGGGAGTATAATAATAAAACAATAAAAAAACCATCAGTATTTCAGTACTTTCTGATAATGGCAACGTCAAAAACATTCTCCTTAATAAGTGTGGCTCTGAAAATATTTCCCAGCAGAAAACTGGTTTGCCAGATATAGCATCATAAATGCTCTTATTAGATAATTCTTCTAAATTAAGCAGATGTAGAAAGCTTGAACAGAACTAACATGGATGTGATTATTCTCTGATTCTATGATCTTTTTGAAAAGAAGAGAGGACAGAGCCATAGGATCTGCTACATGGAGCACTCAGGGACATTCCATTGATAGTTTTAAACACAAGAGATAAAATAAGAGAATAATGGACACTTTTGTCTGCCTTCTCTTAAGATGTTAGCTTGTCAATCATTATCAGGATAAGTAAAAATTTTTATTCCACTGTATATCTTTAATAACTTGCCACTTCCATTTTAACCTAAACTAAATTCAAAGATATTTTTATTGTGCAATATAAACACTATAATGATAGCAGTGATAGCTCTCCTTATCTCATACCATGCCTCTCTCTTCCTGATGAGTCATCTCTCCTCTTACCATGTAGCAAAAAAAAAAAAAAAAAAAAAAAACAGATGAGTCTTGAAAAGCTAACACCTGTTGCAATTTTATATAGCAAATACCTTTTGGAAAATGTATTTGTAAAATCACAGCTCCTGTAGCTACTATACCAGTTTCCAGACAGTGAGTTATACACAGTGGGGATGTAAACATTTGGAAAATATCTGGAATTTAGCTTCTAAAAGATGTTTTCTTTGAAAATAGGAGTAAGAGCAAACTTACTATTTTGGCACTTTTGAATCATGTGCTCTTAAGCTTTAATTTCAAATATATTTTTAATTCTGGTGCTATGCTTAAAAGTAATTTCTCTTTATAGAATGATAAATCAAAGGGAATATTATAAAACCATTCTCTGTCGTAGCTGCAATGGGAAAAACCAAAGTAACTCCATTACAGTCACTAAAAACATTTTAGAAGTTTCAAATCAACATAGTTTCAAGAAGTGTGTGAAAAAGTTGTTGAAATATGGCTCAAGTTCTTCTCAGCTATGACATATGTTGAGACTTACAAAAAAGTGTCAATTTAAAGTTGCTTAAGAAACTTAAAGTGTATTTCTTTATTCCTTCTAAGGTCAGTATGCATGCACGATTGTGCTGAAACCATAACCACATAGAGCTATTTACTTCTAACATAAAACTTCTCTATACAATACTGTACATTTTTATACTCATCTGCACTTTTGCTACCTGACAGGTGAAAGGAATGTGCAAAAAAAGGCTCCAACTCCTCATATTGTTTGAGAAGCTGTCTTGATTGTCTTTCAAGCACCTTCCTGGGCTATGCAAACTATAGCAACCATGCTCTAAACTGGGCATGATCACACTATATAAAGAAGAAATATTCAGACTATTTTGACATAAAACACATTTGTTTTACCAGAGGCATTAGCAATGTAATGATATTCCCTCCTTCAAAACCACTTTGTTTGATATATGATTGATGCCTTCACAAGACAAATGCTGGTAATTAAAGTAACATATGTAAAAACCAGGAGAAGCTGTGCTCCCTCCTCTCTACGTGCAGGGAAGCTGAGGGAGGACAGGTCTCTGGGGTGTCAGACAAAGGAGTGTCTTAGATGCCAGTTACGTAACTATGCTGAAAAGAAAGCAAAAGGAAAGACAAGTGGGTCTGTACAAACAAGTGGTACGAGGTTATTGAGGTACATATTATTTGAAGGACTTGCTGTTGTCTTGGGTTTGACTGATGTGGTCACTGCACCAAAGCTGGTTACCTATATTTGGCACAAGGGAAAGGATTTGACAGAAGAATGATCACTGCTTAAAAAAGCTTTTCAGCAAGGGAAACAACAATGCACAGTTTGTCCTAGAAGATGCACTACTAAAACAAGTGCTATTTCCTAAAGAGATAAAACTTACAAAGTGCCCTGCAAAGAATTACAGAAAATTATTTAATTGATTTACAATTTGTACAATGGCAAATGGAAGAACTCCAGCAACATTAAGTCTTCTAGTATACAATGATGAAGTGAGTACACAGTTCAGTTTATAACTGTGGTAATGGTCAGAGAGGCCAAATGAAAAGACTGCTGAACTGAATAGTTAGGCCAATGATGAAAATCCAAAGGACTTAATTTTAAGCCCCACTTATGAACAATAGGTTATGCTAGTATGCCTTTGGCAACAACAGGGTTTTTTTTGGGTTTTTTTTTTTTTCCCTGGGGGGGCGGGGTGGGCTGGTGCATTTACAAGAGGAATACTATACTCATATTAGACTCAAAATATTTCAAAAACACTATTAAAGAATAACAGGCAAATTTTCATGTTGCTTCAAATGGAAAGATTCAGCCTTAATAACATTGATTGTTAGTCTGCTGAACTACCTATTGCAAGTACTTCTTTAATAATGAATGACCCTTGGTCTATTTATTTAGAAAAGCCATGCAAGATACAGGAAACATACAGATAAAGGTCAGTGTTTAACATGATGAATTCAGGCAGGACTTCAAAGTATATCAGGCTTGTTCTTGATTTTATTTCATATGAAAATTCTTCATATCCTTTGCATTGATGGCTAGGCATAAGTTAAATGGTTTTTCCTGCTATTTTTTATTAATGTTAACATTTATTTCACCAGATTATTTTTTTATTGCTGTTATTTAAGCAGGTGAGAGGGAATATAAACTGAATACTTGAGCAATGAAAAGAGTTCAACGTCAGGCTTTCTCTCTGATTTTGTTGCACTACAACATTATATTACCCTGATTATCTGCCAGATAAAAAGGTCATAAAAAACATAGCATGTATATTATACCCATCACTCTTTTCCAGCACTTTGATTCCTATCATGTCCTTTACATTTTTTGAAATGCTAATTACACTCAGTCTGCTGTATTATACAGGAGTTGCTTTGGGAAAACAGGATTATTTTGCAGTTACAAATGGTCATTAAAGGACAATTTGTGTGATTTAGTGCTAGGGTTGATACTGTTAATAAACATCCTCGACTAGAAACTGTAAAGAAGCTTTCAGATAAAGAGTAAACACCTTTGGAAACCTAAGGTAACATCTCACTCCTAATGGGTGTGCCCACACTTTGTTAGATTTCAGACGATTACTTGAGCCTCTAGTGCAGCCACAGAGGGAGTCTTTTTTATCTGGGGGCACCCAGAGCAGCACTGGCTGAGAGCAGTTTGGGGATTCCAAGCCCTGCTCTTCAGGCGGCAGCAGCTCCCCCAACACGTGGGCAAGCAGCTTCTGGCAGCAGCAGGAGCAGGCACAGGATTTTTCATCCCCTCCAGCCGCCCAGGGCCCTGACAACAGGGGCAGGGGGCATTTTTCTTGTTTTTCTCTGACCTTGCTGGATGCTGCCTCATTTGTAGCCCATTAATAATTTCAGACTCCTCACCCATAATCATAGAAACTAGGCTGCTGTTTCATAGCTGCTTAGACACATACTTCATGTACTGGTGCAGTTCAGTGATTTAGGTAGATTTTGAGTAAAGAAAGATCTAATCAAATGTGCATGGATTTTACTCAAGTTTGTCTTCCTGTAAAAGATATTTAGGTATTGTTGTTGTGTATACAAATATTTCAAGTGAATATATTTATTTTATTAGCACTAAAGTTGCAGGCTTCACTTGCCAAGAGAAAAATCTCACATAGAAGTAGTAATACTCAGCAAAAAAAAAAGCATTTTGGATTTGAGGCAGAATTTTTTACTCTTCTTTCTCATCAAGTCAATACTAATCACAGATGAAAAACACATTTTATTTTTTAGTTATTTCAGCAAGAGGAACTTTTTCCTTTCCAAAATAATGGTAGAAAAGATAGTTCTAAAAGATTTCCAATTGTGATGCAAATCTTCATTAGATCTGAGACCCAGGGCCATAATCTCCTTATTTGACAGATCTGTTAATTTGAGAAGAGTTTCAGCTGACTGAGGACACCTACTGCAAATGTTAAAACTAATATATTCCATTTTTCTTTTTGCCATGTATTGTGCCTGTTGAAGCTTGCTGAAGCTAATGCAAAATTTAGGAACTCTTGCTTTTAATCTGTGTAGTGTCCCTTTTTCTTTCTGTTTGCTATTTTTCTGCAAATAAGATTTCCTGTTTGGATAACCCATTATAAAATTATACAGCATTTAAACTGAATAACTGCCTTTCTAAAGCCCAAATGACATGTACATTTTTAAACAAATAATCTGCATCTTAAAGTAGTCTTGGACAGAAGGTAACAAATTATCATTCATGAAATTATATTTTATCTCTCTTATTTCTGGACTTCTCGATCGATCACTACATCTACCTGTACATCAGGATTCCATTTTTGAGTAGATATAGAACAGACAGTTTCTATTTTGTCTTGACTAGTAACAAACTGAGCACAGAGATTCAGCAAATATTGATGTCTAAGTTTGATGGATTGGCCTGAATAGCCGAGCTGTAGAGATGTGTCAGAAGAGTACTTCAAATACACTGAATTAGAGATTTTTATCTCATTTTTTATAACAAAGGATCCAAAACTATTTTACACAAACTCCTTAAACTGGGAGCTTCTTCTTAGACAAGCAATTATGACTTGATCTAAAATGGAAGTAATATATAGAACTAAATTGACATTTCACTCTCTAACCTCAATATTAATTTTGCTTTCTGTACTGTTCTAAAAGAAATAGAATTGGAAGGAAATTTAATTTTTTTAAATTTTCAGTTATCAATCAGTGATTTTTCAATTGCAACCAATTATAATACTACATTTTAAAACACCAGTACATATGTAATGGAGATAATTAATTCTTACAAAATAGTAAGATTACCATAGAGAATAAAGACTATGTCTACACAGACACCTTGTCCTGGATAACCATAATTCAAATAATTCAAATAGCCTTTCATAGAACATGAATGTCCTTCAAAACTCACATCATTCAAAAGTTAAGACACACTATCCCTAGAAAAGTTGTGCTTCTTCCACAAGAAGTAATGACTCATTCCACATTTAATAATTTATGTACACTGAGGAAATCTTTTCCTATTTTCTGACACGTACATGAATAATCACTGCTCCCAAATAATCCAAACAGATAGTTTCCAAACAAATGCAATGCTTTTGATCAGAAAGTATAAATCTTGAACCACTTTGGAATCTTAAATTGGTAGTGTCGCATAATGCCATTCCTTCCCTCATTAAAATGATTTAATGGTGCCTTCCCTCTTCCAAATGTACTTTCTATTCAGAAGTCTGTTTCACTGAGCGCTAACAGGTTCCTTTCCCCTTTCTAAAATCAGGTGGCCTCCATTTCTCTATTGGGACTTTACAGTTAGTACACTAGTTTAAATTTGTTACTCTACCAATTGAGTTTGGGTCTACTAAAATACATTTCAAAAGAGTATTTCATGTTCAATTTATTCTCAGTTTTTGCATTTCATTTTCAATGGTCTCTATCTAGCCTCCCAAAATAGCCTGGCTTTCATAACCTATTAACTGCCCTATAAGGTCTTCCTCTGCCTAATACACAATTCCATTTTAATATGGCTGTGTCCATATAAATTTGTTCAAATGCTTTTTTAAATTTTGCATCCTATCAATAATGATTAGAAATAAAAGCTTTAAGAATAATCAAAAATGTAATTATATCAGACTAAATCCAAAACTAACTAGGTGATTGTTTGGATTAAACCTGGCATATCATCCCTTAGAATAACAGGAGGAGAGTTCTACTAATTGTGACTAAATTGCAGAGGTCATTTAACCCATTGCAGAGGTAATTTATAAGTAGTGTCTTAGATCTCAGTGACATCACATGAAATTAAACAATACATTAGACCATCGAATTCATGCATACTTTACCTTTCTGCTGGTGTGACAGGGCTCAGGACAACCAGTGCTGAATTGTACCTGCTCAGTACACTGGAGCTGTGTTCCCTGTCCCTCGCATTGTTGTCAAAAGGAGCTATGACCAACACATGGAGAGAGATGGACGTACACTTGTTTGGGGGTGATTGTTTGTTTATTCTTATCAAACATGAAGAAATGTATTTTTAAGACAGAGGAAAAAATATGAGACAGGCTGTACTTTTCTATTTACTTTCAGCAACTGTCCTAGAACAGTAAATTGCTACTATGACCAGTTTTCCATTCATTTTCTGGAAAATAGGCTCAATTAGTGGCCTTTAAATGGTCTAGAGTTTGAGGACATCATGCCTGCTGGAAGCTTCCTTGTACACATGACACAAAATTAAGATTAGCCTCGTAAATCCTGCTTGAGCAACAGGATGCTCTTTAACACAACCATATTTTCTACCTACTTCCAGTCCAGAGCAACAAACCCATCACTCACACAGAGCAGATGGGGTCTCTCTGCAAATGCTGACCATGGTAACCATGTCTTCGTGGCTTGTCATTTTTGTACTGATGATAAATTTTTTTAGACAATATATCAACAGTCTAAAAAGATAGAAGTAACAGGCAAGGCCTAAATATTTCTGTAAAACTATATTTGACCTCAGGTACAAAAGCCAAGGAGATGAGTCACTCCACCTCCACCTTTCATTAAAAGAGATTCTGATTTGTTCTATTGAACAGATGCTTTTGTAAGTATGAAAGGACCTGATAATTTTTTTTTTAAAAACACCCACTTTAGAACTCAGGTACAAGAAACACAAAAATACTACTACTCAGAAAACAAGTGAATAGAGAACAAAGAAAGTCTATTTTTCTCTAAAGATTATGGAAGAAATGAGAATTCAGCTTGATTACTGATTAAAACAACTAGAAAAACCAGAAAGGATAAAAATGTGGGAAGAAAAGCAGAAGGTGGAATTCATGTGATCAAACCATTAACAGGCAGGTTTTGGCTCAATGCCTTTTTTCTATTTGCAACATATTGCCTGGTCTAGAGATACAGCTCAGAAAACAACTGAGCATTTTACTGTATACTTAATAGTATCTGCAAGCTTCTTTCCATAATAAGTCCAAAACTTAGAAGAAGATGGTCTTGATGAAAAGGCAAAGCATCTAGCATATAGATCTATAGACTCAGTTCTGTGTGCCTTTAAACTACTTCCACATTTTAGCTGTTTCACCTTTTGTTATAAAATCTCAAAAGGCAAGAATTCTGGTATCAGACAAGCACATGGGTGCTGGTATCCATGAGAGCCTTGCATGCACATGTTATGATAATTGACTCCAAAAAAAAAAAAGAATGCAAAGTGTCCCACATGTCACTTGTACACTTAGGCACTACCAGGCCTCTTAATAAAAAATATTATCTCACAAAACGTGTGCTTGGAGAAGGGAGTTTAATACTAATTTCCCAGCTTTTTTTTTTTTTTTTTTTTTTTTTTTAATATTCTCAATCCTTTCTAATTAGTTTGGCTTCACTAGCCAAGTCTCAGCAATGATTGTGTCCTCCTTCCCACAGCCAAGTCATTCTTTTGTGCATTCCACCGGGATTCTGGAAGATCCCTAGGTTTCTGCTCTGTTCCTCAGACACCAAATTCACCAGCCTGCTCCTTCTGACTTCCTGACAATCACTGCAACAGCTCTGCCTGTTTCCCACTGTGGTCTAACCTTTGCTATGGGGAGCTGCACAGGGAAGCAGCACCTACTCCAGTGATCTTTCCCAGAAGAGGAAACAAGCAAACCAAGAGCATCCCCTCTGAGATCTTCCATCCTTTAAGACAAAAAGACACAGATGCTGTGTGGCAAAGCACACAGCAGGAGCGCCGGGCTTTGTGCCTCCAAAGCTGCCAACATCCTCTGACTTTGGGGACTGCTTAAACTGTGGGGTTGGGATCAGAAAAAACATGGTAACTACAGACAACTTATGGGCTGGTTTTGTAACATTAAGGCTTACTCTCCAACTGCATAGACTAGAAAGTAGGTTTTCAAACAATTAACTCAATTATTGACCTTTATTATGAAGCTCAGGAGTATAATAGGCTTTGTCAAATGTGCAGACTATTGTAAGCAACACTCATCACGCATTTGAGCACCCTTATTTTCTGTTAACAAATTGCTCTTGATACTGTAATTCCATTTTAAATTATTTTGATAATTTGTAGAAAAATTATTACTATCAATGGACCCTTTATTTGCATAGTGATAGATTGTCAGTCAGAGTATGTATGCTTCATGAAGTTACCTTTACTTCCCACAAGGGTGACTTTCTAATTTAATGTATGTTACTTTTTTCAGGAACGCAGCTGACAAAAAATAGCAGCAGAACTTCTTCAGCACCATGCAAAACTAGCCCACAGATAACTTCAGCAACAATAGAAATATAAACAATTACAATTACAACAATTTATTCATTGCTTCCTTTTGCAAAGACAAGTCTGCAGTCTTCTGATGCAAGTGCAATGACAACATCTTTTTCCTCATAGCTGGAACCATCAGAATTAGGCGCTAAATCACAAGTAATCTTGTAAACACTGCTAACTTGATTTCTTGCTTAAGGGGCATATTCTCTGGGGAATGATTTTACTTAGTTTGATTATTTTAACTGCTGGTCAACTATATGTATGTGCCTGTAAAAATGGAAGATTGAAATCTGCAAATACAGAACCACCTTTTTTTTTGCATAAAGTTTGTTTAAATATTTCAAATTACTTTGAAACAATAGATTTAAAGACAATAAGATAGAAAATTATGTACTAAAAAAGTAAAATTGAAGTAGAAACATAATTCTTGAAAAGTCAAAAAATGAGTCAATTTTAGTCATTTAAGAGGAAAAGGGGACTACTATTCCAGACACATATGTATCATCCTAAAGAGAAAAGGAAATTTGCTTACACTGTATTATACCTAGCAGGATACCTGTAAATAGTATGTTATTTGTGCCTGTACCAGCAACACTTATCGCATGTCTACATAGTTTGCTAAACTATAGTTAATAGTCATCACGCAACCAAAAACATGCCACCAGACAACAGGGTACAACGCCACATAAATTTAAAAATTAGATATTTTTCATCGTGTACTCCAAAATATAATTGCATGAATAATTATTGTCTCTGTTTATAAAACAACTACAGTACCTGCTTAACTACAGCATCACATGCAGAAATTCCCTGTAACTATTTTATTCCATTCTAATTGACAATATATTCAGGACCCAAACCTGCTAACCCATATTCCCAGCTTTAGAATTACACTGCACTCTACAAACATTTACAAATCCCATGTACCATTGCAAAGTTTTGGTTTTTGGCAAGACTATGGATACTTTTTGGGACTCAAGGGTTCTGACTTAGAGGAACCAGATTGGTTTTCTTTCCTTTTGTCCAAGTGGATGTTCATTTCTGAAATAGAATCCAGAGACTACTTAACAAGAGTACAATGAAACAGATTTCACATTGTGGCAGCATTACTGATACTGAAAAAGGACTTCATGATGGGACTTCTTTTGTCTTCAGCTACACACTTCCTCTCCCCATTCTTAACATGAGCTGCAAATTTCTCTCCTGTCTCAGAAATTAGCGATGGCAGATACAGTACCAACCCTTTCTTCTGAGAAAATACTCCTCTTCTGCCTCCCTTAAATTGCTATGTGTAAAAATTCCAATGTGATTTAAACACCTTTGCAGTCATAAAAGGACCTCTTAAACTGGTGGTATTAAATAGTTTACTTTCGTCCGCTTCCTCATTAAAACAATTGCTTAAAATACACATCTCTGACAAATTCTTCCTGATACATATTCCACTAGTTCTAATCATTGCTATGCAGCATCAGTAATATTCATTTTTAAGAAATTTCCAAGAGGTAACAAGGAAAGCAAACCATTTTTCACAGAACTCCTGAATATATTACCACACATCATTCACTCGTCTTTAGGCATAATCTAGTCTTTTCTTCCTACAGGGCTTTGTGCACACAACAGATTTTAGCTAAGCTATCACTACTACAGACACTGCTTATATCAGCTTAAGAGGGCTTCTGTTAAGCTGATATATTATGCACTTCCTCCATGGGCAAATACAAATGGCATAAATAAGCGTTATACTCATGTTTGGATGGGGCTATTTTTTCTGCTTTCTCAAAGTATTATTAACTGTTGCCAGTGGAAAACCAGCAAAACAAAATTATTAACCAATGTTTACAACAGAAAAATGGCACACTAGTGAAATTGAAGCTGTGATAGATTGTGAAATTCCTGATATTTTCAGGTTTATGCAAGGCTGATTCAGGGCTTCCTTTTCACCCCTCGTTTTCTATGACTGTCACACACCCAGAGACTGTGTGTCAAAGGTAGCAAACTAGGTACATTTTTGGCTTTGCTGAATGCAGTAGGTTTTCCCATACTCCTCTTAAATGTTCTCACACTTCAAAGCTGCAATCCTGTTCCACTTGAAACAGTCCCAAAATCTTACACTGAAGGAAATAAGTAAGAAGATGCAGCAAAGTTAGGGAAGTATTTTCATTATGAAACAACATAGTAGGAAAAGGTAGCAAAAAATTTCTATTGCTGATCAGCAAAGCCCAGAGCTAATTCTCTGGAAATAGAAGTTTGGGAGGAAGCATGCATTTGGGAAACAAGACCATCTAATTCAAGCTGTGCATTTTATGTGGACAGCCTCAAAGATGAATGTTCCTAGCAATTTTCCATCTCACAACAAGTGAATAGATATTAAGGTATTTTTTTCCATCATTGCAGGACTTCTATTCCTATTTCTTTTGCAAATATCTGTGAAAAGAATATTTTCATATTTTAAAGGAACAGAAATTTATCATGATTGTTTTGCACATAAATTACTTTAAAAGACTTTTGAAATATGTTTTCAGTATATTTCAGTTTCCTAGGACAATTTTGCAAAATTGCCTCAGACTTTTTTTTACTTTATTTCCTTCTTTTTACTAAAACTCCCAATGGCAATTGTCACTGAATCAAAAAGTAAGCATATGAATACAATTTTTATTACGTTGTTTTGTTAGGAAGAAGCAATAACCTTTAAATTCATATTTGTTGTTCTGTTTAAAATAACTTCACATTTTGAAAACTTTTCATTCCAATAGTTATTTAATAAAGGTCTGATATTAACACATTCCTTAAAATGAAAATGGAGAGCACAATCATCTTGGAACAGGCTGCCCAGATAAGTTGCGGCTGCCCCACCCACTTCCAGAAGTGTCCAAGGGCAGGCTTGATGGGGCCCTGGGCAAAAGTATCTAGTGGGTGATATCCCTGCCCATAGCAGGGAGACTGGAACTAGATAATCTTTAAGATCCCTTCCAACCCAAACAAGTCTATGATTGTATTATTAAAGATAGTGGAAAGAGATTTTCACATCTTTCTGAGGAGCATTCATCTTATTTGATTCCAGCCCAGCACAGCTTGTTCATTCTGCACTTCCCAAAGGCAAAGCTGTCACAATTCTGATTTTCCATAAGATTCAAAAATTCTGTCAAGTTTTAAGTAGCTTAAGATCACCCTCAGTAACCATCCCAGTCACAAGGCCCAGACAGGCAAACAAACAGAAACAGAAGGTAAAGGGAGGCAGGCAGCACTCAAATATGCATTTTGGTTTTCCGTAAAGCATACAAACCATCACTTATTAATCATTTAACTATGTCAATACTTGGAAATGACTGTGTGTCCAATCTTATGGCTCCACTTAGTCAATCTCTTCTACTCACGACTCTAAAAATCGTGAACAAAAAATATCCACTCCCAAAAGATTTTGAATATTTGAATGCAAATCAGTCATTCTGACAAAATGATAAATGCAAAAGACTGGTAGTATAACTTCAAACAACCATTCATTTGGGAATAGAGGTTTATTAACTTTTTGTTCTCAAAATTCTGCTTTGAAAAGTGAAACTGTAAACATGACAAGTCCCTGCTCCAATATGCCCATCTGAGACGGCACAGGAGAGGGAATGATACGGCTTTTGTCCTTGATGAACTGACAGCAAGATTTTCATCAAAGAATTTCACTAAGAGTGGAACCTCATCAAGGCAGTGAGCTTGTAGTTTTAACACTGAAGGCTTGGTTTGCAAATAACAAGAGGCTCACTTGGCACAAAGAAATTAGCAATGATTCTACCATTAGATCACACTTTAGGCCAATGCAAGAAAAGAAAGATGAAGAAATAGAACAAGAAAGTAGGAAGCTGTCATCAACCCAGCATGGGAGACACTGAAGTTAAAAAAAGGTCTATAAAATTCAAGACTTGGGAATCTGGGAATCCTAGATTCTCCAAAATGGTTAATTTACTCTCAAAAATCTCTCAAAAACAGAAATTCCAAAATTCTTTTATTTACCTATAATGCAATATTACTTTGCTCCAAAGGCACCAGATGATCAAAGGGTTATGCCTTGCGGCTTTTGCTTCTTGTCAAACCAAGTAGTAGAGCTTTCTATTTCATTTGGTGTTTCAGGCTGGTAATCTCCAGTACTGAAGTGGATGAGCCAATCAATTAATTTCACATGCAGCACTGAGAAGTCATCAGATGTCAACAACTCATTACTTAACTGGAAAAGATCAAAACTAATGACAGATGAAACTCTCCTGTTATTAGTCCCATGAGTCATCCAATTCTCTCTGTACTGCTCCTCATTTTTTGCTGCCTGCCTCTGTATAACAAGCAATACAGTTGCAGGTAGCCTGTGACTCATTCCTTGGGCTCACCCATCTGTGATTTGTGAGAATGATGAGCAATTATAACTCTGCTTTCCTCTGGAGTCTCTCACTACATTCCAGGCTACTATGTCTGCCAGTCTGCTTTTAAGTTGGATTTTTTATGTTCAAACATATAAATTCTTTCATTTTTTTACCAAGCATAATGCTACTGGTAATTAATCACTATATTAATACATTTGTTTATCAAAAAGCAATCTCATTATTTTCATGGTTTCCCAGGTAAAAGAGAAATAAGCATTTTCTGAGATCAGGAAAAACATTTAACAAAAATTAGATATGATGGCAATAATCTTTCTAAAAATGGGAAAATACAATGTTTATATGGATAAGATACTATATCAGCTTCACCCACAGGAATGAGAAAAAACTAAAGACTTCACACAGATCATATTTTTCAGTGTAAGGTAAAATAATGTTTTCATTTTCTCTTTAAAACAGGAAATGCTAAAAACACACCTTTCTACTGATTTCCTTCTCCTATTTTTGTTGGTTCAAGCTGTGACTACATTCCAAGATCAATGAGCCCTGCATTAGAAACACCCAATAATAACAAGTATGAGCATGTTTTTCTTGAAAGGTTTTTATTCTCCCTCTGTGTGTATTCTTTAACTGAACTTCTATTTCTCAATAGTTCTCCTTGCTCCTTAACAAAAATTCTCATGTTCCACACTCAAGCTTACACACCACTCAACTGGCACATTCTCCACAGCTTTTATCAGCAAGCTCACCCAAGTATTGCACACTTTAAAGTCCTATGAAGAATCACACTGATATTCCATAATGACCACAAGACATCACTACATCTTCTTAATGAAATATTCATGTTCTGATTAGTTTATGAAGCTTTCAGCACTAGGACTGGGTAAACCACCCACACCACCTCACAAAGACTTCCAAAACAAACCCTCAACTACTGCTTTGTCAGTGAACTCTGAATTATTCCTTCTGCTTCAAAGTGAACAGTAAAGCTTTGGCATTTTCTTGTATCCCTCCTTAGCAAAAATAAAAATTATATTTTAAAGCTCCTTCTAATCTCTATAATTTGTACGTCAGATTCCCTAAAATTATCATTTCTATCCATTTCCAGGTCTAAAGGTGAACCATGGATCAGGAAAATCACCTTCTCTTTATTCTTAATACTCTAATCCATGTTAGTAAAGAATGCACATGACAACCTTCATGCAATCATTATTGCTGACCAGCAAGATGCCTATATACATTATCTTATCTTATTCACTCCTCCAAAACCTTTCAAAAGCATGAAGACAGTAAGTCCTTCTTTTATTCATCAAAATGCATAATCACATAGAAGGAACAAAATCTCCTGCCTAATTTTCCGTTAGAGCCTTAAAAGTTTCAAATTTTTATATGCTCACTATGAATGTATGGAATATATGCAACATAAAGCAAAACGATTCCTCATCTTTTCAAAATTTCACGAGGTGGAATAATCTTTAATTTAGGATAATACTTTTCTGAAGAACAAAAATCTGTATAGTGTATAGGGAAATATCTGTATTTCAAATGTTTCTCTCTGTTGATATTTTACTTGTGAAAACATTTCAGGAATGACTCAGTAAATGAGATAGTATGATTACAACATCTAATTTATTACAATCACAACATTCTGTTAATTTCAAATACCACTCCTCAGGCTGATTTTGCTAATACAGTCATCTTAAGAGATGGTCAGTAATTCAGCAATAAAAAGTGACTGCTCTTTCAACTAGTTTCTCACTTGCTGTTTTAGAAGCAATACTATGAAATAGAAGTACATTAAAAATATATATATACAACAAAACAATTACAACTATATCACATACGACCCTTTTCCTACAGACAACTTATGGCCATCCTTAGCTTTTACAAGTTGTTTAAAGGACTTGCAGAGTCTTTCCTAAGTGCTTGCAGGAACATGATTTCACTGCAGTAGAGTTATCCATTTTGCTTCTCCATGGGAAAAAAATAAAAAAACAATTACAAAGCTCCAGTATTTATGGGGCATAATCCAGGACAGATGGTGTGTACAAGACATCTTTTATGCACAAACATGCATACACAACACACACACACATAGATATAAAAATATATGAACATACAAGTATATATATTTTAACTGAAGAGCATATACTTTGATGTTTTTGAGGGTATTAACAGTATTATAAGTTTTTGTTAAGTATATTTGCATTATTGTTGTCATGACCCTTAGACAATATTCCCATGTTTCCTAGCAATCAACAGCTTTGAATTAACCTGATATTTGTATGCTACATATACAAACTCCTAGCGTATTAAATTAAATTAATGACTTAGGACATAGATTTGAAGCTTTCAGATTCCACTCAGGATAGAGAACTGACAGGAAAGTAGATTAATTGAACTAAAATTACAGTTATGCTGTTCTGGTGGGAGTTTCAGTCATGTGTAGCAAAAATTACTGGTACTCCCTGGTATCTGGGAGAGAAAATCAGGAAAGAGGAAAAAAACAAACTGTCCTATGACTTTTTATTTCCCTATGAAGCTAATAAAGTTAATGCATCATAGAAAAGTTGGTAAATCAGTAACTGCTATGTATAACTGTGTATATATATATATATATATATATATATGTATATATGAAATCTAACTCCACCTTCAAAAGTATGATATCTATTCCACTAAAAAAAAAAAAAAAAAAAAAAAAAAAAAAAAGGCATTTTGGTCAGTCTATTTTGAAATCCATCATACACCAGTAAAGGCAGAGATTAAATATTAATATGAATTCTTCAATAAGATGCCACGCTGCACTAACTCGTGGTAAATAAAGGTCCATTCTCCTGAGGCTATTTTTTGTGCAAGTCTCTAAAATCTAAAATCTATTTTCTAAAATTAGGAAGCAATTTTGTTTGCTCTTAAGACTCTATCCTTCTTTATGACAGGATTATTCACTAGAAAAACATTCCAAAGGTTGAAAATTAAAATACAGAATTCTTCTTGGTGTTCTGGACAGTAGAAACTTGTATAACACTTTCTGTATAAGGATACACTCTTATTGATTATGGAAAAATTAGGTTAAACAATGGCATCTACTTCAAAGGAACTCAATACTCACTGGAGTATATAGCCACATACATAAATGCATAAATTGTCATAAAATTATGTAAATAACTGAGTAATTATATGCTAACTAATTAATTAATATAAATTTTTTTTTGCGCCTATGACTGTACTGACCTGGACCAGCTATAGAGTGCACAGCTGTCTTGCAAATCACCACAAAGATCTCAGGTTTAGTTTCTCAAGCACAGGCACCGAGCTACAGAAGCAGATCATGAACGTTGTAATAAAGGTCATAGTCCCTGATTAGCATCAGTTGCAGAGTGTGGTGATGCTTTTTCTTTTGTTCTGCTGCTATGAAATTTCTTATCTTCATGTACTGGCCAATACACTAGACTCATCCTTGCTATGGAAGCTGGCTAAAAACCAGACCTGACCTGCCATGAAAATATTGCCAGTTTGAGATAATTAACTTTTTGTAGTAAATTAAGTATTCCCTTCACCTATTTTTCAGGACAAAAACATCTATGTGTAAACCCACTCCAATCTGAGAGAAATATCAAAGACTTCTATATTTAAACTACTCAAAGGATAAATAATGTCTTCTTCAGACCAGATGACTGTGAATTCTTAACAGTACCTATTTAAAAGTGTTTCCCACTAGAGCATCCTCTTACATAAAACTTTAAAATAGTATGAAATTCACTTTGACTCTTACCAGAAAAGACACTGGGAATCTTGGAAAGAAAACTTTTCACTGTACGAATAGGAATCCCATTTTTCTCATCTTGCATGCGGGCTATGACATCTTCCATCTGAATAGAGAAATAAAAAAAATAAATAAAAATAAAAAAGAATAAATAAACCCAGCATTATTTCCTAAAATAAATCTCCAAGAAATCCTAGATCAATCTCTCAGAATGACAGGCCCCCTCTTTATATTTCTTTCTTTAATTTATACTCTATATTTTATTGAACAGGCTAAAACTGCAAGTAATTTATTCACAACAGACAGTAAAAAATATATGTATTCAAGGACTCTTGAGAAAGAAACAGCAATGCAGAACAACTTAGTTAAAGTACCTAAAAAACTTGTCAAAAACCATTGTTGGATATTAAACTTCATGTTTTAATTGTTTTAATGGTATTGTACCACATAAAAAAGCAAAATAGACACATGCAGGCTTTTAGGGGACTGAGAGGTCTCAAATAGAATTTTCAAAACAAAGTAGAGCTTTTAAGTTCAAAGCTAAAATTCCTTATTTGCTTTTGAGAAGGGGGAAAAATACAACATGTTGTAATTCCTGAAGACAGCAGAGCCAGAAACCTATTTCTTCATAGGTAATAATGCAGTAGGTATAAAAATATTTTCAATCAATTTTCTGAGTTTCTTATGTATATATTTTTACATTAGCTTGGTTTTCCAATTCAATTTTTAGGCTAATTTGGACCATACATTTTATAAATTGTGCCCAACACAAAGGTTCACTTTCCTATGAACTTTGACCAGAAAATGCATTCACTGGAAAACAAAGAATATTTAAGTAGAGTCACTGGCTTACAATGCCAGTTTTGATTTTTCCTATTTCATAGTTGAAGTTTACAGATTTGATAATTTCCACCTTTCTTTCTTTGAATATCTAACTTCTCAAAATGTTCAATGAAACTGTGATGAAATTAATTACAACTATTCTTTCTTTTTTCTTAAATCACCAACATGGTCCATAGGAACAACTCTGTGTGACAGGGCATTTTATATTCTTTTATTATTCAAAGTTTAAAAAATTTTTGTATGTCACTTCTGTACCCCTAAAAGATTCCCAAAAACATCATTAAAAGTTTCTGGCTGGGCTGGGCTGTGCTGTGGAAGCAGAATAGCAGATGAAATTCTGCCATGGCCCGTTTTCCCCTAAAGTCAGATGTCCCACATTTGCAAATAGCAAACAAGGACTGGGTGCAGCTGTGCTTTAATTGGCCCAATAAGGGAGTTATATAGAGCCAGGAAAGGGAACAGCATTTGGGGTCACTGGTGTACTTGGGAAAAAGAGCAAATATCCATACCAAAAAAAAAATTAAAAAAAAAAAAAAAGAAAAATGAAAACAAAATCATTTCGCTTGACTGCCCATGAAAAAGTTATTTATACATAGACTGTCTGGAGGTTCCCACGTTCCATGTATTTATATATCACATATTAACAACCTAAGGAATACAAACCCAATGTCATTATCCAAACCAAAAAGTAAACACAAGAAGTAGATATTGTTAGCAAGGTGTGAAAAAGTCAGTCTGTTGCTCAGAATTAAGCAATGTGCAAAATATAATAGAAGAAAAGAACCAATATTCATCTGTCATGGAATTTAATTATTTAAAAAGAAAAGGTTATTAATAGAAAATTGTCAAGCATATCTGTGCTTGTCAACCATTGTCTGTGAAATGGCTGTCCCTACATTTTTTATCCACATTGTAACTGAAGGTTTGTATCAACTCCTTCCAAATTCTGTTGGTAAGCTGTCTTATTTTGCCCTTAAGTGAATAGGAATTCACCCTAATTCAAGTAAATATTTTTGCTGATCATATTTGGTGATAAATTCCACAAATGCAGAGTAAGCTCATGAGAATATTGCTAGAATAATGTACATTACACTAGGACAAAGTACAGAAGATAATTTGTACATAAGGCAACACGCTAAAGGTATATTTGCAATGTAATACGGATTACTACAAACACAGGCCACGCTTCTCAAACACAGCATTACTGGTGGAGAGATGCAGTTACTGCTTGCTCAAGAACACATGCGTTCAAATGTTAAATGCCCAGCGCTGTCAGTAGTCAGTCTTTTGAAAGCACATGGAAGAAATTGTTAGCTGTTTAACGTATGTGTTAACATATGCTAACTGACATTTACATATGTTTTCCTAAACTTTCTTCATGGACGGGATTGAATCTAAACAGCATAAAATCTAACTCTGAGAGAGACTGAAGCTCTGGGAGAGTCCTCTGGTTTTGATTAGCAAAGTGAACTCTATGGTGTCTGCACTGCAAAATTACACCTTCCCCTTTATATCAAGCTCATCTTATTGTTCTGGGTTGGGCATGAATTCTGTCAGTGCAAAAGGCAGCTCACACTGCAGACAGCATTATTCGGAACTGCCTGGATAACTCAGTGAGCAAAGATTACCTCCTAAGTGAGCAGAAATGTTCTGAACACACAACACAACAGCAGTTCACTAATTATATACAGTTGACCTCTCACATGGAAGAAGTTACTTGTGGTTTGTGGTTATCTTAAATCTTAAACATAAGAACTCTAGAAAATGAAGGGAATTTTAAAAGAAAAAAGTTTAATTTAAAGATTCAAACCTATCCAATCCAATATATGCAGGAGCACAGTTTAACTTTCAAAATATGCAGTTGCTGTTTCTGTTACAG
Organism: Anomalospiza imberbis; assembly: GCF_031753505.1. Lineage (NCBI taxonomy): Eukaryota > Metazoa > Chordata > Aves > Passeriformes > Viduidae > Anomalospiza > Anomalospiza imberbis. The sequence goes on along the minus strand of NC_089683.1, from coordinate 68,150,779 downwards.
CTGCTTTGAATTCAGCGAATATATAACCTCTTCCACTGAAAACCATCAAATTCAATTATATTTGGGAAGCAGCAGTCAAGGCACTCCACTGTCATTCATCAACAATGACCTAAGACAATGAAAAGGGCAGAATAGTTTAATTACAACGATGAAAGAAAATCTTAATCTAATTTTGCTCAAGAAGCTTAATCTGGGAAACACATGCTGCTGCCTGATATAATAGTTTTCCTTCCTGATGTATCCTGTTTGTTTCTGAGTCACCTGACTGAATGCTCAAAAATGAAATAGAAGCTTCTTCATTTCACCTCAGAATTAGAATTTTTTCTATTCATCTGCTCTTTCATGGCTAAACCTGTCTGGCCCTTGTCTTGCAGTAGGATCCTTTTTAATCCTAAACATTCTCAAGTAACTCAAACAAACTCACAAATAATTTGCCTCCTGATCACTCTGCAAATGAAGGTCAATATGCTCGAGAAGAGGAAGTTGTATAAGCATATCTTTTAGTTTTTCAGTCATCATTATACATCATTAACTGGGAAAGTATAGCTAAAAAGACATTTCAGTGCAGCACAGATCCTACAGAAAGCTTTCTAAACAACCTCTTCTTCAAAAAATGTGCCATTTTTTTTACCAGCGAGGTAATTCTAACCCTCACAAAAACTCACTAAACTTCTGATACATAGACAACTCAGAACAAACTTACAATATTAATATTTAAAACTTCACTTGTCTCCTTGTGAAGATAATTTGCAGCCTTCATCTTGACATGTAAAGACTCTGTGAAATCTATTTCAAAGTCTAACTCTATGACAACAGTGACAATGCATCTTCTCTAAAGCAAGGAGGCAGATAAAAATATCCCGTAATAGAAGGGTTACAGGATACGAGAGCAATTGAACAATGACAATTGAGTTTGCTCTGAACACACTGGGAGCTAGGCATGCCCAGCTTACCCCAGGAGCAGAACCAGTGGAGGTCTTGACAACACACCAGGGGCAGTAGCCTTTAGCTACTTACAGCTAGCTGAAAGGAATACAGCTCCTAAGAGCACAATTTTTATGGTTCCTCAGTGCCACTGTGCCATGTGGTTTGTGGGGGGAAACCCTGAAACCTTTAAACTTCCAAATCTAAATAAGAATTGCATTGCTGCTCATCTGCACATCTTGCAAAAATTATCAACTTGAACCATAATTCAGCATCACTGCATCTTAAGAACTGGTTTTGGTTTGGGTTTTCTTTTTTTCATTAATTCAAACACAACAAATGAAAATGAAAAACAAAATGTTTGTTAGTGCAGGACAAGAAGGTTTGTTTTTTTTCCATTAAAATTGAGCCTAAATCAACTCCAAATAAAGATGGATACTAGAAAAAGTAATTCATCTGGAAAAAAAGCTTGTTCAAGAGGTACATGGTAAAAACTTGAAGCTTTGCCCTACTTAGACATACACAAATGTCTTAATTTGATTTCTGTCCCTTAAAAATAAATAAATTCTGTGCCAGGGAATTAAGACTATACTCAGGAACACCAAAATGAAATAAGCATAATTTTGTACTCAGCTATCATACATCAGAACGAGGATTGCTCTTATGCTGGGTGTACTGGGGTCCACCCACACTACAGCTTTCTTCATTTTGCTAAAATCTTTTTTCTCCTTTTACACAAATGCAGGGGTGGAATAGCCCAGTGGAACTAGCTAGAAACCTGATCCAAACTTGTTAAAAAATACAAAGAGTTACAGTATATTTCTTACAGTATGTAGTATGTTTCCTTAGACATTTTCTCCCCTCTCAACTTGAATACTTCACAGAGTCCAAGATCATTAGTGCAGTTGGCCAGAAGGTTGCAGGAAGTTTTCCTCAGCCTGTTCCCTGTGCAGAAACGTACAGCAAGCAACATGGGCTGAACAAAACTTGCAGGGTAGGAGACAGATACAAGGTTCCTCACAAAGTAAGGGCCACTTTTTGTCTGACCGCTTCACTGACAAGCACAGGTACAGGCAAACTGATTGCCAGAAAAAATCTGTAAGATTTTGGATCCTTGGAGATAGAAGGTTAATGGGACACCTTCAGTTTACCCAGTGTATGAGGCAAAGTCACCAAAGTAAAATAAACAAGCTCAGTTTAAGAACGCTGACAACTCTTTTTCTAAATCAAATGTGTAGAAACAAGATTAAATCTTCATGTCAAAGATTTTAGCATTTTCCATTTAACACAGAATTGAATTATTTCAACTCTATTTCTACTTGGTATGAAAACCAAGGGTAAAATATTCAAAAGTTCAGAAAAGTACATTTAGATTTTTGACTAAAATACAGTGCTGAAAGATGGCTTGAAACATGCAAGACTAACCAAACTGCTAATGACAGTCACGCACAAAGTCTCTGAGCTTGCTGATATAAAAGCAGTCAGTCATGAGTTTTTCTAAGACAATAATATTGCATCTCTGGTCTACCAACACAGGAAACAGCCCTAGGTACTCTCTGATGAACATTAAATTATAGAATAACTTAATTAAAAGAACACAAGAGTGACTGGTCTCATTCTTTTCAGAGCCTTTATTTGCTGAAATAATTATTTGACATCATAAAATCAAACGACAAAACAACCCAAAAGTTTCCAATCATGTTAAATAGAAGAATTGGAGATAGTTTGAAGAGCCTAATTTTCTACATGTACCTATGATGCTAGCACTTCTGCCTCATGTTTCTTTCCTTCTGTATATGAAGACACTGGTGTGAGCAAATAGTTCACACTCTGTCCCTAAACAGAATACATGTGGCGAGTGAAAGATGTTCTGACTTCACACATAGCACAGAGGTCTGTATTGAATCATCCGTCATTATCTGTCATTACTCTTAGGGCTTCATTTGTGCTTGTCAATGTGAATTTCTAATTAAGATTCAAATTTATTTTCCCTAATTATCCATACTGTTTCAGATTCAACATATGGGTAATGTTTCAGACTGATTGTAAAATGAGAGTGGTACTATGTATATAAGCCTGCGCTTACATTAAATGAGCACAGGGCAAACCTTTGTCATTTATTAAGAGTAATTAAGACTATTTTGAATATATTTGAAAATTGACACCAGTTCTTTGCAATTATTTTTGAGGCCTAATTAAATGAACAGTCCCACTGGGCTTATCCTTACTACCAACCCTGTACGTTCATCACTGAACTTGCATCAATAAGATAGGCTCTGCACACTTCACTGATTTAAAACTGTGGGTTTGAATGATAATTTTAAGCATGATCTTGTCTTATTCATGTAACTAAAATGCTGACTCATCAAAACCAGCATTTCATTTAAAAGGTTCTTGTAGTTTAATACAAACCATTCAAGGAGTTCTTGTGCTTTTCAAATACCTATTATAATACTTTTTGAAAGCAGGACAACCTGAAAGCATACTTTGAGCTCCTGCCATTAAACTGTAATCATGTGGCCTGTTTGGAACTAAAGCTGTCAGTGATCCCTAGGTAAAGACTGAATAAAGGGTAATCCCCATCACAAGAAACTGTACAATATGGAATGGAAAACCTTGAAGATACCATACAGTACATTCTGTAGGTAGCAATTTATACCAATGAGTAACTTTTTCTCCTAAGGACTGCTAGTCTTAAGCTCATGGTTTGGTGCACCACTCTTTTTCTCAGCGTCATACACTGGGTAAACAGAAGATCTCCCAGTAACCTTCTATTTCTTCCATCATTCTACAGTTATTTCTCACTCTTATTTCTTTGGATAAGTTGATCTGAAAACACTTAATACTGCATTCCACTCCCCCACCAAAAAAAAATTCTTCTTCATTCTAATTCAGAAAAATAGTACGAGTTTGCTTGTATTACTGTAATTTTTTTGAGAACTCAGCATGTTGGAACAATGCCAACAAACCTATAAAACTGCAAGGGCTATTACTCTCACACTCTTTTCAATTAAATTTTTATCTCACCTAAGAATCCTACATCTGGGTATACAAGACATACACCCAGTTCACTGAGTGCATATCAATGCTCTATAGCTTGATTGTGAAGAGAAGACTGAAGTAGTTGCTAAAAACAACTCAACTGGCATTACAGAAAGATCATACAACTTTGGAGGAATATATCACACTGATTCAGCTTTGAAATCAAAAAAAAAGGTTATAGAAAATGCTATATTAAGTCTATGAAAAATCAGGCAGTTGGCAATTCCAGCTCCCTAGCTCTCATGAAAATGCAATTTCGAACAACAAAAAGATATCTTAAGCAAGAAAAAACGCTATTTTTTAAATTAACCACTTGAAAAATAATTCAGATATGATTTAAAAGTTTTTCATAGTATTAATGCTTCACAATTTATTTTTACTCTGGCGTTTCCTAGCCAAGCATTTTCTATATTTAGTCAATGTCAGAATCAGATACAGCAAATATAAAAGGTTATGAACTGATGCAAAAATTACTACTTTAACTAAATGGTTTTCATGTTTAAATTCCACATAGATAAAGAAAAGCATTTCCTTTCATCTACCTGTTTTTCTTGGAACTTAGAAACTATTAATGGAAATTAATTAAAAAGACATTTCTCAAACCTGGAATGTTATTGTTGCACAACGAAATCAGAAAGAGCCTCCCCAAAGGAGTTAAAAAACACATTCAGATGGTGAAATTTTAAAACCACCTAAGTCAAAGATAATTTTGGAAATTGCATTTCTGCTTTCAGTAAAATAATTATTTCCATCACATATATGAAGCTTTGGCTGGAATGACAGAGGAAAGAGAAGCATCAATATGAACACTTCAGAAGAAAACACAGCTTGATGAAGGAGGTCTTGGTGAAGGAATGTTTTTATTAACAGAGATATTTCTGCAAAAATACTTCATTCAGAATGAAATATATATTTTTAAAGCAGCTAAACCTATAAATGATTTTTATTAATCTGTCATGCCAAGATTCGAGCTTCTAGACTGTGGTACCAGAGATAGAAATAATATTTCTTAGGCAAAATAAAAATTTTTAAAAATACAGTCTTTCAAAGTCAAGTTGTTTCCTGAGTTGTACTGATCATTTATAATATGATGGTCCTGACACTAAAAATGAAGTCCCCTGTACATTTCAGAAACAGAGAAACCTGTTCAATGGAAACCTGACCTCTGAAATCCCAAATGGGCCTTTCAACACAATATTAGAAAAGTGGTCAAAATGTTCGATTTTTTTTTTTCCAGAAAAGAAGAAAAGTAAAATTTCAAAATTCAACAGAAAAAAAAAAATAAAGCACAGATTCAAGTCAGTACACAGGAGATGGAAAACAACAAAATAAGTTAGCTTATACATAGGTAACTCAGATACAAAAGTGAATTGTAGCCAATAACACCTTTTGCCTTCACAAAAAACAGTCACAAAAATATTAGCTAGAACAGAGTTATGACATATTCATCCACCTAACAAAAAATGTGATGTTCCTCTGGAGAACACTTATATTGATTCCAAAATATTGTCATTTAATTCTAAAGTCTGAAAAAATAATTTGTTTTTTTCTAAATTGGTACATCTTATGTCATCTGTTACTAATGGTTTTAAATCTGTCTGGTTGGAATCTCTTTTCCTCACTTGTCAGATGATCCCAAACATTACAAAGCCACATCACAGCAGCAGATCATTTTAGAAGCAGCTACTGTTGACCAAGGATGAAACGTTTCTTTAAAAAGTACAATATCATTACCCTTCAAATACTGATGAACAAAAAATTAATTACAAGAAATGTTTCAAATTACATAGACAGAAATAACATTTTAGGGCAAACAATGATAAGTATTTTGGTGATTTCTGCATTGCTCTCTGCTCTCTGGTGGGGGAAGATTGAAGGAGGTAAGCTGATCTTCCATTAATATTTCAGCACCTAGAGAACAGAAATACTGTATAAAAACTTCATTTCTAGTCTCTTGGTCCTTGAAATTGCTCTGAGTCATTAAACTCCATTAATTACAGAAGTAAAACTGGTACCATCAAAATAAATTTTTACAAGTGACTATTAAATGATGTTCTTGTAAAAAAAATGTTCTTAATTGTTTTACAGTATGGAATGCTTTCAGTATCAATTCTATTTGGCATTTAAAAAAATAGGCTGCTGATGTAATACAGTAATGTAGCATTATATGACAGATGGACTGGTTTCACAGTAGTCTGTTCACCTTGTGTTACACAACTTACTTGAAAACAAATATTTTATTCTTACCTAATCTGAATAGATAGACAGTTGTGGATGTTCTGGCTATGTCAGTTCTTAAAGCATGTTGAATTCACCCAAATTCACTTAAAGAACAATGTAAAAGAAATGAAAACAAATGAAATACTGAACTGTTGATCTGCCAAGTGAACAATACATATAATTAATGGATAAAGTCCACAGAAAATGCAATCATGGTACATTCTCTATGCAATTAAAAAAAAAAAAAATCAAGATGAGTACTGAAATAAATTAAGCAGAACATTTACAGCTTTTTCACATAAGTTTTAATGACCACCATCCCAATAACACCAGCACATTTTCCCTCCTTATTAAAAGTCTTATCATCATCTCCCCTTTGAGCCAGCAGAAGCTCCAGGCCTGATCATCTTTTTATTCCTCTTGAGAAGATCACACACACTCTACTACTAATTTTCATGCTAAAAAGCAAAATTATTTTATATAGCTCTTGCTAGTAGCAATTCAGGAGCTGTAGTGCAAACTATAGGCTTATGTAAGACAAGCAATACATACAAATATTAGCCTGCCCTTCAGTGACAAAAATTATGCATTTCTACATGTCAAGCAAATTTTTTAATCTCTTATTGGCTACACAAATTAGTCAAGCTTTTCATCAATCAGAACATTAGAAGATTTAAGAAAAATAGGTCATAAGTCTTCTTATTCAGCAAGCAGTAATAAAAATAAGTTCTACATGCATTTAAAAGCAAAAATATTGGGGTGAATTTACGTGGAAATAAAAAGGTTTTTCTGAATTGGTTATTACAGGTTTAAAATGTATTTTGATTGTGGAAAAACACCCAAACAAAATGTATTTGCTGTGAAACAAATCTGTAAAATGTAATTGAAATAAGGAATAGTATTTTGCAAAGAATTCCAAAACTACCACTATTTTATTCATAATTTCTCAGCATCTCCAGAGTTATTCCTGTATAGGATTCCAACTGTATCAGTCAGACTCCAAGACAAATTTAAAATCTTATTTTCCTGAAAGAGAGGAAATATTTCTATGGTATTCACAAAATCCTGACATTCTTCTAAAAATTACTGAAGTCATAGAAAAATAACTTGATTAACAGAATGTAGCCCATTGTCTCCTTTAGAGGTTATTTGGAAGAAGAGAGTTAGTAAAAATTTGAATATGGGTTTTTGTTTCTACACAATGAACAGGCAAAACAGAAATGAAAATTCCTTATTAACAAATGAAAGCTAAGTTAGCCATACTCTTTGATCAAAGTAGGCTTTCACAGGAGTTTTCTTAAAAGAAATCACTGCTAAAGAGCAGTAACGCCAGTCCACACTTATTTCAATTGTACACAGTTACCTTACAAGCACACAAGCCAAGACTTCTTGGTTTTATCGCTTATAATTAAATTTACCTGATTTCTGTCTCCACCATGGAAAAAGGATACAGTTTGTTCTTAATCCCACTCTAAATTGCTGTATTTCACAAGGATCCTATGCCATGCAATGATTTGGGACCAATCTCAGTAAAAGCTTATTTATCAAAGCACTTAAACCGTCCATAAACATTAAGGCTGAAATTTTCTAGGAAAGTGGAAGCAACTAAACACCTAACTCATTAAAAAACAGTGAATTGACATATCAAAAGACAGTGGGTGACACAGTGTGTATGTTCCAGTGTTTTTTAAAATAGGACCGCATTCCAATGTGACATTTCCCAATTTATATTTTGACTGGTTGCAGTGTAATTAGGAAAAGCAAAACATTTTATGATACTTCCTTTCAGTTGTATGCAGCAATTGCATCAGCTCTAGCACTCCACTGGACTTGGACTGAAGGAATTAAGGAAATTTAAAATATGTGCCTTTGCCTTATTTAATTTTTCTCTGTTTTAAAAACATAAATCTTTCTTATGAATTCATGTTTTATTTTCCCAGAAAAACCAACCTTACTTTAATCTCCTTCAGAATAAAGAAAGCAGAAAAGGCTAAGTTGCCATCAAAACACTAGAGCTTTTGAATTCTCATGATTTAGACACTTAAAAGCAAATCAGGTCTGGATGTTCTGTACTTGTCCAATTTAGTCATAGTTTGACATTTACAGTATCTACATTTTATTTTCCTTTGCAGTCATTTTCCTTTTGATTAGAAACATTCTACATCTTTATTGTCAAATCACATTTGCGCCACAAAAGAAAGTAGAGCTGCAGTCATTAACAGATTTGAAATATGTTAGCTCTGAGAATTTAGAATAATGGCTATAAAACCACTTCTTTATTCTATCTGATACACAATTGGGAAAGGAGATTTTCTTTTGTTATAAACAAGTTTTGGTATTCACATACTATTATATGTAAGCAATGAGATTAGAAAAATATTAAAATCAGACACACTCTAACTTAAGAACCAAAAAAAAGGAAATGTATTTGAGTGAATTAAAATTTAAAAACATAAAACCAGAAGAAATCAGAATTAAAGCCCACAAATTCATTAGTGAAATTATTTTTTACTCTAGAAAAAAGAATAGGTAAAAAAAACCACATGAAAGAATTACGGAACGCTATTTTTTGGTCAAATTTTATTTTGCCAGAAGGACAAACTCATTCTAGTTACTTGGTGCAGTGAGCAGTATATATGACATAATGTTCACTGGAAGTTTGAATGTCATAGCCACCTTTATGTTAGCCATAGGTGTGAACAAGGCACTCTCAACCTCAAATCTCTCAACTAATATGTAGTTGGTTAATTGGAATACTTGGAAAAGTCAGAATGTCTGTAATAGATCCAGGTGGATCAAACTATTAGCATGAATGGGAACAATCTTCATAAAGAGTTAACTTTCAGAACAGAAAAGCTTGATTGCAATAAAGCCATTTCTCGCTTGAAAAATCACAAGTCTTTCGAAAGAGACTTTTTCACAAGTTTATCTGTTTTACCAGCTTAAAGGTTGGAAAGTAACCAGGTTTAACAACTGAAGCACTACTTCAGTTAATCCTGTATCTGTGTTAGGAAACATTTAGAATGACCTGTCTCATACTGCAAATAGATATGAAAAATTGCTAGAAGAAATGAGATTTACTAAAAAACCCCATATTTTCCTATGCAGAGTGATTACACTGAAAGAGATCTCCACACTACTGAATTAAAATATAATAAATAGAAGTAATCTGCAAGCATCTATACCTTCCAAGCAGAAACCAAAGATTCCTACTTTTGGTTGAAAAGAGGTAATACATTAGACCACTAGTCTTTACCTGGAAAAATTAAGGGACTGCAGATGTTGTGTACAAATACACAAAACCCTAATTCTGTTCCTTTAAATGGCTTCAAATAAGGTCAGAGAAAAGTAAAATAGCCACACACAGATAAGATTCCTCTGGCATTTGGATTAAACAGAACAAGTTACATTTTGCACAGGAGTCACTTAATGAGCACTTGAGGATCCTCGGTTTTCTTCTCCATTTTGCTACCAACTGACCTTTGGCAAGTCACTGTAACCTCCAGTGGCTGAGAAACGTGAAAGACAGCTAAGGAAACAAATGTTAAATAATACACTTTCTAAAATTTTTGATGTGCTGGAGCATTGTAATGCTAGGTAAAATTAACGCATACAGATTTTGAAAGAAACTGGAGTTTCTTTCCGTTCCAGAAAGCTGCAGAGTCCTGATATTTTTTCCCACCCAATGTCTTTTCAGAGACATAAATCAAAGTCTACTGTAGTCAGTGAAGGCATTTCCTTTGTTATTTTGGGAATAACTATTAGCATCACTAGGCATTGGGCTTCTAAATATTAAGTACTTCACGACTGTCACAGCACATGTCCTCTTTTTCTATCAAAAGCTAAACTATTTATAACATTCCAGAAATTAAAGATGTTGCATTCCATATGCAAAACCACAAAACTATTTCTGTATGGTCCCTCCTTAAAACTAATTTAACCTCTTAGATGTTGATGTCTTGAATGCATTTAATATTTTAAACTTAGCTGAGAAGATAATTATTCTGAAGGAGAATAATTCTGAAAGAGAATACATATTTGTTTACTGTATGCCTCTTTGTTCCATCATTTCCTTATCACATCCTGTTGCTGTACACAATGTTGTAAGAGAAACATAAGGAATAACTTGTACACTGAAATAGTTTTAAAAGGCTTTTATGTGTTAGACAAAGCTAAATAGGCAGAGGGAATCACAAGGAGGGCAAAGGAAAGATCCATGATCATTATCTTTTCATCTCCTTTGAAACTGTGTAGATTTACATTTTAGTTAATGGTCATTATACATACCCTTAGCAGGATATATTTTTTTATACATAATCCTACTTAAAGACAATTAAATAGGATCTTTGAAGTCTAATACCAAAAAATGAAGTTACAAAAATATTCACTGTCTCATAACATTTGGCAAGACCTCCCAAAATCCAGCATCCAGAATAGATGACTTAGGAAACAGCACTGTATTCCTAAACCCGATTTTAAAAGAAATCTTTATTTAATCAAACAAACGTTGCGCCTAGGGAAATCTTATAACGAAGACCCCAGATCTGATTGTTATGACAAAAATGAAAAATTCTGGCAAACACAGACATTACATTTTAATCATTCCTTGCTCTAAAACACTCTCCACCAGAGAGCCACCATGGTGCTTCCAGTACTGTCTCAAATATTTTATAGATCTGTCATCATGAGAGCTACCATTGCAAGTTGAGAGTTACTATAAAAAGATGCTCTTCAAAGAGGATGGAGACTCTGTAAATTCTGAGTAAATCTGCTGAGATTAGACTGCAGACAGCAGTGACTCCTAAAGTAGTATAAATCGGTAAAAGGAATAAAAATATTTACTCTCTGAATGCTATATATCCAGCATAAATAATCTGATATCAGGACATTCATGACACACTTGGTTCAGGAACAGTCTTGAACATATGAACGCCCACTGTATATCTTGCAGCCTAATGCAAACTGAATTGAAGACTCTTGCATCATTATCCTGCTTTCAGCTAGGTAGAGTTAATTCAGTCCCAGTAGCAATTACAGTGCTGTGTTTTGGATTTGGAATGAGAGCAGTATTGGAAACACACTGATATTTTGGTATTTTTGCTAAGTCATATTTATGCCAAGTCAGGGACTTTTTTGTCTTGTGCCTTGCCAGTGAGGAGTTCTACAAAAAAAAAACTGGGAGGGGGCACAGCTGGGACAGGTGGCCCAAAGTGACATTCCTCACCATAGAATTTCATGACTGGTACATAAACTGGAGGAATTATCTATAAATGTGGCCAATCTGGGTTCAGGAAGGGGGATCCGCCATCAGTCAAGCAGGTGATGACCAATTGCATTGTGCATCAGTGGTTTTTCCCTTTTTATTATCATTATTATCATTTACCATTATTGTTATATTTTACTTTATTTTCAATTATTGTACTGTTCTTATGTCACCCTATAAGTTCTACTTTGAGTCTCCTCCGCATTCCACCACAGTGAGAGGGCAGAAAGGTGTGGGTTGAGCAAGAGGCTGCATGATACCTAATTTCCAGCTGGGCTTAAAACACAGTAATCAGGAGATCAGGTTCCATTCTGTGTTGTTTTTTTCCTTTGTAATATTTTTAAACTCCCAGAAGTGAACTTAAACCTTGGATTAACTTAAGGAATTAGTTCTATAATGTCACTGAAAGTCTGACATTCATTGCTAAGCAGTAGTCCATTCTCAATACCAAAGTAGTTGTGGATATGTCTTTAAAAATTTGATGCAAAATGGCTTTCTTGGAGATGTTGTAATATTGTATTGGTTTTAGATTTCTTATCAAACCATAGACTTAAAACTCTAAAATTTTGTTATATTTATTAATTCACGCAGTAATCACTTGCACATTTAACAGTACTTTCCAAATAAAATACATGCAAGAAATCCCCAGACACAGAAAGTTCATTAGGAATGGTTATGAGATCAATTTGACCCAAAAAGGAGGCAGTTTTGGTTTTCTTTATTTCCTTTTTTATTATGTCAGTTAGGCTTATTGTCCTGTGAGACCATCCCCACTGTGTGCTCTAAAGCATCTAAAAGAGTTGTAACAACACACTGGAAAAATGCTAATCAGAATTTGTTCCACAGTATGCATAGCAAAATGAGGAATCTAGACTTTATTTTAGGATCCAAATTATTCCAAGGACTATATATTCCAAACCAGAAAATAAAACTGTCATTTTTTACCAAAAGCTCAAAAGCAGCACAGTGCATGTCCTTTGATAGCCCTTAAAAACATAGAAATTAAAAGATAAATCAGGCGCCAAAATATAAAAAACATGTGGTAATTCCCATAGTTTGTAAATACTGAACATTGTTGCTGGCAAACCAATAATCCTACAAGATTACTGCACCAGAACACCTCATTCATATCCAGAATAAGTTTTCTTCACACTGGTAAAGCAGTAAGCCACACTGTTGAAATCCATTTTGAAATTCATATGAAGTACAGGGCTGAGCTCTCTCTGGCCTTGCCCCGAAGCCTGAGTCGGGGCACAGCACCAGGATGGCCCCACCTCAGTCCCTCTCAGTTCACATGGAGGCAACTGGGACAGTGCAATGCCCCGAGGGCTGCCTGAATACCAAACTGCTTTTGCTGCCTTTGCTCTTGCATCCTTGCCAAGCACATACATAAAATAATAATTAGTCCTTAGCCTCACTAATGCTCTTCTAATGTTATCTCAGATGCTGTTGAGTCCTTGACTCCATCACTAAAAATCAGATTAATATCATTAATAAGTGATTAACATGAAGTTTATTTTAGAACTTCAGACATTACAGCAAGGCTCGTGTAATTAAAACATTCACAGTAGTTTTGTTACATTGATTAAAAACTTAACAGCATTTAATACATTTAACTTCTCTAGATTTTTAAAATTTAACTTGCAGAAGTTAAAAGCAGGATCATTCCCTCTTCTAACTATACAGAAACAATATTATATTTAGAGAAAATGCAGTGATAAAGTGAAGTGTGGAAAAAACTAATGAAGTTATGGAATATGGTCCATAAAGGAAGATCTGCACTGAAAAAGGAAGAATTAAGATTACCAAAGAGGTAGAGAATAGAAGCGAAAGACAGACAGGTTTTTGATCTAGCAAAAGACATCCATGTCCATGGCAGGGGAGTTTAACTAGATGATCCTAAAGGGCCCTTACAGTAGCCTTCTGTGCTTCTACTGATCAATAAAAGGCAATATAAAATGAGCATGAGAGAATTAATATTTCACGTGACACACAAACTAAAAAAATTTAATTAGGTAAAAGGTTTAAGGCAAAGAAAGAAAGGAGTACATAAGTGAATTGTGAGACACAACTCCAATTTAGACAAATAAAATAGATTGTTACTCCAGCTTCTGCAGCATATGAGAGCTCTTCAAATTTAAATGATCTTTATGTTACCTATACTGGGAGCAAAGCACAGCTTTCAGTGCTGTTGCAAGAACCTCAATTGCAGTTATTAAAAATGCATAACACTATACTATTTTAAACACATTATTCAAATTCAGGTCATATTTCTCATCCTTGGTATCTTCAAAATTTCACTGCAAAAAGTCTGGCAGGGTGTGACTGCTTTTGAGAGCTTTAGTAACCATGTAATGGCTTGGTTAGGATGATGCATGACAGGGGAGTGTTATATATATATCGTGTCTTTTGTGCATACAACTGAAAACAGTTCAGACATGGAAGAAGAAAAAATTAGGTAGGAAGAAAATGAGGTAGTGGTTTTATGATGAAATCAAGTAATAATGAAATGAATCAACAAAAATAAGAAACACTTTTTGAAGAAAACCTGCATAGCTGTGCATACTGAAACATAGTGCACAGACACAAAAATGTTTTCAATATTTATATCTCAGAACTTTATCGTAAGTTCATCCTTTCCCATCAAAATCTTTGAGAACCAAACCACTGATCTTCAAAAGATGTTTTAACACTATTTTTAAATGTATCATTTAAGTCTTTATCCATATTTATTTATATTTTATTTTACAAATGTTGAAAAAATTCTAAAATAGTACATTTTTGTTTCAAATCCATATTTTCTCCAAACACAGCAGTATAATTATTTCAACTTATTTCTTACTAAATGAGGCAAAAGCATCTTTGCTATAAACTAAGACCAACAGGGATGCAAAAGGATGCTCAACAATCAAGTCAGGAAGCGGTGGAGTAGATGGGCAAACAAAAGCTGTCTGGGGTTTATCAGATACAAGAGCCCTCCTAATCAGCAGCACAGGACTAAAATGAGCCCACTTCAAGAATATCCATTTAAGTAAGGATGTGCCTACAGGAGAGCATTGTGAGGAACACCCTCTCGCCTTTCCTAGGAAATCAGCACAGGGTGCCTCTCTGAAGTGCCTGTACACCAACACAAACAGCACGAGAAACAAGCAGGAGGAGCTGGAGATCTCAGTTGCTCCCAGGAGGTTTTTGGAGGGCACTGATAGTAACTTCTTGACAAAGACTTTTGACAATCTGAGAAGGGCAAGTGCTTCACAACTTCAAGAAAAAATTGGTTGGAAGCAAATCAAGAAAAAACTGGTTGGGGGGCAATCTTGGCAGAAGTGACCTAGTCTGATCACCTCACAACATGCATGTCCTCGTTCCTCAGAATAACCTTTTATGGAGAAGTGATATATATATTTTATATATAAGCCACTGAAGAACGAGAACGTACCTAGGCAAAATTCTCCACAAAAATACAAGCTGGCCCTGCCTGTGCTCTGCAGCAATGAGCAGCCAAGTAGCCCCATGAACAAAAAGACAAGAACCTGACATAGCCAGACTAAGCTTTTTTCAGCTCAGGATTAGGTCTATGCTCTGTGTGCAGCCCCAAGGTAATGGGGGCATAACTCACATTCACCTACAAAGGACAATACAGCTCCACTATTAGTAACTTGGTAAGGGTTGTGAAATAAATACAGGAAAAAGCAGTAAATTTAATCCACGCTTCACAAGGACAGACTATAAGCAAGTCAAACCTCTTTCCCTTCTTATGGTGCCTGTCAGTACTTGCAACTATCATCCCATGTTTTGAAGCAATAAAATTTTTGCGCCCAGGACACATGGACTCCAAAGACTGAGACAATCAACTTGAATTAAAAAGAGGTCTGCCATAATTAAAAAAAAAAATGGAATAACATGAAATGTAGAAAACATATCCATTTTTATAGTTTCCATCATTCTTCGACTCCTAGTGGACAAGAGATATCTTTAATATCAGCCTCAACAGCTCAGGTGCCAAAAAGACTTTTTGATTCAATAATCCTTCTCTCAAATCATACTTACAAATGTCACACACACATACAAAAATTAGAATGGACTCCATTCGAAATTGATTTTAGATTTCCATAAACTCCACCTACATTATTCATATTTTATTACTTTCTGACCACTCAAAACTTTTACTGTTGCTTAAAGGTGCAAGATAGTGAAGCTCTTGTCTGTACCTCCTTGAGTAGAATACTAAAGTCTTCTCTGGCTTTGAATCTCCAATATGAGATTTACTTTTTTTTTTGCATATATTGTAATTGATTCTTATGCATATATTATACTTGTAGCTTATCGGTTAAATACTTCTTATTTTGAGGCTCAATGTTCAGCTCATTAGGTAAGCTATATGATCAAATGACATTGTTAAATAACAGTGCAAAGAATAAAATAAAACCCACTAAAAAATGGTTTGCTTATACTGCAGCACATGTTACCATGGAATTCATTTTTATTTCAGTCATAATAAAGAATTATTCCAAAAGCAGCTAAGGGCTTATAAAATTCAAAAATTCTTTTGCACTTGTCAGCAGAGCCTCTCACCTAATAGTATGCAAATTTCTTTTTGGATTTAATTTTGGTTCATAAACTCTTTTAATCAATTAAATGTAATTGAACAAAGAGCGATAGCAATACAGGAATGCTTGCTCAGATAAGAAGTTAAATGAGATGATCAATTCCTACCATAACATATAGCAGTTCTTCCAAATTTTTGATTCAAGTTTTCACAGATATTATTAGATACATGCAGGGTTTGTTTTTTTTTTTAATAGTACAATGCAATTCAACCCCAATATTTACAGCTGGTCTTCTCAACAGTTCCATTTAAAAGTGTGCAACTATCTGAGTATCAACTTCACTTTTTTTTTCTCTCTGTGCATCTCCGCCTTTCGAAATGTAACCTACTATTCTTTCCTTTCAAACTCTCATGTCCTATCTGCCATCTAGCTGTTGGTAATACATCCTTGAATTCAGCTAAGGTCTCATCCCTTTTCATCCAAAGTAATAGCAAACAGAACTCTTCTCTGCCCTCCAGAATTCAAATTGTGACATTACCAGGCTCCCACACAGTAAGTATGCCCCATGTCATTGATTTTTCAGGTAGATTAAATATCTCCCAAGCAACATCTTGAAATTAAGACAGCTACTTGTAGACAGATGGTTGAGCTCTGTTCCAAATCAATTATTAATGATTTTATCATTACATAGATTTCTGCAGCTTCTTTTAGATGCCTGAAAAAACCAAAAATATATTATTGACAGATGATAAGCGAGCTAATGAACACTATGGAGTGCTCATACTGCAGGATGTACTGCTTCAGAATGAGAGAGAAACAAATGCCAGAAAAAAATAGCATAAAAAACTTCTGGTGGTTTCTTTCTTATTATTATTAATGGAGGGCTTGGTATCTCCTAAGTACAAAGAGCTGACTAGTACTGGTAATAAATCCTCTCAGGAAATCATTTCAGTTCAGGTCTTGAGCTAGAAGTTTTTTCATTTTTGGTGCTAATTCAGGCCTTTTTATAAATGTATGAAGACATTGATTCCACTCACTTTCTTTCACAACTGAACCACACCACAACCTTCTTATATCCAAGTTATTAGAGACAATCCTTAAAAAAAAAGGATCATAAAGGAGAGGGAAAGGAAACAGGAAGTTGGTACACCTAGACAAAAAATCATGCACTTCACACATTTCCCAAAAATTGCAAACACATAATCATAAAATCTTCAGAGCATTTGTGCTCATTTACAGAATGATAATCTCAATATGACCATATCAAAAGACTAAAGAAGTGTATACAGTATTTACAGACATTTAATTTTTTTAAAAAGACATTTTTAAATTTAATATTTTTCTAGTACAAAAGATTTGCATCATGGTGCATAATTTCAAAGAAACCCAAGCTTAAGCTCAAATGCAATTACCAAAGAATGAGTTTTCATAAAATAAATGCAATGAATATTGTATTTCTTATTTAAAGCTGAGCACTTCCTCCTACTAACAATTTCCAACTTTTTGTTCCTTCTATTGAAAAAGGAATATTTTAGTTGGTTGGGGTTTTTTTTTTTAACTTTTTTGAAAATTCAGTTCTATTGTATTTAAAGTAAGTCGTTAGATACCAATATAAAGTGTTAAATAGTTCATATACTATAAAAACACTTTCTCTTAATTCAGCATTATGAAAATTAAATGGAAGAGTACTTTATTTCAAGTTTAGTTTTGTATTGGTAAAATTGAGTTACAGAGTTCTTCAGAGCTTCAAAAGAATAATAAGGTTGTCAAGGTTGTAGCTGCAAACACCATATCGACTGATATCAATGGGAAAAAATATTTCATTTTTGACTTTATTTCAGGACTTCCAAGCAATGAAAAATCAGCAACTGAGAACTGATTTGGCAGGTAGCTAAACTAAGAGGTAGAAACCTTTAGTGAATAAGAATCAGAAAGTTATTTAGTAGAGCCTATAATAATTCTATTATTTAATCTATGTAAAATGTTTATAAAACCAAAGACTTTTTTTTTTTCTCATGCCACATTTTCTCTACTGCTGATGACTTTCACATCCTTCTCTGTGCTGAAACAATCCCTTTGATGTTGTATGCACTAATGTAGGGGCAGAAAGCTCAGTCAGTGACAGTAGTCAGGAAATGATTATGTATGAGTTTGAGGGCCCCACCATCATCATGCAACTCCCTGAGGACTCCCCTGGCAGGGGGAAACCCCCTTGAAGCAGTTCTTTGTTCAGAAAAGCAGATGCACAGGATTTTTTCAGTTTTCAGGTTCTTGTTTTATTGTTATCTTATCAAGACTTCAGCACACTGTCTGCACTCAGACCTTATATGCATGAAAACAGTACAAAATGATTAACAAACTCACACTGCAAGGTCTTTTTAAGTCTAATCTAAAACTAAACTACCCAATTAAGGAGTGACACCTAGATTATTTCCCTTTCTAACCCAATAACTGACCCCTAAAGACCCTCAATGCAGATTTTTCTGCCCAATTACAAGATACCACCCAAAGCCAAGAAGAAGGAAGAAGAAAAAAGAAAGGAACTCGAGACAGCACCCTGCATCCTCCATATTGCATCTACCTACAATATGCTAAAAATCCTAAAATCTAAATTTCTCACCCATGTGACATACTAAGCTACTCTCTACAATCTCTACAATCTATTTCATATTTTTGTGGTCTCTGGTTTACTTCGAGGCTTAGGAAGCCTTCTCCATGAATGATGGTCAAAGTCAGTGTTTTCCTGGGAGTCAGAGCACCCCAGGGCAGACAGGGGGATATCCCCCTTGCCCTGGGTTTCCACAATTATGGGGAAAAAATTTGCATTCTTGTTCAGCAATGTGTTCCAAATAGATTTTGTACAGAGCGCCACCACCTAATCCATTTAAGCTATTGATTCTATCCAAGCCAATTATTTGATGGCAATAGGAGGCAATCAGCAGGACTAGAGGTATTCTTTCACATTCATTTGTAGTTGTGAGTTTAATAGCTTTTAATTGCCTCTTTTTCTCTAACTCACCTAAAACACCAGAGCACATTTTTCTTCTATCACAGGACTCTCAGCTTCAATCTTTAATTTACCAGCCCCAGGAAAAATCTCAAAAGTAAAAGAAGATAGAATGAGACAATATCTACCAATAAAATCCAAAGCACAGTGTCATTTCTAATCTGACGTATGACAAATTTTTCCATGCCAAGATCTTAAAAGAACAGATAGAGAGCACCTCACACTATGGCTATGGAAATAGAAACATACCAATACAATGCTTATTTGGAATTCCCACTTCCACTACGTTTACATAGTAGTGAGCACTTTACAGGTACACTTGCATTTTCTGGGCAAACAAGACTGAAAGAAATAGGAGTTTAGTTGAAAACACGATGTGATAAAGAGACTTCCAGTGTAGGTCTCTTTCCACTCTGTTTCTGTCTATTTGTACAATTACATTTCAATGTTAACTGTTCTCTTCTACATACACATTCAGATTTATATGGATAGTTTATTCACCACAAGCTATAGTTTGGTTATATATGTTATACACACATGATTATACACAGCATCAAAAAATGAGAAAATAATATAAAGCATTTAATAACATCTATTATAATCTGAATTTTAATAAATTAAAATATTAAAATTCTCTTAAACAGAGTTTACCCATAAAAATTCAAACAGGAGGAGACTGCTTAGCTTCTATCAAGGAACCTAACAGTTCCAAAATCCAAAAGAAGGAATCTCTTTCAAAGATAGCACATAAATACATTTCTTTCTGTAGCCACAGCAATACATGCTGATTAAACCCTAATTCTGTGTATGTAAGACCTTGAATTACTCCACAAGGTCTTCACTTACTATGCTGTCAATGAGCTGGGTTGCTGTGAGAAAAATTGTACAAGAGCTCCTAACAAGAGGCCCTGTAAGGAAGCACATAATCTACTGCGTGGGTGTCACGGATGGAGCGACGCAGTGCACTTGTAAGAGAGAAGCAGCAATAAGTTTGTTGATATAAAACAGCAATTTAACAAAGCTGAATATCTCAGAGGTTTAACGAGACTCAATGGCAAGGTACACTTCATTATTTACTCTAGAGAAGTGGGTCAGACAAAACTGAGAAAGGACCCCCTCACTCTCTAAACTCTTTTCTGAGTGAATTTAAGGTGTGCTGGATCCAGACTTAATCCCAGACTTTGCCAATGGTTTACATCTAAAGAATTATATGTGTACAATCAATCCTTTATATCACTTAGAAAATATTTCAAAGTTTTAGCACATTTATTCCAAATTCACTTACTGACTCAGCCCAAAGCAGTAACTGTGAGAGCTGTCCCAGTTCAAGGGAAAATTCTGGCATGCAGCCTTCCGCCATGCACAAAAGTTCAGCAGGCCCTGAGCTGAGCAAGATGATTTGCTTATAGTCACATTCACATACCAGCTGTAGTTTGGTAGGCACATGCTCAAACAGCCCTCAGCTGTTCAGCAAGGCGTATGGCTCTAACTACAGTGCTCTGTATCTTCCCAGAGTCCAGCATAAGCAAGAGACAGCCAGTCAGACCACCACTGATATCTAGTACTCAAGCAAAGAAGAAAAGAGAGGGAGGAGGTAGTAGGCATACCATCATAGTGAAAAACTTAGCAATGCCTTGACTTCTGAGAGTTTCCTTTTATATTCTCAGTATTAGTGTGTATCACCAAACACCAAGAAGAAAGACAACAGGAATTGTTCATCTTCCAATTTCTTAACTCCTCCTTGTTTTTATCTCACTTCTAGAAGCCCTTCAAGCCAAGACCTCAGTCCTGCTGCCAGTCCATTGCAAAACACCACAGCTTTCTACCCAAGTCTAAACTAGAGTTTTATGAAGATGTACAACACTTCAGTAAACCATACCTGAAAACAGTCGTCACTTTAATATTTTGATTTGAAATGTTTCTACCATTTATTGTTCTCAAGTGTTATCAGCTTTTTAGTAACTGCCATAATTAGGTATAGCACTCCATATGGATTGATGTTTTTTTAAAGTTTCAGATGTTGTCATTTTACTAAGAGATAAATGAGTCTTCAGTCTGTCACATAAAAGAGAGCAAAAAGAGCAGGTAAGAAAATATCTTTTTTCAAGGCTTTTGGATGCCATGGAATCAGTGAGATTTTAAAGAAATTAATATATGTTTTATAAAGCTGCTTCAAGTTCAAGAAACAATTACCTAGCATTGTAGCCATATATGCCTTAAAAACAGCTGACCACAGTAGATGTCCAGGCTGCACTCAGCCAAGGCTGCTGATGGCATTTCAGAGTCCAGGCTGGTGTTCTCACAAGCCTGCGGCAGAGACCTGTGCCCTAACTAAGGGATGCCCTCCCCACACTCGAGCTCACACAGCAGAAGTGCTCATGCTCTCATCATTCAGCCTCTCTTTTAACCCTGAAACATTTCTGTGTTTCAGTGCCACTCAGCTAAAATTCACACCATGCAAAGCCCGAGGGAAACTTCATGGAGTGCAGCAAGTGCACCCAAAATGGGTATCCTGCCCTCGGTTCACTCCCAGTCTGCCATCTGTGGCCATTAATAAAATTGGCAGCTTCCTTTCTCACTGCTGTTTTTTTAGAAGAATCACAGAAGCTGATGTTCTGCTGCTGTAAGAATACTTCTGCTCTGGGTGTTCCTGCCCTGGTACCAGAGAGCTGCAGGAGAGACAGGAGCTGCCCCATGCCAGGAGCAGGTCATGTCAATCAGCTCCTGCCAACCCACAGTGGGGCACAGCTGAGCCCCACAGCCACCCTGGAGAGTGCCTCAGGGAAAGTGTGTTTCAGAAAGGACAAAAAATGCCTGTAGAGCAACAAGGAATGAGGGACAAAAGTGTGAGAAACCACTCTGGAAAGACCCAGGTCATCCCAGACGGTGGGAAGTTGTGCCATCTGCACTGGGGCAGGATTCCCTGGCAGCCCACAGAGGAGCCCAGCCAGAACAGGTGGATATGACTGCATATTTACAGAGCCTTAAAGCTCCCTTCCATTAAAAAGAAATACTACCAGTTTAGAGGCACTTTAGTGGACTTGAAATTAGTCCATTAATGCTATTTTGTTATTGCTAATCCTAAAACTACAAAAGAGGAAAAAAAAGGTATTTTCTTTCAGAGGACAAAGGATACCTTACATGCAACAGCATTTAAAGCATTTATGTTTCTAATTGTGCCATTGTCAGTTATAAATGGTTACTTCATTCCTCCCACAAATTTGTTGGTGACACAGGATACAAACACATGTCCATATCAAAACTAAAAAGAGGGATTCACAACAGACAAGCCCTGATATTCAGCCTGTTCTCTTTCACTTGTTCAATGGAAAAGTCTAAAAAGCCATTCACATCTGCACAAACTATTTCTCTCCAAAGACAGCACTCAGCAGCAGAGCACCACATTTACAAAACTTTCCTCCACTTGCCTGATTTGCTTTGTTTTTATGGTCAAATGGTTCCTCCAAGAGTGACTTTTTATAAGCTCAGACTGAGCCAGTGTGTGGTCAGAGCTGTGAGGTACCTGATCTACACACAAAAGCAGCAGTGATATTTAACAGAGTTGGAAACCTCACTGAGGCTTTTGAAAAACATCAATGAAGGCATTTCAATTTAATGTGATTTGCATGCTAATTCCATCAGCTCAGTGACAAAGCTAAGATAGTGTCATCTGGAGTATTTGGAGCATTGTGACAAATCTTTAGGTATTTATACTGTTTTCTATTGTTTCATCTCTAGAGTTTCTTCACTGCTGTGAACCTACACCAATTAAGATAATTGAGAATATCACCACATTTTTGGTGCAAAATTGTCTTAGAGAATGCAAACTGAAATATTTAAAAGGTATAATGATTTTTCATTTATATCAGTAATTTGGGGTTGAGGTAGGAGGGTTACTAGTGATCACTGTTTGATTGGTCTATGAAAATCACAGATTCAAGGGCTGATGTGTTTCAAATGCACCCAGCCATCATTTCACTAGAATACAGCAATTGCTGAGCTTATGACAAAAAGGATTAGTGCAGATTTTGTACAGAAGGTGAGGCAGCTGCAGAAGGGAAGCCTATATCATTGTTTAATGGTTAATGTCATTGTTTAAAATGGTTATCTCAATGATTCTTATCTAAGTCAGCATATATATGTTTTTGAGATTTATAATGCTTCTGCACTGAGTTTTATAGCACTTTTCACATAGTCACGTGAACTGCACATTTATGTATGGTCTGTGTGTGTACTGTGCAAGCAGAAGATGATGCATAAAGCAAGGTGCTCCACCAAGGTTTGGCAGAATGGTGGTACAAATCATAAAAGGTAAACCTGTCACAGAAAATGAGCTCAGAAATTCCTTGTACAAATCTCAAAATGCATGATTGAGAACACCAGCAATGAGCAAGGCTTTCTTGCTATTGTTATGTTACTGTTTTTTCAGCTTTACAAAGGAGATTCTTTGTTTTTCATATTACCTTATGTGAAGATATACCTTAAACTTGGCACATACACTATATATACATGGTCCATTAACAAGAAACTATGCATAAAATACTGCAGACTTTATTTTATGGTAGATACAAAAGTGATAGAAACTGAAAAGGCCATGATGGAAGTTGCCTTCAAAATTCTACCAAGAACTCGATTTTTTTTCATGTTAATGGTCCCATCCTGTTGATCCTTATTAAAAAAAAAAAAGTATTTTTCAGCAAATCATTCTCTTTGTTAATTATTATGAAATGTCACCACAACACATTTCAAACAAATAAATGACATCTAATTTCTTCCAGAATATATTGCCATCTGAAAGACACCAATATGTGTGAATGAGATTATAAATTGTCCACTCTGTTTTTCAATTTCTCTGAGTCTGAGGATTCAGAAACACCATGTTCCTCTGAAGAAAATAAAAACATCTAAGACATCAACAATGAACATTTAAAAATATCTTAGGCTAAGCTAAGTATAAATTGAATAGTGCAAAGATATAATGCTTTCTTTCAGAAACAAGGCATTTATTTTTTGGTTTTAATCTACTTACACACAATTGCATAATATAATAATTATATTACCATTGCATAGATATTTAAAAAACTGGTAAACAGCAATAAAATAAACTGTCATTTAATCATTACAAACACCAAGCAAAGCCAAAATCAGGGTTGCCAGCACTGCACAGCCTAGCTGCCTTCATGCTCTCCCTTTCAGACACTAACATGATATTGTACTATTTTTGCCTCACCTCAAAAGATGGAAGACTAACTGAAAACAGCGAGGCATAGCTGACAACTCCATAGCTTTTTTCCAGCCTACTGCTCTAGTGCTTTTTGGCAGTACTGAGTTTTTGTCCAACATTCTCTGGACATGTAGGAGTCAGAATTAAACACTATTTTTCAACAATGAATTTCAGAGAGCTTTTAAAAACAGAGTCAATTAGCCATTTTAATTCAAAAGTATTTTCAACTCTTCAGAAGTTTGGGCTATACATTTATAAATGAAGAGACTTCATAAATCAAAAGGAAGTAACATTCACGTATAATTAGAATGGAATAGATTTGACGGAAAAAGCTACTCGTGCAACTCTACTTTTACAAATTGTTCATATACATATGTTTAAGGATCAGTACATATCTGCTTCTTTTTTGTTGTTATTAAACAAAATCTGTAATACTCTTAAATACGGTTACATAGTCTTCTGTGAGTCCTAGAGAAGACAAAAGCCTGGGCTGTAGGAAGAATAATTAAGCCCAACTGATCTGCATATAAGCTTAGTTTCAACACATGCAAAATATTTCTTGAAGCTTTGGGATATGAAGCTAATAGCCCAATTTGTCATATCTACCATGAATTATGAAATAGAAAATGCACTTGGGGAAAATATTCAGCTTAATTTTATTACTTTCACTGTTTCAGTTGAAATGCTTACATATACCACGCTATCTAGCTCTTAGTCATTTGCTAGATAATTTTATTTCCCATCATTTTCTCAAAGAAAACCTATACAAAAGCTCAGCAAAAACTACACAAAATACATAGAGCTCTGCATGAATTAGGTATCGCCCATCACCCAAGAATAAGCAACTGCTGTCAGCAAGTTTTCTCACTTGCAGATATCAGAAAAGCCACACTGACAGCTTCCACTGGCTACCAATGTTTGCTTAGTGCAACAGCCCCTTCAGCTTCGGGAGAGTAATCAGAGGAGCAGGAGGCCATCTCCCTCTTTTCCCACTGCACGGAAAGGGAGGAGACCGTGAGAAGCTCTCTAGCTGGCCCACCTAAAATAGATCTGTACACAGTATGGAAATACAGGAAGAGCTCAGTTTGTAAAAGCTGTTAGGTGCTTTCTGATTCTGTGGAGAAACTGGTGACTTCTACTGCCACAGCTGGAAATGCCTCCAAAGCACTCAACCTAAACCTTACCTGCACAGCTGCACACTTTTGCCAAGGCAGAAACGGTATGAGATGGGAGATGCACAAGCAGTTGCTAATGAGTGTTGTCCTCATTAAAGGTCAAAGAGTTGTCTGTTTGCCATTTTAAACACAAAAATAGCAACAAGGCAGACTTATCTAAGTGTTTTATTTACGGGCACCAAAGCAATAAAAGTCTGATGTCATGTGTAATAGCTTGCCTTTGACATACAAAAAGACATATGGCCTGATTGGGCTATAAGGCATAAAAAAGTCTAATGTATTTTAGTTCAGTTTCATACTGAAGATATCCATGGTACACCACAAAATCCTTTCATATACCTGCAAGGGTCAGACTGAAAGACTATTGTGGTACTTTGTAGTAATGCAAATGTAATGTTTAATCAGCGCAATGAAATCAAGGTGATACAAAGTGACATATATAACCACATGAAGATTATTATTGATACTTTGAGGCAATAATGTGTTTCAGACATTTTGGATGTTGCTTTTTAGTCGAAATCCATCATAGCTACCATAACAAGGTGTGTTTCATGAAAAGACAAACTGTTAATACAATCTTCATATCAAAATCATCTTTTTCATTAGTGCACAGATGGATAGAAATCATGATAAAGAGGTTACACTTTCTTTATATATACCTAAAAAATGTAGCTGTTATAAGTCTGCTTTATATTTTCATATAGTATTCTTCTGGAGTTATTAAAAACATGAACATGCATTTTAAACTGCATTATGATTTTGTTATATAAAGTAGATAATTTGAGCATATTTTTAATCACCTACAATTATTCTGAAATTAGGATTTGTTTCTGCTTTTTTTCTTTTCCCTTCCTTTTTGTTTCTGCAAGGAGAATGAAATATGGATTCCTTCTGTTTGGACAAAGGAATGATGCAAAAGAAACAAACAAGGCTTATAAATATGCTCATAAGATATAAACTAGAGTTGTCTTCAATCTGTTGCAGTATTTTCCTTTAGCCAGAGACTCATACTATGGTTTTTGGCTCTTTTACTGAATTGAAGAATCATTAGGCCTTATCAACAGAGTGTTGCAGACAGGCATTGGTATTTGGATCTAAGCTGATCTCCTGCATAAACTGAGGACAAATTGCATAGTTACTTTGAAAGGAAGAAAAAGAGGCTTAGGACTCTAGATTATCTGTTCCGCTAAGAACAAACAGCTCCCATGTGAAGAGGATTTGGTGAGATAAGTGCTACAGAAGCAGTGACTTAGAGCAGTCCAAGCTGTCTCCACAACCCACTGACAGAAAAGCTCACAAGCTATTTCTTTCATTTATACTCTTTCTTGATTATTCCTTGAACAATGAGAATAACCACTGCTAACCAAAAGCTGCAGTCAATACAGGAGGTCAAGAGGCATCACTACTTATTTACATTATTGCCAATAGTCTTCAACCCAAATGCGAGGCATCCTTACTTAAAAAAAGCAAGTGAAATTCCCCTAGTTCTGTTGGAAAATTGTCTTGGTTTTTTTTCAGAAATTCGACATATCACAACAGTACAGTAAGTGTAAATGACACAGCCATACTGACTTGGATCTGCAGGTAGCCTGGAGCAGGATGTCTAAGTCTGTGGAGTAATCCCCCAGCTCACATTAATCACTGTCCTCATGAATCTGATTATCACCCTTCTCAAGGACACATAAGAATTCACCATGACTAACCATCACCATTTCACCAAGAAATCACCATGATTCACTTCATGACTATTACCCTAATGTAATAATACAAATAGCATTTTGTTTTCCTTCCCCCCTTCCTGACATATCTGTTCTTACTCTTTTTTATAAAAAGGAAAAACCATGTTCCCCACACTCCTCTTTGCAGATCACCTTTATGGGGTGAAGACAATAGATTGTCCAAGCTTTCAACAAACATCTGTCCTATCACAGTGCAGCTAGGAAGTTGGAGATGGCTGATTGAATAGCAATAGCCATAGAGATATCACAGCAGAATCCTCCCCTCTATTAAAAGAAAAAAAAAATCAAAATAACTCACAAAAACTCAGGAATACTTTGAAACTGAAGTATCAGCTGTGTCTTGAAGCAGGTATTAGGCATAAGAATAAGTAACACAGGATAATGAAAACCAGAGTATCTTGAAAAACATGATACACCTCATAAACCTGCTATGCACTACTGAGTGGCTGGTGAGTTTTAACACCAACAGTCTCCTAATGGAAAGGATGAAAATTAGAAAAAGTTTAATAATTACAATAAGATAGAAGTAGCAGAAGATTCAGGTAACACATCCATCCCTCAGTTTCATTAAAAACTTCCCTCTGCAACACTTTGGTCTTCACTTGCAACTGTTTGAAGCAACAAAATGAAAAAAAAAAAAAAGCAGCCAAGGATGGGGCTGGCTTAGAAATCCTAATGTGAGAGAATTGTAAAGAAAGATAAAGGCTTGGATCATAAAGGTTTGGAAAGAAATTCCCTACATTTGGGAAAATCCCTAAATTACATGCCTTTTTCTCTTTAGTAGCAGTTCTGTTACATAAAGAGTATGTTTATTATTTAAAAAAAAAGCAACAATGTACATAGCTCTCTGATTACATCTAATTATTTCACTTACAAAGAAAGGAAATACTGTCCCCCATCCTCCCCAACTCCTTTTGTTTTGGGGTTTTTTTGGGTCACACTATGAAAGAATTAAACTGTTTTTAAATGCTAGCACCAAGGGTCATTTAATAAAAAGCATAGTATGGTATAAGTCACAGAAATTAAATTTTAAAAGCAATGGCAATATGCTCCTCTTTTGAAAGTAGAGTTATTTTAACAGTGGTCAAAAGCATATCTAGGCTATCTCTAGGAACAGAAGTTAGCAATTTTTTTCAGAAAAAAATGCACAAAACACCCAAACAGCTGCATATATTTAACAAGTGCCAGCAAAAAAAAAGTTCTAAATAAACTCATACACAATATTCTGATCAAACAGGAGCAGGCAACTGAACAGTTCATCATCTTGACACCAGACATATTTTTTCTGCCTCCCTGGGAGAAAGACACTATGTGCTTTTTCTTGCTCATAATCTTTTCCTTGATACTTTAAAGTGTGAAGACTTCCATACTTTTATTTCTATGCTTCCATTAGAAAATACTTCTAAAAGCCTGCAACACTTGCTTAGTACTAGTTTCTTGTCTAATTCACTCAGAATAGCCATGAATTTTGTGAAAGAACACGTAGTTAATGAACTATAAATTTAAAGAGAAATTTTTAAGTAATCTCCATGATGTACCTAATACTCTGGACATAATTCACAGAAAGCACCTTTAGTAAGATTTTTACTTACATAAGCAGCATTTCACAGTGGTAAGCTTTCTGCTCCATGAGCTGTCAGTCTGAATCAAATTTGATATAGTGTGGTGACTATGAAACACAAGTTTGGGCTTAAGAGAGAAGATAGGACCAAAATAAAGTTACTTCTTTTATGCCAGCTGAGTACGTTCCACAGTGGAACTGCAAAATGTAAGGGTAAGAAGAAAAAACTTATCATTTTATGGAACTTTTTCTCCTTTTATGACTTATTTTTAGCAGACAGAAGCAACTCTTTGCAGCCAGTTTGTATTACCTCAAATTCTATGACACATCTGTAACAAAACATCAACTACTAAGATTTTGTCTTAGAGCTGTCTCAGTGTCCAGCTCACGCCTACTTCATTTTTCTTTTGTTGGGTGGGAGCTTTCTTGAAGTGGCAGAAAACCATTGTTTTAAATAAGGGTTTCAATAATAAAAAACAAACAGTCTAAGAGCTCACCTCAGTTATGATACACCAATATGCTAAGGCACTGCAAATTACTCCTCGTCAAAAAGGATTTCCTAAGTATGGAAACAGATTCTTCCTACAATTCCTTCTTGACATCCAGACTCTAAAGTCTTCATAAAGAAAGCTTTTCCTCCTTCACTAAGCAGGTCACCCTTTCATAAAAGGAGATCAGGATGGTAAAGCGGGACCTGTCTTTCATAAACCCACTCTGTCTGGGTCTGATCCCCTGGTTCTCCTGCATGTGCCACATGATAGTACTCACAATGATCTGCTCCATGACTTTGTCTGGCATTGAGGCCACGCTGACAGGCCTGTACTTTCCTGGATCTTCTTTCCCACCCTTGCTGTGGATAGGTGTCTCTTCCAGACAAATGACACCTCTCCAGACAGGACTGCTACTCAGTGAACACATCTGCCAGCATCCTCAGGATTCCAGGGTAGATCCCATTCTACACCACAGATTTGTGCAGGTCTAACTGGTGTAGTAGACAGGGAACCACTTCCTCCTGGATTGTGAGGGCCTCATTCTGCACCCTGTCCCTGTCTTCCACCTCAGGTGACTTGGTATCCCCAGAACAACTGGTCTTTCTATTAAAAATTGAAGCAAAGATGGCATAAAGCACCTCAGCCTTTATCACTGTGTTTCCTAGAGATTCTCTTTACCCCTAATTTTGTTGCTAATGTACTTATAGTTATCAGAGGATGGCCTACTCCAATGGCCTTCTTGAAAAATGCCCAGCCTTCCTGGATTCCTTTACTCCTCAGTACTGCCTCCCAAGGAACTCTCTCAAATGGTCTTCTAAAGAGGCCAAAGTGTGCTCTCTGGAAGACCAAGTTCTGGCGATCCTGCTCTTTATTTCTCCAAGAATTAAATTTATCATTTTGTGATCACTGTGCCCAAGAATGCCTCCAGCCATCACATCACAAGCCAGTCCTCTGTTCCCAGAAAACAGATGCAGCAGGGTGCCGTCCCCAGCTGTCTGTCATCAATGGTGTCAGGAAGTTCTCTCACACACTCCAGCAATGCCCCAGGCTGTTTGCTCTCTGCTGTGTGCTATTTCCAGCAGACATCTGGTAAGCTGAAGTTCCCCAAGAGAATGAAGATCAGCAATTGTGAGACTTCTCCCAGCTGTTTACAGAGCATTTCATCTGGCTGTTCACCTGGTTGAGTGGTCTATAACAGATTCTCCTTCTTCCTTCCTCACCATATATCAATTAATGCAAAACCAGCACACCATGGTATATGCCTCACTAGGCTTCCTCCTGAGCTTTACCCAACAGGCCCTCAAGCATATCACCATAAAGCTCTAAACAATTAAAACATTCCTTAACATAGATTTAGTCCACTGCCTCTCCCTCCACACCTTTCCCTGAAACAGCAGACCAAAGGACCTTGCAAGCACATTGAAATTTCTCTTGGTTATTGCTCACTTGTATGACACAGAAACAGCACCACTGAGATTAGAAGGGATTTCTGGAATCATCTAGCCCAAGACACTGCTCAAAACAGGGTCAGTTACATTACAATTGAATGTGCAAAACCTCGGTGGTCTACTCAGTAATTTTTAGAACACCTGCAAGTGGTAGCATTAAAGATTCGGTGGCATTGCCTAAAGCTAATAGCTTAAATCCTTTTGTTATTCCTGCAGGTGATGTGTTATTATCTAGCAGAACATTATGAACTTACAGTTAAAACTGTTACATTTTTCTAGAAAAAGATATTTTGTAAATAGTTTTGCTTGGTTTAAATAGTAGTCCCTTTTAATTAGATGAGAAATGCATGCTACAGCATAAGTAAAACATTATTTAAGTTTTCGCCTTTTCATTGATGTAAGAAAAACCTAATTAAAGAATGGTAAACACTCTAAAAGTGCACAGCAAAGTGAAAAATATGTTTACCAATGAACACTAAGTAACAAAATATTAAACAGATGTTAATGAATGGGAGATAGTTTTATGCCTGCAGGAGCTGAAGTTCTAAAAAAAAATTTGCACTTTTACTTAGACAAATTTTTTTTTATTTCTTGCACAGCTGTTCATCCTAAAAAATGGGTTTTTTAGCTCACTTCAAGCTTCAAAATAATGCTAAGTGTTGACATAGCTGGTATTGATTTTCTCTTCTGTCCACATAGAATGCCTAGAATCTGTCTGAAACCAAAGCACTCATTCTATGCAAAAAAGGTAATGCAAATCATCCCACTAACATTTTTATATAGTGCTATTTCCCTGATGCTGAAGAGTCTGAAGAACTTTAACCATCTCAATGATCGCTCAATCTTGCTGCTGTTCCACTTGTAGACTTTGAAAAGGTTACCATGTGGACTTAACTAGAATAGCATCACGCCAATTAAAGTTTGGAAAATGTAGGCTAGGAAGTACTTCTTGAGGCAGACAAGCTGGAATTTACTTCAAGAAAAAACAGGGAGGAAAAACAGATGCATTCATTTACTTCCCAGCATAAAAGAAATCCAGTTCATAAAGCAAATTTAGTTCATACAAAATGCTATTAATTTCTCTGTTTTCTTTTTTTTTTTCCTGCATATTTAATAGAGACTCCTGGTCTACTTTCTTACAGTTTGAGACTGAAGCTCTTTGTTACTTGGGTGATTACACAAATTTCCTTTTCATTGTCTTGAAGCTTAAGGGAAAAAACACTGACTATGAAAAGCACACTGATGCTGTATCCTCAGAAAAACATCAAGACCTTAAATTTCACTTCATATGAAACATAGAGCTTAGAGAAAGTTACAGGGTATATCCCACAAACAAAACCAGCAGTAATTAGTAACTGCTATGAGCAGATCTTGGTACAGCATTTCAGCAAACAAACTTTGCTGCCTGCAGTCTGAAAACATGCATGCAAAATATTTCTGTATCCCTGTGTAATCTGGCAACAAATCAGCAGCTTTTAGTCTAGGGTTGTGTACTAAACCCTCTCTCTCAAAACTTTTGTACAGTTTGTGCTAGAAATCCTTTCCTATCATGTATTGTCATTCCTAAGAAAAATTCTTGCAAAGTCACTGTTAATGCCACCTATGGAGAAACTTCTATGCTAACTTCTTAAAACAGTTTCTATTAGTACTGTAATGACAAATTATTAACCATTTCTTTCAACTGACATGAGGAAATACAACTCCAGGAAGCTATAAGTTACTGGGAATATGCAAGTGTTGCATAAGAAGAAAAGCCAGCTTATTTATATGTTTGATAAGCATTGTTCGTTCATGTCTAGTTTAATCCTAAGAAAGTGAGACAAGCATGCCAGTTGCTCTAGGTTTAATTGGACCGATGTTCAAACATCCTTATCAACTTTGTAGCACAGATTTTGATGTGAAGCTCTGCCAATATTCTGCTAGTTCATTTTCAAAATAATGTGATTAATGAAAAGACAAAGCTTTGTGCTACAGTAAATGTGCTTAAATATAACCACAGCCATTTACTTTTCCTATGACAGAAAAAGGACTGAAAACTGCAGTGTTTCAAGATGTCTTCAGTTTCTTGTCAAGAAATGAACTGTATTTCTTTCCCCTGAAGTTCAATATTTTTTTCTAGAATGCTATGTCTCACATTACCTTAAATAAAATTTCATGAGTGGAACCTGTCTACAAAGAGTTACAGTCCAGAATTAGCCTGTGGAAGTGAGGAGAGCAAACACCAGATGCACTCAATCCCCTTATGTTTTCATTACACTTATCTGAATTTCTAATGTTATCTCTATGTCTAATGACAACTATTGACTTGGAAAGCATTTCTTGTTTGTTGAGAGGCATTTGTTGAAAATCTGCTGCATTTAGCATTGTTGATAAGACAGTACCATTATTGTGGATATGTACCTTTTCCTGTTCTTATCCAACACTTATTTCTGCTTCAACAGCAATCACAGCAAAAAGAAAATGATCATATACCCATGCAAACTTATATAACATGGAGGTTAATACATTTTCAAATACTGAGCGACACTTGTTTCTAGTTAAATGATTCCCACTCAAGAAAGCCTGTGATGACAGTATTTCTTAGCATTTTTGGGTAAAAATATTGAATATTAGATAATTAGTTTCCAACATGTGTTTGGAATACCACAAAATGAGGAAAACATTCACTTTTGAAAATTCAGTGCATATTTCAAACTGAACATCGTAAGCAAGACAAAATTACAGACCCGTGGTAGTTCTGAGTTAGTACACAAGTGAAAAACCCAGAGTGACACAACAAAGGAAGAGATGCTACAAATGTTAAATGAGAGGATAAGCACATGCAAAACAGTGCAGAAAAAGTTAAAGATCATGCTGAGAATCTGAGTACCCAAGTATTAACTGAGCATTAAACAAGTTCTTCCAAACAAGCACTCGTTTTGAAATTTATCAAAAGGGCAACAAGATCTGTCACCACTAACAAGCCAGGAAAATGTAGCAACACCTTGCTGTGAAGGAAAGACTCCAATATAAACTACTTTGAAACTTGGAGACAAAAGGAGAACAGAAACAAAAACAGAACTTGTAAATCTAAGACATTTAAAGAACTTACACTGTGAGAGGAAAATGAAGAAAAAATATCCATAGTGAAAGTATCAGGCAGAATTTTAAAAAGCATTTGAAAGGTATGAGTGGGACTAGATTGCACTTTCCCAAAACAAAGTATTTCAGTAACAGATATAATTTGATAAAGTCTGGATTAGTGCTGCACAGCTGGAGAGGAAAAGTAATAAAGAAAATATTGTGCAGACATGGCCAGGTTCACTCAGTCTGAGGATGCTGTATTTGTCAGCTTGAGGTCTCCAGAAGCCAATACAATTAAAAAAAAAAAAAAAAAAAGGCTTAGAAGAAAAATCTTTTTCCTAGTTAAAATTCCAGCTGACCATGTAGGTTAGACAAACAGATTTAATTTGGATACAAGATTTAGTTTCAGTTAGAAAAACATTATCTATTTAGCATACTAATTTTAGTTAGAATCATATCACAAACAAAATCATTCTGTGACTTTATCACTGAAGAAGAGGATCAAGGATGATGGCCTGTGCTCCACAGACAGGCATGAAGAAAGGAAGATCACAAAGGAAGAACGACAGATCATGAGAACTAAATAACAGCAATTGCTACAAAGAAGATGGCTTAATTTTTAAAGTGAATGCTGGCTTGAGAGTCAAAGGTATGTCCCACTTCTGCCCTTCAGCCAGTGGGAACCATAAGAGGCTTTACTGGTAGCAGAGAACAGAAGTGCCACTTCAGAGTCCAAGGACAAGTGCCTGTTCAGCTATAACCTCTCTCCCTTGCTGTCAAAGTTAAGAGTAGCAGTGTAAAGCTGTTCCTCCACACTTGTCCTAGGACAATCAGCAGCTAATGGAAGAAACTAATTTGAGAAAGAGGCATACCTTAGCTATTATTCACTTTCTGTGCTGGCCACTCAGTACTCATGACATTCCACACATTGAAGAAAATTTCCTCATCCACAGGATGAGGAAAGACTAACTGCTGCATAAGGCTAGGGGATGGCAGTTTCTAGTTTTTTCCCTAGCTACTGTGTTTGAATACAATATGTTAATAAACACATGTACTGCTAGGAAACCATGCAAGTTTATTCCCTTACAGCTGATAAGAACAAACTAAACAAAATTGATCTTTTTGCATAGGCAAGGGGGAGATCAGGAAAGTCTGAGTTCAAAATTAGTAGGAAGAAATTTACAAAGATAAGCCAATAAAATACATATTCTTAAAGTCTGATTTTTTTAGTCAAAACCAGGATGGCAATTTATTAGCTCTTGAACACTACAAGAATTTTTAAAATAAAAGCAACTTACACTATTTAGCTTTTACGTAAAATACAAGGACACGTAAGTGAGACATGGGCTGTGGTTTTTTCAGAGTTTACTGGCACCAAAATCCCATGTAAGTTTATTAGAGTCAGCAGATATTTGGATCTCATGAGGACTTTAACTGATTATATTCCAAGAGGAGGGAATTAGATGCACAATGAAATTGTGAAGCTATTTAAAGTGTCAGGTACAGACCTCTAATAAATGTGTCTATGCAGCAATATAGTGATACAACTTTTTTTTTTTCCTTTTTTAACATAACTTGCAAACTGCTGCAGCAATCCTCTGCCACAAGACAGCTGAGGTCCACCACCGCCCAGTAAAAGAAACTGTTCAGCATGAAGTCAGAATCCATATTTTTCTATAATTCTGATTTTCAAGTACTTTTCAATATTTTTGCAAGCTTAAATAAAAACATCCATGAACCATCATGAAATCTTGGAGAATTTTTTTAAAAGGTAGACTGCAGCATGGTCCAGTTACATAATCACAGATCATGTGAATATTCAGATGGGAAGTTTGAGTACATACTAATTTTGTATTTTCCAACTGGTGCTTGCTATTGAAAGAGTATTTGTAGTGCATTATGAAAAGTAACTACTCCTAAAGGCTATTTTTATATTCTACAGATTTTAAAATTTCAGTAACCCACACTAGTATCGCATTTCTATGGCAAAATCTGCAGCATTTTTTCAATAAAAGCTCCAGTAACTTACTGTAACCAGATATAGTCCATGCCATTGTTAACTAATGCACATGTCCAAAAAAAACCTGTTCAAGTGATGAATAAGTAAAGCAGATTTCAATTTGTATGAGTCATAGCATCTTTGGTTTGCTGCCATTAAACTGGGTTTCATAAATTCACATCTGTGAAGATTCTTCCAGCATGTAAGCACAGCTGTCTCTCAGATCCAACTTTCTCCACATTTTCTGATCATCCTTTTGTGTGTCTGGCAAAATTAAGCCTCCAATTAGTATCATACAAATTATTCTGTCATACAGGTACCATCTTTCTCTTCCGCTAAACATCTGTTAGGAAAGCTGAGTATTCATGTGCAAATTATATTGTCTTTCAAACATAATCTCTTAAGATTATGCTAATAGATGAACTCCTTATGTGGGAGGTATTAAGTTGCCTAAAGAATTTGCGAGTTCAAGTCATCAATGGCTAACACTTCTACAGTATTTGCTTCAAAAGCAGTTTCACCCATCAGACAATATATGTGGCTCTATTAACACATACTCAAAAGAGTTCATGTACTTTCCAAATCTATACTGAGCAGTTTAGTTTTGTTTTTTTCATGACAATCAGGAAAGTTGAGGTAATTCTTAAGGTACACTCCATCTAACCTAATTTTCTTTTCTATTTATTGATTGCCATATTTACTTGTTTATTGTACAAGTGCCAGTTTGAAAATTAATTTCATGCTTCATGCTAGAATTTGTTAAATATTTTGAGTATTTTATCTCCTTGCCACAAAATTTGTGATTCAAAAATTTTCTTTCCAGGTTTTATCAAACATAAATAAATCTTAGGTAGGGATAAGATCTTCAAGCTGTATCTTGGGGAACAAGTCAGGGCTTGGCTATAGAAGGCACAGGGGCAAATGGAACATGTGGCAAAGACAAGGCCACACTTGGTATGCTCACCCTGCCCCATGTCCTCATATGAGTGTTCTTGGGCTTATGTTAAGGACTTTCTTCACAATCCCTAAAACACTCCAACCCCTGAGCACAGGCTGGTATCCAAATCATAGTTTAATATGGATGCAGCTGAGACAAACCAACTGTATTTTTGAAAAAAGTGCATTAAATGGAACAATTTGTACACATGATCAAATGTGCTTACTACTGCAATTTTTACACGTCATATTATCCCCAGTATAAGCACAGCCAATCCATTTTCACACATTTCTTAGTTCTAAGAACATAGTTTTTCCTCCTACATAATGCCTCATGAACCATGTCACCACCTACATATCTTTATATTTCCTGCACCAAAATATACAGTACAGAATCTGTTTATATAATTATTATATAATTATTTCCACTGTTATTTATTTCCCATAAGAACTGTATTTTTCATTCTGCTGCCACTCAAGAAAGTTTTAAATAAAATGTGCATCTATGATAAACAGAACTAGAGTTTTACATCACTACAAGTACTTCCCTACTTTTAAACTCTGTTGTAAAATTCCTTAAAGAAAACAATAAAAACTTCCTGAACCTAATCTGTAGAAAAAAATAGTTTTGTTTTCTTGGGGTTTTGTTGGTTTTTTTGTTTGGGGTTGTTTTTTTCAGAAAGGAGAAAAATTCTAAGACCTTCAAGGTCATATAATTCCAATTAGTTAATGAGAGTAAAGTGAGTCTCCAACAAAAGGTATTGCAGAGGTATTTTGAAATTCTTTCTCATTTTAAGGTAAGCATGAAACACATTCCAGGCAGATGGGTACAGCAGATTTGTTTTAACAACTGCATTCCAGAAAGGAGATTTTTAACACAATCTTTATCCTTTTGTTTTCACGCTAAAGGAAACAAAAATGCTATTATTTGTAACCTGGGGTCAAGAGAAAGTCAAAACTTATCCCATGAGAAGGATTACTGCTTCTAATACGTTACACTTCAACATCACAGCCTGAACAATGGAAATAAGTGATCTGTACTTGCTGTAACCAACAAGCTCTGCTATTTTGTAATTCATGAGCACAAATTCTCATAATGACAAAGAAGTAGTGGAAAACTGCTCTGGCAAAATTTAGTAGTGGGCTCATAGCAAGTAATTCATTCCATACCTTTAAGCATACTTGTCATCCATCTTTGAATCTTTTTTAGCTTTAAATATAACCTGAGATAAGGGAAGGAAAAATTGCAAAGGATTTTCATGGTTTTGATTAATCATGGATTTATCTTGAGGTGTACTGATCTAGTCCACATAATCAGTAACAGTTGAACTGGCAGAATACCAGTCTGCATGACCTGCTAGTCTCAGTTTTAGGACATGTTTCAGGGGTAGATGTTTTAGAGACTATAGAATCTATGTTATCAAAAACATTACAAAAAGCCATACATGACCCATACATCCACAAAATGAACATTCAGAAAGAATTACTGAAACTCAGGAGTTACATTTGTTAACATGTGCACCTCTGAATTAGTTTGGGCTTTGCCTCCAAATACAGTTTCAGATCCTGAGGAGTGTGAAATATTTTTCCCCATCTCTGGGCTTCATAGTTATTTACACAAATGAATAGCAATTATTTATTAACTATTTCCTGGCCAATTCCTTTAGTAAAAACATCTGATTCTGGGACTGAAGAAGGGCAGGGTTTAGTGCAAAAATTGAGTATGAGGCAATCTTGTAACTACTTATTTACTTTGAGCTTTAGAGTTTTGGCACTATGGTCTCAATCATATAGGGCTGTTGGGATTAAAACTTGCCCCATATATTTCTTCCTACTTCAGTGAAACATAATTGCTGTATTGCACAGGAAGTTAAACAATTCCAGAGACAGTCAAAAGAAGTCTGTAATATATAAATACTAGATTTTGAAACATCCTGTTGCATGTCAAAAACCACCAGTTTAGGTGAAGAACACCAGTAGAACCAGTCATTCATATGCTGCAGGCCAAGCAGCAGCCACTTCCCTCTTCTGCATCTGCACCTCACCTTTGTTTAACACCATGAAACTCCTTTCCACCAGAATGTAAGAACAGTTGTCTCTAGAGACACAGGTCAGAATCAGAGAGCTAAATACATTTAGAGAGGATAACTATATTTCATTCAGCAGAACTCAGTAATTAATCTAGAGTATTTTAAGAATCAGCTTAAGGAACATCTTTCTGATACTTCAAGGAAGACTGGTGAAATCTCAAATGATTCATGAAATACAAATATGCAATTTTAAAGTGAGAGGAAGCAATCTACAGACAAACTCACAGGCGAGACAATCTGACTGAGGCACTCAGGAAAATACTGGGCAATGCTAAACAACTTTAGAGGTGCATACAAGGTAATGTGATGTCCAGTATGTGATTTGTGAGAACACCCTCCCTCTGAACGCCACCTCACTCCCCAATAATTAAACTAATCCATGTTTCATTTTACATAAGATTATTATTAACAAAGAAAGGGGAAATATTAGATACCATGCTTAAGTAAGTTTCCAATGCTGTTTATGCAACTGATTTGATGTTCAGAAAGTAACACCTTAGGAAGTAACTAGGTGTGAAAATAAGAATGGTTAGAAAAGAACAGTTAAGCACTTGAACAAGACTACCCAGAGATTCCGCAAAGCATCTCCAAAAAGAAGGCTTTCGCAAAAAAAAAAAAAAATATCATGGCTGGCCTAAGATTACCTTTGCTCTTGCTTCCACATTTTTGGGAGGAGCTAGATCTCCTTAAAATCTCTTTTGGTATCCATTTTCATGACACCACAATATCTCATAAACAAGTAGAATCAAATTACTGAAGGAAAGATATATAACTAGCCAACTATCAACAATTAGTCCTTGCCTGGAATCTGCCTGGGACCTTCCTGCAGAGAACTCCACTATATTAGACAATGTTATTTTCAGTATTCAAAGGATGATAGAGAAAACATAGTCACATAGCATTTGCTATTGATTTGAAACTCACAGCAATTCCTTCAAGGATCAGAAATAAAACCCCAATTTATGAAAACAAAAAATAAAAATCCATACTCAATCACATTGAATCCAGTGATGAAAAATGTGCTACACTATTCAAAGGTAAAAATCCCTTCAAAACATGTAAATATGTAATGCAGAAGTAGAAGGTTTTAGAAACAAAGTATTTTCAATTAACCAATCATTTCATTTACACTCTCCTGGCAAGAAGGTGGGAAAATAATCTAAACTAAATTCTGCATTGTTTCAGAAGAAATTGTCTTCGGGAAAAAGCAATCTTGCCACTGTAATCATCAGATGCCATTTGCCTGTGGCAAAATACTACAGAAGGAAAAAATAAAGTCTGATACCATCTCTGGTTGGTAACTTAACTGGTTTTTTATTTGAATGAATCACATTATTCAAATTGAACAAAGGTGTTCTTGAAAAATTATTCTCATTAAGTCATTTACCTCTAGCACTTTCATGTCGTCATTCCTCTCACTTGCCCACTGAAGTTGCCTCTTATCAGGTTTATTATCAGTAAATACTGATATTTAGTCTCAGAACATTATGTACTTGGAAGCCTCAACTGAAAGAGTAATTTTGCAGTTTCTGGGAAGCAATTAACACAGTTTCCAAATTTATTAATGTTCTAAATGACACTGAAAATGCTAAAGTACTAAATATAACTTCCAGTTAGAACACACTGAAACTCTACAGAAGCATTCAAGGTAATGTCTAAGATAATATAAGCGCTTGTTATATCAGCCTTTTGAATAATTTAAGATATATAATTTCTTATTTTTCTATAAGAAGTCTTCCCATAAAATTGTGCAGAGAATTTTCTTCATCTGTACCCTATTCTGGATGAGTAGAAGCCTTTCAGTTTTATAACTTTTTTGGGAAAAGTGAAGGTATCTGAAAGACGCAAAGTTCTGTTCACCCAAGAAACCCCTGCTAAACTTCAGCAGTTAACGAAGGAATTAATGAAAAATAGTTTTCTCATATTGGAAGGGAACACTGTATGGTTCAAGAGGAAAAGCAATAAAACAGAAAGAAGGAACAGTGTCAAACATTGCCTACCAAAAACACAAATAGAGATAAACTAATATATTACCCTTTTTTAATTAATTAAAAATTGCTACCAAACACACAGCTAAAACATATTCCAAAATCCACGCCTCTCTAATTTTAGTAGTTAGTAAAAAAACACAAGCAAGATCATCTTCTCTGAACCAAAGATTTTTGGCATTAATACAATAAAAAATGCACAAGGATATTTCTAATTGTTTTGTAAATTGACTTTAACACATACATCATTTGGTTTAGTTCTATCAATAGCCCCTTTGTCTTTAGCTAGGTTATATCCCTGTTTAATGCACAACTCAAGCCTCCAAGGCCTTGAACACTAAATTTTTTTGGACTCCACCCTTTTGAAGACAAAGCAGAATGCATCATAGTCATAGGCTAGATGAACATTTGTTTGCCATTTGCAAATTCCAATACCTCACAAAGAGTATTCAAGAAGCCTGATGATCAAAAAGCCACTGATATTTCCATGGATCATGGTGGATTTTGCTAAATTACATTACATTTTAAAACCCATACAATTCAAAGCCCACAGATGACTAAAAAAGTGAAGCTGATTTTCTTTTACTGTATACACTTTGAGTATCATCTAAGAACTTAGGACCTTCAGTAAATACACCTTCATATTTCCCAACTAATGTAAGCAGGAAATCCACAAAAAAAAAAAACCAAACCAAAAACTTGAGTAGTAGAGAATTCAAATATTAAAAATGCAATTTACTCATTTACTGTTAATGCAAACAAACCTATCATCCAATTCAACCTAAAAAGCAAGACACATCTCAAAATCCTTTCATGGCAGTAGTGCAATAACAGACTGAAAATTGGTGGGAGAAAAAAAAGTTAAAATTAAAATATGTTGAAGGACAGAAAAAGCCTTTATCATCTAACCAGCTCTTAAAGAGCCCCAAAAACTAAACAAAACCCATGTCCACAAAGCTGTAGCAGTCTCTAGCATAGAGCTTGTTGAATCCCCAGCATTTCAGATGCTGAAGCACTCAAGTTTGTGAGGTATGACAGTATTCCATATAATTCTTTAAAATACTATTTTAAGGAGATATAAATTTAAGGAAGCTTTTCAAATTTGGTCCACTTCTAACTTCTGTCTAATGTTACATAGTTTCTGTCATGCCCCTGTTACTTCACAAATCATGCCTACAGATTAAGGTATGAGTTATCACTGCCAAATAAGGCAGTCTCAGCAAGTATTCTGATACAATTTGTGTTAGCAATGCTAGGTTTCAAAGCAACAAGACATAATAGCCAGCTAAATAATAGTTCCACAAATAAAATTTTGCAAAAAATTAACAATACCAGCATTTATTAGTAACTGAAAACCCATAATCTTACTAAGCATTAGATTTTCCTCTTCTTGTTGACATTTTGCCCATACCTTATGTTTTCAGCAAATATTTTTGTTAAAAAATAGTTTAATCTGAGGTCTATTCATGATTTACATTATTTTAATTTGTTATTCAGGCTAACAGTGCACAACTGAGTCTAACCAAGGATCAAATACTTAAACACAGTAAAAACCATATATTTCCTAAAAATCATCAATTGCAGGTTTTACAGACATAATGTTAAAAGCTCAATAGGTATTCAATGTTGTTTGACATTGATGAGGTAAATTTAGAGACTTGCTCTCTAATTACTATAAACACTGAAAGGGCTAGAATCTGGGGATAAAAAGATTGATTATACTTTTACAAAATATGCCAACAGCATAGGAAAATGCAAACAGGAAGTATGGCTACACTTTTTACTAGCATGTTTTATGCCAATCACTGCATTAATTGCAACTATTCCGTAAAAGATTTGTTCTACTGCATTCACTAACAGCATTCTGAAAAGAGAGGGCCCAAATTTGGAGGGAGCACAAGTAATTTAATCTCTACACCCCAAGTGAGAAAACTACCCCTTTTCCATTCATGGTATGTGGATTCTTAGCAGGATAGTTTTGTTTAGTTTGCTTTGGCTTTTAGCATCAGCTTTTTTAAAGGACAAAGAAAACCAAATTTGTTCTTTTCAAATTCAAATTTACTTTACCAGCGATTAAACTTGACCTCAATATCACCATTAAAGCCAAAGTAAAGTATTCTGGGCTCATATTCCTTGGTCATTAGCATGCTCTCTCAAAATATAACAGGACTGCAGCATACAGGAAAATTGTCACATGTGTGTCCAGCCTACAGTTGCTGGGATAAGTAACCTCCAGAATGCAACTGTTAAAGGATTCCCAAAGGGAAAAAATAGCATGGTCTTCCGTCACACACAGCAGAAAAGTGCAGATCCTGACTGAGGTTTACAGGCACTGCCACAATCAAAGCAACCAGGAGTTATGAATCTGAACAGTGTACATAGCAGACAAGTAAAGATATCAAACCTATGGAGAACAAAGGAAGGAGAGAGTGTCATGACAAGTGTACATAAAGCAAAAGGAATGCACAATTTTAAGCAAATATTAAATAAGGCTCAATTCTTTTGAATGACATCAGTATTCACACTGGAGTCAGTGGGAGCAGAGTATAATACCAGTTACACCTGAACTTCAGTTACACGGACTAAGAGTAATGTCAGCTTCAGATCACAGTCTCCATCCTAGGCAGGAACATATGATGACCTGCAGAAACTTCTCTAGAAGATTTTTCAGTAAGTTCCTCTGCAAACCATGTAAAGTAATATTCACTTCTTAAACTAGTAGAGTCCTGTATCAGTTAATGTACTGGGTTTGGATGGCCAAGCTTTGGTAGTGGGAGGGTGCTGCAGGAGTGGCTTCTGTGAGGAGCTGCCAGAAGGATCTTCCATGTCCGGCAGGGCCAGCTCCTGGTAGCCCCAAAGATGGACATGCCCCTGGCCAAGGCTGGGCCTATTAGAAATGGTGGTAACACTGCTGTGCATATTTAAGGAGAGGAAAATAAAATTTATTGCACAGTTGTGATTGTGGCCAGAGAAGAGTGAGAACAAATCTTCAGACACCAAGGTCAGTGCAGAAGAAGGGGTAGGAGGTGCCCCAGGAACTGGAGC
This sequence comes from Anomalospiza imberbis, assembly GCF_031753505.1. NCBI lineage: Eukaryota > Metazoa > Chordata > Aves > Passeriformes > Viduidae > Anomalospiza > Anomalospiza imberbis. The sequence continues at coordinate 68,107,017 of NC_089683.1, read as the reverse complement.
TGAGATTTCTCTGCAGCCTGTGGTGGTGACCATTGTGAAGCAGCTGTGCCCCTGCTGCCCCTGGAAGTCCACAGGGATGCAGGGATCCACCTGCAGCCTGTGGAGGAGCCCCACACCAAAGCAGGTGGATGCCTGGAAGAGGCTGTGATCTGGTGGGAGGTCCGGTGGAGAGAGGGGGCCCTTGCTTCCAGGCTGGAGCAGCCTGTCCTTGGAGGACTGCACCCCATGGAAGAGTGACCCACACCACAGCAGTTGGTGCCCATTGGATGGATTCAGGTTGCAGCAGTTCAGAGATATTTGCAAGATAGAGTCACATTGGAAAAGTTCTCAGTGAACTGTCTCCTGTAGGAGGGACCCCTTGGTGCAGTAGGGGAATGACTTCTGCCCCTGAGCAGCAGCAGAAAGCACAGGTGATGAACTGATCATAACCCCCATTCCCTGCCTCCTTGCACCACTGCAGGAGGAGATAGAGCTGGGAAGGAGGGACCAATGAGGGGAAGATTTTTTTGAGGGAGGGGTGGGGGAGAGGTTTTTTAAGGTCTAATTTTCCTGCTCTGATTTTATTTGCAATAAATTCAACTAATATCTATACTTTAAGCCTGTTTTTCCCATGATGGCATTTGATGAGCAATCCCTCCTGGCCTTTATGTCAACTCATGAACACTTTATTATATTCTCTCCCCTGCCCAGCTGTGGAGAGGAGTGAGCAGCTTTGATGGGTACCTGGCAACCAGCCAGCATCAACCCACTACAGCCAATTGTAAAATTTCTCAGTAAACTAAAGGAAGAAGGGGGAAAATATCCCAAATGTAGTACAACATTCAAGGGTGAGTATATTGAAACCACAACCAGTTTCCCATCATTATACCACAATTTCAAAAAAAAAATATTAAGTAGTTTCTGAAAGAAACTGTTTGATTTTAAATCAGATACTTACTCTAAGGGGAGGGGTAAAAAAGGAAAGAAAAGAAAACCTGCAGAATTCATTGCAATGTAGAATACCCAGAAGCTGTAAACAGTATGAAAAAACCACTGAGATTACCTCATATTAAATGCACAGAAGTGTCTAAAATTCTGGCTGCATTCCACTTTCTTGAATTCTGTTCCATATTTTTGAATGTCACAGTCCATCTAGCCTGCCAATTAGTCCTCAGGACAAAATGCTTGCTACGCAACTGTGACAAACAGGGCTTGCTTAAAGTAAGCCTGTTTTTGCCCGTGTCAGCAGGCAAAAACATTAATTAGTAAATCATCTTGCACCCTCACATTAAAGTTGCCAAAAGCAAGAGAAGGCATCTGCTTATTAAAAATAATATCTCCTGCCAGTGATTTAAATACAAGTCTAAATTGCAAATAATAGAAAAATTGAGAAACTGCCCTATATGCAGATGATACCATGAAGTACATATGAGATTTGCAAAAACTTTATTGTAACTAGCACTGGTTTCAATGCAAATAGCATTCTGGAATTTATCTCTTTATACATTTCAAGATGCTACATGTTTTCTTACAGAAATAGCAGAAAACCTTCTCAATCTTACTCTTTATTACATATTTTACTATTGGATTCTCCCAGAATATCTCACCCAGATATTGGCAATAATAAGAGCAAACTGAAGAGTGATAAAGGTTCTTTAAAAAGCCATTTCCCCCCCCCACCCCAGTATAAATTGGGATACAGGCATAAAGAATTTTTTTAGGGGAGAGTGCATCCAACGGACATTTGGCAAAATTACACAATGCTTATTTTTTGCTGCTTTGTTATGTAAGAACCCAAATCCTCCTGTAATTTGCTCTGGGACACCGGATTTCAGGCCCACTGCAGTTCACAGGAACCTAGCCAGCTGATGTCATTAAGCTCTGATTCAGCTGCATCCTGAAAAACTACTTGGAAAATAACATTAATTGGATTCATATTGCAATTTGTATCAAACTAGGCATATTTTGGAAGCAGTAGTTTGAATTCCTACTTGTAAGAGACTAAAAACTGGGTGAAATAAGAATATTTCATCTTATGGAATGCAAAAGCAACAAGCTTCCTGATAAGAAAGAATAAGGATAGCAACTGAAAAACCTTTTTCAGTTTTCTCCACTCTCTCATCATATTGAGAAAATCAGAAACCTCCACAGAATTCAGAATGCTGACAAAACATGGATTTCTGCAACTGCCCATCACTGCCCTGATGTTCTGCTTTGCTCTGCATTCTCTTCCTAATGACTACTACCATTTTATTTCCTTCTTTGACCTCTATTTAGCATTAAGTTGGTGTTTCCATGACTATATCTCTAAGGACAGATTGGTGTTTGTTGTCGTTAGACAGTAATTCATTGTGTAGCAAGGACCAACTTGGAAATCATCATGTAATATATGAATTGATGGAAGTAAAAAGATATCAATATTTACCTACCAGAATTTTACCTGCCCTTTCTTTAGCCACTCAGACAATGTTTTAACATACCTCTGCCATTCCTCACAGTTATCCATAGCCCTATTCCCACAATAACTTGTCATTACACTATCCCCTTTCCCAGGTCATTTAAAAATGCACTGAATAGTTCAGAATGCAGACCAAACCCCTGCAAATCTACTCTCCTGCCTCCCAGCAACAAACCAAATAATTCATTACTATCCTCAGTTTTCAGCTTTCCAGTGGTTTTTTTTTTTGTCAAAGGAAAGATGCTCCCACTTGGGTCTTGACTGCCTCATTTCCATAAAATCATCTGGTTTATGGAACCAGATTTTGTTACTATATATGGGATGTCCAAGTACAGCACATCCTTCAGGTCGCCCTCATCAACAATGAACCAAATCCTTCAGAGAACTCCAAAACAATGGTTATGCCAGACCACCTTTCACAAAAGCCATGCCAACACTTCCCAAGTATATCTACTGTATCTATATCATATTTATCCAATAGTTCACAAAGTCTGTTTTAAGTAATTGGTACTATATTATATAGAACAGAGACTTATGGGCTTGAAGTTATTTAGATTTCATATTAAGTCCTTTCTAAACACTGGCGTTGTGTTAACCATCTTCTAATCCTAGGCATGAAGAAAATTTTAAATGAGAGGCTGTGCATCACCAGTAGTAATACAGCTATTTCCCCTTTGAATTCCTGTAGCACTCCTGGGCAAACACCATCTCTTCCAAGTAATTTGTTATCAAGGCAGTAGGTGCTCTCCAGACACACTAAAAGACTCCTCCCGTTTCATATTTTGAAACAGTATAACTGTCACATACAATTAAACATTTCAAATAAGCAAGTCAATAAACTGAATTAATCATATTCACCTCTGTATATTATTTTTATTGTCCAACTTTTGACATCACAAGCATAAATTACCCAACTGGCTTGTGATACCAGAAACCCCACTGACACATTGGTCATAGGCAAAATTTATGGAGAACTCAATGTTTTATTTAATCAAGTAAATGTAAGAGTAATGACGACCACTGAGCTACAGAAATGCACAAACTTACACTAGCATTATTTCATTAAAAACACACAGAATCTAAATGTGCTGCTTACAGCAAATACCTAGAAATTGGCATTCTTCTACAAAACAGAATCTCCCAAACCTAACAAGTAAGCACAGGAAAATAAACAGCAAGTGTTAGGTAACAGTAACCCATATTTGCATATTTAAGATTCTCAGATGATCTCATAATATTATTTTGGCCTTTTATATAAGAGCAGCAAAACAAAAAACACAGCTATTGCTTGGAACACTTTCCTTGTTAGCTTTTCTCCACCCACAAACACAGATAGAAATGAGCCCAAGCATTTTGACTGCTTGTGTACATGGGTAAAATTTCTGGGACAGATGCTAGATCCAAGCCATTTTGCTCCATAACAATATAAGCCTGACTGAAAAATTAAATCCAAATATCTCCATTATGTGAACAGCCACATTTTATTGATTTGCCATTATGAAAGACACAGGGTTTTTTACTGTTCCGTTAGTCAAACAGCCATAATACATAATGCTCTTGCTTCAAGGTCTATGTTTCTTATGCTGAAACAATTATCAGTCTTAAGTTAATACAGGGTGCAACAGAAAACTTGTTGAAACATCAAAATTGTAGGTGTTTTGTAAGACAAAAATCATATTAGATATGTTATAACAAGTACTGTCAAAGTGATATGAATGAATAAATCATAGAAATCCTTAACTATTTTTCCTGGAATTTTCTAGTTATTTCCCCTATTTTTTTATTCAGATTTCTGACTTCATGTGTATGAATTTGCTTCCTTACATCTGATTTTTAAAAATATGTATATTAAACAGATACTACTGTTTTATTAGGGGGAGTTTTTCCAAAGAGGTAGTTGGGCATGAAATTGATATTCATGAGTACTTTATTCTCGTCTTTTTTTCTGAAAATCCCAATCCTAATTTTTTGGGATTTTTCTGATGAAAAAGTTCTGGTACAATTCCAGGAATTTTATTCTATGCTTTAACTATTAAATCTAAATTTACCTGGCATCCCAAAATAAGCATTAATTTAGAAGGGTACTCTCTAACACCTATTATCTCCTGCAGAACAATGAGGACACAGAAGTAGAAGTAGGTCTTCTCCTGCCAGAAGACTTCCTCCAAGACATTCTTCAGAATTCTTGACACAAAAGGTGAAATAAAGAAATCCAGACATGTAGGGTACATACAGCAAGCAGACTGTTCATGCCATGAGATATTCAAAAGTGAGATTTCTGGGTTGTGGAAAAGTGTGCCAGGTGTGTCTAACAGAGGACACCAGCACCTGTGGTTTGCCAGATACAGGAAAGAAAGTTATGCCAGAGTTTCTGTCACAGAGTTGGCAGTCTAGAAGTCCCAGGAGCCTCAGCTTGCAGTCAGGCATGCTTGGGAAGTCTAGTAAGGATTTTGGCACCCGACTGCAGAACTGTGACTCAGAACCTCAGGAACCCTTGGCTGCTATCTTGATAATGTCACTGAGCAACTGTAGCACACAGGGGGAATGCTAAAATTTAGAAACATTACATTTCAGTGTTTCTAGGAAAGAGAAAAGAATTTCTGGCTAGAAATTGATTAAAAATTGCATTACCTATGAAATACCAAAGCCCATCCAAAAAAAAAAAAAAATACAGACTTTCTTATGCATGAAAACCCCTACAAACTGAACTCACCAAGATATTCAGGAATAAGAAACTTTCCCTTACACACAGGCACAAAAATTAAACATTCCACTCTCAGAAGCTGATAACCCTGATTAGATGCAGATTGGGCCCAGGAGGTCTGTAACCTAAACTCATTGAACTGCTCTTGTTGAGTAGTAGAAATATGCTGCAAGTGATAGAGCTCAGGTCTAGGTTTTAGTACCATTCTAGGCAATTTGGACTATGACTAGTGGGAGGAAGGAGCAGTAACAAAGAAACCAGTAACAATACTTACAAGACAACTTTTAGAAAACACATACTAGACTTCATATTTTAAAGACAGATTTCAAATATTTGTAACATCATCCTTTTAGATGTCTGCTCTATGCATTGATTGCTGGTTTGAAAGTCCTTTCCATCATCTCCATTTTCAGCCAGAAACTCAGAATCCCAGTTAATTTCAAAAATTAAATCTTAACGCAAGTATAAGGTAAAATTATCTTGTCTTAGGTCTTCTAATATCTCATTATATCAGACAATCATTCACATATCAGAAGATAGAAGCAAAAGGAGCCACTTTTCCTTTTCCCTCAAAAGACCACCACAAGATCCAAAACAGTTACAATCAATTGAGCAATTGTGCACTAAGATGAGAGTACGGTACAGGAAAATGACACATACTAAACATACTTTTTAAATATCGCCTCTGAGTTGATTCCTAACTCTCCTAAAATAAGCCATGTTGGTTTGTAGCAAAGATAGAGCTCTGAAACACTTTTGGTAGCCTTGTTTGAATTCTTTTTTTATTCTCCAGTTCCCTTTCTTTCTTGAAAAATGAATTATCCTGCCAGAACAAATAGCAAGTAAATACAGGTTTTTTACTGCAAGGTCAAGGTGACAGCGAAACAGCCATTTTATATCCTCATTACCTCAGCATGATTTAAAACAGTACAAAGTAGTGGAAGCATTTTTACACATCTAAGAGAAACTTCTCATGAAATATTAATAGCTGGAAGAAGTTAATGTGCAGAAGTTCAGAAAACTACACCTGCTCTCCACAACAGAAGGCTTTTTGCCTACCTCCCATTCTTCAAATATGATATATTTGAAAGAACAGGTGAATCTTACTGAAAATAAACAGCCTCAAAACCAACAATTGAAAACCACCACAAATTATAGCCTCCCCAACCATACATTAACGGCCACTAACAGCTCTTAGAAACCTTCACCTTGCAGAGAGTCAGAGCTCAGAGAACCAGGCCTGGGTTACTAAGCTACACAAGGGAGCAAGAGGAGGACACAGCTATTACTCAGTGTAAGAAGCGAGAAAATAAAGCCTTAAACTTGAGAAAAATACTTCAATTGCTCAGCAAAAGTGTTTGTAACTACAAAACTGTCTAAGCCTACATAAGTTTTATGTACATCAATTCACAGTATTTAAGTCTGATGGAAAATTTTGAACTCCAGCTAACTGCTACTCAAGCAACTATAGAACACACTGAGCCTCCAGTAAAGCAATTACAAAATAACTGACAGTAAATTTTGGAAAAAAAAAGAGCAGCTCAGGTTACAAGGGGCTTCAAGAAATCCTCCAAGACAAAACTTTTGTGGGAAAGGCAACCTTAAAATGAGAATATTCATCACCCTGTCTAGTCACATCTTGAAAATCTCATCACAGGAACTTCATGTTCCTGGGGAGATAATTCCAGTGGAAGTTTGTTCTTACTGTAAAATTTTATTTCTTATATCAGGATGAAAATTTTCTTTGAAAAGACAATTGTCTTTGAAAAGACAATTTGCATAAAGATAGCTTAAAGTGGGGTAATAAAAATGCCAAAAAATGCAAAGACAACAGAAAAAAAAAATCAAACACTCTACAATCTTCTTGCCCAGTAGCAGCACTCACCACAAAAATTTACAGAAATACATTGAATAAAGAACCTTTTGCAGTTAATTTAATAATTTACTAAATTCATTTAGAGTTATTCAGAGTTTTTTAATTCTTTTTCAAAGAATAAATTTTCCTTGACAGATATGCTTAAAATTTTAACATTCTCCAAAAAGAAAACCATCTTTTATCCCAGAAAGCTTCTTAAGTATGGTTTTAAAGGGCTTCACATCTGGATTGTATTCACACTTCAACAATTCCAAGTACTGTCATTAAGAAGCTGCCAGTGACTCAATAGCTGTGGAAGTTTCATGGTATGTACCGTGCCCAAGGCTTAGATATCTAGGGTGAGGTGCTTTTTGCTGGCATTTCCTAACAGGATGATTAGCTTCCCTATGAACTCATCTACCTTAGTGTGCCAGTTTAGGTGACAAATCTACTTTCAAGGCAAGCTTTCCACCTAACTGTGGAGATCTCACATTATCAAGCAGTCTCCTCACAGGACTTCAGCTGAATTCTTTTCACACTAAGGTAAACACAAAAATATGCTTCTAATTATCCATTGTACCGTGGGACCAGACAAGAGGTTGGCTGAAATAATGTTGCTTAAGTGTGTATGATGGGGACCACAGCAATTATTTCATTCCACAAATCTCCTCTCATTGCCCCCTACTACCCTGTGTGGACACTTTTGTCACTCAAAGCTTTATATCATCCCTGACTGTGAGAAGCATTTTGTCTCAAAGCAAGTTTCAGCTGCAGTCCACATGCACTCCTGCAAGGACCTCCAGAGGGGGTTTTCCCAAGGGACCAGTGCTGCCCACCCCAGAAAACAAACCTTTCTGCCCAAGTCCTTCTCCACATAGTATCCATCTAGTAACCACCTAAAAGTAACAACCAGGACAAAATCTTTGCACAGAAGAACTGTTAGGATTTACTCACACTCCAACAGTGATTTGATAGTCAAGAACTATTGTCACAGAAAAAAATGATACTATAAATAAATACTGTCAGAAGACTAGATGACTGTCAAGACAGCACTCCAATACAGACTTTCAAGTAAACAGCAAATTATAGTCAGCTTTTACTGGCAGTTCAAGAATCTTGAGGCTTCCTACTGTGACAATAGTGAGAATATTAGTATTGAGACTAAATGTGATAGCTATAAAAAAGTGCTATCATTACTACCTGAAATGTTAGTTCAACAAGACTGCCTCACAAAGAGTGTTAACTCTCCTCCCATGATAATGCTGCTATTTAGTTTTATAAAACAAACACAAGTATAAACAAAGTAGCACAATTCTTGAGCACAGAGAATCTCAAGGGATAAATATAACCCAGCAAATTTCATTAAAACAAGTCATCAAAAGGCAGGATTTGACTTTATCTAGTAATTCAAAAGATTATTTTGTCACATGCAAAAAGAGTAAGATTGTGGTTTGAGGCACTAAATGGTTTTCCCTTCAGGTCATGCATGTGAGTTAATAAGAAATTCTTCTCCTCTACCTCCTTTATGATTTTCTTCCATAATATATATTACAGAGAAAGAATGAGTTACAGGTGTTCAGAATCTGAGAGACTATTTCCTATTTCTGATACTTAATGGAATAAAGTGCATTTTGAATTTTTTAAAAAAAGGATAATTTTATCTTCCAGTCACCAGAAAGTTCCCCAAAGCCCACAGTGCCACTCTGAGAACACCAGGTCATCTGATACAACATAACAAGTTAGAAACACAGTAAGTGCTGTGTGAGCAGACAGGCTGCCCATTATCTCCAGTTTTCAGAGTATAACTGAGCTTCTCCTCAGTAGCATTTTTTATTTCATTTCATAAGCAAAAAAGAGATTAATGTATCTTGAAACGTTTAAATAAAAACAAGCTCATCAAGCTATTCTCATATCTTGCTTTACAATCTCACAAAGAAAAATCCTGCCCTAAAGATATTCTGCTTCCTTGAGGTGTTTCACCTACAAAACAAACGCCATTTGACATTTAGTCTCCATTTTGTTTCATATTATGGAAAATCTCCAAAGATATTAAAAACTTCTCAGAGATACAGGCAAAAGAATTCTAATCTTGATGTGTTTCACCAGTTTTTATAGAGGCTCAATGATTAGCTGTACAGCTAAGTATCATTAATTTGTACTAACAATCATAAGTTAATGATGCCAGACAGAAATGTCCCTGACAAGGAGCCGCAAGAAGCAAAAAAGGTCTTCCCTTGGCATCTTCCAAGTTGCCAAATATTTATTTTTAATATTCTTATTTCACTTCATAAAAAAAAAAAACAGATTTAAGAGCTGTACAAGTCTAATTGCTCTTTCTGAGACACAGCTCACATAAGAAAGTGGCATGGTGTGATTAAGCACTATGCCAGCAAGAGACAGGATAGATAAGAGCTTGAGGTGAGGGCCAGTATCAGCTCAGCCTAAACAAGTCAGCAAGCAATTCTGTGGATCTGCTGGCTGCTCAGATACTTTTTAATTAGGAAAATGCCTTCATGCTACAATGCTTGCTTAATGAGTATTCCAGACATATGTCTATTGCCATTAAAACACACCTTTAATGCAGGATTTAAATAGATAATAATAATAACAACCTTTTTGCTTGAAAAGATGCCTTTAATCTTAAGGTACCTTCTTTGAGGGAGGAAAACTAATGCACAAATGCAAATAAAATTTCTCTTGACAAGATGCAATTCCTTATGAAAAAAACTACAGATAGGATAAACTACTACCACAGAGTTAGTATCATCTGCCAGATACAGACCCACCTCACACATCTCTGTCCAACCAGCCAGTGACTGAAGGAAATGAGCTATACAAATTACCTGTAACAAAGGTTCAGAAGGAAACTAGAAAAACACAAACCCTTGAAAACTTTTCTTGGGTAGCAATATTAAACTACAGGCCCTTCTGCCAAACTGTTCCTCAATTAAAGCATGAGATATGAAGAAACACTAAGGGAAATATGAGCACACACTAATACCAGAAAAAGCCTCAATTGCATAAGATTCAGAGACCAGTGCATGCAGTTCCCTCCATTCAAAAGGAAAATGGTGTAAATTGCATTTTCTCAAATTGACAGAGCACAGCTTAGAGCCTTTAGAATGCTACGACTCTCAAACTAAACATAGCTGCCTCAGATTTGGTTCAGAGCATGGCCAATGTCCCAGTTTATGTTACTTAGGCTATCTTTGTAGCAGCCAGACACAGAGCAATGTTTTTCCCTGTGAAATGGCATAAAAAGCAGTGAGGTAGCACACACAGACACTGCACAGGGCCTTCCAGTTATAATCCTACCTCAAACATGATCTTGGGATTCACATCTTACCTGAGTTCCACTGATCTCACAGACATTTTCTCTGCTTTGCAGATTGATTTTCCAACCCCTGCCTTGCCAAAGCATGGATAAGTTTTGTTCATCTACTTTTAATTTCCCAAAATCATTAGTAGAGATTAAAATAATCATCTGCATACTTTAACCATTTGTGATTTTGACCACAAATCTTTAAGTGAAGCAGGGTTGTATGACATTATTGTAAGGGAGAGAAAGTGACATTACAGGTCGTGCTGGGTTTTAGTCAACTCCTTTGACAACAGACTATACAGCTGTCAACAACAGCAGTGCGCTTTTAAAAAGCTTACACTCTGACACGATATAAAAGTCTCCATTCTACATTTGGTCTGCATCTTATTAAATACAATCTGCATTTTATTAAATACAATCTACTCTTCAACCTCTTCACTAAAATTCAGTTGGAAAATGGGGTTTTCATAAGAGGTAAATCACTCACTCCTTTCCAAAAATCAAAACCAATTTTAAATCCTACTGTATACAGTCTAATCACACTATTTAGTTTAATCCTTATTGCACAGGTCTGTTAAAAACCCAGTATTTTCAGCTCTCAAAGAAAAAAATCTATCCTTCCCATCATCACCCTTGAGGTATTTTAACAGCCCATTAACACTGAGAACTATCATGATGAAAGATATTCTTTCTTTGATTCCTTAAAAATTCTTCCAGAAAACCAAGACAGCACTTCCTTCAGTCCTCTGCAAGGCTCCCATCTACACTGCATTGCTTGAGTGACTTTGTTCACCCCCTTTTTTCCTCCCAATATTTCTGTATTTCTGATATCATGTACCTAAAGCCTGAGGCATGTGGTTATTTTATTCTACAAACAGATTCTGTGAAGGATTTGTTCAGGAAGCTACAGATTCTCTAAGCCTTGAAATACATCTCTTATATGAAAAACATTCTGATGACAGGCTTATTTCTCTGGCTCCTCATACCAGGTTCTTATTGCACAGTCTCTTGTCTCAAAAAGTTCAGCTACAGCAACAGGACAAAACTAAGTTTAGGCTGGACCTGGAAAATGAAGTGTGGGTACAAAGACTACAAAGCTTCTGGCCCTCTCTTATGAAGGAATACACTTAAGTTGGATTTGCTGACATCTGAACGTATTTCATCAGGCAATGCAGACATCTTCCTGTAAGCCAATCCTTCTGAGCTCTCTTTTTAGCCTAACAATCTTCTCTAGGGTGCGATTTCCCTCTGCTAAAGAAAACATCTACATTTGGCTGGAAAAAAAAATCAAATCCTACAAAGCATCTCTTTATCATCTTTGACCATAAAGAGAATCTGAAGGCACTAAATCAACTGCAGGTCTAGAGTAAACCAAGAGTTCCAGCCATGGCCTGCAGCATTCTAGCAACTCCGGCATCATTCCACCCACTGAGTGAGTCCAGCAGCTGGGTTGACTGAGTATATGTAGTGGTTGGATCTCTAGTAAAACTTTTTTACATTGTGTGTACTCTCTAACACATCCACCTGCATGTCTGTCTAGGTTTCCTCAGGCAAAAATCCAGTAATCCTAAATTTATAACTCTGGAACATATAACATGCTCAAAAGAACATCTTGTTTTAGTCAGGGTTTCACACAGCCTTCATTTGGCTAAGGAGATGGGACACTAGACATGAAGACAAACAAGGAGAATCAGGTCCTTTTCATTCACACTAAAAGATCCCTGCTCCCATTCAAGTCTACATACAAATCCCAACTCTTACATATACAATAAAATTAAACAGAAAACCCATCAGTTGCTGTAAGAGCTAGACCAAGACTTTTCCTTTTCCGTGAAGAAAGAGACAAGATTTCAAACATATTTTCAGTCCTAAAATGAAAGGCAAAAAAATCATAGTTCTATTATGCAGAAATATAAAGGCAGTTTGGAAAAATATTTTGGGCTTGCCTACATCATTGTTAAGGATCAAAGTCAAATTAAATCACCAAAAACTAGGCTGGATTATTCAATAATTTTGAACCATTTGAATGAGGTGAAATGGAACAATATTTCCTGTCATAATTTATGTTTGATTACTAAAAGTTGAGCTACACTTAGGTCTTTATTTGTGAGGCTGAGATGGCTGTGTAGGGATGGAGGAAGCAAGTCATGTTCCAAACTGGTAAGAAATCATTGAACAAATGCATATTTACCAATTAATATAAAATTGAAAACAAATATTCACAGAACACTGATAGAGATTATCTTCAAGGCATTTTATTCCTTCACTGCACCATAGTCATACCTAAAACAAGAGATACAATACACTCTCTATTGAATGCAATAGGGTTTCTTCCACATTTCCAAATACTCCTCACATAAAGGGTAACTCACATTTCCCAATATGCCAAGAGATTTGCAAAGCTGACACCAAGATGAGTACTTTAGACTGGTAAAAGTATAAAAAAACAGAGGATTTATGGAGGGGAGATGAGAAAACAGATCTGAGTGATATGCTGTATTTGGCAAAAAAAATATAATCAGGGATAGCCAAAGTCTGAGAATTTCATTCAAAACAAAGCAAATGTACTTTAGGTCCCTTGAAATTTGGAAGTGGCCCTATCTCCCACCATCAGAATTGCTTTTACCTGGTATGGATGTACAAATAGACCAAAGGCAGAGCAGAGTCTGAGAAAGATACATTTCAAGGAGTGGTCTTTTAGCCTTTCAAATCTTTTTCTGAAAAAACACATCTGTTGTCCATATTAAAGGTACTGAACTGCTTTGATTTTAGCAATAAATGTTACATCATCTTCATAAGCAGAAAGAAAAAACTGATGAAATTATTTTAAGTACCACTGGATGCCTGAGGAAGGTCCCAAGTGTTAACTTCACCCCTCTAATTTCTCTCTGAACTGACAACTCATGAAGAACCTTATAAAGACAAATTTGAAGAAGAGTTCCAATATCAGATTAAAAATGTAGGAAATAATTTAAAGCTTTAAAATTAGGAGAGCAGCAAAAAGACAAAAACAAAGAAGCAGAGAATGGCATTAAAGAGCTGGAGGCGCAATAGAAGCAGTTGGGTGAAGGGGCGGAAAAAGAAGAATTAGTGCTTGAGAGTGAAGTCATAAAAGTATGGGGGAAGGTGTGGGAAAGAACTGCGCAAGAACCTTAAGGAAGGAGAAAAATAAGGGAGAAAGGAGACAGCATATATTTTAAACTCTTTAAACATTTGAAGAAGATTCACATTTTTACCATCTGGCAACATATTCAGTTTATTATGAAGTGCTGGAATGTGTTTTGTGGTGAAGGGAGAACTGTTTCATGAGCTCATCAGAACTGGATAACTGGCCTGTAGTTATCTTCTGAAAAGTGGGAGAAAGTCCAGTGATGAGTTGGTTGATCATGTCTAATCCCATCACCAGTAAAAATGGGTTCAAATCAGAGTCATTCATGCTGATGTAAACATCTCTGCTCAGTAAATCTCCTACCTCTAAATAATGCATCACACAAGCATTTTGGCCAAATAACATTTTCCAGGAAGAGTGCTATCTGTTAGTCATCACAGTGTTGCATGGAGTGCACTAAGGCTGAAACAAAATATCTGATATATCTCCATTTCAGGGAGAATTTCATGCAATAATTCTTCTGCTTTTAAGTTCTCAATGTTGTTAAAGTTAAAACTCAAAATAGGAAAAAAGAAAATCCCTATTCCTACAAATCATTTTTAGCTGTCTTTTTACAGCCAGACACACCTGGCAGTAATACTTGGAAGGAGAAGCTGTCTCAAATCTGAGCATACTTCACAGGTCTTCAAGGCCAGTTTCCCTTATCAAACTTGAATTCATATTTTTATTTACTCTAACTCACCAGCACCGACATAAACTCATAAGTTTCAAGTCCTACTGGAAAGCATATAGTGCTTTCTCTTCAGGGTGCTTGGAGCCATGCCATGGAACAAAACACTGATGAACACATTCACCTGTTTCAAACATTCCTCTTTGATTACAGGCATTAATCTGTTGAAGATATTCCATGTCATATAATCAAAAGCATAAGAATGGCCTGACACAGGTAAAGTCATGCTAAAATTGTGTTCAGACTCCCAATTACCTCTCATGCTGTAAGCAGCCTTCATTTATCTGACTTATGGAGAGACAGTTACAAGCTTTATGGGAGCACAGCATAAGAGGTAGAATTCACCCTGTGCAGCTACACTTCCATGGGTATACCTGTAGGTAGGGACAGAGCAGCTGAAAAAACTGGTATTAAAACTAGAAATGAAGAAAAAGACAGTTTGTTATCTAATAAAGCATGCATACTTTCCTGAAGGACATATTCTAAATGTTTTATAAAAGAGTATAGGTATAGTAAGCAAAGTACCAGAATCAAATAAATCATATTAAAGCCCGGGTTTTTTTTTAAATTCTGCAGCTGTAGAGTTTGCCACACTGTGTAGAAAATCAAGATTCTGTAGCATAAAAAAATATAATTCTAGTGTATCTTTTTGGTAGGAAATAAGACATAAAATCATAAACTGCAATTAAGCTGTTGAAGTCATGTTTGCCTGAATTTGCATAAAGCCTGACATAAGAGCTCAGAACTATGAATTCTTTAGTTTCACTTCAGCATCAGCATTAACTCTCATGGTTAATCAAATATGCTCTTCAAGCAAACCAATCTCTCTCCTGCATCTTCTTAGAATAAGAATGTGAAGAATAAGCCTCAGTCATTTCTAACTCTTAGATATAATGATTTGCCTTTGAAATCTTTATCAGCAGGAAGGACATGACATCCCACTATTCATTTTCATATCCAACACTTTTAGTACAGAACTCGATTTCACATTTTTAATCTGAAATCAATTAAAAACTCCAGCTGCAGACCTTTCTGTCTTGCAAGGAATGCATGAGACTTAGTTTGCAGTATTCAACACAGCATATTCTCACAATGTATATTTTTTCAGATATGTATCATTTTTAAAAAAAGCTTTTTGTTTCCCAACTGCAACTGAAAATTTTTACAACAACTATAAAAAACATGCCATAATCCCTGACAAAAGGATGCCAGCAGCCACTTAGCAGCCTTGGCCAAATTCAGAAGAGCCTTACCTACCCACTGCAATCTTAGTATGACTGCAGAACAAATATAACTTTGACTCTAAATCATGAAGGTGGTGTTAAAAATGATTGGAGAACCGAGGCAAATTTGGCAAGAACTGGACGTTTGTACTCATTGGGAATCACTTTGAATTCAATCTTCAAACAAACACAAGCCTGAGTGTGAGCTACAGTTTGAAGTGATCTGGCCATCATTTCTCCAGGTCTCTCAAGGTAAATGAAGACCATTTTTGCTCAAACGTCTCAGGGATGTCAAAAACAAAAGTAGTTCCAAAAAGGATTTTTTTTTTAAATTCCAGAAAGCAGAACAGATGCTTTAAATTCAGCTCTAGATTAACAGGAACATTCATACCTCTCTGTTTACTTGGCTCTTGGTACAGAGGATAAATGTAAAGCAAGAAATCTCAGTCTCTGGATCTCATGCCAACAAGAAATGTGGGAAGACAGAGATGCCAGTTTGTGTTCTCCTAGGCATTCTAAGCATTCAGGGACAAATTTTGCATATTTTATGCATTCAAAACTGAAGGAGAGCTCTAAAGCAGGGACCGATAATAAAGAGGTAGGCTGGACAGGAACAAACGCAGATCCAAACCAATATGGCTAATCATACCTTCTCCCTTTTATTGTTTACAGACAGTAGTTCTTATACACTTCCAGATAGCTTACAATCGTGAGCACACTCTCATTGGCAAGCAAACATTGTTTGTTCCTGTCTTAAGGTGGCTAAAGTTTCACACTGCAGACCTATACTAATTCACACCTAGATAGCTCAGTACACTGTGTTATACCTTAACATAATTTCTGACTGCACCACAAACTTATTCTTAACTGCACCACAGGCTTCAAGGCTTCACCAAGGCCCACATCTGAGGCCTAGGCTGGGGTAGCTCAACCTTCACTCCAAACATATAAACCATGAACATCTAGATCGTGACCTCTTTCTCTCGGAAATTGTTCTACAGAGCTCCACTGTAGAAAAAAAAAAATTAGGGTAAAGAACAAAGTATTTACTCAAGTAGAGTTCATAATGCCTTCAACAAGTATAAAATCTAGAGATCTCTTCAAATATATTTCTTCAGAAGAGATTTTGTTAACAGGTGCTGTAAGTAGGAAATCTGAAGATATCTGAAAATCTAGGATGAAGTTACAAATAGGCGAGACAGATAAAGTTCACATTATAGGTCACAGAAGCTTAGAGCCAATTCAATCCCTGAACGAATTCTACTGATTTTTCTGGAAGTCCACAGTTATTCAGATTCTACAGCATCTAAAAAACTATCATGAACCTCTAAGGAGCTCTAGGCTTTGACTTCTTGAACAGAAACCTGAGCTCACAGGATTCTGACAGAATTAATTTGCTGTAATATCAAGTTAGGGAAGAACAACTTTTATATCTTCAACAAGAGATGGAACTTAGCCTTCCCTGGGGAAACAGAGATTAACTTCAGGCCTACACCATTCACTTAGATATTATACAGAAACATTGTTTCTTAGAGACGACAAAGTTTGATCACAGAAGGGTGCATCAGAGTGAAGTACAAAATTTTGGAGTGCAGTAACAGTGAGACTCAGATTAGCAGGAGTTTCAAAGATTTGGATATCACAGGGGAACCAAATAAGTTTAAATATGTGTTATATGTGTAAGCAGAATGTGTTGATAACCAAATATAACAGTCTGACTTTAGATGTCAGCATGATGAAAGTCTAGAAACAGTATTAGGGAGCCTGAAGCAGGTCCAGAGGTCCTGAAAAGTTGCTCCTCATTAACAACAACATTGAAACCCACAGTGAATCCCTGCTGATTTACATCCTTGTTACTAAGGCATTATTCCTTTTTTTATAGGGAATTAAATGTATTCTGCACATAAATGAAAACAATGTTTGCTGTCTGCAAAGAAGAGAGGGGGAAGGAATAGAGGAAATAAGCAAAAATTGTCATGGTATATCTAGAGTGTTTGTCTCCAGAGCTGAGACATCATAACACAGGAGATACACAGAACAGCTCTATATTTGTAAAGCAACATCCACTTACCAGTAAATTTGGAAAAAAAAAAAATTAAGATACCAAAAAATATCACCCCCAGGCATCATTTGCACTTTTGTAAGTTAATATCTACCAGTGTCCTACAGTAAAATTTGCCTAACAGAGCAGAGGGGTGAGAGCACACCTTATCAAGTCTGCTAAGGTTATGACAAAATTAATTTCTGATATTAACACAGTGGGGACAAAAGAAACTTCTACAGCTTTGATGGTTCCCAAGAGCTGGAACTCTATTTAGTAAAATTGGAAGATGTCATTTCCATTCTGCCTAGCAGTGGGCAGTTCTCAGTGATAAAATCTGCCTAACAGAGCATAGGGTACAGCACTGCTTATTAAAATGGATCATTATTTCCCATAATAAGACTTTCCTAGTTGTTTATAAAATTATACTAAATAAAGCAATTAACTAAAGGTGCCAAATGCCTGACATGTGCTAAAGACTTTTGTTCGGAAATAATTCAGGAAAGCCAATAATGCCAAGACTCAAAAGAAAAAAATATTATGTTAATATTAAAACAATTCCTGCAATTTAAAATAGAAATCAGTCTGAAACCTGGCCAGTCAGAGACCATTATACCCTGAAATCCAATGGGCTGTACTGGGCACTCCTATTCATAACCTCAAATCTTTAGAAATTCAAACCAGAAATCTTTTCCCCAGCTAAGCAATAGTTCTGGTCACTTTTGCTCTCTGCTGTTTGGACCCATTTCTACCATAGATCTCTTTCAGGACAATCAAAACTTGAAATTGCAGACACTAGAACATTCTGTATTTGAATAAGGACAAGAAATTTCAAATCTCCTACCTGTCTGTATTCATATGAACAAGAAATAAGTACAGAAATTATGAATGCTTATTCAGCAAGCACCTTTTCTTTGTCACATTACTGTTTCCTTCTATGAGGGGAAAAAATCAAAAGATTAAAAAAACATTTTGAAATGCTACCATACACAATGTTAAATGCTGTAGTAACAGCAGCATATCTCAAGACCCACACTCAAATGCTCGACTTTTAGGCACCCTTGAAAAACCAAACTGCAAACTCAAAGTATGAAAATTAAGTTACAATATCAATGTAATTATACAGAAAATGCCACACTAACACCTTGTAATTTTCTAGCTATTGGAGCAAGGGTTGTTGGAGCTCTACTGTGGCTACCATTTTGCAATAATTACTACCTACAATGATTATAGAAATAAGAGATGGTAATACTAAACTATTTCTTATACATTGTAATATTACCTATTAGGGCAAGGGAAACAAGGAGGGGGGGACAAAAAGAAAAAGATAAAAGGATATAGGTCATATGGGGTGGTTCAAGCTGGGATCAATGAAGCCCATGCACTAATTACACTACAAAATGTAGTTTGCATGATCTTTACTGAGATATCACTCAAGAATATCCCCAACAAATAGCCTTCTATAAATGTAACTGTCATTTCTGCCAGGTACAGGAGAGAGCTACTAGTGTTCGTGATAATGACAATTGCCAAACTGTGCTTATCAAAACAAAGGTACTTAGCTAAAGAGCAGAAGTCTTGTTTCGGACAATAAGCTGTAACAAGCAAAATTAAAATCCTCAAAAACATAATACAATTTAATAATAAAATCTCCAGATTTTTCAGATCATTGAATCATTTAAGTTAGAATAGACCTCTAAGATCATCAAATCCAACCATTAACCCAGCACTACCAAGTCCCCCACTAAACCACATTCCTACATGCCTTCTAGGCACTTCCACACATCTTTTAAATACCTCCAGAGGGATTTAAACTTAGAATTTACTTCCCTGGGCAGACTGTTCCAATGCTTGTCTATTGCAGCATATATCACAGTTGAGACAGCCACAACACACAGAGTACCATCATAAAATATCAGAAAGCAACATCCCAAACAGAGCAACATCTTACCACATCAGAAGGCTTCAAGCACCTGCTCATACAGAGCAACACCCCGTCACTTCAGAAGGCAGCAAGCACTGAGCCTTCTTGCTCTTTAGCCCAGCCTTTTATAGCCCTCATGTTGATGCACTGCACCTGTGTGCCCTCTGTTCCCTCTGGTGATGGTCAGTGCACCTGGGCACTCCAGGTCTCATTACCTTCAATGCTGCTCACCTGCTCCTCACAGCTGCAGCCCATTGGGGATAAGGCTCGGCCCCAGCTCCACTCCCAATTAGCACAAACTGTGTGCCTACACTTGACAACCCCATAGGTGAAGAAATCATCTTTCTTCAGGACAAACACCCTTGGCTTCCTCAGAGGGTCCTTGTAGGACTTGTGCTCTAGACCCTCTACCAATTTTGTTTCCCTTGCATTTAATAGAATTTTAACATTATTCAATTAGAACAAATAATGTCAGAATAAAAGAGCACATACAGTTTAGACTGGAAAGTCACTAGGGCCATGGACACTAAATCAATTTTAGTTTCTTCTCCACTGCTATGGAGATAATTATTTTCTGTTTTTTAATCACAATCACAGATAAAAGGAAGTACTTTTATAAATGTAGCAATAATTTTAAGAATGCCCCCACTCTGCAACAAAGCAAGTCTGAACCATGTGATTAGAGGCATAATGTAGGCCAGATCACCTGACACTTGCAGTGGCCATCACACACTAAGAACTCTAATCACTCACTCCTTTTCTAATTACATGGATAATGTGGAGAACAGGCCAGCATCACAGCATTGTTTAAAACAGGGTTCTCCCTCACCAAAAAAAAAAAACAGCCAAGCAATCTAGTTTTTACACAAAGAAATATAGGGAAACATGCTTCCACCAGAATTAGCTCTCACTCGCCAAGTGTGCTATTTCTCACATCTCTCCTGATCAGGTAGTTTAAGTCAAGACTCTTCCAGCTTATGGCAGACAATGAAAAAGTGCTAGAGGTAGGAAAATTATTAGACCTACAAATCATGGTTAGAGTCCTGTTTAAAATGAATTTAAGACTTAAAATTCTTCTGAATGCAGAAAGATGCGGACACACACTTTTTTTTTTTTTGCTCACTTGTTGAGTTGGATCACCCTATTATTCTTCTGCATCAATTCCTTTATCTCCAGTTGTTTCATCTTCTTTACTCTTTGACTTTTCCTTTGGTTCACAAAACTTTCATTAAAGAAAATGCAACTTAGAGACAAAGAACAGGAAAAAAGGAAGGAGGAGTGCTATTTTCTGTGTATTGTTTTGAGGCTCTAATTTAGCTTTCTGGTTGATTCAGAAATGTAACCATTTCATACATTTTCTTCTAATACGTAGATGGTTGTTACACCAACACTCCTTATCTAACACATAAAATTTCTTTCCACAAAAGGCAAATACAAGGAATATGTGAGACTGCTCCATGAAACTAACAATGTCAGTGGGGATGAAAAAAGATCACGGCTATGAGTCTAATGGCAAGTGATACAATTTTCTATTTTCAGGGTGATAGTCATTTCCACTCCCTCAGTAATTTTACTAGAAGGCAGTGTTCATGTACTTTTTCAGTTCACTTTTAGATATTGTTTTATATACAGCAAATATAAATTCTTTCAAAGTAAAGTATTTTACTTTTTAACAACCACTGTGTTACACTCTTCTCTGAAAAAAAACCCAACAATAATAGATCTCCTTACAGATAAATTATCTTACAGGAAGGCAGAAGTTTCTTCTGCTCCCATTTATTTTCCTGTAATATGAAATCCCTGTCTGCAAAGCCAAAGCAAGCTGCAGGAAGCTACAGTTTGCATAACTATAGGAAAAAAAATCCCAAACAGTTGTGGATAGACGAAGATGATAAAAAGTGGCTTTGACAAGATAAAAATACATGAAGACTTACATAAGAATTTTTAAATCAATTAAAATATAAGGCAAACAGAATTACATTCTTACATTCATTCCCACCCACAAACAAAATTGCCTATAGCAAGCTGGAAGTTTTTGCCCCCAGCTAAGCACAAATATATTTTCAATCTTAAATACACATTGAAATATAATTATACTTTATATACAGGCTTGATTAAAGTTACAGTTTCTGTTACAAAGCTTTAACTGGGTCATCTATAGCTTAAGCAAGAGTTTAATCACAGCTTCTCTCTGCTCTTAGAGTAAACAGTAGGATTTTCTGAAACGCATCACTTCTTGTCTTTAGATTTTTCTGCTATCTTCACCATGTTCTGAAGAGAGCTTGCCATTTCACTTGACCTCAACATACCATTACACATGATAAGCATAGAAATTCATATTTCATAAAAGGACAAAATTTCTCCCACATGGGACTAGCTAAGAAAGTCTCATCCTTTTCCTTTCCTTTTTCCACCTCTTCCAAGAAAATGTGTGTTTTGACATTTTGTGAATTTATTGAAATTGCAAGTCACCTTTTTTTCTAGTATATGCTCTTAGTGCATAAAAACAGCTGTAAGACATTGAGAACTCCTTTTATAAACCTGGTTTGATATGGAATTTCATAATGTTGCATACTCTGGACTAGGTCAGACACCTTTCTTTTTAATCAGTTACTTCCTATGTGGGCTGCTGTGTGTAAATACAGAACAAACTGTCCCTACATTATTACCCAGACTTGTAATGAGTGCAGAAATGTAATGCAGCATTTTTGGGCACTGTGAGGTTTGTACCCTGCAAACTAACCCTAAACTGATTAATTATGAGAAGGACACAATGTGTCTAAAACCTTAAATAAACAGAAGCCATCTATATCCATTAACTGAATGGATTAGAAAGGAAAAAGAAATCCTTGTCTCAGGATAAAAAAGCTAAACAGTACTGAGATTATTTGGTAAAATATTTAGCATTTACCCTATTTGCTCTGGTGTGCTCTGGCTTTGTTCCAATCTTCTGTCTCATAATGCTGCTCTGCCTTACAGCATTCAAGGATATGTAATTCTCAAAAATCAACAGAAACGGCTGCCTTTGAAGTCAGCCAAATTCAACTTAAAAGGTTTATAAAAATGCTGATGCAAATGGCCATTTTGAATGTATGAAGTCTCCTAATTTTCAATACCCAAAATGTAAGCTTTTTTTCAATAAAGAACATATTTCATTAGTTTTCAGTGACTTGTGCTGAACTATACACGACTGCAAAGCATATGATTTGAGCTACACAATCTACAAACAAAAAAGAATTCTGGTTAGTAAGCTACTGGCAACAAATTTCCACAAGAACTACTATCATCATCTTGATTGCATTTTTATTGCATTATTTTCTAAGAGAATTTCAGAGATACTTGAAATCTGCAAGATTATTTGATTACATAAAAAGAACACTAGCTGTGCCATGCTCAAAGGAATATATCCTTCTCAGCAACATACTTTTTGTCCTAACAAGCAGCACTGGACATTTTACAGTCTAAAACTCTGCAGTGGTCTCATTTACATAATTACATAATTATTGTATAGCATGCATTACTCTTTTAGGATTGTTTTCTTTTTAAAATCAGTTTTCAAAAACATTAGAGATTGCACATATATGAAACTACTTCTTCATAAAAGCATGTCTTGCCATGTAGAACTATTTAAAATGCTAGATCTATGCACCTGGTCAAAAATTACTTGTTACTGTTAAAGCCTATTTTTTAATCATGGCTTCAATTTACTAAGAATTGAAACATCTCTTTCTTACAATCCTTCCTTGCATCAGCAGTAGAGAAAATCATTGCCTCCTCTAAAGGCAACCTTGACTGACCACCTAGATTCAGAGGCACAGCCCTGAATTTCTAAGTTGGACAAGTGAAAACAAACAGGTTTTCTGAGACAATGGCTACTTCCTAGTTCCATAGAGCTTCCCACACTGAAGGCACTAAATTTAAGACTGTGTGTCTTTCGTTGGTTTCCTGCAGGAACAGTAAAAAAACATGTGTTATACCATTCATCAATTGTACAAAAGCCTGCCACACATAACACCTGAAAATAGAAGATTGTCTCACTGGAAGCACAGCTATTTCCTAGAGTAGAATTTTTGTGTTGGAGCCCATTTAGCATAACTAAAAAAAATCTTTTAATCCATGCAACAAGTATGGCAGCCTTTGAAATCTTCCTCAAAAGTACCCTTAATGTGTACTAGAAGCAAAACTACAAAACTCTGAAAAGTGTGGTGGGTTCTTACTATTACTTTATATGGGACTCAAACTTTATAATTGGCTGAACTGAAAGAATAATAGATATAGGTAATATCTTTAAAAGTAGTACTTTGAGGGCAGGAAGGGTGAAGAGTGACCCTAAATATTACCATACCATGTTTTAAGGCTCCTTGCCAAGCAGACACAGTCAAGTTCTGCATAAACAGGACAGTCAAAAGATTTGAGAATTTACAAGTTTTTAGGAAATTTTTATTTCTCAGATTTTTTGGGCACAGTGCAGAACCTGACATGTCAGATCAGAAGCTCCTTTAATATTAAGGTAAACTAAAATCTAGGCTGGCTCCTTTTTCAACCCTAGTTGAGGTTCTAGCTCAACTAGTATTCTGTCACTGTCAATATGGTGTTAGCATAGAAATCTTATCCTTTCTCACACTTCCCTTTTGCTCCTACAAGGAAAAAACAAATAATGATGTCTACAGTAACAATCTACACATTAATTTACAAAATGAGGAGAAATCCCACTTCTGCTCAGAGTAGTACCAGTCCTAGGTACAATTTCAGCATGCATCTCCAATCATGTATTGAGTACTTTTTCCAAGAGATTTATTGATGGTGATAATGAATTTTGAAAGTACTACCTATAAGCAAGCCAGTAAAGCCAGAGATAGTTAAAAGAAGGCAGAGAAGGCAGATGGCAAAAGGCAAGAGTTTTTGAAGTCTGCAAATTTACAGAAACAATTATTTGCATGCTGCATTTAGTCCTGAGAGTCTGTTTTTATACAAATACTCTTTCAACTACATAGTCTAGAGGAAGTTTGTTCAAGATTAATGATCCACTGCCAAGACCTGAGGACTTAGGATGTGACCTATTTGGTACGGCATTACCCTACATTCTGTTCTTCCATTCCCAGCCAAAACTGGGTTTCAAAACTTCCACCAAATGCACCACATCCTACCAAGACTCTTCCAGACTTCCCTTTTCATTTTAGGTGTAGTATAATGACAGATTTCACAGGGAAGAATTTTGGAATCTCTTACACATAGCAAATGAAAGGGGGTATAATTAGAGACTCATAAGACTTTTAACTTTTGCAAGTAGGCATTCGTATTTGCCATGTAATCCTGTCATTTCAGTATTTTGATTAGCAAAACTGATCATACTATATCATCATACTATATTTACTTAATTCAGCAATTCATTACCTCATAAATAAGTGCTTGTGAATTGAAATAAATCAAGACATTTTCTGTAAAGGCATATCAGCTTTGTAAGTTGCCTCATTACTTTTACATAACAGAGTTCTCAAACTGTAACAGTTTATATAGAAGTTTAACAAATTTCAGGTACTCCTTAATTAAGTGAAAATATGACTTGCTTTATTCCAGACTTAATAGAGATCTTACTGAAACTCTGAGTTTGCTGGGTCTTTTTATAGCATAACAAGTCATCATACAAGGAAAATTCTTTGTGGCAATCAAAGCACTGAAATTTTTAAGGCATATTTTTTGAGGCTTCACCTCACTTTGGGGAAGTAGTTTGTACATGATGGTAGAAAAAAATAGTTTATGAATGCATTTATTTTTCACTTGCACTGTCCATTTAGCCTCATGGATAGACTGCTCTTTGTTGTAAATGATTTCAGAGGCAAATACATTTTTAAAATTCAAATCCTGCTTCAAAGTCTCCAATTAAAGCTGCACGTCCTCCATTTGTATTTTAACAGTTCTCTGTTTTACATACTATAACACAGAACCAAGGATGTAATTACTGTTTTTTCTGAGAGCATAAATTTGTGTTATACTTGATTTTGAGTATGACAAGGTCAAGTAACATTGTTTTGTTAGATCAAAGATTCATAACTAGTTTTCTTGACAGCCAGTGTAAATGCAGTGATGTCACTGGCCATAGGACAGTGGCCACTGGCGGAAGGGAAGGGAAGGGAAGGGAAGGGAAGAGAAGGGAAGGGAAGGGAAGGGAAGGGAAGGGAAGGGAAGGGAAGGGAAGGGAAGGGAAGGGAAGGGAAGGGAAGGGAAGGGAAGGGAAGGGAAGGGAAGGGAAGGGAAGGGAAGGGAAGGGAAGGGAAGGGAAGGGAAGGGAAGGCTGAACCCTCTTAGGAAACAGTATATGCCATGCAATTTCCCAAAGCTGTTTGAATTAGGTGATTTTTATTTTCCCAAATATACATAAACCAGGAGATATTTGTCATATGTACTTTGAGTTTCCATTTTAAGCCAAATTTAATTTCGAATCATCCCAATGTAATTCCTGTAACTAAACTTCAAAAAAAAATCAGTTGACTTTTAAAGTTGATTTTTATTCCAAGGCTTGTGAAACAGCAAACATTTTCCTATTTTTAATTCTCAATTTTTAAAATCACACAAAAATAATTCCTATTTTCTTATTTTTAATTCTCAATTGTCAAAATTACACAAATTACAAAATTACATTTAATTCTCAATACATTGTCAAAATTACAAGATCCATTACTACTACTCAGGAAAAAGCTACAATCTCACCACAAAGTTTAAGGAGGAATACAAGCCCAGCCCCTTCAGCTACTCATATTCTCTTCAGTCTATATATAAAACCATTCCTGAAAATCAAGTGAATATGGCAATGCTTGGGCTTCACCTCTAAAAGAAGGTGTCAGGGTACAAGGTTAGAAGTCCTACAACACTTTCAAAAGCAATGTCAGAATGTTTCAAAAAGTAGTATAGTGACATAGACTTTATTTGAAAAAAATAAATCAAAAATCTTTTTTTTCAAAGAGTTCAGCCTTATTTTGTAAGCAAAATCATAAAATTCCATTGCACTTAATCATTTGATCATACTGAGGTCTTGTTCCTACACAATAGCAAATTACATTCTGCAAGAACTAAAGAAATTACTTAAGACCCTACACTAGATAGCTTGGGCCTTTCTTTCTCTTTTATTATATTGCTAAGTGTGCCTGTCATAACAGATCAGCTGGTTTCTAGCAAAGAGATGCATAATGAACTGCTTTGTGGATGGGCTACAAAAATGCTGACAAACTTGACCATTTTAAATTACTTTTCTGTAAATCTCCTGACTGGAGTGCTCTGCATGTAAATTCCAGCAGCAGCAGCAGTTGCTGCCATAGCAACCGAGTTATTTAGGAAATAATTTAAAGTAAGTACCACATCATATTCAGCCTCACATGAAAGAAAGCAGACTTGGCAGGAGGATGGGAATTGGAAGGAGATATATAAGGTCTAGGGCTTTTGACTGACAAATGAGTTTGTATGTTTCTGATGTTTAGTAATGTATAGGAAATGGTATAAATCAATGCCTACCTTTGCATAGTGCTTAGCACTTTCATTGCATTTTTTGTTATAAAATCAACCAACACTCAGGAACAACTTTACAGCTACAGCTACATGCGGTCCTTGTCAGCCCATTTTTACAGCCTGCTGAGGTCCCCTTAGATGGCAGCACAATCTTCTGGTGTATCAGACACTCCTCCCAGTTTTGTGTTATCAACAAATTTGCTGAGGAAGTACTCTGCCTCATCATTCAGATAATTAATGAAGATGTTAAACTTAGGACTCTTTAAAAATCTCCCTGGCACACCACCAGTTACTGGCCTCCAAGAAGGTTTTGTACTACTGATCAACACCCTCTGGTTCTGGCCAATCAATGAGTCAGTCAGCCTCACTGTGCGCTCATCCTACAACAGCTTCTTTATGAGGATCTTATGGGAGACATCATCAAAAGCATTACTGAAGTCAAGGTGGACAATACCACTGCTCAACCCTAGTCTAAGAACCTAGTCAACTCAGTATAGAAGTTTATCAAGTTGGTCAAGCAAGACTTCCCCTTGCTGAATCCATGTTGACTACTCTTGATGACCTTCTA
The DNA here is from genome assembly GCF_031753505.1 of Anomalospiza imberbis. NCBI lineage: Eukaryota > Metazoa > Chordata > Aves > Passeriformes > Viduidae > Anomalospiza > Anomalospiza imberbis. The sequence continues at coordinate 68,079,604 of NC_089683.1, read as the reverse complement.
GCCTTCCAAGTATCTGGAAAGGCTTTCCAGTATTAGTTGTTCTTTCACTTTTCCAGAGTTCAAGGTTGACTTGCCTGTAGTCCCCTGAGTCCCCATTATTTCATTTGAAGATAGCAGTGACACTTGCTTTCTTGCAGTTTTCAAGTGCCTTTCCCAGTCACCACAATCATTCAAAGATAATTGAGTGGCCTCACACTCAATTACAACTCAACAACACCAACCAGCTCCCTAAGCACTTGTAGGTGCTTCCCACCTCAGGATCCACAGACTCGTGTATGTCCAGTTTGCTAAAACTTGATCATCTTTCGCCAAGGGCACCTTTTCCTTGTTCCAGATCTTCCCCCTAGTCTCTGGGGCCTGGGTTTCCTGAAGGACAGTCTTTACTACAAGATTGAGGCAAAGAAGGAATTGAGTATTTCAGCCTTTCATATCTTGCCCTGTTCAGCAGCAGGTCCACATTTTCACTGCTGGTCTTTTTGTCACTTTTATACATACAGAAGTCTGTCTCACTGCCTTTGGGATTTGGCTTTCCTAACTCCATCCATGTCTGCATGTTCAAACAGTGTCTCTGTGCTCTTCCCAGGCTTCCACCTTCTATATGCTTCGTTTTTGTGAGTCAGTTTTGACGGGAACTCCATGTAAACCTCCTGGCAATTTTTTCCTGACTTTCTACTCTTTAACATGGACTGCTCTTGAGCTTGAACAAGGTGATATTTGCATATTAATCAGCTTTCTTGCATCCCTCTTTGCTTCAGTGCCTTATCCTGTGCAGATCTCTGAAGTCAGAGAGTCAAAGTCTGCTCGCCTAAAGTGACATCACTGTGATCTTGTTTTTTGCCCTGCTCTCTCATCTCAGAATCCTGAACTCTATCATCTCATAGTCACTGCAGCCATTCACATTCTCAATGAGACTTGTCTGTGGAAGGTCTTGCAGAGCATTTTTCACTGTCTCCTTGATCACTGAGCTTGGGAAGTTGCTACTTGCTAAGAGTCTCATTCAATCATACACTCCTTTTAAGAAGTTTACACAATTACAGAGAAACTAGCTTCCAAAGGGGAAAGGTAAGGATTATTTAATTCATTTACAACACTCCTAGCTTATTACCAAACAAACAGCAAGAAAGCAAAATACGTCTCTAAATAAAATGTGAATATTAGTGTCTTATCAAGAACATGGCAGAAAACAAAATGAGCAAACTACAGCATACTCATATAAAAAATAATATCTCTGAAGCACAAATCCATTTGACTCACCACACTATGCAGAACAGACACACAAAGATTTCTACCTTTACAATCTTCAAAGACAAAACATTAATACTTGAAGTGGAGACCAAAATAAGTATTCCAATTACCATTAGAGAAGAGAGGAAATTTTCTTGGTGTTTTTTGAAGACAAAAACTTTTGCATGAAGTAAGCACTTTTTCACTAGCTGCAAGCCCCACTGAGCTCAAGGAGGCCATATAGGTTGGAATGAAATCCCATCAGAAGAGGCTGGCTGCAATCTCTCCAGATTCTACAGCTAGCTTCCAGCATAAAGCTTTTCTTTTTTTTCTAATCACATATAAAATATAGCCTCATTCATGGAATACTCACTGGAAACGAGAATTATAGGAAGAATGAGAAATGTGTTATTATAAGTACAAATACTTCAATGGTGAACATGGAGTAAATTTAACAAACTCTCACAAGCAAGGTCAGTTACAGCATACTATAATTCTTAATTCTTCCCTATTTGCTATACTCATAGGAACTGAATTTCCATATGCATGCCTCCATTGCGTTTATTCCATCCCCTATACTTCACATAGATAAATGAGTAACAGGACTTATTTCCTAGACATGATTATGGCAGCTACATCCACACAAGTCAATAGGAACTTATTTACCTACTCACCATCATGTTTTCTGTAAAAGATATTCTGCATTTCTCTCGAGGCATGTTTGCAATAATAATAAGTGCTCTCAAATCCATTATTACACCACTCAGCCTTTTATATATATTTTAAAGTAATATTTGTGTGTGTACACATGACTACAAAACCAGCCATATCAGTGTGTGCTCACCTGCTGTAGCACTAATGTAAACCTACACTATTGAAAAATATCCTATTATCCAGGATAGTCTTGACAATACTCTCCTGGGTTAGCTAAAAATGCAATGAAAGAGTTAGCCACGTGTCTCACCTTTCCATCTTAACAATTAATTAACTGTATAAACTCATTCTTAAAAATACTGTGCAAGCCAAACCCATCTTTCACAGCAAAATTCTATTGTTTCACATACTGTAGACTATTCTGTATCAGCTCTGTTGTACACAGAAGGATGTTCTGAAAGGATGCATGCATCATACACCTCTTTCTGTTTGCTCATTGATCTTTGTAAAAAATTTGTATCCTGAACTTGTAAAAAGATCAGTTCATAACAGAGAGCTGTACATTAGAATGTGCCATGGGCAGCTGATAGGCAATTCAAATGTCATAGTGTGCAATAAGTACTCTCTGCCTTGCAGAAATAGGTGTTGACATGCAATATCATGAAGACCAGTTTATCATAATCAGACAGGGATCTGTGCCTGCATGATAAAACTCTCACAGGGACCTTTTTCTAAAGGGCATTTATGCTGAAAACTACATTGCAGTGCTTTTGAGGATAGGTGCTACTTCACTAAAACTCAAATTAAACATACTGGAAATTTCTTGTTCCGTTGAGTATCTGAGAGAGGAACTGGATACCTCCAACCCTTGTTTTCCATCTTGATTAAATTCTCTGAAGATTCACTGTTTCTACAAGAACCATTGCCATTGCTCACTGACCTTACTAAAGCATGTGCTGGGTATAAGTTAATTTCTCCATTGTAACTTCTCCTGTATAGTTACAAAATTTACTATAAACTCCTACCATCACCTAAAAGGAAAAAAAAACCCAACAAAAAAACAAGCATATTTTCCAACCAATTAGTTGTATTTCTGTTCAAAAGAATATTCTCCAAGAAATGCGGTCAAAATTTACGGTTACATACTAGTATCAAAGATGAAGGAGAATTTTTGCTTCACACCATGAGGCATCATTGCCTTCTGAGTCACAGAAATAACTTAATTTACAGTTTTAGTAACAAAATTATTTGCTTGACCAAGGTTTTAGCAACAGAACTATTTGATTGTCTACAGACTGCAATACAGACTGTCCATTTTTATTGCTTTCTACAGCTCTAAAGTATTTTTTCCCTGTCTGTACCATTACAAGCTACAAAGAGAAGGGAGTTAATTTATCTTGTTACTAGACCAGAACACCATGTTTTATTGTTATTTCATGCTGAGATTTCCCAGTATTTTCTTCTTTTCCACCGCAGCAGCTATGGTGTCTTTGGCATTCTAGAATTGTTTGGTTTGGAATATGCAAGAAGAGGAAGGCAAAAAGAAGGAAAATACTTCCCACAAATTAACAGATGTTTCAAATTAATTTGCTTCAGTCATATTTGTTACCTTCCCTGTAATGAGATGTCTTCAGAAAGTAATTTAATTTAGCTGTCAATAAATAAATGTAGAAGTTTCTGCTCATGTTCCACCAACTGCAGCTTCATCTACATTGCATTCTTATTCTCTAGAAATGACACATAAATTCAAATATCACATAATTTAAGAGTACAGAAGATGTTCAGTGATAACATCAGCTCTAATGAAAAGGTTACTTATTCATTATTATTTCCTTCTACAGTTCATATTCTTTTTTTAAAAATCTTCTTTTGGTTAGAACTTCCATTACAACTCTGATTCAACATTGAATATCAGTAGTTTCTCTCTTCTGTGAACACCAATTTTTCATATTAACATGTAGTAAATAACTAGAATCAGGAGACAGCGCTTAATAATTACAGATCAAATTTCCTTTTGATCTGTTTAAAGGTACTGTAAACAAATTTTAAGCAAAGCATCACAGTTTAGTATTTCTAGGTTAATTCATGGGCAAAATCAGAACATTTCCAAGAAAGCATTACCACACATCATTCCTGAATGGCCTGGCAGTATGAATGGGACAAATAGAATTGATGGGAAAAGAAAAAAAAACCACAGAAAAGATGAAAACACTTGAAAGAAGGTAAGAGAAACATTAAATCGGAAAGCAATTGTTCAGGAAGATAAAACAAAAAGAGACCATTAGACACATTTAGATTCAAGGACCAATTTTAACTTCAAAATACAAAATAAACACAGAGAGAGATTAACCATATAGCAAGGCCATTGCTTAGTCTATGTTCAACTAATTTGGTTTACTTTTTTTCTTTTTTTTTTTTGGACAAAATGCAAACATATTATTCCTGGGAGAATTTAAAAAAAAAAAGTGGGGAAGGGAGATTTTGAGGATAAATATTTAAAATAGTTCTCAATGTTGAAACATTAGACTGGACGATATCTGTGACAAAATATTCAACCAACCACCAACCCAGGAGAAATATTTGTATATGGGAAAACAAGTCTTTTTTCATTCACCTTAAAGGAGACAATAGATGCACACAAAACTTTCCCTGACAGTTAGGATCCAGATGAATGGGTGGATATTAATTTTTTTTCAAGTCAGAGTTAGTTTACAGCATATTTTGTTAATTTAAAAAAATTTCAAGGGCAACCCACAGTGGAAAGTAGATAAGTACCCCTTCACCCAAAGTTTGGGGCACAATAGCCAGTGACAAGCACACAGCCACCAGCTAAAGCTGATTATCACTGAGATTTAAAACAGTGCTAGAATCCACCACAGATTGAGATCTCTTGGACCTTGTCTCAAAGTGACATTTGCAGCCACATACAGCCCCAGACAAGGAAAAGAAAGGACTTCCAGAAAATAATAAATTCTGTTTAATAAATAAATAAAGAATAAAAATTTGGATATTATACTGGCAAAGCTGCCAAGTCCTTCTGAAACAAAAGTAACCTTCTCTAGCTTAGGTAACCTAGATCTTAGAATTTCATAAGAAAGTGTAATTTCCTTTGACTGTTTGTCTTGTTTTTGTCTGCAATAGATTTCACTTTCTTCCTAGTAGCTGGTGCAGTGCTGTGGTTTGCATTTAGCATAAGAATACTGCTGGTAAGACACTGATGCTTTCAGTGTAGCGAAGCAGGTCTGACCCTAAGGGAAGGATTTTCCAGTTTCCCCTGTTCTGCCAGGGAGCAAGTGCACAAGAAGCTGAGAGGAAGCATTCTGAGGACGGCTGACCTGACCTGGCCAAAGGGATATTCCATACCATGAAACACCATGCTCAGTATAGAAACCCGGGGAGTTGGTCAAGAGGAACTGATCTCTGTTCGGGGGGCTGAGCATTGGTTGGTGGGTGGTGAGAAATTGCATTGTGCATCACTTGTCTGTCTTGGATTTTATTCCTCCCTTTCTCTCTCCTCTTCATTACTATCATTACTATTATTATTGTTGTTGTTTTTATTATTATCATTAGTATATTTTTGTTTGGTTCAATGACTAAACTGTTCTTATCTCAACCCACAAATTTTACTTTTTGTTATTCAGATTCTCCTCCCCACCCGGAAGGCAGAGGAGTGAGCAAGCAGCTGTCTGCTATTTAGTTGATGGCCAGGGTTAAACTGTGGCTCTGTTTTAATATAAAGCTCCAAGAGACCATAATGGCAATCTAATCTGACCTTGTATATAACAAAGTACAAAAGAACTTCCTCTAATTTATTCTGCAGCAAGCCTAACACTTCTAAATGGCTTCTAAAGGGAAAAAAAAATCAGGCCTCTTGCATCCACCCTGTCTTCACAAACATTTCTCTTCTCCGAACAATCTTATCTTTTAACATACATCGGCACTGTTATGAGCCCTTTCAATGTAGAATAGGAAGTAACTCAAAAATACCTAAAAGTTCCTCTTCAGGAGATGGTGAGAGATATACTTCTCTCTAGCACTCTCAGGTTCCAATTAAAACATTGGTTCACAGGCTTCCATGTTGGAGTCAGAGTGTTTTAACTGATTTCACTAAACTGAGTAACTCCATACCTTCTGTACTTTTATCTTCTCCATTCTATGCAAACAGAATGGTATCAAGGGCACCTTGCCAATGTATGTTTCCTAACATGAGCAGAGATAAGGGCTTCTCCAGTTACCTAGATCAGTTAAGTCATGTGCCACTGTGAATAAGCATTTAAGGAAGAAATTATTCAGGAGTATTTAGGTCACAAATCCTTTCCATCGGGGGCATCTGGTATTAGAATTATGGGCATCTGTCATTTAATGTTTGTTCTAAAAGCAGAAACAGCTTATCCTTAATAAGTATTTAGTGTACCACATATGACTTGGCCAAGAGATTAAATTTCAGAGCTTTTTATAGAATCTCATTTGAATTTTTTTAAAAATTCAGTGCTCTGTGGCATATCTATATAAATTCAGAAAACATGTTTTTATCTTAGCAACTAATAAGAGCATTCATTATCAATTTAGAACAGTGAGTGGACCTCTAAAGCAAAGGTGCCATGGTGATAGGAGAACTCCAATCGCAAAAAGCTTGAACTTAAAAATGTCTACTTTGGGGTGTTTTGTGAGGTAGAGAACCTTTACTAAATAAGGGGGAAACACAGGTGGTGCTGCAAGTGAACAGTTTTAGCATCACATCCCCACAGCTTCCCTAATTAGAACAGATTAAAAAGAGATGTGCACACCTTAGGCCTGAATTCCACAAACGGCTCCTAACAGCAATGCTGGAAGCTGACTCATCAGAAGCACTGTGACAGCATAGAAACCTCATACTTCTTTGTACAAAACAGGGAATACAGCAGAAAATTTCTCAGCCTATGAAAGAGTTGGCATTATTTTGCCCAAATATCATTTCACCAATATAAAACGTCCGGGGAGTAAGCCAACCAAAATTTTCCACCATTTTAGTGCAAAGTAGAAAATGTACCAAAGGATAAACAACAATGAATAATCTGCATTATAGAGTGCAGCAGCACTCTTTAAAGTGTATTCAACAGGGTGGGTACCAGCAACAGTTCTGTCAGCTGGAGCAGACACAAATGGACTCCACAAGACAAAGATAATCATGAGATATTCTGCAAGAGAATATTAACTAATCAAATAGACAATAAATTAATGCTTGCCTTCTTTAAGAGAACATGGATTAGGAGAGTTATCTACAGAATAGTTTCATTTTATAAGAAAATAACTGGTCACAGCTTTTCCTATCATCTTAGCATGTTTTGGATATAACGTATATTTAGAGAGAGAGTGTGGGAGGTCTGTTACTTCGATACACTTGAAAACAGCTTAATATTTTAGAAAAGAGAAGGTTCCATACAATAAATCTTTTGCTATGACAGTGAAAAAACAATTGCTGTGGAGCCCTGGAAGATTTTTCTTGTGTTAACCAGGAACTGGTGAGAAAAGAGTTGGTAAAAGAAGCTGTTCTTAATCTTCCACTGGTCTATGCAGGTTTATGCAGATGTAACCCTGTTGGCTGAAAACAAACTTTGGCTGCAGCGTCTCACTTCCCCAAGCAGACAAGACTGTTACATATTTATTCAAACACCAAATTTGCATGGTACAGATGCTTAACCAGTTACTTCATCCACTCTCATGAATAACAGGAAAAAGGAAGCTGTTAAACACAGCCTGTTTGAGAAAATGTTAAGCAGGGAAAGAAACAGTCATTAAATTTGTACTAATTTACAGTTATGTGGAGACACACATAGACACACAAAATCTTCAACAGTAACTAAAATTAGCCTTTTTGTGACTGCAGCCACTTTGACTTTTTAAAAAGGTGATCTGTTTCCCAATTCTGCAAATGCACACCAGGAGAGAATACAGTCCTGATGAAAACTACCTCCAACAGTTTTACAGTATGTTATTTTTGCATGACAGTCTATTTAGAAGGACCCCACTCACAGACTAAGAAATTCAGAGTTTACCTACTCAGAACATGGTAAGACAGAGCAAGATTTAAAAAAACAGGAAAATTAAGCACCAGGAAAAAGGATAACAGAACCAACAACAAGAGCATTATGTTTTGGATGTTAAGATGCACCAAGGCACCAGTGGTGTTATGGGCTTTACATTTCACAGGAAGGTGATGAGATGACAGAAATTTAGCTGCTTACCACTACACAAAACTTTTTCAGTAGCATCATAAAAATTTCAGCTATGAGTTATTTCTGGGCCTGCTCATTAAATCATCCAATTAAAAAGCATTTTATGCTCTTCTTGCCTCCTGGTGTGATGTAGGCAGGTTTCCTGAATAACTGTTTTCCAAGCTTGCTAAACAATGCCATCATTCCTCCAGCAATAAAACCCACACCTCATAGCTGTGGAACCCTGGAAGCACATGGGAACTGCTATACACTAAACTACAATTCAAAGCAGCTAGTATGGAGCTATGTTTTAGATTTGTGACGATAACAATGTTGATAACACAGGGAAGTTTTATTTACTGCCAAGCAGCACAAGCACAGCATCAAGGCCTTTACTGCTTCTCACCCCAGCCCACCAAAAATTGTGCTGGGAGTGCACAAGAAATTGGAAGGAGACAGAGCCAGGACAGCTGACCCAAGGGACAGTCTAGACCATACAGCATCATGCTCAGCATGGAAAGCTGCGGAAAAGGAGCAGGGGATATTCAGAGTGATGGCATTAGGCTTCCCAAGTCACCATTGCACATAAATGGAGCCCTGCTTTCCTGAGAATGGCTGAACCATGGGAAGTGGTGAATAAATTATTTGGTTTGCTTTGCTTGTGCACACAGCTTTTGCTCTCCCCGTTAAACTGTCTTTATATCAACCCACAAGTTTTTTCAGTTTTTGATTCTCTCCCCAGTCCCATAAGGGAGAAGAAAGAGTGAGCAGCTGTGCGGGGCTTAGGTGCCAGCTCAGAATAAAGAACATCAGTCCTTTTTATAAAAATCAATGATAAAACTATCACCTGGATAATCTTCCTGCTGTGTGTTTAAATGACTTGAAAAGTACTGTGTGTCCTTGGAATAAATTGACTCAAGTACAAGAGTACAAAATGCAAGATAAGAGGAGAGATCAATACAGTAATGTGCAGGTAAGTAGGTGAGCCAATAGATACTTATCAGCAGTAAATCAGGTAGTTAAATATAAATACAGTGCAGCCTAAGATGAGAACACTGATAAATTACAATGATATCAACCACTAATTTAATGTCAGTTAGTACACCTGCAAGAAAGTCATGAAACAAAAAATGGTTCCATATGCAAAGCAACATTAATGAAACTCATTATCAACAAAATTGGATTTGTAGCCAATAAACAAAGCACAATTTAATTAAAATTCTTTCAAAAAGTCAATTTTAAAATAGTAGTTCTGTTAAAATGTGTATCATCTACTTTATAAAACATAGACAACTAACATTTAGAAAAGACAGGAAGAGATTTTATTTTAGTTAGGCGGTTGGACCCTCTGCAGGGAAACAAACAACCAAAACAACAACAACAAAAAAAAAAAAATCTGTATCTCCTTGAATATAGAAATTGTTTCAGAAGGAAACTAAGGAACCTCCAAATTCATACTTCTATCTGTTGTGCCCACCAGCATAAAGGCCTGCATTCTTCAACTAGAAAACCTTGCCAAGTGTTTTGCTTCTAAGCCAAACATTCCTCAGTGCGAGAGGAGGTATAAAAACCAGATCATGCTGAAAGTAAGCTCAGCAGCATGGTAAATTGTATGTGTTAGTTGTTGTGTCAAAGACAAATCACAGTTTACCTTAATTGAACTAAAGGAAGGTTCTAAAAATACATGGCCATGTAGTCCTACTAATGAATGGATCTGCCTTACCATTTTGGCAACATTAACACTCAGCAACAGTCTGTCTCCTGCTAAGACTTAGAGAACCAGTTTTGATACTAAAAAAAAACAGCAAAAAAAAACCAGCAAAAAACCCAAATAAACCATAAAAATAACCAACCAAAAAAAAACCCCAAAAAAACCACACTGAAAAAACACCACTCTAATCCCCTACAAAGAAATCCACTTTCAGATGGCTTTATGGAATACAAGAATAGTTTGGGTTGGAAGGGACATTTAAAGGTCACCTAACTTACTGTGACATATGCAATGTTATTCATATTTATCAAATTTCAGATAGTCATGGGTATGCAGTCAGAAAAATGTTGTATTATTTTCTACTAACTGTGGTTCAGAATACTCCCTAAAAGTATAGTGCCATTTTCTGGCAGTTTTAAAATTTGACCACTCAATCAGGATCTTGTTGTTTATGCTGCCATTACTATTTTTTGGTTTTTATTCTGCAACTGGGATACTAAAATAGTAGATCTTTTTCAAAAGCATACACGAGCCTGTCCATTAAGTGATCAGTCACCAACAGAGTTACAGGAATACTTGATCCAACAAGAATCTACAGGTAGTATTGCAGTATTTCAAAGCTTTTGATGATCAAGGATTGAAATGCTGAGTGCAAGTGGTCATACAGAGACACATGAGACAGAATACAAACTTGAAACTTAAGAGCCTCTCAAACTGAATAACAATCAAGATATGTACAGCAACTGAAAAAAAGGAATAACAATGTCATATTTTTGGTCAATCAAATCAGAATAATAAAAGCCAGTGCTCTTTTGACAATTTATTTCCCTAAACATGTCTTTCTCCAAGGACATTAATTCCATGTAATAAAATGAGATGGTAATATTACCCAGATTTTTTTTTCATGCTGTTTATAATCAGTTCATCCAATTAGTGCTTGCAAAAATCATATCATTTTTAGGACACCTGAACTGATAAGAATATGTATTTCAAAGCAAAATCACAAGTGTATAGCTTAGTTTTCAATTATCTAATCATTCCTCTAAAATAAAAACATTTGAAAAATGAACTAACATAATAGAAACAATTTCAAAACTTCGTGCAACCTCAGAACTTCATTTTAAAACTGGAATTCAAAGTATTTCAAAAGTGAAAGAAAATAAATACACCTTCTTTGAGGAAGTATGGTTGAAGTTAGTAATGAAATAATGTATGGAACATTCTCCTCACCTTTTTGTGTATTAAAAAAGTCTCATTTCTTTCAAAGAGTCTCCAAAAAAGGCAAAATTCAGAAACTGCAAGTCCCATTTAAGGAACAGTAAATGGAAATATATCTGGGACATTACTGGAGCACTTTTAAGCTGTAAGATCCAACAGTACCCTGCAGGAAAAAATCAATTTGTCAGGCTGTGAGATAAAAGGCATTTTTCTCTTGCCATATTAGGGAAGCACTGACAATCAAAGACTCTGTTCATCTGAACTACAACGTCTGGTGAGCACTTCAAGATAGGAAAAAATATGAACAGCCAAAACTGAAAAAGGCCCTTGCAGACTATTATTAAAATAAGCTCAGAGAGATTTTCTTGCTTAAAAAGGAACAAACAGAAGTCATTGGCTGCAGTGGTTATAAAGACATAGGGTTCCAACAGAGCTTCTATAAATATCACTTGCAATTGTTAGTTGATTTACTGAGTTGTAGCTTTCACAGCAATATTGCTTGATTAATATAAAAAAATACATATTTTTGTACCCTTACAATGGCAATTGCATTCTTAGCCTTTCTTAAAAATAGTCAATGATGACAGAGTGCACTTGGAAACAAGAAAAGTTATATGCAAATAAACTGCCTTTCATGTATATCAAATTCAAGAGCATAAACATTGTCAGCTGAGATGCTTCCATTATTCTGAGCATCAACAACTCTGATTTTCAGGGTCTCTGATTAATACTGTGAATGTCATTAATCTGAGAGGATGTTCAAATTATGTCCAAAATCATTCTGCTTCTGCTTTTTATTTAATAAGGTCTTTATCCTGCATTCATTTAAGATGATTGCAAAGTTCAAACTGCTGCAAAGTCAGGCATCAGTTATATGACTTGAGTGGAAACGGGTAATAATCACTTGTTTGCTAAATGTCACGGTTTTCAATAGGGCCTCTTAGATTACACTCACCGAGAGTCTAAGTCTGCGCAAGTGACTATTTTTGGGCAACAGCTATGGATTTGACCTGTTATATTTCTCTCAGTTTTACTGATAATGTGAAAGGATGTGTTCTGGTCCACAGATTGTAGACCACATAGGATTTAGAAGACAAATCCTGTGGCTCACTCATTACTTCAGAAAAGGCAAAAATTTAGATGCTTTAAAGGCCATTGTATTTGCAATCAGACTAACTTGTCTTCTTTTGTGAAAACTGTTATAGGGGACTTTTGGTAATACACCAACAAAATTAACAGTGAGCAATTACCAAAACATTATATCTACATGTATCAGTAAATACACAGATTTTCTTTTGGATCATTGTTTTTGTACAGTGAACAATTCAGTCACCCTAATACAAGGGCATGACAAGCATGTCCTAATAAATTATTACTTATGTTAAAGAAGCTTGAATGTTGTTAAAGAAATGTAGGGGTCTTTTTACAGAAATCCCCAAAAGTTCAAGCAGCAGATGATAGCAGACATTTTTGCTGGTACTGGTATAGGCTGACACCTGGGCTCCAGGACTAAAAACAAAAATCATACATTGTCAAATTCCTAGTGAAGGAATGTAGACTTAGTAGCTGGGTAAAACAAAACCTATACAGTAAAACTCAGATATAAAATAGAACTTGGGAAGCAACAAATAAAGAGCAAGCAATATGATCATGTTAGCAAACACAAAACAAGAAATACAAGCAGATCCAAGAGGTATGAGGAAGAAATATTTAACATCAAACTTCTACTGTTTCTATCAGGATGCAGATCCTTCACTATCCTTCTAGAAGACAACTTATTTACCCTAGGGCCCTAAAGAGCCTAATACCAGAGAAAGAAATGGATACTAAACAGCTTATGTTTGAGTTTTAGGTCTAAAACTTTTTTGAAATTAAGAATAATAGTATAATTAGGGATAGAGATTTGAGAGTCTATCCACAAAAATATTATAATGGGACAAATAAAAACTCTGATTAGGATGCTAATATTTTAATTAGACTAAGAAATAAGTCTTGGCTCTGTATATAAACTGCATTTTTTTTAGTCCACATCAACAGTCCGTGATGTTTAATTTGGTCCCTTGCTCAGGGAACATGGTGTAAATTTCAGTGCAATAAAATCATGCAAATTAAAGGATTTAATATATTTATTTCCATACTGAATTGAAGCATTGAAAATAGAACTAAAGTTGCAAAAACAGAAGTCCAATGGCTCATAAAAGTTTTTATGACCACCGAAGGAAAATCTTGGTTAGCCTCAAACTGTAATTTGCCATGTACATCTCTCGGACATAGCCAGAAACTGCACTAAACCAAACATAGCATCAGACTCAAATCATGCAGTGTCTAGGACCACGACTCAACCTCATTAGCATGTAGAAACATTCTAAAAAACAATTTAAAGGGATATTGAATTTAGTGTTATGACTATAGGCTGCCACTTATAATCAAAAAAAACCCCACAGCTTCTGAGAGGTAAAGATATTTTTGACAAATACATTGGTTTACCATCATGGATTATAGAAGTGACATAGTAAGGTTTTCTTAATATTATTTTATCAAAGTTTATGAAAAGTGAAAAAGAAACTGGACACTAATCCAAAGTGAGAAAAATATTTTATATCATTCGCAAAGCTAATCATTCCAGAGCACAACTTAGGCAAAACTAGAATACCAGAATACCCTATATGGGTACACTTGCACACACACAGTTTGGGGAATTGCATCCTGCTGTCAATGGCACAGAAGTCAATAATATCAACCTTAGGGAAAAAACAAACAAGCAAACAAAAATACACCACCAAAAATACACAAACCAACTGCAACTGCCAAGGAAAAGAAGCAAACAAGCCACTTGATTTGAAGGTATAATCATATTTCATGGGAATACTGTTTATGAAGCTGCATAGGTTCATTCAAATCATCACTATCCATATTAGATTCACTCTTTTCCTATGAATGTAAACTGAAAGCCTGTTTCAGCGTCATTAATGTTAGGATATACTGCTGAAAGATGCAATTAAAATACATGTTACAAAAACTAAACTTTGGGGTAAATAGAGCATGGATTAGTGTTCCTTGAGTCACTCACCATGACACTTATTCAGTGTTCTGACTAGCTTTAAATTCCTGAAAAGCAAGTTCTCACCAACATGGCTCCACACATCAGTAACAGATATTCTCTGGGGTTTTAGCAGCATGAATTAAAAAAACAAAAACAACAAAAACAAACAAAAAAAACTCAACACCCATGTGCCTGACTTCCATAGAAACACAAGGACTTGAACACAGCACTTGGAGGCACTACAGAGTGAGATTAGGATGCAGTGGTTATAAAGCATAAAATGCCATTCTGTCAATAAAGGTCAGCACTTCCATCATTCTTGCTTCTTTCAGCACATGAGTTTCCCCTAGACAATTTACAGGAAATGGAAAGGAAAATAACCAAATCATTGGAAAATTTGTTAAATATGCCATCTGGTCTTCACAGATGGGCCTGTACCGTAGGTCATGTACATCTCCTTTCCTCTGTCATCACTCACTGAAGAATTAGAAGTAGGTAAAGGAACAGAAGCAATGACTCTAGAAAGTATATTATCAGCACACCATGTGGAGATTTAGCCACTGTGTCTCCACTTACACTCCACTGGGAGACAGACAAAGCTTTCCAGGCTGATGAAACCTAACCCAAAATGGAAACAAAATCGCCTCACCAAAGCCAGAGTTTGGATCTGTAATGAATCACAGTGATATTGTAAAAAACAACTGGAAAAAGGTGTGTCAGAAAAATAAGGGTATAATGGTTATCGCCATCACTATACTACACAATGTTTAAAACCACAATCTTATCATCAGAATGCCTTCATAATCCACCTAAATTATCTCCAAGTTGAAAATGGGAAAGAGAGGCAGAGAATAACCAGCATTTTTTCAAACATGACAGAAGAACAATTATTCATTCTGTGTTTCCATTACCCGATTTTTAAACTAACTCCTTGCTTCCTTGCTCTTAAGCAAATGGCATTCTGGTAGCATTACAAGAATTCTGCAGCCATTAGGAGTTCACGGTTTTTAAAGCATTGCACAAATCAAGATATTCTGTTGTTCCAATCTTCCTTCTTAGAGAAGTGGAAAAGGGTCATATACTTTCAAGATAAATGCTGTTTCACATATTATTTAAAATAACACCCACCTTTTTCTTATCTGTATAGTTAAGCAGAGTTAAGCCCAAAGTGCCTATGTGTCTTTCAGCTCACTAGATATGGAGTAGTTTATTCAAAACCACTCAGTAGCACAACCCAGACAACTCTTTGCACATTTTCAGTCTCCTGCATGATCACTTTCAGCCCTATAGGAAGGCAATCAGCTGAGATCTGACATTAGGACAGTGATGTAACACAGCACTGATCACCAATCATCCTAGCCTTGGCAGAGAGTATGGCTACTGTTGAATTTTAGTATAATACACTCTCTGTCACTGTTTTGCCACTGTGTTCTAATGCAGATTATGTCCTCAAGACACCGTTCATCACCAGGAAAAAGAAGAAGTCAGAATATTATGGACTATTATGTCCTTTATTCTCACTTGTCAGATATCATTCACTGCATTAGTAGACCATGTTACAATTGATATATCAATTGTAAGAACTTATTTAGCCTGGAGAAGGACCAAGTCATTCAAAATTCATAACTGAATTTATTTTCTTTGAAGGGAAAATGGAAAACATTAAATTTTTTTAATGTTTCATCTAATTCATTCTACAATGCAGCCTACTTCAGAAGAAAACAAGAAAAGCTGGAATTCACACCTCCAGTACAACACAACCAGAGCCTCAGTATGTAACAACTTCTGTAGTACCACTTTACCAACAGAGAAAGCTTGTGGTAGTACTTTTTAAGGAATTAACCTTAATAACTTTAGTGAGAACAGCAGTTACTTTGCACTTAGTGCCACATAAGGCAAAATTGCACCTCTGCTTCTACAAGGTAAATAGGAAAGAACCTAGCTTTAAAAAAAAAAAAAAAAAAAAAGAGGAGGCACCTTTACCCTCAACTGCATCTACTCCAGGTTTGAGACATTCAAAGATGTCCCCAGGATAAGTAACAATGCATTTCTAGTAACATTCTGAAATCTAAGTGGCTAATACATAGGCACAGAAACAGTCCATCTTGTAAATACTAATCAAGATAGCTTGGAAAAAGAATAGGACAAAAATATATCAATGCAACCAACAATATAGCTATAACTTAAACTGACGCTAATATATTCATATCAGCCATGGCCTACTCAACTAAAATACATTGACCATGTCTATATGGATTAAATGCAAAGATTAAAAAGGTGGGATATGGGAGAAAAGTGAGAACATACAGAACATATTCCTTCTTGCTAAGACTTGTCAAGATAAAAAATAAAATCACCGACATATAGACCAAATCATGTGAATTACTGAATTTGTAGCAAATTTCAGTTCTATTTTGGTGATCCTCAAATACTGTTTAGAAGGTGATAAAAAGACCATTCCATGCATTGAGGGCAAAAATAAAAATTACCTAGTTCCAGCATTTCCTGACTGGTCTCCCCAGATCACTTCAACACCTCTTATTTTATATTTAGATTGAAAATCTTATGCACAAAATTTATCCTTTCAGTTTGCCAACAGAATGCTAAGCCCAGCAGCCTCCCCTGTGTAACACAAGTGCAGACAATTAACAGCAGTGTTTAGACTGACTTTCAAACACATAGTGACAGTGGAGACTTCTCACCCTGGAAACTGCAGAACAATGATCAATTAAATAAAACCACTGTGAAAAGACTTGATCAACAATTTGACCGGGGCAGTGGCACCAAGATCAACATCTAGCATGGAAGACCTCTTTATGAGACCAGCATTGATAGTTTCCTCAAGGGGATCCCTCTCAGCATTTTTGTGGGGTGTGTGTTCCCTACCCAGGAGGAAGAGCACCACCTAGTGAAGCTCCAGCACTGTTTCTTTAAGCACCAGCAGAATTTTGGTGGTCCCGGTCATCCCTGATTGTCTTGCCATATTCACCAGCCGGAGCAATTGGTGATACAGCTCACATGAATACAGTGTATTGCAAGTGACAGAATGATGCAATGTTAAAATTTTTCTCTCCGTGCCTCACACTAAGTATTCTGTCCTTGACCATACTCCGTATTCTTTAATACTGCCAAAAGTGACCAAGAATAAACCCCATATAATGATCTATTGAAATAAACTATTTCACAGAACAAAAAGCTAGAATTACTTTTTGAAGGGGAAGGAAGAGGTATAAATCTTCAATATATTTAAATTAAATTTATATACGTATTATATAAAGATGGCAAGTGACAGCCCTAAGCTTTGCCCTGCACAACAGCATGTCTTATTTTCTGTAATTTATAGCTGAGAGTTCCTAAACTTTGGAATACAGAACTAGAAATGATTGCCAAGTCCAGTATCTTGGAATCAAAGTTAGCCCTCAATTTCTGGAGTAAAACAAATGTAAAGCAAAAGAATCCCAGAGACAGCAAGCACTGGCTATGGCTTGCGTCACCAGCTGTGCACCACGGTGTCTGCTAAAAGGGTGATGGCATGACAGCCACAGATACATCACAGATAAATTCAAATTCAGCTATATGAATGGAATATTTCCACAGGCTTTTCTTCTGAACGTACCTCAAAACCAGATACAAACACTACCTCAATATAAGAACAGGACAGTGTGTTCAGTAAACTGCTGAACATGAACGTCAACATCCAAAAAAAATGCTATAGAAGTGGAGTTGATGGTAAAGAGAAAGCAAGATCAGAACTATTTTTTTCCATTCCAAACAAACTTAAGTGCTTCAGGGCACAACTGTCAGTAGAGCAACACATTGCTAAAACTCTGGAGAAGATTTTCCTATAGCAGAGGAACTATTCTTGTGGTACAGATTTTTAAGAATTGGGCACAGATAAAACACTGAATCAGTTATTCATCTTTTAAACATGCCAAAGGTATTTCTTCTCACTTTTGGAAATCAAACCAATGCATTAAATTTACTGGGCATTAGTATGGCTCCTGTACTGTGATGGACACTGATACGCCCTCCAGATCACAGGAGCCAGAATCTAAATATTTCAGGCAGGTAGTGTGATGACTCCACCAAGTCACAGACACGATTTATGAAAGGGCGCTAAAAACCTTTAGCTTCTAGTGACTTGAATGAGAATTTTTGTTGCTTAGTAACTCTTAAAGAAACTGAGACATTTGAAAACTAGTAATGATGTGAGCAGCTGTACAGAACTCTTGTTTACAGTATTCTGGTTTTCTAAAACTGCATACCTGTAACTGTAACACTTTACCATCTAATGTAGCACCTAGATGAACTTAAGGTACTCTACAGAGAGTAAAGAGATCTTTACAGAATTTCACTAAGACTTGTTTAATTATACCACAGACCACCTATTTCACAGATGACACAGCTAAAATAAACTACTCATGACATACAGAAACTTTAGTATAGCCCTATACAATAGCATTCATTATTCATACATTAAGTTTTGCATTTGCTACTAAGAAGCTATCCATTTCACAATTTTGAACTTATGCCTGCAGCACTAAATATGCTAATATTGGGGGTTTGCAGTATGGCCACAAAATGTTCTGTATTTTCTCCTCCGTACAGACAGAAGTATACAACATAAAGAGAATTCTTACTGTAAATACTTGACTAAAGTTTTTGTAATTTTGAGGGTTATTATTAAGCTTCGTCATTCTTCTTTTTGATATTGATTCTACATCAGATATAACTGTACAGCTTCTACTGATATCAAGAGATGCCATGAATCTACATCAAAGGGCAGAATCTAGCTCACAGAAGATTAATACTTCTTGCAGTTTCTAGTTCAGAGAAGTGTAGGTGTTGAGAAGCATTAATATGTCTTTCAAAAGGCATTCAGTAAACTGCTTATTCATCCTGATACAAAAGGAAATCAGAAAAACTGTAGTTTTCCATCAGAATTAATGGTGCTTTTAAACAGCTAATTGAAATATTTCAGTGCAATTCATTTTCATAACATGGAAGACATTGTACAATAGTGTTATGTCACATACATGAGACAGTGTAAAAAAACTATCACATATTTAAATACAAATACTATACATTTTTAATACAACCATTTGGTCATCTCTATCCAATTATGAATCAATAATCAATAGTTCTTAGGGAAGCAGGACTCTGCATGGCTGGGAGGATATGGATATACACACATGTACATTCACATTATACAACCATCATCATTAAGAATAAACGGAAGAGAAAAAAATAAATTCCTTTGATGATACAGGGAGCAGTTTTCACTTTCAGCTAGATAATCCTTGTACATCCAAGCTGCATTGTGAAAAGATGCTCTGTGTTTGCTACCTCTTTCTCTGTGGCACAATCCCCTAGAACTTCACTCTCCATTAGTCAACAGGATTCAGCACAGGTCAGAGAAAGAAAGCAAACACACAACTCCAGCAGAAGTGACACAGAAGAGCTAATATAGCTTCAAAATTCCCATTTTACTCAGTTTCAGTAAAAACAGTACATGAATGCCAGGAGAATGATCATTTCACTGCAATGGATAAATTTCCATCCAGATGGTTCTTGGTGCTTATTTGGCTCTTGATTGAGGTTTTTCAGATTCAAACCAGCACGTTTGATATGAATACTACATGATAAATTCTTAGAGCTTTCCCTAAAAGGATTTCTTGTTTGAATGACACCATGAATCTAATAGATTTCAGTTTCATTTAACAGCTATTGAGATGTCCTCAACTGAGTAAAAATAGTAGAACTATAAAAATCTTGAAAAATAGGCCTCTTCATTGGAAAAATATGGATAAAATATACATGACAGTGTAATCTTTCCAGTTTCTAATCATCAGCAATAAACTTTTAGCCAGAAGTATATTTAAGGGAATAACAGTAAGAAGGCAATAACAGTAAGAGAAAGCAAGAGTGATGTCACTGGTTTTTGATGCCCTGACCACCTTCATAGACAAGACAGCCTCTCTGAAACTAAGCCCATAAAACTGTCTTCTGAAAGACATGCTGAGCATTACAAACTGAGAAAGATCCATAGCAGCATCTGAAAAAGGAAGCTTTCAAACACAGATAAATACACACACAAGCACAAAACCAGACTCAAGTTTTTGGAGGCTAAACAGTCCAAATGCCATGGTCCCATTCCTGTCAGTTAAGAATTCCATAAGTTATCTAGTAAAAGCTTCCCCTGACAGCTGCAATGAATTTATGAGATACTCCTATACCTGTTCCTACAGCTCTATTTTTTGGCCCGGCAGCTCTCCTGCACTAACTCAGGCTGTTCTCTTGTGTCAAATGAAACTGCAGTTCCCAACTCTGCTTCTCAGACAGTTCAGCTGCAATGTCCCCCATGGCTTCCCAGCCAGCCTCTTTCCCACTGTATCTATTCCAGTTACTCTTATAACCAACACATATTTTAAAAACTAGCTTAACCTTTTTTATCTTCAGCTTTTAGCTGTAGCTGGTGGCAATCTCTCACTAAAAATCAAAATTCTCAGCTGATCCCTTCACCATGGGAAATTGCATGTGTATTTTTTCTCCAACTCATCATCATCTCAAAGTTTCAGCTGAAGACATTTCTCTGAAGTGGTCCATCTCTACTAGTACTAAGCCCACCCTCAAAGTTTTCTTCCCTTATGCATTTTGGTAAGGCTCATATTAACACCATCAAAATCCAGACTTTTCTTGCCCTACTACTGCAATCCGTTCCATAAGAAAAAAAAAAAAAAAAAAAAAAAAAAAAAACACCACCAACAGAAAGGAAAAACCCCCAGGAATAATGAATAATGGATGACATTCCAGGTAGTAGTACTTTTCAGTCATAGCCCTTCTGTAGAAAATAATTTGCTCCCTTTTTTACCAAAAATAAAAGGATTTCTAGCTTTTCCTCTGCTCTGACATGTCACTATTGCATCTCAGTTTACCCATCTGCAACAGAGACACTAATTCTATGTATCTCTTTCACAAAAGCTTTATTTTTTAGAGTCATAGTTGAAAACCCGCTATTGTTCACCCTCTATATTACTATATACCTGCACTGTTTGTCTTTCCACAACCCTGTAAGAAAAGTTTTAAAGTATGTCTATAAAATAAATATATTCAGCTGTTTACTTTGTTCTTTCTAGGCTGGACCTGGGTATTTTTTTTTCTTATAGCTAGTGGCATTCAAGACCAAAAAGTCAAAATCCTCAGCTGACCATTTTACTGTGGAAATTAAGCCAAATTTCTTCTCTTTTAGCAGCTTTTATGAACTGATTTGAAGAAGTGGGTCTAGTGATTCCTATACTAAAATTTGCAACTATGCTTCAATTGGTTTGAGATTCCTGAATTGGGAAAATAGCGTATTTTTAAAAGTTGCATGTACATGGAAGTATTTTATTGTATTTACCAGTATAGTTCATATCAGCTTTGGTGGAGACCTGTCAAATATTATGATATGATAGAGATTACTATAAAAATTCCTGCAGTCCACAAAGAATGTTTTAAGCTTGAACTGAAAGAAAACAAAACTACAAAACAAACAATTTCTGCCTCGATATTGCACGTCACTCTCAATAGCATCATTGTTTCCATAGCTACAAATGTAGACTGCTTCAAAGGAAAGAAGCAGAGAAACTGAAAATGACAATGCACAATCAAAACAGGAAGATACATTTTTCAGACAGCACATGTGGGATGGAGAAAGGAATTAACATGGTGGCACAGAATGCTGTGGGGTTTTTGCATTTGACAGTAATGCCAGTGATGTGAGCACATCAAGCTCAGAACAGTAAGCAGCAGTAAACCTCTCACTGCAGTATCACTTGATGTATTTCTACACCTAGTGGAAGGAAGAGGAGAACAGAAAGGATGGAAAATACCAGCAGGAATCACCAAAACAGGGCAAGTGCCCCTCTCGCCAATCTAGCCACCTGCAGACTCAGATACATTTTTTTAATCAAGTTTCCTTGGAATTTTCAGTTATTCTATGCAGTTGTGAAGACAATCAAATCCTTTATACTGCTTTTATCACAAATGATGACATAATTTAGATACATGCTACACCCTGTACTAACTATAATCATGCCAGGAGAGGAAAGAGCAAAGTGAATCTGCACAGAGGATAGATGTAAAACATGAGGATGAGAGAATATAGGAAAACAAAAGCTACTCCACAGCATCTAGCAACTATTCTGTCAATCTCTATTAAGTTCCTGCTCCCTAAATTTCCCTGTGCAAAAGCTTACTTCACTATCAACCAGCTACTCCAGGACTACAACTCCCTCATAACTTAGGAACATGAATTCTTTTCTTTCTACAGCAGGAATTCCCAAGGTTCACAAATGTAGACCCTTTCCCATCCATTCTATAATGATGAGTGTTGGAATAATACCAAGACCATCAACCAGACTCACACCAGTGCCACTCTTATTCTCAGAAGAAGAAACAGCTTAATCTAGAGGTATAATGTAATTTAATTATTTTTTAAAAAAATATAAACACACTAGGAAAACCACACACAAAAAATCCCCACACAATTTATTTGTAGTACCTTAGAGCACCCTGACTTTTCCAAAGTAGAATGTCATGGCATATTCAGAAACATGTAGTACCACAGTGATTCTTCCCTTCTCAAAGTGAGTGATGGCACTCGGAAAAATCCACCTAAAATGTCCTTCCTTAGTCTCACAGGCTCTAAGGAACATAGTCATCCATGATACCATTTTCTTCCAACAATCTTTTTAGGGAGCAGTTGATAAAGGCCACATGAGACCACAGCACTATCTGCAATCTACACTGGAAGTAATCTCTGGTGGAAGCAGAGATGGAGAATGGTTATTAGAAGACGGTGTCACTGTTTCCTCAGATGTTGTCCCTGCAGCTACTGCTCCTTTGCAACAATATTGGAAAGTATCATGCTTTGGAGGTATGGTTTCTGTGGAGAATCATGATAAATTAAAGAGTTTGAGATTACAAAGTCAGCCCTTGTTATACATGAGTACTGACATATATGACCATCCACCGCTGTCACAGAAACAGAGCAAACACCTCATTATCTTTATTAGATAATAAAAGCCCCACTGTCAGTGATTTTAATCAGACTTGGCAAAAGCTATTTTAATACTTGAGGCAGTGAAGAAGGTAGAGACCCAAAATCTCAGTCACAAGAATATTACTTTTCAAACAAGGATAATCTTATTGCTACAAAATAAAGCTATCAGCTCTCAAATGAAATTATTTCAGGCAGCAATACAATAACCATTAAACTTGCAAATCAGAACTCCTAATAGTTGCAGCATATGTTTGACTGAAAAAGTAAGCAAAGCATAGACCAGAAAGATAAAGAAAGGTTTAGCAAGACCAGCAGTAGGTCTAAAATAGAAGTTCCTACACAGAAAATTCTTGTTCTTTTTATTGTGTACAGAGTTTTAGAACTAAAAAAAAGAAAAAAAAAAAGGGGCTGGTTAGACTCTCAAACTTAGAAAAACTTCACAGTATGGTCCTTCTACTACACTACTACATCTCAAGTTTCTTCCCTAAGACCTAGCTTGCAGCAGCAAGTTAGTGCTGCCAAAATATGAGATTTCTGCATGAGCAATTTGTGATGTTAAAATACTAAGGATTTCAGTCTCTTATCTCTTTTAATTGCTGACTGGAATGGACTCCATCAGAGAAGAAATGAAAGGAGGGGTTTTACATTTTTCATATTTGCCTCAGGGTACCAGCAGAAAAATTCAGGACTTTTTCTAAGGTATGTCAGTGCCAATGATGTGTCACATGTCATTACTTTGTAATTAGGCTGATAGACAAAAAGAATAATGCAGCTGACATTCTATTAAAATAAAAATTATTCCCCAAGGCATAAAAACACTGACATGGGCATCTTAAAAGGCAGAGTAAAAATTATATAGGGAACTATTTATCTGTGCTGCTGTCTTTTCCTGATTCAAATAAGTTATTCTTAGTTATGTGTATTGAATATTGAATTATACTATGCTGACTTTTTTTAAAAATTCTTTTTTGAAAAGAAAAGAAATGAAATCAAATGTAATGAAACCATTGTTCAGCTAGGAATAAAAGCTACTATGAGAATGAGAGACTATCTACACTCTATATTACTTGAGATTACAATTTGATTATCAATTGTTCAATTCTTCAAGTAAGCAACTAATCAAAAAACAAATGCATTTAAAAAATAGAAAGCCGTCCTTTTTTTGTCAAGAGTTTGAAACAATTAAGCCTTAAAAACCAAAATTGAAAACACTAGGACTTCATTCTATATAAAATGTTTTATAAAACGCTCCTGACAGAATCAAGATTTAGGCAATACAGGTATGTAACTCCATGTAGTTCAGAACATACTTAGTTCAGATTCTGTCTGGAAGTTAGACAGACTGGAAGAATTACCAGATTACAAAACTGTGGTTTATAGCCAAAATAACAGCCTTCACAGCACAGCCAAATTTCAACTCTCCATTAACGTAAATAAGAGATGTCCCATCTACTCTTCACCAGTACAGATATCACAAAATGTGTGTTTTTGCATCTGTTGATGTATAAACTACTGGAAGAAAGCATTTCCACCTTTGTGCATTTCAGCACCATAATTCAAAATATCAGACTTCAAATTCAGTTCAGACTGAACTCAGCCAGTAGCATGTTTATATTTTTTTCTAAAAACTGCTAATATGTTTCCTGTTGGCCAAAAAAGAGAGTCTTTCATGAAACTGTCAGATCTAGTTCTTTGTTTATACAGTGCTTTCATTCCCAACACAGTGACACACAGATAGAGAAGTATTGTGTTTTCAAATGTATTACAAGAAATTCTGTGATTTAGTTCTTCCTATTAAAGAATCATACTCAGAGATTATATACTCTAAAGTGACATGATTTCCACTTGACTATCTTCCTTTTATGTTCCAGATCCAAAACTGAGAACATGCTTGCTTACACCAATATTCTATTTCAAGAAAAGGCAGACGACTTCTTGAAAAGTTATATATTATTTTGTTGCCTGTTCATTGAGTACTGCCAAAGGAATGGCTACTTAGTTTTCCCTCTGTACTCTAACACAGTGTGCATAATCTGAAATTATCTTTAATTCACTGCACTAGAAAAATAATTAGGTAAAAAAAAAAGCCCAAATAGGGCAGGTAATGCTGTAGAAGGTCAGTATTTTTCAAAGTTTAATACTCAGAGCACATCTTGTGCTCTTAGTGACTTAGTGACAACAAGGGAAGGACCACTGCTGCACTGAAGGACACAAATTCATATCATCCCTTTACAGATATATCGCAGAGAACAAAAGAGGTGTTTGATGTCTTGATTTGCTGAGCATATACCTGAGGTGGTGTGTTCTATTCCCATTCCTCATTTTCAAATCTCTTGTGCATCACCAGGAATCTTGTCACTTGCCTCAGATGTTCCATTCAATCCAGATGCTGCTCAGAGGTGTAACTGCCCAGAGGCCATGATAAATTTTGGCATGAGGTCATACTAAACACCATAGGTCACACATTTACCAAACTCACCAAAGGAAGAGAGAAACAATTTCTCTGTGTTGTCCCTCTGTCCTAAATAAGCTGAGAAAAGACCTTTTTGCCAGCATTGAAATAAATGGCAAATGTGGAAAGATTCTTTTTAGAAAGATCAAAAACCTATAATGAACAATATAAGATCTGGTATATTGCTTTTCATATGTGCAGCATATTTTCATGTATGCAATTGCCTTTTGAAACACATTTGTGGTGTTAATGGCAATGTAATCCTGTATTTTTCTAGATGTGCATTTGTAGAAGGATAACCACAGTTAGGTTCATAACTTCATTCAGTTATGTAAAAGGAGCCTAATTTCACAAAATAGCTGATACAGCAAACTAAATGAAATCAGCAACATATCTGAAAACAGGAAGAGAAAAAAGCATGCATCAGACTTCAATTTGAGACTATTTTTTAATTTTTGGGAAAAGAACACTTACCACAGTTACTGTTTATACTTCAGTTCACCTCAAAGACTAAACTGATTATATATCAGATGTTTTCTACTACAGTTAACTTGTAAGAGGAAAAGTCAATGCCTCTAACAAAGTAAAGTATTGATTTTTTTTCCACCTGGTAAAAATAACCACAAACAAGTTAAGAAGCACTGTGTTCTAAGACTAAACAAGCAGCTGTATAATTACTTATTTCAGTTTGCAACAGGAAAATTATTTTTTCTCCATTATTATTAAAATTTATTTTGTTATTCTTTTTTCATAGATGCAATTAAGGCTTTTAAAAAAAATATGTATGCATAAAGGCATTTCAAAATCTCCAAGCATTTACTCTCATTTAAATTAAAGCATATTCACTAAATAAGCCTCACTATTAGAGTTCAATACCTGGAAATTTAGTGTGTTGATGTTCTAAGAATAACTACACTAGAAGTCTTCCCAGAGAAAAATTCTAAAGTATACGTTTTTGGGGGCTTTTTGACTTGTGGCAATCACAGATAAGTGAGATCTTTAATCAGTTTTCCCCCTCATATGAAATAATTTAATGCTTCTGACTTCTCTGCGCAAGCCAGAAATATTGTATTGTACAGTTGATATTTAGCTTTAATACATTTGAAATCATTTTACAAATAAACTTTAAAAGTGAACATTTGACCTCAAACATGGTCCAGTCTCTGACACGTCTCCACCATCACATATTGTATGTATCAATGCAGAAAGTGACTGAAATACATCAAGTATCTCAAATTGAAAAGCAGCTGCTTCTGAACAAGATGCAAAGTTGACGTGCAGATTTTATAATTTCAAACTATTCAACAGATACAGTCATTTCTTATTCAAGAAATTGGAGAGAAACAGCAAAAATAATGACTTTACTTGCTAGGCAAAAAATCCCAGGACTTCACCTTCCTCAGCTTCTGAAAAAATACAAAGGCTTACCTTTCTGTACACCAGCATGTTTGGGGACTCATCAGCCACCCCATTGCTGCTTTGCCCATAATTATTTCCTTGTGCCATGTCCCACAAATTTGATCCGCTTTTGGATGTTGCACTGTAAAAGGTAAAAGTGGTTTCAATAGGGCATCGCCTCAGGTCTCCTTGCTTCCCTGATGATTAATGGACCTGACTTGCTACCAGCATGCTATCAAAATCAGTGTATGCTCTCACTCCAATAGATATTTACATGGGAGCGAAGCTGCTAATTCGCCATTTACTGTCATTACTCTCTTTTGCCGGTAAATTATGGATGTAACATGTTGATCTAATTTAAACGTTAATGAATTGTCACTGGGAACAGCTCCCTGACACACCGCTCACCACCACATCACACAGACGCCTCCTCACAAAGCTCTTCTTCCTCCCCTGCACGGCGTTCACCAAGGGACGCTCTGAACCTTCCAGGCCAGTTTTGGGAGGACTGACTCGGCCCGTGACGTGTATTCAGCAGTGCCCTCGGCTCGCAGCTCGGGTCGCAGCAACTTTCACAACATTCAAACGCATGAAAAGCAAACCAGACGCTTTGAACCTCCCTGTAATTCACCAGCACATCTGTGCTCGCACATACGCGGAGGTAGGGGAGCAGGTGACGAGGGAAAATGAAGAAAGAAGCCAGAACACTGTTCCGGTTGCTTTCACCTACTTTCACCGCACTTTACCGCCAAACACCGGCTCCCTGCCAGCCCCGTCTCCTCCCCGCCCTCCCCCGGGTCACACGGGAGCTGCACTAAGCAAGAGCTCGGATCATGCCGTAGCTCCGGCTTTGCACGCAGGTGTAAGAATGTGCTCCATCTACAGACCGCACCGGCGGGTGCGGAGAGCCCGGAGAGCCGCCGAGCCCTACTCCAAGCACTAACCTCCCGAGCCCTCCCCAGCCCCCGAGACCCCTCGCGTTCGGGCTTGGCTGCCCCTCGTCCGCCCGCCGGCACACGCCGCCCCTCAGCGCCCGCGGGGGGTGCGCGGCTCCGGGCGGCCAAAGGCCGGGCTGACCGGCTCTCCCGCGGGCAGCCCGGCGCGCAGCCCGGCGCGGCGCCCGCAGTTCCAGCACCGCGGACAGCGGCGGCAGCGGCGGCGCCGCCCGCGGGGCCCGGCGGCAGCGGGGCCTCGGCTCCGCCGCAGGAGGCGCGGGGCGGGGGCGCGGAGGGGTGCGGAGCCCGCCCGCTCGGTTACCTCCTGGGCCAAGGTCACTGCGCGCTGGCCGCGGCTCCTCGCCTGCTCCTGCTGCTCCTGGCGCGCCCCGCGCGGTGGGTGTCAGCCGGCAGCGGGCGGAGGGACGCGGCGATCGCTCATCACACACACGCACACACACGCACTGCGGGCGGAGGCGCTGCTGCCGCTGCCGCTGCCGCCGCCGAGGCTGCGGCTCTCCCGTGCTCTGCCGGAGCGGCGGCAGCTCAGCTCCCTCCCCGCAATGGAGCGGCCGTCACGTGGGGAACGGGCACGTCAAAGGTGCCACCGCCGCTCCGCCACACAGCAGCAGCCTTCCTCCTCCTCCTCCTCTTCCTCGGTGCTCTAGGCTCCCTCACCGAAAACAGCGGCCAAGAAACTGCAGCTGCCAGCAGATCTGGCAGCAGCCTCTGTAAATGAGATTAGGCATCGCCGGTGGGCTGGGCAGGAAGAGAATGTGGGCTAATGGGATAGGGAAGGAAAAGGGGAGTTGTTGGGGAAACTGTGTCACCTCCTTCATATTTCTTTACAGACAGCAACAGGGAATCTGCCTCTTCCTCTGTCTTATGCTGGACACCTCATGTATATTTTTCATTGAAAACTAAGGAGAGCCTGTGCTCTGTTGGCACTGCAGACTTGCCTGAGCAGTGGAACAGAGAGAGCAGAGAGTGAACCTGTTTCAGGCAGATAGGAAGAAACCCTGGGGACACCTCAAGACACCCTCGGGACTGTTTTGCCATGTCCTAGGCAACTGCCTAATTTGTGAAGGCCTCACATTAGCTACGATAAAAGAAAAAGGTCAGGTCTCTCAGTCTTACTTCCCCATCACATGCAGACAAGAATACTTTTGCAATACTGCTTTTGCAAGGGGGTTGAAATACCCAGAACTCAACATCCACAAGAACACAAGGTACTTAATTGGTTACACTTTGGTATACTTCGATTTAAAAGTGTCTTTTCTGGAAACAGTAGCTCTTACTAAAAGAAAGATCTTGCAAAAGAATCCTTTACTGTGCACTGCACCTTGTGGAGTGTGTGCTCATAAATCATGCAATTCAAGCAGAGGTTTCCATGCATAATGGGTCACCTTCACTCTTACTCATTCTACCTTTCTCACATCTCAGAGAGCCTCAAACCGACACTATCCTGCAAGAAGTTTGTCATTATCATCTACTGCAACTACTTTTAACTGCTCTTTCAAACTTTGCAGATGCCTTGAGATACTCAAGGATGTGGTAAATTAGCTCAGGCAATGACAAGGAGTCACAGTGGCAACAACAAAATGAAGGGAAAAGGACAGAACCAATCTGGACTTCTTGAAGAGCTGGGGAAAGGAAGACATAAGTTTGATAATGGTCCTAGAATGAACACCAGAGTAAAGAAAGATGATCTCCATCACAAATAGGAATGTTTTTCAGAGACAGAAGTTGTAAAAGGTGAAATGACACAATAAGAACCATCAACTCTGTTCAGTGAGATACAGTGGCTGCAAAGAAAAGCAGACAGACATTGTGGTCTCAACTTTGATAGAGGAGAATAATTTATCATGTCACAAGGAAAAGGAAATATGAAAATGAATGGTGTTAGAAAAGAGAGAACTCTGAAGTTTTGAGGTGGAAGAGAACACAGGAAAGAATTCAATGGCACAAGCATAAAGTGCAGAAGTATCAATGTTGAAAGTAGTTGGCAGAGGAATTTATTAAAACAAAGATTAAACAGAGAACTAAGACCTGTTTCCCACTAAAACTCACTTCACATACAATAGCATCTCAGTGAGGCTAATAAAGTCAAGATCAAAATATTAATCTTCCAACAGATTCTCTAATTCAGACCAGTCCACTGTTGAGAAATGGGAACCAGGAATAAAGGTCTCAATCTATTTTCACACAGACATCCCAGATGAGCAGCACTGCAGTGTTCCGAGCTCAGTGATTTGACTTTGTAAATCTGACAGGTGCACTAGAAGACAAGGGAAATGCCTCCAAGATCTGCTGAGAACACAAGTGGCGCCCTTTAGGTTGTATGGCATCAATATAAAATCAAAATCTTATTTATCAAACTGGTGTTTAAATTTCTTTTTCAGAGTAAAAATGGGAACAGCACAAAATATAATTCAAATATAATTTTACCCTTAAAGAGGGATAGGAGGAAAATCTTTAAAAATATTGATAAGACACATATTCTTTCCACTTGTTCTGCCAGCCACTAAACATAGTAATTGTGTTAAAGAGCATAAAAATCAAACATTAGTAAGTTTCCAATGAGATCAAATATTTGTTTTCTTACTCTGCCTCATTTTGTTGTTAATGTAAGGGACAAAACAACCTAGAGAAAATGAAATCATTTTGTACGACAATTCTTGGACTACCTGCATGAAGTTACTTAAAAGCTGACTTCAAGCTACATACTTTCTATAAGGTATTCTATGAATAGATTTTGGTAGCAGTTATGTGTCTTTGGAAAGCTCCCCAACAAAGCTGACTAATTCAGGCAGCAACATTTTCCAAGTTTTTATTCTTTGAGAATGTCCTTAAAACTAAGGGCAGAAGTATACCAAACTGAGTTAGATTTTGGCTATGCTGCCTCCAAATTTGCCTTTGCTTTTACTTTGTTTTAACAATTCTGATCATTTTACAAGTAAAGTAAAATACAAAAACTTATACCAACAGGCAAGGTTTATATATTTTCTTTGAAAATAATCAAATTTTAATAACATAAATGCAGTTCTAAAGTAGACCAATTACTTGGGCCCATGGAAGTTAATAGGTATTTCTCCAGTAACATCAAAAGGAATTGTATTCCATAGTTTTTAATCTTGCCCTCAGAGCCAGAGGAATACCTTAAACATCTCAGTCATATATCTCACAATTAAAGACCTGCTACACTGAAGCACACCAAAATTTTTTTTCACCAGCATGTCCACTGTCTAAGTGAAGTAGAACTCTAAACCCTAATGGGGTTAAACAGAAGACTAGAAACAACCCAACAGAATTTGCTTTTTGCCACCACTTTGTGGTGAAAGAGACCCTGGGCTGGACTACTTTCATAAATGCAAATAGAAAGAAAATAATTTATTTAAAAAATATGTAACCAGATAGTCTCATTCTATTGTACTTGAGTGTGTTTGTTCAATAGCCTATAAAAAGCTTTAATTCATAAATTACTTACACATCTTTCCCATGTTGAAAGTCATCACTTATTTCATATAGAACCAGCATTAGCCTCCCCAGAAAGCGAGGTCTGCCAGAAGAGGAAAGGCCTTTTCAAAATGCAAGGCAAATCTACTCATTAATAAAACAAAGATGATGGGGAAAGGCTGCCAAGGGGCAGCTTTATCTAACAAGGCAATAAAGTACACATGATTGAGCAAGGTGGCGACTACATTTTCTGTGTTTAGCTTTCATTGTCAGTACAACTCAAGTATTCCAGTAACCTCACATGCATGTGGCATTTTTAAGTAAAAATATTATGTCAGGATGTGTACAACAATCTATCTGGATATGATCAGAAATTTTGCTGTCTGTCCTGCTGGCCAACGCTGCAGCATTATGTCAGTATGCCACCTATATCCATCAATTTATCTTGTCTTATGCCTAGACTAAATGTTCCTTGGAGTAAAGACATGCTGTGCAAGCTCTTAGCACAGCATGATCTTGTTCTATGGCCAAGTTTTTAACACTTTAGAGCATTATAAACAACTACATTCAAATTTACTAAAATAATGTAAACATGCTAACTGAAGTCCAAACACTGACATGAGTTAATACTGTGCTACCTTAAAGTGTTAAGACCTAGATTTTTTTTTTCACTAGCCGGCTAAGCACAGAGAGAACCTGCCTACTTAAATCGAACTCGTATATTTGTGATCCTACCAAACCACAAGCGTTTCACTGCCAGGCTCTGAGCAGGTACCTTGTGATTCCAGGCCCAGCCTTCGGCCTTTTTGATGAGATCTGAACACCTGCTCCTTCAGGAGTGAATTGCAATCAATCTGTTTAATGTAGGTCGTCAAATGTCATCGTGATGATTACAGGTCACAGTATATATTTTCTAGAACTGAACCCAGGACTCACAGAAACTTCACCGCTTTCTTCTTTTTTTTTACATTCTAGGAATTTGGTTTTTCACCTACCTTACAACCCTAATGAAATGTTAATTACCTTTGTCAATTTATGATGTTGACAAACAAAGCTATTGGTATTCTGTCAGATAGAGGAGGAGTTAAAAAACAACAAAAAGATATTTTTAGAACATAAGGAAAGGAGGTAACTAAAAAGAAATCTGGATTTAACAAAAAGAATTTTGGTCTGATAGGAAAAAAATGAGTCGTGGACGGACATAATGTCACAGGAATGCAAAATGAATAGAAATAAGGAAAGCCCATATTTCCATAATCTTTTTTTAAGTATGAGATAGATAGATATACACACACCCCCACAGAGAACACAGTACAATTTGCATATATTTGAAACCTTAATGCAACAAATTTTATCCCTTACTGTTATTGTAACAGAAAGACCACAGCTACATAGGATTTTGTATCAATATAGTGGCCCACCAAAGCTATCCATGGAAAGTCAACAGCTTCTCCCGATAAAGCAGACCAATCTCAAGCAGTTCTACTGCAGTCCTGACAATTTATCCAGTTGTATTATTTCACCCAGAAGAGGGCAGGCTTTCTCAGGCAAAGAGAGAGAAGCTACGATAGCTGGCTGACACACTACTAGGATTTTTTTTCCCCTTCTAAAAGAGTTACCACAACCGGCTATACACCATCATTTCATCAAAAAATGAGAGTGTTTACAGAAATGAAACATCACACCACGTTCCTTTAAAACTGCCTGGAAGACCTGTGATTAATAAGCCCTGATCTTACAATAAGTTACAAGCTGGAGAAATCAATCAAGCATGGAGGGATAGAACAAATGTGCAGGGGAAAAAAAAAAAAATGGAGGTTTCAGTCAAATTTGGATCTAACAGCCTTAAATCAAGCACAGTTCTGAATCCTGGTCTCTTAACTTCCAAAATAGCTCTTGGGGATGTTTTCCATTTTGTGTAAAAAAATTACTATTGGCACAGAACAAACCCTGAGTTCACAAAACGGGACATTTTGTCTCTGCTTCAGATTAAATAGTGTGTTGCTCTCAGCATCTCTTATCACTTGGTATTTATAACACTCTCCCCAGAGGCAAAGATAAGCAGTTTATAGATTAATATCTGCATCTTCAGAGGCCACATACTTCACACAGGAGTGTCCAATTACTGAGAAACTTCATACAAAGTAAGGAAAGAAAACACAGTGATTGTGGTTTGTTAAATTTAGCTACAGTGCTTTTAGCCCAAGCTGTTAGCTTAATTCAATCTGACAGCAGTCTCAGGTTAAAAAAAAAAAACACATAGTATTTTTTTTTTGTGACTAAACCAATAAAAGACTCCAACAAACCAAGGAACAGGCTCTTCCTCTTCATTCCTCTAGAAAATCTCTTGGGCAGGCCTGATTCATACAACAGCACTTGCTCAGATCAAAATAGAATAAGCCACTTATTCTATTAAGTGTCTTAAGACATTGATTTGGAATCCTTTGGTATGAAAGGACCAGAGAAAGGAGGACTCAGAAGCCCTATAAAGGGAGGGGGGGAGGGAGGGAGGAAAGAGCACCATGTGTAACAATGCCATGGTTACAGACCAGAACAGATTAATTGTCAAAAGACCTCCTAACAGAATTAACAAGAATCACTGAGAACTAGCTGGAGCAATAATTTTTGTGGCAAAGAACTGAGCTGATAAATAAGAATAATACAGCAGAAGAAAACAAAGAGAAAACAAACAAAATCCAGAAATCCTCACACTGGTCACAGTTAGCAGGGCGTGGTTCTTGCAAGCTGTTGAAAAGGTTTCGGGTGAAGATATCTTGAAAGTGCTCAGGAGAGATGAGGGTACAACTGAGAAATTTTGAAAAGTAAAAGTTGTCCCTTGTTGTAATCTAATCTTATCCTCTATGCACAGAGATAGAATTTCTAGAAACTCCTGTTAAATAGGTAAATGCCAAAAATACAGATTACTGTCTGACTTCTGCATGTTTTTGTCAGTTCTCATAGGTGTTTTATCTTACTAAGAAAAATTTTTTCTACAACATACTTTTTAGACTGCAAGAAAAGCTTATACATACCACAGAAATAATAAAAACTGTGGCAGCTATCAAGTCAGGAAATAGCTTCAAATGTTAGCAGCACGCCATCATCGGTAGCCTGCAAATACTAAACTTGCCTATGCAAGCTACTACTGAAATTGCCCACTTTGCTCATTCCCTCCAGCAATCAGAGTTGATGTGGCTTAATCTCATTAATTCACTGAGCTGAATGCACTGGAGAAAAAGAGAGCTCAGCAGTTTAACAGGCTTCGTTCATCTTTTTTTTTTTTCTTCCCTCACCTTTCATTTTGAAGTTCCCTCTATCATTCATGAATTCCCTGCCTCATATCCACAGACAATAGAATAAAACAGCTTTTTTCCTCCAAGGTTGCTTTGTTTTTCTAAAGGCTTATATCAGCCAGAATCAATTTGCTGATTGTGCATCACAAACTGAAGCAATCTACATCCATTTATATCCAAGAACACACAATAAATATAGTCATTCTTTCACAGGAAATGAATGGTGTTTTCATTCTTTAAAACTCTACATAGCATTCAGGCTAAAAGGAGAGCTTTATTTTTTAAATCATATTCTCCAGAAACTCAAAGGACTAAAAATTACAAAAAAGGAAATAAGCAGGTGTCTATGATGGCTAAATAGTCCCATTTAACAAAAAACAAAAGAAAAAAGTAATAGAATCACAAAATAGGAATGTGGGTTTGCTGGGGTTTTTTCAAACCACAGTATGTACTCAAGTCCTTCCCAGAATGCACTCCTTACCAGAAGACTGTTTTACTTCAGCCTACAAGATTATTAGCAAACATTCAGCTTCTGTACAATTTCTCCAATATTAGAGCAAAATTCCTTAAATTTCAAAGTATAGACAGATAGTTCAAAACAGTTGCCTGAGAAAACATAATATATTTATTTTTAGAAAAGTGCCAAACCCTTTGGCTGTATTATCTAAAATCGTAACAAGCTATTTATTTTTGAAAAACAGTATATCTAAACTACATATAGATTTAGTAGTTCAAAGTAGTCAGTCAGAATAGTTTAGACAATCAAGAAAAGTCTCACAAAAACCCTGTATCATAATACTTGCCTCAGCTTTCAATATTTGAGAGTCAGTGAGTAAAAAATGCATCTTTACTAAACTACACTATAACATACTATCAAGCCACTTTGCAATCAAGGAAAAAAGCAGCCTTGACCTCATAGCCTGAAATACCCAGGAAATGAAGAAAAACAAGAAGGAAATTAAAAGAGCAAGACATGTAGGAAAAGAAATCTTATTTTGTGTACTCTCTTTCCAAAATGTCTGAATTTTGGTACTGTGCACAATATCACTCTCCAGTTAAAGTACTGCTTAACACAAGGATATATGAATTTGGCTTTGTCACTAGGTTTTACTTCAAGTACAAGAAGCAGACACTGAAGCCTGATAAGGTATGTGACAGATAAAATGCTTAGCATGAAAGAATTATTTTCCCCCCAATACAGCAATGGTTTAAACTTTATTTTTTGCAGGAGAATGGAGACAGACAGGAGTAGGAAAATATTCTGGTACTAAAGAAAGCAGAGCTTTTCTGTGCTAGATTGGGAACTAAAATTTTATGTAAGGCTATCAGGTGTCCAGCATAAGATTTTTAGAGTATAAAGGCTTGTATTGTATGGGAGGAAAGAAAAATATTTAGCCATGGATAGCTATTTAGCCTGTGGATAACAGAAGAGAGAGAGATAGGGGGAAATTAATAAAGAGGTCATAATATTGAAGGCAGGAAGGTAGCGTGAATACATCCAGACTGGAAAATGATCCACAGTGGGGAAGGACAGTACTACTTATTTAATAAGGAAGCAGAGTAAAACCAGATTTCACTATCTCAATGACTGTATGCCAAATAAAACTTATGCAGCTTCCAGTGGTAAAGTAAGAGACTGGACTAAGATGAATGAGAGGAAGCAAGGAAGACAATTCAGAAAGCAAGCACTGATGCCACATTCTCTGAAAATTGGTTATATTTTCAGGATAAAATTAATGAAATAAAAACTAAACCTTAATCCAATAATACTGAAAAAAATTGAATGCTATAGAAAAGAAGAATGCACCTGGCTATGAACCTCAACAAAGAGACTCAGGGAGTCATAGGAAACCAAAATACTTTGAGATTGGACAAAAAAGAAAACAAAGAGCAATATAGGTACAGAGCAGAAAGAGTTTACTGTTACTGGACAAGGACAAGTCTTTAAATTTAATTGAAAACATTTATTTCCTGACTAAAATAATAAGGGAACAAGTTCTGAGCAACTTCCAGATGAGGACAGCATGGCTTTATATCTAGGAATAAATTTAGCTGGTAAGGAACAAAACTGGCTGCAAAATATGAAAAGCTAATTTATTAGTCTAAGCCACAAGGGATTCCAGGGAGTTCTCTAAAGGCAGATAAAGCCACAATAGGGTGGCTAAAAACCTAAGTAAATGGCTTTTATGTGTCAGACTGAAATTTAAAGTCACAAACTCAAAGCACTGTTCATAGTTCTTCCACACTCCCTCTCTTATACAGCATCTTGTCACCTGATAGTGCTACAGGATGGCAATGGAAAGGTTCTACCCTGTGCATTTGACCTCATGATACTATTTGCTCTACATTCACCAGTCCAGATATACAGTATTGTAATAGATGTCATTTTAGGTCATTATAATGCCCTTATGTCTAGCATAAATTCATCACAGAAAGTGGTGTCATATTTGATAGCGGAAGAATAAACAGAAGTGAAATCTGGCTTCAGCTTGGTTCGCCCAGACCAAAAGCTCACCAAGCAAAAAGCAGCAACCGAGGTACCTCCTGGCATACAGCAGATATTCAGGGGGACCAATGATTTGCTCCACAGACTCAGCCACAGCTCTTCCCAGTTGATTTCATGTTATCTTTCTGAGTTGTTTGGAGATCGTTTCTATGGCCATATTAACATTTCAGTTCTCATCATGGGGAATATTTTTCATTCCCCTAAAACATCAAAATTTGCAAGCACATAAGAGGAAAGACCTTGAAATATGGAACCAACCTGTGGGAACCCAGGGCACAGGGAATATCTCTATGTCTGCTCTGAGGGCAGACATGAAGAAAGCTTCCAAGATTTCTAGGTAGCCTAGAGTCCACAAAAGTGTGATACAGATTATAGAGAATAGTACGGCATGTCACTTGGGTGAGAAATTTAGGTTTTGGGATTTTTAGTATGTTGTAGATGGGAACAAGGTGGAGGTTTTAGGGTGGAGGCAGGTTGTTCTTCTCCGCCTTCTTCTTCATGAGTTTGGGTGATGTCCTGTAACTGGGCAGAAAAGTCCGCATTGCGGGCTTTGAGAGATCAGTTATTGGGTTAAAAGGGAAAATAATCTAGGTGTCATTTCTTAATTGGATAGCTTGGTCTTAAAAGACCTTGTAACAAGAGATTGTTAGGCCATTTTTGTGGTGCTTTTCCAGTGCGCAGAGTCAGGTATAGGCAGCATGCAAAATTTTAGACAAGATAATAATAAAGAAGCTGAAGACCAAAAAAGTCCTGTGTGTCTCCTTTTCCTGACACAGAACTGCTCCAGAAGGGTTTCACCCCGACAGGGGAACTCCCAGGGAGGGGCCCAACGTGGGGCCAAGAAACCGATACCAACCCTACAATTTGGACTGACAATATATTGCAAAGCAGCAATCAGTTTCCACAATCACTTTCACAGCAAGCTTCATCAGACATGAAACTCACATACAGGAAGCAAACAGCAGATACAGAAATATAAGTACACATGCCAACCTAACCACGTTTTTAGCCAACTAAATATCATTTTGGTTCAGAGAAGCATGTTCCAGTACATTGTTCCTGATGTTCTAAATATTTTAAGAGTGCTTTGCCAGTCACAACACAGCTATTGATTATCCCACTCAGCCTCATCCAGAAGGCTAAATACAATATCCCAATAATTTGTATGCAGGCATCTGTGACAATGGAAGGTTAGTATTTGTTAAATAGAGTAGAAAGAGAATAAAGTCATGAACTCAAACGGATGAAGATTAACATAATGTGAAAATGTTTCGATTCTAAATATCACCAGGTAATAATGGCATCATCAGAGGGTACAAGTGCTGCATCCAGTTCCATTCTCTTCATTCTGGCCTCTCTCCATTTCACTACCCAGCATCTGGATTACCTCTCCATGCCAGCAATTCAGAGGGAAGTGAACAGGACAGAAGTCACACTTCCTCCTCCTCTTCCACAGTGCTGATTCCTGACTCCTGCAGTCTGCAGAAAAGCAAGGAACCACTGCTCTACAGTAAGGCAGTCTGTGAATGCAGATAGAAGAGTGCTTTGAGGCAATGACTGCATGTCTAAGCAGCCAAACTTACACTGCAGTTTTCATTCTAGGACAAAAGTCCTCTAAGAGTAAGTCCTACAACTCCAGAGAAATGAGATGCTTTATTCAGCTTTTGCTACTGACTGTAACAGAGGCATCCCCACCTCATAGGCACTTCCTTCCTTCTGAAACCACTATTGTCCTCCTTCCTAAAAGTGAAAATGCTGTCACAGTTTTCACTGATACCAAATATTCATAGCTTCATGCATTGGCACAAGGAGGTGAGGAGTTTTGCTATTTCAACATACTAAGTTTTCTGCAGTATTCCAAGATCCTTCTTTGCCCAGTTCTCTTGCCAAAAAAGACATTATTATTCTCACAGTGGAAGCCAAGTAGCTCTAAAATCTGTTTATAGCAGCCTAGCAGAATTCTTGTCTAGGAAAAAAAAGCACCATGATTAAGAGGAAAGAAATCAGGTTTGACTTTCAAAAGTTCCAATAGGTCATTTAAAGGGTGGTATTTCTTCCTTTAAAAATAAATAATCATTTAAACAAATGCAACACTGATGTCTGAGCCAAATAAAGCATCCCTAACAACAAAGAAACCTGTCCAAATGGTAAAGTTCAACTGGCTCCACTGAACACTGACAAAATATTTCTGAAGATTTTCTTGGAACAGTATCTAGAACATTACAATTAAACATGCGAAGCAGCAAAAAAGGGAATGGAAAAGGGAGTGTTCTAGGGCATCAAAAGTGGGACACAATGTATGATTAATTTTTTTTCAGATCTTTAACTTTTTTAAAATGTGTTGAATTAAAAGAAACATATTTATATTACTCATGCAGATTAATGTAGCTCAGGTCACCAAACACTTTGTGATTTGTAATTATTAACAGTTTTAACTGCCTCTGAAAATTAAATCAGTGGGCTTGGAAAAAAAATCAAGAATTTTCACCATTCACTTTGTAAGCAAACATTCACCGCATCCACCTTTAGGTACCAATCTACATAGTTCTTACTACCTACAGCACTGGGATGTAATACAAAGATTTGGGTTCAGGGTCTTGTTTGGCTGTCTCTTGTTCTAAACAAAGAACTTCACTTTCTAACTTCAAATTAAGTTATATCCAGGACAACCATATAAACTGTAGAATCCTCCCAATTTATTTGTCAAAGAAATGGGGAAGAGATCGAAAGTATGATTATCAGAGCAATATATCCATTACAGACCATTGGAGGGCTCTAACTCCTAGTTATGCTGCTGGCAGCATAAGTCAGTTATGGGTTGCTGAGAAACTACCTTCTTCCTTTCCTGTGTTGTTTCCCTCTCAAAAACACACTGACTTCACAAAGGAAGTGCTAACTGACCTGAAAAACTCATTTCCTATGTAGGGAACTCAAAGTCCAGCTTGCTTACTGGGGTCTGAATTTCACCCTACAGCTACAGTGCTGAGATTGAGTGACTGCTGCAGAGACAGCAACCATCCCCTTTCCTTCCTCTGTCCAGTTTTCTTTCTCTCAGTCCTGAACTTTTTGGGTTTTTAATATCTTCTGTATTGGTATACTGACTTTTCAGGCTACCAAGGCACGCAAGAGCTCAGGAGCACTGAGAGTATCAGCACAGGGCTCCAAGCAAGGCACACCTTCCCAAAGTGCAGAAAAATCCAGAAGTGTTTCTCAGGACAACCACAACTTCCCAATTTGAACAGCAAGACCCCAGAGGTGAGGACAGGCTTAGTAATTCCACAGCTTTCAAAATCCCATTTCATGGCAATTTCCTGAGAAACCACAGCTCCCTGAGGTACAGTAAGGAAAGTGGCTTTGGTCTCCAAACCTTCTGGAATCCCACCTGAGAAGGCTTCTTTGAAACCTCATTCCAGCAGCATCCTAAGGAGACACTGAGCTTGTTTCTGACACATAACACAACAGAAATAAGTGTGGGAGAGGAAAGAGCAATTACACCAGGTCACAAATGGAAGCAAGTCATTTGTAATGTGTTACTTGACAAACAGCACTAAGACAGTGACTCGGGGACAGGGAGCACAATTAAAACTGAAAAATTTGCAGGTATGAAGCAAGCAGATGAACAATGAGAGACAAAATTAGGGCTATGAATTTAAAGGAAAGAGACAATAGTACAAAACCTTTCTGGCCCATTGTAGGTCAAGTACAGTTAGATGAAAAACAGAATAAAAGGACATAAAACAGGATTTTATTGTCAAAGAGGGAGGTGGGAACACAGTAAGAGAAAGAAAAAACATTTTTATCATGCAGACAGGCATTTGTCCCTGAAGAAATTAATCTTTTAAAAAATCTAGATGTGGTATTCCTAGGATCATAGCAGTATGTTTTGCTTGAGGGAAAGAGACTAAAAGAATGGCTTGTAAAAGACCAAAATACAGGGAAACCTGTGCAATTTCAAGCAGAAGATGCATTATTTGGGAAATAAAAAATTGCATTTACTTTGTATTTTGAGACATGCAGCATGTAAGGCAAGGACTTTCTTACATTCCACAAATTATGCAGACCTGGATTTTCCGTAGGCTTTTAGGAAAATACTGTTTCTACAGGAAAATGCTATTAGCTTTTCAAAAATCAGTATTCAATACAAACCCTATCATAGAATTTGTGAGCACAATTTCAGTAAAGGAGAGTGGTTAGGGAAAAGATGCTTGGTATTTTAATCTAGCAAATACCTTCATAATTTAATTTTGGATTTAAGTAAGAATCAAAGGTAGATCCTGATGCTCTGACTAAATTCAAGTGCAGATAATTAGTCTACTTTGTGGGGAAAACTAGAAGGCAAAGGAATCAGTTATTTTCTGTTACTTCTTAACAATGAGCAGTACTTGAATATCAGTGGTAAGTGAAGGTGATTTTATACATACAACTGCTTTTCAAGTTGTTTCAGCAACTTCAGGCAAAATTTCCTAAATTTGCTCAGGTTTCTGGGTTCAAAACCTAGAGACAACACTCCATTCTCTATTTGCAGATGGTTTAGCTTTTATTTATAAAATGAAATAAAAATTTCAGAATTCTTTTTAAAAATACAGACATTATTCTTGGAGAACTCAAACTTTAGTCACATTTGTTACCTTCAACATTTGCATACTGCTACAGACTCAACAGCCATCTCCTCCAAGATACTTCTGTTTCTCCTACCACTTAAATTACTAAAAATAACTCCAATTCTTTTCATAATTGCACCCTTTAAGACCTCAGTTCTATCACCAAGTCCTTGTCTCACTGGGCCACAGAACTTCAATTCTATGGGAAATGAAAGAGGCTACTCTCCATTCACTTACTTTTGGGAAGCGTGGCACAACAGTTTTCATCCATGTGGCTAATCTGTACTCCCTCAAAACAAGGGGGATTTTTTCCTCATTGCAAATGGTTGCTAGTCCATGATATCCATCACAAGGTATTGTCAGAAACAAAAAAAAAAGCAACTGCCTCAGGTGAAAATCACACCAGGAAATTCACTGAATATACAGGGCAGTGCTGAAACACAATCCCTAGCCCTGCTAAGTTTCCTAACAGAGACAGTTTTAAGGCCCAAACCGATTATTTCTCCCTCACCCATCCATATTTCAGTTAGCACACAAGAAGAAATACTATTGCATCATGCGGACTGTCAAACAATTGGCTGGTGGAGCTGTAATCAAGGTCTTTTTAAAGACTGAGCTCTCAAATTTTCCTGAGAGTGAGATCAGATTTGTGATAGTGCAGTGCAAAAGTAACAAGGTTTAAGATAACAGCTTCTTCATTCATCACAGTTACTGTAAGTATCATACAGAATTATTTTCAGACTATCCCTTTAAAGATGCACTAAAGATATGTGACTCCTTCCCACTCCTTCAAAAAAAAAAAAAAAAGATGGGAGGGGAGAGAGGGAGAAAGAAGCTGAACTAGAACAGTTTGTGAAAATAACACATCTAATACTGAAAAAATCATACAGGCAAGAGCTACACCCTTAAAATAACCTTTTCAGTTTAATAAAGATACTCTTTCTCATTTCCAAATTTAAGCAGGTATCCCTCCTACCAATTTTATGACAAGTGCT
Organism: Anomalospiza imberbis; assembly: GCF_031753505.1. Taxonomy (NCBI): domain Eukaryota; kingdom Metazoa; phylum Chordata; class Aves; order Passeriformes; family Viduidae; genus Anomalospiza; species Anomalospiza imberbis. The sequence goes on along the minus strand of NC_089683.1, from coordinate 68,036,881 downwards.
GTCATGTTGAGCAGTCCTTGGCTCTCTAGAAATGTACATGCTCAACATCTTCTAAAAATAGTTCTTCGTTGTTCTTGCTGTAAGAATTACTTGTTTCAGACTATAATTTCTCATTTCCATTAACCAAGGCTCAGTTGTGTTTTGGATAAATTTAATGTATGAGCAAAGCACCTGACTTACACAGCATGATGTAATTCTGCTGACCAGATTCACTTGCCAGACTAAAACACGCAATGGTAAGGGAATGAATAAGCAAGCATACCAAAGGCTGGCCATATCAGCAAGTCATCTATTAAAGCTGTCGAGCACTTCTCTTTAAAGTGTTGAAAAAAATGTGCTTAGAAATCTACCAAAAACTGTTAGGCTAAATTTATTCCCACAAAAGGTGTTTGCCCTAGCCTGGATTTTCCTGAAGACTTCAAGAACATGGTGAAGGCTGCAGTGATTGGGCATTTCCTTATCCTTGCTGTTTTGGACTGTTATCAGCCAAGCTGGAGGTTAGAGATCTTATGTTGTCAACCACTACTCTTTAGGGAGAAGTAAGCTATGTATTTCATATGAAGGTTCCACAAGAAATGGAGAGGAATAGATTTGGATGATGAGCAAAGAAGAATTTTGCTCCTGGAAAGGCCACCTCAAAAACTCAAGGAAAAAGCAGTACTGGTTTAACAAAAGGACATGAACTGAGAATACGAGGCAGTAGATACTGGAACAGAGAAAGAAGCTAGAAATAAGAGCTGGTGCGTAGGCAGGGACAGATTGTACAGGAATCTGAAGGAGGACAGATACTGTTTTACATTGCTGAGTAATCCTGGAGTCACTTGTCCACAAAGGTACCTTTCTCAGCTGTACAATCAATTTAGGCATATGGACAAATTATGAAAAGTCTAAGAACAAGGAAGACTGAGGGGTGATTTTTACATGCTTAGTCTTCCTGGGTTTAGAAGCGACTTGTTACTAGAGGACGACACGAACTCATCAGCCTGTTGCAGATTCCCACTGCTCTTCTAGGGTATTTTGGTGGAAGATAGTATCTCACATTTCCTAGCAAGCTCTCAGCTCACAAGCTGAAGAGGACAGGAGGTGAAAAAAAATGTAATCGAAGAAAATAAACAGAAACATTTATCTGAAGAATAAATACTTTCTTCCTCAAAACAAAAGGCAAAGTCTAAAGGCTATCTTCCCTCTTTGAACAGGAAGAGCTACTTTATTATATAACATATATAATTGAAGCAAAAATTTAAGACTCACAAAAGTCTTATAGCTACTTATATGGACAATATATATTAGATAGACATTGCTGTGAACTAATAACAAATGATTTACTGGTTAGAGTTCCTTTATATCTCTTCTATATATACATTCAGAATTGGCCACATGGAAAAAAAATTGATTGAGACTATGGGGGAAAAAGTATGGGGTTTTACGTGTGCATTGGCCATCTGAACTAGAATAGCATAAACTTTATTACTACACAAACCAACACTTTTTCCTCCTTAAGTACAACCTTTAAATACAGGCAGGCCCTTCAGTCAGCAAAAAATGAAACAGAATGTAATATTGTGTTAAGATCTATTTTTCCCCTTTTTAAACCTTCATTTTAACTAATTAAAAAGGACTAAATTTAGCTTATTGCCTTATCTCAATTTGCACACCTAATGTTTACTGTAAGAATATATGAAAGACACAAAGAAACAAAGGATTTTTCTTGTCTACCTTTCTCTGTAAATCACTTTAGTGGACTCACCTGCTCCACCTTTCTGGATTATCTACTTCTTTCCATTAATCATTGCAGAAAGGTAGAGAGCTAGCATAGGCTAGACATTGAACTTCCAGACAGCAAAGGCTCTAACATAACCCTAGGTTACTTCCATTCAGTTCTATACCACAAAAGAGTGTCTAACACCTTCCTAAAGCAAAAAACATACTGAAAGTCAGTACTGAAATACTGAATAAATACTGAATACTCAGTTCTTAAATCCTCCTAAGGTCAACTAGTACAATTCTGCACTTTTGACTTGGATACCACTACAGAGCATGCACATACACAAAAACTTGATATACTGCATTATCTCATTCAAAGAAAATAATAGGAGAATTACTGAGGTGAGTAGTATTTTGTGATAATGAAACAAAGTCTGGATTTAGTGTTTCTTCACTTATACATATTTAAACTTTTAAATGTAGATTGAAAGAATGAAGGCTTAAGTTTATGTGGGAACAGACTTAAGTAGTTCATGAAATTCAATACTTCATAAAAATCTTCATTACAAATTAATCTCTAAAAGGTAGTAAGTGAAGCCGATAATGCCTTAGAGTTAACCCTTCCATATTCCCTTCTCTATTGCTATTAATCTTTAATTCAGTACACCTCCGGAAAGATTCATCTAGACCCTTGGGGAACAGAAGCTGGAGACAGTCTTCAGTAACATTCAAATCAAACTGACTGTCACATGGAATAGTTAATGCCAAGCCAAAATCTTTTAATGAGAACTTGAGGGAAAAAATACTTCTAATTTTGCTGTTTTTTTCATCTTCTTCCCAGTCATTTTCTTTGAAATAATTCAAACTAGCAACAGTCTGCCAAGTTTAATTTTATTACCTTCAATTTTACATGCCTCTGTATTTAAGCAAAAAAAAAAAAAAAAGAGGAAAAAATGAGTAATTCTTGTCATAATTTTTCATTGGATTGCCATAGAATTACAGCAACATCACCACATATCCCGATATGTCATAAAAGATAAATTATGATGTACCTGGAGTAGATTAAAAAAAAATCAATGCAATCAGAACTCACTGGGAAGATTGATAATCAAAAGACTTGAACTGTTGCACATATGTATTTCCTAGATATTAAACCTTTTTTCTCCTTCCCTCATGTACAACAATATATTTACCTTCAGAAAACAAGCAACTCTTCAGAGCAGCATTATTGGCTGTACTTTCATCATACAATAGGAGCATGATCCACTGTATAAGTAAATATTACCCCAAAGTAAACACCTCACACGAATGTACTGACTGTGCACTTCTGCTTTATGATTTGTCCAAGCATGCAGGCCCATTTGCTGCAACCTCTACAAGGATTATGCTGCAATCAAAGCCAGACATCACTTGCCACCCCTAACCTGCCAGTAAACTTCTTCATATCCAAAAAACCCCAAAGTGGACAAGAATGCTACAGGGAGCAAATCTATCACATGAATATCTCATATTTGGCTTAATTCATATTTAGCTTAGTTTTTATTTATTTATTTCAAGAAACAGTATATGTTTCTGTTCTGAACTTATTTGCCCATTTTATAGGAAATGGCTTATTCTGTCACCTTCTCCACTGCTTTTTAGTAACCCCAAAAGCAGCATCTTGAAGACCAAGTGAGAAGACACATACAGATCTTTTCCTGAGGCTATTACAGATGCTACCAAAAGCATGTTCCAATTTCCATACATAATGTGATGGTTTTTCTTAAATAACCTGAAAAATCCATATGGTGTCTGATCCTCTTGGTACCTAGCATGAAACATACACTTGGAAAATACTTGACTTCACCAGCACCACCACCTGCAGGAAGCTCTTCTTAGTAGTTATAGTTCTTATCCACCTCTCTTATAAGAATAGTGGTATCTACAGCAAAAGCAGATATCCCAGGTCTACAAAAGGCAGGAAGGAAATGAACCTGTACCATCACAGTTAGATCTGACCTTCAGTGTCTTTTCCAAACTAAATGCTTCTGTGATTACACCATCCCTACCATGTCAACTATAAGTGTTCTAAGAAGAGCAGAAGAGTGCTGAAAGTATTTTAGGTATCTGTTTACCCACTGGTTTCACAACTCCCAGACTGATGGCAGTATCTGAAGTTTTTCAAATATCTCCACAGAAGTCAAAGTTTTGGTGATAGGGTTTTGTTCAACCCACAGAAAATGTGGCAAAGATTACAACACAATTAGATGTTTCCTAGTTTGAAGAATATCCACAAAAACTTCCTTTGTTTTATGCCCTCTCCAAATAGAGGGACAGAAAATTTCTTGTATTTTTAAAATAGATCTCCAAAATTGGAGAGTCATGGCAAGAGACCCTAAAGATCCACAAAATAAAAGTGTCAATTACTCTGGTAATAAAAATGTTTTATACCATTTGTTTCATCAGAGTTCATTTTTAAGTTGTTAGGGTTGGAGAAACAGTACAGAGAATGTGTTAAATATTTGCCTAAAATTAAAACAAACCACCTAGGTTAGAATTAGCTATTAGAACTTTCCCCAGTGTATGTGAAAACTTTCTTTGCTTTCTTTCTAAATCCATTCAAAGAAAAATGTGTGATGCTCCTATGGTCACATGAAAAGCCACAACCATGACAAGTCTGTGTGGTGCAAAGAAAAACGCATGCAACATTTTAGACTTAGGCTTAAAGATAAATTCCCATTATGAACTTTTTTAGTTTTTAAGAATTCTCCAAGGAATGAGGTAGATATGTCCATTTATTTCAAATGGAAAATATACACCAAGTTTTGCAATTGGACATCAAAGAAAATGGGAAACTCAATATGATATCTCTTTCTGCTTGAGATACTCTTACTTCATTGAAGTCTGAACTCTGAAATTCAGAGGAAAATCAAAAGGGACACTGAATAAATGAATCTTTATGGTGTTGATGGCACTAAGGGAGGAGTGTAGCAATATCCCCTTGGGCAAGATCTGCTCATTTTTTTCCTATGCAATTCTATAAATAGCTTGGCTCTCAGAAAGGAAAATTGTCTCTATACATCAACTCAATCAAAACAATACAGAACAAAACAAAAAAATTACTTTCCTAATCATTTTGTACAAAGAACCATTCCATCTTTTAAAATTTCAAATTATTTTAACAAGAATTAAAAGACAGAGCAGTCTTTCTGAAGAAGTCCACAGGTTCACTGATGCAGAAATTTCACTTTTCAACTGTCTCTGGATTATCCTAGCTAAAAATTACTATAGCAGGATTTTTACTGGGAGTAGAAAATGTATCTTTTCATCTAATTTTCAGAAATAACACAGTTACCCCAGACAGCACTTGAATAGTAAGATTCGTTGCAAGTAATTTATGCATTCTGTAGAAGCATGACATATAGTTCAACATAATGTTAATTTTGCATGAGTCCAGTCTTGGCTGTTCAAGGAACTCTGACAATTTCTATCACCCTTATGTAGCATGACTTCTTGATAAGTATCAAGTTCTGACTAATCTTTTCTTTTTATAGAAACAATTACCTTACAATTTGTACCAATACCCAGTAATCAAAATAAGGAAAAACTATGGTTACTTTTCATTGCATCGGTATTCAACCCAACATACATCTTATATTTTCATACTGTATTTTTTGGCACAATCAACTCTTTGAAAGGTTCACCAAATAAATATGAGATATAGCTGTCCTCTTTCTCTCAAAATGCACTCTCTCCTAATCTTCTACTATACACAATCAAAGCAGAATCTATTCTGACACAGGATAACCACTGGTTGAATCTCTACTTGAATATATGCAAAGTTTATGTCAGCAGACTGAAATTCTGGCAACAACCTGTCAAACTCAGCAATGTGGCAGTCAGCAAGGACAAATATTGAAATTCAACAGCAACCAGAATGAAGAAAGACAAGCAATACTGAAACAAGTGACATGTCTGTTGCCAGTTGCACTGCAGACACAGAACACTATGTATGAATTGTCCCAAGTCTGCAAACGTGGCTTGCCTGAGTCATCTTCCTTGGGTTTTCCTTCCTATAATAGGAGTTCTGCCACTGAAACCACAAGTGCTTACACCAATGAAGTCTGACTCCAACTTCTGATTCAGGTGCAGCAGACCTGTAGAGCACAAAGGGCCAGACAGCATTCCTGAGCCCGTGTGTGAAGCAGAGCATCTCCAACATACCAAATGGGGGAAAAACTGACAAACAGATTGATGGCACAGCTGTCACTTTGAATCAGCAGAGAATGAATAAGCTCTGAAGTCTGAGTTAAGAGACACACATACATAAGCTTAGCGGACAGTACCATTCGATACTAAAAGAAGAAGGGACAGAACTGTGACTGCCAAAGACAGCACCAAAGACAGGATGAACTTTGCTATGAGGTAATTATACTCTGCAGAAGCACCAGCACCTGCAATCATTAACACAGCAAGAGGCAGAGCTCAGACAGACGGTGCATAAGCAACTGATCTGGCCAAGTAACTGCCAGAGATTGAATGAAGAGCAGCTAAATATTTAGGAGATAAAAATCCGAGGTACTGAGAAGACAAAAGGTGAATTTCCACCTAGCTAGTGAAGGATACATCCTGTACAGCTGAGTCTCTAGGACATCTCTCTTTAGGTTATGATTCTGCAGTACAAAGTACAATGGCATCTTAACCACTACGCAGAATACAACAGGATACCGCAAAAGGAATAAGGTAGAATTATTACTCAGGGACAATTTTCCAGATGATCTCTCTGACAAGCTATCAAAAAGAGGAAGGCAATGGCATTAAAAAGATAGATCCTCATTTTCTCATAAATGCCCTTAATAGGTTTTAGAAAAACTGAGGATTCTTTCACAAAAAATATTTAGAAGACCATGACATCCTCTAGAAAATAGTGAAGGGGATAAGTTTAACAATAGTAAGAGTTCAAAAGATATTTAAACAGTTATTCAACCAGTTGTAAATAATTCATGAGAGAAGACAGGGAAGCCCTTTATTGGTTAAGGCAAAAAGCACCAAAGCCAGCTAAAAGAATGTTTCCTTTCCTTTCCAGAGGGAGTATTTGAAGCTTAATATAACAGGGAAGAACTGTTTTTTTCAAAACTTTTGGAGGATGCCGAAACCCAGATAATCTTCATTCTCATTTTTCCACACACACCGTATACCTGCTAGCAGTACCAACCATTATTCAGAGCACTCTTGTGAGAAAAGCTAATGTGGTTTTTGGTTTTGGTTGTTGTTTCTCTTTGGGGTGTTTTTTGTTTGTTTGTTTTGTTTTTGTAAATCCAGACATGTATTTAGGTGCATAGATCTTAAACACACTTGGAAGCAAAAGGCAAAATCATCTTTGGGCAGACCAGAAGACTACTCATGTCTCTACAGACTAGAGCTCCCCAACAGCTGCTCCTTGCTCCTATAGGATGTTCCTTCATTCCATCCAAGGGAGACAGTGCAGGTGGGGTTTTCCTCCTTCTAGACATCCCCAGTCAAGAACAGGAAACTAAACAACAGCAAGTTATTCCCTCTTCCACCACTCCCACAGGAGGGGTCCCAGGGTCTCTATACACACACACACACACAAACACACACACACACACACACACACACACACACACACACGCTGTAGCTCCTTAAAAACAGCATCTCTGTAGCCCTTCTAGCACAGTGAGCCCTAGCAGTTGATCTCTGCCTTTTGTAACAGCTGCTTCTGTAATGCTGCACAGCCATTGCTGGAAAAATAGTTAGACTGAACCATATTATTGAGAAGTAAAAGAAATAATAATCCAAAAGGCATCTACTTTTATTTTTATTTATTGTCCAATACACCACTTGCAGGTCTAAATCTCTCATATTATACTGCTTCAATCTTCAGTCTGTGTGAACAGCTAAGGCATTCTGTCAGCACAAATAAAGCAGGTAGTAGGACAACAATCTCTTGCCCAAGCATGTGAGATTTCCCCAATGAAAGTGAAAATCATCCTATGGGAAGCATGTGCTCCCACAGATCCCCGCAACCACTTTCAACTATATCCCTATCCAACCATCTTCCCTTTCTTTTCATTGTGATGGAATCAAAATGACATCAAGAAGTAAGAAAGTTAAGAGATCTTTCTTTATGATTTTCAATGTTTGCTCCTGGTATTCAAAGTACATGCAAAACTGTCATCAAGATTACAGTCAGAAGAAACAGTAAGATGTTTATTGTGAGAAGGAAAGGCAGCACTTCATAAGCCATTTTTTGGTCATGAAGTATAAAAGAAATTAAGATATTAACTTCTCTGATCAACTGATCAGTTTTGACCATGAAGTCAAAAGCAGGAAACTTCATCATTGATTTTATTGCGTAAATTTATAAACATTTTAGGTTTATAAATAACTGCTCCATCTGCACTTAAGACTTGGAACTCATATTTGTATCTATTGCAAATAAAGCACCTTGGAAATCCATTTGACGCACAAAATCATAAGAAACAGAGGTGATGAGAATAGTATCTAGTGTTCCTATCAACCAACTCTGCAAGATTTAGCTTGAGTCTTTATCTGTAATTACAGTTACTTGTTCTTATCTCAGTGAGTAACTGCAAACACAACACAGCCTGAGAACAGCAAAGTTACATTTCAAGTTTTGTCTCTTTTCCCCTTCCAAAGAATTGGAAAAAAATTAGGTAGTTATAAACTAAAAATGCACAAAATGCTTCCCTTGCACATTCAAAAGTTGGCAAGAAGTGATGTTTAAATCAATTAGATTTAGCATTTCACAGGAGCTGTCTGGGGCTGTCCCTGGAGGTGTCATTCTGCACAGTGGTCAGAAACCAGTGGTCTGGTGCCAGGAACCCTCAGTCTCCCAAATCCACAATTTGTCATTTGGCTCCAGTTTCTCTTTTGCCTGGGTTCATCAATTCTCTCTCTGCATTCTTTTATTAGCAGAAGTGTATAGGAAAAAAAATTTAAAAGTGAAGGAAACTCAACACACTCTTTGATTGTATGCTCCCACTTCTGGAGTCCTAATCCACTGGGCTGCCTGCACCATTAGTTAAAGCTATAGAAGCAGTGTACAAAGGGGGAAAGTGCTTTATTTTGGTATTGCAAGTCAGGCAGTAAGAGCTGGGCACTGTCCATCCTAGATGCAGACAACTCCTTTTTACCTATCACACCTTAGATTCACCATGGCCTTAAAGCAAAACAGGCCTTATTTTTGCAATTGCCCCCTAGGCCAGCATCATACTTCAGTGGACTTATTCTTGCCATCACATGTGTTTTCTCAGATATAATATTTTCTTTTATTTCTAATGGTAAATTTAACAGGTTACCCTACAGACTAATTTTTATCCAGTACTTATTTTCCCTGAAGGGCTGGAATTGTACCTAATACACTGACATAAAATCAGCATAACCACTGCAAGCAGAACTCTGCCAACACCACTTGAAAGCACACTGTGCAAAATCACAATGTGGTGAAAAAATATAATTCCTTTACAACTCCAATCACATTCTCCAAATAGCCACATTTATAGCACAACGTGTGAATAACGGTACAGATTTATCAGGCAGTTTTAAGAAAACACATTAACAGAAAAAGCTTAAAGGAGAGTGGTGGCTTTTTATATATAATGGTGATTTGCTTCTGTGAAGAGTTCTAATATGTTTTTCAGCTAATTTTTGCAAATCCTCTTGTATTACTCATTCCAGTATTAAAGCAAAAGCGAACACTTCCTTACATAATCTTAATTATATTTCTCTTTTGCTAATAATATCTAAAATTCAACACACTACAAATATTTGAAAGGCATCAATCCTATTTGCAAAGCAAATTAATTTTATCAAGCTCAAAATATCTAGGAAAAGTGTCAGTCACTTTTTCTACAGAATTTCATGTGCTGCGAGAAACAGATTGTACTTATCATATTATCAAAAACTTACTGTCAGTTTACAAATATATTAGGCAGGAGTACTTCTCATGCAAGGAAATATTCTGAACTCAAAATCCAAGAGTTAAAAGGGAACTGTAATACATTACAGCACAGCAGTCTCCCCATTCAGAATCTGAAGACCTAAAACCAGCTATTGCCCAGCATCTTCCTTGCTTCCTTAAATATTCAATTTTCCTACCACCTTTTATACATATAGACTTGTGTCACTGCATACATACAGTATGACAACTTACAGAAAAGCATACAAGCCTTATGATCAACTTTTATCTCATAACAACAAAGTATAGCTAACCATTAACAATTAGCTTAAGAGAGGAGACTTGCATAAGAAATGCCTCACCCTGAGGTCTCTATAGAATGACCTAAAATACAGCACATGGAAGCATCCTCTAACTGCCTTCCTCCTAAAAAGCCTTTTGCTGCTCTTTCTTCCATAATTTTTCAGATATTCCAGCTTGTCTAGCCCCCTAGGCCATCCGAATCTTAGTAAGGTTCTCACTACCACAACTCAGCACCTGTTCTTTTTCCTTGCACTGCTACCAGTTACAACATCTCCCTTATGTTACTTCAACAAAATCATCTTCTAATTGTCAACCTTCACTAGCCTCTTTATTCTCCTCAAAGTTCTCAGATTTAATCTGCTAGTCCCTCCAATATTTAGCCCTACTGTACCCATCGGATCTAGGTTTCGGCCATATATATTCATCTTTGTTGATGGCAGTAGCCTTAGCTTAAACCTTTCTCAAAACGTAACTTTCCACCTTAGTGTGGATAGTAAATCCCAGAAAGGCAAGTACCTGACCAAATGTGAGGATTGCCCCTGGCTGAGCAGGAACCAGCACAGCACTGTCTCCTTCACTCCAGCTGCCATCCTCCACTTGGACCTTGGTTTTCAGATGGTTAAAAATTCCATTAGGCTTTAGAATGCTTGGCACAACAAGGCCCCGAGTTTATTGTCCTTTTAATGCTACCACTGCCGTGTAAATCTTAAGTAGTGGCAGCTTGTATGAGATAGTTTATGGAATATCTGTCCTGGTGCTGCTCAAGTAGTCTCCATTACAGAAAGTGAAGCGAGAAGTTAATATTTGAGTCCAGGTTTATAATCCCCCATCACAAGTATGCAAGAGAAGCACATTTGGAAGCGACCTCAGTTTATAAGATGGTCCATCTTTGAGACCATGTAGACAAAATGCCTGGCAGGTAGTGAAATAAAACCTTTATGCCCATGTGAATATATATGTATATATGTATTCCTATTTATGTTATGGTGACTCCACATTTTTCTTCATGCTGTTTGTACCTTCATGTGCATTGGAATCAGTCAGCTTCAGTCTCAGCAGTTCTATTAGTTTTTATCTCCTAGCATTTTCTAAAAGTGGCTCATGGTGACTGATATAAATAAAAGCAGCTTTTTACAGGAACAACAGATTTATAACTTTAATAAGACTGCCCTCCTTCCTGCATTAAAGTCTACAGTACATGACAAATCAGGTTAAGTAAGCTGGTATCAAATCTGAAGCTAAATGCACTTTTGAGCCAAATCTTAATTCTCTGAAGAGCTTCAAGCATATTCTGAAGATGTTAAATTATTGATAAGGAAGATCAATTCTTCTTCCAGCTCAGGCAATGTCATACAGTCACGGGATATGCAGTAGCTAAGGCAGATTTTCTGTTTTATTTACTTCATGACCCTTTAGAATTAAATTACCTACTTTTTTCCTCTTTAGAACCCTGATGAACAGTCACTACCGACAGCTTAACAACTTCTGTTAATTTCAGATAAGAATAAAAGATTTGTCTGAAAAGAGATTGTCAGAAACAGACAAGAAAACCATGAGACTCCAGCATATTCCTAAATTTATTTATTAAACTCATATTATTCCACCAATATCATTAAACCTGGACACTTCAGCAAATAAACTGCAATGTGACCCTGAACAGCTACCTCAAAGGGTCTGAAATAATAAAACATGTTCCATCCATGAAGGCATCAAAACAGCAAACAAACCTGGGAGAATATTGGCAGATAGCAAGAACAGTTCTTTGCAAACTTTTCCAAACCAAAAAATTAGTAGTATCTACATATATCTACTTCCAAGTTATTTCAGTCCCAGTGATTTTAGTCAGAATCAATCTCCTAGCTTTTCCAGATAAAAGCTTGGGCACAACAGTGGATATGGTGATGGAAGCATTTTTAAAAGTACCCCAACCATTATAGTACAAGATACATAAAAGAGGGGAAAAAATTAAATGTTACTAATCTTTCCTGTTCTAAAGTAGAACAGCAGTAGTAAGTAAGCAATTATTTACCAAGGATCACCAACCACCCTCATTCCCTTTCCCAGAAACATTCTAACAATCAGTTTTAGGACTTCATGTTATCATATGGTGAGTTAATGGAGAATTCCCTTGAGATTTCCTATTGAAGATGTCCAGTTTAGTAAAAAATATGCAAGTGTCTGACAGAGCTAAAAGTGACTCTCCAGGTTAGTTAATTACTATGCTTCTCCCACTGGATATCTCAGACTACTGCACTATTATACAGAGAACAATAGCCTTAACAGATCTGTTCCCAGTTCTTTGATGAGCGTCCCCAGAACTGAGAAAAAGCAGATTATTTCCTGTAAGTGATGTGAGCCATCAACGCTGCAGCTCTCAAAATATTCCCAAATGAAACCACTCAGCAAAAAGAGTGAGGTTGCAAATAACTACTAAACAAGCAAATTCATATTTTTGACTAATAAAGCATCTCTAAGAAAATCCCTTCTAATATGAAACCCGCAATAGTAATAAGCAATAAATGCCTGTTTTTAAATCAGCCCCAATTCACATGTGAGATGGCAAATATCCAGACAGGAAAACTATCTGAAAAACCTACATAATAGACCCTCAAAACAGAGCGGAATTAATTCCTTTGTTTTAAGTGACTCTCTCTAAGCTCCGATTTTCACGATACTGTTTCTGATCTAATTAAATGAGAAATCTGCTGCGGCAGGAATCTCACCTAGGTGCTCTAGAGAGAGCTCACACGTCTAGGCAAAACACAGCCACTTGCAGAAGGTAAATAACATTTGCTGTTTTTCCTTCTTAACTACTACTGCATCTGCCGCCTCTCCACCCGTGGAGCCCGACAGCTCCCGGCAGGGTGAGGGAGCAATGGGCAGCGGCGGTGCCAGCGGCAGGGCGGGTGGCGGTGCCCCGCAGCTCCCTCCGGACACCGGCACCCATGCCCTGCCAGGCTCCCAGCCCGCAGCAGAGGCACTGCCGCCCATCGTTCCCCACGGGCCCCTCCCCACAGCGCCCCTGGCCCGGCTCCGGCGCCTCTCCTTCTCCTGCCGGGCCGGGGACAGCGCGGAGCCGCCCCGCCGCACCGCCCCGCCCGGCACCGCTCCGGCGCGCAGCGCGCAGGCGCGGGGCCGCCCCTTCCCCACGCACACCGGCGGAAGCCGCCGAGCGCGGCCGCCTGTGCCCCGTCTGCCGAGAGCGCCCGAGCCCCGCGTGTCCCCGCTCCCGCATTCCCCCACCCCGTGCGGAAGGGATGGCGGGGGCGAGCGCGGCCCTGCTTGCGGGGCTGCTGGGGAGGCTGGCGCTGGTGCTGTACGGGCTGCACCAGGACCGCACCATGAGGGTGCGCTACACCGACGTCGACTACCGGGTGTTCACGGACGCGGCGCGGCTGGTGACCGAGGGGCGCTCGCCCTACCGGCGGGCCACCTACCGCTACACGCCGCTCCTGGCCTGGCTGCTGACGCCCAACGTGTTCCTCGCCGAGGCCTTCGGGAAGCTGCTCTTCGTGGCCGGGGACCTGGCGGCTGCTGTCGTCGCTTACCGGGCCCTGCGGCGCCGGGGAGCCGCCGCCGGCCGCGCCTGTGGGTGCTGCGCCGCCGCCTGGCTCCTCAACCCCCTGCCCATGGCCGTGTCCAGCCGGGGCAACGCGGAGGCGCTGGTGGCGCTGCTGGTGCTCGCCACCCTGTATTGGGTGGAGGCGGGCAGCGTGGGCAAGGCCGCCGTGTGCTACGGGCTGGCCGTGCACATGAAAATATATCCCCTGACCTACGTGCTGCCCATAGCGCTCCGCCTGCGCACCAGGCCGGGCCGCGGGGAAGGGGCGCTGCGTGCGCGGGGTGACAGAACGGCTAAGTTCACGTTTATGGCGCGCCTCTGGCACCTTTTTGTAAAGATGCTGAACCGCGACGTGCTACTCTTTGGAACAGTTGCCGGATCAGTGCTGGCTGCCTTGACTGTGGCATTTTATCGCCTCTATGGCTGGGAGTTTTTGGAGCACGCCTACCTCTATCACCTGACTAGGAGGGATATCCGTCATAACTTCTCTCCCTATTTCTACATGTTGTACTTGACTGCAGAGAGCAAATGGAGTTTTGCCCTTGGGCTCGCAGCTTTCCTACCCCAGCTGCTTTTGCTCTTGGTTGTTTCCATAGCATTCTACAGAGACCTTGCCTTCAGTTGTTTCCTACACACCGCTATTTTTGTGACCTTTAACAAAGTATGCACATCCCAGTACTTTGTCTGGTATCTCTGCCTTTTGCCCCTCGTAATGCCTAGTATTAAGATGTCCTGGCGTAGGGGCGTGCTGCTTCTCTTTCTGTGGTTCATCGGACAAGGCCTGTGGCTTACTCCTGCATTCTTTCTGGAGTTCAAAGGATATAACACTTATTTATTTATATGGTTAGCAGGCTTGCTTTTCCTTTTAATTAATAGCCTCATAATTGTTCAGATTATTACACATTATCAAAAAGAAGCACAAGTTGCAAAAAAACTGAAGCAACGGTAATAAATGGACCAAAATCCAGAAACAGCCGTACTGTCTTTGGTAATGCATCACATATCACCAGCACTTCATCTAGCAAAAGTGAATGTAAGTTGTACTAAAGCACATTGTGTGTAGATGTTACTGTTTCAGGGCCATGAGGGCACTGATTGGCCTCAGTTACCTTGAGCAGCCCAAGTCCTGCCCTGAGCAGTGTCAGCAGGTGTACCTCTCTGCTGTGTGGGTCTTGAAACTGCGTTGCAGCCTTCTCTCCAACACTGCCTCCAGCTCTGTCCTCCCGCTCCTGACTAGAATCCCTGGAAGTGTCCTGGACCAGTTCACCACTTAACCATCTTTGGGGCTCTGGTGAATGGGCTCTACCCATCTGCACTGTCTTCCCCTGCCGCCTCCAGAGACAGTGGGGCTGTGCCCTGCTCTTTGACCCCTGTGCTGGGGCCACTCTCAGTTCCTGCTCATTCTCCCTTACGGAGTAGCTCTGGCACCTTTTTTCTCGTTCTCAGTGTAAGCCTGTTGAGGACCTTAGCCTTTCTCTAGAATAACACAGAAGATAATATAGGTGGAATTTGTTTATAAAATTGGAGTTTGACAGTTTTGTACATTCCAGTAGGTCAGTGGGGTGTTTGGCAAGACAATCACTCAACATTTACAGTGGGGTTTAATTTTTTTTTTTGTTTCCACAGTAACATTTTAGCTATGCACTGTTTGTGGCCTGTATCTGGTCTTTATGTCATTAACTCTTTGAGGCTTTTAATTTATTTTAGAATTCAGATATGCTACTCTCACTTATTTTTGCACATTCTGTTCTGTTTGAATTTTTGAATAGATTTATTTCCCATGCCGTGGAGGAAGATTTTCCCGTATACCTGTCTTGGATCACAGAAATGTATAAAGCTTATATATTTGTTTCTTCCTGCCAGGTTCCAGAAAAGAGGCCACTGCCTTAAATTTCAGTTAATGTATGGTTATTGTGGGTGTTTACAGTAGCAAATGCAGAATTAAAGTAAACTTAGAATGGCACCTGTGTCCCAAAAGCACTTGAGTTTATACCAAAACAGTAATTGGAAATGTTGCTTCTCAGTGATTCTGTTTCTCTGCTATTAAGAAGAAATGAAAAAATGAAAGGAGTTGAGGAAATTGAGCAGTTGCCAGAAGAAAAGGGAAGTTTTGAAAGCGGAAACTCTACAACTTGTCAAAACACATTTCCTGCCAAGACACAGGAAGATTTGGAATTGAGTGCCAGGTAATAGTGATAGGAGAGCAGAGCCATTTTGGAATGGTTCTGGAACATTCCACAAGACATCTGATGTACGCAGCTTTTGACAGAGGTGGAAACTGACAATGTATTTTAATAAAATCTGGTTTAAATAGGCATATGCCAAATAGAAGAAATTTCATATTTGCCTCATCTTTTAGTTACATCCAATGTGAAATTGAAACCTCTACTTTGTAACATAGAGCCTGGCTTCAAGGCAAAATAACTTCAACTACTTGGTGGAATTCTCGGTGATGTCACTGGGAAAGGGTGTGGCCAAGTGGATTTGCCTTGCTGCCTCTGAACCCTGGTGGTCTCCTGAGGCAGCCCTCTTCCTCAGGACTGCACTGACTTCCAGCTGCCTCACTTGCAGGATTTCCTTTCCTGGTTGTAGTGCTGTCTTGTAAGATGGAATTACAGTATTTTAATCAGTGAACTTTTTCCATTGCTTCTCAGCCCTACTGAGGTGGTTACATGAAAGGAGAGGAATCCCCTGAGCCCCCACAGCCCAGAGCCAAAGGGCATGTTATCAGGAGGTATGACCATGTCCTTATACCACTCTGGCCCAATTTAGACATTCTGATGTGTTAAAAGGACGATTTCCCTGTGATTTCCATGGTCAGAGTATTGAGGGGTGTTTCTGCTCCCCCACTGCAAAGCTTTTTTCTGCCATCACTTGCCTTCAAGCTGTGAAAATCCCGACAGCCTCTTTGTAAATCCAGAAGTTGGATAAGGCAATGGATATTCTTTAAACTGTCTTGGATTTTTGGGGCAGACATGGCACTGATTTCTTTCTTTGTCTGGGATGAAGTTTTATAGCACCAGCCTGTCTACATCTTCCACTAGAGATGTATCAGTCAATCATAAACATAAGCATAAGCCACTTGCACACAGTTTTATATTAATCAGCAAGACATTTTGTGTGTGCTGTGAGTGTGTGAACCAAAATCATCCCATGTGGCTTTATTCTCCAAGGCAGAGTTGGATATACCCAGCTTCAGAAGAAGACTGAAGAGGCTCTTCTGTGCAATACTTCTGCTCACCCCATCCTGATGTCCAGGCAATGGCTCATATCATCATTTTCAGCTGATATTCCATTATCTGTTACACATTTTTCTGTTGCAAAAAGTGTGTTTTCTTCCCCCAGAGCAATGTTCTGTATCACTTTAACAGACCTACTTATGCTGTTTGCAGACATTTCCACACCTCTTTTTTTCCTTTCCTGTTGGCAAAGGAACCAAATGCAAGCCAAAAGGCATTTCTAACCTCAAAAACCTTATACAAAAACAAGCATGATAAATTCCTGTATTCATGACAGAATTGTTTTTTTAGGTAAGTAATTTCCTTATGAAAAACATATTATTGACTTGTTAATAATTAATACATAATTTTGAGAAGACTAAATTTCAGCAATTCTGCATCATTTTTCAGAATACAAATTCTGAAGCAGCAACAGGAGCTGAAGGGTACCTTCCCTATGCAGGTCAGTACCAGTCCTGCAGTGATGATTTGAGAAAGCCATGCATAAACAAGTTATAAAAAGGCTTTTAGAAAAACCTAGATTTACAGTCATCATTTTAATAATCCAGGATGAGTCCCTCTTTTTACAGTTGTTTTCTAAATCACCCAAATGTGTTTGTGATTCAGAAGTAATTCCAGTGACTCATAAAAAGCTGGATAAGAGAAATAAACTGAGGAGACAAACCAAAAGATAATTCAGAGTTTAGGTCTTGCAAATTGCTTTAAAGAAACTATTCCATAGTGTAATGGAATTTAATTACTTTATTCATTAAAAAAGGGTTAAAAGAATTTAATAGAGTACCAAATATGTTATAGTTCTTGAACAAGTTATGATGAATAGTTATAATGCCCTTAAAATTTATCAAACTAATTTCCTATGGAACATTTATTGCTTTTGATGCTGTTCAAAATATTTTGCTTGATAACTTTGTGTCCATTTAGCCTCTGGTGAGTAGGAGCTAAAGTTTCTGAATGTTAG
Source organism: Anomalospiza imberbis (assembly GCF_031753505.1). Lineage (NCBI taxonomy): Eukaryota > Metazoa > Chordata > Aves > Passeriformes > Viduidae > Anomalospiza > Anomalospiza imberbis. The sequence goes on along the minus strand of NC_089683.1, from coordinate 68,019,194 downwards.
TGTTCCTTCCTTACCACGGGTTGCAAAACTGTAATGCAAATTGCTTTGCTTTTAAAAGGTTGAAATGCCCATTGAAGTGTGTCTCATCTGCAGATTTTTTTTTCACATTGCACTGAAAGCAGCCCTTAAGGACAAAGTACAAGAGGTGAAAAAGGGAAAAGAAGAATCAAGAAAAGGCTTGAGTCTTTGTCTTGATTTTTACATTGTAGCCGATTGTCCAAAGATTCATGACTGGATTCTCAGGTGACTTCAGGCAAAGCTCAGCATTTAACAATTATTTTCTTCAAAGTTTATAAATGCAATTATTAAAAAAGCAGGGTAAGCAAAAATATAATAATAACTATTTCATTCCATTTCAGTGTGAGAATGCTGAATTACCATCTATGACACAGTGTACTTGGTCCTTATTAAGTATCTTCTTATGTGTGTGTTACTTTTATTGTATTGACTCCTGTAGTACTGAAGAAAACAATTAGATGTGCTAAACTGAGCTCATCAGTTACCTGTTTCAGAGAAACCATGAGGCTTTTACATTTAACAGCAAGGGGAAACTCCGACATTTTTCATAACATTGTATAGAGAAAGTAAATGTTAAGAGAGTAAATTATGAGCAAATGGATTCCTTTTTTTGTCTGAGAAGAATGAGTCATTTGCTTCAAAAGGGCTGCAGAAATACATAGTGAACACAGGGAACCTCAAAATATATGAGGTATTCCTCATATGTTTGCCAAAGACAGCTGCAGAATGCATGTCCTAGTGGTAGCAGTTTATGGAATAGGATTCCCTGAATTTAGGACAAACCCTTTACTCAGGCTGAAACCAAACCACTCAAGCAATTTTCTTGCTTAAGAGCATATTTATGTGCACTATTCTTACAAGCCCAAACATTTACCTGCATGTACAATAATCAAAAAGAAAAGTCCCAGTCAATACACCTTTGAATAACATTTTTCAGAGCTACCCTCTGTAAAGCAGGTTCCTTAAATATTTCTTATATTTAGCACTCAGAATCTGTAATGTCTCTAAAAATGAATTACAAAAAATTTGATACATATGGAAAATAAAATCCTGTGCTGCAGGGATCTTGAGATGTAATAGACACAAGAACCAACTAATTATGTATTTGAAGGTGTACATTCCACTGGTATCCTGATATTCTTCATTATAAAAATCTGCACTACTCACATTTGTGTAGGAGACTTCTTCCAGTCTTTATGTATGATGAATGAGGTCAGAGAGCTACATTTTGTACTAGTGAAAGTATCAGAAAGATAAAAGTTTCTTTTGATGCAGTACCATTGTTTTGAGGTTTATTTAAATTATATTTTTTATAGAAGACATTTATAAGACATTAATAAATTGATGTAACAAATTCATGCAAATGTTGCATGCATTTTTAATAGCTGGAATATCTCTTTTTCTTTAGTATGGTGAAGAAGACCAAAATTTGTCATTTTTTAATGGTATGGGTTGATACTACTTTGAGCAGAATTTCTCAAGACCCCTTTCTGATACATACTGAGAGGGGTAGGGGCTCCTGCAGAAAAGGTCGTTTACTGGGCTGCTGTCTTCATGTGTAGATAAAGCTTTAGCTGCAGTGTCTCAGTATTCTTAGAGCTTAACTTTCAGACATTAACGATCTCTTCAGATAAAACATTTCATAGCTTGCACATAAAGAAATGACACATAAGAGATCCTCCCTATTTTTCATGGAAATTGGTGGGGAAGCCAGCTAGAACATCTGTGGAAGAAATGTCGAAAAGAAATGTCTGTATCTGATCAGCTACAAAAACAACTTCAGCCTTGGAAATCAGCTGAAATGCAGGCAAATTGAGCAGTAAGCCCATACTGTGAAATTCCCATTATTTATATGAAGGGTATTCGATCAAAAGGAGGATCAAATTTTCCTCCTTTCCCATTTTACAGGAGGAAAATGGGATCTTGATAGCAATTGTCAGGGTGAATATATCTTTCCTTCCTTCACGTTATCATAAGAGGGTCTATAGAATGTTATATGCTACAGTAGCACTTGCGGAGTTGTACAGGTGTGACTTGCATAAGCTATTATTAGGCAATATTGTTGGTGTAGCAAGAGGTTGTTAGTAAGCAGTTACTCTGAAACTGCTTTTTGAAGGTTAACTCAAGTAAAATCTGATTCCTGCTTCACAAGTCAGCAGCTATGTTAATTGAGATGGTACTGTTTGGACAGTAATTTTCCAAAGAAAACTGCACTCTGTGGCCCATATGCTTCCACTCTGTGCAAAAGAACATTAATCCAAATCCCCTGGTGATCTGACAGTCAACATTTTTTTAATCTATCCCATGTCCCTCCTACTGATCCAATAGATTGAATTAGTCAGGAAGCATGCTTAGAAAACAAAGTGGAAAACAAAGTAGGATTATCCTCCCCTTATTTTCCACCCCACATAGTGTGAATATGTTGAACAATTAAGATTACTTTTTAAAAGAACAAAGTCCCATGTGAGCTAGGTGTTAGAGTACTTTGTTAATATGAAGTATTTTACCCAAATGCACCTGAGAAAAAATTGGCTGGTTTGGCTACATGGACTTTTGTCAAATGATGATAAAGCTACTGAAAATTTATGTCAGCTTCAATGTTAGCACTATGTTGTCATATCTTTCTGAGATATATGTGTGTGTGCAAAACAGGGTAACTAAAAATAGCAATGCTTGTAATGCTTGTAAATTCTAGTTTCAAGCTTTCCTTATCAAAGACTTTGGAGGACACATACAGCCATATACTCACTAAAAAGAGAACAAATGCTGTATCAGAGAGAATTAATAATTAATTAATTGCTAATTATGTAGTTCCCACAGCTGACACCTTCGTGAAGAAAGTAGCACTTTTTTAATATGCAGTCTGGAAATTCACATGAATAACAAGTACTTCACCTTAAAACTGTCAGATGTATTTGAAAATAGATTTTAATTACCATTAGCACTTCCAAGTTTAGTGCTGGCATCAGCCAGCTTGTTAATTCCAGCACTATAGGAACTGAAGTCATAACCAATTTTCCTTCATGCTCTAATAAACTGGCTGATTAAGTATAAGAAAGTTTGTTGTTCAAGGTTAACCAAATGTTGTTTGTTCACTGGAAAGAAATACTGCATGGCCAGGACCAACATTTACATATGCTGGATGGAGCAAAGTGATCAAGAAACAAGGGCAAAAAGTGAGGCCCCAGAGGCCTTGCCTGTTGTCTTGCCTCTGCCACTAATTTATCATTAAGAAGTGATTGCAGCTTGCGGAGCTGTTTGCCTTTGCCAGTTGTGATGGCTTGATACATTCAATTGACACCTTATTTGAGCCACAATGTCTCCTCATCTATTTCTGTAACACACTGCTATAAGTGATTGCAGTCTTGTTTGAAACAATTATGAGTCTGACTGGCAATAAACTGTAAACACTTAACTAAAGACATTCTGATTACAAAATCGTTGTTTTTTTTTTTTTTTTGCATATATTTAAACATTTTTTGTGGGATATGTTAGGCTCTCATGTGCATTCCAGCATTGCATTTTTAGAAGAGGGTGAATTACTGTTGAAACTAAATGAAAGTCTGGAAGCGGATAATAGAATTCATCGTAAAAAGCTAGACAATTTAGGAAAATAATTTAGAAAAATTATAGTGAGCTGATACCATAATTAAATAAGATTTTATTATTACTGGTCTGCTTAGATTGCATTGAAAATTTATATTGAAAATGTATTGGGAAAATGAAACAGCAGACAACTGCAGCTGGTATAAATAGCTTCCTCAGATGTGACAGATAATGGCTCAGGAAATGTTTCTGTATATCCATAAAAAATATATATTATGCTGTTATCCAAGAAAACAGTTACGAGTTGTGCAGCACTATGAAGGCGAATTACAATTCTGCATTCATATACCTGGATCTTTCTCCAAAGTTTTGTTAAAAGAAGCACAAACTACCAAATTGAAATCTGGACCAGATGTGCTGTGCCAGAAGCAGTTACAGGGAGCTCTACATTTGCATCAGCCTTGTAGGCTTCCTGAACAAGTGCTTGCTGAGAGCTGGAGGCCATATCAGTGGTGGGAATGCACAAATGCAAATTTCCCCATAGCATGCCCAGAAGTGATTTCTCTGCAATCTTAAGGTACTCAGATATTGCCTTGATCTATACTATATCACTGTATGTATCTCCTCATAAATCTGTGCATATCTTAAAGATATATATATATAGATATACACCCTGTATAACTATATATATCCTCATCTGTAACACTGCAGCAGCAAGTTCAGGGTCTTTGTGCCCACCCTGACTGGGTAAACATCTGCTAAGGATATAGGAAGAGGCCCCTTTTGGTTTACAGGGACATGTCAGTCAGGCCTGAGAGTGGAGGGGTAGATTTGTGTGGATTGAACTCCCTCTAGAAGGAAGGAGGGAAGTTCTTAGCTCTCCCCAAAAGACAATTTGGCCTTTGCAGATTATTACGAAAGAAAATGGGGAATAAATCTTCTCCTAATGTTGGAGACACAGGACACAGGGTGCTAAGTTGCATGGCTGTGGAACAATTGATGCAAATACATAGAAAAATATCTCAGGGGCTATTAAATACTAAAACCATATTCTTTGGTCTTGGGAATTGAACAAGCTGCAAATCATGGTGAACTAGGGAAATACTTCTAGGCAAATCTCACCTCTGTCTGGTTTTCCTCTGTTGCTGGCCATATTTGGAGAAGGATACTGCTCTGATCCATGATGGTTGTTCATAGATTCTTAACCACACAAGTGTCCCTAGCAGAGCACTCCCATCACCAAATGTGCTCCATTACTTGGCTAGGTCCTTTATCTGACACACCAAGCTGTGTCAGATAGACCCTCAGTTCTGGGCCTGGGTCTCTGCTTGCTCTTTTCTTCCAGAGAAGATGCTACCAGAGTGTGCCAGTAAACCAAAACTGCACCTTGTTTCACTGGTATTTCACACATGACAGCTAGCAGGTCGTAACAGATTGATAGGTGAGAAGGGGAGAAAATGGAAATCAAAGCTGAAAAAAGAGATCTGTTTGATTGAAAAGATGTGTTTTTAGCTGGCCAGGTAATTAAAAAACAGGTAGATTGAGATGACTTATTAGGCCAGGTTAATTCAAGCACACCAAACCCCTGGAGCTTGGCTGCCTTCTCTCCCAAAAGGAAACCACAGCTTTTATGGGACTTCACATGTTTTTGATGCGGAGAAAAGAAAGTTTGGGAGTGTGATGGAGAAACAGATAAATTGGCACAGCTCCAGCTACCTGTACTAATGATGACTTGTGTAATTGCAAAATAAAATTAAGATCCAACCGTTAGCTGAAATTGTCTTCTGTTTTAGCAATAGTTTACCTTTAGCTCTGGAATGATATATACTGCTGTCTAGGATGATTAGCTTAGCCTGTAGTTTTGGCTGAAGAAAATAAGTGATTTTTTGTCAGAAAGTAAACCGTTTCTACAGATTACTGCAGTTGACAAGGTATACAGTTAAAGAGTTTGGCAGATTTGCCATCTAAAACATTATTTAAGTAAAGAGGGGAAAGCAGCATTCCAAGCATAGCCAATGATGCCTGGCCTGGATTGACCTATGCTGAGAAATTGTTTTATCTCAGGAATTCAGGCCAGGCTGAAAACAGCTCTTGTGCTGGAGAGACCGGAGGTCTGGTCACACCTGGGCTTGTGGCAGCTGTCTTTGGTAGGTCCAGGCTCCTCAGAGACATTTCCTCCAGGTGTTCTTCATGTGCCTTGTTGCACTCCTTCCCTCCAGCATGGCATCTGCTGGCTCACAGGGAAAGCAGCAGTCACATTAGCCTCCTCCTCCCCATCACTTCCCTGTGAGAGCAGCCAGACATGCCGTTGAAAAGTGACTTTGGGCAAAAGGAATTTGCGCGTGTTCCCAGTGTTTTCAATGTAACAGTTAAAAGAAACTTCACTGTATGTGGTATAGCTCAAACTGCTCATGTATTACCTGCGTCACCACAGCCACTAAGGCAATTCTTTGCTGTGACAGAGCTCCCATCTAAGTCCTTTGTCTTATATTTGATGACTCTGTGTAGATGTGGTCCTGAGGTCTTTGAACCTGGTGGCAAATTTTAGCCCAGTGCAAAAGATTGCCTTCTAGTTCTCTGTCATTTGTTGGTTCTGATTTTACAGTGATACCCTGAGAATTCAAAGAAAGCTGTTGAACACTTCCTTGCAATCTGGAATAGATTACTGTTGGGAAAGTTTCTGCTTTTGTCTAAACCAGATTTGTTTGTTTCATTATTCTCACAATAGCATATTTTCTGTCATTTGCCTGCAGGCAGGCTTCCTCTTGACAGAGACTGTGTGCCGCACTGGACTCTTTCATCACAATGGGAGCAGAGATTGTTCTGCACTTCTGAGAGCCACCTCGACCTGTTTTTTACATTGATGTTAGAAGCCCAGCAAGAGACATCAAAGGTAAATGTTGCTTCAAGATGTTTGGAAATGCCTTCTTTAAAGCCACTAGTTAACAATGAGATTTGCTGCACTTTTTTCTCCTTGCTTCACACTCACAAACTTTTGTCTTTGCCTATGCCTATGCAGAAAGTTTTCTTACAGATGCATTACAGACAATTTAGAGTTCATGCAAAAATATGTTTTTGTTACAATTCATCAAGGCTAAAACCATATTAATTTAGCAGTATGGAAAATTACAATTTTATCTTTATTGTTGATTAGTAGCTGTCATTCTGTCTAAATAGGAGGTGTCAGCTGGGGACTTAGCTGCTTGAAATTTGAGCATTACTTGGACTTAAATTAAAGTATATTTTCAAAAACTGACAAAATTACTAAAACTAACAAAATTACTTCGCATCAAGCTAAGGTGCTAGAATTATTTCCAGTGCTCTGACTGCAGGCCAAATCAAAACACTTTACAAAGGGATCATGATGCATTAGTGACTGAATCTGCATAGTGTTTAGCAGCTTAAAGGTCAAATATATTCACGAGAACATATAATCTTATGTGTGTTTGGTGAATGAACAAGAAAAAGGTATCTGTTATAGGAGGATCAGAATATTGAAAAAAAAATGACATGCTTTTACATGGGTATTCCAGATGTTATTCCAATGACAGATGTCTGCAAAGCAGTTTCAAGAACACTCATGTAAACTAAAGGATATACTTCAACCATCAGAATTTAAATAGGTACTGTGCAGCCATATGGCATAACTGTTTTCAAAACAAATGCATTTTTTTTTTCTTTTCTGGGAGACCAGATGGCAAAGAGTTTAGTATCTAGAAGCTGTCACACCTAGATCATCAGTATCAGTCAGTTGCATGGGAGAGCAGATAATTTTAATATGGTAGCTTTTCAGTAGTTTATACAAATAATGTGTACATTTATTTCCCAAATAAACACAAAAATATATAGTAAGATTCTTGTGATAAATTAAACATGTTTTTTACACAGTCTTGACAAGTCACAGTTTGATGCCCCAGAAATGTGAACTATCCCTTTTCACAAGAAATGATCCTTCTATCTTCAAGGACTTACCAGTAACATGTGTAATGTGCAAACTGTCCTGAGACCTGGAAGAACCCAGACTCTAGCACTGCTCACCAAACACCTTCCAAAAGCGTTATAGCCACTAAAATTCCTTTTATGTTGCTAGAGCAGATGAGAAAAAATTGTAGGTTATCACCCAAAACAGATGATAAATGCTGTATTTGTGGTTTGTCTCCTACTGAAGGCTACAGAAAAAGCTGCTGGAACAGAAATTCCGTGACAAGGTGAGAGCAGACCTCAGTGAAGCTGTTAAAGCATGCTATCATTTGTAATTTAGTTCAGAGCAGTAGGAAGAGAGTTCCCCCAGCTGTCACCACTCTACTGTGTGCTGGTTTGCATCACAGAGTGCAAATACACTGGAGCTTTGTCAGGATTTTTTGCCATGTCTCAGTGTGAAGGGGAACTTCATTCCTCCCAGTAGCAGGAACATGACTGTTCAATATAGACCAATTGCAACTGGGTCAAGAAAACTCTAATGGTTACATTTTGACAAATTTGTGTTTCCAGTTGAATATCCACTACCAGAAAAATTAGGCAGAAAATATGGCTGAGCCTTGAGATTTTCATCAATTAAAAAACAAAACAAAACAAACATGAAATCAATAGTAGACACAGTAATTCTGACAATCATTAGTCAAAATCTCAATTCCTTTTTTTTCCCTCTTGAAACAAAGTATATTTTCTGATGTTTCCATTTCAGTTTTGTATTAGGCTTTCCTGGATTGGCCACTTGACATGAGCAAAAATTATTCAAGAAAAAAGAAAGAAAAACATCCAACACAGAAAGCAAAAGCATAAAATCTTTTTTGAAAGCCTTTTTTTTTCTGGATTAAAACAAAAACATCTGATCCAATCTGCTCCTGACAATCTTCTGGCAAGCTGCTACATTTCATTTAATTTAATTACAGAGTTACTTTTTGTTAACATATTGGAAAAGTTTCATTACTTTCCATTAGGGTGTTCTACCTAAAATGCACACAGGTAGTAAATAGTAGCTTGTCACAAGAACTGGGGATGGAGCAACATCTTATTAGTCCCTGACTCTCCTTTCTGTTTGCAGTGGAACAGTGGTCATGTCACTGCTTCTGTTGCCAGTTGGCCACAGAACTACAAAAGCTAACAAGGGATTGAGGTTCCCATCTGAAAAAGCCCACTGAATACACTGTTATTGCCAGAATAAATTTGATTACAAGTATTACAACTAACCAGAATACAGAGAAAAATAAACAAACCTGTGATATGGCAAAACCATAATTTGAGCCTTTTTATTCAGCAGCCATTTAGAAAGAGAAAGAATAATCAAGTGCCTCTGAGGAGGAGTTTTACCAATTCCTTGTTTTCACTTTTATTTTTACTTCATCCACTAAAATATATTCTTATTCATTCTAAAAGGTCCTTCATCTTTTCAGTTTTGTTGTGTTCCCCATTATATCCCATAATTTTATTTTCTGATGGTCTATTTATAAAGTTAATCAAACAGACACAAATAGTTACTGTAGATAATGCAGTTGAACTTCATTTTAAAAACTGCAGGAAATTATAATAGCATTGTAGTGCACCAGAGTGCACTACATTCACTGCTGCTCTGTATTGCTGCTTTTCTGAAAACATACTTATTATCCCCAAGTCCATCTTAAAATATCGTATCTATTAATTGTACATGGGTTTATGTCACACTGGCCATTAACCTGTAAATTCAGCCTTGGACTTGGACTAAGCTCTACATCTAAATTAATCATCTTCAGGCCTCAGCAACCATTCTGCTTCCTTTAAGTCATATCACTTATTGCTAAACTTCCATACTACCTACAGAATTTTATCCAAGAATTGTTCAATAGTCTGAATTGTGGCTAAAAGATATGATGCTTGTAAAAACATTTTTCTGGCCTTACAAAGACATTTAAACACCACAAGAAATATTTGGTGTGTTTACCATACAGTCATTCAATGAAAGCCTCATATTCTAATCTTTTGATGTAGATATTCTGTAGAAAGTAGAAATACTCTTCAACATGTTGGACACAAATGATGGGTTACATCATGAGAGGAACCCTTTTTGCTTGGAAAGGAGCCAGGTTCATCTGTGGACAAGATCTCTGTCTGTGGAACAAAGTCTGAGGGCACAAATGTCTACATGGCCATTTTCTCTGAGTGCACCCAAGGCTGCTATGCACAGAATAGGCACACAGTGCATTAAAGCTCATAGCTGATGTCTGAAATGTTGCAAGACAATTGAGTCAAGCTGAGCAACTTCACAGCCATTTCCATACAATTCTTCTCTGAAAAATTCAAACCTCTTCTTCAATACAGAAAAAGAAACAAGCTTTCCTTGATGGGAAAAGAAAAACATTTGTCTAAAGAATTCTTTGTAATGAGTTCATTTCAATCAAGATAATCTCAAACTACAGCCAAATCTGTCCATTGCATGAGGATGATATCTGTCTGTGAATGACCAAGTTACATTTGTGCAGGACTGTTGGGCCTGTAAGACACAGCAGTCTTACACGTGTCCTAACAGCCCTTCTGGGCATGTTTCTATCAAGGCAGCAAAGTTCAGATGCCACTGCAATTCCCATGGCTTAGTCTTTACACCTGCACTAAGGGATATTTTTTTCTCCATTTTCCACGTAGGTCAAATCAGGAGACAGCAGAAATTTTAACTGCAACAAGCTCAGCTTTCTGTTCACCTCAGGACCTGAAACCCCACAAGTGGGCAGGTGGTGTTGGGGCAAAGGTGAAGCTGTCAGGTCAACTGGGACCTGAAAGATCATGAAAGCTACAAATCTGCTGAGCATCACTGGCAGCTATTTTAACTGAACAAGGCAAGCAGAGAACTGGGAGTTATTTTTAACACAGCCCAGTGCAAATTGGGTGACACTGACCACAGTGACTCATGCAGCCCTGGAGGTTTCTCACCTACAGCCCAGGAGTTTGGGAAGACTCCAAAACTCAGTACGTTTGCACCAATATTAGGGGCCACTTCTGTGTTAAACATGCAGAAACCATAATATTGCTTTTCTCTGAATTGGAACTTTGCCCCTCAAATACTGTTTAAGAATGACCACCAATCTCTGTCTCTTTCTTCATGAGAAATAACAGGGGTAAGACTGCTGAGCGACTGACTGTCTTTCTTGGTTCTGTCCAATTAAAATCTCATTTGCAGTACTTTTATTATTAGATTTTTTCCCACTTTATGTAGGTTTGGAGGGTATTAGAGTGCTCAAGTGAAATATTAGAAGAGAAATCTGAACATACCTTTCAGTGAAGAGTACAGATGCATTATTCATTCAAATTTATCAAATTAGCCAATAAAATTACAATCTTTTACAGGAATTAAATATATGGTCAAGAGTGTTTGTAAATTAGCAACCATTTGTCCTTATTCTTCAGTGCACTGTGCAATATTCTGCATAAAATTAGATCCAGCCATTTGATTTACTTTATAAAATGGCCTAAAGGAGACAAATTTTACAAGGCTTTCCCATAATTTTTGATTCAATCAGAGGGGAAAGCATTATTTTTAGAGTATATAATATCTATTTCATATGTATCTACTGCTCTGGTTGGGTCTGACGAGAAAAGATCTCTATAAATCAACAATACAAGAGTGACATTTAGAAACAGCAAATCTGAAAGAGAAATATGTTGCTGATCTATTAAGGAACGATAGTAGCTGCCAGCTCCTACAAAAACTGGAAAGTTGCCACTCCACATGCTTCGTATCATACCAGCATTGAAACAACCTTTATTGCTGTTAGAAAGATCATTGAAAGTGTCTCTTCTGTGTGGACTTGACTGTGCGTGAGACCAATAACAGCAACCATGAGACCATACTCTTTAAATCCTTTGGAAATTCAAAACAGATATCAAAGATAAAAGCTGAAAGAAATTAACAAATCATATAGGTGAAGCTCACAGAAATAAAGTAGAAAGGCAGTCCTGACCCAGGTAGCAATATTTCCATAATGAACAAGCTGCTTGAGTCTTTGTATGCCCATGCCTTAATCTGGCATGGGAATAACTCTTCTTTTGAGTTAACTGTGCATTCAAACTACAAAAGATAGTTACAGCTTTGTCATGATGCAGTGATCTTCTCAAATTGAACAATATCCTTTGAGCATTTGGGAAATATCTGATTCGTATTTATCATATTAGACTTCCTTATGTGCATGGAAAACTCGACTCCAAATTTAAGATGTCCATGTACAGCAAAATTAAACAGGGAGTAAAATAATCTCCATCACTACTATCCCCCTCCCTTTTTCTGTTCCCCATGGTGCTTGTGAAAATGACTCAAAGCCAAATATTTCTGTGGGCTTTGCTGGTGATCAGACTGTATCTAAGAATCCAAGCTTGGCAGCTGCTTATGGTGCCATCCCTTCATTTGCTCTCTTGGCAATCTGCTCTGCCTTGTAACATCCTGTGGAAGAAAGGAGGAAGGAAATGAGAAATTACTCATGACTGTGGGCTAGAAAAGCAATAGCAATCATGAAGTTCTTTTGCATGATTGATCTATTAGACACTTCTGTTAGCAGATTTCACTTATGGAAAGTCTGCTCGGGTCAGAACTTCTCCCAGCCCATCTTGTGAAACTCTTCTGAAGGCAAAAAGGGTGCAGAGATGTAATTCTGCTCAGAGAGGAGAATTCTTTCTTGACTGTGAGCGATTTTTCCTACCTCTCCTAGTCCTCATACTACTGAAATGTTTGTTGAAAAATAATTTTACCCTGAGGTTACACAGATCTTGTTCACCACATTTTCATTCTCATTTGTCACAATGTGATTCTCTTTGATAACAAATGCAGAGGTTTTGATTCTAGAGTGAAACCAGAAGAAAATATATGTCTCAAGAGATGTTTGGAATGTTGTGGGGGAGCAGGAAGAAAGGCAAGATAGTGAGAGTGACCATTAATGCTGTCTGAGTATAGTCATTGACATTGAAACCAGAGCAGTTTCTTGGATTTCAGATTTTGAAAGAAATACCTTGGCTTTGTTTGTGGAGGCGAAGAAGTGGGGGGAGAAGGGGGCATGCCTGCTCTCACTATAGAACACTGATTGCATCCTGTCTCCTGCTGCTCCTAACCTCACACTAACCACTCAGTCTTCTGCTCTCCCCAGTGAAATCCCCTCAAAAGATTTTGTTGAAAGGCTCCCTATCGTTTCTTGTTGTTCTTGATGTAATTTCTTCCATGCCATACCCTGTTCTGGCACTGGGATGCGTGGTGCCAGGACATTTTTTTGTTATCAGGGGGACACAGTCTTATGAAATCTCATGCCACTATAATACTGTCTATTTTTAGCTCTGCTATATAAGAAAAGCACAGAGGAGTTGGTGCTGTCACTTCTCTGAGATTCATGCTTGGTCACCAGTTTAACAACTTTATTTTTACCTACCCAGGGGATCACATGAAATCATGATAAAATCATTTTTCCTTCTTCTCTTTCTTTTACTTACTCTGAGATCTGTGTGCTGCAACAGATGTATGAGGAGGAGAGGAGAGGAGAGGAGAGGAGAGGAGAGGAGAGGAGAGGAGAGGAGAGGAGAGGAGAGGAGAGGAGAGGAGAGGAGAGGAGAGGAGAGGAGAGGAGAGGAGAGGAGAGGAGAGGAGAGGAGAGGAGAGGAGAGGAGAGGAGAGGAGAGGAGAGGAGAGGAGAGGAGAGGAGAGGAGAGGAGAGGAGAGGAGAGGAGAGGAGAGGAGAGGAGAGGAGAGGAGAGGAGAGGAGAGGAGAGGAGAGGAGAGGAGAGGAGAGGTATGTGCCAAAGGACAAAGCTTCATGGACATTGCTCTACACAGTACTCCTAATCCTCAGCTGTCCAAGTGCCCTTCCACCTCTCAGTGCTAGTTGTAGATCTGCCATGAAGTTCATTTTTAGAGGAACCATGCCAAATTTCCTCTTTTCATGGAGGCTGCCATGGCTTTGTTTGATACACTGGCAATGTAAAGGGCCTTTGAAGTGTGTGTGAGTATAAATGACACCCTTTAAGGCCCCTCTACACTGTATAAAGGAGTTTAAGTGTAAATTAGAAACAGACGTTTCAAACTGTTTTCAAACAGATACAGCCTCACCTGCAGTAATGGCGTGTGAAAAATCCTTGCACTTATGTTTATTACTTAGATTTGAAGTAGTAGAAAAATTATAAAATTATAAAGTGGGGAAGTTATGTTTCTTCAATGCTTAATAATTTACAGAATGACAAGCTTACTGATATTCAAGGAAGCTTCTTGCTGATAATACTTCAGGCTACCTACCTTTGTGTCCTCCAGACCTTTTTTTGGTTAATGTGGGGTCAACTTCTAAGCAAGGTTCTTTGCTGCAGGCACAAATTCTTCTGGAAATGAGTGCTTCATTTCCTGGATGAGAAGACAAGCCAGATAATGCTACAAAGGAGCCATCTAAAATCCTGGACCTATATAGCCTCTGCCACATGAAGTCAGGACTTACTTTCCATCCTCAGCAGCATCACCATCCCTTCCTCACACATCCCCAGCAAACAGCCTAGCAAAGCTGCCTGTTCCTCTGAGGAACAGCCACAATTCCCCAGCAGTGTAGCCTCAGCATCACTGCCCTGCTGGGATGCTCAGCAGTATGGTGCTGCTGCCCCTGTGGCATTTCTGAGCATGTTTGTCTGTGTGTTGACCTTGGTAATTTTTCCATGGATGCCTCTGGCATGCTGCTGCTCCCCACCAGGAAGGGACTGTCCTCACTGAGGTATTATCTGAAAATTGTCTGAGTTGTTAGTCTGACTCCATTCCTGTTTAGTGGAAAATCTTACTTACCTTCCAGGACAGAAAGATACTTTTTAAAAGAGTCTTTCTATCTACAAGATTCTTTTTATTCATGTCAAGTGGCTGTGGTTCACATTTACTCTGTCCCCAGCTCAAAGACAACTAACTGTTGTCAGTATTTTGGCTTAGATGTTTTGCTCTGGTTCAGATGGATCCTGCCTTTTTTTCCTCAGAGTTCATCTTTTAATCTTCTCATCTAGTATTCTGGTCTTCCTGTGCGTGGAAATAAAATTTCAGATAAAAGTAATTGGGGTTTCAGCTAATGCTTTTTCAGAGTAATCTGAAAACTCCTGAAAATTTCTGAAGATATTCTTCTAAAACCTCTCTGCATTTTTACCAAAATAGTTTGCTTTGCAATGTCTTTATAGGCTTTGTCTGTCACCAAATCCTTCTGCTTATTTGGTTCAGCAGCTCTGGCCTCAAAATGCTGTACTTGACTTGAAATCCATGCGCTCTATGTACAAGTCAAACAGTCAGACATACAGCACCTTCCCCAGTAATCTAAATAGCTGTAAAAACTGGAAGTGGTTTTACACCCACACAGTTCCACTGAATATTCTTAGCTCACCCTGTATCCTCGATAGAACTAGGTTTGAGGCCAACATTTGGAAGCAGTGTGGTAATCCAGGAGATTTTGAAATTCCATTTTTGCAGTAAACACAAATCCCATCGGCTCCTTAATTCCTAAACTGTTTTTGAACTAGCTTGAAGTCTCCCAGGCCATCTGTTGGGCAGCTCCTCTGGTTCCCAATGTGCATCACTGTCTAGAGATCCCAATCTGTTCCAGAGCTGTGCAGGAAAAAGCTTATACACTGTAGTCATCTGTCTTGTCTAATGTAGGAGGCCAGATACAGGTAGGAAAGTAAACATCCTTTCTGAGCCAACAGAACTAGAGATGTCTTACAGTTTAATTACTGAAATATGTATTTGCTTCAGAAGGAGATTAATGAGGTCATTTTTACTGACTTCATAGAATGGATCCCAAGATATTTCGTTGCATAGTGGAATTTTTGGGTGGTTCCCACTTTTGAGCCATGACATCTTGAGGGGTGTACTTTTTTAATCATGGGTGACAAACCCTTGATTGATGATCTAATTAATTAATTAGATCATCCAGTAGAATGATCTAATTAATTAATGACTTGTCTTTGAACAAATAATTTTTATTGATTGATTTCCAATGGTACCCAGAGGCGTCAGATGAAACTTAGGTAGTAGCCACTTTTTTATTATACTTGCCATGAAAACATTTCCATTTGGATGTTCTCCCAGTCAGAGAAAGGAAGTTATAGAACTTACAGAATAAGTTATAGGAACGTATGTGTGAATTTTCTAGTTTGCCCTGGGGAAAAACAAAACCTCCCTTCTGCCAGTGGCCTGTTTTTTTACTTTTGTATTGTTTTTCACCTAAATGACTGCAGTGAGTTCAGGGAAGTACACCTACTCCAAAACCAAACATTATTTTGTCTACTAATACATCTACTCACATCTTTCCTGACAGAATAAGGTTAGCTTGCTCCCACTGATCCTAGTTGTTTCATTTTGCTCATCCTTGCACCTATTAGCTGCTGAATATTCTGCCTGGCATTTTGATACCCTAACACTGAAGCAGAAAATAAAGGGGATTAAGTGGTGGGGGGGACAGATTTTCAGCTGTGTCAGTGTTTTTGAGGAAAGCAGCAAGTAAGCCTCCTGACTTAGGTGCTGGGTGGCTTTTATGTGCACCGATTCAGAGATCCCAGAATAGCTGAATTTAGGGAAAAATCTGAGAATGTTTCCAAATAACATTGGCCTTCTTGACCTTTCATGATCTTGCCCTTCTGTCAATATAGAAGTGGGGAATGCAATGCTGTGTTGGAGCTGCAAGGTACCCTAAATTAGATGCTAGAGGAGGGATAAGGTGGCTGGTGATCTCAGCACTCCACATGTTCCACTGGAGGAGTCACTGTCTGGAATGGGCCCAGTCCCAGCACAAGGGACATCCTGGAGGGTTACACTGGGAGTCTATCATCATGTTAACTCTTGGACACAAGGAAGCTCTTTTTCATGAAGGCTTCTTCATGCAGGTTGTTCCTCCAGTGATAAAATTTAAAGTAAACTCATGTAAATAGAAATTGATCAGGCTGCTGAAGATGACGCAAGATTGAAAAATCAATCTGTGCTTCAGCCCTCTTCTTGAGCTTTTCTATCTTCCTTATTCCAAGGTGCTCCTCTGGCCCACAGTCAGAGCTGGCCAGAAAAGCAGGCAGGGTGTCAACACTGGTGGATTCCCCTGCACAGTTACACTCTTACTATATAGTTTTAAATACATGCTGATGGACACAAATCTTTGTCTGAGAGTATTTATTCAATTACATCCTCTTCTTCAGTCCATGAAACAATACAATGTGATGGCTTATGTAGCCTGTGAGCATGACATGGAAGCCATGTCTCTCTCAAAAGAGAAATGCTGAAAAACTGCACAATTCGCCTTTCAAGATTATACAAAACAAAGGGTGTCAGACCTGGTGTCAGACCCCATGCAATGTTTGGTATGTTTACTAGTGATAGACTGATATTTAACACAGTACAAGTAACAAAGTGTCAACAGATAGGAATTGTCGAGCATAAGAAAAACATGAACTGGACCTCCTCAGCATTTTAGAAATACATGTTGCATTATGTCAGTTGGGTGCTTTTATCCCTACCCCATCACTAAGTGAAGTCTTCCTTTTCCTATGCATGATATCTCTAGGAGCAGCCCTCTATTTGTGAGACTTCACTGTGAGGTGAAAGACATTGCTGAAGGAAACCAGCAGACCCTGAACAATGCTGACTGCTTAGCTGCTTGTTTGGAAATGATTTTATGTCTGACATTTGCATGCTTTTCTATTCTGAACAAGAATAAAGGTAATGACAAGAAAAGATTGTCAACATTCAAGTTACATATCTACACAGCAAGACATTGGTGGTGACCAAGGTGGTGACCGTTTTGATAATGCAATCTTATTTGTTATCCTGACACTTGTATTTTAATATTAATCTAGTTTAATTCAGTTAGCCTAACCAATCAACAGGTGGCTTACACCCCCAAAAAGCTGAACCCATGGATCTCTTCAGGTACCTACCCATATTGATGGATTCTTCACCCTCTAGTTTAGACAGGGCAGGATTTGGTTTTCTGTACTACAAGTTAGCATCTGAGATTCTTCAACATGAATCACAAGCATGAAAGCAGAGTACCTGTTAATTACATTAGGAAAAGTCTCTGCTCCCTGTGATTTGATTTCTTACTCCATATGGCAAAACAAACCGCTGCTCAAGCACTGACATGCATCCCCTATCCAAATAAATATAACACATAGGGTGGTGGAGAAGAGAAGGACAAAGAAGGCAAGGAGAAAAGGAAAAGAAAACAAAGGCCTGTTTCAAAGAACTTAATTGTTATTCTCACTGTTGGTATGTTTTGTCTTTGAAGCAGGTGCTTTCTGTAAACTCAGACTGACAGGGACCTGCCTCAGGTTCTGCCTACGTGATGTTCAGCTCTGTCACCTCCATCAAAAGCCTTCCTCATTAGTTTGTTCATCCCCTGTTGGCTCAGTTTGTGGCCACACTGCTGTCAGGGAGGGAGCTGCAGGCATCCTCTAAGAGTTTTTAGGAGTTCAATGCGTTTTTGATCCAAAGAAGACGTGTATGTTATCAGAAGCAGTAATTAGCCTTTTCAGGATCCAAACCATGAGTTTTTATATAAATAATACAATAACAGATAACTCTTTAATGGAGGCCAGTTTCAACACCACCAGTTTTCCTTTGCCTTCTGTGTGTATACCTGTGTTTTTCCTTTTGTCCTGCACATAAACAGGCATTCAGATGTGCATATGCACTGATACTTACCTTCCACGTTGAAACTGAGCCATATCAAAACCTAAAGAATGTTTTAATAGTATGGTTATCCAGATCAGTGCACATTAGAGCATTTTGTGGACTACTCTGAGCTCTCAGCATTGAAGCAACTCCTTCCATTGTGTTACTAATATCACCTTTCCCAAGCAAAATGAGGATTTTATAAATAATATGCAGGTACCATATGCCACTAGAAGGTATTTCATATTATGTTCATAATATGTATGGTATTTAATATATTTCACAATTAAAAAACACGCAACATAATGTGGCTACAATATGCAACTGATCACAATACAGCAAAAATCAAATATTTCTGCAAAAATGGACATTTTCGTCTCCTGCTGGGAGTATGATTATACCTTTTCAATATGTTAATCTGAGTCACACAAATTTGATCTTGCAAAAGGCTTTTAACAATCTTTTCTTCAGTAATTTAGAAATATGCTTTGCTAGTTTTGCTTAGGTTATGCAAAAATAACCAACAGATATTCATTAAAGCTTTTATTTGGAAGGTATTTGTTACAGAGGTTTTTTTAAACTATTTGCTAAAACTGAGACAATATTTGAAGTTTTATCTACTGTCCCAATAGAAGTTTGGGAAAAAAATCTTTCTTCACCTTATGCATCCACTAACTGCTTATATTTTTATCTGCTATTTTCTATCCTAAATCTGTCCATCTGCATCAGCAATTTCCCCTAAAAAACATTGTTTTAATTTTCTTCTCATGTTTTCTAATGGGCTGAATTGTGTGGATGTTCTCCTGCCACTGAATGTTCTGTTCTATTATTTTCTCTTTTGCCATCTTTCTGTGGCCAATTCTCCCTTTACCCTTTCTCTTGTACTATTATGGAGATTTATCTATATACCCTTCTTACACAGCATCAGAATTAGTTATGAGGTGGGGAAAGCAGGGATTCATATGAAAGGGAAGCAGAGAGATCTGCTATTTTGTCTCTTTCCATTTCTCTTCCAATTTCTACTCAAAAAAATGGTTTCAGAGAAATTCCAACAGCAGAGTTGTCTATTGAAAAAGAGATTTGCCAGTCAGCTTGAGCAATCATTTGTTAGCTGTCAAGATGGAAAATGCATCTTCTGAGGATCTGAGTGAAGTCTTTCAGCAACGACCCAACACTGAAGGAAGTCTGATCCTTCTCCTCCTTTGAAATCTTCAAGCAAGATCATTAAAGTGTTTGCTATATTTTTTAATTCCCTTTTCTCCCACCCTTTGATTCTCCAGCCTTCACACTTGCCTTTTTTCCTGACCTCTGCTTCTCTCCTTTGATCATTATCCTCAAACCGATCTTTTTTGAAGAGTCTTACATTCCTCTGTGCCTACTGAAGCAAATTCCCTTTCCCCTTATTGCCTGCTTACAGTCGCCTTCCCACTTAGCTTGGCCAGGGGGACAGTGCTGTAGATGTAAACCCCGGGGGATGTCTCTACTGGAGCAAAAAGAGTCACCACCTGAGGAACAGATTTCTTAATGGCTCCACTGGAAATGTGACTGGCCTCTGTGTCTCCAAACAAGGCCACATCCTTTTGTACACTGATAAGGAAGTTTGGGATCAGATATTTGGATTTTATCCTTAGATATTGTATACAAAAAGCATACTGGGTAAAGTATGCAGCATGTCCGGCTCTGTCAGTGGGCAGAATTCCTGATACTGGTAGATTTTCAATGCTACATTTGAAGTTGCTTATTGTTTTCTCTTATTTCCTCTGAGTTCCAATTGGATGTGTATTACTGCAGAGAATTTGTCTATAGAGCAACAGCCATCCAAAAAAAAAGCAGAAGCAGCAGTTTGTATATAAGTCTCTCTCTGTCTCTCTCTTAACTGGCATTAGAAGAACAAGTGTTTTTAATTTTACCATAGCTCTGTAGCACAGGAGGCATTACAAAACCAGTTTTGAGTCAAAATGCTGCTGTGGAACAAGTTTCTGTTTCTGGAGTCAAGCCAACTTTTCTTTATGTAAGTAGAAGGAGGGACAGAGGTCTCTAATTAACCACATAGTGCACACCTTGGGACAGCACTCTGGCAGCTGTGGGGGCAAGTGGTGTAGGATCAGGAATCCTCTGAGCACAGACTTGAAGACCATGTTTCTCAGCACTAGATTTGACACAGACTTTTCTCTTCAGCTTTAGGCAAGCAAGCTGGCCTTGCTGGCTCACGATCCCTGCTGCCCCCTTTCCCAGGACATAAGGACAATTACCTCTTTGTAAAGGACTTCAGAGATTTACAGGGCGCCATAGCTGCTATGGCCTGAATTCCTGGTTACATACAGTCATTTATCAATGCTTAAAGGTGCCTTTATGCAGCCAATGATGTAAAGAGCCTTTATCTAAGTAACAGTTGGTCCCTACATATCAAATGTTGTGTCCCTGACTCCTGTTACTGGAAACTATCGTCAGGGATTTGGCTTTCTTCCTGATGCAAGGGTCCCTCAGTTCTGTGTGTTGGTGTAGCCCAATTACCAAATTTGGTCTCTTCCCAATGACATCTTTTCTGCAAGAAACAGAGTAGCATAATCTATTTTCAAAGTCAAAGCCTATTAAATGAAAAGGTCTCCAGCTACCAGTCATGGGCTAGAAAACATTCAGCTCAGAATGTCCATTTCCACCTCCCACTGTAAAAGCAGCATAATTTTTTTCCTAGTGACTAGATCTGCTGCCATGGTTACAGCTTCACACAGAGTAGGGTCACCTTCCCTTTCAAGAAAAATCAATGAAAGGTTTAATTTACACTATCTCCATACCAGTCACACTTTATACCAGTTTTTACTGCCTTAATGTTCCATTCTCCAAAAATGAAGAAGCAAATGGGGTGTCAACAAACAGTGGGATGGAGATGAGGGAAGCAGCTGTCAGGTTGATAAATAGATACCAGCACTAATTAATTAAACAGCTCTTCACATTAACGAAACCTTCAGGCAACATTTTCTTTTCCCCCTTTCCTAAACATTGCACTTGTAAGCTTGCAGCTGTTATGGACTTCAGTATTTCCAAGAGACAGAGCTGTTTTGATAATGATAGTGGATTTTTTTTTTTTTTTTTTGCTATGACATATTTAAAAACTTGTCACTAAAATTGGCCTCTCATGTCCTTGGACAGCTCTGTGCCTCCCACCACACTTAATTACAGAGGACAAATGTGCAAGCCCAAAACCTCTCTACCTTTTTCACTGGAACATGTTTTCCTAACACAACAAGCCTGCCCACAAAAGTGGCCATAAACCCAGTTTTTATAGAGTTGTTTTTTTTTTTTTTCCAGAGGAAAGAAGAGAGCAAAGTATGGCAGTGACTGAGTAGCCGCACATATTTCTGACTAAACCTTTGCATCATTAAGGCAATCACCAATTGATGCACAAATGCTGCAGAGGAGGTTCTACGCTAAGAAATACTGCAAAGTATCGGACATTTTGGAAAAAAAATTTAACACGGAAGAGAGGGGGAACCCAAGACCCACCAGTTGCTGTTGAGTTGCCTTCTGATCACTCAGCAGTAACAAGAGAGGCAAAATGGTCTCTTCAGACCCTTCCTTCAGCTCTGGGTCCCATTTCTTTCCTT
Source organism: Anomalospiza imberbis (assembly GCF_031753505.1). Classification (NCBI taxonomy): domain Eukaryota; kingdom Metazoa; phylum Chordata; class Aves; order Passeriformes; family Viduidae; genus Anomalospiza; species Anomalospiza imberbis. The sequence goes on along the minus strand of NC_089683.1, from coordinate 67,997,411 downwards.
TCTGACACCTTTGCTTCTCACAACATGAGCAACCAGGTAGGTCTCTGCATGGCTAATTTTATTTTAGCCATGTTGCTGAGCAGCCCAGTTAGCTTAGGGAGGAAAATTCACTCTGGAGGCCACTTCAATTCACGACCTCTGGTGCAGCTGACAGCAAAATGCTACCTGTGAAGGCCTTATGTATAACATCTCTGATGACAGCTGCCCCCATTCCTCTTGGTTTAGCTGCCACCTCTACTTGACCGAAATGAGTTGAGGGATACTACTCCACCACACATTTAAAATAGTAAAAAGTGGAAAAAAACACTGTTTCTTAATACTGTAGCCCCAAGCCAGGAGCTCTGTCCTACAAAATACTTTCACAGTGAGGACAGAAGAAACGGGTTTAATTTTTAGCTGCTTTGTCACTGAAACTGAAAGATGCTTTTGCTGAACTAAAGGCAGGCATCTTCATTAGTCTTTTGTAGCTGAAGACAACACTATAGGGCACAATGCAGACTACCCATAGGCTGACACTGATATGAAAGGCAATGTAAATTCAGATTTTTTTATTGATCTTTCAGCAGGCACTTTTTAAACACTGGGTTCAGCATTGGTGTGTATTTAAGGGATTATATCAGATGTGAACCTGTCCCAGTTTTTACCTCTGTAAAATCTGTAATTCTTTTGGAAGAATATCCTCTCATATCTAACAAGCTGAACTCCCAGCATGAGTCCAGAACACAAATCTGGCTTTGAACACAACTGTTTCATCATGGCTTTTGGGTGTATCAAGAGGCAATCAAGACTGGAAAAAGTTATTTAAGTTTCTTAACTGAAGACACGCCTCACTTATTATATTCCTTTACAGCTTAAACTTTCCATGGTTGCTTTGTCTCTGCTCAAGGTAACTATGGTTTGAGAATAAAGTCTGTTCTGACATTTTTCTGTTTGGGAAAAAAATCCAGGACAGTATGCACTTCTGTTAGTGTCAAAGAGGAAGCACTGACATGAATATAAATGCAGATAGGAATGGAGGTACTGGAATGAGCTGGGAGCATCGCACCGAAAAGCAAAAACAGCCATGTGTTTTTATCTCATGTGTTACAGATAGCATATGCCAGCAAAGTGCTGCCATTGCTAGTCACAGGTCACATACTGCCAAAGGACTGTGATGGTGAAAGAAAAGCAAAGGCCCATCTGCAGAGCCAGAAGATAAGACAGAGCACTCATTGCTTTCTTTGTGGGTTACTTACACACTAAGCATGGTTAGAGACCCAGACAGATGGACATCTGTTGACACTTAAAGTTTTTATTCTGTCTCCTGTGTCATCATAGTCAGGCACCAATTTAGCATTTCCAAGTGAGATTGTTTCATTAAAGTTAAGCCTGAGGTTGCTCTGTGGTCAGCTCTGCTCATGTCTAGAGTACAGGAAAGGGCAGCCCTACTTCTCCATAATGTTATTGCAAAATGATACCAACATGGGTCTGAGCTTGCTATTACAAGTAACTTTGAGTTTAATCTCTGTTAATTTTTTCTCTTAAAAGGGTCACCAACAGGCCAGAGTATTTCATATAATTTTCTCTTATTTGGTTTTATTGTTACTGTGTTTAAAGCCTCAAAAACATGCATTTCTTTGTCTGTGGTGTAGTTTTTCTATCCTTGAATTCCAGTGATCCTTTGTGATACCCAAGCACTCTTAAGCATTAAGATGAGCTAATATGAAAATCATACTAACTGCTTCTCAGTGCTTATGCAAACTAAAGAGAGTAGAAGTGAAACACAGATTCAGTAGCTGGATGTCATAAAGCCCTGATTTACCTCCCAATTACCACAAATAGAAAATTGCACTTGCTGGGAATGAAAAGCCTATGAACCTTGACAGCATGTGCACAATGCTGTTTGTAGACAACGGCCTCATAATAGCTGACCTTGAGGAACTCTGCTGGGTCTGTAGCTTTGCTTCTCTCCTAATGTTTCCTGTAAACAGCAGCAGCTGACAAAACCAATGCAAAAGAGAGGGAAGAGGAAAACTTTAACTGGATTTTTAAAAATTCCAAAGATGGTCAAAGAAATTTAATCTGTTAAATAATTGTGTAGGCACTGCTTGCACCCATCTCCCACTGACTTCAACCTCTTCTGTGGTGAGCAAGCATTGTTGATACCAACCAAATGACCTGTGAGATGTATTCTCCTCTGACTCAGCAAACTGAACTGTAGCAACTAATCACCATTCAGCTCATGTTAAATAGAGTTCCTAATTTAATTTTGGTACAGATTTCAGGAATTTCTGAGTGATATCTCTGACAAATTAGCAGCTAAAACATAGGTTCTGTATATCATCAGCAAAGGATCTACGCTATCAGCAGCTAGCCCATTTTCAGAAAGATAGTCTGAGGCAGGAAAAGAAAGCTATTTCTGTGGGTTTAGATTCCTGCCAGATTCTCTAAGCTTGCCCTGCTTTCACCTCCTGCCCAGTTTTCTGCCACAGACCTGCCTCCCTAATTCCTAGGCAGACCCTTTATTGCCACATGCCATCTGCCCTGCCATAGCTGTGGCTCTGATGCTTCATAATTCACTGCTCACCTGTGGCCATGCCCAGGCCAAAACCTTTTTTACAGCTACAGATAGATTTTGCTCTCTTATTTGATTTTGTCTGGCTGTTGATTCATCCAAGTACTTGCAACACATTGTTTTACGCTACATTTATATTCCCACTTACCATTTCTGCTTATCAAGCCTTCATGAGCTGAAGCAGTGCTACTAGCAGTGCCAGCAAGACAATTCCATGATGGATTTATGTCCATGAACACGATATGGTATTTTATTACCCAAGGTCAGTCTGAGCAGTCTCATGGGGATCTGTCTTTTCCATTTAGAGGTATGACTGCAGGTGCCAAAATTTCCTTCAGCTAGATTTCTTGCATAATGAATGAGCATGCCAATACTGTTCCTTTCCATAGGACATGCCATGGTTTGTAATGTCAGCTGTCAAATACTTAGGGTCAACATTAACCATGTTACAATGGTTAGTGGGTACAATATAAAAACAAACCAAAACGTTCATTCCCAAAGCACTTACATTTGTCCTCTTACTAATGAGGTGCCAAATCTCGCTGCTGTTAGGGGTGTAGTGTAATACTGAAAGCCAAGTGTAGGGGTGCTTGTAGGGAAATCTGACAGATGATGAAGTCTGACTAAGACAACAAGCTGGGAAGGCACTCAAAACCTGTGCTCTGTTTTCACAGAATTACGGAAATGTCTGTCTTCAAGACAGACAAAGCTAGCTTTTATATGTTCAGCATTTTAAAGGTTTGAATTTTGATAATGGCTTGTTTTGTGCTGCACTGTGGAAAAAAGCCATTATGTCTATCAGTGTCCCCTGAAACTAAATCATTAGCTGATTTAAAGCAATGTTCAACATTCCTATTACATTGTATTTGAAAGGGATTCATTTGTTAACTCAGTAGTTGATCAAACCATGGAAAAATGTCTGCTAAATCATTATGTCTTGTGATCTTCATGTTTGCTAGGATAATAGGAGTAAAAACACATTTTAGCATATTTAATCCATTTTGCAGTCATAATATTTTTGCTCGTTCTAGTAACAGCAAAGGAATTCCAGAAAGGCAGTGACCTGGAAAATTTTATAGTTAGCATTTTGTGACATTTATCTCAACAGCTTTTTAAAATGAAGATTAAAGAACTAATTAGACACTGGAATTAAATGTAACTTTCAAATGTTCTTGAAACCTAAAATAGCTGCTAAGGAAAGCAATGTTGAAGTTTGGGATTACAAGTTATTTAATGGAAGACAATAACTTACTACTTCAGAAAAATCACCCCCCCTGTGGTGCTCTGATCAAGAACTGTTTTCTTCTTCTTTGTTAGCAGCAGTAAGAATATCTTCTAACCTGGTAAGAGAAGGGGTTCAGATCTCTATTGTAGTAATTGTCTTTTCATGAGTAGGAGGGTTAACATATCACTAAACTACAGAAATATACTCCTGCTGCTACTGACTTTCCTGTGGGGCCTGTCTTCAGCTTGGTTACTTGTATGAGATATTGTACTATCCTGCTGTACAGAAATGTGAGGATAATTTGGGGTGATCCAGTAGTACAGTGATGGAGAAGCCATATGGAGATACCCAATGTTTTGGGATGCAAAGTAGCTCCTACTGGAGAAGCTTTATGTTGGGGTTCCTTTTGTCTTGCATCTCATGCAGTTAGTTTCCCCAGAATGCTAAATACATGCAAATTACTGCAATCTTGATTTGGCAGAATTCTGTATCTCCTTTTCACCAGCTGCCAACAAACTGATAAAACCAAGTTGAAAACTGTTTAACATTCAGAACACTACCACAAGTATGAAGGAACAAACAGCACTGGACTTGAAAGATTCTCAGGAACAAAATTTTTCAATTGACAGTTCTTTACTCATTGTGGAGAAATCAGAATTGTTTTTTTCAAGTTAATTGTATGTTCTTAAGGAAAGTTATTTCAGTTAGAACATAATTTTCAGGAGCAATATTCTCAACAGTTTCCCTCTGTCTCTCGTGCTACTTTTATAGTAGCATTAAATATCTCCTGTTGAAGCCTATAACACTTCAGCAGCTGCTCACTTTGAAATGAAAAAAAATCCCTACTGACTTGGGATGGCATAAACATGTTTAAAAACTCTTTATTTATAAAAAAGACTGAAAGACCTCTCTTTGTCTCATTCTTCTCAAGTAGTGCTTGCTTCTCAAGTAGCCAAAAATATTTCAATGCAATACTTTTCAGTCAGAGAATACTACTGCAAGGAAATTACACCATTTAGTGGAATTGCATTCATTAGTATCAAACTCATAGGAGAAACCAGCAACAATCACGATACACACACAGAGCACATTCCAGACAACAGCTTGCCTCAAGCTGTGTAGCCACCTGATAATTGTAAAAAACTGGACCAGATCACGCATCTGGATTAAGCATAATTACATGTGATAGTCTGGATGGTAGGTGATTACCTGCTTGGGAACCAACGTGTCCAGGTGAAGTTCATAGTATTCTGCTCAAGAAAGAAAGAAAGAAAGAGGAAGGAAAGAGAAGCCCTCAATAAAACTCATGAAGTGATATAACTGACTCATTGCTTTAAAAGGCAGGTGGGGGAAAATTCAAGCCCACATTTAGACACCTATATATGGACACATTAAATTTAAATGCTCAGGTATGAAATAAATGTATAGGTTTTCATTGAAGTTAGCAGAGATCTAATTCTCCATACCTTCACACCCATAAAGGTGCCTGTTGACACCTGAGATGCTTTAGGATATTCAAGACATCCACAGGTATGATAAATTTGATATAGGACCTACAGAACACCTGCACCTTGATGGAACAGCTTGAGGCCATGCATTTTTGATGAGCATTGCCATCAGTAGTTTTCAATCAATACATGCAATGGAATTCTCAGAATCTGGTATTTAATCAAATGTATGTAGCTGCTCCAAGATAAGCTGAACAACTCTCTGGAGTTGTGCTTGGTTGGTTTGTTGTTTTTTAAAAATGAAATTGTAGTGATAAAGTGAGCCAATACTTCTGTTTAGTAATACTGCTACTTTACAAAAATACTGTGTAGATGGTCGATACCTAAGCCTCCCTGTGGGAACTAGGTGAGACCAGAGCTTTGCTGGTTCTTCCTACCAGCCTACTTGGGCAACAAAGGATTGAGTAAAATCATTGTCTTTACCACACAGGTTTGACAGAACACTGTAATTTCATTCAAATCAGTGCAGGCAGTTTCTATCTATGAGATCTGTCAGTAAAATACTGCTTTTATTTCCAGGACTTCCAGACATGCAGTGGGAAGGAACATCATCATGAGCTCATCTTGAAGCACCCAAGACAAGAGGTTTTGCTTGCATGGTCATATTTTCCCAAGGCCATTTAAAGTAGCATTGAGATGACTGACCTACAAAGATATTTGTGGGCTAAGGAGAAAATAAAGCCAAAACTTACTATAGTACTAGCACAGGGTTTTACATAGGAATGTGAAATTGCTGTGAAGAGGTTTCCATGTTTATACAGTAAACTGAAGTACAGTCCAAGAAGGATGTGGAAAAAAAAACCTTTATTCTGCCTTATGAATTATTAATTTTAGCTGGGCCAGAAAGTGACTGAGTGGAGAAGGGGAAACAGGAGAAGCATGTGTTTCATGGGTAGGAAGGGAATAGGATGAACAGTTTGCAGCAGTGATATTGATTCCTGGCCTCCCCATCCTGCTGGTATTTCCTTTTCCCCCAGCATATTTCTCAAATCTTTCATATATATTCTTCAGTGTAAGAAAATATTAGAAATACCTCTCTTTAATTTTTAGGCAAGTTATATTTGGAAAGTATAACTGGGAAAGATATTATAAGTCAGTAAGTCTCATTATGACCTGACCAAAATTTAGACACATTTGAAAACTCTGGTGTGAGAACACTAGGTGTTTGGGAAAAATTATTAAGTTTTAAAATTAAAACATGCTTCTCTCTTCTTTAGAAGGGGCAAATGCAATGAGGAGAAAACTCTCTGGTGTTATCTAAACAGGGGTATTATCTAAACAATCCAGTATTATCTAAACAAAAGCCAGTGGAGACCACTTCAAAAGGTTATAAAAACAACTTTAAGAGGACTGGGAAAGAGCAAGGATAAGCTAGAAAATACAGGAAAACTATTTCTAGGCAACACAGCCTTACCGTTTACTAGAGCAAATAATGTTTGTAAAAGGAATAGAAGCTCTCTTGGACGTACACTGACTCCAAGAAAGATGCATCTGTTGTAACACAGAAAGTCTTGCAGATCACAGACACGTTTTGCTCATAGGTGCTGAATGGCTCCAAAATAAAGGAAAAAGTGTCGCAAACAAAGGCATGGCAAAAATTGCATGCTATGTTCTTCAGACTTGTATAGTTCTGAAATGGGTGGAGTTCCTAATTTGGTGGCACATTTACTTAGGAAGAAAGCAAAATAACTGCTTTAACTGAACACTGAAATCTGATAGTACAACCTAGAATGTTAACTTTCAAATAGTGAGGTGCTGCAGCATAAAACATCACTTATTTGGAATTAAAAATCTCTTAGCTCTATGTCTTCCAGTTCAGCCCACATATAATACAAATGGAACAGCTTTAGCTTCCCAAGAGGAACTGTCTGACATAATTGTAATTCAGCATGTGTCTACTGCCAACATCTGAGGCAATGCCAGACATAGTCACCTTAGGAAACTGGCAAAGAACAACCAGGAATGCAACTTCCAGATTTGAGGGAAGTCTAGCAATGGTGGGGTACAGTATAATTAAAATTAGAATCAGCAACTAATTAAATTCTGATCAGTAAAGACCATCCCTTTTCTGTACATGTTACATCAGACTGTCACTGAAAGTAAGTCTTCTTTCCCATGAAAATAAACTCTGTTCTCTTTCCTCAGCAGAATTCTGCTCCCATCTGCACAGAGCAGTATAAACCCAGATATAACGCTTGGACAGTTTGTACCCTTGTAAGATATTCTGCATTTTATACAAATTAAGCATTGTCCTTGCTACTCTGGAACAGGATGAACCTCTTTTCCTATCTTGTTTCCTTTGTAGAGAAAGCACTAATCATGTAATTGTCATCTCTAGGTAGGACAAATGGTTTAAGTGATGAGTTTCTGCAAAACGTAGCAAAGCCTGAAGAAAATTAAATCTGTAATCATTCGTCCAAGCTCACTATAAAACAAACAAACAAAACCAGTGACCTAACGAACACACCCACAAAAAAAGTCAAATTCCTGCAATAAAAATACAACAGTCTTGTTTGGCTTGATAACACAATGGCTCCCTCTGCAGGGTGACACATCTCATCTGGATATAAAATGGTCTTGCTATGTAACTGATGTATATCTCAAGCTGTTTCCAATGGAAGGCAAATTCTCAGGATCAGTGAATCCCCTGATTCCCCAGATGCAACTGTGTGTTATGTGAGGAATAAATGTATTATATATTAGATTGAAAGTAAGTGCCATCTCACTTAAACATCATTCTCTCAAAATTTTTTGTATGTGCCAGCTCTGTTCCCTTTCACACTGCTAAATCCATGATGACCTCACAAACCTCCTTGCAATACAACAGAGATCTCAAATACGTTGTTTCCCTCTTTACTTAGTAGAGTCCACGCATCTGAGGCCTTCTTTCATAAAAGAACAAAATACTGATGAAAGAATATAAAAACTGGCTAAAAATATACACAGAAAAAAAAAGAATAGGGAAGGGACAACACTCAGAAAAACAACGCTTAGTTACACTGAAAATTATATTTCTAATAAAAATAAATATCTAGAAAAAGAAAGGAAGGCATGTTATCAACCTTTATGATACTTCAAAACTTCAACGTAATTTCTGTTTCTGTTCATTGTCTTTTAGAGATTCTTCCTTTCAAGAAATGGAATGAAATCTTGAAATCAGAGGACAGAATTGAACAAACACTCCAGAAAGGAGATATGGTCAATCAAAAATGAAATGAAAAATCCCAAAAATCTGAAATGGAGTAACTACAACCAATTGTACTGAGTTGAAATGTCGTGAAGGGAAAAGGACCAAATCTTCCCCAAATTATTCACCTTGAAATCCCTAAAATCAGGAAAGAAAGGGAAACAAAGAGACAGAAGAGAAACAGAAGAATTGAAATTGCAAAAGAAAAAAAAAAAAAAAGAAACCACCTGATAGGAGGTGAAAACAAGAAAAGCCAATGGGATAACCTAACGTGCAGGAATATGGCCCAAAGCTTGCCTTATTGACCCTCATTGAAATAGTAAGATTTCATTCCTTTTCCTGCTTTATGCCAAGTCTGGTGCTAATAATGTGCCTTCTCATGTGTACCAAATATTAATTTAATTTCTTCTTCAGATTTAATATGTTACAAGTTTTTATTTTATATAAATCTGGTCTGGGGGGAGCAAGAAAGAGCATTCTTTATGTTTGAGCTGGATAGATGGAATACAGAGCCAGGTTAGAGCAGCAGGGAAAGCAACCTTGGGCATCAGGCAATTGGAAATCAAAGGCTGCAGCACTTGCCTGAGGCAGAAGAAAATGGAGATCAGTTGTGGGCTCCCCCCTCCTGCTTGTCTTCCCAGTTTTGCTGCCACAGAGAGAGGGACGCAAGTACCAGGCTAACCCCAAGGGGCCACCTACTGCCAATCCTAAGTAGCAGCAGAAACAGGCATTCCCATCCTCTGGGACAGTTCCAGCCTCACCCTCCTCCTTTTTTCCTTCATGTGAAACAATAGCACTCCTTAACTGTGGTGACATAGACCAACAAAATACCTGAATGCAGATGTTTTCAAACTGATATGTTTGCACATACATCAAATATGAGCTTGCACCATCATAACCAGATTTTTCTCATCTCTTACCTCTGGATATTAGACAGGCAAATTCTGTTCTTGAGCTGAAGGTTGTTTATATAAGCCAAGAATAAATGTATTCTTAAAAGCTGCTCTTTCTGGGTGGTTTAGCACAGTATAGTGGTTGCGTATCCATTTCACTTAGCTGATGCAGTATTCTAGCAGGAAACAGCAGCAAGAGACCACTGTTATGCAGGGCACAAGCAAAAAGGGTATGCTTGTGAATACTGATCTCCTGACTGATGTAATCACTGTGATAAAAAGAGTCAATAGTATAAGGCCCAACTCTTCTGCATGAAGTTAGATACATTCAGCACAAATCTAGTTTCTTCCAGGAGCTGAAAAAGGAAGAAGGTCACATGGTTGTGGAGCAGATCTGTTGCCATCCAACAGTTTCTTGCCTCCATGGGATCCAGCACAGCAGCAGAAGGCCCAGGTAAGCCAGTGGGCATGGCTTCACAGGATTCATTACAGCCTCAAAACACAGGGTGAGAGGGGACCCCTTCCCCAGCATGAAGGAGATGCTGAAATGCCTCCCAGCTGTCCTGACACACCAGGTGCTGGGAGGCAACAAGTAAAATGAGGCTTCTGCATTTGCAGATTAAAAATGACATTTTAGCTAAATCATTTTATGTATTTTTCTATTAATGCACAAAATCAATAAAACATCTTTAAAAGAAATTAATTGGCTCAGAGGTTATCATGGTACTCACCACACCCACAATTTCCCTTTGCATGACAGGATCATGAATGCTCTTACCAACTAGTTTATTTAAAATCTTCATTAATTATATCCCCTACTTATCCCTTCTTATCCTTTTGTCCTTCCCACTTTCTCCTTCTCCTATTTCTTAGTCTGCAGTTCTGTTACTCAATAAACAGTTGTTCAAATGCTAACTCTAACCATTGTCCATTGCCTGTAATAGGAGAGAAAGGTCCAGCATCAGTCTTTCTATCCACACTGTTATAAATTTTCCTGTTGTGACAACACCAGAATAGACCAAAGATGGATTTTTAATTTTTTAAAAAGATGATGAAACTGTGAATAACCTGATGCTACTCAAAGACTGACAGTTACAAAACTTAAATTCTGTAGCAGGGTGTGATTTTTAAACAGTGCTGCAGTAAGTACAGGAAATAGTTATATTTAAAAGATGAGCAAATAGGACTGCAGCACACTAACTTCACAGAGCCACACTTACAAAGCCAATGACAGGCTACAAGTAAAAGTTACCACCAACAGTTCAAAAAACTTAGTTTAAGGTTGCTAATTCAGCCTACAGCTCCAGGGTCACTGACACTCAAAAAGGCATTGCAAGGGCATCACAGCAGGGTGCCCACATTGCCAACTCCACACTTTCTAATCTCCTAATGAAAATTCTTCATTTCATGAAAGGAAATGAAATCTCACAATTTCAACGAGTATCATTTCATGATGTTTCAGTCATTCCATTCCATTTTCACTTCATTTCAGAATTTCTTTTATCTCTTTTTACACTAACCTTTTAGCAATCTTGGGGCTGTAGCTGAGATGTCCATCCCCATTTATGGCTCTAATCTGTGAGGTGTGAAGGCAGCAATGTTGTGCCCCTGCCATAATCCTCTTGTCATGCATTTTCCAGCCCCAGTGTCCCTGGAGCTCTAGGATCTTTTTCTCTCTTAACCCCAACTCTAGACATAACAGCATCTTGTTGCTGCGGCTGGGGTTCTGATCACCATGGGAGGTCCAGATTAGAAAGATGTAGGAGCAGGAAAGTTGTTGCCCTGCCAGGATTGCCCTGGCATGCCTTTTCCAGCCTGTTTTCCCGTTTTCCTGTTTTCCTGGAGCTGTATGCTCTGCAGCTCTCTGAACCCTATCCTGAACCCTAATGGCAACTTGTTACTGCTGCTGTGATCCCCATCATCATGGCTGGCCCAGATTCAAAAAGTGTAGAGTGAGCAATCTCAGTACCCTGCTATGATGAAATTTCTTCATTTCACAAAAGGAAATCTTGCAATTTCAGTGAAGTCATGAAGTGTTGGTTCATGTCACTGTACTTCATTCCATTTCAAAAACTTAACTTCTCCTAAGAATTTTCATTTTTTTTCAATTTCATTTCACTTCCTTATATTTCCTTTCTTTGTCTTCTCCCTTAACTTCATTTGTTGATTTCTTGTTTCACTTCCTTTCATGAAAGGAAATGAAATCTCGCTATTTCAATGAAAATCATTTCATGGAAGTTTCAGCTCATTTCAATGCACTTCAAACAGAGCACCTATAATAAGAAATTGACCACAACTTCTAGTGTTCAGTTTTCACATATTGTTACATGATTGTCAGTGTGGTAAATATGTTGTACATCAACTAATAAAGAATCACACACTTATTGTTAATTGCTCAAATTTTACTTTCATAAATCTGAACAGTGGGTAATTTCTCTTTACAAATGCTCTACTTGATCTTTAGAAAGGCCAACTGAAACACTATTGTTTTCTCAGGTCTTACTACTTCCCTTCAAGCTGTATCCAACAAGCTACAATATCAGATCACATCCTTGTTGGTGGGGAAAAAATATTTCTCTGAGAACAAAATTATATAAATAAGATCCATTTAATTATTCACTGAAGGCTCAATATACAGAAAACATTAAAATACCAAAAGTTCTGAATGGCAATCATAAAATATGCTTTAAGAAAATTCAGAGTAATGACATCCATCAACAATTTTAGCAGAGATTTCTGTGCTGTGACCAAAAGTGAACTACTTGGAGAGCTTCTGAGGCTGAATCCTTTCAGTAATTCACAGCTTAAGAATGTGGTTTCCTTTGGCAGCCCCCAGACACTGCCACTGAAACCAGTCACCAGCCTCAACAGTCTAGTGGCTGAAATTCTCATTCTCATGTCTCTTCAGCTCATCCCTGCAATGGCTTTACTTGGATGGCATTTACTTTTGTCTCATTGTGTTTACTGCTGTCATCTATTTGCTCAGTGTCATCACTGGTGATAATAAAAATGACAGAGGAAGAGCTGAAAGTCACTTTCTTCTTTGGCCTGTCCCCTGCTTTCTGAGACATAACTATGGGTCGTATTGGTTTGTCACTCCCTGTTGCTGGTGTCTCTTTCATTGTCCTCTGGAACCTCATCAGGCGAAAGCACAGGAGTTGCAAAAGGCAGCGTCGAAACTGCAAGAGAGAATAAACAGAATTATGTTCAGCTTCCTAAACAGTCACTGTCACCTACAAGCAACTGGAGGGCACAGTACAGTAAATTACTCAAAATAAGAGACTTCTGCATATCTTCTGAGTTTTTTTCAGTAACAAAACATGCTGCCTTTGTAGTGGGTACTTGTTTTCTCTACATCTGAATAGGATCACTAAGCCAACAGAGGGCACTGAAATGCAACTGAATATTTTACCAGCTACAAGCAAAAGACAAGAGGACTAGGTTCCAAAGTTTGCTATAGGTTTTGTTTCCATATTCAAAAATCACACATTAGATCCATCAGGGAAAGACTATTCTCACAAACACTTCACAGGAGGATACAGAGGGCAGGAACAAGGGGAGGGAGGGGATACAAAGGCATGTTTTCTTCCTTTTAAGTAACTCCAGGATCTGAAATTTTAACAAAAGCATTTAACGTCACAGATGTAAAATGAAATTTCAATGGTTAGTAACACAGAATTCAAGTGCTCCCATTGAATATGGATGGAACAGAAGTTTTTTAGATAACTAGCACCTACCTGTGACACAGGAAGTCTGTTCTACTGTGTGTCTAAATAATGTAAGGTATTCAGTGAAAGCTCACACCAGCACACAGAATGGAAATTTGAGTAGTAGCACTGTATTAATTCTCTAATTATGGTCTCCCCTTCAATAAAACAAAGATCCAGGTATGAGAGTTAAAGATGCATTCATTCAGTAGCTCCACGTCTGCACACATTTAAAGCTCAAACATGATCCTTTGGGGAAGAACCCTGGTTCTACAAGAAATAAGAGGGCAACTTCCCCTTTGCTTAATAACCTGTAACAAGGATTGCCTGGAATGTAAGAGGAAGACTTCAATCAACCAACCAAAATACCAAAAAACCCCAAAACAAAAAGAACAAAAATCCCAAACACAACAAACATCTGGGAGCAGGGGCACCTTTTCTCTGAAAAGGGGGTAGGACATCTCTTTTTAACAGCCTTCTTTTTAGCTGTGTTAAGGATTACTCTGTATTATCCTGCATGGCCAGTGCCTCTGTTTTCCCAGATATCATGCAAGAAGCAATCTGACATGCCAAGTTAGAACAAGGTTTTGCTGTGGAAAATTAATCCTACTCTGACACAGAGAAGGCAATAGGTCTATTCTGCTGGGAAAGGAACCTAGCTAATTACAAGATCTCATAGAAGGATAATCTCAGAGAAACAAAGGTCATGGGGAAGCCTTGACAACTTCAGAGGTAATGGTCTACCACAGAGCAGCAAAGAAGTTAGAAAGTACAAGGATGTTAGAACGAGTTCAGCTAAAGGAAGGCTATTATAGAGAACTTGTTTTAGGATTCCTTCTGAGGGTAAAATAATCAAAAAACATTAAGCAAAAATACTATCATTTTGGTCCTAATCTGGAATTAGGGGCAAGAGAAAAAACTTCCCAATGCATCTCCAATAAGCGTGTTCTGATGATTGATACTTATCCTGGCTCTGCCTTCACTGGCATTATACCTGGAACAAGTTTGATTTTCTGCTGGGTGTCAGAACCCACAAAATGTTTTTCAGAAAAGATACTCAGCCTGACAACTAGGTACAGAGTCGGTGCCAGTGTATTTAAAAAGTCACTCTGTTGAAAAAGCCTTTTTGAACGTGACTGTTGTTAGCTTCCCATATCCAGGATAACTCTTATATTGTGTAACTGTGGATCAGCCTGCTGTGAAATGAGCTGTGGGGGAAGAACAAGATGCCACATTGGAGGCCTCTTGCTTTTACTCAGGAAAACATTTAAGCTCCCCCTTGCCCTGGGTCCCGACCTGAGCTGCCCTCAGCCTCTGCTTGGCTGCCTGCGTGGCTGATCGGACCCACTGACTTGGCCTCCTCGTCCCTACAGGCTGCTGGCTGGCCCAGGCTGCTGCCTGGCAACTGCAAGCCAGTGTAAGAAATCACAGAAAATCCCATCTCTATAATGGGTTTAAAGGTAAGGAAAACTCAGCAAAACCCCTCCAGCAGTCACTCATGGGTTTTTACCCTTTGTCAAGGGATTCTATTAAACTCCAGATATCTTTATACAATCTTGATTTCAGAAGTTTCAGAATGTGCATGGTACACTTCCAGTATCAGTCACTGTGTTGCTATAAAACATAAGTCAGAGGCAAGTGTTTTTAATCTTAAAAAATAGACATTGATTATTCTAAACTTCCTCTGATGGAATTCTGCTGCGGTAAGGGAGTGATTCAGATGAGGTCTTCTAGTAGCAAACCATTTCACAGGTAAACTGTCAAAACTAGAAATTTTAAATTCTGACACTCTTTTCTGTCCCTTTTGTGAGTTAAATGTTTGAATTCACATATAAACAAATTAAATTTATGATCTGGTGGTATTTAAGCACCAAGGATTTAAGCAATCGGGGATTTTGTTTCTTCTAGACTGTTACCATTTATCCTAGCTGTTTAAATTTTTTAAACTTTTTTCAGATTAAAGTATATCAGACCTACACTTCACAAGTGTGTTACAGGCTACTAATAATTCAAACAAGAAAACCTTTAATGTACCTACCTTTCTACTCATGAAGATATAGATAACTGGATTATAAGCAGTACTTGACTTGGCAAAGAAAGATGGGATGATAGCTACTGTTGGAGTTACAAGGTTGCTGTAGCCATATGTTATCAAGAGAGAGACCACTGCATAGGGCATCCAACAAATAAGGAATGTGGAGATCATCAAGAAACACATTTTAGCCACCTTCTTTTCATATCTTAGAAGTTTGATCACTTGAACTGTCTGGAAATCTTCTACACAGCGAAGCTGTAGAGAAAAAAAATCGTAAAATAAAATAGCTTTATGTTTTACTTGAACCTGAATAGTTTTACATTTATTTGTAAGTAACTGACTCACTCTTAGTTTAAGGCACAAACACCATACACCTTATCTTTTAAACCACAATTCTTCTGGAAGCTTACATCATGTTTCTCAGATTTTATTCCCTACATTAATTGTAAAAATACAAGCTGAGAAAAAATAGAATAGCTAATCTACTAGAAAACAACAAATCCAGAGAAGATAACAAAGCATGCTGCAGTTATAAGTACTTTAGAAAAATAACTTGCCCTCAGCTATTGCATAAGCAAATTCAGTTTACATTAGTGGTCCTTTGTCTGACTAGTTAGACAGTCCTGTAGATTCATGGAAAAAATCTTTAGAGAAAAAAAAAAAAAATTCATCGATATCTCTGTACTGCTTTGTCACATAGTATGTTACCCTACAATCATGAAATCTCTGAAGCAGAACACTAGGCAGCAGCTCCCCATGTTACCTAAGTCATAAAATAAGGAAAACACATGAACAACAAAATTTATCCATTCTGCCAATAATGTTGATCATAAACTTGAGTGGGTCCATTTCTCATACTAAGGATTTGGACTGAATTTTCAGGTGAGGATCTGATGTGGATTAGTAAGCATAAGCCATTCCCTACTTCCTCCCAGTAAAATTACACAACAAATAGACCTCGGTAGCTCTAGGCTGATTCTCTGCCAATCCTACAACCTATCTAGTGCTACCTTACATAGATGAACATCAAATATTCAAAGTTTAAAAGGGAAGTGAGAGTGCAAATTTGGCTTGGATCCAACCTTAATATACATCTTCAACATTTTTCACTGATAACATTACTTTAAGGGAAGTCTTATTTGAACTAACTTACCATTCTCACTGCATGCAGAATATGGCCATAGCAATAGGCCATGATCCCAACAGGTGCTACTAGACAGCCAAGGAAAAAAAGGAGCACAAAGGAGGTATCATTGGGGTCTTTTGACTTCCAGTCCACTGAGCAACCTAATCCATGAATTTCCAGTGTGTATCTGTTCCAGCCCAAAAGAGGTGCTCCAGTCCAGGCCAGTGAGTACAGCCAGATGTACGTGATAGCCCGCCAAGACCAAGAGAAGTCAATCACTTTTGCATGGACCACCCGAATGTAGCGTTCATAGGCAAGAGCAGTGAGAGTCATAATGGAAACAATTCCTGAAAAAAAAAATCAATTAAATTATTCACAAATACTGTAAACTGGACTGCACTCCTCTTGATAAATGTTTCCTTTGCTAGCAGGTTAACTCAAAATTACCTAGTTCGTATTATGAATCTAACACCATTAAGATTTTTTTGTGCATTACTCACTAACTACTAAGCCAAACAGAATCACCAACTTCAAACTACTCAGAGTAGGACACTGACATCTGATCCAGGATGTACAATGGCTAAGAAGTGGGACAAAGAAAGAAGAGCTTAAGCCAATACCTCTTCCTAAACATTACTTCATTCAGTGAGGTATCATGGTCCAAGGTTTGGGGGTTTTCCTGCTGGTAGTTGTTGTAGGGTTTCTTGTTGTTATGTGTTCTTTTAGGGTTTGTGGTTTCCTTTGGCTGTTTAGGCTTTTTTTAAGAAAAAGCTATCATATAAAATTGAGATAATCAGCAATAAAAAAATCTCTTCAAAACTTAGTGAACTGATAGTTGAGACTGAAATTAAAGAAAGTCTTCAGCAACTGAAAGCAGAGATGTGCACCTTTAATGTGAACAAAATTACTAGAATAATTCCAATTTATTTCAAGATATCCTGGAAGTGTTTGCATTCCAAGAAGAACCAGGAAGGCAAAGCATTACATTGCTGAAGGTGTCCCATCTGAAAGACATTCAGTTATTTGAGTGTCCTTTCCTATCTTGCTGCTTTCATAAAAATGTCAGTCCTTGTTTATTTATGCACTCTTTTCCTTTTTTGTCCACCTCAAACCCAGTACACAATTATTAGCATGTTATGACAGAAATCACACATTATCTTCAGCTCTCAGTATTACCCTATCCAGACACTTTTAAAATTTCATGAAGCCCAGGCATTTCTATCTTCATTAGAATATAAGGATTTCTACTTCAATGGTCTATAATACTTGATGATCAAAAACTAAATTGCCCATCAGGCAACTGCCAGACATCTGAAATCTGTTATTATTCAGTCATCAAGTTCATAAACACAGGCTCTTAAACAACAAAAGGGTGTATTTCACAGCATTCTGTGAGATTATACATAAATCTGTGTCTAAATCTATATAGATTTTATCTAATACAAAGCACAAGTATTTTTTCATGCATATGCACAGCACTTAATTTCTCCAAGTACACTCATATGTGCCATAAGCTCTAAGAAGGTTAATTGTGCGGATTTCACTACCAAAGAGAGAACAACCATTTTATACTCAGCAAGAACCTGATCTCACTTTGAAAAATGATAAACACTTCTGGAAGATAAATTAACAACAGCACAGAAGGACCAGCAACATGGATTTTAGGAAGGCAACTAAGAATAACAAAATCTAGAGCAACACATAGCCTGTCTGTAAAGGTATTTAACAGCAAAAGCAGTGTATTATTAACCAAGTATCTCACAGTAGGATATCCTTTAGGATTCTAAGAAAGTTACTTTATGCTGTAATTATTAAAATATTCTCTTTTTATAAGAGGTGAGCTTAGAAATCTTTCTTGAATAAAAGGACTTCCCACTCTAATAGAAAATGTGCCATACTCTTTCATAGATCTCTTTAAAATGAAACAAATTTTTAATGTTTTTTTTTTTCTAGTTTTCTTTAAATCTTCATCATAAAAAGATGTAGACATTGTTGGCCATGGAGTAACCCTTCACATTTAGTTTTGTGGGGGTTTTTTTCCTTGTATAAATTATTGCTGTAGAATTTCACTTTCATAGCTTGAAATTGGACTAGCAAATATGGACAAGAAGGTTTCCAAAGACGTAAGGTTGGGTTTGTTGGTGGGTTTTTTGGGCTTTTTAAAATGACGTTGAAAAGTCTTCATGCCTTTTTTTGTGACCTAACATGCTGAAAATACATTGCACAATGTGTACCTAAGCAAAGTATTAGTAGGCATTAGAAAATAACTACAGGATTTCATAGGTACTATTCTACACTGGCTCAGGTAAGTGCTTTATTCAATCACATGTGATGTACTTCTTGAACACAAGGTCAGGCAACAAGTTCCCCTTCAATTTCTCTTACCCAAAGATTAGGAATTACAGAAGTTTACCTGACAGTCATGATAGTCATCCACAGTCATGTTTATGGAGAAAAATCACATCACTCAACTAAAGGCTCTGTTTGTTTATATAGTGCACTGCAGCTTCGTCTGATCAGTGGAGAGAAAGAGCAGCTCTTCAGGATGATGAGTCAGAATACCTAAATTAACCTTTTGCTCCTTACCACCTTCCTTCATTGAATGGTATTCAATGACTAATGTCCCTGTGTGGTCTTAATACTTCCCCATCCCTTTTATGAGTGCTGAATTTGAGCCATGATAAAGTAATCAAAAGCACACATGCTTGGCTGAAAGTACAGGTGTTCACAAGCAATAATTTCCTAAGTCCTTGACATTCTCAAGGAAGTCATTGAATGCTCAGTATCTCTAAAAATCAGTATGTGTACATTTGAACATTGTTCTATCAAGCCCCTTTCAGTATAAAACCACTGCTCTTCAAAGACGTACTTGAATTTTCCTCCCTGAACTGTAAATGGGACCTTGGACAGCCTGTTGGATAGTATGCACCAAAATGCAAATCCCTGTTCTGTTGGTATTCAAGGAGTGTCTGTTAGCACACAGACACTGAGGCAGGAAATACAGGTCACAGCACAAGATGTATATGATTTTTGCATGCCTATGGCTCCATTTTCTATGTTTCATTCAGTTTCTGTAGTCTAGTGCAGAGGAAAGCACTGAATTTTACTTCCCTCCCTCCCCCAATCCTCTACAGGAGCTTTTCTGGAAATTATTAAATTTCATCCTGAGTTGCATATTTTAATATGATGAAATGCATGCTGATTAAAAAAACAAATCTATTACAGAAAGCCATTATGGTTATTGTTTGGCTATTAGCCTCCTCTTAGCAAAAATACGCATTTCAAACCAATTTCTACCTTTTATCTGAAACAAATTCTGTTATTCTTCTTGAGGTACTGGAGATCTACATATTTTGATTCAAGACTAAGACCCAAGATTCTGAGAGTTTATTTACTCTACCAGCAATTCACTCTTTCTAACTCTTTCAGAAAGACTTTACTGTCCAGTGTTTACAGAGACTGCATGTCTGATATAAGATTTCCATTTCAGACAATACCCCTGTCTGTACGTGCTGATTATAAACATAAACACTCTTTGTGTTCAGGAACTGCCGCTAGTTCTAGCTCTGATTTAAGCCTGGGCAATTACCCTAGCAAAATGGGTTCATTCCCATTGAAGCTGCAGATAAATGTAGCAAAACTGAAGTGCCTTCTCTTTTAAGCCACTAGTTTGCAATTTCTATGTTACAACTCCTCTTCTCCAGCAGCCCGCCACACAGAATCAGGGAGCAGTGACAAGCTACTTTTTGTTATTTGGATGTTTATGAAGAAAATTCTCTTTTTTGCTATTTCGTATTGTTTTTCTACTGAAATACTGCATTCAGTGTAGATTTGATTATGTGCCATATGTGCTAATTATCTCTTCTGTATTCTGGGCTTTTCCAGGAGACAGTTCTGGATACATCATTAAATACTTCAATCTGCATAGTGTAGGTCATTACAGAGAAGACTGCAAAACACAGCTAAGCTGTACTGCATTATACCATACAATGTGTATATTCTGACTTTATAATCCTTAATTAGAAGAAACATATTGCAGTGCCTTCATAACTGAAGTGTTACTTTCAATAAGTTTGAACAATCACAACAGCTTCTGCCCTCTCCATGCAAGATACACCTTATTTTCATATTGAGCCCCTGCCCCAAGCATGGCCTATAATTTGGTCAGAGGTGATATCAAATATTCCCAAAGTCTGAGCATCTCTACAGAGCAACTGCAGCAAGTAAGATTAATGTCTGAGACACACCTTGAGACACATGGCTTCTGTCAAAGGGTGTGGAAGAGGTTTTACAGAGACTTCTGTGAGCCAGAGAGAAGTTTGATAAGAGGATCCATGTTTACCCCTGAAAGAATTTTCTACCAAGGTCATTGACATAGAAACCAAGAAAGAAAGAAGAATAAATAAGAGAAACCTGCAAGTGTCTATTCCAATAAGCATTTTGTTTGTCCTTCGTGACCAATGAACAAAGTGTAAACTTACGAGTTTTGTAAGAATGTATAAAAAAAAAGCATGCATGCTATAATAAAAACCAATTTGAAGCCTTCTGAAAATGGAGTGTGTTGCTCTGTATAATGTCCATCTCAACTATGACAAAAAGGCATATTCTTTTTGTATATCAATTAATCCTTGCCCTACATTCAAGTGCTGAATTACTATTTTGCATACCTAATCACAGAAGAAAGACATCCTTCTGCAATCCCTCCTCACCTCTTTTCACATCTGAAAAGCTAGACAACAGCAATTGGGTAGAAGCAACTTCCTGTACATGGCAAGAAAAGGTGTTATTGTACTCTCTAGTTTTGTACTACAAAATATATAACCAGTCTATCTGAATTCAGCAATTAGGCATTACAATGAGATTTAGGCACCAGCTATGTATCTCTTCTAATTTTACAAGTAATTTCAACATCTGCATTCCAATCTAGGCAGATGAAAAATCACTTCTCTTAGACATAACATACATCAAGTATATTTTATATGTTGCTGTCCTATAAAATTATGGTGAAATAAATCACCCCTTCCAGATTCAATATTCCAAGTGATTAACTTAGTCTGGGGAAAAAAAAAAAAAGCTAAAGCTGAAAGCATGCTGATTTGAGCCTCCAGCTATTTGTAACACAAGTTCCTAAAACTATCTGCTGAGTAACAATTGAAAATGCTTTTAGTGAGATTAAATTAGTGCATATAACATAGATGGGTAATGCCAGAGAGTGGCACAGGACACCACTGTCACTGTGAAGGGAAGAGCCTTAGATGAACAGGCTGCAACTGAAGCCAGGTCCACAAGACACTCTCAAGCAATTAATCCTTACTTCAGTATTTGGTGGGTGTGGTGGTATAACCTTGCCTTGAAACAAATAAAAGAACATCAGCTGTACACACAGTAGCTTTTCACAGAAGAGTACAGTCTGTAAAATTCTTACAATTTTTCCCATCCTCTAGTTCACATTACTGGAATGGAGTATACACCCTGTAATCAACCTTGATTTAGTAGCTCATTGAGATCTAGCTGCTGCATACCAATGGTAAGTTGTCCGGAAGGGACATAATACTTTAAATTAATTTGACATTAAAAGCTGGCAGTGTTTGTTTTACCCTTACAAAAACAGCTTGCAGTTATGAAAGACCAAGGTCTCTAATCACATTGCAGTAACAGTAGCCTTTCACTTGCAAACAAGGTTTAATGATACAAAGCCTACCCCAGAGTACACCCTTATAGGCTACCCCGGACCGCATTCCACGGGGTGACCCTCAGTTGGTTGGTCAATGGGTGCCTGGATAGCGCAATTAAAATCCCCACTGGGAAGACGGAAGGACTCTTGAGCTGCTGGAATCCGAGCGGGTTTATTGAGGATTGATCGAAGGAGTAGGGAGGCAGAAATAGGAGCAGGGAGACAACCGCACTCAGGGAAGGCAGAATCCGAGAGCCCCGGGGAAGGAGAAGCCAGAGTATATAACTGGGGCAGGAAGGATTGCCTAGAGTACAAATGATCCGATGGGAAGAGGGTGTAAGGGAGGAGCAGGGATGGGGTAACATAAACTGGGCCAATGAGGGAAAAGGGAAGGAGTGGTTTACAGATGGAACAATTAGAAGCAACAAGAACTTTCCAGAACTTGAGGAGATGACAACCACAAACTGACAGGTGATGGGCATGTGCTCATTTGTATTGGGGCCAGAGGACTCTGGGGAAATGCCTTATCCTAAACGACTGTAGTTTCCCATGGCATTCCCACACTGTCCTCCCCGTGGGCACATCCCACACGCCCTGACTATGCAATCTTCTGTCAAGAGACTGCCTCAGATAAAGAGTTTTGGTGCCTGTTCCTCAAGATCATTCCTGTTATTAACCAGTTTTCCCATTCCTTTCTTCCATTGCAAAACTAAACTTAGAAGGTGTTAGGACACCAGTACTGGCCAATGGTTTACCTACCATTACTTTTAGCAGCAGTGATTTATGCTTGAGGGGTTATGTGTGTATGCTCCACGTGATAAGACTAGTTTACCTCAAAACTCTCAGGGCCTATTTCAATGTACAGAAGGTATTAAAGCAGTCAACCACTGCCTGGGGGTGAGCACTACACAAATTTCTCTTGTGCACATTAAAAAAAAAAAAAAAAAAACAAAAAACCTTAAATATCTGTAAGAGCCCAGCAGATAAACACAAAGATCATGACACCCTGACCCTGTATTTCACAACTACCCTCTTATCTGAAGAAAGAAATCATCTACGTCTGCTAACCAAGACTTTTGGGTATGTTTAGCTGTCAGGGGCCTTCTCTAGAAATCATATGGTCTTCTCTAGAAATCAAAAAGCTATGCTGTCAGTGATAGCATGCCTCCCAGATATCAGTTGTACTGCTAAAACAGATAAAGAGATTACACAGATCTCTACTACTTATGGCATGGTTGACTACAGACAAGGAAAGAGTTAGAAGCATTTTACATAAAGAGAGGGTGGCAGATGCAGTAGGGCCTGCATAAAGCTGACTGCACAACTCCATAGAAAGGTGACCCTCATGATGTAAATATATCACTTAATTGATGCACAGCTATCATATCACACCAGGATACACCGCCTGTAACAAAATAAACATTGGAACTCAGTGAAACAAAATTAAGTGGGGATTAGTGTCTAAAACAGACAACTGCGTCAGGAAAGCTTAGACTAAGACTTGTCAGGTAATCATTTATGTCATTTTCCCTACACTAATATAAGAGGTGTTAAGAATGGCTTTGTAGTAGAGAAAAAAATCCCTTCTTGCGGCCTCTGCCATGAAGACTTGTACCTAAACTGTATCTTGACTTCAGACTCTAATGAGTAAAAGAAAACAGGGACTGTTATTTGTGTGAAAAGGACAGATGTTGAGTAGTCAAAATTATCAGTTTTGCACTGTAGCAAGAAGGTCTCTGCACCTTCTAAAGACTCAATGAAAATCTTTCAAGTCACAGAAAACATAGGCAGTAGCACAAACATCAGTCTCTTAGCTGTGCAATGCAACTCAAGAGCAGATGTTACTACATGGGTTTGTCTCAAGATAAAGTTATGATAATGCAGAAGCAGACTATTGTGAGGAACACAAAAAACAGACATTTATCCCTAGACAGACAATCTGTAGTTATGCTGCCATCTTCTCAACTTAAAAGTTTCAGACTGTGATCTGCTTACAGTGTCTAAGTTCCGGATCTTACCACACCTCCAACTGGCTGGCAAAATGAGAAGCACTCTTACAAAGAAAATGCTCAATTCTTCAATGCAAAATTATTAGAAGTATAGAGAGTGCCCTCATACCTGTGAGGGGGGAAAGCAGTTGTCATTATTCTGTAATGAAGGCTTCTGAAAATACATATGCTACCAGTTTATTTTAAGCACAAATGCCACCTATGTATTTAATCATATTGAAATCCTTAAGAGGAACACAGAAATACCTTTATCTCGGCTTTCAAAACAGTATGAGGAAAAACCTTGTAACAACACCTGAAAATTTAAAATAAAGCTGCTGAATCATGATTTTCAATGTGATTCCTGATTAACTACAGAAATTAGGAAGAATGTGATTTTTAAAATTGGTTGAGCATTATCTCTGAATTTAAAGTGAAAATTCTATTTAACATAAAACAAAACAACAAAAAATCCAAAAAAAGCAGATTTAATAATTTGTCCTAAACTTGTTTACTATCAGGAGAACCTCTCATTTATAAGTCAATACATGCAGAGAACAACTTACACAACGTATTGGCTCTTAGGGGCTGTTCTTCTGATTAAAAAATATGCATAAGGATGGAAAGTAATACTGAACAGCCTTCAGGCCTGAAAGGCTGGCACAGAAAGCTCACATAGCAATGTCCAAGATCATATCCAAGAATGAAATCACAAAGTTGTAAAAAGAGAGGTTTTGGTCATCTCATCTAAAATGAGCCAGACTGGGTCCAACCCCAAGACATATCCACACCACTAAAGCAACCTCACACGATCTTTATGGTTTAATAGACTCCATACCCATGGTATCAGAGCTACCGCCACTTATTCTAGAAACATCTTTATTGTGTCATTGTGGCTTCCTGAGCAATTGAACACTGCAAAGCTGTAAGTCCTCTGCTTAGTTAATGAGAATTTCACTTTTCAAAGCCGTCAATTTTGTATGTCTTCTGATCAACGAATGTACTTTTTATTCCCAGAAGTTTCTGGGGAGAGTGTTATACTTTCAGAAGCACTTTTAAGTAATACACATCTAAGACTTCCATTACATTACTTTCCCTACACCATCACCTCAAGATAACAGGTGACTTGGGCTGCTATATAGAAAAGTATATTTCTAAATATAATACCTGGTTACTCTAAATGAAATCCTAAATCAGCATCTTCACCATTACCAGGGGGAAAAAAAAATAAACAAACAAACAAACCCCACCCAAATAAAAATCAGGAAAAAAAACCACCAAAAAATCCCCCCCCCAAAAAAAAAACAAAAAAAAAAACCAACAACAACAAAAAAACCACACAGAAAACTAACCAAAACACCAAATCCAAAGCAACAACAAAACATCACCAAACAGGAACAAAGAAATACTTTCAAATTACTATTTTTTCCAGAAACACGTTACAAAATGAACATAGAAGCCATGGTAGCAATAATCCAGATGGCAAACAGAGTATGATGCTACCTGCGGGGCATCATTTGTAATTTTTTTTTTCGTCAGCATTGACATGCCCCTGCTTTCCTGTGCAGGTGGGGAACCACTTTTCAAAAACAGGAAAGAACAAGCCTTCTATTTCTAGATGAGAATATGGAAACAATACTGTGGAGGTTAAAATTAGACATCACTTTATCAAATTAGCATTCAGCTATGATAGCCAAGTTAAAGATTTTCTGTTGCTTTACATGGCAGCTGAAAAAAGTAAACTAAGGCATCATTCCTGAACATTAAGTTGATCGTTTACATATGATCAACTAAACACAAACACACACTTTTCTAATAATAATGAGAGTAATAAAAAATTCTTCCCAATGAAGCACATTATGGAAGGGGAACATAGCATGACCAACCACAGGAAGATGTAATTTTACAAACCATAGATGCTAACTTGACTGCTCTCTAGACAAGGCACATGAATTTGCCTACATTTCTTTAGGGAAAAAATCTTAAATAGAGGGATGAAGGAAAGTATCAACACTAAATATATTTATAGTAACAAATTATGTAGCATACCTCAAAATAAACAGAAATTAAAAGTCACATGTGATCAAGCAATTTCCTTGCCAGTTTGTATATCTCATTGTTTCTATTTCTACTATTTCAGAAGATGGTATGAGATTATTAGAGTCTGGTTTTTTACCCTTACTATGTATCTTATTTTTTGAACCTATATGGAAAATGCCTTCATCAGAAATAATAAGTATAATATATATAAGATAAAGGTAGGAACAGAACTGTACTTTACATTCCCTGTGTAAGATTAACATTCAGTTGTCTTGCAGCATCTGTTTGGCAGAGAAGTACTTGAGTTTCTCAAGAATTTGAACAGGCTGAGTGATGGAGACAACCTTATGACATCGAGGTGCCCTAGCACTTTCCCTGATACCAATAGCCACACAAACATCTGAGGTCTGTGCACTGCAGAAATTATCTGGTACCAAACACTGCACAAATGATTAACTACATCCTGCACCCATCATAACTTTCAAGACATAAAATTTTTGCTGCACTATGCAACAGGAGTCAAACAGTAGGAGCAACCACGCACCTTCACACAGTAGCCCACAAAATGCTGACCACAGAGCCATGTGAAACAAAGGTTATGCATGCAGGAAAGCTACAAAGCTTATGGAAGACTTTACTGTGTCACCTGAGAGTCAATTTTCAGTGTATATAGGTCCAGTGGGTGCACTGTGATCCACCTCTAATATATACACCTCTGCCAGAAGAAGATCTAACATGAGCTTTAGATTTCGTAACTGGTTAGCCAAACATTTACTTTCACCATTAGAAACATGAGTCTCTTCTTTTGCAGAATCCTTTAATGGTAAAGAAAAAGCAATATTCCTTTTAAGAGGCCGCATGTACATAGCTGGACTGCTACCTATTCTTCTGCAGACTTCTGCAAAGGGTATGTATTAATTTCAGGAAGGAAAGCAGTCAAGAGCTTAAAGGTTTTGAAAATGGAAATAGTGTAAATACTCCTTCTGCAGTGTTAAAATTTCAGTGGTTTCCCAAAGCCCAACGGTGACACCGTTACGTCTGAAAGATGGTACCCGAATTTCACATATGGATAAGGAAATTCAAGGCACTGCCACACACTGTGCAGCTTTATAAACGGACAAGTCACAACACTGAGAAGGTTGCTGGGGAGCAGCTTTCCACCTGTTCCACAGAGGTGGAACGCTGCTAACCCTACACCTAGAGGTATACATGCTCCTTATCCACAGACTGGAGCACTTCCTCCTATAAAATACAGTGGTTTGTGCTCATGAATTCTGTGCATCACTTGGTTAACTCGAGACCTCTTCTAACAGCGCTGCTGCTCTTTTCTCTAAATGTCCTATTACACCTTACACAGGCAAAGGCAGGAGGTCGAAAAACTGATTCTCGAATAATTTCTTTTTTTGCTTCGGGTCGTTTTCTCCAGCACTGTCGCTTTTTACCAAAAAGCACCGGCTCTACCCCCCCGCCCCCCAACCCCTTCACCAGGGCGGCGACTGAACCCCCAGGGTCGGACTGCCCCGCGGGAGCGGCAGGGATGAGGCGGTTGGGGCAGCGGGGATGGAGCGGCTGAGGCCGGCAGGGAGCGGTTGGGAAGCGGGCACGGGGCCGTTGGGAAGCGGGCACGGGGCCGTTGGGAAGCGGGCACGGGGCGGTTGGGGCCGTTGGGAAGCGGGCACGGGGCGGTTGGGAAGTGGGGACGGGGCGGTTGGGGCCGTTGGGAAGCGAGCACGGGGCGGTTGGGAAGTGGGGACGGGGCGCGGCACCGCCGGTACAAGCTGGCGTGGAGGGACCCAGCAGGACAAGGAGGTACAGGCGGCGCCCGCGGCCCCAGCACCCACCGAAGAGGCTGCTGCTGAAGCCGTCCCAGACGCAGCCGGCGGCGTCCCACACCCAGCGGCTCCTCAAGCAGGACATAAAGGTAAGGCTCACACCGAAGACGGACACCAGCAGGTCGCTGAGGCTGATGTTGACGAGGAAGAGGTTGGTGGGCGTGCGGAGCCGCTTGAACTTGTAGTAGAGCACCAGTACCAGCAAATTGTTGCACAAGCCCAGCATGCCGATGGTGGCGACCAGCAGCGCCAGCAGCTCGTAGGTACCGGCGCTGAAGAGGGGCCGGTCGCCCGGCACCTCCTGCTCGGGCGCCGCGGGCGCCGGGCGGCTGGAGGTGCCCGTGCCGTTCCCCGCGGGCATGGCTCCCGGCCGGAGCGGGGCTAAGCCTCCCGGCTCGCTCCCAGCCCCATCGCACACCGACGCTGCGGGCAGGAGGAGGAGTTCCCGCTGCCTTCCCGCCCACGGAGGGCGCGCCCTCGAGTGGCTTCGCCCTCGCCTGCCCCGGGGCGTGTCCGGCCCGACCTGGCCCCTTCTAAGAACATAGGTCTTCTGATCCCGTTCCCGCGGTGAGCAGCCGGGTTGTGGCTGGGATGTGGCTGTTGTTTCCTCTTCCTTAAAAACCCTCTGTGCGCTTTGGCTGGACCACGGCTGCCGTGAGCAGCGCTTCCCTCACGGGGACCGCGGCTGGGCAGACTTGCTCTGCGGCCAGCTCCAGGAAGAGGTAGAACCGATATTTAGGCTTCTTCCCCAGATATATCCTTTCAGTGAAGACTGCTATTATGGCAATAATGTCTTCTCAGGAGGTTCCCCGCAGTGCTCTCGGCTTGGCTGTAGGAGTTGGAGCACCACAAAGCGACCCGGCAACACCAGGCCCGTGCAAAGCGGTGGTGCGAGTGAGCACTCCGTCAGCCATGGGGCAAGCAAGACACCACGGTTTGCACCGTGAAGTCGCCTATTTTATACCTTTGTCTCTGGTGCGTGTAGTACAGGAATACGGTGGCTGCCTGTATACAGCTCTGGCTGCTGTTAGTCATTGTGTTGTCCTGGGCCCCAGCTGTGTTAGGGTGGCTGTGCTGTCTCCAAACCCAACCCACCCCAGCGTGTTTCACAGGGAATTGTGCTCACCATGGTTCTACACCCAAAACGCTTTGCCAGACCGAGCATTGGTTTTCCTCACAGGAAGACCTAGTTTGTTTGCTTTAATATGTGTTGATATGTGACAGCCTTCTTAAGGGCCCAAAGAAAACTTTCAGTTTAGGTCTATTCTTTCTTTAGTTAAAAAAAAAAAACCTAAATGTGAAAGCAAAAAAATTTTAATGTTTTAATGGATACATGTCAAAAAAAAAGCTGTTTTTTTCTTCTCATACACAGTGGTATTATATGGTCTAGACTAAGGGTGAATTGAGACTGAAAACATGGATGGTTGAGGTAGGTTTGATGTCTTTCAAAACAAAACTATGTACAAATTATGGGCTTCTCATGACAGCAAATTTTATATGACAAATTACTGCTGTAATACAAGGCAGTAGGAATAAAGTCATAGGTCAGAAAAACACTGGTTAAAGTATCTGTTCTTACTGATGTTAACTTTATTTATGATCCATGTTGTTAAATCCCTCATATACTGATGTAATCACTAATTGAAACGTAGTTTTAAAAGCTAGTTCAGTCTGTTTCTTCATCACCGGTCAACAGGGCTTTTCTCACTGCAAAGGAAAGAGCAGCTTCCTTTCTCAAAATCACTTATATGTTTTTTGCCATAAAAGCTGTATTTACAGAACACATGACCTTCCAAAATTTCTGGTAATAGGCCACAGTACTTAAGCATCAGTTTTAGGGAAGGCATAATTTTGTGTTTCTTCATCCACAAAAGAGATTTAACTGTACATGACAGACCATGTGCAAAATTATTACATCAATGCACAGTTATGGGTTTGTTTAGGACAGTCGCTGCATTTTAAAAGTCTAACAATGACATGACTGTACCAAATTAATACTACACCTCATTAAGAACATGACATCTCTATCTTCTGCCTATAAAGGAAAATCTTAAATTGTGTATCTTTTTATCCCTGAAAAATGAAAAGCAAGAAAAGGTGATAAGAAGAATGGGAAAAATATAATGTAGTTATTAGTACATGCCAGTCAACATAGTGTCCATTGGCAGATTCCATTATACATTTAGGGTTTCTAAGAGGTATTTCACTACAGCACCTGTCAGAAATACTGCCTTTAGATGTCTTTGAATTTGTAACCCACAACTTGCATTTCATAAAGATCATATGTCAGAATTCATGGTTTGGGCTTTTTTTGTAGCAAAACTATATCGATCCATAGATGTGCCATCTCTCTAATGCTTTATTTGCAAAGGTCACTTTATTAATACTGTCAAATTGCTAATGTTATTCAAGTGGTCTTGGATAGTTCATGAGCAGAGTTCCATTTGTCTTCTATGCAGTGTCACTTCTCATATGAGGCACAACAAAAAGAAATGCAGTTTTATTGTATCATCAGGTCAAATGCAAAGCTGGAAACAGAGCCCTGATCCCAATTCTAGTCTAGATTCTGTTTTACCTAACCCACTCTAGAACCAGTGCAGCTATGGTTTTAATAATCTAATTAATTCTTTAGTCAATCCTTTTCTACTGCAAAAAGGGTTTTACCTTTACTTTTACCATTGCATGAAAGGATAGACCAGAACCCTAAAAGTGTATGTATGTGACTTACTGGAAGTGCATCAAAGTACTAAACATTTGTGTAGCTGAGCTCATGGAATTTAAAATGTACAAGAAGAAGCAGGAATATAAGGTCCCCAGTCCTGTACTCCAAAAACAGTCTCTGAAACTCCCAAGGACTTCCTAGATCTCTTCTGCCACAGTCCTTTTAACATGTTGTCTGTTACGCACAATTCACATGGGGTAGAAAAATGCATTGGCTGTAAATTTTCAGGTGGCCAACATATGCTTACATATGCACAAGAGAAACCTTAAAACCCAGCCTTGGAACTAATAATTCACAAGTACAAAGTTTTCAGATGTCTGGGACTGTCTTCAAAAGGTTATAGTATTTAGTAATTTGGAATGCTTCAGCACACCAGAGCATTGAGTGTCACCTGTTAGAGCTGAAGAATCTGAAGCAGAGTAAATAAACTTTCAAAGTCACTGCTACTCTCTAAGCTTGGGTAGAAATACAAACCACAAATGTGACTCCCAGTTGTAACTGCACCATTAAAAATGTCTGGGCTTTTGCAGCGAGAACATTGTGGGGAGGAAAAAGAGTGTTTTAAGGCATTCAAGAGACCTATTTCATTTTATGTTCACTGACTTATGTGTTGCTTTCACTCATTTTCTCTGTTCTCTGTCTTTTGCTAGTGTACCTTTGAAGTCACAGGCTCTTTCCCATCTTTCTTGACCAAGAGAGAGTGAGCAGGGAAGTCAAGCTTTTGTCTTTAAATACATTTGTTCTAGGAGTCAGATAATGCTGGAAGTTTCATGCCTGTTTTGAACTTTGTAAGCTTAGAGCGTGGTATAGAGTCAGAATGCAGGCTGCTCAAAACCAAACCAAACCGAACCAAACCAAATTAAAACTTCCCAAAAAACTCTGGCTACCTAGCTTCAGCTTTTTTAGTTTTTTACAGTGCTCTCCTGGCATAATTTCTTTTCTTACACATTGTTTTTGCTATACTTTAGCCTCAGAAGCAGATGAAAGCCGAGTGATTATTCACTGTGTCTATATATAGCTGCAGGGTATATCCACAGAGCAAGTGTGAGTGTGGACAGAAGAAAGCCTTCATCTGTTGCCAACCTCTTGGCATTAAAACAAGGCTTTCAATATAGATCTACACTTATTGATAATGCATTTTTTTAAGTAAAAAACCCCAAAATGCACATCCCTAATGGCAAAAGTTTAAAGCTAGTGCTTCGTCTTACAGAACTTCTAATCCTACATGTATAATCTAGTCTATATTGGGATGTGAACTTAAAATCATAAAGCAGGTAAAGTGTTAATGTTGCAAGATTGTGAAAATATTCTTGGCTGAGAGAAGTGCTTGGCTCAGACACAGTTCACTGAAGCAAGCACAGGTGTTTTCAGCAGGGGAAGGGGACCCAAGCAGGCTGTCCTGGGAGGTGATGGCAAGCAGTCAGAGCATCTGTGCTGCAGTGGAAGTTGGCTGCAGCCTGTTCGGTGATGTGTGAGCTCTGGTATACCTGACATGTGTACAAAGAGCTGTACTAACTGCAGATGTGAGTCATCCCACCTAAATGATGCATTTGAAAGTTAAGCACTTAAGACCAGTAAGATGAATCACCCTCACCCTTATTCAAATCATCTTATGTGCCAGTCAATGTTTATTGACTGGCACATAAGATGACATGAATAATTAATTTTTAGATGCCTAAGTTAGATGAGATGAACTTCATCTTGGCTAGAGAAACCTGTGTGGGACTGTGCTATGTGCTCAGGAGGCAGATGCATATTGATGCCTCTGTGGCACTTGTTTCCTGCAGAGTAGATTAAAAGAGGTGGTGATATATGCTTGTGCCTGCTGACATCCTGATGTCCTTGGTTGTACAGACACAGCTCATAGGGCAGGTTGAACTCTGGACACTGGCATAGTATAACCATTATAAAACTGGCAACGCCAGTGTTTGCAAGAGTAACACTTTTAAATTCATTTGTCATATAAACTGTGTTCTTTTAAGAAATAACCTTGCATAGTAGTACTTATGCTGCAGCTTCTTGTTAGTGTGACAAACATAAAGTGGAAGTGTTTAGAAGCTCACTGCCATGTTGTCATTTTCCAGAGCCCAACATACAAATCAATATATAGTTCATAGGAAATGCAGTTTTTAAAACTATCACTTGGTCATTTCAGCTGCTGTTAGTGACAGAGGGGAGCACTTGCACTTTATAGCAAGGAGTGCAATACTGCTTGTGGGGTGTTAATATTGAAAGAAAAGTGAAAAATTGAGCCAGTAGAAAAAAAGAGTGAGCTAATGTAAATGTCAACATGATAATGCCCCTTAAACACTGTTTCATAGAAGAAATTTAATTTTTACAATGCTAATTTTTACTTGCCCAGTCCCATACTGGTCAGAGAGTTCAGTCAGTCTGAACTGAAGCATCTCTATCATAATTCAACTTAAACACAGCTAGGTTTAATGGGACGTTTATAAGGAAGAGATAGAAAAGGATGGGTAAGCTTATCAAAGAAAGCATCTTAGGGACTGATTTTTTTTTTCCTTTTTAAATTACTGGACTTGACCAAAATCAGCAACAGTCTTTTATGTCCCAGAGCCTCTTTAGGGACAGCTAAGGCCAGTTTAGATTCACTGTGTGATCCACTTCGGGCTGTTCTGAACCATTATTTTACTTGGAGAGAATTTGCTTTTGCAAGAGACTGCCAGGAAGAGTGACTAGCAGCCTGGTACAGGCAGGAAAAATGATCTATCACCTTTGCTGTTTGTCTTCTTCAGTAGCTATGGGTTATTTGTTATGAGCCATCAAATTACATGGTCATAATTTTAAAAATTCCATGGCATTTCATAGACTTATGGTAGTTATTGAGATAAAGATTGAAAATTATTGATTTTTCAAATGAGGTGCCAATCCTACAATGAACTTGCTGCAGCTGTTCTTTGCATCCATACAGACATATCATTATCTTTATATCTGAGAATTTCCAATTACTGGGGCTAATAAGATTATGTGGTAAGAAGAGAAGAGTTGACAGAGTCAGCTTCTGAATATACATCAATTATATTGTGTTCCATATCCAGTGCTTTCCACACTATCAGTAAGAGAGACCGTGAAGGAAATGCTTTTCATTCAGTTAATGCCACTAATGCATTAACCCTACTAAAGTAGGGCTACCTAATGCAAGGACTTCCTGATTCATCAATTAAATATTAAATTTTTCTTTTAGACTTTGCTTATCATCTAATGCAATTCCTATCTTCTCTACCTTTTTTTCCAGTCCACTCAGTCATCACATCTTATTTTTAAATTCTACTGTACTTTTTTTTTTTAAACATTGAAGACGAAAGAATCAACTGGTACTCAAAGCAGTGATTCCTCATTTGGGGTTTCTTTGTGTTTTCATTATGTTACATAACATGAAGTTTCCACATGGGTTTTTGCAAGAGAACAAAACATAGATTTCTGTCCTTAACTTCTCTCTTCTGAGGGTGGATGCTAAATACCCTTGATGAACCTTTAACCAGTGATATTAACTGGGAAATGAGAATATAACCCAATGTCGTACAAACTTAGATGAGACAGACTGGAAAAATTAATCAACAGGAAGCACTGCATAACAGGAATTCGGCTGGAGGCAGTATGTCAAATATACCACAGCTCTGACCAAGATATATTATCTGACCAACCACTGAGTACCTTGACACACAAAGGAAATATTTTCCTGGAGAATTACTGTTGGAACAGAAAAAATGTATCCTCAAGCTATCCCTCCCTTTTCCAGGCATCATTCTGATTTGCTGCTTTTCTCTGCCAAGGTCTTTTCCTTATTCTAATCAAAAGAAATGCTCATTGTGGTAGAACAGAAGTATCCAGAAACTTCTGCGTTCTTCCCCTTGAAATTATAGAATTCCAGGCTGTTGGATTGCTTGTGTTGGGTAGCATATCATGAGACACCACTTTTCCTGAAGAACTAGCTATTTCCTGCAGAGATATTTCCATGCATTATTTTTAGTAACTTTAATACCAATTAGTTGCTTTCCCTATATGATTCAAAAATGTAATTTAGCTGATAAGCTGAGTGTGTGCCTTTGTTTGTTTTGGTTTTTAGAAGAAGTGACTGGAATATTCTTGAAACATGCCTGTTTGATATCAATCCTCTAGATTGCCATGAGGAAATATGAAGTATAATTTCTGCTTTTCAACTATAGAATCTCCTGAGAGCTAAGACTCCTCACTCAGGAATTCAAGAAAGCCTTATCCAGTAAACCTTGCATCAACCTTGAGTGAAGTACTAGCAAAGTGGATCTGGAGATCAATAGCTAAAGAACAATACAAAGAAATTGATCAGTGTGGTCTACAGAAAAGTGAGTTTAACAGATAGTCTGAAATTTACCATTTGCCTGTTATGGTATAGCTCAGTTATATGTCATCAATATCCTTTAAAGATATTGAAAATATGAAAAACGTGCATAAGAATCACAATTATATTGAAACCTAAAGGAAAGGAGAAGTAGTCCAGGTGAAAAGGCCCCTCGTATGAGAATGTACCAACTAAATTAGTGAAGATATTACAAGAACTGCTGAAAAGAAGCATAAGCCACACAAAGAGGCTTAAATTTTAACAGTTTGTGCAATTACGCTTTGAAGCAATTCTCCGTATTTTTGTGTCTGAAGATCAACACCTGGCACCTTACTAAAAGTTATGTTTTAGAACAAAGTTTTGTGCTCTGTGTACTGGTGAATGGCTGATATTTATTGATCTGTAACATAAAGGGGGTGAAAGTAGAACTAAAGGTCAGATTTATTCATGCAATTAATACATGCTCAATGCTCTCCACCCCTTCAGCTCTCTCCCCAAAGAAGTATTTGGAAAAATGTTACTAAAAGCCTGGGGGGAAATACTTCTCTGGAGACACTCGAAAACCACCTGGATACATTCCTGTGTCACCTGCTTTTAAGTGACCCTGCCTTGGCAGTGAGGTTGGACTACTGGATCCTCAGAGATCCCTTCCAACCCTAACGATTCTGTGAAAAAAACATGAAGTCTTTCTGTCACCTATTACATGAGATAAAATTAAATAATGTCACATGCCAGGTTACTTAGTGGTCCTGGTTCATGACCTGGGGGCACTCAGTGAGTAGGATTCTGTGATATGATGGAATGTTGTGACATCCACAGTTCACTACGCTGTTTGCCAGCTCGAGATGCTAAGCCAGGGTCTCCTCTTTTTTATTTTGTAATGTTTGCTATACCTGTCATGCAGCTGCATCTCACATGAACTCATGTGGGAGTTAAAGGAACAAAACAAGGCTTGGACATGGCTGTAAGAAGAGCTCTCCCTCTTGTCTTCTGTTCATAAAGGATGTCTGGAAAGAAGGGTGATAAGGAGGGTTGCTCTGCTCTTGAATTTATTGATTTCAAGAATGCTTTGGAGCAGTTCCAGAATCTAGTTGAAAAAATGATCATCCAGAAGACCAAGGAGAGTTCAGGCTTGTATACTAAAGATGATGGTAAGAAATACTAACTCGGATCGTAAAGTGTAATTTTCACATGGAGAGAACATATCAAAGAGGGATGATAATTTCCTTCAAAGTAGTGTTCTAACTGTAACTGTTTGATTTTTACAGGAAATAGAGAGATTGCACTGTGAAAGTTCTTTTCTCCTTCTGTTAGGATTTCTGGCCAAATTATAAGGCCATGGTGATCACTCAGAAAATATAATTGGTGGAATTGCCACATATAGAAGTTAGCATGATGCTAACTTGTTTCTGTAAGAGCACAAACTCGATAAATTATGTAAATACAGTTGCTATTTGTAAATAATGAGGGTAAAATTTTGCTTTCCTCAATGCAAGTGGTTTTTGCTGCTTGAAAGGATAATCCCATGCACTATTCAGGTGCAAAAAAACCAAATCAGAATTATGGTGAGTAAGGGAAGAAAAAAGAAGTGAGAAATTTTTATCTATTCTTTTATCTGTTTCCTGTCATACATTGCAAATTAGGTAGTTTTGAAAAGAGAAAATATTAGAACTGATTTTTTTTTCTTTTCAAAGGCTTTAGTGAATAAAATGTGAGAAGCTGGAACTTCCATGGTATTGGTATTGAAGGAGAAATAAAACCATGGGTAGGGTGGGTAAGAAAGGAATCTGTAGCTTGCTAGTTTTAAACTGTGTGGACATTGCTCCTCCCATACAGATGAGATAGATTATGAAAAGTTCTATACAACCACACAAACACTTTTTGGTTCAGCAGTCACGGATCAGGATATTCAGGCCTTTTTCAGGAAGATTATGAGCAACCTTGATGAAAGGCCAGAATGGCTTGAGGTAAGAATTTCTAAAGTTTTCTTAAATATGAAAAACTAATTAGAATTTTAAATGGCGACAGTATTTATCTGTTGATTGTGTGTTGTTCATCAGTCTGTTGTTCATGAGCTTCAAGGCATGAATGAGGTACGATCTTGTTACTTATCCTAGCTGCCTAAAGCCTCGGTGTGTTCAGGTTTTCAGTGAGCTACCTCAGTGATGTGCATTGTCACTCAGGCTTCTTGACAAAATGCAAAATCTTTTGTGATGACAGTATGCTGTTTGTTCTCTGAGGATAAGTCTATCTTTAGGTAAACATTCAGAAATGCTTCTTCTTTTTCTCCTTTCCTCTCTTTTCTCTAACTTCTGCTTCCTTGCCTTTCTCTTCCCCTGTTCACAGCATAAATCTGGCCCTTACTTTGAATATAAAGCCTTAAAGGTAGGGCAGCATTTTAGTAGAGTTTTTGAACCAGAGAATTCTGTATGTATTATTTAGTCCTGTAGATTAATGAGATATTTGTAATCAATTTTTCAGTCTGTAATAGTGGTAAATATCAAACCTTTGTAAAAAGCATGTAAGAATGAGGTAATGTGAAACAGTAGATCCGATTTACCCTCTTTGCATCTGTCTGCACATATCTTAAGGATTTCCACTGCCAGAGTTGCAAATGCACTGTGTTTAATATCCCTTCCTGGATTTTTAATCTAGCCATATGTAAGTTATTTCTGAATCCACCTAAGAAGGTTATCTCCATACCACCCAGTTTTTCACATTTTGTGAAAAAGTACTTTGTCGGGTTTTTTTAAACATGGTGCTCTTTTTTATTTGCACATGTTTTGAGAAATGAACACTTGCTCTAGAATTGTCTTTTATTAAGGTATTTACCATGTCTAGTGTTTCAGGTAACTGTTCTATAAAAATTACTGATTGTTAGAGCCAATCCTTATCAAGAGCACCCTTCATCATATATTACCACAAGACTTTTTTGGTTGTTTCTTACCCAAAGACAGAATTGTGCAGAAGGGACGTAATTCTTAGCACACAATGAATTTCCTGTGATAGCATAGGAGGCACTGTATATATGGCAAATCCTTGCTGGATTTAAAGTTTTATGGCAGGGTATTAGCAGGTGACATGAACTATAAATTCATCAGCATATTTACATTTTATGTTACTCTGGAACATCATCCTAATATTGGAACCTTGAAGATACCCAACCATCTGTTCCTTATGTGTTATCAACAATTGCTATCAAGTGATTTCCTAATATCATCCTAAAAGCAGTGTGTTCAGCCATTTCTATTTAATAAGGTTCTGTGTGGGAACATTTCTGGTTACTTACCTTTCTTAACCATTGTTTTTTTCTTACAATGTCACATTAATTATGGATTTTGCTCATCTCAGGCATTAAAGATTTCCTTCAAGGAGGGCTTAGGGCAAATCTGGAAAATAGCTGACAATCTGAAGGACTGATTGTCCTTTGTTTAGGCTGGCAGAACAGTAGCAAATTGTGTTCAGGCTCATTAGTTTATAAGAGAAATAAGGGAAGCTCTGTATGTTTGCTGGAGTGCGGATCATTTACTCCAAAACCTTACTGAGTTTTTAATGCAGTCAGACTAGTTACCAAATTACATAATTACATAAATAATTCGTCTACATAATTACACAAGCAAGCACAGTATGGGGTGTAGTGAAAGAATTAAAGCCTCTTTAATTTCCTTTTGAAATCTGTGCGATTTCCTTGGGATAAAATTCCCCAGAACCCTTTCTATGAGCATTTCTCAAATTTTACCAAGTGTGAGCTGACTGATGGCAGTCTTTTAATGTGGCTTGCCTATAAACTTTCTTGAAAAACATGAATGTATGATAGCTAATAACTGTATATATGGAAAGGAGGGAGCTGTGAATTGAAAGATGAAGAGTAATGCTGTGTGAGAGCATTTTTTTTTTGAAAGAGGTACATCTGAATCTCTCAAAGAATGAAAATGGGAGTTCTATTGTATAACATGGAAAATACTGAACTAGAATAAAATGCAACATTTTGTCTCCCATCCAAAGGGGCATTGCTTTTAGAACTCATGAATGGAAGTATATATAATGTCTATACTATGAGAAAGGAGTTTAAAAAATCTGTACAGCTAAGTGGGACTAATTTCCTAAAGAAATTATTAAATTACTTTTGTATACAGAGCTTGAGATTTGTAGAGCATTTCTGCTGAAAATTTCAAACCCTGAAGCAGAAATAAGCTGCTTACCTGACTATCCTGTGCAGAGATCTTCATCATGTGCAAATGGAACATTGTCAGACTTAGGGAGCTGGCCAATAAATGATTTTTTTTAATTGTCTTTATATTACATTTCTTTTCAAGCAAATGTGAATCTACATATCTTTATGGAAAAGCTCTTCTGTGTTGGCTAAACCACTATGCTGCATTGGATGTCTTTGTTTATAAATATAGAATTGTCTGTTTTGTCTGCCTTTTGCTAGTTTTTTTTGTTTTTTTTTCCCTAGTTGAGGTAGGTAGAACTGGAAAATGGAAATTGAATATGGTTATTTACAAAGCAAAACTGTACTAACACCTTTAAAAAATAGATGGGCTGTATTCCTAGAAGCCCTGTGTAAGCTGACTTCTTTACAAAAATTGAAGAGATTATGCCTGAGTATCAGATCTCAGCAGTCAAAAGTCATATTGACGGCTAATGGTTAAAGGAAGTAATACTAAGGTACTTACTCAAAGAATATTAAATTATTAAAGTGTGAGCTAACTATTTGACTTTATACATATATCTTCCAGAAGCAGTTTTGCAATAAATTACTTGTTTAGTTCTATTTTGTTTTGTTTAGATTTTTGGCTGTTTCAGAGGAGAAAATGATGGCATGTCTTCCCCATCGAAAGAAAGCATGGTTTTGCTAGTATCTGAAAAACAGCAGATTACTCATTCAGGTGACATACTTCACCTTGTATCAAAAATGATATTTTTTCTAATGCAGGGTGCTGCTCACTTTCTTGAAAGTAGGGTGATAAAATCCCATGTCCCTCTTTGCTGCTGCTGCTGCTACTTCTTCTTCTTCTTCTTCTTCGTCTTCTTCTTCTTCTTCTGTGTTCCAAAATACATGGGTTTTTACTAAACATTGAACACTCCACTGCTGCATTTTCCAGTTCTCCATATTCCTAAATTTTTTTGAAATTATGATTTTTTTTCTGAGCCAGACTATTTATTTATGCAGTTACACATTGTCTTTCTGTATTTTTTTTAAATATGGAGGAAGAATTGGCACATCCAGAATTGCAATGTTAATGATATTTAAAATGCAACATGATTAATTTTACCAAGTATGGGATAATTTATGATGTATTGCATCACTGCCTTGCGTATGGCATGAAAATGCATGTCAGAAAGAGATACTGTTCTTACTATTATAGTCCTATTTGTTTATGTTTTCCTTACTAATATAGTTATATTTGTTTATGCTTTCCATGTCTGTAAGATGAAGAGTAATATTTTGTCATTGACAGTTGTCAAGAGAAAAGATGTGATCAAGGGTATAGTGAAGGTGCCCCTTCTGCATCTCACAGTAACAGCCTCTCAGAGAGGAGTGCTAACTGTGTTTAGCAAACAGGTAATTCTAAATCAAACTCTATTATAGTGCCATTAGCAGTACATAGGGGAACTGAGTGGACTGTGATCTAGCATTCAAATTTTCCCATTAAAAAAACTACATATTTTTCTTATCAAAGTTAACTTTTTCTATATTTTTAAGTACAGCAGGAAATATATGTTATTCTTTTCAATTATAAACCTACTAGACAGTCCACACAAGTTGATAGAAGATAGAGATGGCTCATAATAGACATTGTTCTTAGAAATTCATTTAATATAAAATAATCTGCATTTCTGTTTAGAAAAGGTTTTCCTAAATAAAAAAAATATGCAATTGAAATTAACTTTTAGATATAGAGTGGAAATCAGAGAATTAACTGTTTTCTACAGCTACTGAAAATATGTAGAACAGACAGAGACAGTTGTTTGCAAATAAGATTTATTCAGTACAGCAACACCTAGAAGCTTGAAAGTCATGAGATTTACAACAGTCTGCATGACACAGGCTCACAGTTAGTTCCCTCATCAATAAAACATAAGGAGATCTGTACCATTTTAAGTAGAAATTCAGGCTTAAGATGCTGTTAAACTAAAGTTTGTACATTAATTTCCCAGATTATTATATTACTATTTAGTGGTATGCATCTATAGAGGCTATGAGATAGAATGTGTCATACAGAAACTCAGGCTATCACACATCTGAGCTCATTGGTGCTTTACACTTGTACAATTTTAATGTAACCAGTTCCTTAAAATTTATTTCAGGCAATGCAGTAAAACTTTAAAGCAGCACTAATGCTTTCTAGGGGTTTTAGCTAATTAGTGCATAATGCTTATGACAGGAGCATTTAAACCAAGAAAGGACTTATGTGGATGATTAAATAACAAAGCAATACTGCAGTTTTGGTAAACCCTGAAATAATTTATTTGAAAGCCTGTGCTCCAGAACATTATCCCTCCTATGTACCTATGAAAAATAATTTCCCAAAGTATAAGAATAAAAACAGCTCTTCTCCCTACCCTTTACTTGCCCCTGCTATTTTCAAGTTGAATTGCTGCCTCCTCATAGGCTGGACTGATGTTATCTGACATCAGTGACTGCAATGGATGTTATTTTACACCCAGCTGCATAACACAGTGAATTAGGGACCTCAACTCTCACTTATAAAACTGTGTTCTGCAAATGACTAAGGCATTGCGACAGCCCCAAGATGTGCCAGGAGAGGACTGGATGGGATATTAGGAATAATTTATTTATCCTAAGAGTTGTCAACCATTGGAACTGCCTAGGGAAGTGGTTGAGTCACCAACCCTGGAGGTATTCAAAAGAAGTGGCTGCTGGGGACATGATCTAGCAGTAGACTTGCCAGTGTTAGTTTTACAGTTGAACTTGATCATCTTAAAGATATTTTCCAGCCTTAATTATTCTATGGTTCCATGATTCTATTTGAGGGCTAAGTATTGCTTTCTGCAATGAATGTGGGCCTAATATGATTCAACGCCTGTATACAGCTTTATACCATCAACTACTTCCAGGTTACTCCAGAATATGAGACACTTACGTTGCTCAGATGGATACTGCCTTGGCCTGCACATAAGACCTGTAGGGGTAGGCAGCCTTAAGGACACATTTTAGTTACTGTAGATAAAGCCAGGTCTGATACAGTGCATGGATATCCATCTCTTGGTTAACAATACTCTTAAACTCTGCTCAACGGCTGTCCATGATGACACCTGACATCTCAATTCTATGGGAAGAAGGACTTGCTCCTAGCTCCTTGGTTTATGAAATGTGGAATTGCTGGGATGGATATGAGGTGCTGTTGAATAGTTACTGATGAGGGGCAGGGACAGGGGCAAGAGGAGGTGAAAAATTATCTGTGGTTGTTTCAGAAGGGTAAAGGTTGAAAGTGCTTTTGAAAACTTAGTAGTTTTGTTAAAAGACGTAGAAGATAACCCTGTCTCTGCTGGATGATGGTGACACTTTAAACACTTCAGGTTTTCAGCCACATGTTACACTGTCCCTCAGTAGTTACCTTTGGTGAAAGGTGCTGTACAAATGAGGTTATTCCTGTTTGCAGCCTGAAGTGCTGCCTCTGCCAAGGATTTGCTGGCACTAGTTGACATGGCATTGG
Organism: Anomalospiza imberbis; assembly: GCF_031753505.1. Classification (NCBI taxonomy): domain Eukaryota; kingdom Metazoa; phylum Chordata; class Aves; order Passeriformes; family Viduidae; genus Anomalospiza; species Anomalospiza imberbis. Next base: position 67,954,896 of record NC_089683.1, on the reverse strand, counting down.
GCCAGTGTTAGCTTGGGTTTCTATATGATAAATCCTATTTCTCACGGGAGCTGATGCTGTTTTAGCTGTCAAAAACCGTTAAAAGCACAATTCCATCAGAAGACCAGCTGATCTGTACTCTCTATTTTGTAAAAGTGAGGAGTTTTTACTTATTTTCCTCACTTCAACATCTCAATGTAGAAACCCCAAAACAAACCAGAAACAATGGAACAGTTGTGAGGGAAAGAGAAGTCTTACGTTCTTCACAGTATAAAGGGCAACAGACAGCAGGCAGGTTAAGGATCTTTCTCAGATCTTAACCACCAGCTCTTTCAGTTAGCAGTTATTGTTCTGATCTGCATGTAAAGAGACGACTCTTTTTAGAGTTTTAATTTAAGAACTACCTTGTTATTATGACAATATCTTTCTTTATTTTTCAGATGAAGGTTCTGACAACCATCAATATTGAAGTAAGTTCTTTTTTTTCTCCTTCCTGTTAAATAATTTTAAGTAAAAATCAGCATGTACTAGATTGAAATAAGTAGAAACTGAGCATTATTCTAATTCCAATTCTAACTTCCTGTTAAATAATTTTAAGTAAAAATCAGCACGTACTAGATTGAAATAAGTAGAAACTGAACATTATTCTAATGCCAATTCTAACTTTGAGACTTCTGCATGATTTTTCATAGGGTGCTGTTGGTCAAATAGTTTCAATTTATTCCTTTCAGTTGTTGAAAAAATTGCGTACCTTGATTTCTTTCCTCTGATAAATGAAACCTCAGATAAATACTTCTTTTTCTGCCAAATTATCCTTTACCCATACCTTGCCAGAACTTTTTCTTCTAAAATCCAGAAGTTCAATTGTCACTGTAAAATTTAACTGAGTAAAATTTTAAGTTTGTTAATGAAAAACAGTTCTACACTTTCCTAGATAGATGATTGGCTACACAGTGTATACCTTAAAACCTCGTGTTTACCCTGGGAGTATCACTGCAGATTTAAGGTAATGAGCTTCTTTCAGATGACCTGTAGACAAAAGACATCAGTCTTAGCAAAGTGACGTGACCCCTCGTCCTAGAAGTCGATGTGGGTATCTTGTACTGGGAGGCAGTGCATTTTGTTTATTCTCTCTTACATATTCTGTGAGTTCTAAAATGCAACAGAAGTACTCCACACCAGAGGCCCTACTACTCCAACTCAGAAAACAGAGTTTCAGTTGTGTTTAATTTATTGCAAGGGCTAATCTGACCTGTGGAATAAGTGCAGAGAGGTAACTGTGAGAAATATTCTTGAGACCAACTGACTTTTGGAAACTATGACTAGAATTCGAGCTTCTCCTACAGAAGTGCTACAGGAGTGAATTTTAGCCATTCTGACTTTGCTTGTAGGAACGACTTTCCCCAATTCAAATATGCAAAGGTAGGATCTCCCCCAGAGATGCCAAGGGAAAGATAATGGAAGAAGCTGGAGTGCTAGCCTGATGCTGCAGTGGGCTGCAGGCTCCCTTTCCTTTCTGAACACTAAGCACTTATCTTAAAATGATTCCTCAATGAATGTGAAGGGTTTTTTTGCTGTGAAAGTAGGACAATATTTGGCAGTTGTAGCAGTATTAGGCACCATTGGATGACATCTTTGCCATAAAATGTGTGAAAGAAGGGAGGAAAGATAAGAGCTCTTGAGTGACAGGATGGAATAAGAAAAAAATGAAAATGTTGATCTGGTGCAGCTGCCTAGTTTGTCTGTCAAGTATAGCAGCACTAACAAGAGAAATTTTTATAACCTTTCCTCTGAAGCTGAAACCTATTACTTTGACTGCATCATCACAAGCCAACAAATTAGTGACAGCTACAAATATAAAATCATCTTTTTCAAGCCATTTAGTCATTGTTATCTGATGCTATTATAAGGACCTCAAAAAGCCACAGTTAACAAACTCTTCCATAAGAATTACCAAACAATCCACAAGGCCTCTGCAGGACTGACATTTTCCACATGCTTATTGTAGTAAAGGGCACAAAAAATCCTTGTAAATGTATTACCACTTGCCCACAGATCATTAGGAAGGAGAGAAGCTTTCTCCTGCAACAGAGTGTTGATATCCTCTGTCAGGATTTTGGGCCATTTACACTAAGAGCAAAATCAATATTGTGTACAACAATCAAAATAAAAATAGAAACATCAGGAGTCTGATCTCTACTTTGCAAGAGAAATTGTTTTACATTAATACCTATATAATAGGAGATATACTTGAACAATGGCTTAATATGGGCAGATGTATATATTTGTAAATAGTTGATCTACCTATTGGGAAAATTAAAATTATTTAATAAAGTTACTTATTTTCATAAACATTCATTTCAGTTTTGTTTTTATGACTGAAATTTTGGACTAAATTTCTTTTGTTTCAAACCAAATTGTATTCAGGTAAAAACTTAATCTACTTTACTATGGATGTTTTAGCTTAAGCTTTCTCTGCTCAGAGTGCTTTTCCAGAGTGTCATTACAGTTCGACTAACACTAGACTAGACGTTTATTGTGTCTTTTCCTTTGCAACATTTGTGCCTCTTCGGTGAGTAATTGATAACAGAGGTTGAGCCTGGTACCTCTGTAAATTCATGTATGAGCTATTCCTGGAGTTATAACTCTCAGTGGAACTAGACCTAACATGTGCTAGCACAGAGTATATGTGATTTATGTGCAAATGGTTTAAAATACATGATAGGAAAGTTGATACTTGATACTTACATGATAGGAAAGTTGATAAATTTACAGAGAAAATCCTTCTTTAGCTACTTGTTTTATTTTCATCAGGATACTGCTTGGATCACTGGATGCGATTTCCTGCCTAATCTGAAATATGTTGTGGCTGTAACTGAAAGCACAATCATTCTCTGGGACTATAAATCAAAAGAGAACAAGGTACTATGTTGGATCAGACAAATGCCAAAATGAAACCTGAAAGTTGATCAGTCTTTGTTTCCAATATACATTCACATCCCTTTGGTCTAACAGGATGAAGGCTTTTCACTTTTGTTGTTGTAGGAACTCAGTGAAACAGTGGAATTCACACTAAAGGAGGGATACTCTCTACATGCCAAATGGGATTATTAAAGTATATTAAAAGTTTGGAATAAATAGAAAATTTTTACACTATGGTGCAAACAACCCCCAAAATAATTTCTTTTCCATGTGTATCTAGTGCATACGTGTGCACCTGTGTACCTAAAATGTGTGCATGGGCATACATATATCACAGAATCTATTAAGAATCAAGGAACAGGTTTTACAAGGAATATAACACAGATTCTTTTTGAGGTAACTTCCTGATATAAATAAAATATTTCTTCATATCCTGTGTTTTGTTCAGGACTTTCTAAAATAAAAAACATTTTGATGTTAATAATGCATGTCCAAATCGTTAAAGTTTTCTTTAATGTCTTATGCATTTTTGCTGACCCAAAGCTTAGCTTTTTCTTCCTGTTCCTGGAACTTCTCTTGGAAATTCCAAGTTAGCTGAGATGATGAGAAGCAAAGTAATTATTTTCTGGATAACATTTTTTAGGATTTTTTTTCCAGTATTAAAAGGTTCCCTAATTCAGACAGGTCAATTTAAATCTTTTTGCCAGTCCAATTCGACTTCTTGGAGGAAGGCTCAAATATTTATTCTCCACCTATTATTCTCCAAGTTCCCTCCACTTATTACATCAGTGAGATATGCAGGTATCCTGTTGATGAATAGGTGCAGCTCTCTTTCAAGACCACAGAAATAATATATGGACAATCCTATCTGTATTACATCTCCAATATTTCTGTGCTACACAGACAGTGTTGGTGCAGTTAATTCCTATGGCATGAGAACAGTTCCCAGTTCAGGTTGGCAAGGATGCTTTAATCAAATAACAGATGGAGTCAGGCAGTAGAATCAATAAACAATGTAATGCAGATGACCCTGAATCCCATTCCTGGGCCTTCTAGCAAAATACCACAGTGTCTTGCGACTGTATTCATTCCCACTATCTCTGTGCTTCAAAAATTGAAACACCTGCCCATATTGGTACACTTGACACTCCCAGGCTGTATTATTAATTAGGACTCTGATATAGATTATCCCTGTGTATTACTGCTAAATTTTGTGGTTTGAATTATTCTTTAATTTAGTTATTTCCAATTTTCTTGTAGAGAGCATCTTATTTTTGAACAGGAAACCATATACAGTCTTAGCAAGTAGACCATCCCACATAGTATGCAGAGATCCTTCCTAGAATTTGTAATTAATACTTCTTCACTGAAATGCAAAGAGCTACCCATGAAACAAAATCTTGCTGAAACCTCTAAGATTTGCTTTTAACTCCACTTCATGATGGTCTTCCATGAGTTTCTGATACCAGGAAACATTTAACACAGGGGAAGCTTGAAAAAACAAAGTCAAGATTTGAATGCTGATGTAACTAGATAAGCATGATAGATTCAATTTAAGGGCCCTCATGCAATATCTAAAAAACTTTCTATCATATTCCACAGAGTGATGGCTTTGTCATCAAACCAATGAAAAACTGTCTGCTCTGTGTTTGTACGGTGACTGTGGCAGATAACCTGGCTAAGGATACCATCTTAATGGGAGATGATAAGGGTTATGTTTATCTGCTTACTATCACCAGTGACGACTTCATAATGAAACAATCTAAAGCCAAAAAAGAATCACGATTTAAAATCTTGGAGTCCGACTCTTTTGACATGTAAGTTGCTTATGATAAAATATTTTCAGTCTTGCATTATGTTTTGTTTTTAATTTGGGTTTTGTTTGCCCTAAGTGAAGGATTAGCTTCTGTTTCTAAATTAAGCCCATCTAACCAAAGAAAATATTTTTTCAAACTGCAGTATGATTTGCTTGCTGTTGCATGAAGGAAATGCCATAAATTTCAGTAGAAGATTTTACAAGAGATCTTACAACTGAGAGGATGCAGAATACAATTCAAGGGGAGAATTCACAATTGCTGTTATCCATTTTGACAAAGGAACAGCTTTATCGTGTCCAATGAGTTGGAAGCATGATTGTAATTAGAAAAGAGCATGGTTCAACCCTGACTTTCTCTCTGCTTGCATTTGAGCTGGAAAAGTGGTTCTGTATCTGTCCTGGATATTGAATATTAGCATTGGTTTTGTATATAATCTCACTGACAAAATCCCTGTCCACCTAGGGATACATCACAGTAGTTGCTACTGTAGCCTAATAACTTCTTCATTTATATCCCTAGTCCTAAACGCAAGCTACATGATGACTGGGTTGGGAGAATTAAGTATTTTTCTGCCCTAAAACGTTTTGGATCCTGCTCCACAGACAGTACTAATTCATTTGTTTTGGATGACATAAAGCGACTAGAGGACTATTTGTAAGTATCTGACATCTGGAAAACAATAGATCTTCTGCTTTATAACTCTGCTGGAGATCAGTGCCTTGTAAGATGTCATCTTGTTCTATTGAATCTGCCTCTTCTATTAGCATTGATAATAAAAAGAAAAATACAATTGTTTAAAAGCTTGGATATTTTTGTGTGCTAGCTTTTGATGTAGGAGAGGACTGTCCATATATGTTGAGTACTCAGAACCCATAAAGTATGATATGTTGACAGTGTTGTCTTCTCCAACTTCTCCTCAGCAAGCAAGTTTTAGTTAGAAAATTGATTGGTTTGTTGCACATATATCATGTAGCCATTCATTTAAAATTTATACCCAGTCAAAAATAACTAAATTTCATTTACAGTTTTATTTTCACAAGTTTGAGTTATACAAGATTAAACCAAGAACATGATTTATTCTAAGGCCTGTGAAGTGGTTCTGCTATGCAGCAGAAAAGAGGTTATAGCCTCCTTATTTGTGCCAAGTCCTTATTCATATGGCTCATCAGTGCTATTAGCTGATTTAACATATTCCAAGCCCAATTATTCTGTGAATTTAGAAAATTTCATAGCACAATAGATAGATCAAATTACATTTAGACAACTGAAAAATTACACAGCTGTTAAAATGAAATTAATAGTCCTAAAAATATCTGTAGATCAAATCACTTGGAAATGTCAATTTAATAAATAACTAGTTTAAAAATATGATTTACTGGTTCTAACAAAAGAAATTTCCCCAATTAACTTTGTAACAAGGAATTGTTTTTGTACTCAAAGAGGGATGCAATGTATCTTCTCTCTTATGGGACTTTAGTTTGTTTGTCAATAATGGCTGATGAACAGCTACAATATCTTCTTGTAAAGTATCCAAAAAAGAGAAGTATGGATATGATCACAAGGGGCTTCTGTTGCAAGGCCATGGGTTGAGCAGGACTTCACAGTGCCAGAATCCCTTATTCCCATTTATCTTGGAATAGTATCACGACAGTCCATTAAAAAGCTAATGAACAGTTATATAGGAGTATAAAAGGTAAAAATCCTTAGGAAAGCCGTTAATCATACATTTAAATCAATTAATTGTTATTTTGTCATGTCAAGAGAATTAAGACTTCTCTTAGAGTTCTGGAAAGAAATCTTTTCTCCATCAAAATAATAGGAAGCAAACAGCCTTTTATTTACACGTACCTAGAAATAACAAGCTCTTTCATTAATTCCTCGAAGTTTCCAGAGTCTTATATCAGATTTACTGTCACCCCCATTTATGTTTTTCAATATTAATGGCAACTTTAGCCCAGAGTAGATGAACTAATACTTGTCTGAATTTCAAAGGAAAAAAATAAGAGTATTCTCATTTAGTTCTACACAGCTTGTTTACACTGGCAGTCATTGTTTCCTGGGAATAACAGGTGTTAACCCTGCTATTGCTACATCCAAAAGCAGTAAAATATTCACTCATTAGTAGCAATGGATGAAACTTGGAGAGACAAACAGAAGGTTTAGAAGGGCCACTGAGTCAATTTCAGTCTGTGTTGGCTGTTTGAATTCCCATGCTTTAGCAGTGAATGTAGTAGAATAACTGTTGAGTTTCAGATACTTGTGATCTCTTCATGTTGACATACAACACAAAACAGATCATATAAGGACTATTCATTGTACAATACATTATAGAGAAGCAACAGAAAAGTGACTGCGCTTACTTAATGTACCATTGAGATCACAGTAGACCTTCATATCTGAAACAAGCAAACACAGTTTCTTGGTAATTTTCTTCAGTGATAAACTGCTTTAAGCACACAAGCTTATGTGCAGCTTACTTTGGCAAGAGCTACCATTTTAGGAGTCTGTTTGGAGTTTGCCTGTTAAAAGATTCAGGTGTGCAGTTCGGATATTTATTTCTTTAATGGAAAGTGCGCTCTGTTCCTGCTTCGTTGATGCCAGTATCACTCCAAGTCTCTGTTATAAATCAATTTGCTTTTAACATGAGATTGCATACATTATGCAAACAGCTATTCTGTATACTGTAGAAAAATAAGGCAGAATGACTGTAGACTGTATTTTCTGAATATTTCTTACATTATTATTAATTATTGCAGACCTGTAAAAGAATTTTCTGTCCCTAAAGGAGTAAATGCCTTCACATACTGTGGAAAGGCAAAAGTCATTGTCACTGGAGGTAAGTATTGGATTTTTTCCAAGAGATTGTTCTTGGAAAAAAATGGTGAATTTTTTAATTCGAGTTAAATAATATCAAATAAAGCTGAGTTAACATCTTAAGAATTTCAACAATGGCTGGCTTCTGCCAACAATTAGAGGAAACAGAGGCCTTGCTTTTAATTTCTCTCAGCCCGTGTCTGAAGAGACATACTTCCTGATAGGAATCTGTCAAGGGCTCCATCTGGGTTTGATTCAAGTATCATTTATATAATAAACCAGAAGAAACAGTATGTTCAACTACTCTAAGGTATCTTTCCAAGTCACTGTGGCCTTGACCAGGTTATACACATTATTCCTTGAAGCATCAGCAGAGCTTCCACCCTATTACTCTCCCACCATCCTTTCATATCTTAAGCAGTCACATTGGACCATCTTATTACTTTCCATTGGTCTCTCTGGTCATGTTTCCCCAAAGTGTTACTGTTGGTTCTTTCTCCCAAAGCAGACTGCAGAAATGGCACTCTTACATCCACTTCTTCCCTGTTAGCCAATAATTGTATGGGTCTGTCTACTGCAGTGATCATGTTTGATGCTGCACAAAAGCTGCTGGAGTATGGCAGCAACTTTGTTTATATATTCTGTCTGATAGGGTGGTGTCCTCGAGTGACATTGATGCTGCTTTTCTTCAAGTCTTTACTGCTTAAAACTTTGTTAAAAATTGCAATAACAAACATAAGAATTCTTACATCTGTATACAAGAAGTACTAAAAATTGGCCAAGACTTTGCTGTCCAGCCTTGGTAATATACATGGCAGTCTAATATACATAGCAGTATATGGGACACAATGCAATTCATGTTGAATTGTAACAGTTTACCAACAGGAAAACTGTGAAAGATATCAAAATAAATATCAGGCAATTCTATTGATTTTCTAGACAAAATATTTAAAGGAAAAGCTGTAGAAGAGTTATTAGTGAGAATTTTGAAGTTTAGCCTTGGAGGAGATACTGCTTACACTGATTACCTTGTCACAAAAAAAGTAGTCTGGAGAAATTTATTAATGACATAAAGTAAGAAGGTCCTATTCAACAAAATGTGGTCACTATTTCCTCCAGGTACAACAGGAGAATTTTACTGTAGTAATAAAACCAGGGCAAAGTGTCAGAATAGGAAAGAATGTCACAGGAACTAGAAAGTTTATTTTACACACTGAAAATTCTTCTTCAAGAAATATCAGAGGAGAAAAATCTGGATAATCTTTCTGAGAAAATTATAATAGCTGTGGTAGGCCAGACCAAAGGTCTGCCTAATGCACTCGGCCCACTTCGTCAGTGACCAGCAGTAAACACTTGTGGCACAGAAAAGAAATAAGACAATCATGCAGCACAACTTGCCCTAGGTGCATGTGCTGGTTCTGTCTTGCTGATATGAACCACATTTGAGAAAGATTAGTTGAGTATAGAAAAGTATGTAGAATATAGAAAAAGGGTGGGGAAAGGGATCCATAACAATCATCAGGTCCAACTCTTAAGTTGGTCCATAAAGTGATCGAACTTACAATCTTGGTGTTTATAGCAGCAGGCTCTAACCAACTGACCTAAGCTCTAACTGCACCATTGTGCAGAGATTTAAAAAGTATATTTTCTATAACTTAGAAAAATTACAATTAACAAGGAATGCCACTGATGTCTATTAGAGCAAAAATTAGAGCAGTGATGTTCAGGAAGAGTCTTCTGAATAGTGGCAGTTGCAGAAAAATATTCTCAGTTTTAAATGGAGCTTGGATTTTTAAAAAGTTTAGATTGCATACTTGTTTGTGGTGGTCGGAGGACAGACTTAGAATGCAGGAGCTCCTACCCCATCTAAAAAGATCCCTAATCAGGATATTTTAGAAGCAGAGGAGTTTTCTCAACACTGAATTCTAATTTGTTTTGACTTTGCACAAAAGAACTGAAAGTACTTTCTTGCTTGTTCATCCACCATCCTTCATCTTGTAATTGAAGGGCATCCTCCTGCCTCTCACCCTCATTCCCAAAGCTTAGCCCTGCTGCTCTCCTTGAATATGAAAGGAAATTATTCCTGATCTATTACTAAGAGTCCCAGAGCACAGTGGGAATGCCTGTCCAAAGACAAAGATAGGGTGAAGTCATCTCTTTCAATTTTACTGTGAAGTTAGATCAGTCAGGGCCTACTGTGAAGCTGCACCCAGAATTTAAAATAATGCTACAGGTCTTGAAAGACCCCTCTACTAAAGCCTTCAAAAGCTGAGCTTTTAGAATTCTGTGCTCTGTTAATAGAATACACTGCTCACAATGGCACAGCCTACCATCAGGCTGGAGCACACTATGTTTGCCTCTCTATCTTAAAAGTCATCTCACTCTTGACTAATTGAGAAACACGCGTTGATGATCCAATTAATGGCAGACTTAAACTACTTAAAATGAACATAAGCTAGTCCTGTTAATTAGGGAGCCTTCAGTTTTACCTGTAATATAACCTAAAAATGAGAGACCATAACAGGTAAATAAGTTAGGAATCATAGATATTTCTTGGTGACATGTTCAAACATTTGTAAAAGCTATGTTTATTTGTCTCATTTGGCAATAAACATAAAAGAAAAATCCAGCCTTTGATTGCAGGCTAGCTTCTAAAGTATTCAGCAGGGGTAAATCTGCTAAACATTTTAGTAAGCCTCAGCTTAATGTTTTTTAGGCAGGTGTTTATAGCACAAATGGAATGTTACACACTGTGATGAATTATCACTGTGACTATTTAAAAAGTCATATTTTAACACAGTCTTTCATAATTTATTTGTATTTGATTATGCTCATGGGTTTGTCAGTTCTGTGACACAACCTAATTTTGTCTTCTAGATATTTGAAATTTATAAAAATGAATAAGATAAAAACAAACCTGGTACTGAGTTTGCTTTTCATGCTTAAGGCTAGATTTCAACCAGTAAAATGATAAAAGCCTGATAGTGGCCTAAAATATGGAGCCCAAAGAAGTTTAAAATAGCTTCTCTCTGTAGCATTTTGCATTAATATTACATTGAATGGTAAATTTACATGGTTTTCTTCTTATTCCTTATTAATTTCAATTCCAGCTATGTCTTAATCATCACTTCAGGGAATGACTGCAGTTAAAATCAAATTAGGAATGCATATAAAAGCAGGAGATGATCAGTTTTAAATGATACATCAACTTCTAACCCTATTAGTTCTTCAAATCTGGCTGTTGTTTTCCTGTGAGCAATGAAACAGAAGAAAAACTATTAGTGATTTCTAAATCTAACAGTAAGAGATTAAGACTGATAAAAGGAGCTACTCTGTGCTTGTTCAGTTTCCTTTGTGAATTCCTGGAACAAATGAAGGACATTTTCAGAAATTCCCAGGAATCCCAGTGATAGAAATCACCAGAACTCCTCTAGCATTAGCTGTCAGAAGCCTGGCAAACTCTTTTCTATGGTGCCATCTAAATTTAAGAAGAGCATACAAAGACAGACAAGGAAGCGCAAAGAAAAAAGATAAAACAGAAATATTTGTCAGTATGACAACCTAGTTCCCCAGATGTCTGACTGTTCTGGAAAGGTTTTGCAGACATTATCAGGCAAGATTATTTAAAAGACAGATTTGAAGGAAAGACAAGTTATTTTAAAGGGTAAGGAGTTTTCTGTGTGGGAGTAGCAGCCTAGAAAGAAACCAGGAGGTATATTTTTCATTTACACTCTTTTGAGGATGCCAGGCTAAGCCTAGTATTTCTCCATTCAAATATGGGATTGTTCTCAAGTGGATTTCAACACCACTGAAATGCAGACATCTCAGCAGGCTTGTAATACCACAGGAATTGCAAAACTGTGTCAGCAAGAGAGACAGTTTGACAAAGCATGTTCAAAGATGGTATTTGGGTCCATAACATCTAGCTAGATTAGAGCTGTGGTTGTAGAATCTGACTTCTAAAAAAACCCTAAACATCTGGTTTTATAATTATTTATCATGAAAAGGACCATACACAACTGAAATTGTTTTGATTCAAATCACTGATTTCACAAAATCTTTAAAAATTGCTGTTGAATAGATCATCTTCTTCAAGCTTTTCTTGAATGTGCTTCGTACTCAGACTTTCTGTCCAGGATTCTGAATCCTGGAGGCATATTTGGAGCATGGAGAGAACAAATGTTCCAGGAAATGTTCCAGTGTAGCAGTGAATGTTAGGGCCAATCTGGCATTAGTCCAGAAAGAGAGAAGAGAGCACGTCTACTATAATAAAATCTACCATTATCTCCACATCAGTAATAGTAACTAAAATGAATCCACTACTTCACATATAAAGCAAACAGTATTTTTTAATGTAGGGAAAGGTTTTCTTCCCAAATGTCACTTGATCTTCCTGTTAATATCTGAACTAAATTACACGTTATAGTGATTCTATTCTTAAAAGAAACTCTGTGTCAGAATTAAAGGGCACTATCCTCCCCTTCAATCACTGCTGTCACTTCAGGAATATAAAGAACAGAGCAGTTAGGAAGACCAAGAAAGGTTCTGTCCCCAGAAGTGCAGCAAGCAAGGTAGTCAAGTTGATCAGATATTGTCAACAACTTCTTCCCAGTTCTCCATCATCTTAAGACATGAGAGTTTCTATCTGGGGCTGGTAAGGGGTATATTGTTGAAGCAATATCTGATATTAAAACCAATCTCACCAGTCTCACTGGAGACTTCTGTCAACTGTGTTTCATGTCCTCCTTCATGGGAGGTCTGCAAGCTGAGTTTTACTCCCATGGACTTGTTTCACCCTAAACCTTGACCTGGTCAAAAGGGTTCTGCTTACTTGCAGGACATGTCTAGGACAGCCTAATTCAAACTCTGAGGAAGTGAGCAGGGACATCAACCACATTCTGGAGTTTCCCCATCCAAAAGGGCTTCATAAACCATTTGTGCGATTATAACCCATTTAGGCTATTTCCTGCCATGCTTATAGCATATACACATAGTCTAGAATAGTTTTGCCTAAAAAAGAATCTCTTCCCCTTGAAGTTTCAAGCCAGTCAGCTACTTACACATGGCCTTCCTTTCCTGTGCAGAAGTTCTCCCTCCATTGGGCTGGTACAGCTGTTTGCATTGTTGAATTCTCAGTCACACTTGTGAAATGAGCTGGCATAAATCAAAATGGCTTTCTGTTGTAGCTATTTTAAGAGTAGATCATTCCTTTAGTGAGTTTCTCTCATTTAGAGAGAAGCCACATAAACAGTGGAATCAATTTAACTGAGAGAACAATATTGTTTAATGGAGGAAAAAGGAGATTGGATGCTCCTAAACAAATCACATCTTGATGCATTAAGAAGGAAAGGAATAGATTTCTGTAGAGAGAAATGGAGGGACTGACTAATGACAGTAGGTTGAACAAGCTTAAGGAAGATTATTAATATAATTGGGCTGAGCGCTTAACATAATTGAGCTGGTTCTCTTGGGACATATACTTCCTAGTCTATGGGGGTTTTTTGCTTTTTGCTCTTCAATTTAAGCTGAATGAAAAGTAGAACTCAAGCAGAAGTTTAGACAAAATGTGGCTGTTTCATTTATTGGGTGTCAAAATAAACTGTTCAGTTAGATGCATACAATTAATTCAATTGCAATATTTGCCAGGAATTGAAAGTTAAAATACATTTTTAACATCCTTGGGTTTTGAAATATTTATGGAAACTATTAGCAAAATAGTACCAAACATTCACCTAAAACACAATCAAAGATTCTTGCTTAAATTGTAGGCAAATTCAAAGTTTGAACATACAAATAAGTATAAAATACCTCATTCTCATTTACTTTACTGCAAACCCAATCATCAGTGGTTACTTTTTTTCTGTCTGCCCTCAAATTTCATGCCCACTTCTTTCTGCATGTTCACCTTCTTCCATAAAAGAAGTTATCCTTTTGTGTCCTGGCTAACTGGGCACAATTTTTTTTTACATTTTTCTAAATTATATCATTGAAGGAAACAAAATATGAGCCCCAGTTGTATTTCTGTTAAAGTACTCTGCTCCTCTGGGACTAGTCCATGTAGTCTCATTCAGTGTCCCTGCCATTCCTTTAGCAAAATAAAAAGGCTCTGAAAAGCTAATCAGTTGTGCATTTTTAATATGTGTTTCTGGTTAAGCAGTGAAACATAAACTGCAATCCTGCCCTTAGAATGAAAAATTCACGTCCTTATGTGGGAGTAGTATACCCAAATGAAAGGACAGACTTTTGAACGCTAAGCTCTCAATTGCAAAGCTTATTTGTAATACAAGTGACTATTCAATCTTTCTGACTATATATAATATTTTTTTTTTCTTTTAGGTAATGACAGAATCCTTCGTTTGTGGAATCCTGTTGTTACTTTTAGTCCTACGGGGAAGCTATTAGGACACAAACATAGTATTGTGGAAATTGTGACAAATGAAAAAGATCAACATGTTATCAGCCTTTCCTGTGCAAAGGTAAAACACTTTTCTGAACCTCAAGGAAAGAGGGCTGGAAGAAGGATCCAGAGAAGTCCAGGCTTGTCAGCCTAACCTCAGTGGCTCACAGAGTTATGGAACAGAGGATCTGGAGTGCAATCACACAGCACAAACAGGACAACCAAGGGATCAGGCCCAGGCAGCACAGGTTTAGGAAAGACAGGTCCTGCCTGCCTAACCTGGTCTCCTTTTATGAGCAGGTGACCCACCTGGTAGGTGAGGGTAAGGCTGTGAATGTTGTCTGCCTGGACTTCAGCAAAGTCTTTGGTACTGTCTCCCATGGCATTCTCCTGGAAAAGCTGTCAGCCCACAGCTTGCACAGGTGCACCTTTGCTGCATTAAGAACTGGTTGGATGGCCAGGCCCAGAGAGTGGTGGTGAATGATGCCACATCCAGTTGGTGACCAGTCTCTAGAGGTGGCCCCAGGGATTAGTGTTGGGTCTAGACCTGTTCAATATCCCTATTGATGATCAGGATGAGGGGACCAAGTGCACCCTTAATAAATTCACAGACAGCACCAAGTTAGGAGAGTGTCGATCTGCTGGAGGGGAGGAGGGCTCTGCAGAGGCATCTGGAGAGACTGGATTGATGGGCCAAAGCCAACAGTATGAGGTTCAATAAGGTCAAGTGTCGGGTCCTGCATTTCAGCCACTACAACCCCAGGCAGCATTACATGCTTGGGGAAGAGTGGCTGAAAGCTGCCCAGCAGAAAAGGACCTGGGGTTACTGGTCAACAGCAGCTGAACTTGAGCTAGGAATATGCCAGCGTGGCCAAGAAGGCCAATGGCATCCTGGTCTGGATCAGCAATAGTGTGGCCAACAAGACCAGAGCAGTGATTGTCCCCCTGTACTCAGCATTGGTGAGGCCACACCTCAAATCCTGTGTTCTGTGTTGGGCCCCTCACTTTAGGAAGGGCACTGAGGTGTTGGAGCATGTCCAGAGAAGGTCAGTGAGGCTGGTAAAGGGTCTGGAGCGCAAGTCCTACGAGGAGTGGCTGAGAGAGCTGGGGGTGTTTAGCTTGGAAAAAAAAGGAGGCTGAGGGGAGACCTTATCACTCTCTACAACTGCCTGAAAGGAGGCTGTAGCCAGGTGGGGGTCAGTCAGCCTCTTCTCCCAGGCAACTAGAAATAGGACAAGAGAAAATGGCCTTACACTGTGACAGAGGAGGTTTAGGTTTAACACCAGGAAGAATTTATCCACAGAAAGAGTTGGTAAATATTGGAATGGGTTACCTTGGGAGGTGGTATCACCATCACCAGAAGTGTTAAGGAAACAACTGGACGTGGCACTTGGTGCCGTGATCTGGTTGACAAGGCAGTGCTTGGTCACAGGTTGGACTTGGTGATCTTGGAGGTCTTTCCAACCTAAATGGTTCTGTGATTCTGTAAAATCAATGTTATAAATTCAAGTAGGAATCTATTTTTGATTAAGTACTTCTGATAGCAATTGATTATCACATCATTTAATTTAATAAAAAGGGTTTAGCTTAAAATTTCCAAAATATTTTATGTTGAGAAGCAAGAGTAGAATGGAACTATCTGACAAATTATCTTCACGAATGTGACAAAAGACAATAGTATTACAATAAATAATAGATATTAACATTCTGCTTACAGAATGTTACATTCCGCTTACAGTCGTAGATATTAACATTCTGATCATTTCTGTGTTACTTTAGCAACTGACAGATTTAAAACAGAACCTATACTCAAATGCTTCATTCAGTAGTGATCACCTGCAAAAAATTCCTACAGTTCTTTTGCACTTCTCTCTTCCTATCAGCCTACTAAATCCATAGGTGGAGTTTTTCTGGTGTATCTGTATATCATGTTCAAGTGATATATATCATGTGCAAGTTCTCTTTCTAACCAGTGTCTTTTACAAGGCTTACTGTTCCAAGCATTGACCATAAACAGGAATGCTAATAAAATTAGTAATAACACTTATTCCACCAAATATTACAAGATTCTGCTGGAAAGAGATGTGTATACGAGAAGTGATTGGTGGAATCATGGTGTTGGTTATTTATATGATTTGTCAGAATGAGACTTCTCAGGAGAGAATAAAAACTTCTATAAATATGTGCCAAAAAAGAGAGAAGCCCCTGAAGGAGTAGTTGTGAATGGCTATAGAACTCTTTCAAGGTGGTCCAATGCAATATTTTTTGATATTTAACACTATTCCATATCCTTATTAGCATCTAGAGTGATGGAGTCGGGAGGATAGATACTAAATTAACCAGTTGCACCAGACTGGTTAAAGCTGCAGGTCTTGAGCAGAAGTAGTAGAGTTCAGAATGGTCATTAAAATTGAAGGTATGATTATGAAAAATAGCTCCTATAAATCAATGAGGACCTAATGTAATTGATCTGCTGAGATATTCTTCTATCGCAAAGGTTTCCAGATTTTTATTGGGTTATGTAGGAAATATTGCAGAACTATTTGTCCTGCCCATGCCACTCCTTTGCTATGATTGCTTACCATTGCTCATTGTGGTGGCAGTAAATACCACATTTTCACTTCTTTAATCTTATTCTTAAAAAATCCCGCACATTTCTAAAAGTAATACTAGCTGAAAATAAATTACCAAGATTTCCCATCTTCACATAATCCTGGAGCCATAACCTTTCCCCCTTCCTCACTTCTATGAATCTATACCTGTCTGTTCTGTAGGTAACTCTGTAGCTTTGCTACAGAGTAGCTGTAGCTTTGCTACAGGCGTACATTACTGTGAATTAAGGAGGGTTTTGGCAGATAGCCTCAAGCTATACATGTAGGAAAAATGGAGTAAGATGTAAGACATGACTTAAGGGGAATGAATGAACATTAAGATACTTATGAAAAAGCAACTGAGAATGAAGCCCCTGAGGCATTAAATGTAGAAGATCTTTTGAGGGCCCTTGTGGGCTTTTCTATGATTCAATATGATGATTTATGAGAAAGCAAAATCTATTTTAAAAGTCTCTAAGTATGTGGACACGTGATCTTAGCTAAATATAGCTGAGTAGTGCCAATGACATCGCAAGACCACTTTTAGGTGCAAATGAATATATGAAAGTTTGTTTTAATTAAAAGCCATGTGTGTTTAAATAGTGCAATGAGTTATAAGGCTGAAATTACAGTTCTCAAAGAAAATAGACATCAATTCCTAGATTTTCAAGTGTCAGATAAATCTTCTGGTCATAATAAAAACTATATCAAAAAAGAAGGAATCCCACACAGAGGAGTCTAAACTCAGACTTTCAAATAAAGTGCTTATCACCCTGTACCTCAAATATGCAATCTATAGAAGATATATGGTATACCAAATGGCAGAAGAAGGTCAGCTATAATGGGATTGCTTCTAACCTGCTTAAAGCACATTTGTGTTTGACAGTCAAGAACCAGGAATTATACAAAGGTGTGCAACTTCTCAGGGATCTTATAACAACACTTTAGCATTTAATTTGTTTCCACCTAAAAAACAAAGACCAACTTGCTTTTCAATCTGCTCAGCATAAAAAAAATCAAAATAGTTTTCTCTGTTTTGTTTCTGTCTTTTAGTGACTGTGATATAGGAAGCAAAGGAGAAGCAAAATAAGGACAGCCTATATATCTTTACTGAAAATAAGTTAGAGACATATCAATGATCTCATAGAAGCATTGTATCCTAGTGAAACAATATTTCTGTGTATAGATTTTACAATAAATGTTTGACAGAATAGCAGAACTAGAGGAAAAGCTTAGGAAAATTAAATTAACACTTTTTCAAAACCTTCCCAAAATGAAATTTAACCTAAACCATATCAGCTATCCATATTAAAATAAGAGCTTTTTTATTGTGCCATTTTCAACTAAAGTTGAAAAACAAGGTGAAAAGTAGTAATTTTTTTTTAATTAAGATTTGCAATTGTTATCTTTGTTACATAATTGTAACATATGAAGATTCAGATGGATTTTAAACTTTATGGCTATTTTTCTTGAACTATATTAAAAAGTTCCTCGTCATTGTAAAGATACTTTTGTGCAATGTAAAATGTGTTCACAAGAATGTCTCTGCAGCCTGTATGCAACTGATTTATACTACGGAGTTCAAAAGTAAGGGATCACATTGGCTTTTGGTCTCAGATTTTTGCTGCAGCAATGCGTTGCGGTCTAAAGTATTGGCTGAATTAAGAGCTCAAAACCTGCAGTGAATGGTTTAAAGATACCACAAGTCTCACACATGTATTACAAGAGTACCAGGGGATTTATTTGGTGTTATTAGCCTTAGCTCCATACTATAGAACATAAATATATATTGTGGTTTATACAAAAATGTAAAAATTAACAAATCTGAAACTGTGGTTTCACAGCACTAGTGAAAAAAATTAGAGATCATATGAGATTTGTATTATAGTGGAAGAGCTAGTTTAGAAGATTCTTAACTTAACTCTGGTCTGAACATACCAGAGCATGAAAAAGAGTAGATCCCAGGAGAAGGGGAGGGAGGCATCATTGTGTTAACTTTGTGAGGTAGATTCCAAAAATACAGATCACTCAGCAGACCTTGCCTCTGTGCAAGCCCAGCTCAGCAATAACATAAATGTCTCTGTATTATCAACCTGTGTTCAGCACAAATCCAAAACACAGCCCCATACCAGCCACTGGGAAGAAAATTAACTCTACCCCAGTCAGAACTAGTACAATTCACGGGATCAGTTCTGCTTTTCTCAGCAGAAGAAACATCTGAGCAGTGCTGTCTTCTTCTTGGAGCCGACTTCTTGATTTACTCTGTGGCATTTTGGGCAATGTGCAATACAGCTTTCTGGAAAGCATTAAAGAAACCTCAGTGATATTTAATCTAACTGAAAACAAGTTGTCCTTAACCAGTAATAATAAAAAAAAATTACCACAACAATTAAAAAACTATTTTGGAATTTGAATTCAAACAATTGTCCTATTTGAGAAAATGAAGATTTCTTTAACTGCTCCAGCACATAAGCATTTTTTTTTGTTCCAACATTATAAGGATTTCTTGATAGAACTAATTATTAGTAAAAAGTTGTCAGGTAGCTATTAAAAATTTTCTAATTCTTCTATCACAACAATTAAACTTAGTTTTTGGGCTTATAACATAAGAATACCTACAAATTAGGCAGACACATTGAATTGTATATAATTTCTGTATGACTTTTAGTCATATGAATTAATATTTCCATATTAGTGACATTGAGGTAGAGGGGAGGGCCAAGGCAGGAATTTTCATATTTCTGTGTTGCTGAACTTGCTCTGAAGTATAATATTCATGGAAATAAGTTTGTTCCCGATCTTCCAGTTTGTGATTACCTTGGAAATAACAATTTGCATAGGTACACTTACAGCTGTAGTCCACAGACATGTCTTTTTCTTCAGCAGTTCAGTTACATGAATTTACAAGAAGATGTGAAATATTAACACGATCTGTGTGTTCCTAATCATAGGAGCATTCTCTGAATCTCATGTTGAGATTTCCCACAAGCACAATTGTATGTTAAATTATATACCACAGACCAACATGAGCTACATTCATCACAATTACACTTAGAGTCTGTTTGTCTTGACTTAAATTTGGTTGAAAATACTTCCAAAAAGTAATTACTGTTAAATTTGTCTGAAGATATTAACTCATCCCTTGTGTCATTGTACCAAAATACTGACTCAGGTTTTCATATAATCCATGGACTCTTTACTAAAGTGTCAGCATGTTATAGGCGTACATTAGGTTATTGGCATAAAAGTAAAAGCATATGTATGAGTGTAAATGCAAATGTATAAAATTCTTTGATTGGAATTATTCTGCAGAAGCCACTAAAGCAATTTTCAGGAAGCATTTTTTCCAAGATGACTGCCAAAGCCTATCTCTAGATTTATGATTGTAATACCATTGATATTTATCATTTGGGAGCTCTAAAAAGAAGAAAGAGTGATTATTTTCTACTGTTAGAACTGTTTTACACCTTTTCTCTGCAAAGTATAAAATAATATGGCTTATTCAAGCACTGAAGCAATATCTTTTTTATTGACAAAAAATGCTGGTATAATACTTTAAGTCCTTTAAAAAAAGCCAGCTTTGGACTTGGAATTACAGCTAAGCAGCATCCTCAGATGCTTCAAGATACACTCAATAGACAATGAATTATTACATCAATTTGATGTTTCAAGCAGGCAAGGCAAGATTGTCCTGTATAAAGATACTTGATCTGCCACTAATGCTTTTTTCTACAAATACTAGTACTCTAAGTTAATAAAAATTGCTATTGTTGCTTGGGTTTTTTTTTTCCTGTTGGGCCCAATAAACAGAAGAATTACTTTTACAGAGTGTATGGTAATATGAGAACAGTCTGTGGGGTAAAGAAATAATGGAAAACTGACTTGATGCTTCAGCACAGATAGAAGAATACTGCATAGGAAATCTCTGCAGTGTTTATTGTTTTCCTCTCCTTCATGTGACTCAGTTGTTCATTGCTCCTGTCTCTCTATAGTTTGCCCATTCTTATTTTCATCCTGCATCAAGAAGCATTTATTACTTCATTTTTTTCATATTACAGAACTGATTGAATGCATTCAGGAAGAATCAAGGGGGAAAAATCCACTCATAGGCACAGGGGCTATTAACATCTCCTGCCTGGAGATGTGGCAGGAAGCCAGCCATTATCTGAAAGATGACCTTACACTCTGTGGAAACAAGGAGGTTAAGACTAATGGCAGAGACCAGACCTGACTAGCTATTCCAGACTGACAAGAGCTATTCCAAGAGGAATAGCTCTTGTACTGAAAGGCTGTGAAGACGTGACAGCCACTCTCTCTCAGTGCAGAGTGGTGATTCACAACTTCAACAGTGGAGTCTACAACTTCATATCTTGCCTGAGTTGTCAATGGAAACCAGTAACCCAAAATTTACTTCACCAGGTGTCTCATTGATTTTACTAGAACATCTCAGTGGTGGGTTTAGTTGAATTAGACCGCCTCAGTGAGTCAGAACAACATTTGAGCCTACAGGCTTCAATTCATAAATTTTTGTTTGATGATCAGTAGGGCTAATATAAGGACTACATTCCCAGTCTTTAAACCACTGTACAGTGTCATTTGTAAACACAAACCCCTTGTTTTAAATAAGTGAAGTCACTGTTCTTTTGTTTTTTTCTTTTTAAAAGCAATTTAATTTTTGGTAGCAAGAGCAATGCACACATTTACACATGGCAGGAGAGTAGTGCAACAAGCAGGAATTTCTCATATCTTCCTTCTGGGGCATGGGAGAGTTTCATTCCATTCATAATTTCTTCAAAATCTAATGCAGCCAACATGATGCAACCACATAAATATTCCCATGCTAAAATTTGCCTACCCTAAAGTAACTCTGTTGTACATATGTTAGCTTTACTCTTACACAACCAGGGTAGATTTTTAGCATTTCAGAGAAGATAAAGGGAGGTAAGATATGTTATTAGTTTTTTCATTTTCTGACTTTTGCAAATTTACTCAACCCTTGATGTTATCAGTCTCCTGTCGTCTCTCTCCTGATCTGCCTAATATCAGCTGGGCAATATCCCTGTGGGAAGTCTTAAGTGTCATTGTCAGTCTGGAACTGAGCAGGTGATTGTAGCACTGCCTGTTAGTGTGAATGTCTGTCTAACCAGTTTTGAAAGCACATGATATTGTTATAAGGATATATTTATAGTACAGTCATTTGTCCTCCTGAAAAATGAGAGCAACTCAGCTGGGAACACACTGCTTAATTTATGTCAAACCATTGCTAATCAGAGCCGTTACTGGAATGTACTGTATAACAATATAAAATTTAATCTAGATAATTTGAAAAAGAGGCATTTGGGAAATCTGTTCCAGTCATCCTTCACAAAAATTATGTGGCCACATCTATATCAGACACATTTTTTGTTTACAGCTTTGAAGCCAAAGTTCTCTTACTGCTGTGCCTTTATTCTCTTTGGTTTGTTTGTTTCTCCCAGATATTAAGAATTTTATTATTCTCTTATATTGCATAATCCTTCAATAGCATTGACTATTCTTCAGACTTTTCATGTAAGATACTCAATTTTCTGTAATTTCCTGTCCCATTTTCTAACATTCAAATAACTCTGCGCCTTTGACAGTCTAAAAAAATACCAAACAAACAAACAAAAAAAACACTACAAAAGCCAGCAGAAGTCTCAAGGGAGATCTCATCCATGCAGATAAATATTGGAAGGGAGAGTGTAAAGAAGATGGTACTAGGATCTTTTCAGTGGCTCCCAGTGACCAGAACAAAGACAATAAGAACTGAAACAGGAGATTCTGTGTGAACATCAGGAAATACTTCTTTACTGTGAGGGAGACCAAGCACAGACACAGGGCACCCAGAGAAGTTGTGGAATCTCTGTCCTTGGAGATATTTCAAATCCATCTGGGCATGGCCCTGCTCTATGTGGCCTAACTTGAACCATGGTATAAGACAAGGTGATCTCCAAAGGTCCCTTCCAACCACAACTGTTGTTATTCCATGAAAAAGTAAAATTTCTTCAAAAACTTTGACTAAGGTGAGAGAATCATTCTAAGATTGGTTGAAGATTGACAAGAGGAGCCTGACTGGTTTTTAACTCTTCTGATTCAGGTATCAATGGGCAGCCACCTCTATTCTATACCTCTAGTTTCCTGTTTCTGACCCCTAGACCATCTACATGTCCAGTGAAGCTGTTCTCCAGAAGTGTTGACTGTTATTTTCTCTTTGCAGCGGGGATCAGGTATGTCTATTGTCAGCACATCCTGCACACAGTATAGAGACAGGAGCATTTACAGAGCATTTACACCCTCTCAATAACAGCACCCAGTAAATATCCTTCAGGTTCATTACTATGTAATTAGACTCACTACTGCATACAACAGTTTGATTTCTTTCCAGCATCCCTTCAGGTATGGGAAAAGTAGGTGATTTTATATACTACCACATGGTAGTATATATATCACATCTGAGGAAGTGATTTGAAATGCTCATAATTTTGAACTTTGTCAAGTTGCTATGTCTATTAAGGCAGTAGCTATAGTGCTGGCTGCTGCACCACATTGCAATAATATGATTAGAACTAAATCCTCCTTGCCTTAACCTCACAAGTAATCCCATTGACATCCATTTGTTCCTAAGTCTTCTTACTGTGACTGGGAGTTGTAGCACTTTGCAGGATCACCTTCAGGGATCACAAAACACATATAGGCACTCTGCAGATAACTTAAGTAATGCAGTAAGCAGAACTGCAGTTTGACATTCATGCTTGGTGATTTTTTGTCTTTGAGGCCTCAGACATTCTATATGAATTTGTGAATTTTTTCATTTAGACCATGGAGTCTTAAATGACCTTCTCAAACAAGTGAACAGGGTAGCAAAGAGGAGCAGATAAACTAAACGCTTCAACAAAAAATCCACCTCAGTTGTTCCTTACTCTTCCTGTCTATGCCTACAGTGGCTAGCACAACTTCTTTCTGCCCCACGAGTGGTTGGATTTTGGATTTTCCTGCATAAGTCCTTTTAAAGACTTGCAGTATCATCATTCTGTAAAACTGAGGAAAGTTGACTTCTTCAAAAAACAAATATTGTTTAACTTTCAAAAAGTATCAGGAGAATGTGAGAGTTTGAAAGAACTAAAAGAAAGTTACTGTTTTCTCTAGAGAGTTATTGAGATATTTCCTATAGAAGTGTTTTAAAGTCACTTATTCTTAACTAGCAGAAATTGGAAGGGATTATGTTTTGGCGGGGGAAGAGGGAGGGGCAAAACCTGAACTTCTTTAGTCCTTATCTATCTCAGTTATTTACAGACAGAAAAGAGAACAGGATTTGCTTCTTCCAAAGTCAAAGTGTGTTTCCACAGTAGTGTCTTCATAGAAACCTGGCAAGAGATAAGTGTTCACAAGCCTGTATCTTATTGTACTGAGAGCAAGTAAAAAATTTATTTACCAATTTTTCTGGCCTCATTTCCCATCTTTTTTCTATTTCCCTCTGATCTTCACATTTTAGTTGTTAAGATGAATCTTTTGCCTTCTGTCTGTCTTCTAGTGTATTGAGAAAAATAGAAGAGAGGTGTGTTGCTAGCTTTATGTGTTCATAAAACAAAGGCTTCAGAGCCAATGGAAATGATTGTTCAGACTTTTTTATATGTTCTGAGTTTTAGGGCTTGAAGGAAGGTCGTGCTCAAGAGGAAAATGTTTATGAATGCAAATATAGACATTTAAAATTTTCAGAGGATGTCAGAAGGCTCGGGGTGAGTCTCAGTGGCAAGAAGTCCCACTGAATTCTGGGGGGATTTGGTTCCCAATTTTTTATCAGTGTCTGTGGGAATTCCATCTGTAACTATGTGATTTTGCCATTGGGTTGAAAATGAATGACACAAAAAGAGCCCCCAGAACAGAGGGAACTGCTCCATATTGCAGTCCTGGAGAGGATAACAAGGCAGTTTTCTGGGGCTGTTGCAGCCAAGATAGAGGAAAGAGATGCAGTGTGCATTCCTTGAATGCCCCTGTGCCCCAGATACCAGCTGTGTGGAGAAGGCTGGTCACAGTGTGGGAGCACAGGCAAGTATCCCTGCTCTGCAAACTCTTAAAAAAGTCTCTCTGTGGGTCAAAGCCAATTCTGCCAACAACTAAACCAAACAAAGTTTCTCATTAATGTAAGCTATTATTGTAGAAATAATGTTGATGGAAGTACAGTTCAGCTTTCCCTATAAAGTTGAAACAGTGAGTTTTTTCCAATAGCACTTGAAGTACCTTCTTTCCACATTCCTTCTCCTCCCTAATATGTTTTGTTTGCTTGTATGTAGTCTGTGTTTTGCATTTCAGAAGACACAGTCCAAAAGCACTTTTCCATTAAGAATATGCTCTCAGAGGTTTTCAGGGATTCCTGGTATTTCTTAGGCTGCTGTGGGAAATTCTTCAATAACTAAGGACAGTAAAGTTAGGATTAACGCAACACTCCTCAGGCAACTCCCCCTAGCCACTTCCTAATTTCTAAATAAGCATGCCTTTTGTTGCCTCTCGTCAAGCCTGGATTCATGCACAGTCTGTGTGCTGATGCAGATGAGCAGCACTGACATTGTGTCTTGCGGCCATGCTGGTGATGGCATGTGTGGGAGTTACTCATGTGAAACAATGGTTTATGTAATCTCCCCATCCCTGCCCACAGGCTGGGAAAAGAAGGCAGCCATAAGGCAGGGAAGAGATTTATGAATGCTGCAATGTATCTAGGTTTTTGCTGTCACTTTAAGTGACTGCATTTTCTGAATGTGCTGCTGGCCTTAGCAGTTGAAAAAGCAGCAAGAAATGGCACAGGAAGCTCTTACTTATATTCTCTTGTGCTTTGGAAACAACTCTTTTTATTGCCTTGATATTATGGCAAACCTATGTCTCACTTTTTGACCAATTGAATAGTCCATTAGACTATTAGAATTGTCTTTTTTTCATTTTTGTTTTGTGTAATTTCACTAACACTGTAACAGATCAGGGTGATGTTTATGGGAAGGTTTATCTTTGTTCAGTGACTTATTATTTTACCTGACTGTAGTATCTCCACAGATACCTACTTTTACTTAATTTTCAGCTCTTACCCCTGTTTTACATGCTCTAATAGTGAGTGTACCAGAATTGAGCTTTGAGATCCACCTACGTTATTGCCCTAACTTCCTCAGTTCTCCTTATCGATCCTTCTTTCAATTTTTGCTGGTCTACTGTTCAGTTGGATGAAGGTCTTCATGATGTTTTCCTATTCAAATGGATTTCCTGTTTCAAGGCTTCTCAATGACTGGTTTGCTCTTCACAGGCTTTAGAAATTGCATGTCTGAGTAAAATCTGAAATGTAATCAGAAGTTTATCAGAGGAATGTAATGGACGTGATTTTTTTGAATCAGTACTGTCTCAGGGAAAATTTATTCTCAGTAAAAAGTTCTTTAGAGTCCTTTCTTTTTGAGTTTTCCTGAAAACAAACAAAATATTAAGGAGAACCTTTCTTTTACTTAACATTCTGAAACACTCATGCATGAATTTCTCTCTAGTGCCAAAGGTGATTTGTTTAAACACTGATTGATGTATCTGTTCCTTTTCTTCCTTTCCTTTTCAGAATTCTGGTGGATCCACTGTAACATCCTTTAAAATAAGGCTGTGAGTTTTGTCAAGCTCACAACCCTCAGAGTATTGATGAGAGCATTGATGTTGTACCGACATGTGTCTTTGTGGTAAAATCCCAATTAAAAGTGAAGCCATAATAATAGCACAATTGAATGAATAAAAATAGCTTGCACAAATGCCTACATACAACTCACCAGTTATGGCAGCTGAATAAGAATTGCAGGCAGATGTGATGACAGAATAACTTTTGAGAGCATAGTAAAAATATCTTGCAGAGAAATGCACCACACTAAAGGCCAAGGGATCTGAGAAAAAATCATGGTTTCTTGAAGTATTAAAAATGCTATTTACAGGATGGTACCCTGACTGTGGTCAATGGCATTTCCTTATGGAGAGCACAAGAACTTTATATGCATAACAATAATACTTCTACAGTGTGTTCTGATCCTGATTTGGTCCAACATCTGCTGTCAGTCGAAGACTTCAGGAATTTCTTTATCCAGTGCTCCCTGAAATTTATCTTTGTACTGTTGCACATAATTTCATACTCCAGTTCAAATACAAGTTTTTAAACAAGTGGCATTTATCTGTATGTTACAGAAAAGTATGGCACACAACTGAGACATCTTGTCATTAAGGGGTAGAACCAGTTTTTATGAGATCTGGTTCTGCTGTGGACTTCTCAGGTTAAGACTACAAAATTCAGCCTTTCTGTGCATTTTATTCTTAGTAAAATAGGGATAAAGATACCTTTGATATTTTTCTTGCTTATTTTGGGCCGTACCATTTTTATCAATGTGATTTTCATTGGAGGCTATAGTATTGTCATAGAAACAAAATAGTTGAAAATCCAGTCAGGATACAGCACTAGATTTTCTCCTCTCTCTCTCCCTCTAGGTTTTTAGAGTGTGGGATATACAGACTCTTTCACCACTGCAGGTCTTCTATGAAGATCATGGGACTCCAGAAGAGATTAATACCTTTCCCATGGTATTTGACAATGATCATGGCCTGCTTTTCACAGGTATGTTATTGCAGATGGTGTGTGAGAGCATGCCCTTTCTCCTAGAATCTAGTTTTCTTTATGATTAAATACAGCTGAAGTTGAGTACAGGAGTAAGGTATATGAGATTATACAGAATACTGGGAGATGAGGGTATTGCCCGTTAAGACTGTCTTAAAGTGGGTTATATATGGTGATAATTTCAATATTGAAAATGGCATGAAAATATTCAGCATGGGAATTAACAGCAGGAACCAAAGGAAATGAGAAAGGCTTCTCTGAAGGCAAGGTGAGCCTCCCAAGGCAAAATTAAACTACACAGATTGTTACATAGACTTGTCATTTCTTGAAAGCTATTATGTTATTTATCTTCCCCTAACTATTCCTCTAGGACCCACCTCCTGGTTGGAGATGAAAACAGCAGCGTACAATCTCTGTGGAGCCCTCACAAGTATATCCAAACTCCTTACTTAACTCAGTAGTAAAGACAGCCCTACAACCTGAGGTGTCAACAGACACAGTGCCCAAATGATTAGGAATAAAATATTGTGGGAACTCAACCTGGGGTTTCTGGGCTCTGTTTCCTGCTTTTGTAGCAGGGAGCCTGGCTCCTCTGAGGGACCAGAGCTTTGCATTTGTCACAAAAGATGTTAGTCTTTTGTATCTAAGGCAGAGACTCTTGTAATTGGCAGGATTTATCTGCCCCAGAGATGTAGTTACAAAAAAGACAGCTTTGAACATGTTCTGAGGCTATGAGACCTGACATGTACCAGGCAAATAAAGTAATTGTCTTTGGAGACAGCTTTTTCTGTCCTTGGATTAGGAACAAAGCACAAAGCTTGCAAACCTTGTCAGATCTGAGAAGATTAATGTGAAACATTTTGTTTTCAGTGACCTGATGGTTTCTACTGACTTTTTTAATCACTGAAGGATACAGATACTGTCTTCATTTCAAATTTATGCTGGTGAGATTTTCAAGGTTTAGTAGCAATGTTGGGAAATTATACAGGTCACTCCTTGACAAAATGAGGTAATTTACCCTTATAAGCAATGGTTCTATAAGTGCCTAAATATTTGTAAAAGGCTGGTCCTGGATTCTGTTAGTGATCCCATTGAAAACCTAAATGAATGTTTCCTTGCCCCTGAAGAGGGCAAGAGAGTGAGGCTGTATATGAGCGAATTCATCCTCATTGCTATGTACCTGGCTTCACAGAGGAGATTTTCACTTAGTAATTCGCTAACATTCATAAATCACAGCTCACCTTCATGCTTCATTTGAATTTTGCCATAGCTTTCCTTCTGTGCCTGTTTCCAAGGTGCTGGCCTCTGCACCTGGATTTATGCCAAGGATTAGGCAATTTCCTCCTTTGTTCTGGGCTCACTGCTGCTCCTCTGCTGGTAGATCAGCAGGGATACCGGGGCAGGGATACTGGAGCTGCAATGGGAAACTGCATATGCACTCTGGCTTGAGAGCATTGTACAGACCTTGTCCTTTCTTTTGTCTTATCGGCTCCGTCTGCTTCTGTCTTTGCAACCCCTGAACTGAGAGCACTGGAAAGTGTTTGGAAAACACCATTCAGAGCTGCAGTGCTGTATAGAGAAGGTACTGGAAAGACATCATCATTGCCTGCAGATAGAATTGCTTTATCTCTAAGAAATCAGAAACCAGAATTTATTTGAGTGATAGATCTCCCAGTTAGAGTTTTATGTATTTGGGTACATTCCATTTCATGCCAACCAACTCTGTGACTGGGGGATTTATGGCTTCTACTAATTTGCGGTCAGGATGTCAGTCTCATCAAAGGTGGGCAAAGGACTGTGTAAGACAGGTAAATGCTTGGCCATTGTTTGACTGGTACTTTTCGGGGACTGTGTGAGAAGGTTTTCTGCATCAGAGAACAAGTGTCCTCAAAAACCAGACAATATTCTGTATTCTCTTCAGAAGAGCTTGTACCAAAGGTTTATGTGAAATCTTTTCATTTCCAGGAAAAGTAATTATGCACAAAATGTATGTATTCTCACTTCTCTCACCTTGTGCAGGTTCAGATGTCATTGATATTTATCCCCTAGCTAATGTGATACAAGATTCAAAAGAGTTGCCTCAGACACATGAGAAGAACCTCAATGTTCTGGTTTACAACAGGGCTTTTCACCAGATTCTCAGCATTTGCACTGAGTCAATACTAAAGGTGAGTGTAAATTGTCACCCTTTATACTGAAAAATAGAAGTCTCAGCTTTTGTATTCAGAACAAGTTATCAGGAAATTTGATAAGTTACTAATATTTTTTATTCAAAGTGTTGTTTTTGTGGCTATTTTGGGGTCCAAAGAAATGGTAGCCATGAACCTCATTTGGGTTCAGAAGATCCAACTTTTCTTTTTAACATAAATACAATAATCTACAATAATCTACAATAATCTACAATAATCTACAATAATCTACAATAATCAGAAGAGGTACTGAGAACATGTAGTTTTCACCAGCTGTTGGTACATTAGATGGCAAAATTTTTAGGGAGGGGTAGCATCTTTTATTGGGTCAGTTGGTGATGCATGGCATTCCTGTGGAGAAAGGCTTGTGTAATTGTTCAGTTTATACTCTCTCTAAAGATGTTATTTGTCACTGTAAACCCTGCCTTCCTTAGACCACAATGGCTGCAACACTATTACAATCACAAGATAATTGGAGCACTTGGTGCTACAGAAAATCAGATTCCAGTGCATATGAAATCAGTGGCTACTTGATATATCCAGTTGCATCTGAGTTATCCCACTGCAGTGACCAAATTTTGTATTGGTGTTTCATTAAAAGGTGTTGCTTAAATTTCTAAAAGGATTCAATAATGACCAGAGATAGTTGTTTCTATGTTTTTGGCCCAAATGTTTATGAAAAGCCTCATTTGTATATTCTGCACAGAAACTAAAACTCAAACAATTCTTTGTAGATAAACTTCTTTGTTTTCAAACTGTAAAAACACTTTATATTTAATGTCAGTCTCTCTGATTTAACAAGGGTATTTATCATGCATACATAAAAAATAGTGTCTCTTCTTGCCTGGGTGACTTCCCCAGAGAAAGGGACATTTTCAGGGAAAATACACTGATGTTTCAATAAAAGATTTTGCTATTGGCCATAATTTCTTCTATTACAGTAGAGCACTTTGTGTAACCAGTTTTAGAGGATAATAAAAATAACTAATATTATTTTTTTAGGTCTGGGACCTAGAAACAGGATCTCAAATATATCAAATAGAAGATGCGCATGGGCAGAATACTGAGGTGACCTGTGCAGCCATTGAAAGAAATGGGGTTTATCTTGCTACTGGGGCATGTGATGGTAAAGCAATTAAATCATTACTACCTTTTTTTTTTACCTTTACTACTTTTTATTATCATTTTTAAATGGCATATTACATTTGCAGACAGAACTCTTTGCCTTGACTGTCTCAGTGACAGAATTAATTTTGATTGCACAGCTGTCAGTATGCAGAAGGGCAGGGTTGGGTCTTGATATAGATATAGATATAGATGATATAGATATAGATATAGATAGATATATAGAGAGATATAGGTAGAGACAGAGATAGAGATAGAGATAGAGAGATATAGATACAGATATGCATATACACATTTCCTGTATTTTTCATGTCTGTTAATAAGGGCGCATGAGTTTTAGGTAATATGACAAGACTTCTCCAATACACAAGTGCACATCAAAATGTGAAGGAAGCTTTAATAATTTTATAATCTGTTAACATGAAAGAATAATTCTTCTTACCTTAAAATGTTCAAGAATACACACCTGAATTTCTAAAATATGTGACACTTATGAAATCTACTTCACATGAAGAGGAAATGATGGCCTTTCCCACACAACATACTGGCTAATATTTCCTGTTTCTACCTGGGAGCAGAGACTGCACCCTTTATGGATCTTAAGACCACAAAAGAAAGTGAATGTTGTCAAGTCTTACAAAAGAAAAGTCACACGTACTTAATTGCTTTACTTAAGAAAATTCCATAGCACCTCCTCCCCAGTAGCTCTCTGGGATGAATCCAGCAATCAGGTCCCTCAGCTCATTGCTGTCGTTCAGAACCCAAAGTCTTCTGCTGGATATCCCACACTCTGATTGCTCTCTGATAATGTTATTCAGAAACCATAGGAAGTAAGGTAAGCAGAGATCTTTTATCCTGGGCTGTACAAAAAAAAAAAAAATAGACATGAAAGAAAAGATGGAAAAATTGAGAGCTTAGTGATGTTTTCTGTTAAGTTTTTCTGGCCCTACAGCTGCTTTGCTAAGAAACACACAGTTAAAATTTTTGAAAGACCAGTGACCTAGCTCTTGACCTCAAATTGGATTTTCTCTTTCTCTTCTCCCTGTTTGGTCCTATTCAAGATTCTGGATTTTCGGCACGGGTTATTGTTTAAAATTAATTCCCTTTTCTACATTTTTGTCATCTCTGTGTAGGAACAGTGAAAATCTGGGAGTTTGAAAGTGGGCAAGAAGTTAAAGCTTTGCCTTTAGCGCAACACGGCGATGATGAGCATCGTGTGCTGAAGATAGTATATCTGAAGGCTGATGAGGGTCAACATGCAGTTATTGTTGTGGAGCAGAGAGGGAAGATAAAAATCATTCAGGTTTTTCAAATATGCTTCCTTTTCCCCCACTAATTTCATTTGGTAGCTACTCATTTCTGAGGTAAAATAGAACTTTTTTATTAATTAGTAGATAAACTTTTAGAAACTGTCAAGGAACAATCTACTTTTTCAATATAATCAACTTAGCTTTTTGCCCTTCTGTCTAGTGTTAAAATATTTATTAGTCCATCAGTGGTTTTCAGCATTCTCATAATTTTTTCCTCGAGTTTGCTTTTTCATTTGTGATTGAGGTTTCAGTCATTACAGATCATTTGAGGTAGTGGCTTTAAAATATTGGTGTTGTTACTACAGATAGTGTTTATTCTATTTAAAGAGCTTCTTAAGATGATATTTTGATGAAAAGATTGTTTTATTTTATTTTTGTTTAAAATTAAGGCAGTGGATTCTTAGGAACTGATACCAAGAAACAAGGCAGTAATACATCAGGTTGACTTGCTTGGCTTGATTTTGAGCATCTACTCTGTGTTCCCTTCAGCTAAAACTAACAGAATGTTAGTTTTACATTGAACTAACAGAATGTTAGTTTTATTCACAGCTTTCAATAATTATGGCTTAACTTCTCAGACAAACCATTTTTCTGTGGAATTAATTTCCTCAAATTGGAATGTTTAACTTGGAACAAAATTCTTCTGAAACTTTAAAGCTGCTGTGTTTAAAGCTTGCTGTGTGCAAGGTAGAAAATGTGAGTTTAGACAGATGATATATTTGAGAAAAAAAAGAAATATACAGGCTCTTATCTCAGTAAATAATACATTCTTTTAAGCCTGTTAATGAAAAGCTGCTTTATACAGGGTTTTCTTCTGTTATTCCAACTTTTTTGAAATACTGCATCACACTACTTGCTCCTCAGTGTTATTACTGAAATTGTTCAACAATCCATTAAATGTAAACGATGTAAATGTATCCCTTGACAGACAGATTGGTGAGGAGCTGAATCTCCTCCAAGTCTTTATGAAGCTAAGTAGATTAATACTGTTTCACATACTTGCAGAACTACATTTTTCCACAAATATTTCTGTGATAATGAGAAATACAGGTTGTTTTATTATTAGCTTTTTTAAAAGGCTTTAAATATAGTATTTCACAAGGTAAATGGGAGTAGCAGCCTAAAACAGTTCATCCTTTGTAGGACTCTACTATAGATCTCTCAATTTTTAGTCCTTTCCTAAAGGTATTGCTTGTTTGATTAACTCAATAGCATAAGATCGACTAAAATCTTAATTATTGCTTCATTCTGCAGCTCAATACATCTATGAAAATAGTAGCAAACCTAAGGAGCTCATTTCAGTAACATTTCTCAAAATGGACAGAAATGTCAATGTTAGAGCAGGAACTAGATACTGGAGTGAATTTGTTATAGAAGGAAAAGCATCAAAGTAACTCCCAGCTGCCTCTAGGCATGATGGGGAGGAATCAGAGATTCAGGGCTTTAGCTGAGCTGTAGCTTCTCTTCTCACACAACTGGAACAACCATCATTTTGCTGAATGTTTTGGTAGATAAGAAATGGAGAGTAACAACGTTTGTGAAATAAACAGCTAAAACTAAGGAGACAACTTACTTTAAAGAGGTAGTTAAAATAAGTAAAATCAATAGCTCTGAATTCCACAGCTGCTTAGCTTCTAATGTAATGGCAAGTAATTTAAGGGCAGCTGGAATATGTCTAGATGAAACTTCAGTTTGCAGTTTAGGTGTATGCTAGTTAATACCTGTAACAGTTTTTGTAATTTCTCAAAGAAAACAAGCTTTTGATACACACTTGCTATAATTCTTTATGAATAGAGAAATCCTTTCCTTCCTCTTTCATTAAGTCAGTTATTTTAATAGGGTGACTCAGCTCAAACAGATCTATATGTCACATGGGTGCTTCCTGAGATAGTGCCATTTCCACGAAGGAATCCAGTTGTGCATCTGTCTTTGAAGCCTGCCTCCTTAAAAACACAAGATTTTTTCCCAGAGATTCGGCTTCTATGTAACACCGGTTGCATGAAAAATGAGACAGAGGTGAGAAACACTTCAAAGTTTTGCTATATTTATAGAAGATTAGAAAGTAAAATGTTTATTGTGCTCACAAAGATTTAATGTTTTAGCAACAGGACAACAACCAAATAATTATTCCGCACTGTGGTCCCTTACAACTTTACACGTTCTGTGACTCTGTGATTCTAAACTTTACTGTACACTGAAATAAATACACAGAATAAATCAATAAATCTGTTTCTAAGGGCTGTATCTTCCTAGAAGTCCATCACATGGTTATTACCATAATTAAGGAGTTGCTCTGAACATAAACTTCACATTCCTGTACAATATAGTAAGTTGAGGTTCTTACATAAACACCCTAGAGGTGTTTCTAGAAAATGAGGTGTCTTTCCTCCTATTGCTGGGCTTTTAGTAGTAGTGGAACGTAAAGATCAAGCTCAGTATCAGAGTGATTCCATTTTCTCCTCTTACAGCTTCTGTAAAATAAAATGTCAAATTTATGTTTCAATTTAACTTGAATATTCCACAAGACTTAAGTTCTGTCTTGTAAAATTTCACTAACAGATGTGGATGATGTTTATGGAAAGGTCATTACATCTCTCTTCAGACTTCTTCCTTTAACTTGATTAGAATGTCTCCACAGATACCTACTTTTGATTAATCTTCAGCCCTTACATCTGTTTTCACATGCTCAAATTGCAACTGTACTGTAAAAAGCAGGTCAGGTTGGATGCCCCTGTCCTCTGCAGCAGGGAGTTTCACAATACTTTCACTGCCTGTTTCCTCTGGTGTTTCTATGTAGCTCAAATACAATAGTATTAAAATAGCATCCCATATGCACTAGACACTGTCATTTTAGGCATTTTTTTAGATTGACAGTTAAAATATTTCACGGTCTGTAGTGTCCTACTCTTACTCCTACTCAATTTTTTCTTTTAATCTTCTTTGTAGACTTTTTTATCTTCTGTGGATATTAGGTGTTTTGATGTTTTAAAAGTAGAAGGAGGCAGATTGATAGCTACAGGAAGTGCAAATGGTGAAATAAATTTGTGGGATTTTGAATCTGCCTCTGTGAAATGCCTGTAAGTATTACTTTCATGCCTTTTGATCTCCAGTATGTCATACAAACTTTTCAAATGGCATACTAGAAATACCAATGTACCCAAATATAAAGGGTGATTTACAAGCAGGAATTAAAGTAGCAACTTATGTGGGCCCTCCTCCCTCCCACTTCAAATTACTTTGCTAGCTAGTCCTGACATTGCGGGTAGGAGAAGTGATAGAAGAGTGATTTGGGGACGGAATGGTGTAATTAAAAATAATGTTTTAACATAACTCAACACTGCCATTGAAGGAAACTCACTATATAATTCACTCTAGTCATTGACTAGGGGCTGCTACAGAGCTGTAGAAACATTCTTATTTTGGAACTTTTGTGTTTGGGAGGACATTTGGAAGTAGTGCTACTTCAGATGAATATTGCAGAAGTTCTGCATTATCAGTATCTCCATCACTGTCCATACCTAGAAGACTAAAAGTCACATTCAATGAGGAGAAACCTGATGCAATTTTGGAGGTTTGAGAGTAAAGATCTTTCAGAGAAAGAGACAAAGAGTGATCATAGGATGGTTCCAGATATTCTTATCCCCATTAATCTGCTACCTCAGTAAACTGAACCATGGCAATATGTCTAGTTAGACTGAGTGGAGCAGTATAGCAATATTCCTGTGTTAGTGAAGGAATACATGTCTTTTAGGACCATACAAAATCAACATTTAACTATCCTAACCAAGAGTTTCACTTCATCCTTCATGTGTAAAATTGGCAGGTTTGTGAGAAAGTGAGATGAGTTTTCTGCACCATGGAAAATAATCAAAACTTTACTGCAGTTCAGACAGTGACTCTTTCTTTATATTTGCTTCCCCATATATGAGTCAGCTAATTCATATTGATGCATGGAAGACAGGAAAGGCAATGTTAGTAGAGTGCTTTACACAGGGTTGACATCTCTCTTTGAGTGCCAGGAAGAAGGAGCATTGCTAACATTAACTTAGTTACTTCACTTTCCTCTTAAATACTAATCCTCAAGAAAATACTTGGCTGAATGAAATTTTCACCATTCCATTAGGTACCTGTTTTTTCCTGTGACAGGCACATTCTGTATGTCTTTTCCACTGATATTAAACCATCATAACTGATTAACTGATTCTGAAAAACTGTCTAAAACTTCAGGTGGCATGCATTCTGGGAAATCAAAAGTTTAATTTTTTTTTTAATTACAAGTTAAATGTGAAATATTTTCTGGAAAAATACAAGTTAAATGTGAAATATTTTCTGGAAAAATACACAATCTATCTGACATATCCTGTACAAATATCTTTGTTTTCAGGCGTAAAACTACTGAAGACAACCCGGGCTCTGGAGTCAATGCCATATTATTCCTTGTACATAGTGTTTCCTCTTCCAGGTAACTGTGCATTTTATCTTCTCTGGGGACAGGCACAGTCACTTGGAATTTTGTTGTAGTAAAATTATGTAATGTTTCTCCAAGATAGATTATTTGAATTGAGATTGTATTTGTATTTAATCAATTCAGACCCACACAGTTAATTAACTTTCCCAGTCTTAAACTTTCATAATGCTTGTCAAACAATATATGTTATTTTTTTTCCACTCAGCTCTCCCTTTTTCCTCTAAATGGTCTCCTAAGTCTCAAATATGTTGAAGAATTCAACATAAGGTAGCTTTTGCCCAGTATCAGTTTTCCAGCGTACCATAACTTCTATCTCTATGAGATAATTGTGTGGCAGCAGGCTTTTTCTTCATTTTAAATGATAAAATCCTCCTGCTTTTAGATACTCTCAAGCAAAGAGGAAAGCACATCAAAGTGTGTAGCCACAAGATTCCTCTTAAAACAAGCTAGAAGCTTCCATAGGTTGGTAGTGTTGGAAGAATAAGAGAATTTTAGCCAAATAAGCTCATTTTGAAAGAAAGGCATTGCACCTGTACATCACTTCAGAAACACTTGTGTTCCAATGGATATGCAAAGGCATTGGTAGCCAAAAGGATTCAGTATGGCTTAAATACTTATGCAGCTTTAAGTTGTTAGCAATTAGACAGCTTTTTTGCTCTTGTGAACCATAAAGCTGGTTTATGGTCTTATGTAGCTTTAAAATCTTCAAGTAGCTTATGCTACTTGATATCAGCGCTACTTCACTGAAGATAAATTCCCTTTTTATAACTACATGATAATTTAATGATTAGTTTAAGAAATCCTAGCTAAATTTAAAAAAAGGAGTGATTAAAATTTATGAATAGATTTTTTTTATAAATTAAGATAAGCTTTTACTATTCTTAAACAGGAGAATCCTACAATGACTTGGAAAATCATACAGTCTTAGGATGTTGTGTATTTACTAGGAAGATACCTGGATAACTTTGACTGTGATCATACACACACACACACAAATGTTCAAGCATGATAGAAAATCTGTAAAATCAAACACTGAAAATTGCAAATTTATGGCCCCAGCTGCATAGTTTCTAACTATCCCAATTATTCAGATACTCTTGCCAAAAGCAGAGCAGCAGTGACATTAGTGTGTTATGTGGCAAGAACTACTTATTAACACAGTAAGAATTTTTCATTACTCAGAAACAAAACCATTGAAGATCACATCCATTCTTTTTGCCAGTATTTTCTTCCACAAAACCACATTATTGAGAGTTTTCATAACAATTTTAAAATAAGTTTTTATGATCAACTGAAAACTATTTGCAGAGAAAGTACTGGGTAAAATGAAAGGGAAAAACCATTGGTAGGCAATTAATTTTTCCTTTTCATGCCTTAAGGATGAATATCAATGTTACTTTTCAATTACTATGGATTTCATTAGCTCAAAACTCCTGCCAGGAGAGGTTGGCTGTGTAATATGCAAATATTGCCTAGTTACTTTAAAAAATATATAAAATAAATAACTCTTAGTCTAATCATTCTAATCAGTTTAAGTACTATTTTATTATGTTTTTTTAATGCTGAGTGATGTTGATTTCCAGGTATCAAATAGTATCTTTAAGAATGTCAGTGATCTTCAATAATTTCTTTCACACAGGAAAAGAAGTTCCCTGTCCCCTACTCCTTCTGTGAGGAGCGATGCCAGTGCCATTGCAGAGCATAAGGGAACTTCTTTGGACCTACATGAGGTAGGTATGGTGGTTTGATGGATTTGGTAGCATTCAAAACAAATTTCTGTTTTCTTTTTGGTTTTGATTTTAAAATACTGTAACTTACTAAAATGCCTCCCTAACACTGCCCACAAAACTAAATATCAAGAATTATGAAGCAATTAAGAATTATGAATTATGAAGAAATTCGGAATTAAGAATTATGAAGAATTATGAAGAATTATGAAGAATTAACAAAGCTTTGTTTAGCTTTGTTAAACTGACTGTCACGGTGCATTAAGAATCCTTTGTTAGCCAGCTGGTTCTCTGACACATGGAATAGCTAACTATCGAAGTGTTTGGCAGATACCTATCACTAGCAATTCTGACTTTCAAATAGGGGTATACAAGGATTCAAGGGGGAAGGTAAAATAGAAAAATTATTAAGTACTTGAAAAAAGCAGAACCACTTCAACATTGGAGCCACACTTGTTTGGATACACTCTTTCAAATGTAAGTTTTTTTTTTTTATTATTATTATCACTGTATTAGTGTCTCAATCTGTATATTTTTGCTAAGGATAGTGTTATAGGTTTTGTGACACTTTTTGGCCTTCTATGCCAGAAGGACATGCCATACTTGCAGAGCAATAAAAAGTAAGTAGGCAAAAAGAGGAAAATCCTTCTATCTCTCAGATTCTTACCAGCATGTTGTTTCAGCAGAACATGGCACTTGGATAGATTCCCAAGCAAACTCTGGCTTAATTGCCATCTGCAAACTAAAGTATCCAATACACTGTGCTGTGTCCTCATTAGAATAACAAATGGAAAGTGATTTTCAGCCTTTAAAAATATCCCTGAAAGTTACATACATCAAGCCTTACATATAAATGTGTAGGATAAGATTTAAGTGACTTGTCCTCTTCTGAGATACCTCAAACACTCGAGGCCGCAGAGTTTTCCCTGCCTTATTTGACTTGGCAATTTCTGACATCAGTATACTGATTACTCTCAGTCTTGGGGATCCTCAGAAGCCTGTGTGGCAAGGCACAAATGAGGATTTCTGAAAATTCCCTTACTGAAAATGCAGACATGAGTAAATGTTTATATATGTATAAATGTATTTATAAACTTTGTTAATTTTTGCTCAAGGCAGTAACAAGACTATATGCATGTTCTGAATGACATTCTCAAAGAGATCTCAAAGGTTATATTCACGATTGTGACTGACTTTGCTTGTCTTAAGAAATTAAGGCTATTCAGCTAAATTTACATTTAACATGCTCCTTAATTCCTATTAATTTTGGTTTTGATTTGTTTGTCTGTTTATTCTCTTCAAATAAAGTGTTTCTTGCTTATACTCAGTGAAAATTGGAGGAATATTTGAATAATCCAACTAAAAAAATAGGTTCTTACAATAATTTCAACTAATAAACTGTTCTGTAGTTACATCCAAATTCCACTTCCTAATTTTCTTACATTTTATTCCTTTCTTTTAGAAAAATGCAGAAAGTGATGAAATTAATACTGAAATAAAAACAGGTACAGAAAGATGTTTTTCATTCTTTTTTATGTTGATCCACGAGTTCTGCCCAGATTCTTGTAGAAACTGAGTTTGTCAGCTTGTCTGGCAAACATTGTTTAGAATAATTGGGATACTTTTGGTATGTGAATGACAGATCTCAT
This sequence comes from Anomalospiza imberbis, assembly GCF_031753505.1. Taxonomy (NCBI): domain Eukaryota; kingdom Metazoa; phylum Chordata; class Aves; order Passeriformes; family Viduidae; genus Anomalospiza; species Anomalospiza imberbis. The sequence goes on along the minus strand of NC_089683.1, from coordinate 67,915,272 downwards.
CATTTTCTTCTCCCTCCTGATTTGCAGTTATTTCCCAAAAGCCAGGCTAGGATGCAGGATATGCAAGACGTTAATTGCTTTTTTTCTCTAAGCTGACATGATAACACTTTCAGAGTTTGGGAATGTCAGCTATACACACTTTTCTTCTACATAAATATTCAAGCAATGAATTATTGAAATAGTATAGCAAGAGCCAACTTGAGTCAAGCATCAGTAAATGGCCTCACATACAAAAGCTTTGAAACTAGGTGAAATTTTAGAAAGAAAATTCTTCATTATGGTGTCTGTCCTTAAAAAATCATAATCAAGGGAGAGCCTAGTGCCTAAGAGTTAAAGCTGTGCAAATGAGTTGGTGAATTTGCAAGAAATAAATCCTCTAGGTTCTTCTGAATCCCTTAGAAATCCTCTGCTGGAAAGCAGAATTTCCCAATAATAAGAAATTTTATCATCTGCAATATGTATTTAAGATCAATTTATTTGGGGAAAAAAGCACACCCTAAAACCAGAATATTCCTAAGCCTTGTAGTTGCCCAGTGAAATATACACTGATGTTAGGTCTTGCATCCACTGAATGTCTATGAAGGTCCTACCAGCATCTCCAGCTCTGGAAAAGTCACAGCAGAAACTCAGAATGGGTCTCTGTGACCATCTCCTTGCGCTTAGCAAAAGTTTTCAATTGGAGAAGTAAGTATAGAAATATATTATTCCCGAATTTTAAAGTATCATCTCATTATTAAATTTCACTGCTGAATTCATTGTTATCTCAGGAAGCCTCATGCAGAGGCTGCACATTTGCCTGGTAGCTGTCCACTGTCCTGCACTCCTCCTCCACTCTCATTTGTGCTTGCCCTTCCTGTAAAATCTAGGGCTCTCTTCTAAATGATGTTCCCCTACATCACTGAGCAATAGTTCTGGCTGGTTTAGCTAAGATAATGAAGATTGTTCCCATTCCTTTTCAGTTATCTTTATCTATACCACTAATGTTTTTAGAGTAACACCACCTTGATGATGGGTTTTATTTTCAAATGTAATTATTTTTCTTGTGTTATGTAATTTCTGTGCATTGAAAAGCAATACTAAAACCTTTTGAGAATATATATGATCATTTGTGTTCCAAAGCAGAAGAAACAACTAGCTGTACGGACACCCAAAATCCAAAGATGAATGAACAGTTGTTGAAGGCTAGAGCAGGACTGTCACCTCTGCTGGCTTCTGCTCATGAAAGTAGCTGTATCCGCCTATGGAGTATTCAGGTAGCCAACTGAATGTCTTTGGGAAGGAACTGGAACATTGAGAAGATAATGCCACTAATCTTTGGAAAATTGCTCTTTAACTAGCAATTGCAGAAGCAGATATTTATTGCATCTTTTGGTTATCAGTTTCTTCCATGGACACAAATGAGTTCTGCTTTAGTAATTGCAGCAGGGTTTAATGGCAAGTGGAAAACAAGGAAACATGATTTGAAGTAATTATAACAAACTGATCTAAATTTATGTGAAAGTCTAGGATTTGATTTTTCACCCACAACACTTACCTTCTAAAAAAGGATGATATGCAAGGCAGAGTGTCCTACTCTCAGAAGAGGCTTAATATGTCTGGAAAATTGTACATGTTAGCTAGCACTAGTAGGGTAACAAACCAGGAGAGAATAGTGTCCTAGCACATAACATAACATCAAAGTGTTTGGCAGATACTTATCACTAGCAATTCTGACTTTCAAATAGGAGTATACAAGGATTCAAGGGGGAAGGTAAAATAACTACTGTTATGGGCTTGAAATGGGAAAGGCTTATTTGTCATATCACCTCAGATCTATAGGACTTTTCCAGGCATCATGTTACTCTAAATAAGATACACAGAGTAAATACAGCAAGAAGGGAAAGTACCATGATATGATTGGTTGATTGGTAATATTGCTCATTGTAGCAGACATTGATCATAAAAAGTCAGCCATGTAAGGCTTTAACAGGAATCCCAGCTAAAGCAAGTCATGGGAAGAATTTTTCAGAAAGATGGTGGGGTAACTTGCAGACGTTTTATGCAAAATAGAAAATGATGGTGGGTAAATGTATCCAAGTATAGTAGGTGTGAGCTTTGTTGGGTTTTGTTTTCTTCACAGTTGATATATTAGTGTGCTTAGATTCCTACAGGGATCTCCAAATTCATATGCCAATGGTGTCATCACTGGACTGATTGTCATCATCATTACATGGATGACAAAATAAGAATCTCCTTATCAGCAAGACATTCTCCCTCACACCCTCCCAGTCCTGAAGAGGCAATAATGCAGAAAGTCTGCTGGTGCTAACTTGAAAAATAGAACAAGCTGGTGAAGGAGACATTATGGGCCCATTTGCAGCAAAAAACATTTCAGTAGCAAATGAGGGGCATTCTGATGTTATACCATAGCAAATGAGGGCTAAGTGGTGAAGTAGGGGTAGCTACAACTAGACTGACTTGCCTGAAGAATTAAAGAGCTTGTCCTTTCAACATGCAAGAGACAGCAATCCAGAAGAATACACAGCTATCTTCATCATTTGGTGGACTTAGGAATTTACCACCTTTGCAGTTTTCTGAAAAGATATGAGCTCAGTAATGTTGACTATATAAAATCAGTGGCACTCAAATTCTGATAAGTTAATGTTTTCAGTGTAGGTATTATAAGATAAATATGTGGGGGGTATTTGTTTGTTTGTTTGTTTGTTTGTTTTAGGGAAACTTGATGAAAGAACTTCTGCCATTTTCAGGACATCCCTCAGGTCCTCTGACAGTACTGTGTACAGACATCTTCACTAAAATTCTTTTGACAGGCAGTACAGGTGAGTAAACATGTTCGTCATTTTGTTCAGGACAGTCAGTAGGACAAGAAAATATCATGGTGTAAATGTGCCAGAAATGTGAAAATGATGGTCCAACTGCTGTCAGGTTTTCTCCATAAAAGCTATAATTAAATAATTGTAAAAGATGTTTTGTTTTATGAAAGGATGGTAGATTGAAGTTTAGTGTTATCATGTTATCAGTAGAATTGTTTTCATAAAAGACATTTAAATTTTCTTCATTTACATGCCCTAAATCTAAATTGTGATATTGATCCCAAGAGCAAAGATTACAAGCAAAAAATTTCAGTTCCATGGCAATAATACTAAATAAAAATTTGCAACTTGGGCTGTACCAAGAGCTGTGATTCAAACACTGATACGGAGTGCACAGTAATGGCTCCAACAGTACACAGCTATATAGGAAAAGCACTTCTCAATACTAGCAGCTCATTGCTGGATATTTAATTTCACATGAAGTCTGGCTTTTGTTTGGCAGAATGTTCAAAAGTTTATCTGCTGTGTGATTCTTCTTCAAACCTTTGGAATCCCCCTGGCAATTTTCCATTTCTGTGTCTGTCATAATGTCTCACTTTTCTTTTAAAATACATATTAGAACTGTTTTCTGCCAGCTTCCTGCTCCTATGTGGTCAGGTATTGGATGGAGCAAGGGATTTTTCCCCTTTTGTTTCAAAATTGAGCAATAATTTGACTTTATACTGAAAATGATGATGAGTTTCCACTCCTCTCTGATTCAAATGAGTAAATGAGTTCAGAAAGGCAGCATGCACTGAACAGAATTTCAATTAATTGTGGAAAAGCATCCACCCTACTGCCTACTCATTTGATGCTCTCCCTTTGCCTTTTTGTGTTTGTGTCACTGTGTATTTGCTTTTCATGCTTTCCACACTCTTTTATCTGCAGTGCTGCTACCAATTTTCTTTCCCCTCTACAGATTTCTCCTTGTTATAAAAAGGTCATCTTCTCTGCCTGCGTCCTCCCTTGCTTGCAAATGTACAGTCCTAGAAATCAAATGTGACTGGTATGAAAGTTGGAATTACACAAAATATTCCTTTGTCTTGTAGTAGAAATGAGAAGTAGGAGGCAACTTCATCAGGAGAGGGGGAGCCTAGGCAGGAAACAGAGAAGTTGTGGATGATAAGGAAAGTGGTTCTTTGATTCTAGTTTCACATGAGTGCACTAAAAGGTTGTAAAACATTAAGCATTCATTATGTATACAGTTAATTAAACTTTGTCCATTTTGCCAGGATTGAAAACCAGTGTAATCCCCAGGAAGCTCTCATACCTCGGCTGTGCAATAGACAACTCTCTTGACAAGATAACTCTTGTTTTTCACTCATAATTTAAAGAAAAAGCTTTATCTTCCATTTCAAACCTATCCAGTTAATGACACATTGTTCACAACTTGCATATGTGTTTCTTTGCATATTAATGAACAGTCCATTATTTCTACTCTGAGCTTGACAATAAGACAGTTATATTCACTGTAAACAAACTGAACTGTTTTCTCTGCGTTATTCTGCCCCGAGTCTACTGAGAGTAAACAGCAGGAGCAAGTGAAGGTATAGCACTAAAGAAACTTACTGGTGTTTTGCTTTCTCCTTTCTGCAACAGAGGGATATATTTTTCGCTGGAACATGGCCTCATTCTTAGAAGATTCACGAAATAGAAAAAATGTAAGGAATTACCTTTAAGACCTTCTTTTTGAACAGTATACCCAGACAGAAAAAAAAAAAAAATGCAGAGCTCTACAGGGGAATGTTTTCTGCATATAAAGATGGTGTTTTGTGCTTGAAATAATAACTTGATGCTGTGGGGGAAAAAAACTGTAAGTAAAATGGTGTTAGCATTATTTCATTGTGTTCAAAGAAGGTATATTAAGAATGAATTTATCCATGTCCCCTGGGTGGTGTTTCTACCTTTTGCCATTTGCAGGCTGTTTCATGAAGGGATTATTTTTTTCATCTCTTCTAATTTTAAGAAAGACATGCTGATAAATCCACTAAGCTAGCAACCATGGTCGGGTACAGAACTACCTCAAATGTGGTTATGTTGCCTTTTTCCCCTCAGGAAATAAAGGAGGAGCTCTGCTGGAGGGCACATGCTGCTGAAGTGGTTGACTTATTTATTGAAGAGGAGAAAAATGTGGTAGTGACAGCATCCATTGATGGTTCAGTCAGGTATAAAATGACTAACACTTCTTACTGCTGTGGCAAATCAGTTGAGCTATCTTCAAAGTTCCTTTTCTTGCTGCACTTGTATATAGACTAGAACTTTAAATACAGTGCACTTAAATAAAATGCACTGCATGCATTTTCTGTTCTGCACCCAAAAGAGCTGGTTTTAATGTAACACTTCTCCAGAAGTCAGATCTTTTGCAGACTGTCATTTTCTTTCAGCCCTTGCTTTACTTTTACACATAGGTAATGGCTACATAATTTTTTAAATTACCTCCTGCTCTAATCCTGTTTTAGCTTTCAGTACTTGTTAAATTGACATGGATCCTAAGCATGGCATCTAATCAATATGTATGCAATTAGACCATGGAAGCTTGAAGATACTTCATAGACCACTATAATTCCTTCTCAGCTAACAAGTGACTTTGAAGGGGTTTCTCTTGGTTTTTTGGAAGTATTAAATGCAGAAATTTTGTGTCCTACTCTGGTGGCAGAGTTTACTGCAGGAACAATTCAGGATTTTGGTACATTTACTTTTCATTTTTGTAAATACAAACATGAAGTGGATTTTTTTCTGTTTTTTACAACAACTTTCTGATTTTTTTTTCACTCTCAAATTATTTAAATTATAAAAACAATCTCACTGATGTTTTTTATGACTAGCACACTGAACTGTAGAACAGTGCTACAGAATTTGATAATGTACACAATTATCTTACTTCTGTTCCACTTCTAAAAATATCCATTTTTCTTTCCTATTCTTTCGCACTGCTTCTACTATGTCTGTAGGCTTTGGCATGCCAGGACTGGATATTTTTTTGGTTACTTTGGACAAGCCAGGAAGTTTGACTTAACAGATACCAGTCGGTTGATTTTGCCTTCTGATGTTAATGATTTTTCTGCTATAATTAAAGAGGAGAGCAAACATATGGAAAAGAAGAAGGTTATATATCCTCTCGTGCTGGACAGAGACAAGTAAGATCTCATACATTTACATACATGTATGATTGGGGGAACAGTTTTTAAAACACCTTTCATCTGAAACAAAACACCTTTCATCTGAAAGTCAGAAAAAAAAAGTAATATTTGTTATTGAGAAAAATCTTTTTAAAGATGGTTTTTGACCCAGTATGGATAAATCTTTTCCTTTTTATGACTTGGTGACAGTCAGGATTAGGTGACGTTCAAGGTTTGAACTCAGTAATAGTGATGACTAAATACTTGTCTCAGCTTTTAGTCTAATTAGAGGTTGTATATTATATATGCTGTTCATGTTAGCAGCCTGTTGCCTGAACAGCTTAATGTGAATAGTTTTGAGCAAAATACAAATCCTTCTAGAAGAATAAACCAAGTTTAATCTTTCAGTTTAAGAAATGGTCATCTTAAACTTGCTGGGATGTTATGGATACATTCACATACATGGGTAGAGTATTCACAGGTCATGGCATTCTGAAACTGGCATAAATGTGTGTTCAATAGCAGTGTTGAACTTTTCTTCTAGGTAGAATTCTTAAAGGAGATGGGTTAGTTACAAGTCCAGTCAGAGAACCTTGGCCTGTTAGTTTAAGTGCATATTTCTAGTCCTGAAACACTCTGGTTCATTAATTAGTGGATTAACCAAGTGAACAGAAATATTGAAGAAGGCGTCTTCAGAGGCAATACACACAGTGTCTTAAGTAACAAAGGAGTCCAAATATGGAAAAAAAATATTTAGGACTTAAAAATTCATGCATGTTTAGTGGTAAGGTTTCATAAACCATGTCCATTCTTAGGCTGCCTTTCAAGCAAAGTAATTTGGGACAATGGAAAATCTCTAAGGTGCTTTACTGTTACCCCATTTAATTTGGTATCCTGCTAATAATTATTATTCCGTGGAGTTTTTACTAATATGAGTAGTGTCACTGCAGTTAGAACAGTAATTCATCAATACAGAGAAGTGCTTGGCTGTGTTTGAAGGACCCCTGTAGTTCCTCTGAATAGTCAGTAGCCAGTTTGAAACCTCTGGAACCAAAGTTCCAGAGTCACTGAGTCAGCTAACCTGAAAGAAACTTTCCATAAATTACATGCCTGTGTCAAAGTATGATAACTTTTTGAGTATTCTTCAAATATTTCAGTAAAGGAGAATGGCTATCATACATTTAAACACATTAACTAAACAGACAAAGAGCAAGAAAATAGGAAATGCTTAACTGTCTAGAGAACTAGAGAAAAAAAAGCAGCCACACTCCGTGCAATAGAAAGTTTCAGTATTATCTTTCTACAAACTTTGTGTGCTGTCACCTCAAGAGTGACTTGGTTCCTCTGGATTAACTGTACCAAATATTGTAATGGAGAGCTAGCCAACCATCCTCCAAAAGGTTGTGTTACTTATGGATGCTAGGCTTTGTACTTTGCAGGATGCAGACAATTGTCTTAGGATAAGTCACTTATCTTTGCCATGCTAGTATAAATCACTTATTGGATAACTCATATGATATTCATCACCAAGATAACATTTTAGGATCTCAATTAAAAAATCGTGTTAAAGTGGTATTTACAGATATATATTCATTGAATCATAGAACCATTAAGGTTGGAAAATATTTCTAAGATCATCGCATCCAACCATTAACCAAGGACCACCATATTCACTTGTAAACCATATCCCTCAAATGCTACATCCAGATGCCTTTTGAACACTTTCAGGAACAGTGGTGACTCCACCACCTCCCTGGGCAGCCTGTTCCCCTGCCTTATTACCCTTTTAGCAAGCAAACTTTTCCTGATATCTAAGCTAAATCTCCTCTGGTGGAACTTGAGACTCTTGTCCTGTTGTCATCTGGGAAAAGAGGCCAACCCCCACCTGACTACAGCTTTTCTCCAGGCTAAACAACTTCAGCTCTCCCATCTGCTCCTCATAGGACTTATCCTCTCAATCCTTCACCACTTCTGTTGCCCTTCTCTGGACTCACTCCAGTACCTCAACATTCTTCCTGAATTGAGGGGCCCAGAACTGGACACAGCACTTGAAGTGTGCCCTTACCAGTGCCGAGTATAGGAGGACAATCACGCATAGTCCTGCTGGCCACACTATTTGTAAATCACAGATTGGATATCCCAGAATATTCTGAGTTGGAAGGGACCCACAAGGATCATCAAGTCCAATTCTTAAGTGAATGACCTTTACAGGGATCAAGCCCACAGCTTTAGCATTATGAGCACTATGCTTTAGCCAGCTGAGCTAGTGACTATGTGCCATTGTCCTTCTTGGCCACCTGGGCACAGCTGACTCATGTTCAGCACCTCCAGGCCCTTTTCCACGAGGCAGCTTTCCAGCCACTCTGCCCCAGCCTGCAGCACTATCAGGGGTTCTTGTGACCCAAGGGCAGGACCTGACACCTGGCCTTGTTGCAACTCATACCATTGGCCTTGGCCCATTAGTCCAGCCTATCCAGGTCCCTCTGCAGAGGTTTTCCACGGTCCAGCAGATCAACATTCCCATCCAACTTGCTGTGATCTGCGAACTTACTGAGGGTGCACTCAATTTCCTCCTCCAGATCATTAATAAAGATATTAAACAGAACTGGGCCCATCAGTAAGCCCTGGAGAACACCACTTGTGACTGAGTGCCAGCTGGATTTAATTCCATTCCTCACCACTCTCTGGGCCTGGCCATCCAGTCATTTTTTTACCCAGCAAACAGTGCACCTGGCCACACCATGACCAGCCAGCTTCTCCAGGAGAAAGCTGGGGGAAAATATTCCCCAAATGTGAATGTACTTGAAAAGGCACAAACCCATCTGAGCAGCATAGGTGCTTACAGTTTAAACAAACATCTCAGGAGATAGATTGAAAAATGCCAGGAGGTAGATAGAGCCACATAGAAGAAAGGTCTCAGTTTCTCCCTGTAGTTCCTTATCTTGTGTAACCTGACTTATTTTTCTGATTATAAAGGCAACTGCTAATCTGCACTAACAGACACTCCAGATAATTTCTTCTCATGACTAAATTTGGAAACCAGACATATGAGCAGAGGACACCTTTGTTATGAAAGTCACATTCAGGTGTTCTAGTGAGAACTTAAAGAAATGCTGAAAAGTCATTACCAGAGAGTTAGCACATAACTCTTGTAAATGGTGTTTATATTAAGATTTCCTGCCTTCTACAGGTGACAGCCATACCTGGATTGACAAAATATTAGTGAAGCACTCCATGACACCTATGAAGCTCCTAATATAAATTATATTTTGAAGATATATGAAATCACTTATACTTCAAAATAATTTCACTTTGGAGCCTAGTTCAAATTTCATTTTGGAGTCATATATGACTATTGTGTTCATAACTGTCATTTTGATAGGAACTTCAGATTTTTTCTGTCTTGTATGTACAGGTTGAAGTCACTGACCGGATCATCTTCAGATTTTGAAAAGGCTGGACATGAGGAAGCAGTTCATGGCTTCAAGTTTTTCAGAGCTCTGGCTCCTGAAAAGGTAGCTAATGTATATGACAAATTTATGTTCTGTGCAATGTATAGGAATTTAAATTGTATTTCTCATTTAAAAATTATCCATAAATAACCCTACATATCTTTCTCATTCAATGGACAAGCTAGACAAAAATGCAAAAACAGAGAGATCTAAGAAATCTCTGTGGTTTTCATTCTCATTTTTCACATTTCCAAATTTCAGTTTAGAAGGTAGCACAAACTGATTAACTGGTTTAAACATGTAAAAGAAACCCTAGAGTCTTCCTCCGCTCCAACAGAAATCCTAAATATCTTAAGTTTACTCTAAGGATGTGTGAAAATAATAGAATAACAGTGAATTCCTGGTTGCATACAATAGTTCTTTCAGGGTTCCTACTAAATCAGAAGCCAGGAGAGTTAGATTTCATTACATATACTTTCTACAACTCTAATTGAATATCAGTGAAGCTCTTCCATCTTTACCTGGCTTTAACCTTAAAAGTCACAGGAATATAAAACTTCTCTTGCAGTTGTAGTAAGAATGTCTTCATTACCTTTTGTCTTTAGCTACTAATGCACTGACTTTGGCTTCCCTTGGTCAGCTCCAACCTTTGGAAACTTTAGAGTTTGTAAGCAAAGAGGCTGGTGCAGTGTTTGGGTTTCTTCCTATCTATGAGGTAAGCACAAGTGTTTTCTACCTTTTGTGGTAGTGCTCATACCTCAGAAGCCATTAGCACTTGTACTTTATTACAGTGACATACTCTGACATTCTGCTGTTAATTGTCTGCTTCTCAATTTAATTTTCTAATATGATTTGCATTACTCCCTATCCAACTCCAACTCCAACTTTGGTGGAAGCTTGAGAATCCAATTGAAGCGAGCATGCCAAACAGTGAGTATTGGCAGATGTTTACTCCTCCTGTTCAACCTCATGTCAGTAATGTTTTGCTCAGACTGGATTCTTTTAACCAGCCCCAAACCTATTGATTCCCATCTGTCCAAAGCTTTGAGTATTTTAAGGTAGTACTATTTTATGGATATTAATGATCTGATCTATTGCAAGCTGACTAGCAAAGCTTAGGTGTTTCTTCTATGGAGCAAGATCAGAATATTCCACAGGCTTGTCTATCCCACATATCATAGGACAAAATTAATCACCCCTAGCAAACGTGCTGATCCCTTTCTGTAGAGGGTACCTAGAAAACTGACTTGGATCAGAGCTAGATCCTACATGGCCCGTTAGGTGGGATTAATAGGATACTTTGCATTCCAGCTCTGCATTCCAGCTCTGCATTCCAATACATATGACCTAATCCTTGTACATGCAGCATTACAGCGTGTCAGAAAAAACTCAGGAGCACAGTGTTCAAATGGTTGGCACATATGCTACTTTTCTGACTATTAATGTACTTTGGAAATCTGTGTTTCGTTTTCTTCCTGAAAAAGAAAATAAAATACTCTGAAGCCAACGGCACTGCAATGGATTTACAACAAAATGAAATCAGACTTTTCTGTAAGCTATGTGCACAAAAAAATATTTTTTGTCTCTGCTGTAACAAAATGCTATCAATCTGGTCTATTCACCTTAGTATGTTAATTAGTTCTTGAATTTTTTTTAAGGTCTTCAAAGGATCAAAGCTGAGAAGTCTGGTCACAAGGGACAGGAAAAGGATCCAGATTCCATTGGCGACTTGAGTCAAGACACATAAATGTAGTTTCATTTCTTCATTTAAGTGGATTAGCAGATTTCTTTTGTTATTTTTTCTCAGTTTTTCTTTTCAACTACATTTAAATCTATTTCATTATTAAGTAGAACATATAGAAAACAGATCTTTACTTCTTTTCCAATCCACGCAAAGAATAAATTCTAATAAAGCCAGTGTATGATTATAACTAGATACTGAAAAGCCCATTTGACTTAATGTATATTTGCTGACAGTTACTTTCTATGTCAAAATCGCTGATTTCCTCTCTGCTTCAATTTGTCCAGTTTGAACTTCTGAATATTGAATATTTTTTTCCTGCCAGATTAATCATAAAGTCAACAAAGAGTTAATATGTCCTGCTGTTTCTGCCTGTTTGTTCCTTGCTTATGCTTTCAAAGAGTGTATTCATCCTCTAAGCCAGAAAAGTGTCTGCTGAATTCATATTCAATTAATTATCCATCATGATTCCACAAATCTTTTCTTGCATTTTAGCATTCCAGGACAAAGTCATAACATTGTCATAACATCAGAGCACAGAACACATTTTCATCCTTTGGCTAAGCCTACAAATGGTGCCAAGTGTCTCACCTTAGTGAAAAAAAAGGTAATTGCATATGCATATAATAATGCATATAACTAGTGATAATGCATATAACTAGTGATATTATTACCTATTATTTTGGGGAAAATAGCAGGTTTTCTATATCACTGGTATTGAATGGTGTTTGACCTGCTGCCTTTCTTGAAAAGACATTCTTCTCAACAACTGAATATATAATGACTTGCAATTATTTACCTGCCTTCAACTTGCAACAAGGCTATGGTGGATTTAAGGGTAGCTGCAAAATATCTTGTGGGAGTATATTTCAAATTCTTATGATCAGCTGTACTGGATCTGGCAGGGATTCATGTAATTTTCTCCATAGCAGCCTGTATGGTGCTGGGTCCTGGATTAGTAAATAAAACAGTGTTGATAACATACCAGTGTTTTGGCTACTGCTGAGCAATGCCAGCACAACAAGGTGGTTTTTTTCCCACAGACAGTGAGTAAGCTGGGAAGGGACACATCTAGGACAGCCCATACCATATAAGATCTTCATGGAATGGAGAGGGGAAACCAAGATGTTCATGGTTATAATGTTTGTCTTCCCAAGTTGTCTTCCCATTATGTGTGCTGAGGCCCTGTTTCCCAGGAAGTGGCTAAACAAACATCTGCCTTCTGGTGGCAAGCAGTGCTTGAATTTCTTGTTTTGCTTTGCTTGCACATGCAGCTTAGCTTCACCTATTAAGGTGTCTTCATTGTGGCCCAAGAATTTTCTCACTTTTGCTCTTCCATATCTCTTCCCCATCCCACTGGGACAAGTGAGGAAGCAAGCAAGAAACTGAGTGGGCACTTGGTGCCTGCCAGAGTCAGCCCACCACATTAGCCAGCCTTGTGATCAATACTAAAATCAGACTTGTCTGACAAACCAAGTGGCACCAAATAAAGAGTGATCTGCCATTTACTGTTTGTGTTCGTCTGACCCGTGATTTAGCAGTTAGCATATGAAAGGTAACATTCTTGCAGTTCTGAGTCCTATGTCATTTTGAAAGCTACGTAAAGTCTTCTTCATTTACCTGGAAATTGCCTATCCTTCAAAGGTTATTAAAAGTGCACAGTTCAAGTTCAGAGAGATCCTTACACATTTTTTGATGCTCATATATGTTACGTTTTATCATATGTGATACAATATTTTCTTTTTGGCATTGTCCCTACTAACAGTCAGGCCTTGTCCCTGCTAACAGTCAGGCCTAAATTATTTTACTGTGGTTGCAAGATGCAGATATCCCACTTCTCTTCTGTTAATTCACTGACTACTTACTTCCTCAAAACTGACTATTTACTCAATATTTTCTTTTTACCAAACTTTTAGCAGTGCTAGGATTTCATAGGTTCTTAATTTTCAAATTATAACCTTTTCAGTCTCGCTTCCTTTTCCCATCAGTTTTCTTTATTAATTGCCTGTGTTTTCTAGGAGTTGACTTATAGTCATGGCTATTCATGCCACTATATTCTCCACTGTGCAGAAACTATCCATAATGGAGTACTATTGCCAGTAAAAATCAAGTGTTTAATCCTATGGTGAGTGAAATAATGGACAAGCTCTCAGGAGGGAAAGGAGGGAATCATGCTGTAAGGAAAACTGTCAAAAATGCATGATGTGTGTGTGCTATCTTTATCAGCCTTCCGCCCAGTCACTACCTTACTGTTATGCTATTTAAAGTGTGACAAAGTTAGAGTGCTGTAAGTGGTATCAGATCTTTTTTTCATGATTCATTATATTAAAAAAAAACTGGGGTAGATCAGACTGCATGTCATTGCTCAGCATTACTGTTTACTTCCAAACCCTAAGCCTTTATAAGCACCAAACGGAAACTGGTCCTGGCCCCAACCATTTTATACAATTATATTATCCAACTGTCTTTCTTAAGTGTCAAAAGAAAAGCAGAGACATTTAATTTTTTGAACAGATAATCTACTAAGGCATTGCACAGAATTTATTAGAAGATTAGTTGTTTATCCTGCTCTTCAAAACAGAGGATGAGACTGGAAAGAAATTAAGCATAGGCAAGTGATGCTTGCACCCACTCATCTTACAGCAGTCTTTTCAATGCTGGGTCTGGTACAAAGGTGTGTGTTAATGGATTTGTTGGTATTAACTGTGGATTTCCTCTATCTTGATGCATTTCTTTGCAGGATGGTTTCTTTCTACCTGCATCCACAATTATATTGCACTTAAACGTTCCAGATGAATGAGTTGTTTGATTGATCCAGACTATATATAATAACTATAATAACTACTCTATTAAGGAAAGGCATCTTCACAGGACAGCCTCTTTCAGCATGGCGGAAGTTTGTGCTTCTGCTGGCTGCAGTAGTTAGTTTGCCAGAATTTCATTACAGCCCTTGCCAGTGCTTTACAAAATCTGTGACGCTCTTCAGCTGCCCTCACCCACTGGGGCAGTTCAAGCTGAATGGCATCAATGGTGCCAGAACTACGGGAACCAAAAGTCTTTGTTATGTACCCACCACTATAATAGCTTCCATTATTTGGGCTAGGATTAGATGGAGAAGGCACACAAACATAACTCTTATTTTGTCCTTCAATATATTTACCCAAACTTCTGTTCCCTGCAACCAAAGTCTCAGAAGACACATTGACCACCTGACTGGCCAGATGCCTAATTGAGGAATTCGATGCAGAAAAGACACCCGAGTTAAGGGAAGTTTTTGAAAGTGTGTAACCTAGTTCTATCCACCTTTCAGGATGTGCTTGTCCGTGGATATCCAGAATTAGGCCCCCTGACATCTGTGATTTTGCAGTGGTCAAAAATCCCATATAGTCCTCCCAGGCCTGTTCTGCTTGGGGAATTCCAAAGGAAGCTTCTTCCTTTTCCCTGTTAGCATCCATCTTGAACCTCTGTAGATGGTTTATGATGATATGTGGGAAGAAGCCATCAGTAATTTTGTTGATTTCTTCAGCAAGAGCCTGAGCCACCTCTATAGTATACCTGTCTTGGTTGGTAGACACTTTGCACTTCACAGCATTTTGACTACTTCCAGGAGGACAGTCATGAGAGAAAATACAAGAGGATGTCATCACATCCCAACAGGCAGCCTCTCGATCAGGGATGTCTTTAGGTTCCATTGATCCACCATGCGGGACAGAGAGAATGAGGTTCATGTTGCCCACTTGATATTCTGTGAAATTATTATGACCAAATATAACATCTTTGGTGCCAGTGACTTTCAAAAGCAAAGGTAAAATGGAAAGGAGGAATAAATACATGTTTTTCATTTGCTGCTGCAAGACTCAACAATATGGAATATATCAGTACCTACAAAAAAGCAAAAAACAGACTCTAGATTACTTTCAGTTGCGAACACATGAGACTGTTCAGCTGCTACTGGCACAATTAGTTAATGATTAACCTATTTTAGTTTTATTCCACGTAGCACAAAGAAGAACACTTATATGAGAAACAGAAATTAACAGGGCACTTAGTGTGGCTCAATGTAACAGATGCAAGGGAAATGGTAGGCTACTGGGCCTCCCCCATTTCCCCAGAAAGCACAAACAGTATTTGATCACCCTATCTGATTTCAGAGAATCATCCCAGCAAAATATCTGATTTTTTTTTTTGCATCAAAGCCTCTCTTTTTTAATTTCTGAAATGTAAAAAAATTCTAACAGAATTTGATAAAACATCTGTATGACATTGACCTGTGTGAAATAGCTTTGTATTACTGATGTGGTTATAGAGGCTATGTCAGTCCAGACCAGCACTTGTGTGACCAGGCTTGTGTAAAATAATCAGACTGATAAAAATTGAGTGCTACCAAGCTCCGTCTCTAATTATGCTCCCGACCAAGTTACTTTAAGACCTTTATAGATAGGTACTATTGAGTGCATTAAGTAGTGACTCTGTTCTCTTTAGTTTGCAAGTCTCCATTCTGTTCAAGTGACCTAAGATATTTTAAAGCCCTCACTAAAAAAGCTGTAATTCAGCAAGATGTTGACAGGTCTTTCTGTTTTGAAGATGTCTCTAGCAAGATCAGCGTCTTGAGTATAACTGTATCTGGTGGCTGTAACATGAACCAGTAAAGTCAGTGAAATCAGAATAAAAATAGATACTTTTCACTTCCAGGAGTAAAAAAACCTCCTCAGTAAAGGCCAGATGAGGAGTATATAGACACATGTATTTGCAGATGACTCAGGGTACCCTGTTGTCTGGTCCTGCCTCTATCATTACAGCACCTGTGGAAATGCAGAAGATAAGAGGACAGACAAAGGGGAGAGAAAGAAAGAAGATCTGCACAAATCTATCCCCAGCTTTTGGCCTGAGACTATGTATGAGAGCAGCCAGTAATACTGAGAGGGCAGTGGGCACTGTAGAAGCACCTGCCATCAGCTGCCTACTCTAAGAAAGGCAGAGGGCAATGTCACCCAAATAATGCAGCAAAATATTATTTTCCTGCTATGAGGGAGTGCTGCTGGATTTTTAGAGACAATCTCTCCTGCCCACTGCACCGCACTCTGAGGAGCCTGTACCTGAAAAATAAACATCTATCTTCTGCTCTACTTTCTGGGCTGAAAGTCCCATAAAAGTCTGTGAGCTGGAATCAGATATCTGAGAATCTCAGCTGCAGTTTTCCTGTTTAAGACAAAAGATTTTTTTGTTTCATTTCAAGCTTTCATCTAAAAGCTACTTTTTGTAGAGCTACTGGCTTAAAACAAGATTTTATCCAAGGCCCGTATGGTTCATGTTTCCCTAGACGTCCCTGAAACACAGACACAGTGAACTAGAACCTGCTAGTTCACTGTGTGCTACCAGAAACACTGAGGAAAGGAACGCTGTCAAACATTATTCAAAATCCCTTTTCGCAGAAAACTGGACTACACATGTAGAGTAAGTCTAGGAATAGCCTACCTGAGGTGCAGGGGGATCCAGCACCAAGTGAAATAAATCGACAGCAACAACTCCCTGGAGGCTGCTCACCCGCCCAAAAGGACTCGGGTTTCTTGTCTCAGGCTCTCTTTTAAATAGGATGACACAGCTGCTCCTTTCCCACAGCATGCCAAGCTGTTTGTAGTTCTCGGCAGCAGTTCGCTTGTCTTTCTGCAATTTCCTGTTAATTATTGCATCAAGCTGTTAATGCTACTAGACCACACCTGAATGATATATGGAGAGAGAGCTCTATAATTCCCAAATTGAAACATGGCACAGCTCATGTTCTAAACAGACTTGGAGAGTCTGGAGACACCTGTGTTATTGTGAGGTAAAAAAAAAAAAAAAAAAAAAAAAAAAAAAAAAAAAATTAAAACAAGAGTAATTTAAAGTGGTAGTGATGACTGCAGGACTAGTTTGAAGATTTACTTACAAGAAGCCTCTAGAGGCCAGGATGAGCCATGCGGCCACAAGAACAGAGGCTTCAGCAGCACCCGGATGTGTGGTTTCACAACGACAGATCACAGGGGATAAAATATGCACTACTGAGATACTAGTGTGAAAAATGCATATTATATGGCTCTATGCAGATATTTACTATATGTATTATGCTAGGTTGGAAAGTTATGCTGTAGTATAGTAACATTTTAATAATATAGTAAATGTAGTTTTGTAATTGAAATTAAGCTTTAGTAGTTAAAATAGAAAATATGTGTGTGTGGTATTCTTTTTGCTCAAGAGAAGGAGAAGATAATCAAGAAATTCTTCACACAGAGATAACAATTATAGAAACCCCTAAATCTTCCAGAGGAGAGGAATTTATGGCTTTCCTTATCAACAAAAAAACCGAACTTCTCCAAACTCGACTTAGACTTCAAGGCGCCTGGGATTAACAGGAATTCCTCAACAAGTACCGGACGAATTTCTTGTTTTAAATAAAAAATATGCATATTCATGAAGTGATTTGTGTATGCAACAGGTTACCCCTCTTAAGGAGGGAATTCTCTTTTATCGGGGTCCTTCTCCTGGCTCACTTTTGTCCAGAGAGAGGTACCCAGCCCGGGCTGTAACTTTTTGCTGTTATTGTCTCTTTAATTGTCCTAACTCTAACTGTTTAATCTTTATTACTATACTTGTATTAATTTTTTTCCATTTTATTTTTATTAAACTTTTATAAATTTTTAAAACAAGTGATTGGCGTTTATTACACTAGCATTTAGCATGCTTTTGTTCTCTATACTGACATTACGTTTCCAGAGATAAAAACACTTGCCACACAAGTGGCACAGTGTAGCACAAGTGCCACACAAGTGTAGCACAGCCAAACTTAAGACAAGTTCAGAATAGCTACTAAGCTAACATAATCAGCAGATACCCATAACAAAACTATGTTAACTAGGTAATCTAGGTTTTTAATAACTTTACTAACGCTATTCATATAATATTTTCCTGATAAATAAGGAGCTTTTAAAAACATTTCCTCTGCTACTAAATATAGTTTAAGGATGTCATCCTCTAAACTTCTCTCAAGTGTGTACAACTGTTTATGAATTTGCTGGTGGTGTTAAAGTCTGTGTTCTTAGCTAAGCTAAAAAAAGCTGTGAAAATATATAGTCCAATAATAGAAATTTCAATAAAAGACAGATAAAGGGTGTGGTGAATGTAATGCTGCCACCTATCAGAGAAAAATCAATTTCTAAGAAATTGATTAAATAGTCCAACTAACTTCCAAATTAACTTTTTGAGATAAAAGTGATCAACTTCTTAAGCAGTGAAAACAATATAGTAGCAGTAATAAGAAATTCACTGAAATTTTGGGAAAATTATTGTAAACCAGACAGTCTATTAATATCACTAAAGCTGATGGTCTGATTGTGAGCTTCAGCAAAGGGCTGGTTTTCATTACGAGGATTTTAATCTTCTGCATGAAGACACTTTCACCTGTGCCAGACACTGCACGGAAGGAAGTTTAGTAAAAATCTGGAAGATGCCCTTGCCCATTGTAGTGGGCACAAATTTGATTTTGCTTTACTTGTCCATGTAAAGGTTAGATATTTACATCAGACAGTGATCCCATTTCCTCTCTTTAGGATAGCTGTATTGAAAAAGAAGCAGTTCTAGAGGTACTTCAGTGTTTTTATCTTGGGCACCTATCTCAAATTTCTGTTAGGGATCAACAGGGCCATACTCAGAATGGATCTTCTTTTTTAATCACATGACAGAAAACAGTTGCAAAGAAAATAAAATGTTTCTGCTATACTTTCTACTTCAAGATCTCTTTAAAATGTATTCTGCCAGTCACTTTTACAAAACTGCTCAAAGAAAGAAAAAAAATACACAGCAGAGATTTGGCATAGTAATTTACAGTCTTACCAGTTCTCCTGATACAGGAGCTACTTGTGAAAGAAAATCATTCTCTCCATTACTATTACTCTAATTCTCTCTACTACTTGTAAAAAACCATAATGCAGTGCTGCTTCCTTCCCTGTTTCATCTGGTACCTATGGGAAATAAAACTGCAATACTATGGTATTCTTCAAAGGAATAACCCACCAAAATGTTACCATCTGACTACTTTCTTCTGTTGAACTGAAAGCTCGGTATCTTTAGCCAGTTTTAAGTCCAGGTAGCACTACTGAAACCAACAAAGGCTTTGACTCGTGGTATCAAGCTTCTATTATTTTATAGAAGTTAGAAGATGTTATGAGGGTGGGTCATACTGGTTCATACATGGCTGAAGATATTTGTAATAAATTGAATGCTAAGGCATGTTGTGCTAACTCTTAAAGTCCGAAGTACCTATCCTTTCAGGTGAAGGAATTGAAATGGAAATCTGTGCTGGGCAAGAGTTCTGTAGCTCTGGCTTCCTTCAAGGCAAGTTACTTGGCTCCAGTGCTTCTGACTCTGAGGTTCACCTTAGGACTATTTTTAACTATTTTTAATTTACAGAAAATAGTCAAAAGTATTTTTAATTGAATTACACGTAAGATTTTGAATTATATTGGTAGACTACATTGTCCACTCTGATTACTGTTCTTCCCATGAGCACAGCAGCTTGGCAGAAAAAGAAATGTCAGAAGTGACAGAAGAATACATTCTTAAGAGAAGCGAACATAATCCAAATGGATTCTAACTGCAATTGGATTTAAAACTTGTGGAGTGTGTCATATATAGTCAGAATCATGGAGTGAAGAAAGAATTGGCAAAGCAGAATTGCAGAATTCAATTGATATTTTCAATAAAACATCTTATGCTATCACTGTGGCCAAGTTATTTCTATGCATTTCTTAGCTGAGAAATTGTAATTCAGATCTGCTCTTTCCAGAACGCATTGAATTTAAACTTTGCTGTCCACTATCTGGAAACATTGCTTTCTACACTGCTGACTGAGTCACCCACGTCACCGAGTCCAAGTACCTAAGAACTGTACACGCTTCCAAATGGCATGCAGAAAAAGAAACTTCTATCTGGTAGATATTGGCCTGCATTTACACCTTACTGCAATTTTTGGTTTTATTTACGCAAGAAAACCCTTACGATAACTGACAAGAAAAAGGACCTGTATCACATAATTGTAACTTCGACGCTCCGTTCTTACATTAACCCCGCGGTTTCAGTGCTGTAACAATAACATCTGTCCCCCGCTTGATCCCTGGCAGGCAGTGACCCGCGCCAGCCCCTCCCTGCCCCTCCCTTCTCACGGCCTTGGCTACAGTCCATTGTCCTGTTAAAACTCTGCAGGGCCTTTTGATTTACGCGCATTCGGCGTTTATAAACGCCACGTTCCTGTCGCCATCCACGAGCTGTGCCCGCCCCACGCCGACCGCGAGGAACGCCGCGAGGCATGCGCAGCCGCACAGCTGCAGCGCGGGGCACCATGGGCATCGTAGTCCCCGCGCGCGGGGCGGGGCCACCGCGCTCAGCGCGCGCTGCTTGAAAGCCCCGGGCGGCCGCCACGCGCCGCGGCTGAGCCGAGCCGGAGAAGCCGCGATTGCCCGGGCGGGTCGGGCAGGGCGTCCGCGTCCCTCTGTCCCTCTGTCCCTCTGTCCCTCTCTGGCCCCGCTCTCCGGCAGCGCCGGCTCGCAACGAGGTACAGCCGCTCCCGCCGCGTGGGGAGGCGGCCCGGGCCGGGATGCGGGGGGGCAGCCGCAGGAGCTCCTCGTGGCCCTGGCGCGGCCCAGCGCCCCGGCTGTGAGCTGGCCGGGCGGTCCTCGAGCGAAGATCGAGAGTGGCGACCGAGAGCACCGAGCGCTCGGCTTTGTGTTCGCTCCTTTCTTTGTTTCCCCGCTCCGCGGCATCATGGGGATCCAGGGCTTGCTCCAGTTTATCAAGGAGGCTGCTGAGCCTTCCCACGTGAAGAAATACCAAGGAATGACGGTAGCTGTGGACACCTACTGCTGGCTGCACAAAGGCGCCTATGCTTGTGCTGAGAAGCTGGCCCGGGGAGAGCCCACGGATTTGTAAGCCTTTCTTACGTTTAGTTCTAGCCCTTTTAAAACTAACGTTTTGTCAACTTGGTGTTTCTTGAACTAAAAGCTAAGTTACATTAGTTTCGCTTCTTACTATTGATTCTGAATTCTGAGTTGAAGTCTTTTGAAATGGAAAATTTTGGCGATAAACAGCTTTCCAGCTGTGCAAATTAAAAAAAAAATATATATTCAATAATATATTGGGGGAAGACTCTCAAAATATTTTTTGTTAGAATACCAAGGCTGTGTCAGTTAGGTTTTTTATCCTTGCGTGTATGACTCTCAACTATAACCTAATTTCTCTGATGAAATTCTGTACGTGCAATTCTTTAATTTCAAAGTTAATGTTATTTTCAGACACCTTTTTTTTATGCAAAGACACTTTGTAAATACTTCTGTGACAGAGGCTGTAATGATGCCGAGGAATTTTGAGAGATGTGTTGTGCTCTGAATAAGGTGTAAGATTTTTTGCTGAACGTACTACGTTTTTAGTTAAAGTAGCTTTTAAAAAACACACTTACACAGTTACAGTTCTAGGGAAGGAAATGAACAAAAATTGTGGTCATATTTCAGATTCAACTCCACACCTTAGATCAGGTTTGCATTTCTTGCCCTTCTCTGGAAATATGGCTTGAACTGTTGTTTTAGGTTGGATATGGGTAAGGTTGGAAGGGGCCACTGCATGTCATGTCACACAGGCTCCCTTAGAGAACATTACTTGGGGTTGTGTCCAGATGGCTTTCCAATATGTCCAGAGAAGGAAGAGGTTTGAAAACCTCTCTGGCCAACCTGTTTCAGTGCTTGGTTACTTGCACAGCAAGGAAGTTCTACTTATATTCTAGTGGAATTCCCGTGGTTTGGTTTCTGCCTGCTGCCTCTTGTCCTATTGCTTGGCACCACCCAGGGACCCTTGGATCCATCAAATAGTTTCATTGGTGGCAAGAGAGAGTTGATGCTTTGCAAATGGATTCAGATATTTACTGCTGCTTATGTTAAGAACTGTGGAGTTTCAATCTAATCCTGCCTTGAAGGTAGTGGAGGTTCCTGAGAGTTCTGAGAATAGGATACACTTCAGCTGAGGAAAAAATTGACTGTCAGGAGAAGTAGTCATAGGAAACTTTGGAATGGTTGAATTTGAATACATGAGTACTTTATGGGCAAATCTTGTTACCATGCACATATGATCCTAGACTGGCACCGTAACTATAGTGTAGGGTCCTTTCATACTTTAAAAGTCATCTGGATGGAGGTATTTTATAGCTACAGTGCTATGTGCTCCTGTCTTTCAAAAATCAATTCTTTTTCTGTAGCTCTAAGTCTAGTTTCTTCAGTGCTCGTATCCTTGCATTCTAAATGCTTCTAAATCCCATTCTCCTTCTCCTCCCTTCCTCTGTTGATGAGATTACTTTTGCTGTTTTAAACAGTGTCCTTAAACTATTTCTTTTTCTTTGAGCATTGCTGCAATATGCTTGCTTAGTGTTTACAGCAGTTACTAGATTTTAATTCTGTGCTGCTGATAAAACGATCTCATACACATTTGTAGGAATAACAGGTAAGAAGATGAGAGGTTTGAAGGAATAAATGACATCTGGAATGCCTAACAAATATTTTTTCAAGGGATGTGTTTGAAGGCAGTGGATGGTTGCCTCCTGAGCCATATACCATCTTGGCAGTTTGTAGAGAAGGGGAACTTTTCTGTCTTGTGGAATATTTTCAGCGCTGTGCCTGTATTTTTAGTATAGGAAGACAGGTTTGCCTGTCTTGTCCATAGGATATATCCATTATCTGGAGAGAAGAGCAGATAGTTCTACAAGGAGAGATTAAATAACCCCATCACTTCCAACTCTACAAAAGTGCTTTTAGTCTGCCTTTCTGGGGGAAGGTCATGTACTGTGCTTGTCTGCTTCCTGTTTCCCTGGCCTTTGGGAATTAAGTTGCTGAAAGTAAAAAGACAATCCATGTTTTAACTGGTTAAGTTTTTGTCAGTATAGAATCCTAACGTAGCAAAATCAACTGAATTATACTTGAACTCTTACTTCATTTTGTCTGGGAGAGAGGAGCAGTCAACCCAGTTCTGAACTGGGAGGTAGATTGTTTCTCTTGGTAAAAAAATCAACCAAACTTCATTCAAGTGTTCTTAGTTTTTTGTGATACTGGGGGAATGTTCAGCCTGTTATGATTTTTGAACAATAGTTAGTCCTAAATTTACAGTTCTCCTTTCCTGCAACTGGAAAATATGTAATAGACTTGTGATTAACAATGAAGTTTATCTCACTTTTCTTACTTTTGTTGTTGATACAGTTATGTAGCTTTCTGTATGAAATTTGTTCATATGCTCCTCTCATTTGGAATTAAACCAATTTTGGTGTTTGATGGATGTACCCTACCCTCTAAGAAGGAAGTGGAAAAGGCACGACGAGAGTAAGTACTGAAGTGTTATTGATTTGCAAGCAAAGCAGTTTTATCACTACAGTAAAAATCAAAAACCCTCCAACTTCAGCTAGGAAATAAGTTCTGGTGAACCCCGCTGCAATGTAGTGTGATATTCTTTAGTTTACATCTAAAATTGTACAAACTTCTTAGAGGTTTTATTCCAAAAATAGAAATGCACTTCATAAATGAAAGCCATTTTATAAAGGAAGGAAGTAAGCCTTTGAGCAGTAGTTCCTGTCATGTATTAGAGGCTTTTAGTTTACCCGCACTTGTGATTTCTGGACAAAAATATTTTTTCCCAATATAATTTTATACCAAAATAGTACTGCTTTCGACGTCTTTCTCTACAACTGACAAGATAAAGTTGTTTCAAATTTGGGTTCAGGTCCCTATAAATGGGACTTTTCACTGAAGTTATGAGAATTTTTCAGTAGTGGTTGTTATTTATGAAGTCTCATGAGACTCGTGCTTTCTTCAGCATGAAGTGAACAATTTCCGATTTATGAAATTAAGTAAATTAGGTTTTCTGTCCTCTAAATTGATAACTATCTAGTGTCAGATACTCCCAACTCCTGTTAAGTCTATTTTACTGCAAGCTGAGTGGGTGCATTTCTTCTTTTACACTGCTGATTTCAATTCCTATTTGTCAGTGTTTCCTGAGAAAATATTATCAATTTCAGCATTCGAATCTAGTTGTCCTTGTCAATGCAGTGACCTAGGTATTCTTTTGTTTTAAAAAATTATGCAGTAGCCCAGATTTGGGAGGTGTTACTATTTTCCCTCTTTCTTACCTGTCTCTCTTAGTCCCTTCTGCTGTTTGTTCTTTTAAGTGAAAAATAATCTAAGATTGGTGGATATTTTTGTCTTTCTTTTAGGAGGCGTCAAGCCAGTCTTCTGAAGGGGAAGCAATTGCTGCAGGAAGGGAGACTGTCAGAGGCTAGAGAATGTTTTGGGCGAAGTGTAAATATTACCCATGCTATGGCTCATGAAGTTATTAAAGTAAGTTGCCAACATTATTGATAATGCCTGTTTTGAAAAAAATCTCTGCAATAGGTAGCATATCCTACTCAGCATTTTTGTGGCTACATCACTGCCTCTTCTGTATAGAAAAGAAAAGTATTCCCACCTGCTTTGTTTCTAATTGTCCTGCATATTATTGGATTGTGTTAGGCACAATTAACAAGCTTAAAGTTTGTTATGCCTATTTGTATAAATAATAATGATGTGTCAAACAAAAGGCATCTCTTCCTACCACTACGAACTGAATTTGATAACACCTGTTTTACTTTTGCAGCACAAAAAAATAATTTTTTTTTGCATTTTTCCCTTGTCTAGTTTCTGAGCATAGACTACAGAAAAAAAATTTGGCTGATTAAAAATTGTTCTAGTAGTTTTCTGCTATACTTTTAATGCAGTCATAGGGTCTTTATCAAAAAGTATTAAGTTTGTTCTAGTACTGTTCTCTTTTGTCTACAGTATAACTTGCATGAGTTCAAAGTTGTCATCTGTGCTCAGATGCAGTAGTGTTATAGGAAAGGTTGTTTTTGTAAACCAGTGTATATAGATCTAAACTGTTTTAAAGTGGAGTTTTTGGCTATGAAATATTGCACTCTTACAGGGGGCAGGATGGGTATGTGATTAAAAGGTCACGGTTTTGGCTTTTTAATGTAGAGGTTTTTATGCTTTCCAGTCTCTTAAGGTAATTACTGAAAATTAATGCAAAGTACTTGTATGCTTCTTGTTTATGTACAGGCTGCACGAGCCCAGGGAGTTGATTGTATTGTTGCTCCTTATGAAGCTGATGCTCAGCTGGCTTATCTTAATAAGATTGGCATGGTTCAAGCTATAATTACGGAAGACTCTGATCTTTTAGCTTTTGGATGTAAAAAGGTATGGAAGAAAATACTCATAACATTTACCTCTTGCTGATATCTGAAAAGGAGAGTTTGAAGTTGCTAAATATGTTTGATGTATGGATTAACTCTTCTACAGCAAATGTGGGAAACAGAAGAGATGAGAATAGCACTTTGCCTTGTCTTGTTTCCACCAAGTGCAATGAACTGCCTTAGATGGGTGAAAATTATTGGTTTTACTTCCTCTTAACTTTCAGGTGTTTCTGAAAATTGACAAGTTTGGAAATGGACTAGAGATAGATCAAACTCGACTAGGAAACTGCAAACAGCTTGGAAATGTATTTACAGAAGAGAAATTCCGCTACATGTGTATTCTTTCTGGTTGTGACTACCTCCCTTCAATTCATGGAATTGGGTTAGCTAAAGCATGCAAGTTATTAAAATTAGCCAACAATCCAGATATTATAAAGGTAAACTCAGTTTTGCTTTGTGTTTTGTTTTTTGGCAGCCTATATCCATATATACGAAATTTAGCACTCAACTGAAAATATGAAGCTTTCTTGTCTTCCTCCATTTTGAGGAGAATACTAAAAAGTATTTTTACCTGTTTTTAAAAAAAGATACTGACCTAAGCTTATTAATTACTGCTTTCTTCCGCTTCTGCAGATTAGTTATTAGAACTGTTCAATGAACTGTAACTACTGTATAAGTACAGATTTATCTGTGTGAGGGAGGCACAGAGATTAGGAATCCTATTTCATTGCATATGTATGGATATGGATATTTCTATATAAAAAACAGTATGGAAGAGAAGTATGATATGATGCAAAACAAATTCATATAGGGCGTTTTTTTTCATGTCCAATGTATGAAATTAAAACAAATCTCATATTAGGAAATACAGAGACTAAGAGGATGGGAATAACTTCTTCTGTATGGGTAGTAAGGGAGGAGAGAGGGTAAGAGCTAATAAGAATACCTCATGGGACTGTCCTGGAGGCAGGTAAATCTAATCCAGAAAAGCATCTTAATACAGTTTAATTAACTTAGTGTGTTATCTTCTTTCTTAAATTACTTGTGTGTTTTAGTGTATTTATCTTTTTCTCTCACAGACAAAGAACCATGATTTTTAATTTTAAAGTGTTTTGTATCATACAGAGTAGACACCAGAGCAACTGGTTTGGCTTTTGAGGAAGTAAAAGGGGAACTTTGAACTTTTCCCATGCAAATCATTATTTGCTTTGATGTATGTCTGAGCAAAATTCCAGGGTTTATTCTGGTTAGTTTTGCAATTTTTTCCATTAAAAGAACATCCACATATTGCTTATACATCCTGATGATATGAATGATAAAAAATGTGATGTGATCACTAATGATGTGCATTAGTGTAAATAAATACACCTTAAGGAGATTATATGTTTTTCTGATCTCTAATTTTGTATTGATTTATTTATTGAAGGGGATACAAAATTTAAATTGTGTTTTTTTTTGTAATTGTAGACAATTTGAGTGGGAAAAGAATGTATGAAATTCTATTTTCTTTCCTTTCCCTATTTAAGTTGAATCTGCTTGTTGCAGTAGGACACTCATTCTACATTTAATTACAAGCAAAGATAAGTAATATTTGAAATGTATTTAACCTTTCACATAACCTGTTAAAATGAAACAGGTGAGTATTTTCTGTTTTTGACAGGTTATTAAGAAAATGGGGCAGTACTTGAAGATGAATATAACGGTACCAGAAGAATACATACAGGGTTTTACACGAGCTAATAATACATTCCTGTATCAGTTAGTTTTTGATCCTGTCAACAGAAAATTAGTTCCTCTGAATGCATATGGAGATGATATTGATCCAGAAACACTAACTTATGCAGGACGGTATCCTTTGTGTTGAAACGGCAGAATGGGGAAATAAGGGTGAGCTGATGTGGTATCTTACACTTTCCATTGCATCTGTGGTGTACTTAGATTTTTTTTTTTCCCTGCTTTGACTAAAGTCTGGGTTTTCTGCAGTCTTGAACTTTTGTGGGGGTTTTCTTGTTTTCTCCTTTTCTCTGATTTTAATCAATTTTTTTTAAAGTGCAGGGGGTAACTAAATGACCTATTATTGATACAGGCAGCAGTTATTGATCTGGTTGTTTTCTTCAGAAAAAATTTGTTAAATACAGTTTAAATATAAACTGACTGCTTTATGGCTGTCTTGAATTTCTGCCTGTGCTGTGTGCTATAATCTCTTCCAGTTTAATTCTTGCAGTTTGTGCTCAACTCAGTCTCTAATCTTAGCATTTCCTGTTTTACCTGATCCCTCTTCCTATAGAAAAGATAGCATTTTGCCACATCTGTGCAATGTAAATTTCAACATGTAAGATTAGGAAAATGAAGGAAGAGATGGGACTGTTTAAAGTAGTTACTAGCTTTGTGTGTTCGAGCCATCTGATCTCTGGCATTTGCAGAAATTTGGAAGGAGGAAGTTGCTGCCTCTCCTGCTGATAATTGAAGACTTTAATATTGACTTGCATGATTTGCCAAAGACTGCAGATCTATTACAATTGCTGTTACATCAGATTTGAGCCAGGAGTAGTAGTATTAATCCTTTGGGTTAATATTCTAGCCATGCCTTTTAGTGGAAAAATGGGGAAGTGGCTGTTCTAACTTTCATGGCACAGTTGTTGAAATATAATGTAATATTCAGATATTTTCCTTAACTATGATGGGAACAGACATGTTGGTGATGATACTGCTTTTCAAATTGCTCTTGGCAATATTGATATCAATACAATGGAACAAATTGATAGCTATAACCCTGACACGGCACAGGTAACATCTTTATTATGAAGTTAGACATTAAGAACTTGATGTGGGTCTGAATGTTAATGGGAAAATGTGATTGCGTGTTATCCACAAATGAATTGTCAATGAAAGCTATTCTGATATTACAGAAACTGTGTGCTCCCACACACACAGTTCTCATTTTTTTAAAGGTAAAATTTTATTTTTCATGGTATTTGACTTTAATATCTGTTTTACTTTCAGACTTATTTGCTAAGTCCTTAAATCTATTTACAGAAGTAACTGCTTTAAAGAGAAAATTCTCAAAGAGTTTTGGATTTCTTCCAAGAATAATCCAAAATTGTTTCCTGAATAGAAATAAATTTTTAACTTTAAATTTGGTCTGAGATGAGCAGTTAGTCACTTGTGCCATATTGAAATGAAGACATCATGGGAGTGCAACAAAAAGTATGAAAAGCATGAAAATTGTGGGAACAAAAAAAAGGTTTTTGTGGACTATGTCACTAGATGTACAGATGTCAACATTTCCTTCCTTGTATTCTAAGTCAGGAAATCATATATAGAAGGCAAAATTATAAACCTGTGTCTTGTTTTTTAATTGTTTTTTTTTGTAGCCTGTGCAGCAGAAAAGTTGTGGCTGGAATGACCAACGTGATAATCATGTCAATAGCATTTGGAATAGAGAATACAAGTTTGGCCCCGGTGAAGAACCTGCTCCTCCTAAAGTGCATTTCCCAGAGAAACCATTAACCAAAGGCATGGAGAAAATAATTAGTGTTAAAGGACTAAAGCTTGCAGGCAAAGAGCTCTTGTCAAAAAGGCCAAGGAGTGGTATGTTTATATTAAATAAGTATATGAACAACAGTAGAAGGCTGTGGGAAAAGAAAGGCTTTTATCTTGTACTTTATGGTATGAGGCTTTAGAGGCTTAACTCTTGAGTGTTATTGTCTGTATTCTGTTTTCAACAAGCTACAAGACTAACAAGCCACAATATTAAAGCCTATATGATGATTAAGGGTGATGGCAAACTTTCAACAGGACTTGATCTTAACGTTCTTTGGTTTGCTATAAAACTATGGTGGTTTCAATTTAAGGTTATGTTTAATACAAGCTGTATTTTGATATAGTTTTGGTATTAATTTCTATTTTAAAATGGCTTGTGAAGAAGTTAAAGCAGCCTGTTTTTCCTAGCATTGATATTAGGCCAGTCTGAGTATAGAAAAGAAAGAATGTTTTCTGTACTCAGACTGTGCTGCATCTAATCCCCAGTATAGGTGCTCTTTATGCTAAATTTTTCACTTTCTCTAGTGCATCTGTGTTATCTTGTCTTCTATGCTACCTGAGTTATATGTACTCAGATAAAATGCCTCTTCTATTACAAGCCCACAGTTTTTGTTCCTATTGTGCTTTATGTTAAGTGTTTTCCACTGCTTCCTTTGCTTTTTGATTATACTGCTGGAGCTTTCTTTTTTTTCCTTTGGTACTCCAGGTATCTTCCTATTCCCTTGCTTATCAAAGTCTGTAGGTAGTTCAGCAACCTGCCTCTAAACCAAATGTTTCTTTGTAGCTGTTCTGCCTTCGCTCCATCTGCTTTTTCACCAAGTTATTTTTAAGGCTGTGTACTAAAAAACAATGGCATTAAAGACATCTAAACTCTATTTTCTTACCAGATCTTACTAATATGTTTAAGCCTGTGAGTAAATATGTAATGTTTAGCTAACTCATAACTGATTAATTGTAGAATGTGCTTTTACAGTGATGCTTAAATTGTCTTTAGATTCAGAAGAACTCTCAGATGGAGATCTGTTGAAGCAGTATTCATTTTCAAAAACAAAAAAAATCAAGAAGGAAAATGATAATGATGGTCAAGCACAAAAGAGTGTGTCAGCAATACAAAACCTTGATTCTCCAGGAATTTCCATCTCTCAAGAAAGCTCTAACTTCCTACCCAGAGTTAGAAATAAATTTGCTTCCTTTTTACAAAGGAAAAACAAAGAGAAGGATGCAGTAATTGTTCCAGGAACAAGAAGCAGGTATGTTTATGTTACATGTTTTCATGAGTAGCAAAACACTATTTGCTGTCCTGGTTGCTAAAATAGCGTGAATAATGAAAATAGGAAAAATGCTACCTCAAACTTTTTATGCAACCATATTGTACCTCAGCTGAGATGGTGGATCCTTCATGCTAGGCATGCTATGTTTTGGGACACAGATAATGTTCATTTTTTTACTGCTGAAGTGAAGACTGATACTATTCATAGAATGGCTTGGTTTGGAGGGGATCTTACAGTCATCTCATTCCAACCCCCCTGACATTGTCAAGACACCTTTATCTAGATGAGGCTGCTCAGAGATCCATCCAACCTGATCTTGAGCACTTCCAGGGATGGGGTGTCTGCAACTTCTCTGGGCAACCTGTTCCAGTGCACCACCACACTCATGTTCACCGCAAGGTGAAGAATTTTGTCCCAGTATCTAATTTCAGTCTCTTTTAACTTGTCCTGTCACTACGTACCCTTGTGAAAAATCCCTCTCCAGCTCACCTTTAGGCTCCCCTAAAGATACTGCAAGGTGCTATAAGGTCTCCCTGGAACCTTATCTTCTCTAGACTGAACAGCCTGGACTTTCTCAGCTTTTCTTTGTAGGAGAGGTGCTCTGGCTCTGATCCATTTAGTGGCTTGCAAGAAAGTATTCAATATCCCTGGGTATCAAAATTAATTAGGAATTAGCTGGGTTTTTTTTCCAGGTAAAGGACATATGATATATCCCCCCCAAAAAAAGGGTAGCTACTTTGTGGCAAATATGTGAGCAGTTATTGAATATATGGACTTAAGTTGATGGGCTTTTTGTTTATTTCAGTAAAGCTAAACCTGGTCATACTCTGTGACAAATACCTGTTCTTTATCCCATCTCATTCAGCTGATACTATTGATCTCTGCAGCAGCACTTTGAGAACAGGGACTTTGTTAGGGTTTTTTTTTTTTCATTTAGTCCCATTTGGCCATACCTACTTGAATTTGTTTTACAAAACATTATCACAATTAAATCTATTATTGTGTAATTTTTATCCTAAATAATCTGAACATTTTTGAGCAGTGCAATTTTACAGAGCAATCTTAATACCTTAGTTTTAAAGCACACCTTTCTGAGCTGAAAGTTTTGGAAAGTTTTTTTATTGCATGAAAAATTAAGAGTTGTCACTTATGATAGGTTCTTCCCTAAATCTGTGCTCAGTGTTCTCAGGAACTGCTATAGCATAGAAAAAAAGTTATAAGGTTCTATTTTCCTTGATAAGTGGTGCTGAAGTATTTCACTACTAGCTTTATCATTGTTAATATATTCTTAAATGTTGTAGGATTTCTAGATGTTTCTCATTCAGGTGAAGAACCTTCTTAGTATTTCAGTAAAAGAATGCCATTTTTAGAGATGCTTTTCTCTCTGAGGGACTTTTCCTGTTGCCAAAATAATTTGTCTGCAAGGATACCTTGCAAATAAAATTGATGGATAGAGACAATGATGCAAATGAGTATGTAATCATCAATAACTTTCTTCTCCCATGCTTTCACTTTTTTTTTTCCTTTTTTAGGTTTTTCTGCAATGATGCAGTTATGTTTGACAGTAGAGCAAAGAAGGAAGGTAGTGCCCTAACTGAGGATGCTGAGCAGGATTGCCAGAAACAGGAAGTAAAACATGTAGCTGAAGATGTTTCTAGGTTTTCAGAAACTGAAAAATCATTACAGAAGGCCTTTACACCTCCTGGACAAATGCAGAAAAGTTGTTCCCAGTGGTTTAGCAGCCTCAAAAGTAACTCAGGAAATCTTCGTCCATCTCAAATTGTATTTTCAGAGCAGTTTCACCATCAGAGAAACAACTGCATTGTATCCCAGGAAGATCAGATTAATGTGGCAGTATGTGATGAATCAGAGGAAGAGTCCTCCCCCTTAATAGAACTGGAACAGTCATCACAGCCTCATGGGTCTTGTGAGCCATCAGAATGCAGTTTGGAGTCTTCAGAAATCCTGCAAGTATCCAGCAACAGCTTAGATGCAAAGGTAAGAAAATTGGACATTGTTTCAGCATTCGTTTTCACATTAAATTATAAAAGAAATTATTCAGTGAAGTCTCCTTTTCAGAATGGTGTCCTACAGATGATGTAGCTTGTGCTAACAAAACTTACCTCTAAAAAGAATCACAAGATGATCATATTCTTGTCAATGCTTAACATAATTGTACAGAATGGATTAACACACTAGCTTAAATAAAATCTGTTCTCTGTTATTAGTTTGTCTTGTCTTTGCTTTTATGAGGCACTGCTATCACTGCAGTGCCTCATAAAAGCACCTGGTAGGTAACCTTTTGTTCTCTGCTTTTAGTCCCTGAAGTGCTTTCAGAAGCATATGCATGCCCTTGTAGTGCTGCTTGCTAAAAGACAGGTTTTTCTAGGAGTTCTTAGAACTGCTGAAAACATCGTAGCTTAAAGTATATACATGTAGCTATGAAAACATATATTGTGTGTACAAAAAGACAACCTGTTTTAAAACCAGATCAATTTTCTCTTGAAGGAATCTGATTCTAGTTCAAAACTGAATGATGATCAATGTTCTCTGTCTCTGCTGTTTTCTGCTGTTCAAGCTAACAAAAAAAATACAATCATAAAGACCAAGGTAAGAATTCTTTTAATTTTATGAGCTTTACTAAACTTTGAAAATCAGTTCCTACTAGTTCATTTTAGAACTTGTAATGAAAGACTTAGGCAATGCAAATGTTGACAAGACAAAACTTTATTCTTGTTCATCTACCCTGGAGTTGGGGTGAAATTGAAGACTGTAGATGTTGATAATTTGGATTTCAGCAAGGCCTTTGACTCTGTCTCCCACAGCATACTCCTAAATAAGCTGGCAGCCCGTGGCTTGGATAGGAGCACTCTGTGCTGGGTTGGGAGCTGGCTGCATGGCCGGGCCCAGAGAGTGGTCGTGAATGGTGCTGCATCCAGCTGGGGCCAGTCACCAGTGCTGTCCCGCAGGGGTCTGTGCTAGGGCCAGTTCTGTTTAATGTTTTTATTGATGATATGGATGAGGGTTTAGAGTCTTTCATTAGCAAATTTGCAGATGACACTAAGCTGGAAGCGTGTGTCGCTCTGTTAGAGGGACGGAGGGCTTTGCAGAGGGACTTGGAACGGTTGGATGGATGGGCAGAATCTAATGGAATGAAGTTCAATAAGTCCAAGTGCCGTGTCCTGCACTTTGGCCACAATAACCCCCTGCAACATTATAGGCTGGGGACGGTGTAGCTGGACAGTGCCCAGGAGGAAAGGGACCTGGGGGTTCTGGTTGACAGCTGAACATGAGCCACCAGTGTGCCCAGGTGGCCAAGAAGGCCAATGGCATCCTGGCCAGTATCAGGAATAGTGTGGCCAGCAGGAGCAGGGAGGTCATTCTTCCCCTGTACTCGGTACTGGTGAGGCCACACCTTGAGTGCTGTGTCCAATTCTGAGCCCCTCAGTTTAGGAAGGACATTGAGATGCTTGAGCGTGTCCAAAGGAGAGCAACGAGGCTGGTGAGGGGCTTGGAACAGAAGCCCTGTGAGGAACGACTGAGAGAGCTGGGATTGTTTAGCCTGGAGAAAAGGAGACTCAGAGGTGACCTTATCACTCTCTTCAACTTCCTGAAGGGTGGCTGTGGTGAGCTGGGGGTCGGTCTCTTTGTCTGGGCAACAACAGATAGAACAAGAGGACACAGTCTCAAGGGAGATACAGGCTAGACTTAAGGAAGATACAGGGAGATACAGGCTAGACTGTAGGAAGTTTTTCACAGAAAGAGTGGTCAAATACTGGAATCATCTGCCCAGGGAGGTGGTGGAGTCACCATCCCTGGATGTGTTTAAAAAAAGACTGGATGTGGCGCTTGGTGCCATGATCTTGTTGAGGTGTTAGAACATGGGTTGGACTCTATGATCTTAAAGGTCTCTTCCAACCTAGAAAATTTTGTGAAATTCTGTGAAAATATAAACACCTATAATTGATAACAGAGTTACAACTTGTTTGGGGATTTTAAACACTTCAGTGTAAAGTAAACCAAGATAAGGCAAGAAAATCTATTTCAGGTTTTATGCTATGAATTGCAGTAATGTTCACAGTCCAGATAGTCACAAGATGCAACTGTAATTTGACTTCTCTGTGTTTGCTTGTATATAAAAGAATAAACTTATGTTCCTTGTATTTGGAACACTTCTAAGAGCTTAATATATTTGTCTAGTTCATAACTTCTAAGACTTTAACAGCTCTGATTCCTTTGGTGTTGTCATTAGTTTTGGCCAAATGATGTAAGAGGCAAATGTTTTCTATGTATGCCCCCTAGTAAGTTTTCATGTACACAGACTAAAACTCACAAGCTTCTCTCTGCCAGGCAAGAATATTGTGTGTTTTGTAAAATAGTGACATCTTGTGGTTATTGTTAGGAACTTATTTGTTAAGGAACAAGTTACATTTGTATTTTGGAACATTAACATTTTTCCTGCTTTTCCTCAACTAGACTGAGCAAGGAAATCATCCTGGCATTCAGAATTTTTATTACTTTTGTTTTAAGGCTGTGTTTAATGTTTTATATTATTTTGTTCATCTTAGAAGGTATATTGGGAGAATGAATATATTAAATATTGGGGGATCACATTATGGAAGTACTGACGTAATATAAGCATCGTGTAAAAACAAAATTTCAGCATGCTTGGAGCCCTTCATGAAACAAAAACTGCTGAAAATCTGTGAGGACTGTAGGGTTAGTTTAAAGCAAGTGGCTAGTAGGAGGATTTCCACCACTTATTTCCATGGCCATGAATTCTCCCTTCTTCTGTTATGTGCTGGGAATAATAAAGAATTACATCAGAAAACTGGCTTGACCAAAAAGTAACCTGACAATAACAAGGAAAAGGTCAGTCATATTGTAACTTGGGCCAACACAGGCTCTTGGGACTCCAGAGAGTTGTTGCACCAGTAAGACCAGGGGAGAGGCAAGGTAGAGATAAGGAGCACCACTTCTGGTTCAGTTTTCTTTCAGAATTTATTAAAATCTTGTTAGGATATTTATTAGGATCCTGCAAGTGTAAAACTAGGGAAGTGTTTGCTGGTGTTAAAAACAGCAGAAGATACCTAGATGCCTAGCTGTCAACCCAGCACTACCATGTTCACCATTGAACTGTATCCTGAAGTGCCATATCCATACAATTTCTGAACACTTCCAAGAATTGTGATCCTGCCACTTCTCTGGGCAGCCTGTTCCAATGCTTTACAACCCTTTGCAGGAAGAAATTTTTCTTAATATCCAAACTAAACCTCCCGTGGTGCAACTTGAAGTCATTTCCTCATATCCTATTACTAGTTGCCTGGAAAAAGAGGCCAACCCCCATCTGGCTACACCTTCCCTTCAGGCAGTTGTAGAGAGTGATGAGGTTGCCCCTGAGCCTCTTTTCTTCAGGCTAAACCCTCCCATCTCCCTCAGCTGCTCATCATCAGACTTGTGCTCCAGACCTTTCACCAGCTCTATTGCCTGTCTCTGGACTCATTCCAGTGCCTCCAATGTCTTTCTTGTAGATAGGGACCAAAACTGAGCACAGAATTTGAGGTGTAAAAAATGTGTGTGGTGGGGGATGGCAAAATGCCATGATGTTTCAGAAAGAACTAAGCTATGAATTTTCTTTGAAGAAAAGGCTGCTGAGATGTTTCAATTTAAATCTGGTCGCATTTAAGAGAGAGATTCTGCCCAAGCATAGCTTTTCTGAGGTCCTGTTATAGAAATTGGATAAGAAGGTCCAGCTAGAGGTCTAAGGATCCTTGGGGTCATTGTACTGTTACCTGTGCTCTTGCTTGTGGCTCCATCTTCATGAAATCTGAGTGAAACTTGCAGGGAGTGATACCAGAGAGTTGCTGCTCTTAAAATTCTAAAAGATGGCATTACATGAGAGCACAACAAATAGTCTTCAAATAGATGAAAAAGTAACTATTCAGTAGGATTTAAAAACTGAATTCGAAAGAAATGAGTATTTACAGCTTTAGTGTGAAGACTTATGAAAGTGGGTTTGCCAGTTCTTACAGCTTCAGTACGTCTTGTGTTTGAGACAATATTTTTTAGATTATAGACTATCTAAATATACTTTGTTGTGGCATTTCCAATTTCATTATCTCAACACAATGTAAACCACTATTTTTTTGATTATAAGCTTTGCAGCATGGTATCTGTTGCTTGCAGGTTGTCATTTTTACCATGTGTACTACAATATTAAAATCCCACAGGTTCCTGGATTACGTAAATCCAGTAATATAAGGTCACATATGGCAACAAAGCTCAAGCCATTGATACCAGCTAAAGTAAGTGGACTAAGCAGGAAACTGTCACCTATGCAGAAGAGAAAGGACTGTGATACTGAAAATAAGCTGGAGCTGCAATCCACTATTGGGGAACTCTGGAAAAGCTTCCAATTTAAAAGGTGAGTTGCTTTAACCCTTTATTTAGTACACTGCATGCTTTTTTCCCAAAGAAACAACTTTCAAAACAGACTCTACACATGTTATCCATACAATTCAATAAGGATAACAGTGCAGGATTAGATATTTTCTACATACAATTTATAACTTCCTAAGCTTGATGTAAACATGAAGCATGGTTTTTGGTAAATATATTTTTATAATTAGTTTTTCATCTAACCAGGAAGAACTCTCAGCGAAAATTCACTTACTGAATTTCATTGATAATTACATTTAGTTTACCATCATTTATATGAAAATTATTGCCATTGTTTGCCATCAAACACCAAAAATCATTTCTTGACCTAAATGCAAAAGCTGCATTAAAATTGCTAAATTTAATTGAGTACGAGACTGCTTCTATTTAACTCTGTGTCACTCACATTTGGAGATGGCTGATTGTCAGAAGTATTCTGCTTTCAAGATGATAGTGAACTGATGGAATGTTTCTGTTAGCTGGGGTTTCTGGTTACAAGAGACATTCTTGCACACTATAAAATGCTGTTGCTCTTCCTTGTGGAGATGACTTGTCTAAATTGAAGTTTCTGCAAATAGCTTCAAGGTTTGAATTTGAAGGGCAACTATTATTTCTAAAAAGCACAACAGAATCTGAAGTGTAGTTATTCTAACTTACACTATCTCCATGGGCTCAGATAAGAACTCCTGGTGGCAAAGTTTTCCTAGCTTTAAGTAGCAATCTCAACTTTGAATAAATAAGCCTTATTTAAATAAAATTATTTTCACTAACTTGAAACCAAATGGGAGTAGGACAAAAATATTCTTTGCACTGAGTAATAAATGTTGATTGATATTGGTGAGCATGTGTTAATTCAGGTGAATGTATTTTAGTAAATTTGGGCCTTAGGGTAGGTTATTATAAACATACAACTGTTTTCTTTTTAAAAAAATATGACTTATAGCATTTACATTTTTAGAAATTTTACTTATTTATTATCTTCCTTATGGGGTGTGAGAACGACAGACAGTTTCAAAGAGGAAGTGAAAGTGTTTCTGTATTTATTGCTTGACCTCTATTTGGTCTGACCAGGGTTGCTCACAGGGAGAAAATTCATAAATTTGGATTTATCAGAATACAGGCAGGTAGAACAGTGTGAGCCTAGGTGGCACTCTCTGCTGATGGTTGCAAGACTTGGCTCCCACCATGCACATTTTATCCATCCAGTTTTGGTTGGTTTGTAACCTCTGGGTGTTTATACTGGGGATATATATTTTTCTATTACTTCTATGTAAGCAATAGTTTATTAGCTTTTAGGGGATATTTTTTCCTCAACATATTTCATAAATTGAGTTTTTTACTGCTAGAAATCGCTTAGCTCTTTTTTTCCCTCAGATTTTAAGATGTTTCTAAATTAGCCTTATGTTTTAACAATTATGTTAACTTATGGCAAATACATTATGTGGGACGCTAACCAGTTCTGCCTCAATGTCAGGGCTCACAGGAGCAATGAAGTGCTCCTACATATAAAACTACACTTATTCAGAAGACTTAAATGTTAACGAGGCATGTACTTCCCGAAGTAGGATGGGGTACGTACAGTCTTTCATAAATAAAGCTAGTAGCTATCATTCTGTCACTTTCAGTTATTTTGTTCAGTTGTACTGAAATTGAAATTAAAACAACATCAGAAATTTTTATTTTTTACTTATTCATAGGTGGAGTGGGTAGTTAGGTGAGGGGTCTTTCTTTGTTTTAACCTGTATATTCTTACAGACCTGTGGTGAGAAACACGAAATATCATAACATTCTTCGGTTTTGTTTTGTCTTTGGTTTTTTTGTGCAGAGAGTATGAAAAACTTCCTTCCTGTAGAAAGTCAGATCCTTTGTCTCCAATCAAAGATAATATACAGCTCACTCCAGAAACAGAAGAGGAAATCTTTAATCATCTGGAACGTAGTCATGTTCAGAGAGCTATATTCAAATGAACTGCATGCTGTTCATAATGGGATGGATTTTTAATCATTGTCAAAATTTACCTTTTGGATATTTCATCAATATATAAAAGATAGTTTGAAAACCAGCAATGAACTTTAGTCTGACTAGTGATTTATCATCTCTTTTATAAAAGCGTGAATTCAAAGGTACAGTTCTGTACTGACTGGAATAAAATAATTCAGATTTCTCTGTTCTCTTATTCGAAGTCTCCATGCTAAATTTTTCTCGCAACACTTTTAGTTGCCCCTGGGCATTTTATGTAGGTCTCACATACAATCCAAGTTTCTGCAAGAGCAGCAGAACAAGTTTGTGTCTTAATTTGTGATAATTAATATTTTTTGCCTCTTCCTTTTTTCCTCTTGAAGCTAATCTGGCTTCAATACAGGTTTAAGACTGCTGTTAAGTGTGCATAACAGTCTGCAGTATACTTCCAGCAGTCTGATAACTATTTCTTTTCCCTAGAAGGTAAGATTTGCTCTCTTGACACTTGGCTTTCTGTTTGGTTCAGTTGTGTTGGTGGTAGGAATAACTGGGTGTCTGCAGAAAGGAATATCACAAATATCTGGTCCCCAAATTCTCACATTAATAGAAAGCAATCCAAAAAAATATAATGTATTCTTCTGTTTAACATGTCTATTTCACATTTATATTCTTCTCCAGCAACAGACACGCAAAATGCTGGTCCTCAGAGTCAGGGTTACAAAATAGCATTGTCATCACAACAGGCCAAGCTTCAGTATTCAACTAAAGGAAAAGAATGCAGGAGACTAGAGCCCTTGCTGTCTTTGACTCCATTACCATGAAATAGTATGATGGGATTTCAGATTTCTACCTTGCAAATCAAGATTTGAGTCACTGTAAAGGTATGTTTGAAACTTTCCTATTTTTAGGAATGGATAATATTTCTGCAGCAGATGAAGGTACAAAAAGATATCTTAACCTGTGAAATATATATTTTCCATTCCTGAGATTAATGCTTTCCCTCAGCCTTTGAGCTTCTTGCAAGAGTTTCAAGTTTGAAATTACCTATGAGAGGCAGAGGTTTTTAGGTTGCATTGTACTTTTTTTTTCTCTCTAAGACAATTTCCATCTATGAAACTGAAATGAGCAGCTGAATTAAATTACAAAGAAGCTGCTTAAAAGAAAAAATTGATCCCTAAATTTGTGGGATCAGCCCTCTTATTTCTATATTTGTGTTGAAAGTATGGGGAACAAGGAATGGAAGCAATGATGCTCTAGGACAGGCTTTTTCTCATATGTGCACCACTAGAAAATTCCTACCACTGAAAAGCAGTATTTTAATGTTGATCTTCAGTGAGAACTATCTCAGGTAAGATGTTACAAATGCAGGCCAGGGATAAATGTTTGTGTTTCCAGTAATAGAACTGTTGCCTAGGATGAATTTTTGTGTTCCTGCAAATATAATAAAAATGACAGAATGAGTCTTTGAAAGGAAAATAGAAAAATAGTCTATTTTCATCCATTGCTGATTTATTGGTTTGGGAGTTGCAAGGTTTTTTGTACAGTGCATCCTTACCTTTTTCCTGCCCCTTCAATCGAAGGGCCACCTGTTCCTGCTTTAGTGGATCATCATAAGAGACAAACTACTTATTTTTGTGCTAGCAAGAACAGGTGATTTTAAGGGATTATCTTTTGTGACAGCTACATTGTATGTTCTTAAAGCAGATTTCTTAAAAATACTTCTGTGTAGTTCCTGATTTTGTGTTTTGGAGGTCTTGGGTGTACTGACTTCATATTACAGAGGATTCTTTTCAGGAATAGAGACATCTGTTACATGTAAATATGTAACTTGTAAGCATATATAATAGCACTTAAGTTTTATACTTCTAATGTGGAGTTATTGTGTTGGTGTTTGCTCTGTGGAAGGTGCAATAACATAAATGCAAATTAATTACTGCAAGACTTTATTCCTGGGTTTAATAGGTAGGGTAATATTCCATAGTAAAAATTATTAAGCATCAGAATAGGAGAAATTATTACAGGTTATGATGGCCTGTGCAGGATAAAATATAACATAATGAAAAGAAAAAGGGAGAAAAAACATGGAGGAAAGAGTTCAGTGATTTTAAAAAAGCTCAGGCATTTAAGATTTGGGTAGTTGGAAAGCAAGAAGTGAGTAGGAGGAATTGAAAGCAAATGGCAAGGAGGGGCATAACTGTGTGTTGCTTGCTTTATAATCTCATAAAATACTAAATGTACCTTTTTTTAATACCTATAATATTTCTAATTTTATCAGCAGGACTTCAGAGTATTCTTACAAAATTGATGGCATTGCTATACCATATTAAAAGGGTAAATCTGGCCCAGAAAAAGTAAATTTACTAATGGTGGTCTAATCAAGCTTCACTTTTGAAAGTGCTGGCTGGCCATTCCTTCATCAGAATTCTCATATGACCTATAAATATGCAGTATCACAGAGAATTACTGCAAGAGTGTGATCATCCAAATCTAGTCATGGTTTTGAAACTATAGGTGACTTGTCCAATTCAACTGAGTATTTCTGCCTAAATCTTTTTTATTCCTTCTCACACAAATCAATAGAGTAGAATTATTTTTATGAATGCATATGAATAAGGATGTTTTGAGGTCAATTAGCAGCCCTTAGAATGCTTTTTTTAACAATTTGCTAATTCTGTTAAACTAAATACAATTTTAGATATTTCACCTCACCATTTTTTCTCCAATGAAGATGATTTTAAATTTAGCTAATGCTAACTTTAGTGTATTAAAACCATTTTCATTAGCAAACACAATGACCTTCAATGTTCACCTGAATTACAATGAACATTTTTTTAAAAGTTTTAGGTAGAACTAAATAACATAAGTACAGATGTATAAATAATTTTTAGTTTAAATATACAGAACACTGACTTCTGAGATAATGGTTGCTAAATGCAAGAAACCATTGAACATTTTTGGTGGGTTTTTGTTAGGGGATTTTTGTTGTTGTTTGGTTGTTTTTTTAATAAGGTAAATTGCTAAGCAAAGTAGAGTTCAGTTAATGGTCTAAAATCTGATCAAAACTAAGCTGGATTGTCCTGTGTCTAATATGATGTGTATGTTAGGAGGCTTAAATAAGCTAATATTTGTATTGGCTTAAAAGTCTGCTTCTTGGAGGTCAGTCACAGTAAGAACATCCATCTTCTCACTAAACCATAAAAATGATACCATTTTGGAAGCTGCTGTGGTTTGTCTTGTTTTTATTGGTTTCCTGTGTCTGGCATGCACATTTTGCCAATGCCAGAATCCTGAAGTGATATCTGTTGGACAAATTTCTGTCTGACTATAAAGACCAAGAGACTGTATTTTTTTTTAATTTAATGTGGATTTTGCCCACTTTGATTTCACAACATTTAATAGCTTCAGGCATGCAAGAACATTATGCTTCTATATTCTGGTCAGTATTTTTAAGTAAAACTTCAGCTGGATTTGAAGAAGAAGGAAAAAAAAGCATACATACTGGCAATGCTTAGCTGAATAAATACAAGCTACATATAAATATCACCATATTTGTATTAATAAATCTTTTGCATATCCTCAGGTTTCTTTTTTAAACAATTCTTTAAAACACTTAAAAGCTTTGCATAACCGATAAGTTAGTCAACATGTAGTTTGGGGTTAGGTTTTTTTTTGGTTTATTTTTTTTTTTCTTTTTTGGCTGCCATTATGCTATTTTCTCAGTAAAAACAACATGAAAGACTTCCCTTCTTTGCCCTAGCCCACATTTTGATTTACTTATATATTAAACATCAAAATGCCTTCTTCTCTGCTTTTTCAGCCAGCAGTGGCAAGTGGAGAGAAGGAATTTTGTGAATTTTCTGAAAAATTTACAATAGTCGGCAGTAGCAATTTCCCCAAAACTAATGATTGTTTGATCTGTCTTCAAAACAATCCACTGAAGATTTCTGTGATTTCCCAGGTTTATAGATTATTATTCTAATCCTATTTACTCAACCTTGAAGTTAGTTCACTGACGTCATTATTTGTCTTCAAGGGAACACTGACTACTGAACTTTACAGCTAAGAATCTCTGTTTTCATTCCCTCTTTCAAGTTTTAGACTTGCTTCATAGTGATGGCATGAAAGTGGAACAGTAATTTAAAATATCCTTACCTCTCTTTCTCTACAGCAAAGAGCAATATTTGATGTGCAGCCCCATTTTTATTTTCCCATGCAATGTTATACAGCTGTAATTAAGCACTAAGAGGCTGTGAGACTAGATGCCTGAGGAAATTCTTTTTTTACCTGAGACTCACTTCTGTGGATCAACACAGGTGTTACAAAAAAACCAGCCCAACTTGCTGAATTTGTTTCATGTTTGCCCAGTACCACGTGTAATAGACCACTGACCTCTGGCAAGTATTTGAAAAACAAAATCCTTCAAATTCTGGTAGAAAACCTCGTTAGGGTCTGTTCCGAATCATCTTCAAAAAAATACAGCACAATTTAAGGCAACACAGCAAAGTAAGAGTAGGGGAAGTGTTACTAGTTATTAGAATTAATATTTAGACTACACTGGTTTAGAGCATTAACAAAGACTCTTTTCATAACCAAATATAAATAGTAAATAACAGATTGCTAAGAGCCAGTTGTGAAATCCAATTAACTGGTGTTTAATTGCCTTTCATGAAACAATGTTTCAGCCTAAAAGTACAGAGCAGTAACAAGGCTTTTTACAGTGTAACAGTGTACAGCTCAGAAGGCTTGGGTGCTCAGACTGTTCTTTGTGGGCAAGGCTCCTATGGATTCAACTCACTACCAGTATCTAGAAAGCTGGGTAATATTTATTGCTATGTTAACTAAACAAAAAAATAGGATAATTGCCATTCATATCTGAGAATCTTGTGAGCCTGTTTGAGGGTCTGAAATTAGGGACCATTTTGCACAGTAAGTCAGAGCTTACTACTGATTTGCTGGCATGCCTTGTAATAAAGGAAAGGACATATCTACAAATTTCTGGCCTTAGGACCCTGATCACAAATCTTTCACAAGGAAAGATTCTGAACATACATCTGCAGTTGAACTGTTCTAAAAGCTCCCACCAACTATCACCAATTTTAAGGCAAATAAAGCAGTTCTGGAGTACAAACATTTTATGCAGGGTGTGTAAAGTGCTTCTTCCACTCTCCTTGACACTCTCCAGTAGCAAGGAATACTGTTTTGGGCACCACACTTGAAGAAAAATGTAGACACCCTGGAGACAGTCCAGAGAGAAGTAAAAAGAATGAGCAACAGTCTAGAAGGCAGTATGAGGGAGGGTGGAAGGAATTGGCATTGTTTAGTCTAGAGAAGGGAGAGCTAAGGAAAGATGGGATGTCAGCCCATAAACCATGAACATTGTTTCTGCAAAACAGAAAATATCAACTATAGATTGGGAGCCAAGAAATGAAAAGTACACAGCAAGGGATCTTCAGTCTTGTGGCTGGAGTAACTTTCCTTAAATAAATTGGTGAAATGCTTAATAAAGTTTTCTGGCTACATTTTATTTTCAGTTTAAAAATTAAGTACTGGTATCTGCAAAGATATAAAGCAAAAGTAAACTCTGTATATAAGCTGTAACTTCTAGGCCAATTCAGAAGCCTTAACAATAAACTTTCTAGAATGTCTGAAGATTTTTATATTAAACAAGGGCCTGCAGTAAGTCATGCCCACTTAGCATGACAGGATACTAGTTGCTGAATGTGACCAACCAA
This sequence comes from Anomalospiza imberbis, assembly GCF_031753505.1. Taxonomy (NCBI): domain Eukaryota; kingdom Metazoa; phylum Chordata; class Aves; order Passeriformes; family Viduidae; genus Anomalospiza; species Anomalospiza imberbis. The sequence goes on along the minus strand of NC_089683.1, from coordinate 67,870,884 downwards.
GTTGAACATAACTAGTGCAAAGTTTATAAGTAGTAGGACTCTACTTTCATTTGGGTTTTTATTTCATTTTTCAGACCAGCAAGAAAATTGCCTGGGGTGGAAGTGGTTCCATCCCAGTTTTTAATTGAATTAATTTCTTCTTGTGGGCCACTGAACAGAGGTATTAATTTTGCTAACAGTTGTAGTGGTTAATTTTGTGTAAGATCTGACCCTCTTTCTATTCTGTGTCTATAATGTTTCCAGAATTGAAACATGGCTTTAGAAACTTCTAAACCAGCTGTTCTGAATCTTTTTGTGCTTAATGAGGAAACTGGTTTTCCCTTTTTGTATCAATCTTCTTTAATTCTGAATGTTTTGGACCTGAGTTTTCAGCCCTGTCTTCTTGCTTCATTTCTACTTCTTTCTAGGGATCTAAATAATAAATAAGTAAACCAGAGCATTACATCTAGATATACACAATGGAAAATCATAAAAATTAAAGGACATTTTAGGCTCATATCCTTCTGAACTTAAACATGGAACTTTATACTTTCTGTGTGGGGAGGAATATTTATATCACTCATATTTACTTTATTTGTCCTTCCAGAGACCTGATAACTTGGAAGAGACCATTTACCAGTGATTTGCAAATGCATCTAGTCAGAAAAGAGGATCAACCTGGGCTCCCCTTCCTAGAGGGCTACTAGAAATCATCAGATATGGCAGGTAGAAGAAGTTACTCCATCACAATTGTATTTTACTTAATATATTGTATTGTGCCATACCTTCTTAACTCCTTAAGGATGCAAGTTTTCTGGAGTACTTACCTGCTTGATAGAGTACATAAACATACAGCTATCACATACAACTGTAGTGAGAATAAATTCTGAGTTGCAGTCATTTAGCTTTTTATAGGTCTCAGTAACAGATCTCAGTGCAACAAGGGTCAACAGTGCTGTCCTCTTTTTTTTTTTTTTTAATAGAAACTCTGTTTGGACTGGCTTGGAGGATTAGCCACTGTTCTCCTCTAAACCAGTGAGAGAGTAAAAAATAGCATGTAGATACTTTGAATCACAGTTCTGCACTGTAACAAGGAGACATCATTCCTGAAATCACCTGAAAGCACCTTGAAAATTACATCAGCAATGAAACTTGATTATAGGACTACTAATGTGACCTTCTGCAGTGGGTCACAGATGGTCAGAAAGGAATAGTATAAACATACAAGCCCAGAAATGTTAATTCATAAGGTTGACTGTAAACTTAAAATCAGCTTTTAGGAGATCTAGGAACACCACTGCCTCTTGATTTATTTTAGGTTCTGCACCAGAAAAGCAAAACAAGGGGAGTTGAATAATAGAGATGTGTAAAAAAAGGAGCAATATCCAGCCAATTAGAACTCGCCCTAATTCCAAGAAAAAACATTCATCTCATTACCCGTCCCAGCTGGCCCTGCTTGCATATAAACAGGTGATAAAACAATATTCTTTGAGAACAGTTACATTTCAGCTGGAGGGCAAAGATGCACGTTTGTTCTGTACAGTACTAAATGAATAGGCAACACAAGAATGCATCAGCCAGTGAGTTATACGTCTAAACCTCCATTGTCTGGAGCATAACTTATAAAGCTGCTTCTGCACTTGAGACATGTGCCTAATATAGCTGTGGGTGAGAGTGTCTGAACATTCCTCAGCTGTGCCTGCAGGAGGAGGAGTGCAAAAATGTTCAATCTCCCACATTTATAGCTGTTGTGAAATGCTGGCATGCTCTAGCAATCAGCATTAATACTTGAGTTTGTTTTGTGGATTTCTTATTTAAATGACACTAATTTAAGTTTGAAGAACTTAAATCTATATGTGATGTGGATTTAGATATGAGTGTGCTTGTGTCTGTATGAATGTTGGAGATGAAGAGGTTAAACTTACAACTCTTAAATACCTGTGGGTCAACCTTTAAATACTGCATATGTGTAATTAACTTCTCTAGTGGTGCCTTCCTGGGCAGCTGCAGACTATAGAAATGTAGGTTACACATAGGTACAGAAACAAGTGATATACAATGGTTTCTATGATGCCACTGAATTCACACATTCTGGAGTTTAATCATCAATATAAATACTATAACTTAATAAAAATAAAAACAAAGATGACTTCTGAAATGAGGCAATGTAGTGTATTTTCATGTATGTGATTAATATTTCAAAGAAATCACTAGCCAGTGAAATCACTCAATTGGCTCCATTTGTCCTTTTACAAAAATAGATTTGGTGTCGTGCAGTTGTGCTGCATGAGAATCCATTATTTATAATGGATTTTTAGGGGGAGTTTTTTCCAGGACAGATTAAATATTTGGACTACAGGACTGTGGGAAACCACACATTACTTAGACTGAATGTCTGTTGTTTAATTCAGGTATTGGCCTGTATCCTGGGGAGTTGTAGCACTTGAGGACTTTGAATGTCATTCAAACCTACCTTAGCTCTACCCATCAGTCTTGCCTAGAGCCTGACTTGACTGGACCAGAGATTCTGGCGTACAAAGTGTCTGTGCAGCTTGTAGGAGGCAAAATAATCCCTGAAAAGCATGGTGGAAAAGATAATTGGTGGGGTCTTATTTTTTATCTATACATGTGGCCCACTGAAGGTGAACTCCATTTGCTGGAAAATGGTCACATCTGGCAGATTTATTTTCGGTTAAAAATGCATCTTATTTTACTTTGTGACAGTATTTTTTTCAAACAAAACCTTACTGTTTTCAATTGTTAAGTCTTTGAAATTCTGCTTTGAATGAGTCATGGTAAACTGGACATTTCAGAAAATATTTAGGAAAGGTGATATATACTGGGTAACAAGGGAGGGTAAATGCTCAAACTAATGCATTCTATCAATGTTATTTAGCACTCCTATGGAGGAGAACTCTAGAAAATTACCTTTTGCCTCAGCTTGACCATTGTAAATGTCTGGCCTCATTAATCCAGAATGCTAGATTAGCCTTTGTTCTAAACTCCCTCTGATGCATAACAAGATATCCTAGGCATTGTTATGTAGTTACTTTAATCTCCCAGATGTCTGCACTGCTGCCAGAAAAGATTGGCCTTGTTTTTTCTTCTCTCCGGTAACCCATTGCCTTTTGCCTGCTGGTTTTTGTGTCCTACCTCTAGTGTGCACCTAGCAGCCTTTTGAATCAGGCCAAAGAACGTTATCTGTTTGAAAACTAGTATCAAGGAAACAAAAAAAATCAGTGTGCTGACACACAAAGGTCATATGTTCATCAGCTAGACTGAAGAACCCATTATCAATTCTTCCTGCCTAAACTATTAAGGAAAAGAAACTATTTAAAAAGAGTAATTTAGCCATCTCTTATCCATAGGTAAAGTAGGTGGTTTTTTTTCCCAACACGTGAATCATTCTTTTGACAAGTCTTTGAACTTTCTCCAAGTTGCAACATTAATCCTGAATTGTACTCACTAGACTGAGTGTAGCAGCAGTCATTCCATTGCCAGGTGCAGAAGTAAAGTTAAAATTCTTCTCCCTGTACACTAATCAAAAGGATTGTATTAACCTATTTTTATGACTAGCAACACATGGTGGCTACTGTATGATTATTCTCATATTCTCATATTATTCTACAAGACAAGGCCCAGCAGCATCTCCTGTAGTTAGAGCTGTAGCTGGATTTTATACATGGCTGTTGTGTTATAACTGTATGTGCTCACCTTCACAGCACCCACTAGCAGTGATCTGACCTTCACTTTTTATCATTCTGTTGCCCTGTCAAATATTTACAGTGAGATACTTCTCAATCCTTGTTACTCTAATTGTGCCATTGTGTTTCTTTCTGAATACTTCTAGAATCCAGATAGAGAGCTTCCATGTTTCAAATGGGACAGTGGGCAGGGTCTAAAAAGCTCCTTTCTAATACCTAAGTAATCCATGGCACATGGGCATTGACATTCTTCCCCTTCCTTTTCAAAGAGCCTTTCATTTGTGAGGAATATCATGTCCCTTTCTGAACATTTTCTTCTTGAAGCTAAACCTCCTCAGTTTGTGCAACTTTTGTCATACTAAATTTCTCCTTATCATCAATAATCTTTGAATTCTCAAGAGGCTCATATTCTTCTTGGTGTGCAGTACGCTATACACAGTGTTTCAGACGAAGCCCTACCGTTGTTGAGTACAGCACAGAAAAGGCGTATTTCACCCATCTTGCAGGCTCTACTCTTGGTTAGAAATCTAAGCATTGTGTTTGCTTTTCTCACAACAGCATGATAGTGTTGACTTCTGCTTAGCTTGTGATTCAGTACATTCCATGAGCTCTTTTAAGAAGAAATGCCACCAGCCACTTGTTTTCCACCCTATATTTATGTAGCTGACTATTCTTGTCCTAATGTAGGGTGTTACATTTATCCCTCTTGAATAGTACCCAGGCAGTGATGACAGCCCTCTTCATCTCTTCATTCTTCCTGTAAGATCTTTGCCAATATTTTTGTGTTTGTTATTGCAAAACACACAAGATAAACAGGACTAACTATCCTATGGATTTCTTTTTGCCTTTGGATTCATATCTTTATTTGTTTTGAAGGCATAGTGAGTAAAGGTGTTAGATAAGCACCAGCTCTATTAGCAACTACTTTGTATGTGAATAAGGAGACAAGAGAAGAAACTTCTCAATTTGTGGGGTAAACTCCATACATTCTGATTTGTTTAACCAGAGATTAAATGCCTGTGTGAAGCAAACAGCATTAAGAAGAAAAAGGCAGGAGCTGACATTGGTTAAACCTTTGTAAAATTCCATGACGTCAAGCAGATGATTAGAATTTCAGTCAGGAGAAAGACCTCCAGCATGCATAGATTTCCTTTGTGTTCCCTTGCAGTGCAATCATGACTTCTGTAATAAGTAATCAAGGAATTAGATATAAAGAAGGCATCTCTTTCAGTATTTTATAGAAATAGGTCTCTATACAGTGTTTAGCTCACACTTAATAAGCAAAAAGAAATAACTCTTCAGCAATTTATGCTGGAGCCAAAACTGGTTCTGAGCACTCCTGAGAATATGGCAGAAATAAGAAAATGTGTGTAAATAAAAGTATCATTAAAGGTGAGTCTAGGCACTGTTTTTATATCACAAATACTTTTACTGGTAAATGTAAGTATTTGGGTTTAGTAGCTGATTAAATTTAGCATATTTGCTTCAAAATACAAAAAGCACCAGGATCTGCTTTGACCTCATTTCTACAGTTTTGGTATCACTGTTCAAGTACTCTTTATTTAAATTTAGTAAAACCAAAACTGGGACAAAATAGGAATGACACTTATGTTTTGAGCACTGAAATCAGTCTTAGCCTTGAATTTTGGCCTGCTCTAGATGCTGAGGTTTTGTTAATCTCTGATTCATTTCCTCTAGTAACCCAGAAGCAGGCCAAGAATAACTTTGAAGTACCTATTTTTTATTGTTTGTATAATATACCATTGCTCAAAAAAATCACAGTTATTGATTAAGGTTATGTATCAGACTGCAGTGCGGCATTGACTTTGATAATTACAGAAATATAAGAAACAGTATTCATGGGCCTAGTCACAGGGTCAGAAAATACAAGTATAGAGAAAAATTCTGTCTTCTCCAAAGGATTTTATGTTCAAATTTCCTGATATTCGCCCTGCAACCTGGACTCTCTATAGCACTAATCTCACAAAAACTGAGGGTTTGTTAACAGATTTCCAAAAGTGTAGGCTCTCTACATCAAAGTGAGAAGATATAGACACACAGCCCTGAAGGATTCAGTCTGTAGTATGACTGTCTTTTTGAAATTCAATTCGACTGTAACATCCTCCAAAGAGTTTGCCAGCAATACCCTACTGAGCTTCACAGTCCATGGATAAGCAGGGTGATGTTGTACTCTTGTTCTTCTGTTTGCTAACATAGTGAAGGCAGCCTTGATTTAGTGTTTTCTTACTTCAGTAAGATCATAAAACATAGTCTAACCAGAAGTATGTGTATCTTGTTTATATGTAACCAAAACACATCCAAAAACCCCAAAGAGCACAAAAAATTCTGTGCTGAGAACTAGCAGAAAGTTCCACCTGATTTTAAAATGAGACGTCTAAAATGGAATAACCTCTCTTTTGGCTTTTCAATGTTACCTGAGTGCCTCTTGGCACACATATTTCAAATTTTTATGGCAGTTACACAGGTATAATTAATAGTCAAAAGCTTTTTTTAAAATTCATTTTTTCTCCCATATAATATAAATTGAGATTTGGATTTTCCCTTTTTGACAAACCAGTTTAAGTAAAACTAATTTGATGAGGGAAAAATAGTTTTGTTTGAATCAGGAAACAAGACACTTGGCAAAACTGTATTTTGAAGAAAAACTTTCCAGAAACTTAAACATAAAATCTTTCAAGTCTGCTAGAGTGCTTGACTTTTCCTTCTTCTCTCCACTTGCTGTGGATAACTGCTTCCTCCCATGAATTGTAACATGGTAGCTTTAGCTCTGCAGCTTTTATGGCTACAGACACTAATTTCAGTGCCTGTCCCACTTTCTACAGGAATTGCTTCAATTATTTTATAGGGTTTTGCCTAAATTTTCCACTAGTAAAACAGCAGTCTCTCATAGATCCTGCAGTTGCATAGTTTATTTTCAGAAAGAGAAGGTAGGCTGGGGGTTTAATTTGGGAGCTGGGTTCAAGCCCCTTTGCCACACACCTCTGCTGTCACTCTGGGCTTTACCTACAAAGGCCCTAGCTTCTGGCAGCAGAAGTTGATTTGTTGTGCTGGGTCCAGGGAGACAGGAGCTTCTGGGAATGCAGAGTGTGGAGTTTGGCTCAGGGAGAAAAAGGAATCATAGCAGGGTCTCCTCAGTTCTTTATCCATTGAGTTATAAGTATGCTTCTCTGTGAAGCACATGACAATAATCTTGCTCAACACTTGCCTAGTGGACCACCTGCCTTGGATGTCAGAAACAAAGGAAATCTTCCTTAAAGGAAGGGTATTTATGTAAGAAGTCCTGACATGGACTAGCCTGCAGACCCATATACTCTTCAAGGTCTGCCTATACCAGCAGCGGTTCCACCCCTCAGTTTATTGTGACAACTCTCCTCTGCACCAAACCTCTCCTGAAAGTTGTCACCTCTCACCAGCCTGCACTGCATGGCATCCTGCTTCTTTGCCAAAATCATCTAGAGGAGCTGGGACATGAAATTAAGCTGCTTCATTCACCTATCTTGTTGTACCACTAGAAAAATGGTTCCCATTGGTGAGCAAGGCTAACCCACACAGCTGTTCTTCAGCTAATTCAATAAATTTTTTCTCCACAAAATTCACTGGAACCGGGAGGGGGGGTTACCCAAATAGCAGTAAGGGCTGCAGCCATCTCATTTAAACTGCTGCTCCAGCCCTGACAGAGGCGTAGAAAGTCGAGTGACTGAGGCACAGCCAAATTTTGTGGGTTCATCATAGACTGAATTACAATAGCAGAGCAGCTATGAATTATCATACAAGTTTGTTACATGGCAATTAAGGTCATATTATTTATAATTTTCAACAATCTTTGAATCTGTACCCAGGTTCTGCAAACACAGAAGGCCTGGTCCCTTTCCAAAAAAAGAATGGGAACAAAGTCAGTGTGCAAGAGGATGGTTGAAAGAACTGAGGTTTAAACCAAAGCCATCTGCCTCCTAGGAAAATGCAGTTTCTCCTGAGGCCTCTCTTGACAGTTTTGACAGGTTTATAGCAGAGCCAATATAATTTCCAACAGCAAAATTACCTTCATAACCCCTGCAATGCTTGGGTTACCCTGACAGTCTAGACAGCACAGATGTGTCTGCACTAAGCTGGTGATTGCACCCTCACCTGCAGCACAGCAGCTGTTTTTTCTGTCGATGGCTCTCTTATTTTGTAGGTGACTAATGCATAAAGCTGCTGGAAAATGAGCCAGTCAGCATTCAAATATGCAGCTCACATCTCTATCTGATTTTTAATTTTTGAGCAAAATGCAGCATTTCTGGGGAGAAAGGTCAGACAGAGAACATACTACTATCCATCATTTGACATGAAGTTTTTAAGTTCTCAGAGTAAGGGCCAAGTTGCCTTGTGAAGCAGTGCCAGCACCAAGAATAGAATTTCTTTATTTGCCATGTCTGCCTTTCAGCACCATTCTGTGTGTTTTTTTTCCATTGGCAGAGTTCACGTTTTGTTCAGGAAAAGGCTATATACACCCTCCATCTGTGAGCATGTGTTTCTTTCTCATAAGTTCTCTTTGTAAGCTAATGGGTGTAATAATTGCCTTGGTGAGATCACACTGAGGCTCAGGCTTTCCAGGCAGTCACAGGCAGGCTTATGAGGAGTGCATGGTTGCAGCTGCTTTGGGTGGGAGCACTGACATGCATGCTTAACCCCCTGGCTCACTTCTTCCCCTTTCCTCACCCACTGGTTAGCTGACCTAAAGATTTCCCTGTAAATCCATTTGTCATGCTGTAAAGTCTTGGCTCTGTTTTTGAGAATAAGAAATAAATTTTAGGTCTATTTAGTAGGCATGTCTTGGTCAACAGCATCAAGGACCATGCAATCAATATCATTTCTGACATAAAACAGGTATGAGCTGAAGATTTGATTAAGATCCACATCATGCTGTTATATACAGAAAAAGTAAAGGCAGGGTCCTGAAATATTTGCAAAAATAAACACCAGCAGCCAAGCCCACCCTGCAGCAAATCATAGGCAGCCTCGTAAAGGCCCTTTACAGTCCCTGACAGACATGATGTAAGTGCTGAGTGGCCTGGGCAGCCCCTCCTCAGCCCCTGCCTGCCTGCTCTGGAAGATCTATACATATCCAGGCAGGCACACTCCCTCTCTCCTGAGGGTTTGCCACTGCAGGGGAAAGGTCAGAGCTGCTTTTTGAACTGTGGTATTGAGACTTTCCCTGTGTTCTTCGAAACCCATCTGGACTCCACTGCTACAGTTCTGTGCCATAGGAACATTACAGTTATAAGAGAGGCACCACATGAAATACAGGAGGGAGGGAGTGATATGACTTTCTGGGGAGAAGCTTTAAGGGCATTATTAATTTCATTCAAGTTATAGTCATGTCCCTCTAAACTAGGGCCAGATTGTTATTTATTGTAGGACCTAACTGCCCTTGCATGTTGTGGACTGTATAGGAACAAGTAGTAGCTAACTTAAACTCCTAAGAAACAATCTAAAATCATGAGGGGAGAGAATGTGGTAGAGCTTACACTATAAAACAACAAAGCACCTTAGGAAAGCTAAGGAAACTAAGCACATATTTATAGGCAGAAATCTGGTTTTGGGGGTTTTTTTGTTTGTTTATTTTTTGGAGGGTTTTTTGTTGTTGTGTTTTGGTTTTGTTGCTGTTGGCTTTGTATTCTCTGTCTCTTATGGGTTGGTTCAAAACTATGACAAAAAGGGGCTAGTTTAAGATACAGGAGATTTGTCTCAAAATATTTCTGGAACAGTGGATCTTGAGGGAAGTATGTATGCCATTACTAGTTTTGTATATTGGCACTGTAACATATGAAATCACATTTCTCAATCACCTTCAGGGATTCCTTGAAGGTTTTCATAGAAACCCTTCCACTCTTCCCCCCTTCCACTTCATAATGTGTAAGTTAAAACACTGTTTTAAAAAAAAAAAAAGTTTTCTGTCCTGCTTAGGTTGTTTTGTTTTCTCCCTATAATTTCTCTACAGGCTTTCTTGAAAGAAGAATCTAGCAGGGCAATTTGATGCTCAAGGTAAAATATTCTGTCCTATTATCTCATTTTACCTTCTTAATTTACTGTCTTACCTAAACAAAGCAACCTGGTTGCAGCAGAGGATACCATCTGTCACTTAGTGTGTGTAAAATATTAAAATATTTTTATCCTGAAACTACCACCATCTGGAAATAGTTAGCATGGGAAAACAATAAAAAGCCCATCTAAGTTCACAAGTGTTATTGCCTTGAACAAGAAGATTAGCGTTCCCATTCATTTATTTATTCTACCAAAACATAACATTAAGTCATTTTTAAATCCAAACAGTTTGGAAAGCTCCTGATGTTGCTTATGTGTGCTAAAGCCCAAGCTGAGGTTATCATGTTTGCCTTGCAGCAACAAATGTCAATTTGCACTCCATAAAGCATTGTGGACAGGTTGTAGATGGCTGTGGGACATACTTCCCTCAAGGACCACTGTTCCAGAAAGGCCCTCATACCACTCTAATATTCCATATCCTTCAGGTTGATTTGGTTTATATTTGAAGCCAGAGCACTGAGCATCTTCTGGCATTGAGCTGATAGGCTGTGGAAGAAACAGAAGTATCCTCAGAATGTTTTCTGTTCTCTGGTGGATATCTTTGATATTAATGAACACAACTCCATATCATGAAGATAAAACTTTTAAAAACTAATGGCACCTCTGCTGTCTCTTTTTACATTAGTGGCACATTGGAAACAAGTATAAAATCTGCTTAACACAGTATTGTCCTCCATTGAAAAAAATATATACCTGTTTCTAATCAATAAGTATTTGCTTGAGTAAATATTAGCTCTTCAAACAGCAGCTACATTGGAAGTAGCTGCAGCTATCTCAGTTGCATATGTCAGAGCAGTTTTTCTGTTTGCTTCTTTTCTAATCCTTGTTCTTTGCACTTCAAGAGAGAATAGCTTAAATTCAAATCTTCTAATCATACCAAGGCAATTCCATAAGCAGGACAACAGATTTATTTGGGCATGTAACTCCTAGTTTATTATTTTAAAACTTTGTGAAAACTGTCTTTGATAGTTAATATTCTAACTTCTTCAACATCTGATAGAAAAGCAGGTCTATTACTATTACCCAATGATCCTTTCCCAGTTCACAGGACTTCTTTCTAGGTTCATCAGGCCAGTTTAAACAAGTTTATTATGATGCTCTTTACCTGCAACTGACCTTCTCCTTGTGCAACTTTTTGGGCTGGATCTGTGACTCAGCCTGTAGACACCATAGCCTAATGTTAATAAATGCTGGCGGGATCAACACTTAAACCTCAGCCACTGCATTACAAACCAAAGAAAGTTGGCTGTCAGACAAAATCGTTCCAGCCAAGAAACTGTAGTACTTCTCTCTTCATGTACCAAGTATTAGACAAGACAGCAAGACAGAGGAGCCGCTGAAGCAAAATATTAGCCCAACTCTAGACTGGCAAGAGAGCTTCAACACAGAAAGTCTCCCCTTGCTCCTCCCACCCCAAGGTTCCCACAGCTGTTCAGCATTTCTTTGTGGTGCTCCTGCCAAGCAGGTGTCTCTGCTTCCCTGAAGGGCTGGTGACAAATGACTATTTGAATTGAATTTCTGCAATGGAAACTGTTTCCATGACAAGCATAAGTGAAATATATCACAGGGACTGATTCTGGCATCCCAAAGCCCACATTTTTACAACCTATACCAACATAGCCTTATCCTTTCCACAGGTCAGTTCAATGATTTCTTTGTTCCTCAGCTCATGAAACACTAGTTGGCAAACATCACCTCCACTACAGCAGGTACTCCTCTAAAACCCCTGGTTTAGAGGCTCAAACCCAGGTCTGCTCAGAACTTCATGTTGAAGAGATTATTAATGCAAGAGAACCACTGCAAAAAGCTTACACACACATTCCTTCCTTATGCATAACTTAAATACTGTCAGCACTTCTTTCTTTGCAGTCTAGTTATTCCTACATTAATAATTCTGCAGTTTAGTACTGAACAGAAGAATTGCATCATAGTGTAACAATTTGACCAATCCTAAACTGAGGCTGCCAGAGGTTGATTAACAAACTGCAAACTGTAACAATTTTTAAATTACCTGGTGTTTTTAGTTGATCATGCATGATCAGAGCATTTCCAGCTTTCCAATACATTCCTCACATACAGGAAAGACAGCTTGAGCTATACTTCAGAATAAGGTTCATGCCAAGTGTTCCTTTAATACATGTTTATAGGAACCAAGCCTGTACATTAAGATGAATCAACATTTTACTACATGGTATTTTTGATATTTTCAACATCAATCACAAGGTACATGAATTGGCTCTATTGTTGAGAGAAGGCTCACTGAAATCCTTCAGGGTATCTGACAAGCAGGTGCCTGTAGGGGAATGGATATGACAGTATCCATGCTAGCAAAATTCAGCAGCAAGAAAACAACTCTTGAAACTTGATTACCCTTCAAATCCTGCTATCTGCATTTCAGTAAGGCTGACTAGCAATCAGGTTGCTTATTTAAACAAACAGTTATCTATACCACAGAGAGTGTTTTCTGTAACAGCTGACAGTTTATTCAGGTGTTAAACTTAACACTGCTCTGGCATTACTACTTAATCTCATAGCCCAGATACCTAGCTTAATGAACTTTTCATAGCTATGGTTTTGCTCATGGGTGACACAACTTAAACTCTGATATTTCATTGAAAAATTCAGAGTACCTGTGCAAGCAGTGTTTCAATTATAAGGCATTGATTCCCAGAATTATTATAAGATCTTCTCCTAGACAAATTTTTACAGTCTTTCCCCAGATTAAAAATAATATTCAACTCAATACTTAAAAGATTCTTTATTTTTCTCTTAGACTTAGGCTTTCAGGAAACCTTAAAAATCAGTTTCACAACAAAGACTGATATTGCAAAGCAGTGGAGGTGCAGATCACAAGAAAAAAACCTAACCCATAGTGTCTTCAAATATAAAAATATATATCCAAATTATTACCTAGGGAAAGTGTAACACCATTTCTGTCTTAAGCTGGTCCTGCCAGCTTTTGGGTCATAACTCCCACTACAGAGCTCAAGAGCTCACACTGGAAGGAGCATCTCCGAGGTTCATGTCACATGCATGATTCAGAGCAAACTGCTTTGCTGCAGCATATGAACCCAATCTTAGATTTTCTGAAAGCATTCTATAGTTTTCCCTTGGGCAGTGGGTAATAAGCATCCAAACATCTCCTGGGAAGCATAGGTCATATACACAAAGCCATCTTCATCTTTGTAGTCCCTGTACACTTCTGCCATTGTTAAGGACATACTGGCTAGGCTTTTGTTGTTCACCAGCAGGTAGAAAGCTTGTGTAGCTGTTAGAGCCATCCTGCTTCTAATTGAAAAAGAGAGGAGAAAAAGAGGATTAAACATTAGCAAGTTGAATATGGTTTCAACTTCAGTCTATGACATACATTAAGCAGAGCAGTTGCATGAAGTAGGTACAAGAAATGCTGTGTAAAGTTATTGTTAGTTATATTCCTCCATCAGCAGGGACTTAACTGGAAGCTCAAAGGCCTGTGCTCTGAGGAAAGGCTTACATGGCTACACCAAAGGTGCTACTGAGCATGGGCTTGGAGTTCCCAGGGAAAAGTGTGAATAACCAAAGAAGAAACCAAAAGCTTCCATAGTGCAGATTTTGTAAAGGAGTCCTGCTCCAGTCTGCTACATTTACTATAAAGTCTACCCTCAAAAAACAAGTCCTTTTCAGAGATATTACATGCAAGGATTACAATCTAAGTTGTCTAAGAGCCAAAAGCATCTTTTACAGAAGTTACGATCTAGAAAGATCTTTTTCTATACTTTAAAAAATGTGCTGAAAAACATAGCTTTCACATTTTGTCAGAAAATACCACTGAATATTTTGGGTGACTTCTTTGCTGTAATGTTTGTTTCACAAAGAACAATTTAGAACATTTCATTTTGCTCACATTCAAGCGCTGCTTTGAACTTGAGCAAATTCAGCTAGGTGCAGTAAGAGAGTAAGGCAGTGACAGTCATAGGTAGAACAAGATCACAGAGCCCCAGTATCCAGTCCATGAGGCAGGAAAAGAGCAGAACAAGAGTCTTACATAGTCTTTTTTCACTACAGTTAGGGAGAAGGGAGAGGACTATGAACCCAAAAAAGACCACATTTTTCCCACAAATGCACCTGTGAAAACATGTGTTGATTGTCTTCAAACATTTCCAAGAGAGGGAAGCTATCACATTACTAACACCTTTATCCTCCTACCCACCAAAGGAAGCAAGATGTCCCCAGCAGCACACTAGGAAATGCCTTCTCTGGGAACAGCAGCCAAGCCCAGGTGCAAATCCAAACAAGTAGTATGCACTACCCACCTGATGATGGTTATGAACTGTGCCATGGTCAGCTCCTCGGGAACCAGAAACTTGGTTTTGTCCAAGAGAGGAAGGTATTTCTCTTTATGGTATCTCTCAACAATTACCTGTTTTAATTAGAGTCACACTTAGCAAAACCTAAAATATCCATGTCCTTTTCCCTCCCCTGACACGCTTCTTTCCTTAAACAGCAGCAACAACCTCCGAAAACAAACCGGAGATTTACCGGGATTTTTGTCGGGAACTTGGCTCGGATCCCTGCTACTTCTTCCCGCCGGGTGGCTGCGGGGCAGAGGGGAGAAGAGAAGCGTTACGTGTGCGGCAGCCCCTCCGACCCGCGCACCCCTCCGCGCCCCCGGCGCCCCTACCGAGACTCTTCCTGAGCTTGAAGGGCCGATCCGGCTGCACCCCGGGCGCCGCCCGCATCCTCCCGCCTCGGGGCCGGGGCCGCTGCGCCCGCCGCGCCCGCGCCTCGCCCGGACCGCGGCTGCCCCTCCTCGCCCCGCCCGGCAGCGGCGCCGCAGCCAACGGGAGACGGGCAGCTGCCGAGCCCGCCTCTCCCGGCCGTCCCACAGCTCCCCGCTGCGCGCTGCCGTGGGGTGCGTTAGCCGCGCTGCGAGGTGTTCTGCCTGCGGGACGGTGCCGTGCTTTGTCAGAGGTCTTTGACTACCCTGCCCAGTGGTTCAGGGGTGCAGCTCAAGGCTGGAGTGGCCCCAGCTGTCTTCCCTTTCCACATGAGCAGCCTTCTTCATACCGACAAACCGCTTTCAAACGATATCTTTGGTTTTAAAAGAACGAGACAACCTACCCCACATACACAAAAAACTCCAAAAATCAAAACCAAAAAAAACCCACCCCCACCCAAAAAACAACCACCTGCCCCTGTCATTTTTTATCTCCTCAGGCTACCAGACTGCTTATTTTCTGAATGACTTGAGAGCTGAGTTTTACCTCTGCTTTTGTCTCTGAGGCACAGTTGTGATTTTAAGGAGACTTCAAGTCCATCTATTTGATAAATATAATTCGTTGCCTTTTGGATTGCTGGTTCACCTGAGTTTGCTTCAGCTGTCAAGATGGCTTTGCAGATGAACATGGCTCCGCAAGGGTTAAAGTTGACTCCAGTCTGGTGGTTGTGTTTATAAATCTCAGTGGGGGTCTGGAACTGATCCTTATTACTTGTTTGCTTTACTTATCCCTTTAAAATATAGGAATTTTTGTTTTATTTGATCTATCATTCTGATCATGATCTAGTTGATGTAGAACTTGGGGACATGGTTTAGTGATGGATTTGACAGTGCTAGTTAATGGATAGACTCAAGGATCTTACAGGTCTTTTCCAATTTAAATTCTATTATTTTACCAGGCTGAGGGCAACTGGAATTTGCAAATTTTTATGAGTTACAGTTTATATCAATGGCAAAGTCAATTACTGTCACCCAAGATCATTTTGAAAAGGAACATCTTTATTAAAGTGTGTGTGCACTATCTACACATGTGTCAGGTTTTTCAAACAGCCTCTCCAGAACAGAGTTTCCAGTGGCTGCAGTCCTTAAGGCTGCTGAGCTGTCCTTTTCTCTTGATCTGGAAGCGATGAGCATTAGCCACAGCACAAGCTCCCCCACGTGGCAGCACAAACTTTATTTTGCAGAGTAGACACTTGTGTTTGAGGGACTCATAATTATGCAAGAGCTCTGCACTTTGAGAAAGGCCTTGAGCCTACGCTGGAATGGTTTAGATACAGCTCATCTCTATGATTTGATCTTTCCATGAGGGCAGGTAAGCCCAGGGACTGGCTCAAGTAGCTGGGTCTAGCTTAAGGTCTTTTGAGTAGAGGTGAGGTGACAGACTGAGGAAGCCTGAGTGAATGAGGAGGTGTGCCACAGAATTGACATAGTGCCGTAACTCAGTATGGTGAGTTGTATCTAAGAAGATGAAGGAAAAGAGGAATAATTTGAAGGCTAAAGAAACAGCATGGACAGCACAGGAACAAAGCCTGTAGGAGACAGGAGGATGTGTGGAGACCACAAAGTATTTCTTTGGAACTGTGGTCAAGCATGGGGCTTTCCAAAGCTGTTCAGGAAGTGTGTCAGTTCTTTCACACCCTCGTTGTATCCAGTACACCCCAGAAGATTCAGTAGAAAGATCTGTGATCCACTTTGTGTAGAGAAGAGGGAACCTGCTACGCCAGTGCTCTGCTTCCTGTGTCACCTCTCACTGCAGGTGAAGTACAAAATTGTAGCTCCGCCCAGGTATCAGCAGCCTTATTCACAGGGAGAGGTGGTTTCTTTTCATGTTCATAAACTCCTATGGCAGCATCTGGAGAGGAAAGTGAATACCTGGTAAGAAGGTGAGCCAAAGAAGACAACTTCCCAGCAAGCCTGGTGATCAGTTATGGCTCTAATGTCTGTGAGAGCTAAGAGTGAGCAAAAACCCAGGCTTTAATTAGCATGTGCTAACTAATAATGTAAATGTGTCACATTTTCTGGAGGTAGAGAGAATGGGATGTCTACTGTGCCTGCATAGCACCTACACTTGCTTCTGCAGTGAAATACCAAGTTTCAGACCTAAATGTGGAATCTATTCCTTCTTACAGCCTTTCCTTTGGAAGTTTTTCTTACATGCACATAATTAATGAACAGATAGAGCAATTTTGTGTAGAGAATGGAATACTCAGAGGATCCTATTGATACAGAAATGTAAGGACAAAAGTTCCTACCTACCTGAATATCCAAAGCCAACACTTACAGGCATCCTGTAGGTCCCCAAACATTAAAGCACAAACTCAGAGTTCTGTATCTTATCTAGTCGTTTCATTGCCACATTCACAGCCTCTTCCAAAGCCCAAGGTCTACAGCTGTGTAATTGAGTTCTCATGTATCCACTGTCTCCATATTGAAGTGATCGGCTCTGCAAGTGCTCTCAGACACTCCAATGTGTCCCAGGGACTCAACAACTTAGCCAAAAGCAGCCATCTACTTTTTGCAAGTGCTGTGAGACTTGCACTGCTTTCATCTGGATCTGTGAGCTACTGTGGACTTAAAGGTCAAGTTATCTGTAGACTAACAATTTAAATATGAATGATGCGGTGCTAGAGGGATTGAGGTTTATTTATTTAAGCAACCTAACTGAATAGCAAGAGAAACTGCAGCATGATGTTCTTAGGCGAAAAATGGGACTTGGCAAAATGAGGGCTTATTTGTTGCTCTGCGAAAGCCTGTGAAGTTCTACAGTATTATGCATAGTTATCTTAAGTACATGTTTCCATGAGGATTATAAGTGAACCATGAGGCTGTAAGTGAAAATAGTCAGGAGGTTTTGAAGAGCCCTCAAGCAGTCAGGCTCAGCCAACCAATTTAATGGGTTTTAAAAGAGCCATCCTAAATATTTGCATGCTTCCTGAACACAGGTAGTTATAGATAGGGAGTCCTATGCTTACTTCTTCTCTTCTGCAACTCTGAATCTGTCTATATCTCCTCCTGTGACACAGAAGGAAGCCCACTCTTGTGGATAAGCCTGAAGTAATTGTGTGCCAGTAACTAAATTTCTGAATTCATAAGTCTTTATACCAAAAAAGCTAGCTGGAGTAGTATGTTTAAGGGGATGCTTAGTACTGTACTCTCATTTTGGTCCAAACTCACCCACTAATAAGACTCAGATTATAAACTTGTCTCAAAATGTTGAGATAAATTCAAAGGTCAGCAGTGGTATTTCTCAGTTGATTGGCTAGGGTTTATATGTACTTTTGGCTCTTTTTCTTTATCTCTTGATTTTTTAACTGTTATATTGAACCTAGATCATGCCTGATGATTTCTTGGTGTAGTGACAAGGATTAGAAATTATTTATGTTACTTTTAAACCAGAGATTACATGACTCTTTTATACCAGACCTTGAGATTTTGATCTTAAAATGTCTCTTCTGCAGAAGAAACTTCAGTTAGACTCAATTCTCTCTTATCTTTATCTGTATGCCTGGTGTTCAGCTCATTGTGATGGAATACCTCAGACTGGATACCTCTTCTCTCAGGTGGATACATAAGAGGCCTAATCCCTACTGGGAAATTGTTCTGTCCTTAATGAAAATCTGGACTCCTAAGGTACCCCCATTTAGGTACTCTGAAACTGTGGCTCTCAGGACTAGAGGTCCCTTTTAAATTATTTCAGCAGCAATGTCTAAGGCTTAGACAGGTCCAAATCCAAACTCTACAGAAAAAAAAAGTTGAAGTATAAAGAAAAGATTAGATTCCTTCTCTACAGTGTCAAGACTGTTACTTTGTTTCAGAAATCTGTTTTTAGGGAATTTTTTAAGTTGCTAGGAAAAATGCCAAGATGCATGTGTGTAAAAGAGTGGGATGTTGCTCAGCTATTTTCAAAGAGGGACCCCCCAGTTAACAATTCTTGGTGGCTCTACTGAGTCACCTACTCTACTTCTGTGATCTTAAACAAGTCCTGGGAGGCTAGCCAAGCCCCTGAGCCATATCACGTACTTGGCTGCATAACAAATGTATTGCAGAGCTCAGCTCGTACTCATGTGCTATGAATGAGGCTCTGGAGAAATGCAAACAATTTATTGGATATAAAAATGCTGACAAGTGCTATGGACTGATATGGGATTACTGCAAATTGTAGCCCAAGTGTGTACTTTAGCAGATACTCAAAATTGTTCACTTCAGGAGTCTAACTGGGGATGATGAGGTCCAGAGGCCTATTTTCTTAGGTGCTGTGTATGACCAGTGGACAGAGGGAGGGAGAAACTCTTGTGTTTGGAAAGCAGATGACTTTCACTACCTGTATGCTTTCAGGTTCCCTATCCTCTTTTGAACAGTGTCTTGAGAAGGTATGCAATGCCAGTTTCATAGTGCACCTGACAAGAGCTGAGGTCAGGAATAGATCTGCAATTGTTGCTGTTAGTGACTCTGGCCATACCGTGGTTACCAGCACCAGAAAATGGCCTTTGCCCTGACACCTAAATGTTTGTAAGGGAGACTCACAGAATAATAAGAATCCTGCATGGGA
Source organism: Anomalospiza imberbis (assembly GCF_031753505.1). Lineage (NCBI taxonomy): Eukaryota > Metazoa > Chordata > Aves > Passeriformes > Viduidae > Anomalospiza > Anomalospiza imberbis. Next base: position 67,851,791 of record NC_089683.1, on the reverse strand, counting down.
AATACTGCAGAAGAGGATTTTTTTTCATGGTTCAAATTAAAGATTAGGTAAAGCAGATCTGAGATCTGATGAAAGTCTTATCCTATAAAAAGACATAGATAAACAGGGTAGATGTGGTTGCTGGCAGTAAAAAGCTCCTGTTGGTAACTTCAGGCAGCCCATATGTAAGGACCAAATGACTGAGAGTATTGGTATCTGGGTCACTCAGTGCTAGGTTTCTGATATGGATCCTTCATATTGTCAGTACCTCATATCAGTTTGTCTGTGATGAAGACCTCTGGAGAAAATGCATGGGATAGTGTCACTTTAGTTTTTACTGTGCCCAAGTAGCATCCTTTTTAATAGAGAACAAGTGTAAATTTTCCTCTGGTTTTAAAGAGGACCTCTCAAACACCAGGTTGAACCACACTTAGAAAATAATGGTCCAGAGGGAGCCACTGGAGTTGCCCGCAAGTGGACCCTTCTGACAAATGGAAAACCTCTCCCTTCACATGCACACTTGGCTGTTTGCACCAGCATGATGGATGTTTTATGCTGCTACTTAAGTCTCTTGGGCTCAGCAGTAAGATGTGTTCCTGTCTAAAACTATGTCTGCTTTCAGGCTGGAGGTTTTCATTCAAACCAAACAACTCCAAGAAGGCTGTGATCAGACTGCAGAAGGACACCTTAAGCTTTTAGACAGCAAATCAAGAGTTGCCCCCGTTATTCTGTTTCAATATATCCTTAAATATTTAATCAGGTGCTTTTCTGAGTTTATGGTATTCTCTCCTTCAAACAGCTTTTCCATTTTCCATTAGTTCTTCATATACTGGCTTTCTTACATCTATCAGTGTGAACTGTGTCTTGCCACACTGAATTATGTTGAATACTATCCTGAAATATAAATACTGAAGTGTATTTCCATGTATCACTAAGAGCTTATTGGGAAATCAAGTTAGCTTCACAACGGCTGAGGCATTCATTTCCATCACTTTTTACTGTGGAAAGTCAAACCAAATTACTTGGGCTCACTCTTGTCCCCATCCCTTATGTAGCATTAACTCCATGCAACTGTTAAGTGCAAAATTGGAAAAGAAATGTTTTATTAACGTAAAACATTTTTGTGTTCTTGCCCTTAAAATTTCAGTATCCCCTATGACTTGAGTTAATTCTGTTCTTGTATTTTCTTTATTGCAAGATAAGAAGCTCTAATCACATCAGACATTGCAGATTTTTTGTGTGCATACTTGTATATATAAATACGTATTATATATAATTCTAAGAACATACTTGTACACACAGGTGTATATATAGATATAGATGTGTATATATATCTATATATATGTACGTGTGTTATTTCTGCTTTTCCATTGATGATATGAAGTCAGGTACACTCAGTGGATTAAAAAAGTTGCTATGGAAGTATATTATACTGAATGATTAAACAGCCCAGCTGTCTGTGGTCAAATGCAGCATCTCACCAAACACTTCTCCAAAATAAAAATTCTTCCATTGAATGATTTATAATTTAGGTCTGAGAAAAGGTTTCCTGGATAGCATTTTTTTCCCATGTGTAATGTGGTTTTAAATCTACTTTCTGATCCAACGTTCTGCAGTTGCCTCCGAAATGGGCTTGGTGACAGATGGTGGCAAACTGCTGAAAGATGAGTAGACATTTTGACTCTCTAACATACATCTCCAGAGTGGTGAGTTAGTGTCTAGCATGGTAATGTCAAAAAAGAAGTGGGGTTAGAGAATTGCTAATCAAGAATTACTTGCACTGGACTCACAGAAGAAAAGCTAGATAGCCAACTGCCCAGGCTGATTCCTCTTATTCCATGAAGATTTAAATCTCTTTTTTGGAGAGATTTTGTTCAAACAGAACATCTTTTGAAGTTTGTTTTTATCTGAACAGGAGCAGAATCCATGTCCTATGCACATTAAGTCCCGCTGGTGAGGATACCAATACATGAAACTGCCTTCCCTCTCTTGAGCCAACACAACCTCCAATGCAGTGCAGTTTGGTAACTGGTGAAGATAGTCTTACCATTAAACTCCATTGACCTGGCCATCTTGATATTTTTGTATGGCTCTGTTTTTTGTTTTTTTTTTTAGTTTCCCATAACTGCAAGCACAAGAAACTAACCTGGGCCAGTTCCAGCCCACTGTGAGCTGGCTAGAGCATTCTGGCACCAGGCAGTGAACTTTATAAAATGATACTTTTGTCTACCAGTGAAGAATTACCACAAGGAGTGTTTGCCTTATGTGAAATCTGAACTCTGAGACTCTGGATTAACTTCCTAGCTGTGTCACAGTCAACCTGGGTGCCTTTGGAGCCTCTTTCACTTCTGATATGATATTCAACCATATCTACAAAAAAGAGGTGCCAAATTTCTCATCTGTACTTAGTGCAGTGATTAGCACAGTACTACTTTGTCCTCATTTGGAATACGCTTAGTGTCTTGAAATCCAAAGAGAAAGAAGTGGATGTTATTAGCTACTATGCTTAGAATTGGGGATATCCTATGAATATTCTCTCTAGAAGAATGATCTTGAGATGTTAATTTCTCCAGTAAAAGATACAGTTGCATGTTATGACTTGTGCATGTACTTTTACATTATGGACTAGGTGATTTTTGTCTGATTGCTTTGAATAATGAATATTCAAGGAGACTGAAATCTGTTCAGACACCTAGTAATGATGCAAGAGCAAAATTCAACAAGGTAAAGGTTTACCATGTGTTATTTTTTGTTTTTCTGAGAACTGTGTAAATTGCACACACCAATAAAGTCTCCTGGTTGACCTACAGTCCCTTCAGTGCAGATGCCATGTTGGTGTCTCTCTCCCTCCTCTGCCTCTTCTTGCTGGTGGCGGCAGTGATCTTCATGCAGCATCACTGATATCTCAGTCCAGTTGCCTTCCAGTTTGTGGCTGTGGCAGTATCAGTGGCCACCTGTAGCCAGAACTGCCTTTCAACCACGCCTTCACTACCAACCTAAGCTGAGAAGACACTATGGAGCTAAATGGACCTTTGGTCTGACCCAAACTTTTTTGTCCTAGCAGTACTAAAATGTCTAAGGGAGCGTATGAGAACATGAAATTATATTTGTCCACCCTCTACTATTTGAAGTGCAATAATTTCCTGAGCCAGGGATAGTAGTTAATACCCTCAGATGTCTTTCTATGACTCTGTTCAATAGCATTTTTAATTATGCTGGTATAAACTTAAGTATTTGCAAAAGCCTGCTAGCAGTGATTCCTACAACGTGGCATGAGGAACCACCTCCGCTTGTTTATTCTAAACCTTACGGTTGATGGTAGTTTAATCCAATGATCTTTCATTCTGGTACTTAAGAAAAAGACAATCATCTTTTGTTCACACAGTCTGACATACTACTCAGCTTTGTAAATGTTCCTGCAGTGTGAAAACAAAACACTGATTTTATTCTCAGAAATAACAGTTGAAACCAAATATTTTTTACCCTCGATGATCAAATTAAGCAACAAGAAGTGACCTGCCTTTATGCAGCTTGCCCTGCTCTTTTGCAGCTTCCAGATAAGACTGTTGACTTAGGTACAAGTTGTTCCTATTCTCTAAATTTGAGCATCCAGGTTATAAGAGTTTTGCATACTGTTTGATTGGCCTTTCAGGGTTATTTAAAAAAAAAAAAAAGAAGATGGGAGGTTGCGGTTTCCACAATCAGCACTGAGTCAGGCACGTGAGAAGCAAGTCTGCAGAGAGAGAAGGTGGAGTTTTTCATAGAAGATGTTTTCTCATTTTAACCACACTGCGACAGACCGTAATGAAAAATCAAAAAACTTCAGTCAGCCTCTGGCTCTGTGCAAACCTACAGGGGACATTTGTGTTTGCCTGATAGGCAGAAAATAATTTAGAGTCTGGGAGCTTATTCCCTGGGGTCACTGAACTTCTGTAAAGATATGAAGAAAATGTGAGTGTGTTCCAGAATGATTTGGTCTTTAAGCATGTAGTGAGTAATACTTTTTCCTACCAGATAGCAGTAGAAAGTAGGGCTGTAGGAGGTCTTCCTACATGAAGCTCTTTAAGAGACACAGAACACTTGTTGAACAATACAGAATATCAGATGCAAGTTCAAACAATCCAGGATATATGTGCTGAAGCCCAAGTTCAGGTATGGTTTATTTAGGATAATTGCCCTGCAGGTTGGTTGTACCTTTCTGGAGTGCACTGAAAAAATCTAAAAGTACTGGAAGTATCATCTTGTACATAATTTCTGAGTACCTCTGTCAAGATTGCAAATATCTCAAATTTTCCCTGGCTTCATAGTCATAGACCTCAATTTCCTACCTATGAGTAATACTCTTACCCCAGAGCTGGACTGCTAATTAAACAAAAAAAATCCCTTATATCTCCAAAATAATATAGCTGAATAACCACCTGTTACAGAATGTGTTGAGAATGGTTTTAATTAGTGGGGGGAGGTATTACTTGTATTTTCTTCTTGCTAGTGTCAGCTGAGTGCTAAAGACCCTTCCTGTGCTGGGTGCAAAACGTACCCTGTACAAAAGGAACATCTTGCCATGGTTTCCACCCTGAGCAGTGGAGAAGTTTGTTGTGTTTGTAAGGGGCAAAAGAAACAGTAAGATGTCTTTGGGCACTGTCTCATATGGGACAGTAGTTTTGGAGTGCAGCCAACTGAAGTTCAGCCACTCTCAAAACATCACACTTGAAGAGAGACCAGAAAAAGATTCCTGACACCCAAGTATGTTGCGGGAGTTTCCGTAAATTGAAACTTCAATTCCCATTGTTATTGATGCTATCACAACTGCACAAATGGTTCTGTACCCACTGCCTTTCTCCTTTGTGTTGTGAAAATCAGTGCCTTACACAGCTTCCAGATGAAAACATTAGGTTTAAAGTTTCCTCGTGGAACAAATTTTATTTGATAGAGTCCATGTTTTAGAGTCTAAAGTTTCTTGCACTTGGTGAACTTTTGCTGAATGTCCAGAATCCTGATGTAACCCCACAGCTATCCCCTGGGAGGCTGGCCAAGGAGTCAGGGAGTCTGGGAAGCCCCAGCCTTCAGCGATGCTGATACCTGGTTTCACTGTTGGTAATAGAGGGAGCTTAGCTGAGCTGTTCCAGTGTCTGAGCAGCTTCCTGCTGACTGAAAACTGGGAAAGAGAAAAAGATTTCATCTAATTCAGACTGAAACCAATTTCTGAAAAAATGGAGTTTCCAGTTAGCAGGAAACCCCCTTTCCTGGCTGTCCTCTGTTCTAACTTGGATGACTTCATCCTCTTATCTAAACTCAGGACACTTGTGCTTCTTGACTTTGGAGTTTCTGTACACAAAGGAAATATATAAAGGTAGTGGACTATAATGATTGATCTAATGAGAAGCACAGAAGGGAATTACCTATATTTAAATTCCTAATGTGTTTCCTAACACTGTTTCTCCCTAAATAACTGGATAAATCAGACTAAGTTTTAACAGATGGTATTACATATAGTTCCAGAAACAAATAATCTGACTACTGTATTTGGAAGGGAATTTACTCTGTCAAAGTCTAGATAGGTTTTTAAATCAACAAATCTATAGATAATAATCTATAAAATATGTAGGCCAGGAGCAAAGGTTAGGTCTATCCCTCACATCACATGTAACACAGGCAATAGATTTTTCACCTGTTTTTTCTCACATTTATAGCAGCCATTCTTAGAGCAGGAGGCCCCTGCAAAGTGATATGGGGGGCTGTTGTGGGAGAGGACAGAGGCATTCCACACAGCAGGGGAGAAGGAACTGTAGAAGGTGGAAGGAGCTTGGCCCCTGGCCAAAAGGGGGAACTCAGAAGCTGCAATGGTTGTTAAGTTCAGCAACTTTATCATCATGTGATTGAAAGTGAAGGACTCTTCCCTCAGGATGCCTATTAGAGCTCCCAACAAAGGTACGTGCTCCTGTGTATTTCAGTAATGGGACTGAGCCGAACGATTCTGATGAAGCACGCCACCATCCACTAGAATTAATAATCATATGGAATACCAAAATCAGGTAAATAATTTAGGTATTGTTTCTGTGTTACATTGTAATTTCCAAATAATCATTTGTGCTGTTCACAATACTTTGTAATTCTTACTTCCCTATCTCTAAGTTCCACAATTTTTTGGGATCTGTCATTCTCTTGCCCTCTGGATGTAACCTACTTACCATTCTTCTCTTGCTCCATCAACCTCTTCATTCTTTGAATACTAACTATTGTTTATGTATTGAATAGTAGATGTATTATGAATTTAATTATATCCTCATCAATTATTCTGCCATTTCATTCCATGTTGGAATATGATGCTTTTTTTCCTGGATATTCCAGTTCCTTTGATAATTGCTATTATTATTCTTGTAAATAGTGTCCTGCATATAAAACAAAACATTTTATACAGGTGTTCCCTTTAGCCAGGGGCACTTGGATTTGAAAGGTCCTCCATCAAGACTCAACAGATATAGGTTAATCCCACTGTCACAACCTCTACATGAGCTCAATTTTCATGAAAGAAACCAGAGCAAGATAGAAATGAGGAGCAACAACTTAGAGAAAATGTAACATCTTTTTATTACTTGAATGACTCTACATGCAAAGTACACAGTCTGTGTGAAAAGACAGAATGTAATCAAATTAATGTAATCTGCAAAGGAAAAGACATGGCAGCAGAAAATATTGAAAAGCAGTCACAATAACAGTTCAGGTTAATGAGAACTACTAATAACACTGTGATTAGCAGTTCTCATTAGTAGTTCTCAGGTGTAACTGAAACTTCACAATAGCAAGTGGAAGCATTTGTATAAAACAGCAAAAAATGAAATATTTTGCTAGGTATTTGATCTTATTTGATTTCTGGAACACATGTTGAGAATTTATAACATGTATAAAGGGAGAAACACCATAAAAATTTGATTATCCTAAGGGTCTGCCTTGGCATATTTACTGGAAAGGAAATTTTAGGAGAAATGACAGCCAATACTGATTTTATTATTTTCATTTGAGTACTAGCACAAAGAGAAAAAGAAACCTTAATCCGGAGTTGTACCTGTGTTTTTTTAATATAGTCTTCTGAGAATTTTGCTCTACCTGACCTCGAAATATTTCACAAGAAGGTATGTAGTAGATTTTCATGAATGCTGAGGGTACACCAATGATGCTCCCATTTAGAGACAACAAAAACAGACCATTCTCAGAGATCTTGGAAAGGCTGGGTGATGATGGCTTAAAATGCAGTTGACAGAAAAGGAAGGTAAGTGCTGGATATGAGATAATAAGCAGATTGAGGAGAAATGCTGATTTATTACTGATCATTAATTTATCAGTAACAACTTGAAAAAAGGAATAATGAAATTATACAGGATTCTGGAAATTTATGTCCAGTCTACCTGCTAAAAAAATCTTAAGAGCTTTGTTGTAGAAAAATACAAAATGGACACAAGAGCTGAATATGAACTGAGTTTGAAAATGTCAGGGATTAGAGAAAGCAAACGCCTATTCCCAAAGGCTCTGATCATACCAGGCAAAACTGCCAAATAATACTTCTAAGCAAAGCCATAGGGCAACACTTTCTCAAAAGCAGGTCAATAACTATAAACACGTGGCTTGGGCCTCTGGCACCTTCACTTGAAATGAAGAGCAATGCTCAAACCAGAAAGAGCCCAGCACAGGTATGAAGCGCTTCCTGTTTCTGCCTACAAGACACACATTGGCACAGACAGACTGCAAACCATTGCTATCATTAAGAGGTCAGCAGGCACTTTTTCTACTTTCCATTGCAGCTGTATGAGTTCCAAAGAGAAAGCAGAGTCAGAAAAGACTTCAGCAGTATCTGGCATTTTATCTGCACTTTTTGGAGAAAGTCCTGGGCTGGGGGAGGAGGGGAAACACCAGATCCTGACATTTTAGAAGTAGCTGTAGTTAAGTTCTCCAACAGAAATTTTTTTATGTTATGGGGTTAAATGCTAAAAAAATTTGAAATTTATACTAATGCTGTGTAATACTTCAAGGTGAAGTATACTCCATATTTGTGTACAGAGAGGTATGTACATGTGACACTTCCCTCAGGTCTCTGTCATAATGATTATCTTTCTTCTTAAGTGCAGAACGTTTGGCAGTCAATTTCCTAAGCTCAGAGGCACTTAGCCTGTTAAGAACAACTCTTACACCTCTAACAAGACCAAATCTCTTTCTTATTTCCTTGTCTTTATCCCAGTGTGCTTTTTCATCATTTCTGTTTTCCAAGTCTTCTCTGGATGGGAATGCAGTCTTGCTGAGGAACTGAAATGGGAAAGAGTAGAACTTGACTATCAGGAAGTGAGTGTTGAGTTCCCACCCCAGTTTATTTTCACAGCTTTTTTTCTACAGTGTCACATACCTTGGGCATGTGGCTTTGCAAGAAGAATTTAATTCAGGAGGGATCTTGCAGACCAGCCCTTCTCTATTCTTCCATTGTTACTTCAAAAAATGATCATGATGGCACCCATCACCTGTTTTCAGAAACCCAACCTTCTCCCTTGGGAAATATCTTGTTATTATATTAGATTTTGCCCTACTGTTCTCTAAATAGCAATGGACCATGATGCTTTTGTTCTGTTCAAATACTAGAAAAATCTTGGCATAACTCAAGACATATTTTTTCTCAGCATTATGTAATTATATATTTTTAAAACAGTGGAGTCTTATAGGCCTGCAAGCCTTAATTTGATTTCCTCTACAGTGATCATATATGCTGGATTTCTGTTTAGCTTCCCCAGAAAAACTGAAAAAAACCAGGTCACTCATCATACACAGCCTGCTATCAATATTCTGAATACTGCACTTTGCATCCAGCTGTGTCTAACAGGAGAGCAATTTACTGTTCATATACAGATACTCACCTGATCATCATGGGTAACCACCTGCTGCCTTTTCCCAGCAAGAGGGGAACAGTTCTCAGGCTGAGGGATTGTAGACCTCTTGTGTGAAGAGAAATGTATTTCATTTGATGTTTTTCTTGGGTAGCACAGGTTGTAAGACATTTTATGTTGTGTTTCACAGCATCCTCTCTCAACAGCAGTGGATGTGAATCTTGGAATGTTAGTTTACGGACAGAGCAACATGTAATGAGCCAAAAACTCTTCATAAACAACATATGGTGGCCAGATATTTTCATTTCTGCTGCCAGATCTTCATGCCTCATTACATATAGAATGTAGACTTGATGATTATAGATCATTAAAGCATTTCCCTTAAAGAGAGGAATTTCCAGTTGCTCTCCAATAGGACTAATAGATGAAAGTGTTAACATATTTGTATAATCCTTATTCTTGATATTGGTGAGTGACACTAAAATTTCTGAAACAGCACTGTTAGATGACTTTACAATAAGAGGACAGAATCTTGATGTCTTTCCATCTGGCTCCTCTTGCGCAAGCTCTTTCACTGGGGTTATTTGGGAACATTTCTCATCTTCAGGACTAGAACAGTCTCTTGTTAAGTCTGGGCTGCTTGGTATTAAAGAGTTTGAAAAATTGCGCCAGAAGGATATGGAACTCTCTTGCATATTTATTACTGGCCATATGTAAATTACAGATTGTGTTTCTGTAGCTTGCCTTGCTTCAGAGACATTTCTCGCTGCAGCTACAAGGACTTGCTGTAGTTTAAATGGGAAAAAAGATAGTGGTATTGATGTGACTTTGGCTTGATGTGGTATCTCCAGATCAGGTTTTAAAATCTGTGCCTGAAGGTCTTCAGTAACTTTAAGAGGATCAGAGATTTCAGAAGCGTGTACTTCGTCTTCTTGGTTAGCATGACTTAGTGAGAAACCTCTTTGCAGAGAGTGCTTTGCAGCTAAGTTTTCATTACTTTGAGCCTTAAAATCACTTGAGAACTCTCCTCTGCCAGCAGAGGCCATGACACTATTTTCTAGCATGTTGACATCTTTGTCGGTGCTCATTTGCTGATCCTCTCCCAGCAGGGCAGATGTAGCCCTGGTATCCACCTCCTAATGAGCACTGTGGTTTGACTCAATAGGTTCTGTTTAGACAGATAAGCTTTTGTGAAGGGGCAGTTGTACACGTTGGAAAGGCTTCTGGAGGAAAGAGAATGCAAAAGGAGTTTCAGCAGGTCTCATCTATTTTCACCTCTTTCCTGAAGGGCTTCACTTGTGCAGCCTGACATGCTTACAATAAAAGTGGACAGAAATTACCAAGTGATTACATGTTTGTAAATGCACACGGAGATTTTTCTTCATTACCTCAAAGAAAATTAATAAACAGAAACATTTTTCATGTAAGTACTAACTACAGCTCATCTAGGCAGCAGAATTTTTCTGCAATAGCAATTTGCTGTCAGATACTTCCAATCTTAAGTTGGCAGCGAGTTTCTGCTTGCTTCTGTAGGAATATACCCAATACTGCAAGCTGCTGGTGGACAGGATATATTTTGTTTAGATGTAGCACTCCCTCATGTCAGAAGATACAATCTTCTTAGACACAACACCATTGAAATCAATACATATTTTTAATAAAAATGGTCTTAACCAAAGGCCTTTACAATTAGTTTTGTACTCTGCTTGCAGAATGCTTTGACTTCAGCAGTCAACCCCAGCCTACACTACTCTGCTGCAGCAGAATCAGACCCAGTAGCTTTGTCATGGCTTTTAATAAAGATGTATAAAAAAATTTTTAAAAAGTTCAGATGTCTATCTGATGCATATTACAATCTTCTAAGCACCAGTGAAACTGAAAAATGCTAAACAATAAAAACATAGTTGAATGTACAAGAGAAGGAAACATGAAACTTAAATTTGTATCCTTTGTTAATTTGAGATAAATTAATTTGAATTAACTGCTGCTTCTCCAGTGGTTATATTCTCCTAGGAATAACTTACTCATCACTACAGACTTGATTTTGTAGAAGGGAAACACATTATTTGAGTGTCAATCACACAACTCTAAGCTGTTTTTTAGCCTTCCTAAACATTAAAAACCAGTGAGTTTCACCTCCATAACTGAAGAGGTTCTACCACTTAACTGACAAAAAGAAATGTAATAAAGACAAGGTCAGCGAGCCTCTGTTTAGGATCATGAAAATTAAATTTTCTGAGTCCTTTTATCTAGCAAAAATGAATAAACTGAAAAATAAAATGACATTTCCTCCACATCTAAGCTGTATCCCCTGGATTTATGATGCATACATCAAGATGTAATCACCCAGTTCCAGGACTTTAACCAAGAATAGTTAGAAATAATTATATCAATTGTCAGCAAGTTATTTGAAAAATCACTTGTACATAGAGGAGTGAGGCCTTCTGTAGAAGCAGACCTTAAATCAACTTTTTTCTTTTGCTTTATCTGATGAGCGGCATTTTTTTTGTTCTGCTTTTTAACTTCTGATGTTAGGGTTTTTTAACTACATCCAGCGCTGCAGTGTGAAAAAGGTAGGGCCAATCTTCTGATCTAGAAAGTCTCTCTGCATCTTAAAAAATGGAAAATCTCAGAAACCTAGAGACACAGCAATTAAACTAAAATTTTAAAAGTTTATATTTTTGAGCTAGAGAAATCCTGGTTAATTGTGAAGCCAGCTGAAAAAGAGGGAAATATCACTGCAGAAGAGAAAGTCTCTGATTCTCAGAAGTCATAGCTCAACTGTGTAAGCTCTGAACTGACTGATGTTGTGCTAGAGCTCATCTAGTATAGTCTCCAGCTTTGATGATTACTGTACTGTACCTTAAAGTGCATATCTTAATGTACAGTAGTGACCTTGGTTGTGTCATTTTGTCAGACCTTGAGTTTAAGACATTAACCCTTGTGTCATGGGTCTCAAGGTTCCCAATAAAACTGAAAAATGAATTACTATATTTACATGCCTTAAAATGTCCTTATTTTACACACACAAAAAAAAAAAATCTAAACAAAATCTTTCTTCTTCCACCTTAAAACCTGCAGACTGCCAAGCAGAATTTTGCACTTAGGAGCAAACAGCACAGATTTCCCTATTACCTTGATTTCATGCCTGTAAGTATTTTCCATCTGAAGTGGTCTCACAATCTGATTTTTATGACTGTGGCTCACCACTGCCCTATCTTCACCAGAGATGAAGACAGCAAAGGGTCTTAAGAGTAAATGAGTAAAATTCCTATTTCACATTTCCTTATTTTTGGTAAAAGCGTGTCGTGCACTTGCAAGGGGTCCTTCTAGCCCAGTCCCTGCCTCTGACAGTGGCTGAAAGCAAAGGCCCAACACTAATCTGAGCAGAGGCCCTGCACATGGTGACAATTTCCTGGCTGTGCCCCAGGCTCTGTGAGCAGGAGGCACAGGGCCTTCCCGAACCAGCAAGGCTCTCTCCATGGGCTTCCTGCTGGCACCAGGCCCTGCTGTGGAGCACCCTCAGGTTTCCCATCAGCTCTGACCCCCACAGTGGTGCCCACGGGGCTATGTTTGGGCTCCCGGTTTGGGGTCGAGCCTGGGTCTCAGCAGTACAGCCAGTGTGGGCCGGAGGAATGGAACAAGGGGATGAGGTCTGGTTACCATTACAGCCAGAGTGCAGGCACCGGGCTGGAAGTGCAGCCTTCAAGTGCAGCAGCGACTGCAGGGGCAGCTGCCTAAACTGCAGCGAGCCTTCCAGAACCTTCCAAAGGCTGCCGGACACCTCTTACCTTGACTCACGGGAGGGAGGGGACGTGGGGAAGCGGGCCAGAGACAAACAGACGACTCACCCAGCCCTTCTTGTGCCTGCAAAGACAGTTTGTTTCCCAGCCCTTCCTTATAAAGGCATTGGAGGGGCCGGGTCTGGATATTGTCATTGGTCTGATCTCCACACGCCTTCAGGCTCTGGCCAGTGAAATGCCTGCGGCCTTGGGAGAGATGTGACTGGGTGAGGCCCCTGCCAGTCAATTCACACAGCGCTAGCCAGCCTGGGCTGTGACACGTGGCGACATCTCACCCTTCTTTCTTTATAATTCGTGATCTGCTCTCTGTCATCCATCTGCAAGGGCCCTTTGCTGACGGGGTGACAGAAGACAGCATGGGTCTAATTTGCACTGGAGCTGCAGCATTCACATCCAGGATCTGCCTGGCAAGGGCTCAGGTTAGCATTGGTCACAGGCTTAATGCTTATAGATTACAACTTATCTCTAAAACCGAGAAACTACTTAACTTTTAAACTATTTATCCTGTAGAGAAAAACCCAACTACTAGAGAAAATAATCTGTAAACAGAAAAAGAGTTTGTAAACAGGAAACATAATTTGTAAACAAATCAAGTCCTTACATGAACTGGCACTTCAAGAGTCCTGGATTTCTGTGGTATAGGTCCTTGTGATGTTTGTTGAGAGGGCATCAGGATATCAGGATAAGCAGACATACCCAGCGTGTTCCAGTGTCCATTGAAACACATTTCTCATAGGTTTAGGTGGCTGAATATCATAGGATTATTGTGCTGTTATATGATGGACATGAGAGCATGATACTACCTAAGACTTAACGGGGGGGGGAGAGGGGGATAGTGTACATTCACCCCAACCTTTTTCTCCTTTTTGTCTTGGTAGTAATAATTAAAAAACAGAACAAAACATGGACTTTGTTATAAACGCCAATCACTTGGTTTTTAAAATTTTAAAAGTTTAATAATAATAAAATGGTTATAAAAATAGTAATACAATTAGAGTAATGAAAATTTAGAGTTAGGACAATTACAAGACAATAAAAAGCAAAGAATTACGGACGTCCGCATGCTCTCGGGCACTTAAGCCCAATAAGCATGCCTTGTGAACAAAGGAATAATCTTTAAAAGCAGTAGCCTGTTGCATATTCATACATCTCATACATGATGCATAAATTCCTTGCAAATTAAGAACTTTTCTGGTTTTTGTCAACTTCTTCCCCTTAATCCTGGTGGTTCCATAAAGACGGAGAGAAGGTGGAAGAATGTTTGTCTTTTCCGATAAGGAGGCAGTAATTCTTTATGGGCCCCCATCATTGTCATCTCTGTGTGAAGAGTTTCTTCACTATCTCATCTCTTGCTTGAGTTAGTAAAAAAAACCCCCACATACATAGGTTCTATTTTAACTACAAAACTACATTTACCATACTATTAAAATGTTAATACAGCACTTCTAATCAATATAACATAATACATATAGTATTCAATTTAATATTTGTGAAAAGCCAATCATAAAATATGCATTTTTCACAGACTTTGACCAGTATTAATAAGGTGGGGGTTGCTGAGGGGGTCTTCTTTTCACTATGAGGACTTAAAGGAACCTCTTCAGGATGAGGCTTTCTTGTTTATCTCAAAGGAAAAAGGGTTTAACTTTTGTAAAGTTTGTATACTAATATACCTTTCTTAGAGGTTTTCTGTATTTTATATTTTTCAAAAAACAAGCTTGTGTTAATACCTCATGCAAAACAAATTTTTTAACACAACTTATGAATTATTAAAGAAATATAGGTATTTAAATTTTCTAGTGAATATGGTAACAATGCAAGCAATATTAACAGATGACTTTTATGTTTGGGGTTTTTTTTAAATGATGACAGGTGACAAATTCTCAGTTAAAAATAATTTTGCAAAATTTGCTTATGATGTTTCTAAATTAATGTTCTATGCATGCTTTAGTGGATCTAGAATGTGAGGACGATTATATTCTTTGAATCTTCCAGGTTGATCTAGATATATCACAAGTAGAAATACAATGAGAAAACTTATTAAAATGCATTCTAGGGTCTCTTTAATGCACAGTAGCCCATGTCTGAGACAGAAGTGTAATATTTTCTTAGTAACTGTCACAGACTCAGTTATCAGAGGCTTATTAATTTTTGTTTTAGCTAGCATAAACAACAATAATAAATTCTGTACTATGTCTTATAAGACATACTTAGACTGTTATGCAATTTTGTAACCCTTGTGTGACACTCCTTCAATATTTTTACCCTTAGCACATTTTATTAGTTTATTAGAGTCTGTGGAATATGAGAACCTTTAAGAGGGAAGGGTGGGTGTGAAGTTTCATTGAGGTTTGAGGGACAGAAACTTGGTCTTTGTTTGCTTTTTCACTGTCCATATGCAGGGAGATGTGCTGGATTCCTGCTGGACTTGGTGGCACTCTCAGCTGCTGTGGAACAGCTGTGCCATCTTTTTGGGATGGCTTGGTTGCTGTTATTCCCATGGCACCACACCCCTGCACGTTTCTTTCCACTGCTTTTTGCTGGGTGGGCCCCTGGCAGGGGCTTTTTCCATGCTCTACTTCTGGGTTTGGTGTCTGCAGCTATTCTCAGAGGCCAGGGATGGCAGCTCTCCCTATGGCTCACCAAGCATGCCCCCACCTTTCCTGGGGGAGCCCTGGAGGCTCTGTCCGAGTCCTCCCTATTGCACAGCCTGGCCACAGGTTCTTGCATGGTCCACAGGTCCTTCAGATGTCCTTGTCCTTGTCCTCCAGCCAGGGCCTCGGCGGCTCTGGAAGGGAAGGCATTAGCAGGCCCAAGCTTCCCTCCTGGCCTTTCCTAAGCACTGTTTCCCTTGCATTGCCCGGCAGTGCTCAGGAGTGGGGCCAAAAACAAGCCCTGTGGCCAAGGTGAGAACGAAGTCTCTGCCCCTGGCACACCTGTACTGGCCCTGCCCATCCCAGCCCATGCCATTATTCCCTGCTGTGGCCCAGCTCAGCCCAGCCCTCCAGCAGCCTGGCTGACAGCCATCGCTTGCTCTGCTGGCAAGGAGGCTGCAAACGAGGTGTTCCTTACCTGCTCACAGCTTGGAGAGGGGAGAGAAGGTTTCAATATGAACCCTCTATCTGGCTTCTTCACACTGATTTGGGAATGTGACACAGCATGTCAGACAATGAATAGATGTTAGACTTCATGTTGATTTTTTTTTTTGCCTGCGCAACAGTTTTATTTAAATGCCTAGTGAAAAAATATCAAATTTGTTTCAGTGGGTTCTGGACCGAGTCCTAGCATATCAAGCACTTGTTCATAATACACTGTTTATTTATCTGTTTCAGATGCTGAGCTTGACATATAAATATAATACATACTGCACTGATTTTGAAAAGAGGTGGTTTCTTTCAGCTTGTGACAAATTCTGTTTGGAAACAATGCATAGCCTCCAAGGGGAAGCCTGAAGAATAGGAAAAGGCAAGCACCCCTGTGCAGCCTGAGAGAGTAAGCTATGACCACATGCAGCACCAGAGCGAAGAGCACCACACAGATATGCTCGTGGGCCTGCAAGGCACCAGCCAAAGTCTGCACATGCCTCAGAAAAACATGGGTTTGTAGTGTTTCCTACGAGCAACTGTGCCCTGCCAGCATGCTTCTACAGCATAGTGCAGGCACTGGAACGCATCGGCTGTGTCAGACGGGAGCTCTGTGGATGTGAGGCGCCCTGCACAGCTCATCAGTGTGTCAGCACATCCTCCTGTGCCTCTGCTGTCAGGGCTCTTCCACCACCCTGGGGGCCAGAGCACCTGAGGTGCTCGGCTCAGCTACAAGCTGGCAGCGTCCTTGTTCTTGTAATGTGTGGCTCTTACCAGCACCTGGCACAAGAGACTGAGTGGACTGCCTGCACTCCTTGAGCAAGATCTTTGGGGCCTTACAGAAACCTAGAAGGGCACTAAGTAAAGCAGATGCTTGGGAAGCTCTATCTAGTGAGCCAGAATTAACTTAATCTCATTATTTCTATGCATCTTCCATAACTGAACAGATGGATTACATTCAAATATCTTCATTTTTAAATTATTCCACTTATTGCAGCCCTTAGCTAATGCCTGCTCCTCATTGATTTTACAGTCACTAACTAGATACTTCATGGTCACCCGCTGTGTGAGGAAGAGGGAGGAATTATGTCTCAGTGGTAAACGCTTGGGTCTGTCAGGTTTCCATCAGTGTAAGCCCAGCTTCTTGTGCTTGGGCACAACAGTTCAGAATGACTCGGTAGCTTACAAGAGCGTGGACTGGGCTGAGGACTGCCAGGGGGACGGTGGATTCACCATCCCTGCAGGAGTTTTAGGTACGACTGTGTCTGCCAGTTATCTCTCAGCTTGGGCTCGATCTCAGAGGAAGGTCTTTTCCAACCGAATTGTTCTGTCTGAAAGTATACAAGGATCTTACATATCAAACAACATCCTGCCTGAATTTTGACGCATTCCACCTTTTCCACCGCGCGCGCCCTCAGGACTGCGGGGACAGCCCGTCCCGCCCCTGACGGCCCGCGGGGTCCTCCGCGCCGCCAGAGGGCGCGCCGGCCGGGCGCGGGCCGGGCGCGGGGCGGGCTGCGGCGTGCGCGGCCATGGCGGTGCTGCTGGAGACCACGGTGGGCGACCTGGTCATCGACCTGTACACGGAGGAGCGGCCCCGCGGTACGAGCGGAGCCCGCCGGCACCGGCTGTCCCTGGCCCCCGCCGGCCTCGGGCTCGCCCCCGAGCCCCCGGCACCGGCTTTCCTCTTGCGCGGGCGGGTGGCGGCCTCGCTCGGGACAGGGGCCGGGGGGATGCAGTCAGCGCTTGCGGCCACAAATGTAGTATCTGCTACGTCCAAGGGCTGCCGTGAGCTTCTTTCTCAGGTGTTTGAAAAGAAACGGAGAGGGGGAAGTGCGTTTCTGTATGAGTGGCCGTGTTTAGGGTTCTTTGAATCGCTAGAGGTGATTTGTAGGAAGGGATGAAACGTTGCGTCTCCTCCGAGCGTTTCTCTTAGCGTTTATAGGCTGTACCCTGGTAATTCTCGACACAGTCTGCTCCAAAACCACTTCGCTGCGCGTTAAACTAGGGCTCTGTTATGTCTATTCTTATTGTATCTGGAGTTTCCTTTGTAAATGTTGGTATGCTTTCTTGCAGCTTGTCTGAATTTCCTGAAGCTCTGCAAAGTCAAGTACTACAACTATTGTCTTATTTATAATGTACAGGTGAGTATTCTCAGTTCTTTGTTTTTCAGTTGGTTTTAAATCACAAACATGAAATCAATATGTTATGTATTCTCCTTTGTGACAGAGGGATTTTATTATACAAACTGGTGACCCCATGGGAACTGGTCGTGGAGGGGAATCCATATTTTGGTAAGTGTTTATGTATAAAAATGATACATACATATGTATATATCAATATATGTATCTCAACAGAGAATTTGTGTAATGGAGTAGGAGTGCCAGTTAGATTGTCTTCAGCTTTCTTGGGGCAGAATTACCGGTGGGAAATAAAAATGTTGATGCATAAGCTTCTTTGGTTTTCATACTTAGATACCTTTTTAATTTCTGTGCTGCCTTTGGCCATTCACTATTTTTTTGCTGGACATTGTTCTGTCTCTGACCTTAGAAGTGAAGTTATAGGTAGCAACTTGTACATACATTTTTGTCTGTTTAAAAGCTGGCAAATAACTATATGTTTGGTGAGAAAAGTATCATGACTAAATGCTCTGTAGAAGACAGAATCAATTAGCATTGTGAATACATTTATTATTATAACAAAATATGCTAAATGGAGCCTGCGTGGAGCATAGAAGTTATACTTGATTTCCACTGTGCATAGAAGTGATCTCCTTACTTATTTGAGTTTTAGTTATGTTGAATGTTTATAAGGAAATTGCTTTTCTTGTTTGTTCAAGAAGTTTTCAGTGGTCACAGAGGCAAGAGTTGAAGAGATCGTTCAGACAGCTAGGATGGAGTTAGAGTGCACCTTTTTACATGATTCGTTTGAAATAGTTGTTGAAAGTAGAATTAAAAGTACAGAGCAGACCTAATTACCGGGGAGATGCTGGGATACACAATATACAGCCATAAAAGAGTTCAGCTGGAACAGAGACAGTGTTGCTAGACTAGTGTTGGCTTTTGTAAGTCAGTCCGTCAGAGCCTCTTAAATACAAAACCTGGAGCTCATGGATCCATAAATCACCACTCCAGTGGTCCTGGGAGGAGTGTAACTGTGCTAAGCAGATGTAAGTCTGGTCAGGTAAACTCGCCAGACTTGCCTATCTCTGCACACAAGTAAATTAAGTTTATTTTGATATGGTACAAGTCTTCTAAGACTTACTGGTATGGCAAATTGGGAAGTACAGTGTGATGAGAGAGTGTCCGATCCTGTCTGGCAGTAGCATGGAGAAGGTCAGTTTATCTTTTGTACCTGTTTGTTTCTGCTGCAGTCCATGAAACTGGAGTTTCTGTTCTTGCAGGCAGTTTTAATTTGAATCCTCTCTTCATAGAGGCTAGCTCCTGCTTAGCAAAATGAGTTTAAACACAGCACTATCCTTACATTTGGACAAATACGGTTATTGATCATGCATCCATCAATTCATAGAGTGAGACAAAATAAGTGATAGCAGGGTTAGACATAAAAAATTAAAAAGAATGCAACAATTTGCTATATCCTGCATATACCAAATTACTGTATGTAGTCCTGTCTGGTAGATGAACTGATTTTGCATATCGATGTACTGCTTTTCTGTTTTTCTTGGGAGATTAATTTTTGATGTAAATAACTGCATTTTTACAGTGTGGAATTACTTATTTTTGTAGAACCTACTTAAAGGTCCTACTTAAAGGAACTTATAGTTCCTTCATGCCTCAGAAAAATGTTACATACTGTACTTAAAAATATATAAGAATACCCTTCACACCCCCCAAAAAGCCTCTTGAAGTAAAACGTCCAGAGAAAAAATTGTTGTTCCTTGTAATATAAACTGTGGAAGTGTACAAGTCCATAAATATGTTCATGGGTGCAATGTAAAATCTAGGTTTATTTGAGGGCTTAATGTAAATGTGAAATGTAAAAATTTTTTGAGGTGTCATTTAGAGTTTTACAATGTTTGGTTAGCTCAGTTTTAAAAATTCCTTTTTCTTGTAACATATTTGTTATATATGTTTTTTTAGTCAACTGTATGGTGATCAAGCCAGATTTTTTGAGGCAGAAAAAGTGCCGAGAATCAAGCACAAGAAGAAGGGAACTGTGTCAATGGTGAACAATGGCAGTGATCAGCATGGATCACAGGTCAGCACATGGTGTTGTTACATGTCTAAGTAACTAAAATAAAAGTTACATGAGTCTACAAATGTAGAAAAATGACACTGTCATGTCTGTAGCATCATCTTGTAAAACAGTCAAAAGGCATGTTACAACCCACCATAGCTAAATATTTTGCATAGCATTCCAGGTGCCTATGGGTATTTGGTTACAAATAGAGGAATTAAAATGCTCATATTCAAATCCTGTCCTAGATTAATTTTATTTGCTAGTACTCAGTCCTGTATTTTTTCCCTTTGTTTATTTCTCTCTGTTAATACTTTGATGTGATTTTGCTAATGTATAAAATGGTCAGGAAAAAAATTCTGTAGTTAAATGGAAGTGAAAATTAAGGAAACTGAGTTTTGAAATAATGTTGACATATTCTGGTTATGACTTTGTGTTAGTTTGGAAACTGAAATCATATCACAGTTTCTCCTGTATGGTTGCTTGAAAGTTCATTAATAATGTAAGTTTACACTTTTACCACAGTGCTGGTATAAAACAGTTTTGAATGTGGTCTTGTTCTGTTTGCTGTTCATGCACACAAAGTTTTTGCTGTAGGTAATTATTTTTACTTATTTTGTAAGGTTTATTTTATATTTAAAGCTCATAGAACACTTATTTCTGAATTATTATTATTTTAGGTGCATTGCCACTTCTATGAATTAAAATACCTCACTTGTAATATCCATGTATTTTAATTTTTTTAAATAGTGATTTTTAATAATCAAAGAACAATTTTAAAAAAGGTAGGGGTTTATTCAAGCTAGAGCTTGTAATATATACAAGTAATTATGCTGCTTCCCTGCATTGTATGTATAAAATGGTGTGGTTGGGGTATTTAGGAAAAGAGACAACATTTGTATTTACATTTAAGATCCAGCCTGCTAGTGTGTATATGCAGGCGTGTGCGAATGAATGCTGATCCCAGGAATGTTACTGCACCTTCTTCCTTGGGAAAGAAGAATTCCAGAAAGGAGCTACCGGAGCTGCCTTACAAGTATAGTGTAGCTTAGTGTAACCTATACCAAATACTAACCAGTCTTAACTGTGTTGTAGAGAGAATGAGGAGTGGGATGCTACCAGTCAGACTGTAAAGTGTGGGTGCAGCAGTTGTGTCCTGTTATTTGTGCATATCTGCCTCTTCCTCCCTCCTCCATTACCAAGTGCCCTCTACAACTTGTTACTAAATTCTCAGCTGGTATCAGCTTTCGTAGATTCAGTTTTGCCTTAAAGTGAAAGATCTGATTTGTGATAGGATACTTTCCAGTGCCAGTTTGAGTTGATCTAAGTCAGTGTGTTAGTTCTTCTCTCAATGCTACTGCATCCTGTTTTTTGTGAGACAAGGGTTTGTGGGACAAAAGGAAAAAAGTCTGGATAGAATAGGTAAAGATAGTACTAGGGAGTTTTTGCCAAATTTATGAAAAAGTACCTGCTGAATGCTGCTTGGTGAACAGGTGATTTCAGCTCAGCTCACAAGGGGTAGCCTTGCTCTTTCTGTCCTCTCCCTTTCATCAGCTGTGATGCCAGTCACAACCTTTGCTGGTCTTGCTCACCAAACCTCCCCAGCAGAGAGCTCTCTGCTCCTCCAATGCCCTTGTTCCCGATTACCAATTCACGGAAGGGTCCTGTGAGCTGCACCCACAGGTTCTTGCAGAGGGAGATTTCCTCAGGTAGTGGCTGTGAGCTGTACATTGGCTCACCATGTTCTCAGAGGTAAGAGAACACGGTAAGCCAATGTACATGGGAAAATGGCAAGAGGTTTTTTTTCCCCCCACTGAATTCAGTGAAAGTGTGTTAAGATAAAAAAAAATACAAGCTGTATTTTCCTATTTACTGTTCCTAGTTTTGTATCTTCTATTGTAGTTCCTCATTACCACAGGGGAAAACCTGGATTACCTTGATGGTGTACATACAGTATTTGGAGAAGTGACAGAAGGCATGGATGTATTGAAGACTATTAATGAAACCTTTGTAGATAAGGATTTTATCCCATATCAAGATATCAGGTGTGACTGCTTTTAACTTTACTTTTTGAGGAATACATTACTATTGAATGAATTTACTTCTTTTTGGAAACTAGATTAATATCATGACGTCAGGTGACCTGTACATGCCATCTTAAATCCTTTTTTTCTTCCAGTATTAGTGGTGAAGTAAACAAGTACTAAATAAACAAGTATGTACAAAAATATTTAGCATGTTGCCCTTCCAAAAGCATCAGTTTTAGAATTTATAAGCACACAGGATATTTGACTGTTTGGGATACAACTGAGATTTAGTTTTGCTGTTAGTTGGGTAAACCAAATTTTACCTGCATGTAACCAGTGCTGATCTTGATTTTGTTTTCTCTAAGGATAAATCATACAGTAATTTTAGATGATCCCTTTGATGATCCACCTGGCTTGTGTGTTCCCGATCGCTCACCAGAACCTACAAAGGAACAGCTCGATGTGAGTGTTTACAACAGGGAAAAGTTGGAAGAAATAATTAAATAAGTTTATTTCCATTAGTGTCCAGCACAGATTTGGCCAAAATAAGAAATCAGTCGTCAAGATTTTGTGTCTCAGATCTGTGTCCTAAAAGAGCTACACAATTTTTCATGTAGAAGTTGTTCTTCTACTGTGCCAGCTTGAGTTCTGATATGGCAAATGCTTGTCAGTTATTTGGAGCTATTGCTGTGTTTGATCAAATAGAGCTGCTTAACCTTTCAAGAGAAGGATAAAAGCATGACTAGGGTGCTCTCCCCTGTGGGTCCCGTGGAGTTGTGTTTGAAAGCTGTATTTCAGTTTTCTGTTTACAGTGTAGATACGCAGAACATTCAGAATATTCAGTACTGGTATTACTGGTTTTCTGTATACTCTGGTAGAAGACAAAATGTAACTAACATTTATTAATATTAAAATGGTTACTGCTGTTTTTCTTTTAAATGTAAATAGGCTGTATTTCAGTGAAAGTAATCTTTGTCATTTTTAGAGTTCTATGTGCAGGCACACATACTACTGTGGGCTGTTTGTTCAAGCACAAGGAATTTTCTAAAAAATAATTGCAAGTATGCAGTTACAGAAATTGTATGTGAGATTATTCCCTTTTATGGAAACAGTTGTTTTAAGTAATGAATTAATTAACTAGAGAGAATATTGTTTATTTTTAAGCTTAATAGATACAATTACAGGATTGAAATTAACATTTCATGGTATGTGTGCACTGTGGTTAATCTCTGATGTACCTTCAGATATCTTAAGAATAAGATATTTAGTAGCTCACTGCCAGCAGCATAGAGATGTGAAGACTTGTACTGAGTTTTTTTTTTCCTAATAGCCTGTCTGAGGATACCCCTTTTAGCATAGAAATGTCTTTTAGCATAGCATAGAAAGGCAGCATTCTAGAGATGCTGGTGAGGAAAAAAAAAGAAACCTCAAGTCCTGCCTAGGTACAGATGTATAAAACCAAAGTTACTTTTGTACTGTGTTTTGTTTAATGTCTTGCTAGACACAACATAGATTTGCAGTGTTCCTTACCTTCATTAGTCGCAGGGGTTGCCTGGATTAGAAATGAGTTGACACTTGTGGTGAGATGTTGAGTAGGTGGGTATATATATAAAAGAATTTTGAATACCTCACTGAATATGGTTCAGACTAGTCACAGAAGTTCAGAAATAGTTCACAGTGTCTGAAATGTGAGGATAACATCTTCTCTTTTTTTCTTTTGTTCTAATCTGAGTGGGAAGAACAGAATAAAAGCCCAGTTCTGCAGACATACAGTGCTTGAGCATTTTTTGTGTCTTGAGGGGTGAGGGGAAAGGTCATCCAAGTAATAGTTGGAAAGCGAGAAAGAATTTTTGGCCATGGCTTGGTAATAAATAGCCTTTTCCTTCGTTTTTCAGAGTGGCAGAATAAGAGCAGATGAAGAAATTGATGACATGAAAGGACGGTCTGCAGAAGAAATAGAAGAAGTTCAGGCAGAAAAGGAAGCAAAAACTCGTGCCATTCTTCTGGAAATGGTGAACATCTTTCTGGGTTTATCTTTTAGATCTTATTCCAGTATGTGTGCATGTTAAGTCTGGGAGGATGTGTACTATTTGTCTTGAAATTACATATCTGGTGATGATGTCATGTTTCAGAATCTGCTGTTAAATATCTGTTGTACAATGAAAGGATTGAACATGAGCACTCATGTTGTGGTTTTCTGATAAAACCGCTGATTCTTCATTGTCAGAGTGGGCCAGTGGAGGCTTTCTAAAAACTTACTGGAAATGCATCCAATTAAAAAATGTAACAGACATAGTATGCTGCTGGAATACCTACGGTCCTGGAAAACTTTTTGCATGTGTGGGAGAGAGCTGACCTATTTTGTGACAAACTCCTCCCAGTGCATACAGTGGTAAACTCCATAGTAATAAAAATTGTGAACAGGCTTTGAAGTACTTTTTTTTTTTTTAAGAAAAAAAGAAAAATAAATAAAGAATACACACCATTGAAGGATGAGTGAATCCATCTCACTTCCTTACAACTACCAAATTCAAATTTATGGTGAATAGTTTGCAGTAGAGACTAATTCCAAGATCAAGCCAGATCTGGCCACAGTGTTGCAGAAGATTTGTAGGGACAAAAAGGGTGCACTTCCACCTTTTAGAACTGTCTGTTTGTTGTGCTATGAACAGAAAAAGCAAAGTAGAACGTATTTGTGAACTTTCATGAAGTCTAGCGGTGGAATTGCAAAAAAATAATACATTTTAGGTGCTATGGAAAGCACTTCTTTTGTTACACTGAGTAGGAAAAATATTTTATTAAGTTTTGATTTTGTGTTAGGAATGTGAGAGCACACAGGAGATGTGTTCCCAGTGTGCTATGTTGCCTGTAGAGAGCTTTAGGCAGAAGGTGATGAATGTCTTCCTTCTGTATCCCAGGTGGGAGACTTGCCAGATGCAGACATCAAGCCACCAGAAAATGTGCTTTTTGTTTGTAAACTGAATCCTGTGACCACAGGTGAAGACCTGGAGATAATATTTTCACGATTTGGTCCCATTAAAAGGTAATTATGATAAAAGAGAAAACCTTCTTTCTTGAAACTGAACTTGTTTCCTCCCAGTCTGTTTAGGTTTGGCTGTAAAGGAGTAGTCTGGTGTCTCAGGAGATTTATGCTCTGTCTGGATAGAGACCACGCCAATGGGGATACAAAGGCAGATATAGCTAGAGGAGTATTCTGTCCCCAGGAGTGCTTTTAAGGAAAGCCTAAGGAAGTGAAGGAACCAAGAAAGCATATGACATTCATCCCTGCCCCCCATCCTGTCTCTCCCTTCAGCAGTTTTTATGTCAGATGCTCATTGAGCTGTATTGAGTCTCTGGGTTTTAATTTCCTGTGGGAGTATGTGTGGTTTGGGATAAAGCACCAAACATCTGTGGCATCTGATACACCCCTTGTAAGGTGTTCCTCATTCCTGCTGCCATTCTGAGTTTTGGCCTTGGCTTTTAGTCGTTTCAGCTCATTCCTCCTAGTACTGGTATCAAAAGACAGGATAGGCAATGAAATCTACTTTCCTACACTCCTCTATCCTACACCCCAAAGTTAGTTTTTTCTTTGCTAAGAGTACTAACCTACATATTCATACTTCTTCATAGTAGAGACTTAATTACCTTGTTTCGCTTTTCTTGTCCTTTTTCTGTTCTTTTGTTTTCATCTCAAGATGAGAGAACAGAACTGCACACAGTTTTGAAGAAATTACAGATTTATAGTGGAACAATTTTGTTCTCTGTTTTACTCTCAACTCCTTTTCTAGTGAATTCTAAAGCTGTTTTTTCCATTGGGTTTTTTGGGGGGGGATTTTGGGGTTTATTACAATATACAGTTATGGTTCAACCCTTGCTTATCTTGTTGTATGTTTATTGAATCAAAGATGTTCCTTATGCCCTTGTGCTTACTTTCCCCAAAAGCCTTTGGTGCAGGAGTTTATTGGAATTTGCAGAGGGATTTCAAAAGACTTAATTGAATGGATCATCATCATCACCACACATGAGCCTATTGAGTTTGTTAGAGCATTTCACTTAAGTTTATTCAGATGGTCCAGAGAAGGCCCTGTGTATTCAGATGGATGCTAACTTTGTTCTGCTTGGAGTTTCTAGCAATTTGTGCAGTACTGGCACACAGGCCTGCAGGCTCCCAGATCCTAAACTACACTGTCTCTGTGTGTGGGTGAAATTGGTGTTGAGTGCCACTCTTACAGCTCCAGCATGATTTCTCTATGCCCTAAGGATTACTAATTTTTTGTTCTTCTGTCAGAGCTGTCACTCTTCCGCAGTCTTTCCACTTTCAGATAGGTTCTCTGAATAATCCATGAAGGAGGGTTCTTGCACAAAAGCATTCTGCCTTCTGCTGCAAAGAATTCCTATAGCTTGTCTGAATAGCCTTATGGTCTACTTTTTATTCTTCCCCCCCAACTTTTTTTTCCTTTCAGCCTTGATTCATCTTTTGATTGCAGATCCTGATTTGTCACTTCCTCTCTGCATGTGGGGGAGGTCTCACATTTATTCTCACCTAAATGCCACATATCCTGCCCTTGTTGCCTGCGTGCCCTCCTTCAGCATCCTGTAGTCAGAATTTACGTCGAGTACAAGAGTTGTGTAATACTGATACAATGCTATATTGTTCCCATTTTGCACTGCTTACTCAGTATTTACAGGCTCTTTATTTTTTCCCAGTGGCCTGCGTGATAAAAAGCTGGGCTGCTGAAGAGGTGCTTGCTAAGAAGAGAAAGTTTGTCACAGGATGTTTGTTTAAACTTTTGCTTAAAATGACAGAGAAAACAGAGTGTGAAATATCTGGTCTTGCATTAGTGAAATGCAAAAAAATTAAAAACAAACAGTAGTGTTGGAAAATACATTTTGTTTCACTGATTAGAAATTCATCTCTAGTTTTGTGCTTCATGGTAACCACGTGTGAGTTCAGTGTAATTGTTCAAAGCAATGTCTCATGCATTTTTTCTTGCAGCAGGGGGTCTCAGAATCAGGTGTTTTAATACCTTCAAGGTGTTTAGGTTTTTTGGGTTATTTTTTTAACTCTTACTCTCCCTTTTAAGCAGTGCTTTCCTACCCTACATTTTTTGCTCCAACAGTGTTGACATTTGAATTTCATATCATTGTTTCAGTTGTGAAGTGATCCGAGACTGGAAGACTGGTGAATCTCTTTGTTATGCTTTCATTGAGTTTGAAAAGGTATGGGTTTTAGGTATGAACTGTATGTAGATCCCGCTTGTAAAAGCCCCTTTTTGGTATACTTCCATTTAGGAAGAACACTGACATCTTCAAGTGTGGAATAGCTAATATTTTCTCTTACTGATAGAAACTATAACTTAGTTATAGAAGTTGTAGGTCCTAAATGAGGCAAGCATGTAAGTCTGTCTCTGAGCAGCCAGTACAAAAATGTACTTAGACTATCCTGAAACCAGTGGGAGGGGATCAGGCCCTTTTTTGTCCCCAGAGTGCATTAAGTCTTCAAAGAGTTGAAGAAAGGAATGCTAGGAGCATGCAGCATAAAGAAAGGAGGGTGTGTGGAATAAGATAGATCCGTGTGTACAGTAGTTTTTTCATCTGGGCTTGTAAATGATACGTGCTGTATCAACACTGCTGCTCTTACTGTGAGATGGATGACAATAGTTCTCTTGGTGGTGCATAGCTTTATGTGTGCTGCTAACTCTCATCTGTGAGGACAGCACTGGAAAGTGTTCTCACTTTAGCCTACTTACGTAGTTAAAATGGACCTTTATCAGTTCTATTTTCCTTCTTTTTCTGAATGCATTGCATGTGCCGAACGTGTAGCTGGATTGGCAAGTTTTTAAAATAGTGAAATGAACTGAAGAATTGGGAATTGAAATGCTGATATTCAGACAAAGCATAACTATTTCTTTTGAAATGGTACAATTCAAGAACTGTGGTGCTTTAGGCAATTTCAGAAAGAAATGTATGCCACTAAGCAGTTGAATTTGTGTTTGAGCTTTTCTGTGAATATTCCTATGAAATAATCATGACTCAAGATTTTCCTGGTTAATATCAGGAGGAAGACTGTGAGAAAGCCTACTTCAAGATGGACAATGTGCTGATAGATGACAGACGGATACATGTAGATTTTAGCCAGTCTGTTGCAAAGATTAAATGGAAGGGAAAAGGTAGGTATGTTTGCAATTATTCAATCTTCACAACTTATTAAGCTATGACTTCTAAACCAAGTATTATATAAAGAGTTAGGAGTTTAAATCATCTCATATTCAGGAACATAAATGTTCCTGGTACTGGAATAAATAGAGCAAGCAGAGTTGTTAGTTCTTCCCTTCATTTGTTTCATAAGAAAATGTAGAAGGGTTTCTTACTGTTACATGAACATTGCATTTCCACTGATTACCATTTTAGCCAATGTAATTTTGCCACTGAAACATTTTTTTCATCTCAAACTTTGGACATGATTTTTTCTTATGTATTACTTACTAGCAAAATAATATGCCAATATATTGTTATTTTCTAGTTTCTTTATTCACTGTATGCCAATCAGGTGTATACAAGAAAAGGCCAGTATTCGGGCCAGGGATTTCTGCTCTTCACCTCCTGTAGTTCAAGCATACTGCACGGCAGACTGTATGTTACAAAAACCCAGTTTCAGGTCTTTGAGGATGTTTTGGGAGGAAAAGGGTGGTGGAGGAGGTAGATGCAATGGTTATTTGAATACTGTGGCATAAGCAAAACACTGGACTTGGAGAGGTGTCTGTGCATTGCATTGGTGACATTCTTGTGTGCAGTCTTCTAAAAATGCACTCAGCCCTCAGTTGTTGGCGTGCAGTTTCTCCAGGTAAGGTTGTGGCCATGAACACTGAGATACTGGAACTTGTGCTGCACAGAGCTGAGGTGACTCTGTATTCTGTCTATACCAGGTGCTGTAGTGCATCCTGTATTGACTGCGTACTTGGGAAACTTTATCTGAGGTCTAAATTGTCCAAAATATTGGAAAGATAACTATATTGTTGCCTTGTGCTTATATGGTACCCAAAAAATGACCTTCCGTCCTCGGTGGTGGTTTCTGGCCCAGGCAGTGAGTGTTGCAGTTCTAAGCGTGGCCGGGAGAGGGCAGCACGTTGCCGTAGTTCGTTGATCCGTGCATTGGTGTTTCAGGGAGTGGAAACTGAAATCCATCGTGTCCCTCTTTAAATCTAGAGGTCAACATTTTTTGTCATAGTCTTCCATTTGAATTCTTGAGCTGTAGCTGTCTCAGAGGTTTCCCACAGTACAGACCAGAACAAAAAGTCGTTTAATAATAAGAACAGTCTGTCGGCTTTCATAGTGACAGAATTTTAAGTAGTGTGATATAGGACCTGTAATAGAAATGAGACTAATCCAGTTGCTGAATCCTGCTTTGTGATCCTCTTTGTGTGTTGTCTCCACTGGACATTGAATGAGCAGAAAGCTGGGTGTTGTTTGATGGAATCTGCAAGCAAGAGAAGGACAGAACATCACAACTTGTCCTGCTCTCTTCTACTTTGTTATGCAGATGTCAGTACTTCTGGAACTGTATCCTGCTCTGGAGCTCTCTATGGTTATAAAGAGCCCTTAAATCATCACCAGAACTTAATGATAGAAGTGGATCTTGGTTGTGTTTGTGGTTAGAGTGAAATGAACATATTTTTTTGTGGACAGGTGGGCAGTATACCAAGGAAGATTTCAAGGACTATGAGAAGGAACGTGACAAACCTTCGAAATTTGCTCTGAAAGAAAAGGTAAAACCAAAGCAGGAGTATCCTTTTCTTTTCAAAGCTACTTTTTGAATTAAGTGGAATGTATAAAAACAGCCTGGGAATAAACTTCTTATTTTTAAGGCCTGCCAAATGGATGTTTGCCTTCTAGCTCATATAACCATTTGGTGTTTGAGATGGAATTTAATAATTTGTGGTGAACTTTGGTGAATTTAGTCAAATCAAAATGTGCTGTTTCACTTCCATGTTGTGTGCAGGTAAATAATGTCCCTAGTCCACAGCCCTGGAATGACATATGGCATAACAGAGTTCTTAAGTAGTTTCAGAGGGAACCTTCTGCATCCGAAATGAGACCATTCTAGTAATTAAATCACTCTCTAAGATTATACTTTGTTTGTGGTAATCATGAGAGAAAACACTATAACTTGTTCAGATATCCACAGGCAGAAAAGAAAGGAGAATGCAGTCTGGCTGTATTGTTCGACGGGACAGACTTCAGTCATTTTAGCACAGCTGATTTTTTTTTTTTTTTCAATGTGTACAACTGTGTTCTGACTGAAATATGTGTTAAGTCTTGGTAAACTCTTGTCAGATAAAGAGGGATTGGTTTGCTTCCCGGGCTGTTGTGCTCTGCTCTTTATTGATACTGGGAAACAGATCTGTCCTTAACCAGCACCATCAGTGCCAAGTATGACCTTGTGCTGGATGAGGATGTAGAAGAATCTCACACAAGTCAGTCACACTTGGCTAAAAAACAGAAGAAGAAAAAGCACCACCACTCTGAAGATGAAGATGATGACAAGAGGACCAAAAAATCTAAGGTACTCGACTCTTTGTGCTTTAACTTTGAACCTGTTCATTGTTTTCCTCATAGAAGAAGCCAGGAAGAAAGTGTGATATGAATAAGGATATAGCGTGCAAAGTCCTGTGTAACCTACAGCAGTTGTAAACCTACAGGAGGCAGATGTTAATATTTGATTATGAAAGAGGGTTTCCTCATGGATTTTTGAAGCTTGACATGTCTAGATGGTTTTTTGCCAAAACATCCTGAAGAGGCAATGTAGCCTCTCGTAAAGTAGGGGATCTTCAGCACTTTGAACCTGTTGTTCACATATTCCTAGTCATAAAGTAGTAGGTAGTCATACTTCATGACTGTAGACTATGTCTCATTTTCTTGCCAGACCATCATACATTGAGTTTTTCCTGTATGGAGTTGGGAACACAATCTCTTTACATTATCTTTTTGTATTTGTCCTTAATTGTTTTGGAAGTGTGTTTGTAAAATCTGCATGTGGGTTTTCTTGCATCTGGAATGTGCAAACCTATGGTGTTGTGAGGCTGGGGCTGTGGAGGACAGCACCAGGGGACAGTCATTCATTAGTTCCACTGCAGCCTATCAGGACAGCATTCCCACATTTCTGTGAACTTGAGATACTGAAGACATGGTGTCTTGTGGAAACAAAGTCTGCAGTGAGAAAGTGCAGGGTTAACCACCACTGAAGAACTAAGATAAGCTGGAAACGAAAAAATAAACAAACCCCAGTATTTTAACAGTGCCAGCTTTATGAGTGAGAACAAAGCTGTCTTCTAGCACTTTGCAGAAAGTGAAAAAGTTTCAGCCACAGCAAATAAGGCTATTGTCCCATCCTGGGGTTTGAGTACTGCTGAAAGTTTTGGGTACACAAAGCATACATGATTCTGTTCTTACAGATCACTTCTTGCTGTGATGCTTGAAAATTTTCCTCATGAACATCAGTAATTAAAATCTTTCCATGCCAGCAATGAGCCCTATTGCTCATTCATGGACCCAGTCTTTTTATCACTGTACGAGCTCAGTCAGGGTCCTTTGAGTGGAGGGGAGGGGCTTGTTCAGGTAAGTAAGGTCCTGACTGCAGTGTGTGCATACAAGAGGTGTGGACTAATGTTGGTTTAGACTTTCTCCTGTCTGTTTAGCTGATAGAAACTGTTGCTTCAGACTTCTTGAAAAAGTATTGAAAGGTATTTTTGGTGGCAATCTTTGTTCCTGATGGTTTGGGAATTACACCCATGGAACTGGCTGGTCATGCATAGCAGAGAACATTTTAAAATCATTTAGAAGTCTTCACCCCTGCAGATGGCACAAATGCCGGCAGCAATAGGTTTTTAACATCTGTTCTAATCGTTGTAAATGGATTGTGAGACTTCATAGCACAGAAACATGAATGAGAACAGAGGGATTCCTGGTGCTATTTTCAGGTTCTGGAATAGAACGTATTCTAGTGCTTGTCTATGTGATGTCCTCTGTGTTTATGTGTATCTTTTTGTGATTTAATCACCTGCTCCTGATGTGGTTTGTTCTCATAGTCTGCTGCTGCTGTGTTCCGGTATCTTCTTTCCCACAGCTTTCTTCTCTCTTAGATTCTTTACCCATTTTGCTGTAAGTAGTTTAGCTTTCTTATGCCCAAAATCACAGATGGAGGCTTACTTCTATTCTCTGATGGCAAGCATCATAGTTCCTCCTTGGAGCTGTGAAAATTAATTTCTGGGAATAATTTTTCTCACTGGATTTGAATATCCTCATTAGTGCATACTGTAGAGTAGGCATATACTGAGCAGTATGTACTCAGTCTCATGCAGACTCAGTATTTTGGGCATCACCTCTCTAGTGAAATTTGCAGTTAGCTTAGGTGACAAATCCTGTTTAGCATATACAAAATTTTGCTTTCTTTTTTACTATTCATACTTTGGGCATAAAGTGAAACTAAGGGGAAGCAGGCATGTTCCTGAGGTGGAATATATTCAGTGGGAATATTGAGTCCAACACAAAGTATAGCAGCATGGAAGCTTTTTAGTGAATGGTAGTATTTTTAGTATAGGCAAACAAAGCATTCTGCCTTTACCCTATTTTGTGAATCACTGAATGTGTTTGAGGTAAGAACTAGAAAATAAAACAGCAGCAGACCTTCCACAACTCATCAGCCAAAGACCACAGTAGCCATGCTTCATACAGAAACTTCCACCATGAGTCCATAGTGTGGCAGAGATTTTAATTAAGAGAGATATGGGGCTTATAATGGGAAGTTCTGGCAACTGGAGCTGCAGTTTGTGCTATCAACTCTAGCTATGACTTGAAGGAGTTTTATTTTCTCAATAGTTTCCATGATGTTGAGTTGTTTTTTTGTTCTCTTGCTGGTGTTACTTTTTTCTTTAGTATATTTTGACTCATCCTTTTCTTAGTCTGACACCCATTTCCTGAATCTTTGGCCTCTGTGTTGATGTTTCAAGAATATATTTTTGAGTCTTGTGCTGTTTGACTTCATTCCAGTGGGTAGAAGAAGTAGGGTGCTGTGGCTTGCTTTTAGTAAGTAACAGGATGTGGGTCTAGGGCAGGAGGGCGGGCTGCCATGTGGGTTTGTGAATAGGATTTGGTGGAGTTTTTTTGAATGCAGGACATGCTTCCACCTCAGATCTATATTATGACTTTGTTCGCCTTCCTGTTTTCTCTGTGTGTTTATTTTAATTTTAAGATAACTGAATCTGTGAAGTAGTATGGCCCATCCAATAGATTTTTGTGAGACATAGGGACTTCCCAATTTCAGATTTCTGTAGTGCATGGTTTTGGCAGAGGTTCTGATTTTTCTGGTTTTGATTTCCTGCTTTTACTGCTTATTGGACACTGTTCCCTTCATATTCAGGGTCAAGTTTTATCAAAATCTGCCCCTAGAAAAGGCTCTCTCTATTTGTTTGCTCCTTTTGACTTTTAACTACTGTATTTAATGTATGTAAGTGGTGGCATATGCATTTTACTTCTGTGGCCACAGGATATTTCACCTGCAACTGCTGTTTAGCAAGTTATTACTTTTGGCAAAATCAGCCATGAACTTCCAGAGAAGCATCTTTCCCTCTTTCCTAATTTCCTTCCTCGTGTGTGTTCCAACACAGTGCTGGATTAAGAATTGGGGTGATCATCACTTACTCATTGACCGATGAGAGGCTGTGATCCTAGATTGAGAAATACAAATTTCAGCAGTAAGAGAGAGCCTGTTTTTAAATACAAATTTTTTTCTTCTTCTTCCAAAATAGTGTGTTTTTGACTTCTGGGCATAAAAATTTGGTTTCAAAATACCATTATTTTTAGTAATTTAGTGTGTTTTAAAAATTGACCCTTTTCCACACCAAAGACATTAAAATGAAAAGTCTTATTAAAGAGGAAATGTAACTTATGCTGGCAAGAAATAAAGATGCAATTCATTATATTAATTTAAATTACGTTTTTTTCCTTTACATTGTGATCACATTAGCTACTGTGACGACTTCGTTGTGTCACTTTCAGACTTGTCCTGTACACCTGTACCTTAAATGCTTTTGTGAAGGTCACTGCTGTTGTTTAACACAATGCTTGTATGACTTCTAATCCTTTCAGCAAGTTGTCCTTTTCTGAGGCACTCAACACGGCCTATTTGTCTGTAGTTTGAAATGTTCACTAACCTGTTCCCTGCCCCCACTTGGCCAGTAGCCTTGTCTCCAGTGTTTACTTGGTAGATTGTTCAACTGTGTTACCCTGCTTTTCTCCTGTTTCTCCCATGTTTTTCCATGGGGGGAAACTCCAGCAGCAAACCAGTTAGAAGGCAGCCATACACCAAGCCCACCATTTGGTTTTCTGGCCAATATTTTTTGTCTTGTTCCTGTCTACCCCTCCACTAACATGTCCATTGTCTGATGTTTACTCAGGCCTTGTCACAGAGGGGCTTGAAACCTATTGGCCTTTTCAAACACCTGGAGAGTGAGGCTTTTGGGTACAAGAGTAGTAATATGGCTGTGCATCATTTTGAGAATGGATGGACAAATCTCTTACAAGTAGCTTGAAGCATCACTGAGACTTTTTGGTGGATCCAGATTTTAAAATCTGTACTGAAATAAAGTTTGACAGTAAAAATGTGGAATAGGCATTTGGCCACCAGTGAGATTACTGTAACCAGCAGTAGCAGAATGTTTTTGTTATAGATCAAACCTGTGATTATTCATGTGTCTGTTTATCCAGAGGGTTTGTGTTGCTTATTGTAACCCTAATACTTTCAGCATTATCAATGTAATTCTAAAGGTGGTGTTTGCTCTGGGAACCACCCCAGTCACTGGCTTGCTGCATAAAATCTCTGTTCAAAGTAGAGTTTTTTCACTGTTCTTTTAAATAAAAGAAGTTTGCTTGTTAGTACATGGAGTATAGGTTTTAACCATACAGTTGTGAAGGCTGCTGTCATGGTACGTCCTTAGAAAAATAATATCTGAAATGAGGAAAGAAATACTGTGTGATTTAATGCAGACATTCTTCTTAACTCATATTGATCTGTGCTTAACAGTGTTGTTTCAACAACCCCATTAAATTGTATCTCTCTGTTAGCACATACAGTGATATTAAACTGTCAGGTTGTTCATTTTGCTGAAGCCTAGAATTTAGACCATTAAGAATTATTACAGGTAGGCCTTAAAATATGTTATGCATCTGCATAGCACTGGAATGCCTATGGGGCTTGAACGGAAGGTTATGGAAATATTTGCATTGCTGAGGTAAAAAATCCAAAATCCAGATCTAGCTTACAGACATGTTTGATGCTTGTGAAGAGTTTGATAATATCCATCTGAATGGAATCCCTGATATAACCAGTTTTTGCTACAGCTCCTTAGGCAGTGCAAGAAACATGACTGACAGCCATTCTTTTTTCCATAAACACCAACAGAAGCTTACTTGTACACTTACTTTCATCACATGGTTTCAGTAGGGTATTTTTATGTTACCTTTTCAAATCATCGTGGATGTGAATTTCTTTAAGGTAGTACCAGCTGCAGCTAAGAAACCTGCCATGCTCGACTTTTCTCTAGTTCTCTTTGTGCCTCTGTGTGTTTTCCCCTCTTGTTTGTAACTGCATTTCTGTCCTATTCCTTTGACAGGATTCTGACCGGAAGCACGAAGAACGCTGTAGGGAGAGGAGCAGGAGTGAGAGGAAAGACAGGCATCGGAGCCGCAGCCGTTCTCAGGAGAGAGATTCCACTTACAGCAGACAAAAAGACAAATACAGAGAAGACATCCGAGTAAGAGACTGGGATAAAAAAGCAGACAGAAGCAGAAGTCCTAAGAAATCAAAAGACAAAGAGAGGTCCAAATACAGATGAAAGACAAGGAAAATACAGAGGAGCACTAAAATAATAAATTTAAATT
Organism: Anomalospiza imberbis; assembly: GCF_031753505.1. Classification (NCBI taxonomy): domain Eukaryota; kingdom Metazoa; phylum Chordata; class Aves; order Passeriformes; family Viduidae; genus Anomalospiza; species Anomalospiza imberbis. The sequence goes on along the minus strand of NC_089683.1, from coordinate 67,815,903 downwards.
TTTTCTTTTGTGATAGTGGTTTTTCTGTAATACTTACTGTAGTGTCTGACTGAAATATGCAGTAAGATTTTACAGCTTGATACCCTTCATTGGAACATGATCTGCTAATTCTAAAATTCAAGATGAATCGCTGCAAATTGCTCTGCCCTGGAGTGCTTATGCCTGGATAGAGTATTTCAGTGGACTGTGAAGAAAGATAACTTCTTATTGATTCTATGGGAAGGCAGACATTTAAGGAACATAATCAGCTGAAACTATCCCATGGCAGAAAGTTCTGACTAGGCAGGCCTGGTGATGTCTATAATCTCCGGACCTAAGCTGAGCAGGGATACTGAGGGTATTTAATACAGGAATGTACTTTTCAGCAGCATCTGCCCTGTCTTTGCTTTGTTAAAAACAAAGCTGGAGTCCAGCATCTTTGGTGCTTGTGGTAATCAGAAAACAGAACAAAAAACCCCACCTTCCTGTAATGTTGAGAATAACATAGAAAATGCTGTAGCAGAAGCATTGGCTTCTTCACTTTGACATAGCTGAGGCCTGTTTGAAGGGGAATGCCTCATGCTTCAAGGCTTTTTGTTCCTTAGTTGAAGGCTTAGAAGCCAGCTCCTCAGAGTTTTCTGCTGGATTCCTTTACTTGCAACAGCTTAAAAATGTGATGTAGACTCTAAATTGTTTTATTCTATGTATTTGAGTAAGTTTGAGACCTATTTTGATATCACACATTATAGTTCCTTTTGTTCTTTGTAGTCTTGAGCTTGAGTCCAAGAGTTAAAGTGGGCTTGACCAAATACAGGAAGTGTACTTGGCTAAGAAGCTGCCTTTTGATGGATCTCTTACTTTTGTGTCCTTCAAAGCATAGACCTAGAAATCCAGGGCTTCCACAACTGTCTCCTGGCAAAACATTTCTAACTGTCTGAGACCCTGCAGGGGCCGGTGCCATTCTTGCAGAGTCTGAGTGAGAGCCCTCTGTCCCAGAGGAGAGGTAAACAGGAAGCCTGTTCCTGGAAGTCTCCTGGGGAATCTGGGGCTGAGGACTGATTACTATTCCTGTCAAGAAAATTTCTGCCTTCTATTTGAGCATAAGAAGATTCCAAGGAACTGTACTAGGTCAGGTTATGGTGCCTCTGGAGTAGTGCTATGGAGGCAGTAGGTTGTCTCAAGCTCTTCCTGCTCTTGGCCTGCTCTGTTAAAGAAACAGAGATTGTGCTGTTGTCCTGTTCTCAGTCCTGCTGTCCTGTACACGACATTTTTAACTTGCAAGAAGCACTGGCCAGAATTGACAAGGATGTGGAGATATTGAGGTAATTGTGTTCTTGCTTTCTTTAGGAAATTGTAGTCATAGAAACAAACTAAAGCTTCCAACTGGGGAGAATGCTGGATTCTTGCTGAACATCAGAGGTCCTCTTGTTGGAGAATTGTAACTTAACATTGCAGAGTTTCAGCAGCCATTCCTAGGCTTCAGCTAGCCCTCAACCACCTGTGGGACATACAAAACTTACCAATGTTTAGAAACAAATACCCTATTTCGGGTGAATGTGCTCGCTTTTCTGCAGCAGAAATTACTTTCCTTTGCAGCAGGTAAATGCTTAAGAGCTGAAACTTTTAAGTGAGTAGTATATGGAAGTAAATAGTCCATTTTCATTGTTGGCCAAGGAGTCTTCAGAATTAAGGGTTAAAAAGTCAGTGCATCCAAAAGGTTTCAAGTTTCTGATTTTCAATATGCCTTGGTGCTGTTAAAAATACACAGTATCTTCAGATTAGTGAAATTACCTGTTTATATTTTTTAAGAGGAAGCTTTCAAATGTAGGTGTTCAAAAATAAGGTGATATTAGTAGGTGATTAAATGATGGTATAAAAGCTCCCAGTTTGGGAGCAAATACTTAATTTTAGAGCTGTGTTTCTGGGCTAGTCTGCTGGCACTGGAGGGATTGCAGTTCACCTGGCACATAGGTGGCAGAGCACTTGGGTTAGATGGGATTTGCTCCTCCCATCAGTGGAAATTGTGGTTCTTCTGGAAATGGCACGAACAAGCTGAAACCACAAATATTTCCTGCTGTTCCTGTCCAGCCAGAGGTGTTGGAGTGGACAGGACTTTTTATTTGTGAGTTGAAGAGTTGACTTGTTTTAGCCTAATGAGAAGTCACACTTCCCTGTCATTTCCTTTTCATCAATGCTATCTCCAAACTCAATTTCACTATTGACCTTTAGTGCTTGTGGTAGTTGAAAAACAGAACCAAAAAACCCACTTTCTTCTATAATGTTGAAAATATCATTGAAAGTGTAGCAGAAGCATCAACTTCTTCAGTTTGACTTAGCTGATACTTGTTTGAAGGGGAACACCTCATGCTTTAGGGCTCTTGTTCATTGGTTAAAGTCTTAAAAACCAGCTCCTCAGAGTTTTCTATTGGATTCGTTTACCTACAACAGCTTAAAAACGTGATGTAGACTCTAAACTTTTATTCTGTGGATTTGAGTAAGTCTGTGACTATTTTGCTGTCATTTGTTGTAGTTTCTTTAGTTCTCAGTAGATCTCTTGAGTTTGAGTCCCAGACTTCGAGTGGACTTGGCCAAAAACCATGTTATGAACAGGACCTGGTGGCAGAGCACTAAAGGCAAGTGGGAGGAGGGTAGGTTGCAACACAGATCTCTCTCTAATCTCACGGACTTCACTCAAGTCAGTGGAAGTAGCATAAATGTTGTATCCAAGTAGTTGGTATTGCAGGAATTACCCAAACCCAGTCGTGGTAACTGTGTGCTCTCTGGAGATAAAGTTCTACCTGCTTCCTTCCACTTGTCAAAACCACACCCAGCCCTAACAACCACACAAATCAACCAAACCAAATTCTGCCCCACTCCCCTCATCTATTAGTTTTTTGGACAAGCATTTTAAAATTTCCAAGAAGTTTAGAACAATTTTTGGTTTTGTTGCTGCGGTTATCTTTGTCCATCTCACCCTCATGTAGCCTGATTTTTATCATGTAAAACTTGGATTTGTTGGTGACAGGCTTTGCTTTTAAGCTTCCTGGAGCATGGGTAATGTCTCTCCCTTTCTGTCAGTCATCTGCTGCACACAGGGGAGGTACAAGCAATTTGAAAAATGTTAAATTACAGTCAAATTTATGTAAATACTTGCTACAGGGCAGTATTTTTGTGTAAAATGCTTTGTCTGGCCACTGATGGAATGTGCTTTTTATCGGTGAACAAGCCAGTTATCACCTTGGTTAAATGTGGTAGCTGTGTTAAAAGGTACCAGCAAACTGTATGTCGGTTTAGGTCTTGCGAGCTTACAATAAATCATTGAAGCTGAAAGACAGTTCCAAGAACCTTCTGAAATCTTAACCTGAACGGCAGTAAACTTTTGAACTTGAAACTTGTTTGGGACTTTCTGACTCTGTAAAAGGTACTTTTTTATTTTAAGCCCAGTGGAAAACAACTTGAGTCATAGTAGTATCTTGTTATATAAAAGCAGGAAAAATAGATCTTTTAGGCCAACCAAGCAGGGATTCTGCTACTTCAGACATTATGGATGGGGTTGCAATTTTCCAAGAAGTTCCATTGTTTGCATGATTGAAATTGGTTTTCTTATTATTTGTTCTCTCTGTTCTGTGATCAGATGGAGTGCTTCCTACAGTGGCATAGTTTCGGGGAAGTAGGAAAGGCGGTCATTTTGGCAAGCATGTAGAAATACCTCTTCTAAAGATAGTGGCTTTCTGCCAGTCTGAATACAGGATTGCCTGTCAGTAACTGAGCTGGTACTCTAGTAGGACCTGCTAAGTTAGTGATGTAGGCTTTTGGGGTGAACACCTGTCTCCAAGTCAAAATTTGCAGTGTCTCCAACAGGGAAAGAATTTCACTGGCGGAAATTCATCCAGATTTTGCCTAATAGTAAAAAATTGTAATTAAAATCGGGAGCATAGCTTATACTGTTGAGAGAGCTTGGCTTTTGGGTCTGACCTGAGCCTTCCTGAAGGGAGTAGGGAAATACTCTCACTTGAGGCAGGATGAAGAATATATTAGTTCCACAGCTATTAAAAATATTCCTGGCAATAGACCTACATTTGATTTAGCACTTGCTTTATTCTGACTGTGTTCTGCTGGTTAGGGGCTAAAGAATTTTCACTGTGTTACTATGGCCACGTGCTTGTTTGGTACACAGCAGGTGAACTTTTCAGATGAGGAAGAGAGTGATTATGCTTTTCTCTTGTGCTGATGCAATAGTGACTGTTTCCTTTAGCAAAGCAAATACCTCACTGAGGTGTGTAGACCAAAACACCTGAGGTGTTCCACAGAACCAGTTTCAAGAGAGTGGATTTTCCATGCAGGAGTCTTACACCATCAGGAAAGTGGTTTTGTACAAGGAGCCTTCTTCAAAGTCGTGCTTGGTCATCTCTGTAGCCTCCAGGAGCTGCTGCAGCAAGGCTACCCCACTTTGAGGTTGGCAGTGATTCTTTCTGGTGAAGGTCTAGTTGTTTCACAAACCAGTAAATCCTCAGTCCTCAGCACTGAAATATCCATTAGTGGGGAGATCTCCCCCTCTAAAAACTTCTCCTACTGCAGTTCTTTCCTTCTTGAACATAACAATGGCCTTGAGCAGCAATAAATCTGTGCTGGGAAAAACTCAGCATGCTTGTCAGCACAAGGGAGCGCAGCAGAGAAAGGAAATGTCTATGAAACCACAGTCTTTGGTGCTCAAACGTGAGTCTAGGCAGGCCCTCATGAAAGGGTGTGAGGCCATCTGAAAAGTTAAATATGCTTCTTTATTTCTCATGGTCTTCTCTCTGGTAGCTGGTGATCACCTAGGTAAACAGATTTCAGGAATTGGCTAAGGGTCTTCCTGGCTGCCTATGATTTGAATGATGTTGAAGTCTTTTTTGCTCATGGCTTTTTACAGTACATGGACAAGGTCACTTCAATAGAAATGAGATTTCTTTTATCTAATTGGCTTATCTTTCTTTTTATAGTCTCTGATTTGTTCCTATTTAGGTAGTAAAACCCCCATTTTACTGAGAAGTAGGGGTTAAAACAACACCACACAGTGTAGTGTGCTTTCCTCTGTTGTCTCCCTGGGTTATAAATAATGCAGCAACTTTCTTTCCAGTAGTACTGCTACTCGGTGGTCTTGTGATGAGGTGTGTGGCATTGTGAAAGCTTAAATGGAGCAGAGAAGATCCCTCCTCTCCAGGGATGTTTGGTTGTATTTGATGATCTCAAAGGTCTTTTCCAACCTAGTTCAGCCCATGATTCTGAGTCAAAGGTTGTTCTGCTCTCACAGCTGTTTTGGGAGGCAGGGAGCTAACACGTTTCTTTAGTTGTGGCCCTAGGAACACTTCCCTGTTTCTGTAGCCTTAACCTGCCCAGCCCTTTGTGGATTGGAGGAAGCATTGTGCCAGAGGTAGGATGGAGGAGGCTGTGTCCTGCCCCTTTATCCTGTCGCTGCCTGAGCACTGCTTTACACAGCAGCAGGGCATCCTGGCTCCCAAAGAGTTTCCAGGAGCCTGGGTGTGATGTAAAGGTGTAACCATTACTTGGAAAAAGCGACAGTGAGGCTTGCAGCAACCAGCAAACACTCTTTGGATTAAACAGGATACTACAAAGGGTTTGGCCACCCTGCTTACTCCCACAAAGTATGCGGGTAGTAGGATTTCTAACTGGAAAAGGTCAACCCTGCTCTGGTGTGTTGCCTTGTGACAGTGGCAGAGGTTCTCTCCTTCCACAGCACAGCACCCCAATTGTCCCTCAGGGCAGTGGGCACTGCACATGCAAGAGCTGTCCGAAGCATCCAAAATGTCCCAGAGGCTGACCCCTCTTAAGAGTCTTCAACCCTTCTTACTGCCTAAAATTGGATTTGGGATGTAATTCTTTGCAGTGAAGTAAGGAAAAAGCAGAGGGAAACCCCAGGTTTCCATGAAGAAAGGCCTGTCAAACTTTGCTGTGGACAGGCTGAGCATCTCTGAAGCAGTCTTTCAACTGAGGCACCAGTAGGCTAGAGGGGGTTATTTGGATTTTGATATTTCATTGTAGTGCCCCAGAGCAGGTTCCTTCAGACATGGAAATGTTTAAATGAAGCTTTGCAGTATCAGGTGCTAAGCAAAATGTTGATTGTTTAAAGTATTTTTTTCCACATTTCCCCAGAGGTCAGGAATTTGCCAGATGCATGGGAATGAGGCTGTGCTAACTTGGTACAGCAACCCCGGTGGAAAACTTTTCACTTGACCCGGAATTCATATGCAATGTTCTCACTGCCCAATGTTCTTCATCCCTGCTGGAATGAGTTTGACTAATTTTTGCCTGTGAGTCAGAACAGAGATGTGTTGGGAACCTCTTTCATTTTTTTTTTCCCTTTTGAAAACTGAAGTGAAAGTTTATCAGACTATGGTTATATGAGAGCATGGCCTGCCAAATGAGGAAGTAAAACCTTCCTATAAAATGAGTTCTGCCCACTGCACTTACTTGCCTCCTTTGACATCAGCCTTACCTCTAAATACAAGCTGGTGACTTCCTTATGAGCCTGGTACTGCTCTGAATCCAGCTTCTGGCTGGAGGATGGTGGGACAGCACTGCTGGGCCACAGAGAGAACAGCTGCCAGGTAAGATGCAGAACAAGAGGGGTTACCTGTGGGCACAGCTCGCTCCCTGGGGAGTTTGGCTTTATTATTTTTAGCAGAGCAGGGAAGGTGGGGAAGAAAAAGGCAAATCCTTTCTTAGTCATCAAGACAACAAATGTCTGGTGTTGCTGTGAAGTTTATGAAGAGTTATGTGCATCTTTCATTTGTGAAAATAAAAATTCTTAGTTTTCTGATGGTAGAGCAGCCCCACCACATGGCAGAGCTCAAATGGGCTGTCAGTCTTAGGTGGCTTGCAGTGGTGTTCTCAGGGGTGAGGAGGAAGAGGGGTGAAGTGATCCAGCCCTGAGGTGTGAGGGGCAACACTGCGGTGGCAGGGCGCTGTAGCTGTGCTCCTTGTGCTGCTTGGCATACACACGAACTTTAGAGAAGAACTTACCCTGCTCTGCCTTGACCAATGGCAGGTCTGTCTGGGGCTGTGTCCCCTCTGCCTCTGCTTGGGCAGAACAGGCCTTTGAGGGGGCTTTGAAGAGCCCCAGCTCCCTGTGAGTTAAACTGCTCCTTGTTGTGGTTCTGTGGCCTGAGGCTGCTGGAGGTGCTGCTCTGACTGGTCGGAAGAGGAGCAAACACCTGGTGGAAGGAAAAATTATTCTTTAAAGTCATTCAAGATATAGTAGTTGCCATTACTTCTTTGGAAAAGTGTACTCAATTATAATTTTGTAATCTGAAAAATCTGTCAAAATATACCAAAGGCAGAAAACCATACGAGGTTTTTTGATTTTTTTGTCAAAAGTACTCATTAAAACATTAACCTTCTAAAATGTTAAGATTGAAATAGAATTTTGGAAATCTGACTGAAGCCATTTCTTCTGTGTGTGCGTCTGTCTGTAAGAGGAGTCACAACAACACAGAGAGAGTGCTTTTTAAGATAGAACATAGGATGGGCACACCATTATCTGTGGATAAATTATTCTATGAAATGAGAAGACTTTAGCTTTCAGTGGAATGAAAACAAAAACAGATTTCAGTGGGATCAGCTGAGATGAAGGGGGGAAAGTGGCAGGAGGAAATCTAAGCAGTTTGCAAATGAAAGTCATAAAGTTTATAAATGGAATTTCACAACCTGTTTGTGATAGCAAAACCTGCACTCTGTGATACACAATTTCTCCTCTTGTTGTGTTTTTTGTGCTGGTTATAAGCAGCCTGCTGACCTGCTGGACTTGGGCACACTCCTGACTGTTTACTAATGTGTAAGCCAGGGATTTTATTGCATTTTAATTCCCCCTTGAGAAGGGTGACCTCAGTGTTTTCTGTGATCAAGGCTTCCATCTCAGTTTTTCCAAATTATTCTCTCTGTGGTGAAAACCCTGCAGTGACTGTATCACCCATTTATGATGTTTGGCCACACTGCAGCAGAAATCCAGTGGTTAACTTTGCTGAATTACCACATTGCTGGTGATGGCTGATACTGCATCTCATCAATCCTGGGCAGCCATCCGTAGCTCAGTGCTTCCCATGCTTACCAAGCCAAAGGGATTCACTGCTTGCACAGAGGGACCAAGCCTTGCAAAAAGAAGCAAAATGTGCAGACATGGACTACGGGCTTTGTGCTGCCTGGGATGAAACTAGGAAAGTGTTGTGGTGAACAACTTTCATCCAGCACCTGCTCATGTGTGCTGGAGGCTGCAAGGTAGATGTGGCCTCTGCCCCCTCTGCAGCTGGAAAAATTCTAAAGGATTGAACTGAACCTAATTTCAGGTGAAATCCAGGACAAACATCCATGCAACAAAATGTGATGCTAACATAGGAAATTGTTCTGATAGTAAAAGATAAGGAGGGGGGGGAAAAAAAAAAGCATCAGAGTAGACAGAAGTATAGGTTTGAAAGTAAAAGTAATGGCAATTAAAACTTTACATACTAAGTTTTTATTAATAATAATTTATTTTTAAAAATCCAGGCATTAAAAAAAATCAAGTAGTACACTTTAGGTGTTTGGAGCCACTACTCGCATACCTGGGCGCAGGTTTTACTTTGGTGCTAGCCCAGATGTGACTGCTTCTGCTTTATTTGGTTACATCAATGTATTTCAGCTCAGACAGTAACTGTTTCAAAGATGAGAAAACATTTCAATAATGAAAAAGCATTTTCATTTTCATCTTTAGTCAATGAATTAAAAACAAGGATTAGATATAAAAATTGTTACAGAGTGCACTGTGAGGAGAACAGTCACTGACTAAAATAAGCAATGCTTTGGTTTATATGGAAAAATACACTTGGTAACTGTTTTCCCCTTACAGTTATGACATACTTCAAGTATGTTTTATTTTATTGATGCTGTTTGTCATTTTTAACTGAGTGCCAGATTTCTCCCAGAGAATATCTGAAATTTATAAAACTACATAGAAAAGCAAAGATCAAAGTTTCATGAAGTGAGGTTATAATTATCATGTTTTCCTGCTGAACTAATCAGTTTTAATTAACTGAACCCGGGGTGGATTTCTTCCCCACAGCCTGAGAGAGATCTTATGCCTTGGGAAGGAGCTTCACTCTGAATCCTCTCCCAGTTGCTTGTTTCCAGTACCTCCATGCCTTCTTCCACATGGTTTCAGCTTCTGGTTCCTGGGGTGGACCACTGCTGGGCAGGGAGTGGCTGGCAGGCTGGGAAGGGGAGCCAGTGGGTGGAATGTGGTTCTGGTTCTGGGCTCAGCACAGAGGGGCTTGTTTGGCCAGTTAATTCTGCATCTGACCACAGTCAGCAAAGGGAAGATGGCCACCCTTACATCCCTCGTGTGGCTAGAAGAACCAGCCACAGCTTTCAACCAGGTAGCACCAATAATTGCAGTGATGTGGCAAGAGACGCTTCAGTGCAAGCAAGCCAACAGTGACTGAAGGTGTTTGGCTTGACAGATGAGTGGTCACCGTGTTTGTTCTCCCATGTCACGCTTGTTGGACTTGGGCAGCTCTGGGTATCCCTGACTGTGCTGCCCATCACCTTCATTCACTGGGTAGACCAGAAATTTATGTGGTGCAGTTCTGGACAATATGAAGTAGCTTTTTGCTACTTTTGCACACTCATTTCTGAATTACCTTGACAATAAATGTAAGTGAAATTGAAACCGCTTTCTGGATCACCTGCTTCGTGGCACCATCCTGACAGCTTTCAAAAAAACAAGCTGCTTCTCTGGAAATAAAAGCCCTCACTGAAATAGCAAGTAACAGGAAAAGAGTTGTCAGGCATCATTAGAACTGATGAGTGACAGAATTTCAGAATTTATGTCCGTGTACACACAGACAGATACATAGTAGGAAAGAGAAAACTGTTAAAAAATCTGTTTCCAGATACTTTGCAAACAACATGTTTCCTTAAATCACTGGATGAAATTTGCTATGCTTCTTAAGTTGCTATGGCATCTGAGCCTGTCCAGTAAAGCTTGGCAGATATTTATCTCGGTGTGAGAAACCACACAGCAAATTGAAAATCCCCTTTGTGTCATTTCCTGTGAGATAAGTCTGCAGAACCAACTCACGCATGCAGCCTGTCTGCGTACAGGCACCCTGGCATGGCTCACCAAGTAAAGTGACACCTGTCTGACATAATGTTCGGAGAGTGACGAACATTGCATGGGACACTCTGGTGCTTTTATAATTAAGAGCGGACCAGAATGCTGAGAGAAGGCTGGACAGTCTCCTCAGAGAGAAGACAGCTAATCCTCTGGTCCCTGCTGTGCACTAGGCAAAAATTGAGATGATTGCATCTTCTTCCTTAATGGTTGTGTTTTGTTTTTGTTAATCTTTCCCTCCCTGAAACTGATGCCTGTGGGACACAGCTGGGAAGACAGGATCATCAGGTTTAAAGGAACATAAAAGCCTGCTAAAATGGCACTGGCCAGTTCCATTTCTAGCAAAGCAGAACCACCACACTCCAGAAAAGTTTCTGCAGCAGGGGTGGAAGTGCACCAGAGCAAGATGGATTTTTTCTGCAAACTGGGCTATGGTAAGCAGGACATCTGCAAAGTGCTGGAGAACCTGGGCCAAGAGGCCCTGGAGGATGATGTGCTGAAAGAGCTGATTCGGATGGGGAGCAAACCTCAGGCTCTGGAGGACCAGGATCAGCCTTCCCAGCTAAAGCTGGTTGCCCGTGGATCGTGTAGCACCGCACCGGGGCTGAAGTGGCTTGGAGAAGATGAAAGTGATTCTTCCAATTCCTTGAGGCCCATTGTGATCGATGGCAGCAATGTCGCAATGAGGTAAGCTCCGTTTCCTGAAAGGCATCTCTCTTCTTCAGAAGCTTTTGACTTTTAAAACTGATGGCTTGAAGTGGGATTTTCCTTCAGGTGAGAGGTGCATTGATGCATTTGATGTATGAACAACTGCTTATTCCTGTTCTTTGGCTGATGCACAGCTTTTAAGGACCTGCTGTCTTGATGCCCCTGAATATACACATCACTTGCAATAAATGGCTCACTCTGCATTCTGACCTTCTGTAAGGCAACCTCTATCCACTGTTTGTGGCAGTGTCTCTCCCTTGGAGCTCACCAGTAAATTACCCCCCCCATTTCCAAATGGGCACCTAGGATTTCTAAACCTGAGATATTTCCAGGGAAAATCTGATGAACAAATAGACAGACCACCCAGCTAATCTAAGGAGAGGGGAAATAAAGTCAGGTGACTCTGGTTTCTAACAATATCACAGTTTTACCGCTTTGTCTTGCAAGTAAACTCCAAAAGTAAATGGGAGCCAAATCAAAAACTAACAAAAATTATACAAACTGGGAACATTTCCTGGTTTATATAATTTTTGTTGGTTTTCTATTTGGTTTCCGTTTTAGGTAAATATCAGGGAATTGATAATTGACTTGTACTGAATAGATTCATTTCCTCCTTAGTCATTCTGTTTGTGGGAAATGTCGCATCAACCCATGCTGGCCAATTGCATTTCCTGCAATACCCTGACACTGTGAAAGCGCTCTTACAGATGGGGAGCCTGGCATGTCCCTGGGGATGGAATGTCCCAAGACAGCAGTGAGTTGGCCTCTGTTTATCCATGCAGTATGGAGCCAAGAGTCCAGGCTATCCATCTGTTTTCTCTGTTAACTTCCCTGTCCATTCAGCAGGGCCAAGCACATCCCTGCAGACTGAGGGGAGGCAAAGGAAGGCTTCCTCCTTCTGTTAGCCATCCTGTGAGATGAGACCATATCCCCTCTGGCTGGAGAGAAAAGTGGCCAAGCACAGCCACAGCAACCGGAGACTAAGCAAATTATGCCATCTTGTGGGTGAAGGGAGAAATCCCAGACAAACCCAAGAGGTTCCCTGCTCAAGGCAGCTCACTAGGAGTGGGAAATTTACACAACAGGGCAAAATTCTTTGGCCTTGTCTGCACCATGAGCTTGGTAGCCAGGTGTTGGGATCTCCTGCCCTGCTTTGCCTCTTCACCCAAGCCCCTCCTCAGGGTGTCTTTCTTGCCTCTCTGCAAAAGAACTGAGTGCCCACTCAGGCAGTGTGGCTGAGCTGATCACTCACCCTGTCATTGTGCCGGGGTCAGTATTACCCATGGTGGGCCATGGGCTCTGTTCTCAGCTCTCCAGGCACAGCAGCTTTAAGTTTCAGAAAGACAAAGGTTTTACAGCTCTTTTCAGACATCCCAGCCTCTGTTTTGGTAACAAGTCTGTGGATGATGGAGGAGACCATTTAGCTCGTCAGTTCAGTACGTACTGAAAGGGCACAGCTGCTTTCCTCTCCTGGATGCCTTTCAAAGTGGTGCTGAATGGCATTTACTTTGGCTAATGGGGTAGGCCTGGTCAGTGCTTTCAGTATCCTTGCTTTAATTTTTCTTGTTTGCTACTGTCTGCCAGAGAAGGACGGTTTGCAGATGTCAGAGGAAAGGGATGTTATGTTCCCTTGCTGGGGAAAGCAGCATCATCATCAATGTGCATAAAAGTGCAGCAGAAGCAGCAGTTCAGGAATGAAACTATCAAGAAATTAGAGCTTTAAGTAGTAGTTGTCTGTGTGAAGAAAAATATCTCGAGCATTTGTATTTATATCTTAGGATTGCTGTTTCTGGAGCATTTTGGAGTTGGCATTGAGGGCCCACTGTAGAGTGCAAGGTTTTGAAAAGGATGAATATGCCCCAGGGTAGTAAAGCAACTGGCTTGGCAGTCTCCAACCATCAATCAGCCTACCCAGAGAAGCTGAATGGAAAATAACCTTGCCTTCAGCCAGTCTCACTCATCAGACATCTCACTACACTTCCTGTTTCCATCAGGTGTAACAAGAAATTTTGCTGCCTGACAGCCTATCCATGGCAAGCTTAGCAAGGCTGGTGGAAAAAATAAATGGAGTTGTGTTATTAGAAAAAGGGAAGTGTCATAACCATATTCACTGCACACCAAAGAGGCTGCTGTCTCCTCTGGTGCTTGCACTTACACCTAGTTTTAAAGCTGTGGTAGCTACAGAGGCCTATTCCTAAGCCTTTCTGACAAAGCTTTGGCTGATGTGTCATGACCACGTGGAGGTGGGGCCATTTGCAGTTTTCAAAAGAAGTTGGTTTGCCTAAACTACCTCTCAAAAGAGTTGGAATGGCACGATTTAAAAAGGGTGCTAATGATGGATTAACTGCTGCAATCACAGAGATGCCAAATTGCTGCTCTGTTTTCTGAGAGACGGGCCCTGCGGTGTGTGGCCCAAGTGCAGCGTACCCTGTTGCTGGCAGAAGGGAGAGATGAGACAGTTGTGACAGGTCATGGATGGGTCATGGTCCACGGACTCTGGGGTTGCATTGGAAAGTTGACTGACAGGAGCCAGTCTGTGCCCACGCAGGGAGGATGGAAAGCTCTGAGGGCCCTGCTCCATTGCACAGCAGTCACTGGTGTTTGGTGGGGATGTGCAGCCCCCACAGTGTACAGACTCGTTCAGATGGCCACAGGTCTGGCTGTAGCAGTGTAGCAGCAGCTGGATTAGCTGATAATGCTGAGGAGCAGTTCCAGGTGTGTGGCAAGCACATTTCTCTCTCTCTCAGGATTTTTATAAAGGTGCGCAGAGAGAAGTGAAAGAGAAAACAATTTCTATTTCTGCTCCTTGTTTTTCTCTTGTGGAATGTGTTTGGAGATTGTTTACCTAGAGCGAATGCCTGGTTGGATCAGGGTGGATTGTTTGGGCCAATCGGATCTACCTGTGTCTGGACTCTGGAGAACAGGGTTACGAGTTAGGGGGGAGTGAGATATGATAGTTAGAGAGAGTAGCATGTAGTTTTTAGTATCCTCTTTTATATAGTATATTAATGTATCATAGCATAATTATAATAAAGAAATCATTCAGCCTTCTGAAATAAGTCAGACATCATCATTCTTCCCATTGGGTTCGCCGACATCTACAACACAGGTGCCTCATCTTCCTTGTTCTACTCAGCCTTTTGTCTGACCCACTTGTACAAGTAGCCAATATTTACGAAAGCTGTTGCTGAACTTTGTCTGAGTCGTGGCATCAAAGATGTACTGGACTGCCTTTTAAAGGCATTTATCTGAACAAGTCACCCTAACTTCCAATTCAAGAGTCCAGATGATGTTATGAATATCCTGGAAAGATCCTATCCTTTAAAACCAAACAAATCATCTGTTCTAAAATGGAGATTAGATATGTCAGGCACATCAGACCATTTCTTATTGTTAAGGGTTTTGAATGACTTCCTATTGCCTTAGTAGCTCTTAATAGGCAACCAGGTTTCTTCCTATAAACTGTGCTATTTTTCATCTGTGGTCACCATTTCTGGACAGAAGCTTTCTTTGCGGGTAAAACAGAGCTTTAGTTATGAGGCTGGTGTAGACAGATCCTAGAGATGAATCCCTGGGAGGGTGGTGGGAGACTCATTTAAGACTGCAGCATCACCCTTGACTGGTCTGTCAGTGCAGGTGGGTGTAGCAGCTAAGAGAGTCGTTCACAAGGGCTTTTTGCAGAGGTGAAAGCCTGAGTGAGACTGGAAATATTATGCAGAAAAGTCAAAGTACAAGGATGAGCATTCTTTAGATACTGTGAAGGCATTTATCCACTTGGACTTTGGTTACAGTTTATTTAATTTCCCTGTGCAGAGGTATTTAACAAACTACCTTTCTTTACACATACACTGCACTGTAGTCAAATTTTAGATAAGTGAGTGCCAAGAAATAGGAACTTTCAGGGAAGGTGGGACATTTAGAAGGATGTCACCCCCCACTGTTTTCCTTGAGGTTAATTTCTGTCTTATGCTGCATATTGAATTCTTTAGAACCCACCTTGCTGGCACTTCTAGAACACTTGTCTTAGGGCTTTCCTACCTCTCTGTGCAATGAAGAAAATATCCATCAACTAGAGCAGGATAAAAGTGGGCCTGAGGTGCCTGTGGCCATCTCCACTGATGTCTTGTCCCTTTTTTGATTCTCTATATTTCTTATCCTGCCTCTTACAGTTTTTCTTCCCCTATATTTTGTCTCATGTTTCCAAAAAAGATCACCAGTGGAGTGCCCTGTGATCACACCTGCAGTCACTTCAGCCATTAAAATCTCTAATGGCCCTGTTACCACAGAAGAAAATTCCCACATTTTGTTTCTCACAGGAGCCTCATGGGTTTCTGCTGGTGCAGGAAGAAACTCTCACCCCTCAAACCTTTTTCGGACAAGGCATGTGAAGGGTTTGACAAGGCCTAAGATCTTCTTGGTACTTTGGAACTTAAGTCCATCCAGATACAGATGGAAGGAATAGGCTTGGGTCACAGAAATGGGGAATAGGATACCTCTGTTTTTAAGTATCCAAACTGTTTCAGATAAATCTTTGGCTCTGCTGGAGGAGATGTTGGATGTGTCCCACCAGGACACCCTGCCAGTTGTTTTCTTGGAAACTGGTGAATGACACAAAAGGTGTTTATTTTGCCTTTTGATTACCGGCTCCGTTAAAGAGAACTCTGAGCTTCATGAAAGCTTTGCTTCATCATCCTCTCTCTTTCTTTATAGTCATGGAAACAAGGAGGTGTTCTCCTGCTGGGGGATTCAGCTGGCAGTGGATTGGTTTCGAGAGAGGGGGCACACTTACATCAAGGTTTTTGTCCCACTCTGGAGAAAGGAACCCTCTCGACAAGACAGCCCCATTGCAGGTAGGTCACCACCCTGGGCATAATTTGGCAGCCATTAGGTGCAGTTTGGAGACAGAGGGAGTGTGAAGAGCCCAGTACAGGATTTTTTCCTGTAAAGACAAGCACAGTGCAAGTTGTGTATCAGGCTTCCCTCACTTAAATGAGTCAATAATTCATTGCCCCATTCAGTGCTCCTGGCTGGTAGCTAAAACTGCTTACAAGGCTTTGTTACACTGCTTTAAACCTTCTGCTTAACAAGCACAAGGTGCTGCCAAGCTGAGTTAAAGAAGGAGTTTGTCATCTTGCAATGAGTCTGTGGAGCCTCTGAGGCCTGCCAGGAGACAGTGATGTTCATTACTGCATGACTATTATCTGCCAGCCTGCTGCCCAACACAGAGGGTGCACAGGTTCCCCTTCCAGGAGAAGAAAATGCATCAGTCTGTGGAGAGAAGTGAGACTCAGTTGTCAGGAAATACTTTGTCTGGAAATCAGCCAGGTTTGTGCCAGAAGCTTGGTGTCTGCAGATGAGGCGGATCTGCCTTCCTGCAGAGAAGGAATGGCAAAAGGTCAGAGTGTCCTCAACAGCAGCAAAAGAAGTTTATTTATGTATTTTATCACACACATTTTATCTCCATGCAAAGCTTACATCAGGGCTGGTTGTGAGCCTCTGGCATCTAGCAGGGTAAAAAGGGCACTGCAGGGATTCAGTATCAGACTCTGGTGTAGAATTCAAGGCATTCTTTTACAGATAAGACTTAAAAATCAAAAAAGGTTGTCTCAAAATTTACAGGTTAGGTAAAACCTCTTTGTGAAAGACCTAATTTTCATGTTGCCAAATAACGACCAGATATCGCCGCATCTGAAAATTGTGCCATGACTTTCCTAAAGTGATGAAATATCTTTAGATTCCTGTAGGTTTCTAGCAGACGTTTGTGATGTGGTCATAATTAGTTAATTCATTTCTCTTTTATTTTTTGCTTCCCTCCTCTACTTCTGCCAATGCCCCCCACCAGATCAGCACATCCTTGAGGAGCTGGAGAAGAAATCTATCCTGGTCTACACACCCTCTCGGAAGGTGAAAGGCAAGAGGGTGGTTTGCTACGACGATCGCTACATAGTGAAAGTTGCTTATGAGATAGACGGAGTCATTGTTTCCAATGACCACTACCGGGATCTCCAAAACGAAAACCCCGAGTGGAAATGGTTCATTGAGCAGCGACTACTCATGTACTCTTTTGTCAGTAACAGGTAAGAGATGATAGTGATATAGAATTTAGAATTTAAATGTTATGGGCCGAGTCACCTCCAGCATCAGAGTACCTCCCATCAGTTGCAGAATATGTGAGCCTTTTTATGAAAGGATTTTACTGCAGCTTTCTTGAGTGTCCTACTCCCTCAGCTTTGGTCTTAAAACCTCCCATGCCACTCTTCTATGAACTTTACTACTTGAATGGCAGCATTAGTGACCAGCTTTGCTTCTTTCCAATCCAATTTGTGATGTTGAACCAAGGGCTGGTATCTTTTAATTTCTGTTTCCTGTAAGAAGCAGAATTAAATCTATGAGAGTAGGCTGGCTGGCAGTATTTTTAATTCCCCTACACAACAAAATAGGACTTTTCCCTGTGTTTCTGCAGTTGTAGCTTGCTAGAAGAGACAAGAAGCTGGTCTCCTTGGCCCTTCACCATCCCTGCTGAGAGAAGGTATTCATTCTTGCACCACGCCTGCGAGGCTGAGCTGAGTGCTCCTCAGTGTGTTCATACTAACCTCCCTTCTCTCCTGAACTTCCTAATAGCTGAGCTGTCCAGGGGAAATGCACTTCACCGAGACATCCAGTGTGCACAGACATGTGCTTATATCCATGGCTTCTTTTACTTTTCCAGGTTTATGCCTCCCGATGATCCATTAGGCCGGCATGGACCCACCTTAAGTAACTTCCTCAGCAAAAAGCCAGTGCTTCCGGAAAAAAAATGGCAGCCTTGCCCTTATGGTGGGTTTCTTCCCATGCTGTGAGCTGCCCCCTGCTTCCCAGCAGTGCTCTCCCTCGGCTAGGGGTCACTGCCGTGTGATGTCCTGCTTTGTGCGGTAGGCACTTGGGTTGGGGTTGCTCAAAGGTGTGATGCTTTTTCCCCCTCCTGCTTGAGTGGCTTCAGCCTCAGCAAAGGCAGCAGATGTTTTTGGCCCCTCCATCCTTGCCTGCACACAGCACCCACGGGCACTGTGGCTGTGCTGACTGTCCTGCCCACACACACTTCTCACTTGGTGGAGTGGATTTTGCTGCAGCACCAGGGAATGGCCATCCAAACACTTTCCCTCTCTCCCCTCCCACCAGCCCCCTAGCAATGTGCAGGTTGCTCAGAGGTAAATCCCTATGCCATTTTTTAAAGCAACCCTTTGTAGCAGCAGGCCTCCCAGCCCACCAAGTACAGGAACTGAAACACGAATATCAGACACTTCCAAAATAGCAGAGACTTCCTTTCATTGCTGCTTCGCCCTGCTATTTATATCAGCAGTATTTAAATCTGGAGTCAATAGTACCCAGTGTGAAAATAGTGCTTCCTCTTTTTTCTGTGTTCACCACACCCAGTGCTGGGGAGAAGTGATGCGTGCGTGCGTTAATTGATGTTGGGGCCAGGGACAACTTCCTGTCTGATTTGTTTTTATCCTTTCAGGTAAAAAATGCACCTATGGCAATAAATGCAAATTTTACCATCCAGAGAAACAACAGCAAGCTCAGCTTTCAGTCGCTGACGAGCTCAGGGCCAAAACAAAGGTCCCCTTAGCCCTGGGGAAAGAGGAGGAGAGGTGTCAGTGCTCCCCGTGCGACGCCTGCACAGGAACTCTGCGGGAAGCCAGAGGCTGCTCCGGGCCTTCCCGCTGCCCAGGCAGGGCCCAGGGGAGCTGCTCTGAGCAGACATTCCGTGCCTGGGCCAGCAGCCCTGGCTCTGACCTGCGGCTGGACCAGCGCTTGCCGCAGCCAGAGCCGCTCCTGGAGAAGATGTCAGCAGTGTCCCTCAGTGACACCTACGGCTGCAGCTGGTCCTGGTGCACCTCTCGGGACAGGGGGGCCATGGACGGCCCTCACCCCTGCTCTGACCTCAGGCACGAACTGCTCTCACTTCATCACCCTCAGGGCTTGGACCGCACCGGCTCTCCCAGGCGCCCTTTCCAGCGGACAGTGATCCCTGGCACAGGCGGGATGTGCCCGGAGCACAGCTGGGCTCAGGAGCGCGCCGGTGTGCACGGAGCAGGCCACAGGAGCCGCTCCTTCCCTGGTGGTGCTCAGCACAAACAGGCCCTGGAGGCGCAGCAGCCTCTTTTGCTGCAGTGCACCGCTCCGTCCCCTGCCAGCCTTCCCCTGTTCAGTGAGCCCCAGCTGCAGCAGCAGCAGCACTGCTGCTTCCCCAGCCAGGCCCCAGGGCAGCCCTTGCCCTTAGATTCCAGCAACGGAACGGGCTTATTCCAGAAAGCCCGTGCTTACCCCAGTGCCTCTTACAGGGACTACTGGCCCACCCCAGCTGCAAGGCCACCCTCTGCCCAGCAAATAAACATACACAGGGAGCTGTGCTCCCCTTATCCTTACAGTGGGATGAGCCAGGTCATGACTTTGTACCCCAGTATCCAGGATAAGGGGACTGGAGCACCTCCCCTGTGAAGACAGGCTCGGGAAGATGGGGCTGTTCAGCCCGGAGAAGAGAAGGTTGCATGGAGACCTCATAGAAACCTTCCAGTATCTGAAGAGAACCTACAAGGAAGCCAGAGAGGGACACTTAATCAGGAACTCTATTGATAGTACACAGGAGGATGGCTTCAAACTGAGACGGGGTAGGTTTAGATTAGATTTTAGGATGAAATTCTTAATTGTGTGGCTGGTGAGACACTAGAACAGGTTGCTCAGAGAAGTTGTGGATGCCCCATCCCTGGAAGCGCTTAAGGCCAGGTTGGGTGGGGCTCTGAGCAATCTGGTCTAGTGAAAGGTGTCCTGCCCATGCATGGCAGCAGGCGTGTTGGAACTGCATGGTCTTTTGGGTCCCTTCCAACTCTAACAATTCTGTGATTCTATGATATTGCCTGCTGGACTTTAATGATTCAAAGACACAGAAACTTGTGAAACCTCCAGAGCAAATCATTCCCAATAAGCACAAGTCACAGAGCAAGAAGATGCTATTCTGAGGCTTAACTAAGTGTTTTTAGAGGGTGTTATGGCGAGGATTACAGCTGCTCCAAAAATACAAGTATAAGCATCAAGTCAAGGCAAAGGGTCATCCATGGCAGTGGGATTGCATTCCACCTCCCCTGAAAGAGAACAGGAGGGATCAGGGTTACTGGTCTGTCAGCATTTGAACTTCACTAGTGCCTGGACTGAGGATGGCACAGAGTTTCATTAACACCTTGAAACACTAGATGTGTTTTTAGAGTCCTAACCTGTGGATCAGCTTCTGTAAAACTACTGTCTCCCCAGTCCCCAGTCAAGGGCTCTCCCATGGCCTGCCTGTCACTGTCATTTGGCCTGTTCCCCTAGCACAGGGCTGTGCTCTCTGCTAGAAGGCAGCTTTGGGCCCCTGCCGTTACCTGATTCAAGCCCAATCCACTGTCAGTGAGCTTTCGAAGCTACATCTCGTGCTTCTAAAGCAATGCTGAGAGCACACAGAACCCCTAGCAGAGGGGCTGGAGGTGCACCAGAGCACCTGAAGGGGGTCACAGGTACGTTTCTCAGAAAAGAGAGGCACACAGCACAAATAAAATCAGGGAAGTCATCTTCAATGTAAGTCCTGGTGTGGACTGAGGGCTCGGGGTTGGTAATTAAAAAAAATCCAGAAATACAGATGGAAAAGAGGAAAAAGAGGGAAAAAAAAAAGCTTGCAATTCTCTCCTGTATTGAACAAGAAATCTATTGTTGACTTAACTCTTAATTAAGTCTTATTAAATGTGGCCCCATAATGCAGTTATACAGTAAACTATGTTCTATTAGGACATGTTTGATTTTCAGTAAGCTGTAAAGCTGCTAATCTCTGCATTATTCCACCAAAGGCTTCAGGTTATAATTCAAATAGTAAGGTTGATTCTGA
Source organism: Anomalospiza imberbis (assembly GCF_031753505.1). NCBI lineage: Eukaryota > Metazoa > Chordata > Aves > Passeriformes > Viduidae > Anomalospiza > Anomalospiza imberbis. Next base: position 67,795,177 of record NC_089683.1, on the reverse strand, counting down.
AGGTTTTTTTGGCATTATACCAAAGTTTAAGTATGTCAGTATGACATGTTTTAAAAATGTTTTAACACATTATAAAATGTTCATCTATAACACTTTGTTCTTAATAATGCCTTCTTTATTTTCTGAGTTTTACTTAGGTGGTGGGACTTTTGTTGTTGTTATTTTGTTTAGTTTTTGGTTTTGATTGCTTTTTCTCCCCAGTCCTCTTAGAACAGATGCTTCAACATTCAGGTGGGATTTTCAAGCTCTCTGACCCTGCAGTAGCTCATTTCTCTGAAGTGCAGTGTTGTTAGCTCCAGGCAGGAATTAAACACGGTCCTCAATGAGAAGTTGGAATTCTGTTGCTTTCACAAAGGTAGCAATAATTTACCCTTAGTGACATTATCACATGATGCATTTTTTTGAAAATGGTGATAATTTGACCTGTTTCCCTCTGGAAACCACCACCAACTCTTTTTTTTTTTTTTTTTTAATCTTTTTTTGATGATGGTGTTTGAAGAATCTGCAGAAATTAAGTATACTGTATCTGTTCAATTTCTTATGCCCCTGTGGTTGGCTCCAAGAAACAGCAATTGGATTTTGGATGTATGACTTACGTTCACAGAACATGACAGCTTTTTCCATATGTCCTATGGATTGTTGGAATGGCTTATAAATTTATCCACTAGATATTACATCAGGATTAGAAGTTGTCTTAAAACAAAACTATGGGAAAAAATCTCTGTTATGCCTCAAAAAATACTGGAGACAAAGTGTGATGCTGAGTGGAAAAATACCTTCCATCCACTCAAACAAAGCAAGTCCCAAATGGCAGCATCCAGAAAACACACACAGCAATGGAGCAGGATGTAACTGTACATGCCAACATTCATTTTCATGTCTGGCATGCATGTTACACATTTCAATACACAAAGCATTTAAAAATCCATAGGAAGATTGGCACACTGCCTTTATATGGTGCCCTCGGCTTGCTGGAGATGTGCATGAACTTTTCTCCTTTTCCTTTGAGGATGCACAGGAATTTGGTGGTTGTTCAAAACTCTCTCAATGTTTAATTTTTTTTCCTTTTAATGTCTGTCATATTTACTGAGGCATCTTTTTGTAAAATACATAGAATAAAATACATAGAATGTGCACTCTGGTGAGAAAGTGTCTGAGAAAATAAATCAGACTTTGGTGCTAAACAGAACTTGATTTGTCTTGGCTCTTGTGCTCACCAGAGGGTTTTTTCTCATGGGGATTTTGTTGGAAGGGCAGCTCAGCAGCAGCACTGTGTCACTGCCTGAGAGGAACTCTGCTGCTGGCCAGGAGGCCACAGAAAGCAGGGAGTGTTTCCCTGTTCCACCACAGTCCAGGCACACGGGGCTCAGGGGCTCCTGCTGCAGGGCCTTTTGCACTTTCCAAAGCAGGGATTTCTATTTGCCTTTGTCAACCCCTGGAGCAAGGGAAAGGGCTGCGAGCAGAAAAGAGGCGGCAGCTCTTGGACAGAGTGGTAAGAGGCTGTTGCTATTTGGTATCTCTGCTGAGATGCATTTGAGGCCAGCTCTCGCTGCCAAGTTGCAAATGAACCAATAAATCTTAACAGGCTCAGAAAGCCCTTGATGTTCTTTGCTTTTTGGTTGTCAAGACTCTTTTAGAAGAAGCTGGAAGTACTGAAAGCAATCTTCCAGGAGATGGGCTGCTTTCCCAAGGGAGATTTACAGAGTTGCCAAGTTCATTAAAAAAAAAAAAAAGAAAAAAAAGAGTCAGGAAAAAAAAAAATCCTCTTCCTTTCTCTATACTCTGCCTTTTCCAAAAAGGCAGAAATCCAGAGACACCCTTCCTTGCAAGGGGCTAGGGAAACTAAACACAAATATTTCACTGAGAAGTCTTGGGTCAGCCCTGCTTGGGTCTGTGTAAGAAGGGGGAAGGAGGCTGCTCTTTGCAGTTCTGGGCACCTCAACGCACCTCCCACCAGCTCCTCTAAAATACAGAAATCTCTCCTTTGCAGAACATGGATGACAAGCCTACTAATGTGGTGAGCTGAGGTACCATAAGAATTAATGCCATAAAAAGTCTATAAAGTAGATAATCTTGCTGGGTATCAAACACTTGTATTTGCCAATTATTCTGAGAAGTTTTGATAATATTTTAACTCCGTTCCCACAAGAACTGGCACAATTTATAAGCAAATATTTGAACTAATCACAAAAACTAAATAGAACACGACTTCTTTCCGCCTTAAAAAATGTTGGGAAGAACAAGGCCTGTACTTCACCAAGTGTGACAGACCTTTGCACTCATTCATGTATACACAAGACTGCTGTAGGAAATATCTCCCATGCACTGCTGGGACTGGATGCTTTGAACTCTTGAGAAGACTTTAATATTACAGCACCATTACCATTATTAAGAAAGTGCTATGACTTGCAATTGATAGCAAAGGGATTTTTTTATAGTATTTTAGCCACATCCCTTCTCCACCCCCAGCTGGGCTCACTGCCTTGATGTCTTGCAGCAGGCTCAGAGGAACTCTTTAGTGAGATGTGCTGATGTGCTGACTTTGCAAATGCAGCCCAAACAGACATGCATGTGGAGCAGAGCAGTGAGTGAACACAGCCATGCGTGGGGACAGCACAAGGGAGGCAGTGAACCAGAGAGCCAGGACAGCCCCTGCAGGGCTTTGAGCGCGGTCAGGAAATCGGATGATGTGCATGAATGGTGGCATCAGGATTGCTCACCCTAACCACACTGGCAGCTCCTCCTCTTTCCCTGAGTCAAACTGTTTCCTCATCTTCCCTTTCTTCTCCCATCCTTGTCGGGCTCAGGATTTCCATTGCACCTACAATTCCCTAGACTGGACATTGAAGGGAATTACTAACACTGCTGGTTCCATACAGAAGTCAAATGGGCATCAGAACACTTGATGGCAGAAGAAAAACATAAACTAGGAGCAGGCAGCAAAATATGGATGGCATAAAAAAATGCCACACTGGACAATAAGTAGATTTTCTCAAGTAAAGAACAAAAAGAAATTAAATACAATTAATGAATAGTAGAGCTTGAAGGAGCAAGCAATGTCACACATGGTAGGATGAACCTTGGAAAGGAACTGCTGTGCAAAGTAAGACTGAAAAAGGTGTCTGCCACCCATTTGCAAGGCTGAGCAAAGCAGGCCCAGCTCTCCTGCGGCTCTTAGCTTGCTGAATTTAGAATCTGTAATTTAATATCTGCAGAGACTCTAAACAACTGAGAAAAGTGCTAAATAAGAAGCAGATCAGCTGTAGTAACCAAATGAGCTACAACACTGAACACAAAGTCAGGACAAGATAACTTCACCCTCTGGTGATTTAGTTTCCAGATTAGACTTCATTTTACTAGAGGAATTAAAGTTCTCCTGGCATGGTCGGGAGGAGAGCTGTGCAGAGACCAGAAATGCCTACTAGGACTAAAGAACAACCAAGGCTTGCCAAGGGGGGCAGCAGGAGAAGCCCAGAGGAATGTGATTGCTTTTACCACTTGAACTGGTAAACAACAAAATGCACTTCATTAAATAATACCACATTCTCCAGCTACAGGGAAATCTAAATCCTAAGAACTGCCATGATGCCCTGGCAAAGGTTGCAGTCCACCCCTCCACCGCTCCAAAAGTGGTGCTAAGGAAAATTTAGCAGGGAAGCAGATTCATTATTGCCAAAATAGACACAGCCACTGGCAGACAATTTTAAGTGTTACTCAAAACCATCATCAGAATGAGAAATACTGAGCTCTCCCCACAGGAGGTCCTGTTAGGAAGAGGTTGAAGTGAATACAGAAGCTTGTAAAAATGTTATTTCCAGCAGGGAGACTTTCTTGGAGAACACCAGCATCTGCATATCCTTTTGTTCATAACGTAATGTATGACATGTGGTGGATTTGGAGCCCTGGCTTCACTTAAAGAAGCAGATGGAAGATCTTTAAATCTTCAGAGCATCTTCCCTAGGTCATATTTAAGCCTTGCAGAAGGTGAAAAAAAGTGAATACCAGTTTAAATTGAAGTCAAATAAACAATATTATGGAAAACAGGACAGAGAATCCAATTTTCTACATCAGTAGAAAAGTAGAAAAAATAATCAACTGTTATTTCTGTTATTTCTGTTCATCTTCTATGATATTGTTAAGCAACTAGGGATGGTATTTGGGAGACACTGGTTTAGGTCAGCCTCTGCACTTTGCTCTTTGATGTTCTAATGTTTGCATTTGCCACAGCCAAATGGAAGTCCCTAGGGAATGTCCCGCAATTGACATCCCTAAGACATGTACCAATAACATATTTCTAGAAAAGATGATGGCCAAGTCCACCACAAGGTGTCGATGCGGTAGCACTAGAAGCAGGATTTGCTGCTCCAAGGGCGGCTTTGAAATCCTGGCAGCAGAAGCTGCACTCGGGAGCAGCCAGGACAGGGCTGTGCGGCACAGGCTCAGCTCTGCTCAGCACGGACGCTCCTCTGCCGGGGACCCGGCCTGAGAGGCTCCCGCTGGCTGAAAGAAACCACGAACTGCGGGTGAGGCCCGATCACAGCGGCCGAGCCGATTCTGCGGCTTCTGCGGCCTGAAACGCGTGGCGTTGTTGAGCATTGACACGGCCTTGGGCTGTAGCCTGCGGTTCGTGTTTAAGCAGCCCTGCAAGGGCACACCGCAGCTCACACGGACTCGGAGGCTGCGGCGGTGTCAGGCTGTGCAGCAGTGAGAGACAAATGCAGAAGAACAGGTTTCAGAAAGGGGGTATTTTACAAAATCTACCCTTTTTTCCATCTCTTTATTCTCCCCTCACCTGCAGTTCAAGCTGTGGCTGCCCTGCCATGGGCAGCTCAGGATTTATCTTGGCTGGGGCCCAGGCACTGCTGCCAGGCTTTCCTTTCAGGGCAGCAGCCCTGGGAAAGTCACTCGGGGTTAAGTTTAGAGTTCCAGGTTGGCACATTCTTAACGCAAGCCAAAAATAAGTGTGAATGGGGATCAATTTTATGAATTTGCTGAGCTGCCAATTATATTTTAAAGCTGAAATCTGAAACTCGGTTTGCCAGTGGATAAGTATCACAGCCAATCCTTAGCCAGAAATTAATTGAAAAAATACTCTGCAAGCCCAGATAGCCTTGCCTTACAAATGTTATCTCCCATGTCTTTCCAGATGGACTTTGGACATTGGCAGTCAATCAGAACACAGGGGATTTTAACTAATTAAGTTAATTGTCTTGTATGTGTCAATCAGTAGTTAGGTGGATATACAAATATTCCCAGCATGCGACTGTAAGGCAGCATTAAAGTGTGTGTGTGTGTGGGGGGGGGGTGCAGGGGGAACATTCTCCCAAAACAAAACAGCACAAGCTCCTACTGCATTCCTTTTGCACCTTCTTTCCTTGCATTTTTGGGGAGCAGGGTCACTCCAGCTGTACAGCTGCCCAAAGCCAGGCAGTTGAGTTGTGCACCTACATCTCAACAGAACTGAAAATAAAATTCTCCACTTGCCAGGCAGAGGCTGGATGTGCAACTCAGCACTTACAGCCTTGAGCTCACAGCTACCTGAAACCTGCCTGCAGCCTTATTTCTAAGCTCCTTGCCAGAGGCACAAATAACCCTGTGGGTCCAGCTATCACATCACCAGCAGAGCAGCAAAACTGGCTTGCAGGCAGGATTTCCTGATGGAGCCTGTATTTGTCCACAAGCCAGCACATGATTCCCAATACTGTGCCATACTCGATTTCATTTATTCAGGCCTGCTTGAAATGCTGCATTTGTGGTGCCCAGCTCTTGGTTTCCAGGGCTCAATACAGTTTTGAATGCAGTTCATCCCATTTCAAGGCGGATTTACATCAAAGCCATTAGCGTTGATATTACAAAAGTTACACACGCTTTCTAAACTCTGCACTATGCAAAAGCATTTGTGAAAAACAGAAGACATCCTTCTTGAGCAACTTCTAAAGCAAATCTTCCAGAGGACACAGACAACTTTATGACATGCAAAATGTATACGTCTTATTAATAAAAATGCATTTCACATATCTGAATAATATAATTTTACTATGTGTATATATATAATGTATAAACATTATGTTACACTGTATTGACACTGAGCTGCAATCCAAAAGGACCCACCTCAAGTGCTGTGTGCAGTTTTGGTCACCACAATATAAAATAGACATAGAGTTATGAGAAAGCATCCATAGAAGGGCCATGAGGATGGTGAAGGATCTGAGAGGAAGCTGTGTAAGAAGCAACTGAGGTCATTTGGCCTGTTCAGCCTGGAGGAGAGGAGACTGAGACCTTGCTGTGACCTTCAACATCCTCACAAGGCAAAGCAGAGGGGCAGACACTGAAATCTTCACTCTTGAGACCTGAGAAAATGGCCTGAATCTGCGTCAGGGGAGGCTTAGAGTGGATATCAGGAAAAGGTTCATCACCAGAGGGTGGCTGGGCACTGGAACAGGCTCCCCAGGGAAGTGGTCACAGCACCAAGCCTGACAGAATTCAAGAAGTGTTTGGACAATGCTCTCAGGCACAAGGTATGTCCTGTGCAGGGCCAGGAGTTGACTTGATTCTGATGTATCCCTTCCAACTCAGCATATTTATGATTCTAAACACTGAGGCTTCCCAGGAGTATTCCCAGGGTGCTGCCATGGCCCAGCCTGGAAACGCTGCCCTGCAATACACAGCCTCTGAAGTGTAGGGTAACCTGCCCTGACAGCAAAGGCTCCCCCAGCCTGGCCTTGACACAATTCAGAAGGAAGCAAGAAGCATCAGCTTTGCTCCTGCCTGCCTAGGAACCAAACAATCAATATTGGGTTAAGAGTACAATAAAACCTTGCCAGCTCAGGGGTGACTCAGCAGCTCATGTGCATTACATCAAGCCCTGCATGATCAAACACACTAGCAGGGAAGTCAAGAGAAAATGAGGAAACACTTGGTTTGGGAGCTACCCGTAGCCATAATGTGGTATAACCCCTCACAGCACTGCAGCAGGCTTATCTCCTCCTGACTGGAAAGTGCTAAAAGGGCAGGGAAGGCAAACTCCATTGACCCAGGTACTGAAGGCTTGTGAAAAAAACATCTGGAAAAGGTCAGCAAGCATGCTGGCTCATGTTACTGCTAAAGAGCATGCAGAGAGAGCTAACTATGCCTGTGTCCTGACAGCTGGCAGGCACCACCTCAAAATACCACACGAAAACCAACCAGAGGCAGCCAACAAAACCTGCAGGTATACAGCAGCTTTTGTAGCTAAACACACAACAGGAGGGCTTGGGGTGGGGGAAATCCCACACAAAGCAGGGCCTGTCAAACATGAGTGACGGCTGATGCTTTAGAGGATCACATAGGAGTTGCTAACAGATGAATAATGACTGACAAAACAAGCCTCTGAGCAATCTAATTTATGCCACCTACCTCAAGCCCTCAGCCACAGCCTTTTCACTGGTGTGTTTTATTCATTTGTCTTTTATAAGGTTGTGTTTAAATGCTTTTACTCTTAAAATGAAAATAAAAACAATTAGGTCATGGCAGTAACAGCAGGAGCCAATTGTGATGTGAAATGAGCTGTGTTACCTTCCTGAGACTCATCTGGAGTCATAAAACCAAAATTCAGAAAAAAGCATTAATCACCACTTGCCAAAGTCTTCCTTTTGGCCACAGAAGAGAAAGCCCTTCCACACTAAGCCGGAAACAGCAGCTGTGACCAAATGATGGGCAATGCCAAGATCAGCCATTCCCTGTCAGCCCTAGGAGTGTGCCATTCCAGTGCCAGAAGACAGGATTCATAGCCCATTAACAGCTCCACAGAGAATGCGAGCATCCTGGAGTGTAGCCCTGTAAACCAGTAACAAGGACACATCCAGCTGGGGGTGATGCAATCCCTGCTCTGAAGCATTACTAATGCTTTTTGTCTCAGTCTCATGAGATGAATTTCACATGTGAAATGAAAAGATACTGAGTTGAAATCACCAGATGGCAGCCCACCACTTTCTGGGCCAGTACTATGATTAATACAACCATTTCAAAATCCAAGAGAAAAGCATGGTTGCCATGGGGTGGCAGACTGATGAACAAGTGAGACCTAGATGCTGACTCAAGCCTTGAACTTAAGCACTGTGTGCAATCAAGTTATCAATAGGTTCAACCCTGCTACCAAATACAGGGATTGGTCCAGGAAAAGAACAGGATGAAAAGACAGGAAATTAAATGAAAGAGAATGAAAACCAACATGAAGCAATAGATCAGGAGATGGATGACACTTTTCTATGCAACTACGTAAGACATACCTTTGCATGCCACTTACCTTATGTCCACTTGGAACTTGGCTGGTCTCTCAAAGCTGGAATGCAAGTTTCCGAGCATGGTGTCACATGGTAAAGCCGTGACTGACAGTTGTGTTGGGGGCAAATAGTAAATAATGTCAACAGTGAAGTATCTCTCTCCATCACTCAACCCTGTTTTTTTCAGGAAGCACTGAGAACTGGGAACAGGGAAGATACAGAGTCATGAAAAAAACCAAAAGATAAATCCTACTTCGAATCCAAACTTCCACTGTAGCTACTGGATAGTTGTGACAAAACATAGGAAACTTGGCATGAGTGGTTGTTCAAGTCTCTAATTAGAGATGGAGAAAAGGAAAACTGAAAAGACAGAGGCAGAAATGAAGGCATAGGGAATAGCAAAATCCTGGGGTTGCATTCTGCACACTGCCATGGCACAAGAACAGAGCATCTTTTAGAAGCTGAGCCAGTGACACAGCAATTGCTGAGATGGACAAACCAAGGGCCAGGCTGATTGAGCTTTGAGCATCCTGGACTAGTAGAAGTTGTCCCCGCCCATGGCAGAGGGAGCTGGAACTAGATGAGCTTAAAGGTCCCTTCCAACCAAAACCATTCAAAGATTCTCCAATACCTTTGACCATATGCCTTTTAAGGCCTAAGAGCTATTTCATGCTTTTTCACTACTGTCCACAGGCTCACAGTCAGCACCAGCCTCAGAGCAGTAGGATGGGACACAATGCACCCAAACGTGTCCTTCTTCCAAACAGCAGCTCCCCAGATGGATTAACAGTAGCTCTCCATGACAATAAAGTAAGTACAAACAAGAGCAAACCTGAAAACATCCATCCAATTTTGTTCTACACAGGATATAACCTGTGAAACAGTAAGTACTAAATTAAAAAGCCAAAATAACAATCAAAAAAGGGCCCCCAACTCACCATTTACAACTAAATATGAAGTACAGAGCTGCTACCATGAATAAGCAGATTGTAAATGAAATATTTTTTTTTTATATCAGCTGATAAGAGACATTATGTACGTGCAAACATTGCTTTGCTTGTAATCTTAGATCAACAAAAAACCGCTATAAAAAAATTCTTTAAATAAAGTTCTTGGGAAGATAACTCTTGTAATCAAGTTTTCATTACCAACACACATTCATTCTCTCATCTGAATCATGTTTCCTGTCACCTCAGAAGAGCTATCAATATTCGTTAACCTCTTTAAAACTCACTTCTAGACTTACCACCCGAATTAGGAAACACCACTTTTACGGGTTTATTGTTGCAGTATGATGGTACAAAGCTAATTCAGAATTAATGATGCACAGGCTATTCTTTTGAGAGTACAAAGCGTCTCTTTTAAGGAATCAGTCTCTTTAAGGAATCAGCCTCTTTTAAGGAACCTTCAAAACCATGGAGGCCGAATAACCCTTTACACGCAGGCGCCTCTTCCCTGTTGTGGGTAAGCAGCTGTGTACCAGCCAGATGAGGAACTCAAGGGACTCGCTTCCCACTGTCCTTTCCTCAGGAAAACTTTGTGAACTTTTCCTTGACATGTAATGAAATGTGGCAAGCGCAAAACCTCAGCAGACAATGGAGACGTGGCTGTCCTGTCAGCAGATGCACAGTGGTGACACCAGCATTTCTCTCACATTATGTCCCAACTTCCTGACTCCAACACACCCTGTCCAGCTCTGAGGCCTTCTGCTCGCCACATTTTATTTGCATGCTACAGCAGGGTGCGAGGAAAGCAACACCACCTGCTTCTGTATAAGGAGAACGAAGGTCACAGCATTCCTTAGTCCATTTCCTTGGTATCTCCAACACCACATTCCTTAGCCTTGGACCTTCAATCACTTGCAAGGGGAACCTGAATTTAGGTGTATCAGTCACAGGCTAATAAGGTCTGCTGACATCTCCTAAGACAAAAAGCACATTAAAATGCTGATTTCGCAGCATCTCCACTTGTTACCATATAAGCTACATCAAAATTATTTTGGCACCACATTCCTGTAAATGGTGTGAAAAAAAGCACAGTCACAGAATTCAAAGCCGTAACAATGCGCCCCCTTAAAAAGTGGAACTGGTTTGTAAAGCGACTTCAGATGCTTCGAATTGAGATGCTACTTTTTGCTTTTAAAATCTGCACTCTCATGTCATATGATAGGGTTTTATTATTTTAAATGAACTCGCACATCATAGGTAGTTTGAACCCCTGCAGATAATAATTTTGGCTCAAAGTCCTCTGTAAGTACACATGGCTATCTGCTAAACAAATAAATGAAGAGAACAGGACACTGGGAAAAATAATCAGCTAAACTCGTGCCTGCAGCAGCACTGCACTGGCTGAAGATTGCTATATTTTGATTAAATATTGAAAAGTACTTGCACTTGTGATGAAAGCATAATTATATGCACTGCTGGAAATTAACATGTGTCAAGTCTTGACTGAAGCAAAAATTTCTGAGACTTTTACTCAGTGCTGCCTCTGAAGGTGGCACTCAGTTCTACTGTAGATGCCATTCATACAGAACTGCTCAAAGAGAAAATCAAATTAAAACTAAAGAATCATATCAAAAAGTAAAATTTAATCTGATCATATAATTTCCAATGTTCACCACCACTCCCAATTGGTCCTGTAGCACTTAAGCTTGTTATAGAGCCTGAAGCCCCCAAACATTTCACATGAACCCTTCCCTATTCTCTCTCAGTACTTTTAAAGTAGTTTACACAAAATATGAACCTCACAAGGTATTCTGGACTACATAAAATCAAAGATTCTTCCTCAAAATTAGCAATAAAAGAGCTATTCAAGCAGTCAGGCTTGAAAAATGAATGCACTGTAATTATTCCACTCTGTGCCAATGAAAGTAATCTAAAGTTTAATTTGTATTTGCTGTTCAACTTATCTGGGCATAACAAATATGAGATAAAATATCAAATTATGTTCTTGCTAAAGTTAGAATTAAACTTAAGTAATAACTGCTGTGCATTCACAAGCTACACTACATATTCTGTTAACTCTACTGAAAAGTTTCTGCTGCTGCTTTGTAGCAATACTCCCATTTTAGGATACCAAAGGAGTACTGAAAAGAGTAAATAGTAGATTTCAATACATGGCTTTTTTCTAATATTTCTTCTAAATCTTTAATCGAGTTTTCCTTTGTGTCCAGGCTCCAATATACATTCAAGTGAGAGGAATTTGACTGAAGAAATATAGTACTGATAAGGACACTTTTCCCCCAGGCATCTACAAAACATGCTGAAAGTAGATGTCTCAAGACCACAAAACCAATTAAATTCACATAAAGGAAATAGACAGACAGGCATGAATACTGACCACACAGTTTTAAAGCCAATTTATCATTAGCTTGAGACTAAAGATACTGAATCTCATGATTAAACTGAATTTCACTGGTGCCACACCTGGCCATACTCCTGGACAACAGAATAGCTTGACTGCTTGGAGACTGCACAAGACAAACATTTTTCTAATACATCTAGAAAGTAGCAAGGTGAACTGAGTCAGTTCCACTGAGCTGATGTTACACAGCAGCCTAGTCAGTACTAGCTCTGTTTTGTTGCTACATTTCTGAAATTATCCCAATTCTGAAACTTGACCAAGTGATAATCTTAAGCATTCACAAAAAATAAAGAGGAGCATCTCTGAAAGCCAAGAGGGGTACTCCCTTCCTGCCCATATGTACTTTTTTTAACAGAGATCCCTGACAAAGACAGTACAGAAAAGTAAAAAGTCATAAATCAGCATCCAATATAAAGTACTGATGTTCACAACACAAAGTTTAACCTTCCTCCAAGTATTTTTTTTAATGTTCTGTGAGGAAAAAAATCCGGCATTGAAATCCAGCTCTAGTTCATCCTTCTAATTGAAGGCCATAATGACACAGTACATTGATATGCCACTATCTGATGATATATGTGACCTGCAGAATGCTAAGGACATAAAACTCTTGAAGGGGAAGGTAAAAGTCTGGAATAGGCACTGGAGACATCATATCTCTTATCCCACTGTTTCAGGATCAGTTACTGAAAAGGCTGTCCAATACACACTCATGTTGAGCAGATGGCTCTGCACAGCTAGCTGGAACAAGGATGTAAGTATTTTTTTTCCCTTCAGAAAATAAACAAGAAGGGAACAAGGGAAAAAATCAATTATGCATTTCATAGAATGAGCAGGATTCCATCTCACCTATTTGTCCATTTGTCCAAATATGCTCTTCCCACCCCTCAGCTGACTGAAGTTTCCTTTATAAATTCAGTTGCACCCCTCACTCCAACCACTACTTCTCATATTGCAGATTACAGCACACTAGTTGAATAATATGCATTGAGGATTTTTTTTCTGGATCTGTAACTACTTTTTTTTTTTTTTCCTAAATCAGTGTATAGATGTCTCCTGAAGGCCTTTTACACAGCATCAGTATATCTCAGAAAAGTCCAACTCCACATAACAAATATCTGCTTCAAAAGGGTCCACGTGGGAAAGACATGACAAGGAACACACCACATCTCACAGCATTTATATCCATAACACCAAGATACAATTTAGCCATATTCATCCTTAAACTGTGCTTATATCAACATAAGTTTGTCATCTGTTACCATAAAGTAGTTGCCCAATTTGATTTAGAAAAACATTTAAAAAATCATAAACCCCAGAAGCAGGAAGGAAAAAGGGCCACCAGCTTATTGCTTTATGAATAAATGAGTGGGTCTTTGGTCAGAAAACAATCTCGTTGAGTCCAACTTTATGAAATACATTCCTTATGCTCACTGAATTGGAATTAAACAGAGTAACGCACGGCAGGAGAGACAAAGTTCAACAAAACAAATGCTTAAAAACTCTGCTCATAAGAAATCAGCCTACTTTTAATACTGTTAATCCTTATTGCTCCGTTGAGTATTCTGCTGCTTCACAGCATGGAAAAAGCAAACAAATCACAAAAGAAAACATTAGAATATATTTTTTTTTAATTTTTATAAATAACTTATCTGTTACAAAGGCAGTTTACCCAGCTAAATCACAAAACCATCAACTCAAGATATCCAAATTAGGTTTTATTAATAAACAGGTAAAAACTGATTTGTCAATCTTCACATAGAACTGCAGATGAAGCTGAAAAACAAGGCCTCATTTTATAAACAAAATGCATTGAATGCAAGTGCTTTGGGTCTTCTGCCTAATTACCCGGGATTGACATTTTCTTCCCACATAAAAAAAATGCAAAGCCTTCAAAACAAAGGCCTCTGTGCATTCACATAGATCACTTGTAAAACTCCTAATAAAAGTGTCCACTGGCAGATGTTTACAGTGGGTGACAGTCTACTTTGTCTCTTGCTACACGGTTAGCACTCCCTTCAGCCTCACGCTAAGTGCTGCTGCTACATAATTCTTTGCCTGCCGTCTTTCATGCATATTGTACTGGAATTCCATTTTCTTGATCTTGGTTACATACATCCCCGATTATGTGAGTATTTTCCTTAAAAAAATAGATCATCAAAATAAAAGAGATGCTTGAGGTTGCTTCAGTGTTCAAGTCTGTTTGATTTCTCTTTTCCAGCCTTTATTTCAGTTGTCCTAAATATTGCTATCCTTGTTTTCTATAAATATGAGACTTCACCACAAAGTCAGGTTTAGAAATTGGCTGCCAAAACAGGAAAGCATTTAAAGTCCTTGAACAAAGCTGTACGATGCTGCTGCTGTTGATTTTGGCACTTTATGTACTTCCCCAATGGATCTCTCTTCAGGAGTCTGCAAGACACCCAGCAGATGAAGCAAGCTTAACTCGGATGCTGATCGGTTGGTGGGTTGAAAGTTTCCTAGTATAAGGTTTCCTCACACCAGACAAAATGCTCCCTTTGTGTCACCCACCGTAAAACTCAGTGTACAGAGTGAACTATATGCATAACTCTTCCAACTTTTCCTGCACTTTTACCACGCTGCATCTGCAGGTCTTCACAGATCATGAGCATTTACAAGAACAATGTACAGAACGAGCAGAGGAAAGCTATTTTGTGCATAGTTTCTTACTAATGCTCTTATTTTAAGGCATTGCTTCTCTCAGATAAAAGCTTAAAAAAAGGGACATGATCGTGCTTAATCACTTAAAGGGAAAAAAAGAAAGTTAACAAAAAGACTATTACACTATACATACAGAAGTACAAGAAAATAATAAAGGTGAGGAAAAGAAATCACTTAAAGCAGGCTCTAGAGCTATGTACAGTAGGAAAAGCTTTGGGGTATTTCACTGTGTGTATTGTACAGACAACGCATGCAGTTTTTCCTTTTCATCTTTAGATGTGATTGTACTGATTTCTGGCTTCACAGAGATGTTTTCAGGGAAGACAAGGCAAAGAGTACCACTGATTTGTGAAGTTCTTCCCTTTATCAAAGGCACTATGTGGCAGCAAACAGTTTAAATATTTAAACCTTGTTCCTTTTAAGATCTCCTTTGTGCATGTAGTGTTTCACTGAAAGCTCTGAAAACAAAAACACTAGCACTCTATTCCATTCCCCTGTCAAAATTCAGTAGTGACATCGGGGGCAGAGAAGAGGATGGGCACCACCCAGGCACTGAACACGGTGTGTGTTACTGGTAATACTGTACATGGTTCAGGCAGCTGGCGAGTCTCTCAGCAGACTGCCCTTCAGCCAATCAGCGTCAACTGCCTGTGACACAACTGTGAGGTATTGCTTGCTCTGTGGGCTGACGTTTAACAATAGCAAAACACCATCTCACCACACCTTCCATTTTACAAAATCCTATGCATAAATGCTTTTTTTGCCCCCCAATGCCTGGACAATTCCTTGTATGTTTGCTATGGTTTTACGGAAGGTAATGGGCCCGTTGGCTCAGAAATGCCTGGGCATTTCACACTGTTCACAGCGATTTAAGGCTGGATGATTTAAAAAAGTACAGGCGGTACAACTCCACTGAGCTCCCTCATCTTCATCTGTGTCTGGAACAGTCTTTGGTGTTTTCACAATGGACCTCTGATCTGTGACATGGAAGAGATAAGATAAGCAGTTACTAACTGAAAACAGCACGGAAAGAATTTTGAGATTTTTTTTTTTCCCTGCAACTGAGAACTATCTTGTTCCTCTGAGAATAGCATAATTATTAAAAGTGACAGAAGCAGCTTTTTACCACCCCCTTGACTACAGCTTGCTTGTACGTCAGCCAAAAGGCTCAAGGTAAAACTACAAAAATCAGGTTTCCCATCCCTTACCTCTGCTTTCTTCCCTCAGTTCAAAGCTACTGCATAATAAGGAGATAAAATTTGCAAATTAATCAGCACAGGAAACATGGACAAGATTTAGATCTGAGGTCTACAGAGTGGTCTAAAATTCATTATGACAAGAAGTATGCGCTTTGTAACCCTCTGATACGTTAAACTTTTTGATCCTTGAAAGAAGGTAGCAGTTCTTCAAGCCAGCTCAGCAGGCAGATGTACTAAAGAAAAACCATTGCCTGGCTCTGTCATGCTAGAGTAATCATCCCAACCATACCAACACATCTTTTTGCATGATGTGTTAGACAGCAATCTTCAACTATTTTATAAGAGAAAAGAAGAAGAGAGAAAAGGAATGAAAAGGATGAAAAGACAGATGAGTGACTTCTCAAGTTAAGGGTTCTCTAGTTTAGGTAACTGCAAAATCCTTTCAGCCCATTATTTGATCTGGAAAACATCTCATCAGCAACTAATCAATGGCAATTGCTGCAAAATGACAGCAAGAGCTCCAGAAGTACAATGGTACTGATCACAGCTGCAAGAAGAATTATTTTTGTTCTTTTGTCAACAGCAGTAATTCTGTTTTAAAGTCAAAGCCTACATGATAGCTAAATTGAAGCTTAAAATGAAATGAAAATTAAAGTTAATGAAGAACTAAGATACAGCAGAGATACTTTTTTAAAAGGAAAGAAGAAAGATAATTGATAGAGGGACTTTAGAGCTTTATAAACCAGATAGGGTTAATTTTGCATTTTTAAGATAGATTGAATGAAACACTCAAATCTGTGAGCTCCTACAAGATAAGCCAACAGAAATGCTGACAACTAGTCAAAAATTTTTTTTTTCTTCTCTGATAGGTTAGTTTTTATTTATTGTAAAAGGAAGTACATAATTGACACAACTCTTAAGTTCTTCATGGTTCAGTTGTAAAATGTGTCTAATAGGAATGTGTAAGGATTTAACTATACTTGGAATTTTCATTACCAGCTCAGGTAACAAAGGATAAAAAGTGCTTTATAAAGCATGAAAAACGCTATCAGTTTGGAAGTGTTGCAAAAGATCTGCAGGACAAAAAGTTCAATTTATCTAGACCATTTTACAATGCAGAACTGTCAGAAATCTCTAGGATGAGATTCTTTAACAACAGTTACTGCACACTCCAAGGACAATTTAACACACATATCTGTATTGTATGGAGAACGTCCAGGTCAGAAAGACTGCACAGAAACACCTGTGGATTATCTCCATGTTTCATGAGGTGGTCTGCCTAAAGTCATAGTATAATGATGTTCCAAACAATTCATTCTCTGCTTTATGTAAAACACAAGAGGTAATTGTTCTGCTTTGTTTGACATCCTGAGAGGGAAAAAAAGCAAGTAATGTGCACACTAATGACAAGTAGGGTGTTTAAAGTGGCTAATATTCAGCAATACTGACTGCCCTTCTGCACTGCATTACTTTCCTGTTCAACTACCTAGAACTGTATTTACCAATAGTCAGAACAGGCTTTCATGTAACTTGTTAATACAAATTCTACAGCAGCCACAAATTCCAGTGAGGGCAACCAACCCGAGCTGTTACTACATGTAAGTAAATCTACTCTTCGCTATGGATAATGGTGAAGTCATCTAAGTGAGTTTCATTGGTCCCTAAGGAATGTACCTCATGCTCATTTTTAGAGAAAGATGGATGCTTCCATTACATAAACTGCCTTACAATATATTATCCATCTTTAACATAACCCATTTAATATACTTCTCTTTCCTGAATGTATGAATAGAGAGGAAACAAGAGCAAACAGAAGCATACTTACTGCCAATACAAATAAAATGCAAGGTTTGTATGCTTTTGAAGTAATCTATTTCATAATCAACACTTAAACAAGATTTGTAAATTAGAATTTGATATTAGATACAAACCAGGTATTTGTATCAAATCCAAATTTTATCAATACAATACCTTTGGGTTTTGGTGGCACGGGACCAAGAAATCCAATATTATCGTAAAAATTATGAATAGCGCTGGGATTAAAATGTGGTCCTAAAAATAAAAAAAAAGTGCAGCAATTTAAAAAAATAAACTTGAGTAGGGAGTCATATCAGTTTTTTCTGGTAGTAATTCTGTAACAATACTATTATTCACTTTTCACCTTTTATATCAAGGTTTCAATACAGACCTGAGATATTAGTGATTTCAACAATACACTTTAACAAACTTATTGCCCAAAATATGCAATATAAAGTAAAGTCAGATACAAAATCTAGCAACTTAAACGCCTTTAAAGGTATCTTTTTCTGCTACTCCTTAAGATCATTTTTTTAGTTAATCTTAGCTGACTTTTTCTAAGTTGCAACTATACTCAAGAGATATGTTACCTACTATGCAGTGTATTATACAAGCTTAGAATTGAAACTCAAGAGGAAGTTCTAAATGCAATTTACTGTAACATGCAAAAAAAAAAAAATCACTATTTACTCTATTTAAGGTCAGGTTTTTAGTGCAGCATTACACTCAGCACACCTGTTTGCCTTCTCCTGAACTGCAGGTATACTGTCTGAAGCAGCACTTTGGTGGCTCATGTCCCAACTAATCTAATAGCTCACTGCTTCTGACAGTGGGAAGTATCAATTCCTTCCCTCTCACTATCTCAGTTCTCCCTTCCTGTGCCTCTCCCTCACATCAGCTATAGCAAGCTTTTCCCGTAATGCAAGTTTTAGCTTGGCTCATGAACAGAATCAGCTCTGCAAAGGGTCTAAAAAACTAATACAGAGTCAGAGCTCAGTAAGTGGCAAGAGAGAGAAGCAGGAAGAGAGAGGCTTTCTTGTTGGCAGTCCTTGAACTGGCTCAGCTGTCTCATAATTTCACCCCTATGACCAAAAGCTGTGTCCCTGCAGACAAGGAAAGCAGAGCGCATACTGGAAGTTACAACCACATTTTATATTTGCTGACTTGAGAGGCTAAATACAGAGGTGGAAGACAAAAGAG
Organism: Anomalospiza imberbis; assembly: GCF_031753505.1. Taxonomy (NCBI): domain Eukaryota; kingdom Metazoa; phylum Chordata; class Aves; order Passeriformes; family Viduidae; genus Anomalospiza; species Anomalospiza imberbis. The sequence continues at coordinate 67,776,675 of NC_089683.1, read as the reverse complement.
AGAGATGAACACATATGTATAGATATATCATTCAAAAAACTTACTCTCTTTCTTTGATACTCAGATAATCTGCTTTTCCCCCCTAGCATTATATAAATAAATGGCATCACAAACTTCTCTCTTTTGAGCCAAGTATGAAATAGGAATGACTGTGGAATTAGGAAAATCATATGGCCAATAAAAACAACAGGCTTTAAAGACAGTTACTACCATGGTTTCACTCAAAGTAATGTAATGATTTTTCAAAAAGTGTGTATATCCATCATGTATGACACAGATTTTTTTGAAACATGTGGACAGTGAAAAAATAAAAACAATATTTACAGTTACTGATGTACTAAGACATACTGTACCTCTTGCTTGAAAAAGATCAATCTCTTTGGTTAGGCAATCTATGTCTATCTGCAGCTGTCTGTTACAACTTCTTAACTGTTGCATTTCTTCCAGCTGAAAAAATAAATCTGCCTGTTAGACTAATTTTCCCAGTTTATGAACAGTTATCATTCATGCACAGGTAGACAACATTTAATTATTTCAGAAATGATGATGAAAGAATCTTCCCTAATGACCATCTTTCTTTTAATCCAAGCATAATCTTACAAAAAGCTTCCAGACCTACTAAATTGTTCTCTCTCATCAGACTTCAGAGCTAACTGAACAACTCCAAACTGCAGTCAGGGCACAGCCAGTGGTCTGGTCCACCAGATCAATGGATGATCATCCAGCACTGAAAACTGGTGCATTAATCGGTTTCTTTGAGCTCAGTATATGCACCAAGATCAAAAAGTACTTGGTGTGATAGCAGTATGAGTATTAACTTTTAAGGACTATCAGGTCAAACCTTTTGTGACTGCTTTTAAAAGCAATACTTCACAAAGAAATTAGCAAACTTCAAGGCTGTGGTTAAATGACACATTTTTAGTCCTTACTCTAAACATTACTGTTTACCAGCTTAATTCTACCTATACTGCCTGTCCCCAGTATATTGTCAATATCTGAATGAGTCTTCCTTCAATTTATTGTGACAGACCACACTTGTGGTTTAGGTTCATACCCTACAGACGTTTCAACTTACTGATGGAATTTGGGAAACAGAATTCGATCTTTTCAGGCGCCTTCGTGTTAGATTATTCTCCATTTCATTGACCTCTGATTTTAGTTTATCCAACTTTTTCTTTTGAACCTCAAGTTCTCGTTGAAGTCGCTCCATCCTGGCCTTCTGGTGTACCAGTAAAGCTGCAATACATAAAGTCCCATTTTATCTACTTTATTATCCTTCACATGGTATCATCAGATTAAGATGCAAGATAGTACTCTTTTGAGAAAAAACGGAAAAAAACACTGCTACAGACTGCTTTTCCAATTTCCTCACAAGAAAATCTCTGCCATAAGACATGAAGTGCTATATTTTTGAAAACAGCACAAGCTAACTACAGACAAGTAAATATGAGAAAGCCATACAACATAATAAGTGGCCATGCAAAATTTAACTGTAGTATGTAAAAACCTACAAAACTAACTACTCAAAGGCAGGAACAAATATTTCTTTGTGTATTCATCTTAACCACTGTAAAACAGGTAGCATGAAAAGGATTTCAGACAACTGAAATATGGAGCACTACATATGCTTATTACAATATGATTGGATCCAGTGTTCATTATAGTACAAACCATCAAATGAAACCAAACCAGAAATAAGCACACCACTAGCAAACTATGATATTTGTCAAAAGCTGGATTGTATGTCACTTTACCCCTAAACTATGGTGCAGAACCATTAGCTCAGCTAATTTCTAACACTGGTTACTATTTGCAAAACAAAAGGCACAAGGAAACCTAATTTAGAAACAATGAAGTTAGCAAAACTTCACAGTTTTAAACCACAGTTTTTTTAAAGGTATAAAGAACCTAAGTAGCAGACGACACAAATTCATGCTATCTAATGAGTTTATTTCATTGAAGGCAGGTTTACTATTAAATATCATCACAAAAGCAGATAGCACAGCTCAAAGTAATAATCACCTTCTATAAAAATGTATTTCATTAAATAAACCAAAGAATCATTTTAACTTCTGCACAGCCATTCATTCATCCATTAAACTAGTAATTGATATAAACTGTGATCATTTTCATAGACTATGAATACTTTTATATCACCCTGGAAATTATAAAGAAGTAGCAATAACAAGGTATTGTAAAAAGACTGAATTTGCCCCACAAAGTCTTTAAACCAAACTCTAGCTGGAACACGATGTTTAATTCCTCACAATTTCTTCAGGTACCAAAAAATCAGAAGCACTCAAATCTGGTTGCCTAGGTTTCCCAAATAGTAGCAGAAGAAAAAACAAAAAAAAACCCACATCAAAAAGATGGAACGCTCTACATCTCTGGCAAGCAGAACTGTCTTCTCCTGCAGATCCTGCCTGCTCATTCATTCGTTCACTCACACATTGCATTTTGTCTTCCAGAGGTTCTTTAAATGGAGGAACCATGCCAAACTATTTTTGAACAGTGTTACAGACCGTACTGAGATCCAGCCTAGGATTTTGAGCCACAAATGTTCACAAGATACTGAAACGACACCTAGCTTCTGCTACATTTTGTTCAAATCAGTGAAATTTTCATGAACAAACACCTTTACTTTGGGTCACAGTAGTTGCACTACAGTAAAAATTGCAGCTGTGCTCACACATAAAATAAAAATGTAGTAACTGAAATCTCAGTATATAGATTTTTGTTGAAGACTAGGAACTATCAGGTAAGTAATCTAAACAGCCAGCCTCTCCTCTTGAAAAGACTTTTACAAACAGCAAATGAAGCTGCAAGTCTAAAGAAAGGAAATCAAAGACTACTTTGCCTCTACTCCTGCAGAGAGTGTACAAGCCCATTTTCTTTTTACATTTTATTTCCACTTTTAGACAGTCTCTTCTGTTTTCATTACCTTGGTAAGACTGTTGAGGCAACACAGCCCTGCTCTACTGCCTAGACCTCTTCAGACCTGCCAAACTGTGGATGCAGGCTGCTGGTGAGTAGCCAGTGCTGCTGGACGTGGTAGGTGAGGAGCACTGTTACCAGAATATCAGGTTGTATGCCACGGCATGGCCTCAAGAGTTCAACGATGACCAAGACTTCACCTGTGCATCCCTCATCTCCTCTTTTAAGCTACTCTTGGAAAAAACCCACGATTTCTCATTTCAATGTTCTCCCACTTCTGAGGTTTAGAAATTCAGCTGTCAGTATGGAACTGCACAAGGAGGAGAAGGCACTGATGGATGCTCACAGCATTACTACATGCTTTTCATTTTTATGTCATGTCTGGAAAGTTATGCAATTTATTCTCCTAGGAACTTTGTGACTACCATCTGACAATTTCAAATCCCAACAGGTTTTAAAAGCACACATTAAAAATTACCATTGTGATTAAAGAAGAATCACTTGCTATCCTTCTACTATTAAAAGTAACTTTGATAAGGAACTTGAAAGAGATTGGTTTAAGTGGAGACTTTCATATACAATTTGGTAATTTTGCTTTAATAACAATTAGGCAGCTGCAGGAAAACAATGGTGGGGGAAAGACAAAACCCTTCCTGTATTTCAGTGTCATATTTATGAATGGAAACCAGCAATTTAAGTATTCAGCTCCCTCTAGTGTTTCTCAGAGCAACTGAAAACGTTCAGAAAAACACTGCAGTTGAATTTCTTAATTAAGTGCAAACAGGGTATTTGGCACATTTAATTTTTTACACTTCTGCAGTTTGCATTCAGCAGAGTGCAATACATTTCAATGTCTCTGTTAGATGCCACTGTTTCCTCTGACATCCAAAGTGCACATTTTTCACATAAAAGCTGTATATCATTATAATTACAGGAAGGAGCATAAAAGTCTGGAGGACAAAAGTTCACTCTTCCTCTCCCAGAGACCTTCTCAGCCAGGCACTAAATATACCTTTAAGTTTGTAAATGTATTCGTAATTGTTTTCTCAAAGAGTCTGTGAATGTGAATTTAGTGTCTTTTGCTATTTTAAGTATTTCTAAGATAAATTGTAATCTAGGAATATAACGATTTCACCCTATCCTATAGACTTTGTATTTTTTTAATCTCTTAGTTTGTCAGATATGGAGGGGATTTCTGGCAATGCAATTACACTGTGGCAGGAGGTTCATGAGAGCCTCAAAACACACTTATGCTTGTGCATGTTTTCAAAACTGTATTTGAAGCTGCACAGAATTCAGTCATGTGATATGCAACGTCAATAGTTCAAACTGATTTTTTTTGTTCTCTCTTTACCTAATTTTTAAAAAAGAGCATCACTGAACAGTGGGGATAAGGATATACAAAGCCAAATATAAGGTGGTGTTTTTTCTTAGACCACACGAGGCAATGGACTCGGAGCCTCTTGGCACATAGGCCACAGCTGTACCTCACTCAAGTCTTTTTTCTTAAACATCTACAAGGACTGGCTAAGAATTAAAAACAAAAATGTTTCCTGCAGCTTTATTTATTTTTTTTTAAGTTTTAAAGAGCTCCAAGAAACCAAAGCAAGAACTGTGTAAAATGTTAATTTACTAATCTAGTTTATCAATTAATTTATTTACATTAAAAACACAGTGGCAAGAATTGCTAAGCAAACTTGCATCCACATATATAACTATAGTTGGTACCAATGATTCACCCAACTTTGCACACCATCCTCTTTCAAGTTAAAGAAAATAATATGAAAACATCAGACAGTCAAAGCCATGTAATATTTAAACAAAGGACTTAAGTTCCCTAGTAAGAAAACATCTACCTAGTGATTTTATTACACAATTATGTATTTTCTTGATGGGATGCCTTTCCACTACACAGATGGAAAGCTATACGCAGAATGTGCAACTATTAAATAACTGTTCAGCCTCACTACTCATCACATGACATGCATACAGAGCATACATCACAAAAATATATCTGAGTACAGAATTTTCAATTTCTAACAAGATTCCAATTTTTCATCCATATGACATTTTACACTAAACTACATTATATATTGAAATCCCACTTAACTACTTCATATTCTTAAAACTAATTATAAATTGTAATCTCTGCTAAGTAATGGGAATACTCCTGCACACTGACAGAAGTGATACTGAACACATAAAAATGAATCCTCTTTTGGCTGTCCTTCTGGGCATGCATCTAGCATTGCTCTTCTCACAGCACCATGAATTCTTACTGACTTCAACAGTGGACACATGCACTCAACACTTGCACAAGTGAGTCCTCAGTATCTCAAACTAGAATCCTAGAAAATGAGAAACATCCCTTAGCAACCAGTTCTCCAAAGTCTGGTGACAGTGAGTTTCTTAGGATCACAGAGTCAGTGCCAGAGATACAACCAAGCATTCCAGGGAAATTACATTGATCTTATCTGAGCAGTACCCACTCCTTTACACATTATATAACCTCCAAGTTTGGCAGCAAGTAAGACAGAGATCTGGGGCAGTCTTCTACTACCCGCTGTGACTTTCTTGGGAGGGAAATCAGAAATATCATGGAAGGAGACTGAGGTGCCTACACACGCTGCAATTAAGTAAAGTTTCTTTGATGGCAAGCAGCAGCACCTACACAGACATCCAATACATCTTCTGTTCTCCTGGGTTGGACCATCCATATAAATGTAAAATAAATAAAAAGAGCAAAGGAAATTTCATTTGACATCAAAGCAACTCCCTCTTCCACCCCAAGGTTTCTTTCCCCCCCAGCCAGTTTCAATTCTCCCTTCCAAGGTAAGGAGCATTCTGGCAGAAATAGAAAAGCTGATGAAAATACATTTTTCTCTAATCTGGCCAGAGAAACTACTCATCTCTAGCTAAAATTAAAATGAAACAAGCACCTTGCATGGAAGGATTCTGGCAGCCTGGCTAAATCATAAGCAGTTTAGAACACAGAAAACATCAAGTAATTCAAATCCCTTTTTGTATGTAAGACAAAAAAACCCACTGCTAAGTGTAAGAAACATGTTTAAAAGCAACAGTTAGGACTACCGAATATCCTATCATACAAGTAAGTCTATCAGACTTCTCAACTTTCCAAATATTAATTAACAACACAAATGTAAGAGACACTGCACTTACTGCAGCAGAAATGCAACACACATGCCGGAAATGCAAAACATCTCTACACGTAAAGAACTTCAGAAGTATAAGCACACTTTCTAGTGAAGGACACAGAAGGATGGTGATTTCCTGAGGTCTGTAAAGTTGTACCAGCCCACATCATAGATCTACACATCACCTAATAGCTGCAGCTTGGCTTCAGGAAGAGCTGGGCTCCACAGCAAATATGATGTCAATGCTTCTGGAACCCTAGTATCAAGCTTGCCTCATCCCGATAAACTGCTGATACCTGCAGCTTATGAAGATGTTGCAGGAGGTTACAGTGGCCATCACTACCAAGGGTGCAAGAGATAAAAAGGTAGACCTGGTAGAAGTCAGTGCCCTCAGAAATGAAAAACAGAAGAAAGGGACAACTCCCCAAAATGTACCCAAAGTACAGTTTTGCAACTCCCTAAAAAGTACCCAACTTGCTTGGGAAGCAAGTTCATGACCTAAAAGACTGTTTACAGCCTAAGGACAAGACTTCAATTGCTTAATTTCTGGTATATGAAGTTTTCCAGGACTAAGACTAAAACAGACAGCTAAGTCTCCCTCCAAAGTAAGAAAAGGAAATATGATCTGAGGGGCAATTGTTTTGCTTACCTACAGATGAATTTTCTGAAGTTCTTTATGCACTGAACATAAGAGAACGTAAGGATGATTAGCTTTTTTGTTTTGACACATAACCTTTAGAAACTTTTGAGTTAGGATTGACTATTCCTCACCAAAGATAATTATATCCAGAAGTAGTGCACAAGCTAGAATCACTTTTTGATTTACTTCATTAACACAGTACTCCAGATGTAGACCTGGCTTTCAGTGTCCTGATATTACACAAAATAAAATGGCTAAATTCATCTGAAAAATGTTTATATTGGCTGTGGAACAAGCCAGTTTTTGAAATTCTGAATTGTTTGCTAAGTTCAGAGAGGACCAGTGGGGTCAAAGACAAATTATTTTGACAACCTATTGTGAATACTGCTTAAATATCCTAAGACTCATTCGACATTTTTATGTTAAATGCTTACAGGAGGGTTAATAAACCATTGAGTTGGTAATAAAAGCATGCAAACCCATGAAAACAGAAGAAAAAGATTAACAGGCTATCTTGCTGTATCACATATTCTAAGTTTTACCCCTCCATTACCACTGATACCTTAAAACAGAATCCTTTGATTTGGTGTTCCTTTTCACATTTTAAAATGTAACAGAAGTAAGTATCAAGACTTTAAGCATTTTATTGTCAGGAACATAGTAGGAAACATGGAGGCCAGGCCAACACTTTGTGCCATTAATTGCTTTTGAAGTCTGCTTTTCTTTCCTCTTAAATAACACTCACCAAAAAAAAAAAAAGGAACATTATTCAATGTAAACAGTATCTCAACTGATTTAAAAATCTGACAATGGAATTGTAGCTTTTAAGTTGAACAAACGTAGATGTTTCTTCCAGAACAACATAAAAATGAAGATGGTATGACTCCACTTCATTAAACAGATAACATATCTACTTAAGACAAACAGAAGAATATCTCCAAGTATTCAGTTACATGTCTTTACCATAAAAAGAAATCTATGATTTGCTTATAAAATGCTTTTATTTATTTAGGAAACACTCACAAATGCTAAAATTAAAGACACTATATTAACATCATTAAGGTTACTAACTGTTTCCTGTTCTGCAATCTACACACTGAAATGACAACGTGGTCAAAATCTCTACAATTTATATTAAGAATATTACCTTGCGTGTAGGCAGCATCATCAGATCCCATACTCAATTTCCGTGCATCACTGATCCTATCCACATGTGCTAAAACAGGGTCAGTAAGATGCTGGATACCCTCTGGTTCAACATAGTGATCAGGAAGGTTTAGAAGGTTTGTAGGTTCAAAAGTTGGGGATACTACCCCTGGGGAAACTGCAGGGGGCTTATTTGGAGAAACTGTAATTTTAAAAGTATATTTTGTGTTAGGCTGCGTAACAACCACTCGAGGAGAAGTTGCAGTGGTGCTGTTGCCCACTGCTCGACTCTTGGGTGGATGGTGATGAATAAATGCAGGACCCATGCTTACTTGACCAGACATATTCCTAGCAGTAGTAGATACTCCAGGATTTGTCGATATGAAAAGCGTGGGCTGGTTCCGCATAAGTTGATCATCTCCTGTCGTGGCATTTGCTGAAATGTAGACCTTGGGCTGACCACGTGTGATCACTTCATCAGTATTTGGAGGACTGGCCGATATGTAAACAGTGGGTTGACTTCTACTTAATGTCTGGCTGTTGAGGGAAGAGGGAACAGTGGAGGTGCGAGGGCCAGTTGAACGTAACTTAGAAGAACTGTTTCTTTGTGGTGGTTCAAGTTTGATTTCAATTTGATTTTTGCGAGGTCCTGTGGATATATTCTGAATGTTGTATTGGCTATGAGCAGAAGATTGTGAGCTACCAGATGAATGAATCATAGGTGCTTGTGGAGTAGTAGGAGAACTGATAGGCATGTACACATGAGAAGTCTGGTGGCCTTGCTGGTTTGGCTGTGTTGAGTGTTGTGATGAGGTATGTGGCGTAGTACTGGATGTAGGAATAGTAGTCCAGGGACTTGGCTGTGAAGGCTGGTAGACTTGCTGAGGGTGCATGGGATTAAACTGAGATGCCCAGCCTGGCTGCTGCTGTGTTTGCCGAGCAGTACCACTAGGAGCTGTGATGTAAGGCCTAATATAGATAGAATTTCCCTGGGGACTGTTAAGTACAGGAGGAGGTACACCATGTATGTGCAAAGACGTTGGGGTATTGCGACCAGGCTGAATGTTTGGGGCTAAAGTTACCATAATGGGGTTGAATCTGGGTGTTTGTTGAGACAAGTTAGATACTCCTTTGCTGCCTAGGTGAAATCCAAGATGCTGCCCTGGATTAGAAGCACTAACTGTATTAGCCATCCCAAAGACATTAAATCCTTGTGGAACCTGCACAGGTGCTGTCTGTGGTTCCTGCTGAAACAGTTCATTGTTGGACTGACTGGTTTGAAGGTGTCCATCACTAACACTGTGAGCTAGAGTCCTACTTCCATTCATTCTACTTCCTTCTCTTCCATGGTGATAGACGTTCTGTGACTGCAAATCCAAATTAAGAGATGTCATGTGATTTCGTAGTCCAGGAATCCCAGAATCATCCGAAAAACTCAGGTCTCCTTCACCGTAGAGATATTTTGTGCTCTCCTGAGAGAGAATTGCACAACAGGCATCCAAATTATTGTTATTCTAAAAAAGACAGATGAAAGTTTGACATTACTGATAAAATACTGTCACAGTTATATATGAATACATCCAATCACAACTGAAAAATGAACAATATAGCATCAGATGAAAGCTTTAGGTGGGTGGCTAGCATAGCTGCTCTATACACACAAAGGGCTTGCCTGTGAAGCTCACTGCTCTGGGAACAGTGACTCAGCCAGTGGCACCAAGGGCAGTGGTCTGCATTGCCTCTGAAGCAGTGACAGGGAGATCCTGCACCTTGGAAAGCTAGCTTTATACAGTATGATACACCTTGGATGAATAGTTTCCCTATTCCTTCTCAGTTTCAGAACCATCTTCAGCAGAGACCAAAGCTCTGGCTTTAGGGAGGAAAATGACAGCAGGAATGGATTCACAGCATCTGCATAGTAATGATTAATAACTTAAAAACAAAAATAAAAACACATGTTCATTTTAAATGTTTTCCCAAACACTTCAATACCAGTTATGCATTACATCCTGCTGAAAACAGAAAGTGAATCTTATGAAGAGAAGAAATACGCCGACTCAAGAAACTGTACACGACTTCAAAAGAAATGCAAAAATTCAGTTTATAGAAATATGTCAGGATTATTCTTTTGTAAGATTAAAACTACTAACTGAAAACCCAGAGGACATTTGTATTTTAAATTTAAATAATTGCTTGCAAAGCTTTTCAATACTTATATTTGTACCTTTTAAAGCCTGTAATAGGATGACTTGGAACAGAAACCACAACCTAGCTAACTTTTTTTAAAAACATTTCAGAAGCAAACCACTAATCTCTCTTCTCCTTTTCCTTTCCTTCTCCTTCTTCTCCTTTTCCTTCTCTCTTCTCCACATGTTTAATAATATTGTACTCTAATCTTCCCAATTTTGTTTCCTACATAAGGATTTGTAGAAAGAGTGAACATGTATCAGTGACCAAACTTCTTCATACTGTGCTCCGTCTTTATCACTTTTCACACAGAACCTCCCACTCCCCAAGAAATTAAGGTTAATACTTTCAGCCAGAAGAGCACCTGTTCAGGCCCATGTTATTAACACTAAATAGGTGGCAAATCCATCCAGCACATAGAAACAGTTACTAGAAAAAAATGCACCTGATCATGGAAAAAAATTGCATGTGCCAAGTAGCAACATTATCAGTTAGTTAAAGAGTAACACAACCAGATAAACTGATCCATGCTACATGCTTTCTATTTTGTCATTTTTGTTAAACTAGTAGACATTTCTCATTCTTCAACCACGATGAAAGTGACAGTGTTGTGCAGACATAGCAAGACGTCTCTACCTTACAGATTTACCAAAAAGAACCCCCAAAAAAACCCCAAACAACAACAACAAAAAAAGAATACCCCCAGAAGTGGGAGCGGGATGACAAGGCTTCAACCACATAAACAAAAATACGTGTTCAGGCAGACCAGATACAGTTCTGAATTCTTCCAAATTAAAGCAAAAAAAAAAAAAAAAAAAAAAAAAAAATCCCCAAAAACCCCAGCCACAAAACTTTTTAAAATGACAAGGTTCCCTAAAGGCTATCTATCAAGCCAGCTCTATATAAGGATTGAAGGATTGCTGCAAAAAGGTATTCACAGATATGAAAATGGATCAAATTCATGATAAGCATATTGCCTCTAGTTTGGAATAAACACCAGAAGATGAAGTAATCAAAGGAAGTTAGTAGTGAAGAAAAGAAACACGCGGACAGAACAGTGGGTAAGATAAGAACAATAGCCTGGTATTTGTTGTAAAGGAGAAAAGGGAGCCAGAAAAGGGAAAAAGATAGGATGCTACAGAAAAACAAGCTAGAAAGATCTCAAAGGCAGGTTTTGCAATGAAGTGAATTAAAATCATTAACAGAAAGGCCAAAAATACCAAACCAAAAAGGAACAGGCCAAGCTCACAAGGCCCTTACATTCAGCTTGAATGCATTTCTTTGGACAATTTTTTTTTCTTTTTTAAGACCGCATCCAATCAATTCCAAAATTTCAGTGACGTCAATGAGAAAATTGGAGAACTCAAAGGGGAAACGGGGGCACATGGAACCCCTGGCATCTTCTGGCTGGCAGAGGCAGTTTCAACCGCTTCTAGCTCTTTACAGATCAGAGAACCGGTTGATGGCAGAACTGAGCATATTCCAGCAAAACAATACCCCTCATCTCATCTTATCTCTGCCCATGTCCCATTTGAGTTTAAAATGTTGGCACCCTGAAAGAGAAAGAAAAAAAAAAGAAAGAATAAGAATGTTGGAGGGAAATGAGGAAGCAAGGAGAGGACGTAGATTTGAAGAGCAGGTATAGAATGCTCCGGACACAAAAAATAGAATAACAGGGAACAATGTCCACCGACTGTGGGCACTGCAGGGATTGCTTTAAATGAGGAGAATGGGAGAGCTGAATGCAGGAGGCTTGTTGGGACAAACAGAGGGATACAAAACATTTTAGGAATATTCAGTGCTGTCAGCCCAAGACTTTTTACTCCCTAGATTAAGCATGTTTAGGTTTCCTCCTATAAGCTTTTTGGTTGTCCTCTGTTGTTAGCATGCTATATATTGTTTAGGTATTTCAACAGTGGGCTATTTACCTTGAGGCATTTGCATACTCTCTTTATCCTTAATTTTTTCATTATAAGCATATAATGCTATAAACCTTCCTCTAGAAACAGCTGTAAGCAGTTGGTAACAAAGAATTAATGAAGGATGACTGAAGTACCTGTACATTTTTTCTGCACAATTCACAGTGATACAAAGAAATTTTCCTTGTTATAGTATTATTGTTGAGGCTTTTATAAACTGCCTAATTGCTTATATTCTTTCAGATTCTCACCTGGGGTATCTTATAACCTCTAGCTTAAAAATAACTCCACCCTGACATATGATGGCTGCACATAAGGTACTGTGGGGGCAAGGCATTTCTTATACCAAATGCTCTCAAGTACTTGTCTTTGACGTGAACTACACTTACTGCCTTTACTGGAAATTCCTTCCACTGTGTCCAACTACAAGGTGACAGAACTCAAGATTCAGACACTGTTCCAGCAGCATTGAAAACATGTGCACAAGTACTCTCAAATTCTGCTTTTCAATCTTTCCCATCAGTCCAAGTACAAAATTTGTTGAAGAGGTCATGTTAGGCAGCTTTTATAAAAAATAACCCCAAACAAACCCAAACACAAACAAACAAACAAGACCCCAAGCCAGAGAGTAGCAAAGCTAGAAGGTGCATCAGAGAAACCAGAGCTCATGAAATTTCAAAAAACCACCAACATAACAGGATTTTCTTGGTGAGTCTTAGCTCACAAAAAAGGTAGCTTTCCAGTGTGACAAATTAATTTAACAATACTGCACACATGGAATATTAATTACTCTAGACTGTTTTTGATCCTCTTATGAAAGCTGACTTAGAACACTTCCTCAATATCTAAACCCTTCCCCATAAATCTGTCATAATATGGAATGTACCGTATCTTTTCTTCACAGTTATAAGGCTCTTTTTATTTAAAAAAATCCACTCTATTCAATGTTATGAAGACCGCTGACTGTATTAAAGACAAGCATTAGTTTTTAAATGCATCAAGAATTACATTCAAAAGATGATTACTGATGCATTCACTCCATCAAGTCCACAGACCTTGCATGAACAAGCAGTTCTCATGTTTGAAGAACAAAACTGTACTTGTAGTATCAAGTCCTACAGAGCACTAACAAAAATAGCAGTGTACAATCCTGAGAACAAGTACGGGCAATATATACTCTTGTTCAGTTTCCTTTTCAGCTAAATAATGAGAAAGAAAGGACTGGAGAAAGCTCAAAACCTCATGAGCCCCAAGCAGAATTTTGCCATCTTGCAAAACAAAACCAATTCTGTTGATGAAACGCACTTTTCACAACTTCTTGCTCTAGAAAGACTGGAGAGTCATGATAAAGTCTTGGCAATATGAATGTTAAATTGTTACAGACACTTTTCCCAACAGCACGAACACCTTATTTGGAGGTATGTGTGTGTGAGTACATATACATATGTAAGTATAGAAAAATATGCATTTCATACATAAAAATACATGTAAATAGCAAGACAAAAAATTAGGATATAAAGAATGTTGAATCATAACCACAGTTGTCCTAGCCATAGTCCAGAGACAGTTAGCTTCTGTGGAGCTGTAACACATCATTTTTCCTATCAGTGTATACTGATGATCAGAATGACTATTTGGATAATTCTTTTATTAACCAGAGTAAATAAAATGTTGAATATCCTAGAATGAAAAAGAAAATCAACCAGTATGGATGCTTTGAATTGATGGAAAATGCAAAGTGAATAAGTTTAAGCAACATAGTTAAATAAGTCAAGTCTACCAGCATTTTTTAACTTGAGGCATTTAGGTGTCCCTGTTGGGCTTTGGAGGGACATTAATTTATCTTCTGACGTAGCTAACATGCTATTACAGAACAAGAAGCTGATACAAAATATGGTATGTGTTCTGATAGTGGCAGCACTAAAAACAGGCAGCTGCATGTAGAAGTTGAGAATATGCAGCTTTAGCACTAACTACAAATGCACTGGTCAAAAGTGATTTTTTACTATCAAGCCCAACAGAAATCCATTAATTAACTACACAGACTCCAAAGGTACAGCAAAAAAATGAAGCCCATCTGGCAGCCAAAGCCCTGGGCAGATCCACACCAGTGCTTCACCTCCCACTCAGGTCTAACACTGGAGGGGAGGCTACAAGCACCTTGTCCTGCCTGAGACAGCCCGACTTGGAGCACCTGGCTGTGCCCACATTACACTCCAGGCTTCCTGCTGGAGAGGGTACCTCAGGCCACCAGTGCTGGCTCTGCAGGCCAAGGGAGCGGGGAATGGAAAGCATTGACGCCAATCTGCATGCAGGCAAAGGCCCACCTTTAAGATTGATGGAGATCAGATAGCAAAGTTGCTTCTAGATCTGCTTCAACACTCAAATAAAAATTAAAATAAAATTTTAAAATGCTGCACGTTGTAGCATTGTCTTAAATTGTCCCTGCTGGACTGAAGTTGGCTTTGCAACCCTCCTTTTGCCACAGTTAATTCTGGCTCTTGAGATGGCCAAAAGGCATGAGCATACTGATTGGTGAGACAGCAGTCTCCATACACACACTGATTATTGATGTACAGGCTGATGTACTATGGACCACCTGTGATTAGGCATGGAAAAAGAAAGGCCAATTTAACACTTTGCTTGCTGTGCAATATCAAGAAATTGGCTGTTTATTTATTGGCTGCCTCATTTATAGAGAAAAACAAAAAGAAAAACATCTGCTTTCAAAGGGGACGCCCATACACAAAGCTCAAATTAGCAACGCTGCTTACTCGCACAGCCACAAACAGAGCACTGACCTGTAACATGCATCTGGATACAACACCTTCAGGTACCTCAGGAAACTTCTGTCGCAGGTCATGTAAAACCTGAATATCAATTTGCTGGCTTCCTTGGGCCATTCGTATATTGCCTGGTCAAGATTGTTTTTCAACAGGCAGTTTTAGGCCTTAGTAAAGGGAGTATTCATCTCTTCTGTCCCAGCATTTTCTGGAAAAGAAAGGAAAGCCTTGAGACACCAAAAACAGGCACTTCTGATGTAACAAAAGAACACCCCACAAACTGAAACACACATACAAAATCCCTTTTCAATTATGCAGCCAAAGTCTGTACTTTATGTTGATGTTTTCCCATGTGACATTTCTAAGTAATTTTCCTTCACACACTCAGAACCTTGAAAATTGCCATTTATAGATACATCTGGTGGTCAGTTTCCTTCTACGTTTGGTTTTATACTGATACTATAAAATACATTAAGAATAAAAAAATACTTGATTTATCAAAGTATTAAAATTATTTGGTTTAAGAACAGCATTTTTACTTATTTTAAACACAAGTGAACACAAAGTAGTCCACGTCAAATATTGTAAAATAGTGTTCAGTCAACTTTTGAATGTACCTGCATTTTTACCTTTACTATCATAGTTTTTGTTTACTGTCAGGATATTGTGGATAGAAGTTCAATGTCTCCAAGTTTCAGAATTTACTAGCAATTGTCTACTTGATTTTCACCCAACATACTTCAGAACATTCTGAAATTATTACTGGAAGGAAACAACACTGCAACAACTTAGGCTTCTTCAACTAATTCTGTTCCTGCTTTGAAGGAAATTATGAAGAGCTATGAATAAGACTATTTCACAATCACCCAATCAACACATTCATACAAATTATCTACCCAGACCATACGATATCTACAGGCTTTTACCAAAAAGAATTTCTACCAATAAATCTTCAAAGAATGCACCCATGTGTTAGGCAATGGAATGGTATCTTCTTCATATAAACTAATATTATAAATAAATGTGTGAAGTTATAAGTAAATATGGTTCATAAAAACCCTGGCATGGTCAACTCCAATGTACATTTACCTCTTAAATTAGCAAATCTTATTCAAGCATCTCCATGAATTTTATTCACTTTCTCTGTGGCAGCAGAAAAGCAATTAAAAGAGTTACTATGTCTCACTAGAAGTACATGCATGTTACTTCAACAGTTTGTGGTGCTAGACTAATCTAAGCAGTGACAAGATTACTGATCTTGCACCTTCTTTAAAGAAATAAGGAAAAACACTCTTCAAATGAAAAAACAAAACAATTACGTTGTTTATCAAAAACTGTACTGAAATACTTCTCTAATTAAACTTCAAATCCAACAAGATCACAGCAAGTCCACAAAACCAGAAGATTCTATTAAGAAGAAAACTAGTTTACCCTAGTTCAGTGTCAAAATGCCATTTTTCCACCCCTCTTCTACTGAGCAGTCCATAAAACTTCCTGCTAAATAGTTAACTCCCCTCAATCCTCCTAAGATGGCTTAATTTTTTTTCCAATTTCTCTAACCTACATTAAAGCAAACCACTTTGCAATACGCTCTAATATTTCAGAATAGCAAATTCTATGATATCCATCTCAAGTTCCCTGGACAGTACTAAAATTTTGTATTTACTCTTTATTTAAATTGTACCAGCAAAAAAGCACCTTCACAGCTGCCATAGCAAAAACTCCATGGAAAGAGATTAATCTATGTAGTCTTTTCAAAAAAAACCACAGAGAATAAATTAAAAAAACAGTACTTAAAACAAATGTTCCACATTGTCACCCCAGTGCTTCATTTCAATAAAGTATTTTATATTCTAACTCATTTTTCAATGTCTGAAGTCTTGATAAAACACACAGTGACCACAATTTCCATTTATTACTCCAAAGCAGCAAAGTATTATAACAATTACCTTAAAATTCAAAAGTGCTACAGAAAAACTTGCATGCATCTTCATGAGACATAAAATGATTTATGGGTCATCATTCAATGTGCGCAAAGTTCAATTATTTGTTGGTAGCATGCAGAACTCGGGAGATTGCTTATTTTTATTTTTTCCATTGTACTTTTAAATTTTGGTGGCTTAGCACCAAGCAGATGCCTGCAAGCAGTATCACTTTCCTGAATTTGCTCATAAATTTTTGCACATGTGCATCAAATGTGTCAAAATTGCAAAACATTATTTTTACTGTAATATGGGAGGAAGTAAACCAAAGAGGCCCTGCTCCCACTATCTTAATTCAGAGGAATATATTCCAACACAAAAAGAAAGAAGTTTTTTTTCCCTTAGTTTCAATTACAATAGGCAACTGATAGGGCTTCACTGAGAATTTAACATATGAAAAGTGTATCATATGAATATGATGGTCTCAATCCAATCATCACTTCAAGACGAAAATCCCACTCAAAGATATCAATAGATTATTAATAAACTCAAATTAACCTTAAGAAAGACTGAAGTGACAGGTCATGAGGTCTTTTGAGGCCTCTCTAGTAAAGACAGATGAAAAGGTTTTTTCCCAGTTCTTGATGTTGCAAGAAAATACAAAAAGGACTCAGGAGGCATCTCCAGAGGCAAACTTAAAGAACTGAAAGTTACTTTGACAGATGGAAGCCTAAGGAACAGATACACAACACTGCTGTCTGCCATGGAACTCAGGATCATCGAGAATATTGTTAGAAATATTCTTAGAATATTTTTAGAAAGTTACATATGCAAGTGGAAAATAAAAGGCATGAATGCAAGAGTGAATATCCAAGACTGCCAGTAATTAAGACTGCAGAAGAAAAGGGTATCAACAGGAGGCAAAGGAAACTGCTGGCAGCAATATTTTTGTTTCATTCAGAGACTCTGGCATAAAAATCAAGGCAATACAGCATTATGGAAGTAATCAGAAAAATCTATCCAAAAAATTAATTATTGGAAGAAGGAAAATACAATACTGGTGACTCAGACAAATAATTCTTCCTAAAATCATTAATATCAGAGTTTAATTACAAAGGAAAACTTCTAAATACTGGACTGCAGTGCAACATAAAAGTTATTCTTGTAGTAATGCCCATTCCCGAACTAATAGTTTTACATACTGCTTCTAGCTATTAAAAAAAAAAACAACAAAATAACCCCTTCAATGTGACTTTATAATGTTGAAGAGAGACAGAGATCTCAGCGCTCATTTATGCCAGAAATACTAAGTAACCGGAAGAATTAATTAGCTGTGTTCCTTTTCAAAGAGTATTGGCATGATCCCCAGACAACTTAAAAGGCCTGGCTATTGTATCATGATGGAGCTCCTGTTGAAGCTTTATTCTGTGAAAACTATTAAAACCAAAGTAAACAATGTGTCATCTCCCAAAGACTACTCAGAACCATGAGTATGAGACACAAAATACACTGTCTCTCTTGTTTATGAAAATATTCAAAGACAACTTAATGTGAAATTTAATTCAGATCCCAAATACTAGGTCATTATAGTGCTGGACCAGTGCTAGCTAAATATATAATTTTTCAAGTCTCCTTTCTTCTGACAGAGCACATGTTTAACATATCACAGACAATTCTTCAATACAAACCTTAACCTAGTATATCACATTGACTTTCCACAAAACACTTATAAAGCAAGTGCTCTTCAGACTAGATTCTGCCAAAATGGATGTTATGAAATAATGAAACCTGACAAAATCTAAACAAAGAAGCTGTCAGACTAGAATATTATCTGCACTTCTTGTTCATTACTAATTTTTTCCTACTGCAACTTCTCATGCAGTCCATGTCACAATAAATATCAAAGATAATTGTGCAGATTTTAACATAACTGCTGTATTTAATAATTCCACTAGAAGTTATGATGCACTGATTATGACTGAAGTCCCATTTATGGTCAGCTACCATTCGGGAAACAGCCTTTGTGTGTTCAAGAGAGCGGCTTTTGGAAATATGCAGAACACTGCCACAGTAACCAGCATGCCCTTCACCTTCTCCAAACTCAAATCAATGCAGCCTTTATAATCTCCCTTCTTAGTTCAGCTACATCCAGTAAGCAAATTGTTCACATTTTTCTGTGGTTTTATTCTGATCACATCTGATCTGTGTTTTACTCACCTGGATAAAATGCTGCAAAAGCAATCTATCTAAAAGCTTATTTTAGAAATCAGGCTGTAAATACTTCTTAAGAAAGTGAATGCAGAAACAAGAGAACATTTTCTTGTAGCATTAATGGTGCAGGGTACAGACATTGCGCATAAAAGACTGCTGTAATGACAGGAAATCAGATGCAGCAAGTTGCAATGCAAGCCTGGTAGAGGTTGCTATACCAACAGCAGAAAGACACAAGCAATTAAAAAGATGACTGAAAAAACCCAAAACCCAACAAAAACCCAAAAATAAACCACCCAATCCCTCTATACTTATCTCAGGCTCCTTCATCAGGACTAAGACACACAGACTATATATCCATGCATTTGGTAACTCCCAAAAAGCAAAATTATCTTCACCCCTCCTCACTCCATGCTTTCATGAGAAATACCTTCTACCTTCCCCCATATATTTAGCTACATTTTTTTCTGTTATCTTATCCAAACACCTATCCAGGCACGAAGCCAACAAATATTAAGAAACTTCTATGGGTCCTTTTCTCAGCCAGACCTCAATTCTAATGTCTCACTCCAATAATTCAACTAAAGACTAACCTCAGTTCACCTTCCATTGAGGGATTCTTTACACTGAATTGCTTGAACGACAAAGTATAGCAGATATTATTATTGCTAGCATTTCTTTCAGCTTTCTTTAAAAAATATTTCCTCTCCAGTCTACAAGACTGGAAATCACATTATAAATATATGAATTTCTATCCACAGAAGATACCTTCTAAGCAGGATCTCCATTCCTCTGACTGTAACAAGCATTGCAAGCTTAAGGCTAGTTTGTACTTACTTCTGTGTTAACACTCCCTTTACGATCTGAAGTATGTTTTTGTATCCCTATTGCTTAGAAAAAAAAAAGAACATCAGACATTAAATGCCATATTGTTCTCTTACAACCTCCCTTCTCCAACCTCTTACATGCCAATTTCCACACCTATTCTTCCTTTTCTTCCTCACTTAAAACTGCACATTCTTGTTAAACAAGAGACTAGAAACTTTCACTGTATGTGTGCCCAGCAAATGGAGGGGGGGAGAAATTAAAGAGTTACCACTGCATGTAAGGCCAACTTTCCTTAAAGGAATTGCTACCTAGCTACATGCAGGACAGCACACTTTTAACTCTGTCAATGACATCTTGCAGGCAGGAAAAAAGAAAATCCCAAGAAAAATAAAACCAAAATGGTATGGTTCTCTGAGAAACTACAATTAAAAAAATTAGAAATTAAACAGCAAGGAACAAGGAAATTCTTTTCTGCCCATTTAGTCCTAATAGACTTTTTCTGAAAGCCTATATGGAGCCAAATATCAGGCAGCCTGAACACACACTTGTTTTCTTAAAATTAAAATTTAGAGTCATTTTGTAAGGGCAAAAATATAGAAACAAGAACATTTTACCCCAGAGTCTCATATTCTTTCTGCAAAAGAGATTAAGAAGTGAAAGGACAAAATCTAAAAGCTTACACTAACATCACTAACACTTTAAATGCATATTAAAAAAAAAAAGTGTGAGAACTGGATGATGGAAACAGTTTTATTAAATATTCCTAGTATAATTTAATTGTTCTAATATATTATTCAGCTTTTCCACGGCCAATTTGAACCACTTCAACAGTTCTTCACCAGTATCTCTGCTTAAGAATAATATTATCAAACCCAGATGTTATACTTCACTCATTGCCATCCATCTCTTAAATATATAAAGCATGAATAAATTTAACCCATCACAGTTAGTTTCCCATTGCATCCTCAACCTACTATACAGTGATATATCCTTGTAACCGTTTGCCAGATTTCTACTCTGCACTGTTCTGAATCCAAACAAGAACATGAAGCATATAAACCTGACTTCATTGCATGACCTTAAAACTGAAAAAAATTCAGAATTGCAAATAAGCATCACTGTGGGTTTTCCCAAGCACATTACTGAATTGGATCAAAGCAAAAGACTTCCATCAAATAATTAATGATGAGTAGGATCAGAGGAAAATGGCAAACTCTGGAATAGTTCAAAGAAGTAATCTGTTCCTATGGAAAATTTATTTTAAGTGACCCTACCTGGAAGCAATTCCTGCCTGGAAGCAATTCCTACCTGGAAGCACAACTTGGTATTTTTTCTTCCTCCAAATTAATTACAAAGAGTAATTTCCAGAAATAAATTTTATTTAACACATTTCATAATGTCTTTTAAACTCCTGGCCGGAATAACAATGTACTTTAATGGGTCCCACAGCAAAAGTGCACACATGAAACATTTAAAGAGGCTTAATCTGTCAGGTATTCCTTGGAAACTATGAGCAGTTACACAATTTCTTTTTCAGGGGAAATTAGTTGGGGGTTGTACTCTTTTCATGTTGAGCAACCAAAAAAAAAGAAAGGTTTGGTTTTGTTTGACTGTGAAGTTTTAATTCTTGCTAGTTCAGTAATGCTAATGCACACATTAAGGGAGCCTACTAATGGATTTTACCTAAATTTGGTTTGGATTTTTCTTCCCTTTTCCTTAAGAGAATTAATTAAAAACAAAGCCACCTTCCTTTACTGCAGGTCATTCTGTCAATTCTATCAAAGCATAGCTGACCTTTTCACAGCTCAGCAATATGTTGGCAAATCTCATACATAAGCACATTAAAAATGAGTTTTCTCAGATCACTGTAAAAATTTCTTCAGGAATATGGTTTCATTAGAGAAAAATCTATCACAACAGTTGAGCTTGCCTTAAGCTACTGTTAGGAGTTGGCAGTTTGAAATTTGACCCCTATTCTTTGCACAGTATGTTAACAACAGAAATTCAGATCTGAAAGCTATGAAATGTGTAAAAGGGTTTAATTCATTTTTACTGGAGATGAACTAAAGGTGAGGAAAGCAAAACACCTCTAAGATAGCTGAAAAGGCATTTTCAATTCTTCCTCCACTTATTCACCAAGGCACACCCAACCATTTAAGAGCAACACTTCTCATGTGCTCTCCTGCCCATACAGTTCTCACAAGACCCCTAAAAGCTCTACATCACTACCCATTAAGTTATACTGGAGATGTATGTGAACATATAAAAATCAGATTTCTGAATTACACGTGTATCATAAATACAGTATATGATGAAACTCCGAATTAAAAGTCCAATGTTATAAATCTATCCTTATGAACCATTTTCTTCATCTTAGAAGCAACCATATGTTTTGTATGCATCTTGTAAAACTCATTTCATGGCAATTGCAGGATGTCATATGGAAATGAAATATACAAAGCTAAAATTGTGCTGCATAATCCAGTCAGGGTATTTTAAAAAATTATATTAATGAACTCCACAGTAACTCTAAATTGTGCCTGCATTAGGATTCCAGTCCTAACATTCTTCATGTCAGTTTTACCTAGATAATCAAAACTCTCTACCTTTAAGTAGACTTATTCCCTTTTTTATTATGCAGTTATTATTGCTTCCATTTGTCAGCTTCCCAATGAATGAAAAACCCATTATTAACTTACAGGAAGGTCAAGTAGCAAGTATTAATCTTCACATCCCCACCTGTGATTGAATCAGGTTTCTTCCACAGATTAACAATATGAGAAAGCTGTCATGTTTTTTTTTCCTTCTGCATACCTAATTTCTATGTTGCTGCAGTGTAAAGTTTTCATGAAAATAATCCTCTATGAACACTCTGAAGTCAAAAGCAGGTGTGGCTATTTTGAAGAGTATGCACTATTTCCAGTGCAACTATTCTAAGAGTGAAGAAAGAGGAAAAAAAAAAACTTAAAACAATCAAAATGCCAATCAAAGAAAGAGGCAGGAAAAATACACCTATATGACTAGCCCTCCTTAAAAAAATCTTGAAAAAAATAACTGAAAATAATGACAGTCTACATAGAAATATGATTAAACAATTTTTTTCTTTAATTCACTTGACTATATCTCCTTTAAAATCTGCTTTTGATTTATGACTGACAAAAAGATACAAGGGCTTCCTAAAATGAAGCAATGATTTTAAACAAGCAGTTGAAATCTAACTAGATGCTATAATCTCTCACAGATTCTCTGATCACAAAGTGCACTAATGTAAGAACATAAATATCCTACTGAGTCAAAAAAGGGTCATTTTGGCTCAGTGTTGTTTGCAAGAGTGACAACAAAATGCAATATTCAGGAAGAACATGTAAGCCTAAGCCTTTTTTGAGCACATTCCTTTCATTCTCTCCGTATGTACACGTACAACTGTGTGACTGAGGAAACTTGAGAGCAATGCCCTGCCTGTTCTCTTTACAGACCTGTTGATGATGTATTCATAAAATTCCTTTTTTTAACCTACTGAAATTATCTGCCCCTCCAATACACTGTGGCAAAGAATTCCAGAAGTTCACTACTCCGTGCATTTTAAAATAATAATTCAAAATCAACCAAAAAATCTTAGACTCTTTTTAAGCTTCTTGTCCTACAGATCCTGAGTGGTACACAGTTCGAAGTTGCAGGATTCTGTAACAGTTCTGCATTCACTGCCTGCATTCATTTTCAAGCTTTGCTCATAAATCCTGCTACAATCTTCACCTCTCCAAACTGCTAAGTCTGTTGTCTAAATGCCTCCTTGGAAGGCAAGAGCTGTTGCCACGATTAAAAATAAAGTAACATCCTCTCACTACCTTCTCTAACACCAACATATGCTCCCTGAAATACAGGGACTGTAGCTTTTGGTTCTCAAGGGGAGGGTTTACCAGGGCTTCACACAGCAATGACACCATTTCTCATGTCCTTAGTATCTTTCTGATGATACCCAATAGCTCTGCTGGCTTTTCCATCTGCTCCTGAACACTGCACCAAAAGTTTTACACAATTCCTCACAAATCCAAGACTGCTCTTCTCAGAAAAAATCAGTTATGAATGTAGTATCTATACTACTATATCCAGACCAGATCAAAGTCTTCCTTGAACAAACTGCCCCCCAAAAAGCTGTGGATGTTCAGGGAACTTGCCAGTAACCTACTGCCAACAGCAGCAATAATATGTATATGAATGACAAGTTCTTTGAGTAGCTTCAGGAACCTCTACAACAGTTGACTCCAGACCAAAGGGGACTACCCTGCAGCCTAAGTACACAGAAGCCCATCTCAAAACCTCTTGGCTCCAAACACCCTTTCAATAGTATGAAACCACATTCCAACTAGACGTGGATCTGCAGAGTTTGCAGGCTTCTGGCTACTCCACTGAAAACCACAGTCCAGCATGACTGGCTGCTTCAGAGGCTGTCAATCTGAACTCTAGAATCATCAGCCCCATGACAGCTTCACTGAACCCAGGGAAGATTCAGCTTACACTCACTAAGTTCACATTTCATTTAAAAATCTTCACATAATGAAATAGACATCTCATGAAATGAGAATCACGACTCCTACCAAGCTACATATTTAGCAGTAGTTTTTGACAGTGATTTCCCAATTAAAAACTAAAACAATACAGCACACACACCAGATAGCAAACCTTTCAGTAAGAGATGTACAATTACTACTGAAGAGCCATCATGGGACATCAACGTATAGAACTGGGCACATAAGAAGGACATGACGCTTTTTGTTCTTAGACGATCACATGATCAGGAATATGCCTGGCTTTCTCAATGTAAAGCTCTATTCAAAGTTATACATGAACAATTTATTTTTTGAAAACAAGAATATGACATAGAGAAATAAATTTAGATTGAAGCAATTTGAAATTTAACCAAGCACAAAGAGACTCAAATCTGTATTGAAATAGTGAAGTACAAAAGCACTGGTGAGTTTCATACTGACATTCCACACACCTCAGCTTTCATTCTAAAGAGAACAGCAAGAAGTGTCATTGCTTCAATTCACAACTAAGTAAGAGTGTAGCTAACACTACACCCTTCCCTGTGACTCAGAAGACTGTATCAGAGAAACACTTCAAACCCAGCTGGTCCGAAACTGCAACAACTCTCAGATTTATCCATTAAAAACAAAGTTTTCTATTTCATTATGATATTGCCAATTCAGTGATGATAGAGCCCAAAAGACTAAAGAAATGCTAAGTTATGTGCACGATATATGATTTTACAGTGACCTACACTTGTTGCATGTAAAATTGTCCTGTTGTTTCTCACGTTTCCACAGTGGAAAGTCTGTGAGTGAACTTCGTGCCCTTTTAGTATGTTCCCAATGACAATATTACCATATTTTGATAATATTCGTATGAGAACATAAACATGTTGTGCCATATTTCAGCAGCCTGCCAGATAGTTCAATTTCTGATATGTATTTTGGGTTATTCTGTTCACAGCAGGAAGCTCTGGAAAGCATCTATATCCAGGCAAATATCTGAATTTCAGCAGTTCAATACAGAAGCCAACAACAGCATTACAAATCTCAGAGCTTGCATTATGTAATCCAATCTTCCAGTGCTTTTGCTGATGACTAGATTGCTATTTGAAGGACTTACTTCAGTGTTTCATACTGATACTAAAGGAACTACCCCTAAAAATGCAGAGAAGTTCCATTATCCTACAGTAAGCCAGAAATGAAGCTAATCAGAGATCAAAGGACATGACAGCATTTTAGGGAAAACATTACAGAATCAAAGTATCTTAATAATTGCCCATGGCCACAGTCAAAAACTCCTGAAGATGAGGTAGTAATGTTAAACTAGAAGAGCATATATTTAGATTGGATATAAGGAAGAAATTATTTGTGTTGAGGGTGGTGAGACAATGGAACAGGTTCCCCAGGGAAGTTGTGGGTTCACCCCTCATTGGTGGTGAACAGGTTAGGTGGAGCTTTGAACAACATGAACCTCTGAAAGGTCTTCCTGATCTTTCAAGCCCCTTCAGACTTAAAACATTCTGTATCAGTGGTGTCCAAACCAAGGATAATTAATTGGATTTTGATGCAGTTAAGTAATGACTTTAGAATTTTTTTTTCCTACAATTATATGATGTTGCTGAAGTCAGGCTGTATAGCAAATTAAATGCACACAATTACATTAAGAAAAACATACACAAATCCCAACAGTAACAAGGCATGCTAATTGGTGTCTTATTCACATTATATGATGTGTCCCATTTTCTAGTATTTGCATTACATTTTTCCCTAGAGAAAAAAAAATGGCTCATGTATAATATTAGCCTAAAATAATGTTGATAGCACACCTAGGGTATAAAAAGTGAGAAACAAAAAAAGCTTGTCCCAAATAATTTCTAAATTATGGTGAATCTTTCTTATTGCTTTGACTGAAAACATTAATTTATGGGAAAACCTCCTAAGACATTTGCATCTCTCTTTCCTTCTTAGGTACACATAATGTACAGGTTGTTTCCTCATCTTACAAGGAAGATTTTCTAAGTATTTGCCTGATTTCATGGAACCATTCTCTGTTCTTTACTTTTTAACTTAAATTTCTATATTCTTAGTTGTGCAAGCCCCATCTATACAGCAACTCTTTTTGGCACAACCTGGGCACTGCAGCACAGCCCAGCAAGAGCAGCATCCACTGTCAGAAAGCAAAGATACAGGAAGCAAAGATCTGCAAGTCATACTCCAAGAAAATCTGGTTCTCAAATGTTTGTATGACTATAAAAAGAAACAAAGCACACATTTCAAGTTCAGGTCTAGCTGCACCTTTGACACTCTCTCCAGTTGTTTGAAATTCAAATCAAAACATACATGTTCTTATTTGGAAGATGTTTACATTTGGCAAGTATGGTCTTTCTATTATTTTTCCCCCTGTTCCCTTTATGTCTCTTGAATGTGACTAAATGAGGTAAGTAGGTAACTGAATTGTCATTTAGACAAAGAGATGGAACAAATTCAAAAGGTGTCAGTATAGCACCACCTGAATGACCAATACAAGTGGCCCGAAGTTGTCTAAAGGTTGACAGCTCAGTCCATCCTCTTACTGAGGACACAAGTGTAAGGTTAACTATAACGATCTAATGGAACATAAAGGATGGAAGGCTAACTCTAACTCTAGCTCCTAAGCAGGAGCTGGGGAAAAATAATCCAGGTCTGGAAAAATGATTTGGAGGAAACTACCATCTCTGCACTAAGACTTAAATTAATCTTGTTTTCTTAGTAATTCCCAGAATAGAGCCAACCAGCCAAGAGATTTCTCCATCCTTCATTTATTCTATTGCTTTAAAAGGTTGTTACTACTGCAGCAAGGGCATCACTACTGGCAATGCTTCTGAACGCAGCTGTGGCACTGAGCAGAAACCTCAGGCCATGGAGGGAAACATATTTTAGTAAGTTTCTAACTCAGCCAATGAGTCAGAAATGTTACAATAACATTTCATGCAGCAAGAGAGGCCTCTAGCTTGAGGAATTCTCATTACCAAATTTTAAAGTGGAGCTTCTGACTGTAGGTATATTAGACTAACAACAATATTTTTTTAAAAAGTATTTAAAATTCTCATTTCCTGCTATAATAACAATAACATTCTTATGGACAATAACATTCTTATGAATATTGCTGCTGGGTCTTTGCCCTTGTAGCCATGTTATATACTGTTCATCATAGTCTACAAATGAAAAGCCAGACCAACGCAGTAACTGAATAAAAGGCCTCAAAAAAGCATGACTGTATCAAAGGCAAATTAATAGCTGTGATACTCTGAGTTACATGTAACTGTAATGCCAGTTCAGTCACATAATGACAGCCAAACACTAGTAGTAGTACCTTCTTTAAATATATCTTGTTTTCCATTAATTATTTTTCATTTGTATCTAAAACCAGTGTGTATTGTTCAACAGGTGATATATCTACTACAGAGCGGCCTATAATTAATGGTGACTGAGAAAAGGCTTTAAATACATATAAAATAACATGACTTTTGCAGAAAAAAAATCATAAAGCACTGGGAAATTAAGAGTAAAAATATTAGTAACATCACAACTAAGCCTGATGTGCTTTCACACACACATTGTTCAAGTCCTGCCTACCATCCTGCAGGAACTCCACAGGACTGCCAGGAAGAATTGCACACTCTGAATTTAACACACTGGAATGTAACCAAAGAGACAATTTCTCTCTTCTTATCATACTACAGCTCATTCATCATCTTTCTCTCATATTGCAGTAGGCAAAACACTATACTTCTGAATTGTATCATCTTCCAAACACTCTTACCAGTGCAGTCTCCTTGCTGATCTAATTTTAAATCATAGCATGAATTCTAACTTGTTGAAACAACAGGAATTTTCCCAGGTCACAGGGTCAAAGTCACTGATTCCCCATGTGCTAAGCAGGCACTTTAAGAAGAATATTAACATTTTGCAAAATTTTACAGCAAGGGCTCTGTCAGCACTTGTATACAATGTGCACAACAAACCTCCATTCAGCTTGCTGAAGCCACATTCACACAGCATTGCACTGTGATTCACTGACTACTTTGAGAATGCCTGGTTTATACAAAACATCACTCAAAAGAGAAAAATTCCTGAGCAGTAAACTGGCTTTAGGGAGATTATCTGCTTACAGGAAAGCAAAGATACCAAGGATAACTTGAGCAATAATATTTTGAGCAAGTCTGTAAGCTACAAGTTACAAACCATAAGATTTAAGAGCAAAACAACTTCATTGCCTTCCATCTTCAGTGCTCTTTCCTGGACAGTACAGTTACCTGTACATCAAAGTGTACCTTTGACAGCACACACAAATATAGCTGGAAGCTTGGTGGTGGAATTTGTGATCCCATTTCCATGAAAGACATAGCACAAAGCATTTAATGGATCATCAGCAACCCTTAGTGTGTGTACTGCATTAGAAGTGGAAGAAACAAGCTGGTTTACTTTTCCCTAGCTGTCATGTACAGCCATGAGACCATGCAACTTCTTCCTACGAGGCATGTGTTAAAATACACCATTTACAGAAAAACTGGAAGTAGCTTTCAACTGTTAAGGAAAGCATCAAACAACAGAACAAAAATATCTATTTCATAGATACCATACCAAAGTATTTGAACAGTTGCTAAGCAGCAGCAGATCTTGAGCATCCCAAGATTTTAATGTTTCACTGATATGTTAGAGACAGTTTTGCAAAATCATCTATCAAAAGTTTTTAACTATTTAGCCATATTTCATCGAAAGTGCAGTCTGAAACTTTATTAACCAAGCACTACAGCAACTAACACAAATACAGATGCTGTCGTGTTACAAATAATGCACATCTGTATTTTAGTCCTCTGGAGCAAAATAACAGATAACCAAATAACAGAGAAAGCTTTTAAATTTTTGGCAGGGACCTTTTCCCCTATGGATAGAACAGGCTGTCCCCACAAAACTAGTATTTACCAAACGTGGCTCGATGATCGAATTACACTTACTCTGGTATTCACAAAGTAGTGAATGCATGTGTCACAAAAAAGCCACAAGAATCCACAAAGTTGAAGAGTAACTTCAAGTATTCCCTTTACTTTCCAGCTACTCCTTTCAGAAAGCACTCTCAATTCCGTGATCTATATGCAAAGAGCCCCTTATTTTTTATATTCATATTTAAGGAAGAAAATTTCACTCACATCAATTAAATCACCTAAAAATATTCAAGTAACACAAATAATTGGTCCAGGATAGTAATGATACTGATTCTAACGTCTCAAAAGCGGGACCTTTCTTATAATTGAGGCTGCCAAAATAAGAGCATCATTTATGGCAAAATCTATATGCATGCAAAAAAGAAAAAAAATTAGTTGCTAAAGAGAGAATTGTGCTCATTCAGATTAAGGACTCCACAAGTAACACTCATCTCACTTTCCTTCTTCGTTCTTTCTTAATTAATGAACAAATAAATACTAATGCAAAGCAGTTAAAGTTTTACCAAAACAAAATATTTAAGGCCTTCCATTAAGTGCCCTAAGCAAATGATACTTCTAAATATTTAGACAAAAATCTACTGGCTTGAATACAAATGAAAGCTGGCTATTCAGACAACTAAAAGTCTTCTGTCTTTCAACTCTTCAAAGTAATTCCAGAATTAACACTCTGGCCTACTTTCTTTTAGAAAAAAAGTAGAAAAAAATCCTTTCAATATATATGTCTGAATTCTCTATGAGCCTTTTAAAATCAGGGGTAAAGGCCACTCATATTTCCAGATGCAAACAGTGAAGCTCCAGAACTCAGATTATTAGATCTCTCAGCTGCCTCCTGTGGCACAAGGCCAGCAAAGAAGCTGCCTTAGTCAGGAAAGCACAGAACCGGCTCCTTTAGCTTCCCTGAAGACCACAAGTCCACAATCACTACTCTCACTCACTGTGAGGATAAGATGATCACACGAATCTTCACCTATGAGAAGACTACAATATGCAAGTTAACTGTGTGGCAGCAACAGTTACCCTTGCGTGCTCCTTTCCTAATGAAGTGCTTACAGATTAAGGGTGAAACTACGTGAGAAAGCTGAACAGACTGAAATCTTCAGTATACCTTGCCTTTCTCGCCACTCTGCTCTTAGACCCTGCAACTCTGTCCTCTTTCTTGCTCTGGCCATCATATTTGTCCACCTCTTCTCCGTCATAAATTCAAGAGATCAGCTTATTAGGAGATAATACCTTTCTTTTTTGTCGGATTTCTCTTTGCATTTCAGCAGCGATGAGCTGCTGTATAAGTTCAAACTATCTTAGAAACATTCAAATGTACCACATCCAGCAGCCTGGTAGATCCCGTCAAGTGGAAAGCCTGAAAATGCATTATTCTGAAATTAAAGACTTTACTGTGAAACTGAAAGAAATAAAGAAGTAGGCTGACATAAATTACACCTGTTTCCCAAGAACTGTAATTAAGAATCTGAATTACAGACCCTGTAAGCATGGCTAGACCAAAAGCTGAATTGGAGCAGTGAGTTATGGGCCATGTGCTGTTATTTCAATAGCCAGCACTGGATCATTTTTATATCCCAGTCCTATTATAATCCTATGGGACTACATATTAAACCAATTCTACACCTAGAACAGGTGTAGAAGAGCAGCGACTGCCTAAAAAAAAAAAAAAAAAAAAAAAAAAAAATTTCTAAGAAACATGTAAAAGCAGATTTTAGGAAGCAGTAATCCCAATTCATGGAGCCTCAAAATAGCTGTAACTATATAATCTAAGGCTGCTCTGTCTCAAAGCACTTCCAACAGCATCCCAGATAAAACAGTATTGATCAAGAATGTTTTCTAAACTTGGGCCTATGATTGTTGAATACTCTGTAATAAAAACCAACTCAACCTTCACAGAATTACTGATAAACTCAGGTTGGAGTTTATCAGAGGTCAACAGCTCCAAACACTATTGAAGGCAGGACTTTACTTCAGGTTTAAACCAGGTGCACGAGGCCTTGGACAGTCAAATTCTGAAAAATCCCAAGGATGGAGATTCCACTAGGTTTCTGGGAAATCTCCTCCACTGATTAATCACACTCATAAAGAGCAACTAATTCTTTATATCCAATTGGGATTTCCCTTGCTGCAATCTATTACTTGTCATTTTGTTTGCTACCTGAGAATGACATTCCTGCCCCATCTTGCCTATAATTCTGTACAATAGTCCATCTTTAGAACTCTGTTCCCTACATTAAGCATGCTGAGGTTCCTCAGCCTCTCTACTTATGTGGCTAACCATCTTATTTCCCTCAGCTGAAGTTGCTCCCATTTGTCAGCATTTCTTGCAATGGCAGGCTCAAGGCTGTCAGATGCACCCTCACAAGTGCTGAAGAGAAAGAATAATCACATCCTACAGCATGCTGCCTATGCTATTTCTTATGCTCACTTCGAAAAGCCCTTTTACTTATCCTTCGACAAGTTCACTTATTGAGAAGTACACATTGAGAAGCCCATTCACAGCTGCTGTTTGAAAGATGCTTTTTTAAAAACAAGGTTAATTATCTTGATGCTTTTACAGTGCTTTTGCACCAGTAGTTGTATTATAAATCAAGTAAAGCTAGGTATCTAAGCAAATACAATAACTGGTATAGAAATACTTTTTCTCTACTTTTACATGTATAATACACACATCTCCCACATCTTCCTTTCCCACAAAACACAGAGGAAACCATTCAGTTTTGACACCTGCCTACATAAGAATTGAAATGGGGAAAAATACACAGAGAGAAATTAAAGTTATGGGTCTGAATAAGATAGGAGGAAGAGCAACAGGAAAAATTAAAGACCTCAGTGCAATTTGTGACAGAGTCCAAATTCAATTCAAACATCTGCACCAAGTATTTGTCTGTTACTGTTGGGCTCTATGCAAATCCTTAATCAGTAGCTTCTGTGAGACCCAACACTTTTTTTCCAGACCTTTAGATCCCTCTCCACTAACTAGATGCTTACATATCTCAGTGGAATTTGGTTCCATTTGAGTAAGACTTGTTTCTTTTTAGCCCAGACACATGTCCTCTCTAGACATCACAGAGAACACATTTAAATATTTGAAACTGATATTTTAAAATGCCAAACTTCTTAATGCCAAAAATCAAAGCCACTGCTAACGTTATTTGCACAGCAGGAAAGTTTTCATGCCAGTATAGACAGTGGAAAAGCTTTTTCAATATCATATACTGAAGTTCAGAAAAAACTGTTGAGCTCCAAATCTTCCCATGTCACCACAGCTGGCAGATCTTGCTCCACCTTTTTGAATAAATTCAGGATGGCCATCTATTGGTTATGAGAACAGTAAGCCTTGCAAATGAAAAAGCATATAGGTATCAAAAAGGGCTACTATGAGTTGCTACTGGCATCAGTCATTATGAAACTAAGGAAAAAATAAAAATCCAAACCAAAACCAAATGTTTTCAGATGGACTTCTAAACTTCATTTTCCCCTTACTGCCCTGCTTCTCACCAACAAGGAATGGAAACTGCTACACTTTCCATAAAACAGAAGTTACCACCATGTTGCAAATAAATGGTTAGTTATTTTAAATGAGGTGGTACAGTTAATTCCTTATGTGGAAATAAAAAAAAAGTTTAAAAATATTTGAAATGCTCTGGCTACCTCTTATCCTACAGATCTTCTAGAGGGTCTACTGATTAGTCTAAAGACTGGCATAAAATCCCTTTTGGTAATACACAAGAAGTCCTCAGAAAAAAAGCTTGAATGTCCTTCTATTTTACCCTAAACACTTTGTTCAAGCTGTAAAAAATGTTAGTGATCTGTCACTGGAAATGTTGCATCCTCATTTTGACACTGTCAGGGTACTCTTTTGCACATCTTAAAAAAGCAGTTCCCTCAGTGACTGAACCACTGAGGTGGCCTCACCCCCACGATTACTATGCAGTAGTTTTAATGACACTGACCAAGTCATCTTGACCCTTTCACTGGGAGGCACAGAGGACAGATACAGCACTTCAGGTGTGACAGTAACCAACTAAATCACACTGGGAATTTTCAAGACATCACAGCAAGAATTTTGACCATACTGTGCTCTTTTGTATCAGTGAGAGTTAGATACGTTTAGAATGCATGACTGATTTCAGTCTTCCAAAGAATGCATTGAATTTGTCATAATACAACACAGGTTATAAAAAATAAATTAATAATTCTAGAGCCATTTAACTTCATGATGTTAAAATATATTCTGAAATATTTTCACTTCCTTCATTGTTTCAGCTATAGTAAAATCAATCCCTTTTTGTCAGCAGCGAGTCCTAACAGGATTGATAGCTCAGTCAAAAGAACGCTAAATGCCACCAATACCAACAACCTGAGAGGCCTTGTATCTTTCAGGAACAAAACAAAACAACATATTCTAGAACAATAAAACCTTCTGTGAACACTCCATTTCAGTCATATAAATTTATAATGAGGAATTATGAAATGCCCTTATGCATGGGTTAATAGCAAAATTAGTGTGTGCAATAGTAGAATAAAACACATTCTACCCACTATAACGCTTCATAACAAAAACTAATCTAACAATTAATTGCTTAAAACTCTAGAATATATTTAACTTGCCTTTTAAGAACAGTATTCCTTGCATCTCAATTTATAAGAGACACAAAAAACAGCTCTTCCTGTAACTTAAAATTCCACAAAGAAAATTCCATTACAAGCAACACTGGATGTTAGAAATGTATTTCTTATAGATTCATCAAAGGAAACCACTATTAATTACAGTGAAATGCTTTGCCCATATTCCTTTTTCCAACATCAGAGGAAATTCTGCATGAGTTGTCTTTATAGCTTCCCAACTACTGCATCATTTTCTCAAATATCAGTGACTGGAACAATTTCACTCTTGCACTGATCAGTAAGCTTACCCTTATATTAAAATTTCTCTTCAGTGCATAGGAAAGCTACAATAGTCAGAAAAAAAAACAAAACAAAACAAAAAAACCCCAAAAAACTGTCTACAAAGAACAGATTTGTGCTTCCTTTCCAAGCCACAAAATGTAGAAGTTTAGGAGCTGCTTTCCCCCCCTACTCCACTTTAACGAAACCTTAAACTTTGCATAATTAGAAAAAGCTCTTTGCAGTTGTTGCCATAGGGATAGTGAACTCTTAAAGGAATAACCCAAAGCACAAATTTCTACTGTAATACTACCTTTGATTTCTCAATTGATTTGTAATTGTTCAACATTACATGATAAGTAATGCTGAACAAAAGCATTTTGAATACTAGTTTGTTTCAAAACCTAAGACTTCTCATTGTGCATGTATTTAAGTCCACTCTAGATGGATATTTGTAAATGGAATTAGGTAGAAAGCATTCCAAAGAGTCACTACGAAATGAAATAAATGAAATAAATGAAACTGTTTTACAGCCACACAAGAGCTTAGATATTTGCCAGTTTAGAGAGTAAAAACCATGAAATACTGCAGCATTTTTTTTTTTAATCCTAGAAATATGCTGTTAGGCACACATGACTGAAGGAAGATCACCTTAGCAGAATGATATCTGTACACAAAGAAATGTAAAATCAGCTCTTTTATTCTACACTGAATACTATGCATGCCAATATGCAGAAATACAAAATTTGAAAGTAAATCATCACAAAATTCTAACTAAGTAGTCCGAGTAAGGGAAAATACTTGCCTTCCTCCCACCCATTTATAACATGAGACTGAGAACTGAAGCTGACATCTAAAATGATTAAAAAATCCAATTAGAAAAGAAATTAAAGAACTGAATTGTCTGTGTACAGGACATTTGACAAGCAACAGGAGAGCCAAAGTTTCAGGACAAAGAATGAAAGCATTGTTATGCTTTCTTTCCCAAGAGGACCCATAGTTACAAAGATTCAGCAAAGATCCACAGCTACATAAGAAGGAATTCTTAACAAATTGCATATTATCTCCTGAAATCTTAAATCTGTTATTCAGATCTTTAAGTTCCTTATCATATCTACTAAAAACTGAATTTCATTTCTTCTAAGACTTTCTATTGCTCTCATCTTCAGAAATAAAGGTTGAATGAACAACTGTGTTGTTGAACATGGAAGCAACTATCTCAGCATTACATATATTCCAAGCAGACAGCATAAAAAAGCAGAGGATGTCTTGATTTTACAGTTCTTTAATTTTCTAATGATCCATAGTAGTTCAAATCAGTTTATGTAAAGAATAATAAATTTTACACAGACTGTGGTAATAAAAGCTGTATCTATGTGAAAAATATTTTGACAGCACAGTACAACTGTACCTAGAATACACAAATTAAGCTATAGTTTCACAACACTTTTTCCACTACAGTACCAGCTTAAGCAGTCCTCATTCCTCAGCTGTGCTGGCACAACTGTTTGTGCAGCTGAGCAGTGAGGCCGGTCAGGGAATCGATACAGGTTAAAAATAATATTTTTCTGATGGTAAATTCCACAATCTGCTTTGCTGCAAAGCCACCTGGCACATTAACTAGTTACACCAGCACAACTGAGGGGCAAGGCAGGAATAAGAAGCTAAGGTCAGGGCAGCCCATGCCAGTGCTGACATGGAAAGAAATGCTCATGAAACTACACTCTTGGTCTTTAAATGTTTTGGCATTCCCTGATTAAGTGCATTATCCAACTACCACAGAATAAAAGGGAATACTAACTACTACCTCACAAGCATGTTGAGCATTCATCTCACAATATTGGCTATTCTATTTGTGTAAGGGCTACGCCCTAGCTCCTTGATAAGATTTTAAGCTTCAGTAGCAATAGGACAAGACTTTCCTTTTGTCAGTGATATACTTTACACCAAGTTTATTCAAAAAGATGTCTACAAGGCCATGAAATGGGATGAACCCTTGTTGGCTGTGCTTTATTGATATAAGCACTTTCAATCTTGGGCACAAGCTATTGGCATACAAATACTCAGGTTTACGACTACATGGATAAAACTTCCAAAGAGAAGCTGGTTTAGATCATGTTAGCATGGCATGGAGCCATACTCCACACACACAGGGAGCACACATGCATGAAGCATCCCTGGCACACAACCTTCTACTTCCTGCTGGTTACAGCACAATTTTCCAGAGTATTGCAATTAATATTGAAAGAAAATATGCTTTTACTTTTTCTTAAAAGAAAAAAAAGAAACACTAATTCTGGGAACATTCTATTATTTCATTTTATATCTGATTCACACATATACTTCACACTTAGGCAAGTCTCTGAACATCTTACCAGAAAAGTCAATAAATTAAATGTATCATTCCAAACACTTAAATTTAAAATACATCAAATAGCTATGTCCAACTTCTGTAGCTTCTTTCTATAAATTTGCTTCATGAGACATTTTTAACACTATTAACTTAGAGAATGAAGAATAAATATATTTTTTTCCACCTGTTAACTTCAGTTTATAATCAGATTTAATTCAAGGTACAGTTCATAATTTTTGATAAGAAATACTGTAACTGAAGAATGAGCCTTATAATACTGATTTGGAAGAATTTTTAACAACAAGTACACACTGTACTCTATCCAGCCATGGCTGGACAGGGTACTTCTTAGAGATGGCTCATAAGGAACAGGCCTTGATTAATATTTTGATTCATTATTTACCTCCCAACAGATACTACAATACGGCAATACAGCAAGTAGCAATAATACATGAAAACCTGCTGACTGTGGACTAATTTTTTGAAAAAAAAACCCAAACCAAACCTGAAGCAGGAATGACTGTACTGTCAAACACTGACACAGGCTTAATTAAGTTTTAAGATGGAATTCCCCTCTCACCTGAATACAACTTAGCACAGAATCAATCATATTGGAAAGGATCACAGGGGGTCATCTGGTCCAACCTCCCTGCTCAAGCAGGATCATCCTAGAGCACAAGGCACAGGATTGCGTGCAGATGGTTTTTGAATATCACCAAGAGGGAGACTCCACAGCCTCTCTGGGCAATCGATTCCAGTGCTCAGTCACCCTCACAGTGAAGTTCTTCCTCATGTTCAGGTGGAACTTCCTCTACATCAGTTTCTGCCCTTTGCCTCTTGCTCTATTGCTTATCCCCTCCCAGGAGTTAAGGTTGTGCACTTCCAAATCTATTCAAATAAAAACTAGCCAGAAGCATGCACTTCTTCAGCAATTAAGAGACACAAAAGAATGATAAGCAGCGCATGTGTCAGATCTTGCCCAAATGACCCCAAACTACTGATCATCCTGTGGTATAGCTACAGTAGCCCATATCATGAGGGAAACACTACACTGAAGTTTTGAGAGAGCAGTCTGGCTTCTCATATGGTCTGAACACACCTCTTCAGGGGTCAAGTTTCACTGCACTACTGGTACAGTATAAATTCTGATAAAATCATGGTCCAACTATAGCCTGTGGGAGCCCACAAACATACTTTATTTAGGTATTTGTTCTAGCACCTTACCTAGTCTCGTATTACTCTGATAAAGAGTCCTTAATTTTGATGTTACCAAATATGACACCCAACCCATGTACTACCTGTTTACCTTGCACAAAAAGTTTATTTAAAAATGTGTATTTCCTCTTACATATGTCTCACTGTACCATTACGGTAACAGAGACAGGTCTAAACCAATCTACCTTCTCAGAAGATCCTACAATGAGCAAACAACAGCAGCCTGCTGTCACTCAGAGGGGCTCCTTTCTGAACACCACTCCAGAGCTCTTTTGACAAGGGTCCTGCAACACATCTTGTTGTGCAAAGGTCTGAGAAAAATCGTTTAACAGGACATTATCTATTAAAAGCTATCAAGCTACCTTCAGTGAAGTTTTTTCATCTATTTATCATTTACCAGCCATTTGTCCATGCCCTCACACCTCCAAGTCAGCCCAGCTCAACAGGTTGCTGCTGCCACCTGCCGGAAGAGCTTCACTCTCTGTTCTCCATTACGAAAACTTCCCTGGATCTTCTGCTCACTGGACACTTGAAAAAGGGAAGTCCATTTGCTAGGTGATCAGGAAGTGATTATCTGGCAGCCCGAATTTGTCTGTAGCAAATAGAGCTGGTTAGAAGATGTACCTGAAAAGTGCCAATAAAAGCCCATGTGCAGGGGAAGATACACTTATTTTGTTAACAGGAGGAAATTCTTTGACTGACACTGTATTATTTCCAGTGAGAGGAACAAGCAGAATGACTGCTGAACTCTCAAAGACAACTAGCATGATGCTTGTTATAAATAAAGCCACCTTCTGTTATCATAAACAAAACCAACCATGTCAATATTGCTCACAGAAACCATAAAAAGTTGGTTTCTCAAGTCCACCATTTTCACACAAATGTTTAAAGACACTTGGGCCTTTGAAAATAAAACTCTTAGCTGACCTTAGGCACCTTCTAGAATTCTTGGTCTAGCATCCCTTTGCAATGAAAATATAGTCTGAAGTACTGAATTAATATGAAGATCACACATATTTGATTTCAAGCTTTCAATGAATCTCCAACGAGTTGAAACAAACTACTCCATTGGAGAGTAGTCAGCAACTGTACTAATACCCATCAGTCTGGTGAAAGAGCAGAAAACCAATTCATCTGTCCACTAAATTCCTTCAAATTTGAATTAAGTCTCCTGAAGTTGCAAGTGAAGTAAGGCATGAAGCATGAACAAAACTACTTAGTTGTACAGGTATCTGGTAATTCATAAAGATAACAACTTCCACCAGGGTGCCATGGTGACAAAGTACCTTAGATTGGTACTT
Organism: Anomalospiza imberbis; assembly: GCF_031753505.1. Lineage (NCBI taxonomy): Eukaryota > Metazoa > Chordata > Aves > Passeriformes > Viduidae > Anomalospiza > Anomalospiza imberbis. The sequence goes on along the minus strand of NC_089683.1, from coordinate 67,737,674 downwards.
CATCACTCAGTTGTGAAAACCCTTCAGAACACCAAACATTCAGTTGGGTAGTTTTACATTTTGAACTTTATGACAAATGTCATTTTAGATTAATTGTAGTCTTCAGCAACACGAAGCTGACTGAAGTCTTTGGAATTTCAGTTTTGAAAGCAAGAAGCAGTCATCAATATAGATGACCACATATAAATGGGCTCTGGTTTTCTGGAAGATTTCAGAAGAAATTCTGAAAGAAGAAAGAAAGAAATTCTTACCAGTACAATTTCTTTTCCTTTCTTTCACTTTGTTTCATTCAAAATAATCAGAAGTTATGTCAGCTATGTTCTTCAGCCTTGAAGGACAGAAGATTATGTTTTATTGAAATTCTAACTTTAGTACTGGGCAGCACCATGCAGCTCATTGCAAAACCACTGGAGTTGGCAGTGTTTCTTCTCTTACTTATTCCTGTCATTTCTTCATGCACATTCTACCAGTGAACAATAATATATATTCAGAAACCAACACTTTAATTACCCTATACCCCTATCTGTCTAATCTCTCATCTGTTAAAGAGCAATCCTTTAAGAGCAATCCTTTTAAAGAGCCACAGTCAGCAAGACCAAACCAGGTAAAGATGTAGTGTGAAATAGGTCAGGCACTGTAGGCTGGAAGAAAATGCTAAAAACAGGTATAGAAAGAGCACAGTGCAGATTCCCTTGTAGAATACTCAGGTAAATAAAGGAAGGAGAAGAAAGGTCCTGAGAAACAACCCACTAATGAGAAAAAAAAATCTTGCATAGCAGATACCCAGTTTAAACAGCAGATCTTTGGAGAGGGACAGATGAGTCAATAATGCCTACTAGAAACATGCTTTGACTACCCTCTGTTGAATTCCTTTAAATTATACTTCTACAAATCCTACCAAGTATTGTGTAAAACTACAACATTCTCAATATAAAAGTCCATGTGCCTGCCTACAATGACTTGCTAATCCAGTTTTTGGCAATTTCATCTGCTCTTGAAAGGTAAGTTTTACTGGCTGCTCTGATAAAACTTTTATCTACCTCAAAACATAAGACTCCAGCATAGTAAGACTTAAAGCTCAGGCTCTCCCTCCTCTAATTCCAGTAATTTTCAACACCTTAAATTTCATTCTTTAAGTCCAAGCTGCCAAGAGAAAACTGCTACCTACACAAAGCTGTATGATGCATTTTGCATGTCAGGGATAATAAAAACAAGAAAGTCTCTTTTTTATCAAGGAAAAAAGTAATCACACATGATCCTAACCAAGAAAAGAGGAGCAAAAAATTCAGAACAGATTATTAGAGAACACTTCCCCAGGAACAAAAAGACTCATGCTCCTCACTTGCTATTTGCTCAAATAAAAGCAAATGCCTGCTTTCTTATGCATGACATGAAAGGTAAAACTCAAATATCTGAAAGCTATAATCGTGGTCCCTTAACAAAACAAAGATATTACAACATCACTCTTCCTAACAGCTGAAGAAAATGAAAGAAATAAAAAAACTTCTTCCTTATGAACATCTGTGCAAATTGGGCTTCTTAAAAAAAAAAAAAAGTTAAAATATTGGTGTCAAGAAACTATCAATTCCTTTGACTCATTTAAAAAATGAAGAAATTCAATTAAGAGATTCAATTAATTATTTAAGCCTAACTGAAAACCAGTTTGTTCAGAATATCCTGGCACAAAATTAGGTTCTCAAACTTTTCAAAGAAAATAGTCTCTTGTTTGTTTTAACACGATTCACACAGACCATATTTCTTTTTGCTCAAAAGCATCTTCAATTAAAATGTTTCATTACAGATAATGAACCATTTCAAAAGCTCGTAACTACACTTCAATCCAGAAAACAAAGTCAGTATACTAAAATGTATATGTGTCACAGTGTAAATTTTTATCAAACTGAAAGGCAGAAGTGAAAGAAAATAATGTTTTCTGCTAAGGCAAAAATTTTGATTACATAGAAAATGATTGGCTAATGCAAACAGTCATATGCTTCTCTTATTTTAATGAAATATAAAGCAGATTTGTTCTAACAGAGGCAAACAGTTTTGGTTATTTTAAGGATTTGGGGATATCTCCACCCAAGAGTTTATTCATAGGGGTCATCTTTTGAGAACTGCAAGCTCAAAGATGCAGTAATAACCAAATATACAATTAAAAGACATGCTTGATGATTGAATAGAACAGATCTTCAGTTTTGTGCATTGCTGTACTTAATTTCATCCATATTTTCCTGAGAAAATGACTACAATTATTAAAGAAAATTCTTTGAATTTTTCTTGCTAGGTTTCTAATAGTCTTGCTAGGCTTCCAAAATAAATTCTCCTTTTTCATTTTGGCACGCTTTAAAGTTTTTGCAATTACATGTGAAACTGCGACAGTAGGACAAGCCTCAAGGAACCATCAAATGCAACTCTTTCACTCTCCTCTGGCATGAGCACTAATACCTTGTCCTGCACACTCCAAAATGGTGAAATCTCTTATGGTTAATTACCATTCCATAGAGGTGGGTAGGTGGAAAGAGGGTAATGAGCAAATAAAAATATCCACCCACTCTTTGGAAGCACACCAATCATTTTGAAAACACTTGCACTTTTCATAGTATAATGACATCACCTATCACTACCAAAGAGTCGAAACAGTAAAATGTGTGCCCACTATCAGACACTTGGGTACTGCTTAGAAAGCCCCATGGTCCTAATGCCCACAGAAACAGATGCAAGCAGAACGAAAGGTCTGAAGCAGCTGGGCCAGGGAATATGTAGTTAGATAACTAATCAGCCAAGTACCACAAGCTCCAACTTCCCTCCTGTTCCCTAAAGATAAACCAAGTAACTAAAGGGCAACTTCTACTTCCTTCTCATTTATGCTGTGTGACTCACCTTGAGAAATATCTCAGTTTATTTAATGAACTTTGAGATTTGATTTAATTTCCCAGCAATCATCATGGTTCTCTCTCCTGATCAAGGAGCACAGAGGATTGTGTCTCACACACGCTTTAACTTCTGGGCTGATTGAATAATTTCCTTTACTTCTGGGCTAGCTCAGTATTTTCTTTTCCATTCTGCCACCCTTTACAAAACTCAAACAATTTCTTTAATTGATGGGAGAGGTGCCACTGGTAAATCCAATGTTTGCATAAATACCTACTGGAGGCCAGACTGGCAAAAAAAATAAATTCCTTTTTCATCTTAATCAAGGACTTCACTTGTTTACCAATACATCCTTTACTCATAATATTTTAATGACAGTAAGGCTGGGTATTTCAGCCACTCCTTAATATCCTGTTCCAAGACAATTCAATACTGCCACTGTCATTCCTCCTGTTCCCAGGCGTGCATTCCCCCTCTCCCTCCCCTCCTGTGAGTGCCCAATTTTGGCACTCATCTGATTCTCCAGCAAGCCAGTTCATGGAGCAAAATCAGAATAGGGAATAATGTCATGTTAATTTTCTGCTAGTTTAGTTTTGAGTCAGATGAATGTCAGAGTGAACATAGGGAAAGAAGCAAAGCCAACTTACACTGATCTACAAATCACACCCTTAGCATTTTCTAAGGACAAGCTTGGAGGGGGGAGAAAAATCAAGGTTCTACTCAACATTACATCAGACTTTTCTGATTTTACATTACCTTAGCACTAGAACAAACATTGAAAAAGTTAAAAACCTAGCCCAATCACACAAAGCTGCTTCTGGCAGCTGTTACAAACAAATAACAATGTAGGCCTGTAGGATAAGAGGAAGGAGGAAACATACAAGTTCTAGAGAAGCTATACAAAGGGTAAATAACAGCAAACCACTTCCTTCAATTGATAGCAGCTATAATTGGAAACAACTCTGTCAAAACACAGCACCTGAACTGAAAGGCAGTGGAGAAGTTTCAGAAAGATTGATAGGACAACACCAAGAAAGAACCTCCCACCAAGAGTTAGGGAAGAAAAGACCTTTAGCTATTTAACACAGTACCATAAGCAAAAAAATGGCCACAGAACTCCCCTTTTCTGACAATCCTCTCCTCTAGAAGGGCAATTGAAATCCTTACATACAAAGGGTATCCATAGTAGGAAGAGACTCACAGCTGGGCTGCCATAGTTTTAGGGTAACAAAGCTTTACTTTGTATCTGCAATTATCTTCACCTGTGAAACCACACTGGCAGAAATCCCTGGGGTAATAGTGGAGGACTTTTGACAGCTGCCAGGAAAAAGGGGGAAAAGGAAGGGTGAAGTGTGGTCATGGAAAACTAGTTGCTGTTTTCTCTTTCTTCTCTATTAGTTCCCAAACCAACACATATAAGGACAAACCCAAGAGCACCACTGCAAGACTTGGGAGGAAGCCTCTAGTTTCCACTTATTTTCTGCCAAATTCGTAATAGTAGAAAATAAACAAAAATCCATCCGATAACCTCCACCAACACTAAGATGAGGTAACAGACACTGACAGGCATGAGTCAAATAGAGATACTCATGATGGTGCCCATACAACTTGGTTTTCCTTGTTGCTTTTCTTCCAAGGCCCTATCTGATGCACAAGTAAAGTAACAGATAGATCTCTAAGCAGCTATTCCTCTAGCTCCCAGTTAGCTTCCTGTACTTATCTTCTTCTAGAATAAGATACAGATTTCCCATCAAGAAATACTGATAATATGTAATTTTAAAAATTGCTATTTTTCTAGGTTCCCCACATTTCACCATGAACTGTCTTCAATGAAGACGAGGGCTAGTTGTTCTCCATCCTTTCATTAAGGAAAGGAAAATATGATCACTGCACTCACTGTTATGTAAGGCACTGATCTTTTTTTCTGCATTTTACTCCACACAAGATTTGGGGGAAGGGGATTAACAAGGAAAGGGGAGAGAAAAGCCAGGAAGAGCTGAAATGTCTCCAGCATTCACAGCTTCTCAGTACATATTGTCTCCTGCTGTAACAACCATTAAAAGACGATCACTAACCCTTTTACAAAGTAACTATCGTCTACTTTTTTCCAACTTTAAACTAAAATTCCTTACAAGAACCCTGACAACAGATGCATGCTAACAAGACAACTAGCTACTCAAAAGGAAAAAAATAACTAAGGAACCTGCTCTGAAAAAGGCGGACAAGGAAAAGTAATAGGAAAGCTGAGAAAGAATAGAAAAGATGCCTCATGGCACCAGCTGAGTAAAGAGATTTTAGCCTTCCACTAGGCTAGGTAAGGTCTTCCACTTTTTCACATCACTTGGGAAGAAAAAAGAGTCCCACAGCAGCAGTAAGTTTTATACAAGACTAAAATTCACATTAAAAAATCCAGAGGACTTGCAACTAAGATTTTGTCTTTGTGTGATCCCTATTCCAAGGCCTCTCTGTAAACTGTGGACAGAGAAGCAGAAGAGAAATGCAGAAATAAACAATTTCTACTCAGATTTTGACTTCCCACTGTGTTTTCTGGATATTGTCTGAATATATTTTCTGGATATTGATATCAGCTGATAGCCTTTTATTAAGAAAAAAAAAGGAACATATAAAAAGTACATGCAATTAAGAAGAACAGTTAAACCTCAACGTTTATCTTCTAACGAGAGATATAGCCAGAGATTGTGTATTTTCAGGAAACTAAAGAAAGAAGATAACCCATTTTATGAAAATAAATATTAAACACGAGCATGGTGAAAAAGTAACTCTGCTAGTCCAGATATCTCTTCACAGCTTCGACATCCTAATACATTTCTTGCATTTACAACAAAGATAAGAGGCCTGTTAATAGAAGTAGACCGACTTTTGAAAGATAAAATGAACAGTGTCACATAGATAAAGCAGCAAAGGATTCATAACTATTTAGCTCTGTATTTCACAAGAATTCAATTTTTACTCATCCCAATTTTCTAATGCTTGTCCTTCAAAAATAATAAGCCATAGGTTACAGGCAGGCATAATTAAAAAATGCAGATGGGGACTTTTCAGAGGAACTGGCAAGAACCAAGTTATATTAAAAAAAAAACCTCAGGCTTTAATTTTGTGCTAACACCACCTTTTCTGCCATAAATAAATAGCAAGCTAACTACTATTCCTTGCAATTACATTCTAACAAGAGGTTCAGAAAGGATGATAAAGGAGTGACAACAAATTCTTAAGTTCATAAGGCAAACAAAGCTGCACTGCTGTGCTTCTCCTAAATCAATTTAAAATCCCAGTCCATCTGTATATACCAGAAAATAAAGCTACAACAGCCAGAGAAAGTAGCAATAGTCAAACATAAAATGAGAAAGGGTTTTTGAAACCAGTGAATTTTGACAGTCTGCACGGTCACTGCAGGCATTCTGCAGCATTCATTTATATGACAGTGTAAGGTGATGACTTGCCCTTATCACAAACAGGCAGCAGCTTGAAGTCACACAGACAATGCTGAAATACTGTTTTGTCCAGGACTCTTAAAAACTTCAAACATAAAGACAGATTTCTTTTAATTAACAAGATCACATGCTAGTATAACTCTGAATATTTTTCTAGATGAAGTATTCCTCTCAAACTATATTATGCTGAGGCAAGTTGCAGGCCTCTGTCTCATTTGCGTTGGCAAGAATTTCCCAACTCATTGATGGGGAGTGGAAAAAACCTTCCAGAGAGCTGCCCCTGGCTCTGCCCTGAAGAAACATAAGCTTCAGTTTGGCCTGTTCTTTTGGCTGGTTTCAAGAGGAAGGAAGCCTGTAGCTTCATCAACTCTGCTAACTCCATTAGGTGGTACTTTAAGATACTCTCTTGCCACGGCAATAATACTGGCAACCAAAACCACTAAGAAATCAAACAAAATCAATATAACAAACACAACCAAGAAAACATGAAAGAAATCACAGCCTGAGCTTCAGCTTGAAGAAGTTGTTGATATCTGCCAGCCTAGAATCTGAACATGCAGGTCAGGTTAGCAACTACTGCTGAGTTCCAAAGTCCATTCAAAATCTGCAACTTGAATGAAGTTGTTTCTTTCTGAAAGAAAGAGAACACCTACCATCTAGTTTTAATTTGCTCATCTTTAAATGAAGCTTTGTATTCATTAATATGTTTGAATAGCAGATTATAATTTAAGAGATTCACTAGTTCTGTCTTATAACCATTAAAGGTTATAAAAGGCTCCAACTCTAGGCCGCAAATAATGCTCCCTTGTAGTACACAGGTCAAACATGAATATAATGACAAAACATCTGTTTTGCTATCCTAATTTAGCCACATTTTCCCTCAAGAGTCAACAAGTGCTGCACCTTTTTTCTCAATCTCTTTCCACCGTTTACATAACTCATTGCACTTACACTTAACCTATTAGCCACACTTTGACTAGTTTCAGTGGGACCTTAATTTCCTACTGCACTGCAAAACTGGACTACAGCACTTAAAGATCAGAAAACCTTAGAAAAAACTCTTATTGACCAAGAGAAGACTGCTAGGGTTCTTGCAGGCACCATCACTTAAAGCTAAGTAAAATACAAGTGTTGAAAGCATTTAAGACCCCTTGATTATGTCCAGGTAAGAGGAGAAAAATTACTGTTATCACCTTTCATCCAGGTAGGTCACTAGTGAAGATTTTAGTGGTAGAATCCAGATACATGGGTTCTGTGGTGAAGTTAGTTCAACTAATTAAATTAGTTCAACTCATGAAGTTAGTTCTACTTTTTGAAGGGCTAGCTTTTAATTTACACCATTTCAGTATTTCAGTTGGTGACTCTGAACAGCTGCAGTGCCACAGTGCGTAGGGATGAATTCTTGAGCTGGGCTTGCTTCTCTGTCATAGGACCACTCTCAGGTCTACAGTTTCATGAGGGGCTTTCATCGTCCACAATACCAGCTTAATTAACTCTCATTTCTTCTATGTATCTATTCTTCTTGTTTTTCTACCATATTTCAGTTTTGCAGAAAAATCTATTTGTGGGCTCATACTAAAACCACATCAGTGGTTTTAGTCAGCGAACTCAGAGGAAAGGATGGCAAGTCCATGCCCTGTCACTGATGTAGCACAAAACAACCCCCTCAGTGTGAAGTTAAGGAGGCTTTCAGACTGATCCAGCAGCTCCTCAGCACCCAGGGCTTAGTCTCAGCCCACGAGATCACCTAAGTTTAATAGCAATCTGGTTAATTTTCTAACCACCCATACAGAAACTGCCCTGGCTCACAAACAGATGAGACCAGAACAAGGGACCAGCTGCTTTTGTCAGTGAAAGCAATCTTCCCTGTTCAGTCACAGCAAAATATCAATGGCCCCTGATGATCACAAACACTTGTGTTCTTCCATTTTTGCTTTGAACCTCCTTTCTCAAAGCCATTTTTAAATATTACTTCCAGAGTAATTAATGTATGCAGAATACTGACAAAATAGCAAAAGCATTCCTTTCATGGCAGCTAAGGCCTATTTTTGTATCAATAAACCAAAACTACTCACTCAACGTTGCAGCTCTTCCAGAAAACGAACACCATTCTGCACATGTAACTGCACTACACCAGCAATCTCTATGCAGACTGCTGCCTTATGGAAGGATGACACTCTTTCATAAATCCAAAATCATGCAGCCATGCTGGTACCTTTCCCAGCTTTGACAAAACCAGTATCATCAGAACAGTCAAGGTACCATATTGTCAAACTGATATTTTTCCTCCACAGTATGTGTATGAAAGCACTACTGGCAGAAACTGTATTTTCCTTTTGATCTGGAAACCACAGGGGTTTTCAGCCCCATGCAGGGGAAAAGAAGAAACAAATAATGGGCATTTTCTCTGAACCTTGCTGCTTCACACAAGAGACTGGAAAGAACAGGAATTTCCACAATTCAAATGACAGCTTTCACCTGCTGCTTACAATTTATTTTATTCTCCCTCACCAGATATTGTGGAAGAGGAACAAAAAAAAAAAGTGTCGCACTTTAGGCATGGAAAAGAAAGATCAACACGTGCTTCTTGTAGAGGTACAAAAACTGATCATTTAGCAACGTTTTTTACACATACGTTCATACTAAGTTTTAACTCAGATACAGAACAAAATCAAATATATATTTTTAAGAAATTGCTTGTGGTTAAATTTTCCTTGTATTCAAGTCATTTTCTGAAGAAATAAGAAGTTCTCATTCAGAGTGAAGCCCCAAGTGTGTCACAGATGTGAACCACTCTGATAAACTTCAACTCTCAGCTTTGATACAACAAACTCTACCCTAAGCACTTCCAATGAATACAAGCTAGTGAGGGTCTAACTCAAGCAATTTCATACCTCTTCTATGAATTTTCCAGGCAAATATTAAAAGTAATGTCAAAATACCACTAAATGAATTACACCTATCAAAGACAGTTTTCATTAATTTTTAAAGACTGGAACAATTTTAAAATTACTGGAGAACTAAGAGGCCTAATAAATGAAAGACAAAAATACTTTGCTAAATGTCTTTGTCTAATCCAATGTATGCACCTAGGTAAACAAATTTATTATTCATGGGACTGCAAACTTACTTAACAAATATTTAGGACTGACTTACTTAACAAATATTTATACACTGCTTTGCACAAAAATACACATTAAACTCTAGTCAATACAATATAATAATCTGGTATTGGCAGTTATTACAGTAAGACAGTTTTAAATACACAACTTTTTGCATACAAAATAATCTTATTCCCATTTACCAAAGACAAGAGTAGTACTTAAAAAAAAAAAGTGAGCAAGACACTAGATTTTTTACTGCTTTGTACTTCTCAATCTGAAATGCCTTTTTAAGCACACTTTTGCTGAGCCCCTGGAGATAGTCTGTTCCCAGGCTCAAGGCTGTTAGACTTAAGAAGGCTCTTTAAGAAAGATAACCGACTATTCCCTTTGAAAAACAAATGCTTGTTCGACAAATGGAAAGTTGCAGTTTGAACCAGTTGAATGAACAGAAAGAAATCCAAGTACAGAACTCAAGATCTTTTTTTTTTTTTTTTCTGTCATTCTCTCTGGAAAGCCTAAATGAAGCTGCGGCAAACTTAAGCAATGATACTCTGAAGAAGAGACAAAACGGGAATGAAGAGACAAGTGCTGAATCGGTCTCTTCAGAAAGATTAGAACAAAAAGAATGGCAAAGTCAAGTACAAACAAGAGGGCACTAACGCTTCAGCTATAAAGTATAGATCAGCATGCCTAGGCAGGGTAAATGGAGAGGATATGAATGACCAGATTTCCTCTTTTCTAGCTCGCCTACAAATATGATAGGATGTCAGTAAAGTGGCTGGAGGAGATAAATTCTGCATGGCACAGATTTCTCAAAGAGTAAAGAAATATTAAACAGAAAACCCAAAAAACTATAAATGCTGTAAAAAGACAGGAGAGTACTGCAAAGAGATGTGTAGCACAGCACGGATGCAGGGAGGGGAGACTTCAGTTCTTAAGAGTTTAAACACAACATGAATTGACAAAAGATACAATTACAGACCACACTGTACAACTCAAATATTTCTTTAACTGTGTGCTTTTTCCCTCTATATATAGGTGAAACAGTTAATTTTTTTCTACCTGAGGAAATCAGGCTTAGGACTTACACATGGAAAGGCTTTTCTGCATTTCTAGCCTTCAGTACAAAATAGAAATCAATTACCAGAACCCAAACAGCTTCAAGAAAAGAGATGATTTATCTGAATGTACATGTCACTCACAGCTTCTGAGGCATCAGATCAGTAGCTAATGTCTGTGGCGTAGTTAAATTTTGAAACTTACTGTATTTTTTTTAGTTACTTTACTAAACTTGTCTCATTTACCCTGTTAAAAAAGACATTCTGAGAACACATTGATAAACTGATAGATCAGCAAGAGATTATTACACACAGAGCAATTTCCTTTGAAAAATGCATTCTAAAGCCCTAGCTTTGACAGTCTCTAAGAGTTACTCCCTAAACATATTTATGCTTGATCTTTCTACAAATCAATTATGAAAATACCTGAAAAGTAAAGACAGGCTGCAGCAAATAAAATTAAATGGTTGCTGTTAAAGAGTACTTCCCATTTGCCAGTGATTTCTTATCCACTTCTACTAGCATTGTGGACAAAATAGAGGCGTACCAGGCAAATACTTATTTCTAGGCTCAAAAAACCCCATAAAATCTTTAGTCTGTAACAAATCTATATTAAAAAGCAAATATTTTCAGGCTTACTAAAACAATTTGATACTACCACGGCTCAAAAAATCAGTTAGACCTGGGAGTACATCACTTGTACCATTGCATGCAACAGCCCACAGAGACATGACTGAATAATATTACCAGCATGCAACCAACATGTAAGTCACATTATCTAAAGAAACTGTAACTATACATGATGTAACAATAAAATAATGTTTTTGATGGTGTATTTTGAGAAAAACATGCATGTCTTACACACTTATGTAACTCCTCCCTTACTCATGCACATTCTTGCCCCACACTGCTTCACACTCTGTGCCTGTCTGGGCACTCCTGTTGAATCAGACCCACACAAACAGAAGCGCTGGCACAGCTCAAGAAGCTCTGTAATGAGTCTGTAATATCACCAAACCATTTTTTTTCTTCAGTCTTCCTCTTCTTAAGAACCTATTTTAATGTGATTTTTGTTCAGAGTGCTGTCCCAGAAACAGCAAAATATAGTCCCGTTTCCCACAGATTTTCTCTGTGTCTCAGCCATGCCCTTGTGCTCCAATTAGTCACATTCCACCTCTATCCCAGACGCCTATTATCTTACCACTCTCTTCCAAGCACTGGCCACAATATACTTAACCTCTCACGTCCTCTAACTACTGACTGGAGAAAAGAGTACAGCACTTCATACCTGGTTCTTATCCCACACCCATCTGGCAGCTAAGTACAGGTAACTGCTAAATTCATGCAAAACTTTCCCCTAAAGAGATGATCTTAATGAAGCCATCAACTTTAACAAGTTTAACTTTTGTTCAACATTATTATAATGTAACATCTTTCACACCTTGACCCTTGGCTAATTGCTGAAATTTTGATGAGCTCAAAATTTACTGACACACAAGATTAAACAAAATATGATTGCTCAAGATTTGTGACTTTAGAAAAGCAAATTAAAGACAGTTTATACATTACACAAATATACAAAACCAGCAACTATTTCTTTAAAAAACCCCACAGAAAATAGGTGCATCTCAACATTTTATCCACAAGAGAACAGCTGATTCTGAACTCCCAAACTGCAGAAGTTTATTCCCTAGCATGTCCAGTTAACTAAGGCTTCTTAAAGAAATTGCATTTACATGTTTTGTCTGTCCTTTTAATAATTACTTGCATCCTCTGATTATTTTCGAGTGCATTTTAAAGGACATATAAAATCTCACAGATAAAAAGGGTTCTAAAAATTTTGTGAAAAATGGCAGCTCTGTTGAAAAAAGAAACTTGAATTCATGCTTTCAATGAGAGTAAAAGCAGGTTGAATTCTGCCTTCTCCATTGGCAGCCCCAGAAGACCAGCCAGCCAGCACCACATAGCACCAGATTTGATGAATTCTGGAACAAGTATAAGATCCTTTGCATTTAAGTGGTAATCTACCTTAAGTTAATCATCAGAGCAGTGAGCATATAAAGTGGCTTTGTCCCATTTTTGGCAAATTCTAGCAAACCTAACAATATCATGACTTATAGGTGTACAGTCCTAGTTGCTTGGGTGATCATTTTTTAATACAACCTACACTGTTCTTCTGCCACCGAGTATTCCTAAGTTAATGCTTTTTCAAACACTAAAGGGAGCACAAGGTTTAAATCCATGCTGAAACACAGATTTTTAAATAATGGAAAATTTAAATTCTGTTCATAGTACAACCAGGATCTGAATGAGTTTTAAACCACTCATCATTAAAGACAGCGAAATCTGATCTTCATCTGTGCTTAGAATAGAAAAGAGCTACACATTTTGCACATTGCTACAAAAATTGATTCCACATAGCATTTTTCTAAGAGTAGAATGCATATTTCAAACAAAAAAAAAGTATTTTTCTCCTAAAATTCTCTGACTAGGTATTAACTTACAATTTATTTAGCGCATTACCAAGTTACGCTTGACTTCTTGCAACCAACAAAAAAAATCTAACACATTCTAAAAATATTAAGTATTTAACTATACCTTAACTACACCTATGGCAACAAGAACATACCAAGCGATGCTGTTCATTCAGCAACGGTCATGGTCCAAGAATATTGGGATACTACACACAAACCCTATAGATCTTTTAACTTTACTTATGTCAAGCTATTTCACTTGGTTTCACTAGAATCTAATTACTACCAATTAAGGAACACCATCTAGAGCAATGTAACAGAAACCAGAAAACTCAGTAAATGTCTGTATAGCATTTGCAGTAATTTCTTGATTGAGAGTTTTACTTGCTGATCAGTTTAATAAAAATGAATCCCTAACTTCATTATAATTAGGATAAATGTCTACAAAAACTTCTGTCAGGGAAAGCACGAATATTACGTCAGTGATTTTTTGGTAAGCATTCTCAAGAGAGGGTGAAACTGAAACAACTATTATACTGAAAAACTCCTGATAACATTGAAAACTTTATAAAAAAATATTATCCAATTGTCCATCTGACAGCTTTCTTGCTTTCACAGTTGCATTTAAATATGTGGAATCCAAACCAGACCAGGTTGCTAAGAAGGGTTCAAGATGCCTTAGAGCATCCAACAGCATTTCTCCTCCTTGAAGCAGAAAGCACACACTTGCCCAACTGAGATAACCTACTACACCAGTGAAGTGAGAAAAACCCAAATTGAATCACTGTATACATTCATGGTAAAAAAGTTACCTTTCATGTCAAACATTTAAATGTTTGAGTTTTGAATACAGCTTTTAAAAAACCCAGTTCTGAATCACTGGAATTTTTGTACTGTTTTCTGTAAAAGCACCAACAGTAACATGGTTCAGCATTCCGCTTGCAGCAGCTCAGAAAAGATCAGCCTGATCCCGCAGTCCTAAATTTACAGTCATTTCATAAACTTGAGGTCACGTCTGACCAACTTATTTCTTCCAGTGTTTCCAACCATGGAGATCATAAGGAGGCAGCACTTGCAACAGGATGAACAATAACGTAGTTTTATGTTTCAAAATACATTCTCACAAAAAAATAATTTGCCAATAGCTCTTTAAGCTACCTAGCAAAAAATACTTTTTTTTTCCCTGAGATTAATCTCTTCAACAGATGACAGGTTTAATTCTACAAGACTCAAAAAACATACCAGCTACCTGTAACACCAAACACCATTAAAAAACAACACAAGACCTTGGCCTTCAAAAAAATGCCATGGTGCAGAAAACCACTATCTTCTGTTCTGTCACTGCTGGAAAAGAGAAGTTTCTACCAGGATGCTGTCATAGGAAGAGTGCCCATTTTCAAGAATTCTATTATTGTATCAGCAGACATAAAGGAACAGAGTAGAACCATCTGACTTCTCTTATGTTGAGAAACATAATGGTTTGCATTTCACAAAGTCTTGAAAAGCTGGCATAAGCAAAGGTAGCATAGCACAGCATAGCAAGATGGCACTGCCCCCACATGTAATGATAGGGATGATGCTTTATCAAGTATCTCTTAAACACAAAATTGAGACAACCCAGACTGAGTACCTCCCCCAACCACCTTCCTTACCTCTTCCCCTTTGGAGGCTCCCTCCCCTGTGAAGCAACATGAGAAAAACCACCCAGGTCTTCTCCATTTTTACAAGAAATTGAGACTCAATTGAGGGTTCATTCTGCTACAGCACAAATCAAGGTACTATCTACCGTTAAAAATACCCAAGTTAAACATGTGGATCACAGCCACAACTGACTGAAGTTTTAATTTAAAATGGAGAGCAGGACTCACTGAAGCTCATGACATGTCTCTCCTAACCTGTCAGTGGAACTTCTCTCTTGCCAAAAGCAGGTATCAGAATACAGTTACAACAGCATACGCAAAGAACAAATAATTCAAATTTGTATGTGAAACACAAATGCCTAATTATCTGGCAAATCAATAGCTAAGCTGAAAATGATTATTGATTTCAGCAAATTGTGGCCAATAGTGAATATAATGCTATTGCTACAGCATCATTAGCCCTCCTTATAAAGTAGTGCATGAACAGTACCATTTTGGTGGGTAAAATCACAACATGAACTAATGTGAACAGTCTAAGACTCTGACTTATGCTGATGTTTAGAAGGCATATGTTAAGAGTATTGAAAATTATATGCAGCACCATTTTCAGCGTTCTACAGGTGAACTTCAGAAACTGCTTTATCAAGTCTGTATCAGATATCCTAAACTTATGACTAGAAAACCACACCTGAAACCCACTCCTTGCTAAGAAGCATGCCTTTGGAATTCCTTTTTAATGTATGTGCTTACCGTCATTGATACAGAAACACCCACAGGTCTTGGGAACAAACCAGGCCCTGCCGAACCACCAGGCACAGCACAAAGAACACCAGGTTTCTGCCCGGAAGGCCTTGCCTACATCTAACAGGACAGAGCATTCAGACTTTTCATACGAGCCTTCCAATGAATGAGACAGAGTACTACACACCTCCGCAGAGTGTTCCCACGTCTCTCAGAGGGACAAAATAGAAAAAGGGAAGAAAACGAGAAACACTATGCATCTCCTCTCTGCAAGACCCCTCTTATCAGAGCCATTTCAAGAATTTCTACTCGACAACTAAATTGACTCGAATAATGGAACCCAACGTCCCAAATATACTATATATGGAATCGAGCCCAGCCAGCCCCCGCAAAGGCACGGGGCACCAAAAACTCACACCTCAGGCACTCGGGTACTCATCCTCAAATGGCGGAGTCCCGCGCAGCGCACTCACACCTGTCACCTGCCAGGCGCCGGGCCAGCTCCTCCCTCTCTCTTCTCTCTCCCCCTCCCTCCAGCAACCAGGCGAGCCCGCTGGCAGCTCTCGCCCCTCTCTGGGCAGCCGCAGCCCCCCGATCCCTCGCCGCGTCGGGAAGCTCCAGCGACTCGCGAAGGAAAATAAGTTTCCATCTCTCTCTGAACGCCCCGCTGCGCGAAGACTTCCCGTCCCTTCTCTCCCTCCCCGCCCCAGCACGCCGGCACGAGCGGGGTGCCGGGGCTGCTCCCTCCCGGCGCACAGGCCTTCCCTGTCTCCCTCACCCTGGCGCAGCCCGGGGCGCGCTGAGCGGCCGCGGGAGCCCCGGGCCCCCCGCCCCTGCCGGCCCCCCGCCCCTCTTCCTGCAGCCCCCCGGGATGGGACCAGGAAACTGGCCCGGGGAGTCGCCACCAGGCCCGCCTCGGCGGGGTCAGCCTTACCCTGCTGCCGCTTCTCCTCCTCCTCCTCCTCCTCCTCCTCCTCCTCCTCCACCGCCGCCGCCTCCCCCACAACCACGGCAGCAGCCGCCGCCACTACCGCCACCAGCGCCGCCGCCGCCTCCGCCCGGCAGGGGGGACCCCGCCGACCCGACCCTCTCCGCAGCCTCCCGCCGCCGCCGTTCCGCTCCGCGGGGGGAGGAGGCGGAGGAAGAAGGAGTAGGAGGAAGGAGGGCAGGGGGGTCCGTGCTGCCGCGGCGGCGGGCGGGGCGGGGCGGGGCGGGGTGGGGGTGTGTGAGGGTGTGCGTGCGGTGGCTGTGGCGGCGCCGCTCCCGCTCAGCCGGAGCCGCCGCTGGGGCCGCGCGCCGCTCCCGGCCCCCTCCCCCCGCGCTCCCTGCGCTCCGAATCAAAATAGAGCGACAATATGGCGGCGGCGGCCCCAGCATCGCGAGACCGCGCCGCGAGCGCTAACGGGGATGCGCCGCGCGCCAATGGGCGCCGGGGCGCGCGGGCGGCGCTTCCGCCGGCTCCGCCCGCCGGGCGGGGCGCGAGCGGGAGCGCGGCCGCCGCCTCGGCGCTGCCGGGACACGGCGGGACAGCTGCGGGACGCCGGGGTACGCGGGAGCTCGCAGCGGCTCCTTCCTGCCCTGCCGCCACCGCTCCACCTGGCCCGGCGCCAGAGGAGGGACAGGGGGAAGCGGCGGTGGCGCGTAGGTGGGCTGCCCGCCTGGAAAGCAAGCAGGGTCTGAATGGGCTGGGGAAGGAAGGAAGGGCAGCATCCGCAAGGGCAAAAAAAAAAAAAAAAACCCTAAGAAAATTAATATTAGTTCAGCCCTCCCACCCCCCGCCCCCCAGTTTATAACCAAAACGGTTATTTCGAGGGAATTGCGAGACGCTTTCTCTCAGGAGCGCTTAGTCCGCATTACTCAGAGTACGTGATTTCCATCATCCTTCTGAGGTCGAGCTCTGACTAATCATCTCCCTAAAATGTCTCCAGGCGAACATGGCCCGGTATGCTGGTGAATCCCTCTTCCCCTGTCAGCTCCACCAACACCCTGGCCCAGTCCTCGACAGGCATCCTTAATTTTAGTGAGGAGTCCAAGTAGGTCTTTGTATTTCTGTAATTTAGGAAGTTTCAGCTTCAATGAAAAGACAACTTTCTCATGATATTGTAAAATCATCCAGTAAATCAGTTGAGTTTCAGGGTTGTGATACCTTACACTATCTACTCCTTATTCTTCCTATACTTGCTTTCTTCCTGCGTCTCTTGAATCCTCCTCCTTCCTCCCTGCAGTGAGCAGGTGCTGCCCATGTTGTCTAACAATAGTCCGTCCATCCATCCATCCTTGTGTCATCTTACTCTGAAAAGTACAGTCAGACACAGAAATAATTTTAATGTAATCTTTATCATCTACAGCAGAGGGAAATTGCCTGAATTCCTGCAATCTAGAATGGGTCCTGGCAAGGAAAGGGATATGCTGAAGCTTTCAGCTTTTCCCATACAGTGGGGCTGGGCTGGAATCAATGGAGAGAAAGGGTTTCTCCACCACTTTAACTCCCAGAGGCACCAGTGATTTCTGGCACGTGCCAGTGTGTGAAAGGCACTACAAAAGGGCCAGGCCAAAATCATCTCCAACCTTAACACTATCCCTTGCACTATCCATTTCAGAGGTGTGACAAGAGAGAGCTGCACTTACTTTGCAAGACCTCAGCTGTTAGACTGGCCAATTAACAATTGCAACACTGAATGACAGAAACTAATAAAAAATCTAGCATGCTGTAGGCAGGAACTAAATTACTCATGATAATTTAGGCTAAGTATTCTGTTACAAGAAATAAAGACAACCTTGCCATTGAAACAATGGATATTTGCAAAAATTATTGGAAATGCATTTTCCAAATGAAAGCATTAACAAGTGAAAAAATCCCTGTCAACTACATTTAGTTAAAGCTGTCAGAATCCTGAGGGAAGCAACTGCAAGGACTGACTGCTTGGAGTAGAGAGGGGGAGAGAAAATACCAAGGAGTCTAATAGTGAGTCGTTATGCTGTGATGGGGAAAAATAGAAAAAAGGGGAAGAGAAAGACAGCTTTTTTCCCTCACAAAATGTGGAAATATGGGGGGGGGGGGAGAGGGGGGTGTATGTATGCACATTCTGGTAAGAATCAGTTGCTTTCACAAGCTGCAACAGAGAAGTCTGCAGTTCTTTCGTACAGCAGCAGCATGGAGCATGAAATGCCTGTGTCCAAACCTTATTACTCAGCCTGTCTTGTGTCAAGCTTATACAGGGTTGAGAGTCACTGAGACTTGTTTGTTCATTGTAAACAAAATAGTATTTCCCCAAACAGACAGAAATTATTACAGTCCATTACAAAAATGGGTAATGGGGCACCTAGAAAGAAGATGCAGTGGGAACATCAGGTCACAGCTGCCCCAGGGGTTGCTCCACTTCAGGTGTTCAAGTACATTTTTCAAACCTTTCTCTTTTTCTACCTGTGCTGTAGACAACTCGTGGTCTGCCTGGTCATTGCTCAAGCACCCTGCTCTTCAGCTCTTCCAGCACAACTGTTTCAAACTTTGTTAAGCCATTCCTGTCCTTTCAGACAGATAGGACAATAAACTTAAATGAATATGTTTTGTGTGCAAGAAACTCAGTTTATTTTGCTAAATTTAATACCAAGTTAAATATTTGACCCTTTTGCCTACAGTTGCTAAAACAGGGATTTACCACAGGAAAGTGAGACCACTTCTCACTGTGCTATCAGCAGAATTTACTGCAATGCTTAAGCACTGGGATCATGTGAGTGAGCTGCACAGTCCCTCCCCCCTTTTTGCAGGCTCCCTGCACCACATCTATGTCTGAGCCCATTACTATGTAGCTCTTCTCCTATAGCAGCTAATTTTGAATCAGTTTTTAGCACCTTTCCAAAATCAAAGAACAATTATTTAGGAAATCAGGTTTTTGTAGTGAGATTCAGAAATTAACTGTTTTCCTGTGTATCTGAAACAAGAACTTGGCAGATCTATCTAATAGTACATTCTGTGTGTAGTGTGTAACACACCATCAAAGATCTGTCACCAGTGAGGCACAGGCCTTACTTCTTTCCCTTAAGATTTTAGAGATTATCCTCCCTTTTTGCCATAGAAGGTATGAGTTCTTGTTTTTTAAACCTTAATCAGACTGTTTATATTTTTCCCCTGCTAGAAAATGAAATTTTGAATAGGTTTGGGGAATTATTCTAAACATATTGTACAGAAAAGCTATGTCTCCAAAGTACAGTCCATTTCATCAATTGCTACTGACAATTCTGAAGCTGAAATTTCCTGAAAATGCTCTTTAGAAAACGTAAGAGGAGGAGTCCAGTTAAAAACCACAACTGGCATAATTATTTCCAAAATCGAATTTAAAAGTCATCTTCCACAGCAAAAGAAGGTAGCATTGGCAGCTTTAAAGACACTTTTCCAATGAACATTCAACTGGTAATTTATTTTTTGTTCTTCTAGACAGGAGGTCTGTCAGTCCTCCTATTGGAAGGGTGACAAAAACAGAAGTAACATTCATTGGCCAAGGACAGTCCTAGCAAGCTCCTAGCCTGAGGATGCAACCACAGCTTCTCCTACAAAAATAATTAGAATTTGAATTAACAACATGGCAAGGAAATACAGAAATTCACCTTATTTCACAAGAAATTTCAGGCACTGTACTTCTCTCATTCCTTGTGGAAATTACCAGCTGTGTGCAGTTACAAAAAGCTGTTGTGCCCTGATGTTTTTCTTTGCAATCTGCAGAACACAAACAGCTTCTGTTATTACTGTTGAGACTCCCTTCTTTTCCAGGTTGCTGCCGTCCTTTCTTCAAGATAGCACCAGCCTTTTCACTTCCTAACAGCTCATCTGTTTGGGAGTGGAGCGCAAACATGACATTTGCGATAAGGACATGATTAAGAGGTGCCTTAGTGGTTCATGAGTTCTAGCAGCTTCACAAGATTTGGATAAGGCCTTCGCTGAATGAAAATCCATTGAGATTTTGAGGACAGCCAGCCTACCCAGGCTTTTCAGTTGTAAAAGCATACGGACCTGTGTTACAGCGGAGCATTATTGTAGTCTATGTATTAAAATGACATACAGAAATAGCATGTTCTGAGACTTGGTAAGACTTCTTTTAATGCATTAGAAAACCCACACTTGTTTATATTGATCATGAGCATCATAAGAAAATGGTTACCCTTGAAGAAAAATATCTTTGTCTACCCAAAGCAATTCTGAATTTTT
Source organism: Anomalospiza imberbis (assembly GCF_031753505.1). Classification (NCBI taxonomy): domain Eukaryota; kingdom Metazoa; phylum Chordata; class Aves; order Passeriformes; family Viduidae; genus Anomalospiza; species Anomalospiza imberbis. The sequence goes on along the minus strand of NC_089683.1, from coordinate 67,717,128 downwards.
TTTTTCAATAGCTGTTTTAAAAAGTGGGAAAGATGGTCGTATTAAATCAATCTTCTGAGTAAGTAGGGAAAAGTGCATCCTTGACGTATCTTTCAGTGCTCTGAATAAGAGAATTAAAAATGTGTGAATAAAAGCTCATATGCTCATATGACACACAGTTGAGTCAGTAGCTACTAGGGAGACAAATTTAGTATTACTTAATGCTACTGTGAACCTTTTTTATTAAACTATTTTATGATAATTCAATGACATAAAATATAAAAAAGCCAACACCATTAAAGGCTTCAAAATACTTCAGGAGAAATGCTGATTATGTTTCTTCCCAAATCCACTGTTTCCCATGCTTTGTGGTAAATGGAGTAGAAAGTAATGATAAATATTTATTCCACTTTTCTTAAGATTTATGTAATACTGGTATAGAGTTCCTACATGTCTCTAGGGTCTTCATCAGCAAGACACCTTTAGTCTCTTACTAAAGTCCATCTTTATTCAAATACCTTTCAATCACTTGCTTAAACTTTATGCTGTGTTGAAACCTGAGACAAAGAATGGGTTTAAGTGTTTCTGGACAGGTATAACTTGCTGAGTTGAGACAGGAAACCTACCTTGAAGTCCAAACAAATGACTTGCCTGTTCCAGATACAAATCAGGCATTAATGGTTTCATAGTAAAAACCCTTTCAGAATGTCTTACAGCTCTTTCTTTCTCTAGCTACTGATTTTAACCTCTTCTGTCTCAGTGACTTCAGCCAAATCCCTTCCCTTTACAAATTTTGTAAATGTGAGAAGTGAGAGTGAAAATTGCAAGATACTTAATCTTACTGTATATGTTAACACACAAGGTGCAATAATTATATTATGTTTAAATTTCCCTAAATGTGAAGGAGGCTGTTTTTAGGTGGTTAATATATTTTTAAAAATAACCCAAAGTACTCTCTAAGCCTAAATGTTTCATGGTATTAAATTTCTCCGTCTTCTTCTGGCCTTCTGCCCCACCGCTGTAATTACCTTATCACCCAATAATAAAACTCTCTGAACAAATCCTGTGCCTGCTATTAAGGAAAATTAAAGCTTAGCACAAATTCTCTGCATTCTTTCTTCTCTTCAGCTGCAGTACTTGACAGCTTGCATGGTACAAATGAAACACCCAAAGCCTTTAAGCCATCCCACATTTAAAAAAAAAAGGCAACTCAGAGCTTTATAATGCTGATAGGTATTAGACAGAGTCTGTTTTAAGAAGAGGGTACTGGGTCCCCCTTTTGAGTGGAAAACTCACTGGTGTAACAAAACAATTAATCATGCAAGTTTATATACGCACTGTACTGGTTTGTTTCCTTCTGGGTCTTAGGCAAGCCCTTGTAAGGAGAAGACAGCTTATTCCAGGTCCACTGTGTCCTACGTCTGTCTGAGATTGCCAGCAGAAGTGAAAATTGTGGGAATACATTTCTCTATGTAACCAGTTTTCCCCTAGCTACTGCATCAGAATCCTCAAGTTCCTGTTATACTTGTGTGACTTTTGAGTTCCAAATTGGGCTGCATTTCAGTCATAATCTCCTGTGGTTTCACCCTTTCTGTGGGAAAAGATCACTTGTGTGCATCCACAATTAAAAGTGTTTCAGTATCACATGACAAAATATTAGGAAATACTAAACTTCCAAATCATCAGCTCACTAGCATGAAGAAAGATCACCTCTTTTCCAAGGTAAAATTCTTAATAAAATTAGGAAAACCAACACAGAAAAGACAGAAATCATTTGTGAAAACAATCAGCTACCACTGCACCTGTTTTCAGCCACTACATTGTCACATAGTGGAAGAAGATGAAATTGTGGGAAGTTTGTTAGGAGATGCATGGCATACATATTTAAAGGAGTGCATTCATCTCCAAAAATTTTAGTGTTCACTTGTTGGCACTTTTTTCATCTCAAGATCTTCTGATACGTAACAAAATACCTTAAAACTCCACAAAAATATGTTCTTCCTTCGGGAGGGCATCCATTCTGCAAAACACACAAAGCCCTCTAGACCATAACCCAGAAACTATAACCCCAGCTAAGCCAAACACAAATTTGTACTTAGATTTAGGCATAGGAAAGTTTTGTTGGCTTTATTCAACTTGCTTAAAATTAAGCATATGTTTTAACACTTTACTGGATTAGGGCCTATGTCAGCAAAATAAATTTCTTGGGAAGAAGTAATAAAAACGTAGCTTGCAGTGAGGGACAGCAGAGCCATTCACAGTTACAGAAGCTTTAAAACACTAGCTGGTATTTATACATTTAGAAAAGAAATCAGGTGTGAAACAAAACATTTTAGATAATATACTAATTAGTCTGCTACAGAATCACTTTTTAAGAAAATTCCATTTGAAGAAAAACATTTTTTTGCATCCTTGCACCCCCAAAAGCAAATTGATTTGCACATCAAGGAAAAAGATTTTTTGCAAGCACAAGTTTCAAAAGCCATTTCTCCACTGTTTAGTAACAGCTTGGCTGTTCCAGATATACCATTGCGTTCCCTGGAGAAGAAGATTGACAGGAGGCCAAGCTTTTTAAACACAGTTTCATTACACACATGCACTTGAATTGTCTCATTCAAGTTCAGGTAATTGCATATATACTATAAATGTCAGCTAACTAATTCTCTTGTATGCATTGTGCACTGGTGTGTATTTATTTTTTATGCTAAGAACCTCTCTGAATATTTGATGTTGTAGGTCTATCCTTTAAAGAGAACTTACATCATTCTCAAAACCAGAAGGAATACAATTCTACCAGACTGTGTCTTCGCCAATTTTAATTTTTCCAGCAAAACCTTTCTGTTGCTAGCAACACAGTGGGGCAAAGTATGAATTCTAGTGTAGCTATTTGCTTCTTTGGCATTTAAAGCACAGGGCTATCTGTTGTTGTTCAGAGCTGCTCTATCTTGCGCGAAGGACCACACACCCTTCAGGAAATCCAGACCTGGGAGGGGCAGAGCTGGAGTTGCCCTCTATGTGACAAGGCAATACTTGGATTGAATCGAGCTGTGTCTTAGGTGGATGATGAGCAAGTCAGGAGTTTATAGACTGAGTTTAAAGAGCAGACTGGTAAGGGTGGGACTGTGTGGTGTTTGCTGCAAGCCATCTGATCATGAGGAGGAAGTAGGTGAGGCCTTTTACAGACAGCTGGGAGCAGTCACAAAGGCATTGGTTCTTGTGGGGGACTTCAACCACCCTGACATCTGCTGGAGGAACAACATGGCAAAGCACAAACAGTCCAGGAGGTTTCTGGAAATTGTTGGTCACAACTTCCTGACACAGGTGGTGGAGGAAAAAACGAGTAATGGTGAGCTGTTCGACCATGTACTGACAAACGGGGAAGTCTTTATTGCAGATGTGAGGGCTGGGGGCAGCCTTGGCTACAGCCACCATGAGATTGAGTATCTTGCATGGCGGAGGTAAGGGCAGCAAGTAAGAATGCAACCCTGCAGTTCAGGAGAGCTAACTTTCAGTGACCTTCTTGGAAGAATCCCATGGGAACCATCCCTGCAGGGAACACAGCTAGTCAATATTCAAGCACTACTTCCTCCAAGTTCAAGAACAGTGCATCCCTAAGAGCAAGGATCATAGAATCATACAGGTTGGAAAAGAATTCTTGATAACCGAGTCCAATTGTTAACTATCACTATCACTCGCAAATCCAGCATTAAACCTTGTCCATAAGCAGCAGACCTACACATTTTTTTGAACTTCAAGCGACAGTGATTCTGTCACTTCCATGAGCAACCTGTTCAAATCCTTGACCACACTTTCACTGAAGAAATCTTTCCTAATATCCAATTTAAACCTCCACTAGTGCAATTGAAGCCATTTACTCTTATGCTATCACTTGTTAGCAGGGAGAAGAGATCAATCCACCACCTATCTACAGCCTCATTCAAGGTAGTTGTAAAGTGTGGTAAACCTCCCTTTCTCCAGAGTAAACAACTGCTGCTCCTCATTGGACTTGTGCTCCAAATCCTTCGCCAGTTTTATTTGCAGAAGTTGGTGTGTGGGAAGTTTCACCTGAACACGAGGAAGAACGTCTATACTATGTGGGTGACTGACCACTGAAACAGCTTGCCCTGAGAGTTTGTGAAGTCTCCCTCCTGGTGGTGTTCAAGAAGTGTCTGGACACAATCCTGTGCCATGTGCTCTATGATGAATTTGCTTGAGCAGGGAGGTTTGACTAGATGAACCTCTGTGGTCCCTTCCAACCTGACCCACTCTGTGATTTTGTGATTCTGTATATTGAGGCACCAGCAGTCACAGCAGGACTGTGCATTAACACTTAGGTACTTCCCAGCAGCAGTGGAGCTGTACCAGCATCCCTCTCACTAATAGCCTCACACAGAAAATGTGTTAGACTTCCACAATAAGTGTCATCTACTCCTTTAGCATTGCTTCACACCCGAATCACCAAGCAATGCACGTGCAACGTATTTGCTGCCTTTTCAAAGGGAAAAACCTTCATTCAGAAGATAACATAATTTGTTTTCAAATTAGGCCCTTTACTGATCTTTAGTAGCTCTGTCCTTATAGCCAGTCTTCCAAAGGTCCAAGGTTGCTGAGTGCACAGCCTGCAGGTGTTTGTGCTCGTTCTGCATTGCCAGCTACAGCCCCAGAGCCCATTGAACAGTTTCAGATAGACACGTTTCTAGTTTGGAACTTTTTCAGAAAATAAGTGTCTGGGCTGAAAGTACTATCCTTACAAAAGGGAAGAATGAAGATGGATCTTATCTCACCCTTATGACACATGAGGGAATCCACTGGAAACACCAGCCTTGAGACACATGAAAAGCAGGTTTCATCACTCCACTGCTAGTAAATTCCTGATCTAATTCGATTTTACCACTCAGGATCTGCAATCCTCTTTTCATGTCTTATTCACAAGGCCCACTGCTCAGGGAAGAATTGGTCATGGTCCCAGTGCCCTACAGAACAAACAAACATTAAACAGTAATGAAATTGAACTGTAATGAAACTTATGAAATGATAAGAAAAATAGCTCCAAAGGAATGTTTTCTCCAGTAATCCTTACAGACAGTTATGAGACACTAATTAGTAGAGTTTGTTAAAAAAAAAAATCCATTCTTCCTACCACTTATGTCAGACGTTGCTTTTTCTTCAAAATTCAACTCTTCACCAACTCTTCTGAGGTCCTGTGTTGATTTCTGCAGTATTGTATACAGATACCATAAATCAGGTTAAAGTTTATAATAGTTTTTAAAATGACACACTTCTAGCAAACCCCAGTGCCACCTGTTCAGCTGGACGTAAGCACTGTGCAATCCATAATATCATGGGGAATAATGACACATATGAGTCATGTCTCAATTCTGCTGTATGGCTGGCATCTGCTACTGATGGGCAGGAGACCAGAACACAAATTGGAATTGTGCAGGTTTTGTGTTGAGACAGGACTGCACAGGAGCCTTAGCACTCAGCTGCACATTGACTGAGAGTGTGGGGGAAAGGAAAGTTTCATTTATTGGCAACAGCAGCAATGTTGCTGCTTAGTCAAGTTGGGCAGCCAAGCTAAGATGTGCTGACCTGCAAAAGAAACCAGCCGTGGGGAGCAGGCTAAGGTACGACATGGCTGGAATGACAATTCAGGTTCACCAACAGTTAACTCAGCGTTGTGTGTTTAAAAGAGCTGTAGTAATGGAACCATAAAAACTCCCACCAGTTGAGATCTCAGTTTGGGAGCTTCCTAATGCATAACATATTTTAAAGTTTAATCATCAGCCCTTCTCCAAGCAAAACTCCTACTCATTTCAGTTAATCTTCATCAGAATTAGTCCCTGTAGTAGGCAACACTCTGCAGTAAAGCAGAAATAAGTTCCTAATCACAGAAATTAAGTTCTGAAATAGTCTTCCAACAGTAATGGTGAGTGAAAACTAGTTTAAAAATGTAATGAAATGTAATAAACATGTATTATTGCAGCATCATAGAACTATGTGCAATGAACCTTAGAGGTCTTATCTGGTTCAATTATCTACCAAAATCCAATACCTAGTAGTAATCTGAAATTTGTACATGCATTGAACTGTTATTGATTAAAATAATTGTCAGTAAATTATTTTAGTGAGACCATCATCCTCAGAAAAAAAAGAAAAAGAGAAGATTTAAACTGCCGTTAGAAACTTTTTTATAAGTAATTTTTCAGCTTGTTTATAAATACTTGATGCCCAACAGCATAAACAGACTATGTTTCTTATTTAGAAAGTGTCAGTTTAATTTTTAGGAATAGCATTTCTATCCGGAAATCTTGCTACAGTACAATGCAAAAATTTTTGTTCTGAATTAGGAAGGTCTACAAAAACAATGCATGTATTAAATTGTCAAAGAACCTGTGTGTTTTTGAGGCAATAAGTATTCAAGTAATTCGTGTGTTTCAAGTATGATTTGTACTCATAGAAACTTAGGGATTTTAAAAATCAGTAGTTTTATATCTAAACTAGCTTTTATGCAACAGCTTACATAGGAGAGAAGACACTCCAAAATATAATAAAAGACTCAAAAAAGAAAGTAGGTTTTAGTTATTATTTTGATTATGATTATCATAACCCTGAAAAAATAAAAAACCAAAGGAATATCACAACAAAATAAAAACAGGTGTGGAAAACAGTTAAGAGATGGTGTTACAATGCTGCAGCTGAGACTCATAAGGTACCTGTATAAAGAACAAGTAACACATGTGCTGCACAAGAGGCGAGTTTTAAAATATGTAAGTCAAGATGTCCTAAATGATTAGCTGCCTTTTGATTGTTCACCTGTGATAAAACATTAATTTAATTTATCCAACTTTTAGTTTAAGAATTAATAAATCATTACTTTTGAGTTGTGATTTAATCTAATTTAATCTACAGTCTTTCTCATAACCGCAGTTTAGATAACGCAGCTTCAAAAAAAGAATTACATAGACCACATGGCCGTGTAACTGGACAATTTAATTACAAGTACTCTCTGCTTCTCTGAGGTATGATAAATTATCAAAGAAAATTATATATATGCAGTCACCCTGAAGCAATGTAGTGATGAAAAAAAAATACCTGGTATAATTTCAGAGTGGAATCCAATAGAAATGTTGTAAAAGGGAGGAGAAAAAATTGTAGCACAGTATGTAATTTTTTGTTGAAATGAAAGAACATGCAATTGTCAATGATGCAATAAAATAATAGTGTGCAGCATTAAAATGCCATGCATTGCAATAAAGGAGTTGGCTTGCAGATAGCACACCTACGTTTCCTGTAAGGTGTTTTGTATTGCAGCTGTCTCTCTCAAATCGAGAACAGTAAGAAACAGTGCCCTTTATTCGTATGGATTTGTAACAATTCCTAGAGAAACATTAAAAAGTAGATAATTTTGAAACAGCAATAAGTTGTTAAAATCTTTAAGAAAAAATGTATCACACTGGAAAGTACTTTTAGCAGTATTGTGGTGATATGACTTCTAGGCACTGAAATTAGGCTGAAAATAGCTATTGAAATAGAGTTGCGGTATCTAAAACTGCAGTATCAGTTTACATCTTCAGATAATCCAGTGTCCTGCCTCTAAATATGCAGATCAGATAATCACTGTGTTCAAATGCACTCTTAAAACATCTTGCTGAGCAGAGCTCCAGTGTCACTGTAATGTAGCTAGCAGAGATGCCTTCTGTTCTGGTTACCTGGCTACGTATTAAGTTCATACAACTTTTAAGCTTGATACTTAAAGGGAAAGGAAATATAAGTAGTTTAAAAACCCACCTTGTTTGAGAAACTAGTTGTGCATATTAAGAGGCCTCATTACTGTGTGTTTTAAACAAATAATAGACTTTACAAACTCCACAAAAGTCAGCAGTGCTGTGAGCACTAATTCCTGGTTTAGTGCTAGCTAGGAGAGCATTTCAAATGTAAATCTGAAGGCTCTTAGTCCTTGCCCTTGTGGAGATGACTAGCATAGATTGTAGTGAGGTCTTGTGTTCATGGCTTTACTCCAGGCATTACTGGGCAAAACTGTTCAGAGCATCATCCTGGCTGCAATGCTATTCCAAATCACCCCGTGCAAGCAGGAACCCTTCCACCTGCCTTATGACAACCTGTGCAGAAGATGAGGCAGGAACACAAAGCTGCAGGAAGTACCAAGCAGCAGTTTGTGGTGCACAGCTACAACCACAGCTGGCTCTGCAGCCCATCTCAAAATAGAGCCCTCATTCACCAGGATAATTTTATGAGCAGAGTTCTTTCATGTCTCTACTCAACACACAGTACTTGGACTATGGTGGCAACAGGTGCCTTAAAGATACCTGTCTTAAGAGTGATCAACAGATACTGAAAGCTGTACCATGTGTCTTTTAATCACATTGCACAATGCACAGCACTTACTTGCATGTGATCTAAAGCAAGTACTGTTTATAATTCCTTCCCTGGCAAGGTAAAGGGAGCATTGTCGTATCTTTATGGTAAAAACAGATTAGAAGTAAGCAAGAGGTTTCTGTCAGGTGTAGTGCCTGAAATACTGTTAATAAAGTAATTTATTGAGGATTGTAATTCCTGTATTTTAACTCTGCAGGAAGATGCCTACATTTAAATTATTTACTTATTCCTGTGGTAAAAAAAGTAGCTGTCAAGGGCACCTAACTTGCAGACATTAGAAATGCCTTAATTGAAAGGCAAGCACATAGGACAGCACAGCGACCAGCTGATTTGCTACAGACAGATGTACCTGTAGAAAAACCTTCCCAAAACCACAAACAGCAGCAGAATTAACCTGGGCAAAGGCTAGGTCCTTCCCCCTGCTGCAAAATGGGTTCTTTGGATCGCATGAAGAAAACCTGGTCGAATGTAAGCACACTGGGAGCATGGAGCTATTGGCTTTTGTCATGTGTACAACACAAAACAACCTGAAAACACAGAACCCCCTAACCTCAACATCAGCAAAAGCTGAGTAGTAGGTCAAATGCACCACTGCATTATTTCAAATTACATAACAGTTCCATTACATGAACACTTTTTTTCTTCCATGATACTCTCAATGTAACATTTCTCCCTTCTACTAGAAAAAATTACTACTACTACTAGAATTCCTTTAGTTTCCAATACATGGAAAACAAATTAAATATGCTACTCATATTTATTGGCTTATTTCTACCAGGGTATTCTCCCTTGACTAAGTTCCAGAAATCTGAGATTGAATTTTATCAACCAACAACAGTCCTTGTTATTTGTGCTTCTGTGTTTCCCTTTAAAACTCAAAACCTCTGCCTTTTAATTGTGTGGAGTTTTCCTTCTTCTTAACAGATTCTTTAAAACATTTCTACTAAGGACCAGCTCTTGCTCATCACTCACATTAGTTTGTTTCAGTTCTTTGTTTCAAAAGTGCCTGGCTGATCCATGCTCTCATCTTTGTGAAACGATCCCTTTCTAAAACATGAAGAACTGTAGAGTAAGCAATCTCATATTAGGCTTTACAGAAAAAAGTCAGTAAAATACAGAAAAGTCAAGAAAATACAGAAAGTAATCTTGCCTTGCTCAGCAGTTGCTTAAGCAAACCTTTCTAAACAGCGAGTGCAACAAAAGCATTGCAAAAGCTGGAGTAGTTCACACAGCTCCGCCTTTGGAGATATCTACAAAAAACTTACAGTACAAACATGTTGGGAATGCTGGAGGGTATAGTTCATGCCTTAGGGAATAAATTAAATTGCTTCTCTAAGTCCAGGCCTATTTCTATTACATGCGATTCTGGTTATACAATAAAAATGTGTACTTAAAATGCAAATATTTGAATTAGTTTATCATAACTTGTGATCATCTCCTTTATCTCTGTAAAACACTACCATGTTAGATATGTGCAAAAAAGAGTGTCCAATGTGAACAGAAAAAAAAAAGTGCATTCTTATGGAGTCCTATGGTTCACAAAAGGTTATACTCTTCTCTACATCTTCTTTCAGAGTAAGAGTGATGAAGGAACAAATCCCTTCATTTTGTAGTATTATTTGGTATTAGAAATGATCGTCTGAGGCATTATCAGTAAGAAGACAGGTTGACAAGTATTCCAGTCCATTAAAAAAGGATTGGAAAGGATCTTCTGGGTCACCAAGACTGTGTCCCTGTTATCAGAGTCAGACTTTCAGTCTACAGTTTATCAATCTTCAATATGTTTGCAAAGTTCTTTCTTAAAATGCTACTTCCATTATACTGACTGGGCAGCTGTTCTCCTTTCCTCTGATGTTTCAAAATTTCTGGGGTTTTCAAAGTATATTTGTTTAGGGCAGTTTGTGCTACTTCATTCTTGTGCCAGCATTGACTTTTATGTTAAATATCAACTTTCTGTCCACCAGAGAGGGAGATAGCAATTCTAACCAGTCTTTGGTTTAAGGTTAATTTTATTTTTGTCTCTTCTTCAGCTGGTCCGTTAGCCACCTTTTGTTTTTTCCTACTAATTTTCATCTTTAATACATTAATTTCTTTTTCCTTGATGCATTTTTTTGACATACAAAGCACTTCAGTCTAATGCTTTCCTTGTCAGCAAGAAGAACTTTACCAGTGGTAAAGACATATATCTCATCACTATGATATAATCTATTCCTGAAGAAAATGTTGCATCTTATTTTAATTTTTTCTCAATATCTTTGGTTATACTTCATCCAATATTTACAAATTGAGATCTGATAAATGTATTCAACTACTTACATACATTATATTCTTGCTTCATCCTAATCATAGGGAAATATTTGCTATTTATGCCCTTTCCTTACTATCTGACCAAGTCACAGCCTCTTATTCAAAATCTTTCCTTCTAGATTCTATTTCATGTGCTAGTTCTTCAAATTTATTTTATTTATTTTATTGTATTATTTCTGCCCCACCCTTCAAATGAGCATGTTCAAGTTTTAAACTTTGCAGCTATTTCAGGTGTTCCCATTTTCATTTCTCAGTGTTAAACACCCTTCTCCTTAAATTGTGTATTTCTCAGTAGCTTAGAGGTAATACAACTTTTTACCTCTACTTTTACTTCCTTTACTTGTTTCCATGCACTATCGCTCCTCAAAATGTTGGTTATTGGCACTTATTTAAACCAGTGGACACCAGCTACATTTTGTGCAGCAGCCTACAGCACTCCCCAGAAAGGAACCAACTAGCATGTGGAGTCTTCCTCAGCCAGAGAGGGTCCAAGTCATTCCTACATGCATGCTCTGATCACCCATGCCACTACAGGAAATTCTCATGTAGGGCCTCCTGCATCCCACCTGGTAGCTGAGTTACTGCATGGTTCCTTGGCACCCAAAGTGGAAGGATGAAGAAAGACTTCGTGTTTAAAGCCCAGTGTCAGGGGTTTTGGCAGAGGTGATGCCTGAGCTGTGGTCCCCAGGCTGGCACTGCATTTCACCCTGAGGCAGAGCAGTACCACAGCACTGGCTGGCTGTACCAGCTCCTTGTGGATCAGATGCACAGAAGTGGATGCTCCAAGATGAGATTCACAGCAAACCCTGAATGAATGGTAAATCTCAATCCCATTTACAGTTCAGTGCCAACTGATGGTGGGAGAGAGAGAACACCACTGTGGTGCAAATTAGCCTGCCTTCAGGTAGAGAGGCAGGCAAAGAAGCTTACAAAAGTACTTCTTTAGCAACAATTTGCTGATAAAACTTGAATCCAGCCAAACCTTAGGAGAAGTTTTATGGCTATGGACTAACTGACTTTTCTAACCACTTCAAACTCCCTAACCTCTGCAGCTTGCTTCTCTGTAAAGGAGCAGTAACACCCTAGCAGAGTTTATATAACTGCTACTCAATATTGCATTAAGCTTCCTCCATCTGACATGTAGAACTTCCACCTGCTCAGTCACCCAAGTCCTGACTTGAACTAATGACTTTTGATACTACTGGGCTATATTTGCTCCTAGCAGGCTGATAACAAAGTGTACAGGGGATCACCTGATCCAATTTATGCTATAGTCTGAGATAATTATTTTACACTGGCTGTGATTACCTAGCAGCAGAATCAGTTTAAGTTTGTTGCTCTCTAGAGAAGAAGGAAAATGCAAATGCAGTGAGAAGTCTATGTGCTGTGGTATTTTAAGATGTCAGACAGCCACTACTGTATCATTAGCTATAATTTTAAGCTTTGACAATGCTGTCAGTGAGCCTTGGTATTTTGTCATCACTGCCCTATTTTAAAAAATCTTTTTCTCTCCACTGGCTTCTTCTTTAATCTCTGTGGTTGGCAGTGTTGTTATTTTTCTCTCTAATGGAAATTCTAGAACTACTGGTAGTAAAAAGAGTATCACTATGAAAAATACATAATTCTCCCTCCTTAAATACACCTCTCTTTCTCTGTTTAAAAATTAAGACTATACAATGTAAATGAACACTGCTTCCTCCCCCTCCCAGTTTGTTCCAAAGGCCACAGGAGCTTTTAAAATCTGTTTCTCCCTAGACATACCACTGATATAATTCTGAGTCACTGTGAAAAGTTTGTTTCTGTCCACTCCCTTCTTTTTTTGCACAGAGATGTCTTCACAAATCTCCTGTTATCAGGCAGTGCTGAGAGTAGAGCAACTGTGGAGTCTCAAAACGCCAGCAAAGATGATCAAGTTTGCAGTGGTAAAGTACAGGAATAAACAAAACATTGTAGGATGCTTTAAAGAGTGAATCTGCATTTGAGCATTTTCTGTGCCTGATCCACAGAAAATAAGTATAAAATAGGCCAACAAGTACAAAATAAGTCTGTGTATTCCACTAGAGCAGAATAAAGCAGCTCACAGGCTTTCTGTTTAAGCCATTTTAGCACCCTGGTTACCAGGGAGGCTCCAAAGCTTCCGAATCTGGCAATTTTTGTTACTACTCTCATGCTTATTAAATCTTGCATTACTTACTTAATCTTTAATCTATGATCTAATCTCCCTTGCCACTCCCTTAATGCCTGTCCTGAACCTGCTACTGTAAGCAGAATCAACTTTCTGGATGTTCCCTCAAAACATACAACACAGCTCACCTTACCATGTGTAGATAGCTTTATCTGCCCCAAAACAACTTGTATCTAAAGAGAAATGAAGAGGGAAGGAGGTCCATTCACCTTGCTAGAAGATGGTCACTGGAAATCCATACCAGCAGATCCACAGACCAGAAAATCTTGAGAAAAGTGGGTCTGGCACTGCTGTGCTGAATTCAGTGTATCCATGTGAAATCAAACCTTCCAAATGTCCAGGGATACTCACCAGGTGAATGCAGGTTGAGGTTATGAGGAAGTACCAGTGTAGAACCTCAGCTGGCAGCCACCCTGAGCAGGTGACTAGAAAATTAGCAGAACTAAAAAATCAGAAATTCCCAGGCCTCCTCAGGTGTGTTTTGTGGATGGTTCATCAAATTCCACTTTAGTAAAGTTTTACACTTTTCCTTTCGATGTGGCATTGTATCAAAGGAGCTGCACTTTTTACTTGGTCTAGGAACTGCAGAAGAGAGGTGGGGTAGAATGTGGCAGTATCACCTTGGCTTCTCCTGCCTCCCAGGTCATTTGCTGATGTGCACTCAGCAGGGATTTTAAGCCACAGGTGGTGCCACAAAGTGCAGGGTCCAGTCCCCAGTGGATACCCTAAACTCAGTTCTTCCAAGGAGCAGCTGGATAGTTCAGATCTGATCCACAGCTAAATGAATAACCAAAAGAATAAGCATAAATCTTGCAGGTGGCTTTAAGCTCATCCTTGGGACTTTGGGCTGTGAAAATTTCCAAGAAAATGCAGAAGACAGAAGTTCAGGAAAAATAAGAAGGCATCATGCAGAAAATGACACAAAGTCACATGCCTGAGTGCTAGATTTCATCATCAGGGCTCCAATTTAGATCACAAGTTTGGTGATACTTTAGGTAACCCACAATCTACTATTCCCAAAGTTCTCCTGCCCCAGTTCTCAGGAAGCATATAAAAAACAGGCAGATAGGATTAAAACAAGGAGTGTGTAATGAAATGCCAACTTATTCTGTTGGTATTAGTAAGGACTTCATAAGGAAAGATTTTTATCTTGTCAGAAGAAGAGTTTTGTGCCCAGGTTACTTCTAAACTGTAGCATGTATCTATGTCCCATACAGAATGGTGTGTCTGTGACCAAAGGCCAGAAAGAGTATTTAAGAGAGAAAACCAGAAATGTATCAATGTGAAAGAAAAGGACTGTGGAAAAAGAAAGATAGTTTGCTTTCCATTTCTAAAGTGTTTTGCATTAACTACCCTGTCAATAGCTTAAAAAGATTAGGAGCGGGGCATTATTTTTGTGCATGTGACCTTTTCAGCAGCTTGGCAAATAAAATAAATACAGAGAATAGGCCAGACCCAGAGGTGGGTTTATATTTAAACACAAAGTTTACATTCAAGTTTCTAGGAGAAGAGTTGGAACAATGTGATGTAAGCTTGGATCTTCTAATTAAGATCAAATTGCATAGTATTTTTAGACTTTAAAACAACATGTTTTGACCCAAAATGCAGTTCAAGTTTTCTTTTCTCTTGGATCTATTGTGAATTATTAGCACTTGACATTCTGTAAACCAGGTCTGGCACAGACTTCAACAGATGTAAACCCAGAGTCAGAGGGGGGTTGCTGGGCTGGGTTTTTTCTCTTTTCAGTAAACACAAATTTATAATGTGTCAAAAAATCTACAGATCCCTTCAGTCCAAAGTCAAGGAGGAGGCTTTCAAAACATTCTAGGCTTTTTTATTTGACCCACATCATAGCCTTTTGTGTAGGCATTCCTTCCCAGCAAATAGCACAAGAGCTAGCATGCTGAGCAAATAAATACAAAAAGGTTACTGAGTGTATAACACTTTCCCTCAGAGCAGCCTCCCTCTACCTTGCATGCACACACTGCAGGTTTGAATTGCAAGTGTAATTTAATTCCCACAAAACAAACCAAACAAGGATTCAGAAAAAAAGAAAATAATATTGAGTCAGGGCAGCTTGTTTCATGTGTGAGCTTACTGAAGATATAAAAGCTCCAGAAATAACTTCTGCTTACTGGAACCTTCATTTAGACCTCACCTTACCATTCATAAGGTGCTCCTGTGCATCTTGACCCCTCCACAAGGAAAGATTAAAAGGTTATTCATGGAAACACCAAGTTGTTCTTCCTGTGAGATTTTCTGACTTGCAGTAAGTTTCTAATAAATGTACCTAGCCCTAGTGGAATCTTGTTCAGTGCTCTGGTTTTAAACCTGAGGCAAACATGAATTAATAAGGCAAATAGTCCTGTGCAGTAAGGTATTGTAAGGTTTTCCCCTAATCTTAAATATGTAAGGCAGACTTTGCTGATTTAAAAGTGAATAAGCCAAACAGTTCTCACAAAAAAACTTGCTTTGGACGTGCTTTTTGTAAGCATACATCATCCTTCACTTACAGTGTTTCAAAACCACACCTCTCAGTCTCAAAAACCAAGCTAACTTTCATAACTTGCCATCTCTGAAGCAGGTAAATACATCCAAGGAAATAAAGCTACTTGCCACTTCCTCTAAGTGGACTGGTTCACTGTAGCAGAAAAGCAGAAATATAAACCTTTGTGCCATAAAAGTGATATACTTTTGTGCTCCTAAGGGCTACACCAGCAGTCTTCAGCTCAAAAAAAAAAAAAAAAAAAAAAAAAAAAAAAAAAAAAAAAAAGAAATAGAAGCATCATTACCACAGTGTTTCACAGCACCATATCCATGCACAAGGTTCACAGCCAGTCCAAGCCCAATGGTAAGTGGTGATCCTAAGCACACTGTGCATTGTCATGCAGCAAAAGCCATTTCCTTATGTACATGTCCAGAGCCCTGTCCCAGCTTGCACAGGAAGAGAGGTGAATGGGTTAAACCTCTATCTCCACTGCTTCTTGACATGGTTATATGAAGGCTGAAGGTCTTAATGAAGCTTTTCTAAGGTTTTATGTCAGATCTTGGCTTTTTTTTTTTTTTTTTTACCTTGTTCACAAATAGAATTCAATCTTTGGAAAATATATTTCTACAGAGCTTAAAACCTACATGGTTAGAAGAATCTGACCTAGATTTGGAGGTTTCATGTGGAACTGATAAAACTAGGCTCTTATTGAATTTTCTTCCCTCTATGAAAGTGGCATTAGGGATTCACTGGATGTGAAGAATGTGTCAAAGTTTCTTTATCTACTACACTCACCATCTCCTCTTTCTCCATGAGACCGTTGTCTCCTCATGTCTGCTTGTTTGGATGAGGGACATCACTGACAGGGCAGGCATGACTGGCAGAGGAGATTCTCTATTGCAGCAGTCCCAATGTGATAGACCCAGTGACTGCCTTGGAGAGAGTGGCTGTATACACAGGAAATCCTTCGTGTTTAGGGTTTGTTGTTACATTTTCCCATGAAACCAGAAATGAAAGAAGACGCAGTTAGAAAGAACCTTTTAAACTTGGCCTCATGATCTTGAAATTCAGTATTACTCCAGGACTTGGAAAGAATTAGTAATATGTCAGATGATTCAGGTATATAAAAATATCGTACAGGTATATAAAAATATCTCTGTATTCACGTCTATACTGTGGATTTCAGAATAAAGAGTAGGAGGGACCTATCACAGTGCAGCACAGGCATTTAGAAGAAGTGGTACTATTGCTTAAGGGATAAAGATGTATCTTAATGATGTGAGAGCTAACCCATTTTTTGCTTGTCAGTAAGTGTAAATACTGCCACTAGTGTCTCGGGACAGAGTTCTCATCTCCTTTGCCATGTTAGTGTTGTGCAATGATGTCTCACACTACTTTCTCTACACTGGTTTTCAGTTTTGTTTATTATCTGACCTTGTGTATTTCCCAAGGCTCAAGCTGCTAGTCTTCCTTTAAACAACAAAAATACTAATTTTATTTTCATTTTCCACTCTCTCCATTTGTCTTCTATTCTCAACTTCATTTCTTCCCACTGTGTTTTCTACTTCCCATTTCTCTGTCTCAGTTCCTTGCTTTTGTTTCCATCTCATCCCAGTCTATAATCTTGGTTTCTTTTTTCTTCTCCTTCTCTCATCCCTTGCTTTCACAGCCTCTCTTCTTGATTTTACCGCAGTAGTATGTCATTTCAGCTAGCCTGCTAAGCTCTCCGAGGATACATATATATATATATACACATACATATATATGCACACACACACTTTGCTGCCTAAGTAATTGCCATGGGCTATCTTGGGTTTCCCCCCATTCTCCATGACAATTTCAACTCACCAGTCACTTTGGGACTCAGAAATGTGCTAAGGAGGCTGGTTTTGAAAGTACCCATAATAAAGAAATTATTTCAACTTTTCCCCTTTCTACAGACTGCTGCTTTTGCTTGTCAGAGCTGTCTTTCAACCCATGAATCTGCAGATAACCTGCTCCCTGATCTGCTGTACTGTGCTGGTAGAAGTCCCTCTTCATGTGGTACCTGTACATGATAACCACATTCAAAGAAATGTGTGAGAAACATACTTTCTCCCCAACTGAGATGTTCTGGAGTTTCTGATCTGTGCAAACTCAGCGCTAGCTATGAAATAATCTGGTCCATAGTTCACATCAGTTCTTGTTGTCTCTCTAAAATGATCCAAGTCATCTATTTGAGTCTGTCCTCTTGCTGCCTCACTGTGTCTTCAAGCCCTGGACTCCCTGGAAAGGCTCTATCGTGCCTGGCTGCAGTGGGAACATCCCTATTGCTATGACTACAAATGTCCAGTGCTATCTTGTCCCCACGTTCATCTCAGCTATTCAGAAATGAAGGACCCAAGAAGAACTAGTAGGCACCAAATCAATCCTTTGAGCACAGTGTAAATACAGCCTGATGGGAGAGAGAGCTGGATCTAGTCCTTAATCAGGCAGTGAGCACAGTAGCGTGGCTAAGTATAGAAGCCACTTAGTTTACAGTACAGTGACCCAATAATTATGCAAGATAATACTGTATGCACTTAGCTCGCCTGTACCATTCAGAGCACTTGCCAATAATACACGAGCATATTTCATTATCTCCTTCCCCAGCTCAGGGCTCTCTATAAACAGTTTGTTTTCTCCCAAGATTGCTGGAGCTATGGCACAGAGCACTGTCTAGGTATATTTAACCCTGCGGCTCATTCCAACATGCTTCTTTAAAAGAAGATCATATTGTTTTTCCTGCTTTCCATTTTTGTAAGCCTAGGCTTTGGCCAGAGGGTACTCTACATATCTGGCTGTAAATAGATTGCTTGGAGCCAAGCAATGCGGTGCCTTGACTAATTTCAGCATTCACTTAAGCTAAATTATTTATGATACTCTCTGCACAGGCTTTTTTCTGTTGTTGTTGTTTTAATGTCGTAATCTCAGCCAGAATAAAGGGATAATTTGCATGCGTTTTCAGCTACTGCAGTAGCTAACACATGGCTCTGAAAACTGAAGCCAACTACAATATATTCAAAGTTTGAACTGAGTGGCCAGAAAAGGGAAATCTTGACATGCCACTAAATCATGTTCCTAATGGTGAGAAAGCTTAACGTTTTTACTTAAGCAGCTGAAACAACATCAGAAACATTTTCCAACGATACAGTTATTCACTTGTATCAAGAGCTCATCACCCTTGCTGCAAGAACGTAAATCAGGAGGATGTTAAGCTGTGAATGGTCTATTTTCACCTCTATGCTGATATTATGAGTCCAAGTTCATTGCCAGCAGAGCATGTCTTCATCGTCATGAAAATATAAAACACCGCACAGGCAGAGGGAAGAAATACAACTGTGCTTTTAAGGAGCCTCTGAGTTTCCAGCAGGCACAAGGCATAAGAGATAAGAAAAAGAATAAAAGTTAGAAGGGCGTGCAGGGCAGAGAGGTACCTCCTTCTCCACCAGCTGGTGGCTTGCCAAAGAAAACAACAGAAGTGGGGATTAGAGTTTGCAAGGTTGCACATTAGAGGAGGGCTACCTATTCCCTGCCTTTTCTCCTCTAAGAAGCTGCCATGTGAGGAGAAACATTCCTTTTATTATTTATGGGGACAGCTACTCTTGTTTATTATGCTCATGTTACTATGCTATATGCCAAGTACAGGCACTCTTTTTCACAGAGAGGTTTTTCTTTGTACAGAAGGAGAAAAAAAAAAGGAAACATCACACCCCTTCCCCCTTCACTCCCCATTTGTAGGATTGGTGAGGAAATTAAAGTCAGAGTAGTTAAAGGAGGTCTTTCTACAGAGTTGTGATTTTGCTTAGAAAGGTGGTAGCAGCAGAGCATTGCAGTGGCCTGACACCATCGTGCTCTAGGGGATTAGCAGGTCTGCTTCGAGAGCATTTCTGTTTGCCCCAGCACTGCTCAGGCAATCACATCCCTTAACAGCCCAAGGAGTGGAGAACTCACAGCAGAAGAAAGATTAAACAACCTATAATCTGAACATCAGTATTTGTACAGCTTGTAGGAAGTGGATATTTTCCCCCCCTCTGGGTTTGGAACAATGTTTATAAGAAAGAAAGAAAAACAAGTTTATTCCTCACCCCCTTTATATTTTTTCAAGGCAGCTGAAGGACAGCTGACCTATTTTCTGAGTTGAGCAATAGAGCAGGCTCCCCAGCACCTGATCACTTCTTTGAGCCTGTCCCCTGAAGCATGTTTAATACTGAAAGGCCTGGCTCTGGTCAGTGATTGCAAAGGAGGAAACCCTCAGCTGCACTTGGACTGCAGCCTTCATGGTGAATGCAGGCAAGGATTTGAAACAATCCACTGACTGCAAAGTAAATCCCAAGGCAAAGGGAAGGGAAACTAGGCAACAGTACTTTCTGTGGTAGATGGCAGTGGATTTATTGCCTGGCAGTTCACAAACTGCCTACAGCTGGGGGAAATTGCTAGTTCAATTATCCCATGTTTAATGTGATTACTGGTACTGGTTCGTAGGCTTAATTTCATTCCTTTGAATTCCTCTCCACTAACAAAAACAAAACAATCAAACAGAAAAAAAGATGCAATAAAATCTCTTCAAAAATACAGAATATAAAATGTATTTTTCAAACCAGGAAACTTCATTCATTCTGTCTTCAGGGTTTTTCTTATTTTTAACCAAATTATACACAGAAGGATCTTATTCTGAAGAATAAATCTGCCATGTTGTAAGAAAGAAGGAGTGCTCTTTCTCCTTTCCCAATGGGGTTTTTAAAGATAACACTGACAGATGCTCCTTGAGTTAAGAATCTAGGAATAAATATTTAGATATGGGAAACAGCAGCAAGATAATGTATTTACAGTGGCCATGTAAAAACCTTAGTTGGATGGTGAGAGGGTACAACCCTCCCCAGATAGAAGACAGTGCTAAGAACGTAGCTCCAGACTTCAGCATTGCAGCTCCCACACTGAAGCTTGGTTCTGCCAGGAAGGGATAAGACAGCAAACACATTACAAGAACAAAAAGACTCCTCTCTCACACATAATTTTTCAGATTTTAGCCTTAAAATACAGGATACAGCCACTTAGTTCTGTTTCAGAAACTGTGTATTGCTTCACAATGGCCTTAGAATAAAGTGCTGAGCGAACATTTTCCTGTTTATCAGCAGCATAAATACCATGTGACAACAGCAATACTTCAGGTGGAGCCTTTTTCTTTATTGGGCATGATCTGAGTCACAGGACAATTCCCAAGAGTCAAAAGAAACATACCATAAAGAAATGCATTCCAACAACTCACATTTTTCATGCTACAAGGCCACTATATAACCACTGTAAACAAACAATAAGTTTAACATGCCTATTTACCCTTGTTTGCAATAGGCTGCTGAGCTTACTTGGATTTCATCCTTAATATAGTATCAATAGTTGTTGTAAACAATGCATTTTAGGCCTGCTCAAGGCAGGTTATTGAATCAAAAAGCATGATAACTTTCCATGCTATTTCAGACTTTATGGGGTGAATTTTGCAGATATGGTTTCTTTCACAGAAAGAACATGGATGTTCTATTTTTTGATTTTCGCATGAAGAAGTAGGAATCATTGCATTTTTAGAAACAAAACATCTGATATATGACAATGCAATACTGGTCTCCTAGTGCCTGTACTGACCTCCCAAGCCCACTGCAGAATGCTGTTTTATTACCTGATAAATACTGTTTTTGTCACTGAGACTGTCCATTTGACTTAATTTACATCTCACTCGGCAACTACTGCATTATTTCAACATTTATAATTCTGTTTGCCAATGACTGTTTTCATGTTTCTAATGTGTTAATTAACATTTATAACATACCTGTTTATATTTCACTTATTGTTGGCTTAATTTACATCGAATTAACCATAAACAGTTCTTACCAGTTATCAGTTTAGCTCATTAAAGGAATCATGTTATGCCATTTTTGACATAAAACTATAGTTAGTAACTCACTTAATTCTCTCCAGCTTCACCACCAGCAGGCATGGAGTTATTCTCCTCCTGTTGGTATCCCTGACTGCACAGGCCTGCCCAAGCCAGACATTATCCAACAGGTTTAAAGATGAATTATGTTCCAGAGATCTTTTTTGTGCATCATCATCCTATTCTTTTATCCCCTCTCTGTCCTCACCTAATGAACACCACACCAAGTCCCTTAGCTTCCAGGGAATTATTTTTATTTATACTGGGAGATGTCTGGGCTCTGTGATCTCTACCCTTCTGCATCTCAACATCCTCATCTCACTCCAGTGCCCCAGCAGCCTTAGTTTCTTTACTCCATCATTTTCTCTAACTTCAGACTTACTTCTGGCTTTCTCCACTTGTACCAACTGAGCCCTTACAGTCCTGCCCAGCACTTTTTTTTACTGCAAAACCACTGATTCCTATGTTACTCAGTCCTGACATTTACACCTGCATTCCTTCTACTCAACCACTTTATAACATTTATAGCTACTGTATTCTAATAGAGGGTGTCTACAGCCTCTTCAAACCTTCCTCCCAACCTCTATGTATTTAAAAAAATCACAGGTTTCATTTCTGCTGTACTGAGATTATCTTCCCTCCGAGTAACTAGGCTGTGTCACACAGAAGTGAGTAGGTGAGGAAATCTCTTCCCAGTCTCAGCGGACCTGGTATCTTCCCTCCTTCCATTAAATTTCATCAGTCCTCTCTCAGTCGCTCCACACTCCCAAAATAGTGCAAGTCCACACACTTCTCTCCTTCTCAAAGTCCTCCCAGACTTTATCCACTGGTATAACTAGTTATCTGACTTATCATTTTTTGGCTTAAGCTTCAAATCTGCACCAGTTCTTGCCTTCACAAACTCTCTCCCTTATTGAGAGCCCATGTTGGTGACTCCTACTGAAGCCCTCACAAGGGAAGAAATGTACCCAGGCTCCCAGAACAGTAGCTGGACCTTGCTTTTCCAGCCTAGGTCCTTTCTGTCCCTGTGGAGGAGGTGACACACTGTGGGGTGGCCATCAAACTCAGCATCTACTGATGCCAGGCTCCAAATTTCATGCCCAGTTGGGCTGCTGGGGCACTGCTCACATTCCCCAGACCCACAGTCTAAAGGTACAGAACATACCTTCTCCAGAACCCACTCACTGGCCACTTCTGCAGGATGACTACAAGCCTTTATTTTGTCTGAGAAATGCCCCTTTCTATTCCAAGGAGAAGGGATAAAATTGTGTCCCCACAGCATGCAGACCTGAGTCTTCGCCAGCAGTTTTTCCAAACCCTTCCTGGTTGTGCTTGCTCATAAATGTACCCCAAAGCCTGGATGTGATTTTATTGTATTGCACTTCCTGGCTCCAGGTCGGCTGACTGTGTGCTGGGATTCTTCATGGAAGAAATGCTATCAGCTCCTCTGTTTATGAGACTTGTATGTGCGCTTACGATCATCATGGGGAAGATCTGGGCACCACTACAGTACTAATAAATGGTCAGTAATAATAAAAATAAAGGAATAAACTATAAACAAATAGCAGCAGCAGGAGCTGGCAACAGTCAAGAGACTTGAATGTTTTATTTTCTTTGACTTTTTATTAAAGTTAGTAAAAAAACTGTATATGAGGAATCTTTTCCAGGAGAAAATACCTCTTCTTTTTTTTTTTTTTTTTTTTCTTTTCTCAGAGTGAAAACTCAGCAAACAGAAACACAAATGCTCCTATACCACCATATACAAACTTAGTCAATTCACAGGTATGTTCATTTACTGAAACAAACCATTTTAGGCAAATGCAAGCATTTAGTGGGATTTTAAAGGTGGTCCTTTAAAAATGTTTAATAAAAATTATAAAAATAAAAAAAACTCAAAACTTAATAATTTTATTTACTGTCATACAGACCCAGTTGCACAACCTCTGCTAAAAATTTGCAACCTCTTTGAGTATATTGAATACATAAGCATGTGTGCATGTGTACAAATATATACATTTACTTAACTGTTTCATGGCCTTAAAAAAATGTCATGAACCTCTCAGATGCCAACATTCACTGCACTTGTCCTGAAGCAAAGTCTCTGGAAAGACAGCACCTGCCAAGCACTCACACTCTGGCTATCATGGGGTATATAGAGCCTAAATGGGTTGTTATCTGTCAAAAATTCATCTGTCTTTAAATGGAAATGACAAATGCCTCTCTGGCTTCTTCAACATATGCCCCTCTAAAAGCTGGGCTTCTTCTCTATTTGCAGCAACTGATTTCTGCACAGCTACAGTGAAATGACATTTCACCCCTCGGCTGTACCTCTTGGCTGACATCTACTTTTTGGTCCTTGTAGAGAGCAAGGCAGTTGTTATGAAAATATAATCAAAGCAGCCATTACTCAAGAATCTGGGAGACAAATAATTATCTGAAAAATTAATTTCAAAACCCACCTCCTCTTGGTTACAGATTATGAAATTGCTAATAAAATATTAAAAAACTTTATCCTAAACATAGTGGCTATGGATACCTGCAAGCTGAGATGAGCTGGGGCAACCCCCAAAGCCAGAGGTGTTTGGATAATCCATAGGACAAAGTGTCAGTGTCTGAGGGCTGGGATCCCCAGGTGCTGAGTTTTAGGGAAATCCCTCCTGTGAGTACAGAACAGCTCCTCCTTAGCAGTCAGAAAGCAGCAGAAATGGTCTTTTGCCTGGAGAAACCAGGTTGCCACATATTCTAAAAATGTATTAAAAAGGGCTTTTGTAAGGCTATACCCTCATTTTTGAATAGTTAAATCATAAGACTAAGGGATAGGATCTAATTATCATAATTATTATGTGAAGATACATGGCTTAGTTTCTTGTAACCATTTCTTTAAAAAGGAGCCTCTGACACTATTTTTTAAAAGATCTTTTAAAAGTAAGTTGAGTAATTTAACAGGCGATCTGCTTATTTTGAAGCCTTTGAACCCAAAAACTACCCTAAAAGAAAAGCTAGTTTTCACAGCCGCAATTATGCTACACAGATCCTAGAGGAAACCAAGGCAAAAAGCAGCAGCATAGCATCAATGCAGCCACCCCATTCCAGGGCAGACAAACCCATACAGTGTGAATTTGGTGCTTACCACTTGGCTCTGGAATAATAATCTCAAGTTGAGGTTATTACACTATTTGCACATAACAAGAAAATACTTCAGGAAAGACTCTTAAGGCAATTTATGAATGCTGAGCCTCCAGAAAGCCCAGTAAAATTCCTGTTAAGAGTTTTGGAGATAATGAAGCAAGGTGCTGTAAGTTTAAATTACTCATTCATCATCACATAAGTTATTTAGCAGCAGAAGCCCAAAACCCAGAACCCTTTCTGATGCTTGGTAAGCCTGTAATAAATGTTATGAGATGACAGAGAGCTCCTCAGGCAGAGGCCAAGACCTGATAAGGCAAGAGTTGCATTCCAACCCCCTATCTTGTGTTTACTTCAATCTGGCCACTGGGCAGCATTCTTTCTAGTGGAAGGAACAAAGTGCAAATCTCCTTCTTTCCTTCATTCTTGAGGGCCAGGCTCCATTTCTGGGCAGAACATGAAGGTTTACCTTATCAGGAGAAATTCCCATGTGGCACAGCCAGACAAACAGCTCAGCCATGCGCAACACACAGTCATGTGCTGCAGTGAAAGGAAGAGCTGGTGGAAGGTGCACTACTCTGCAATATCTCAGGGACAGATAATACTGTAATGACAACAAAATCAAGTCTGAATGGTCTGGGAGCTTTAATGAGTTATAGCAGAGCTCTCCAGTTGGGATAATGTGGTGACAGTTTGCATGGTCTTCATAGTTCAGAGCATTCCCCAGTGCCTCAGCCTGTGCCAGGCAAACAATGCAAGTCCTAAACTCTCTAGAAAGCACTTTCCATGCCTAAGTCACTGGCCAGTGTTTCCCACTCTTTTTTTTTTTTTTTTTTTTTTTTTTTTTTTTTTTTTTTTTGTGCAGGAAGGGATGGCATCTCCTACTGACAGCAGAAATAAGTCTTGGCCTTATGAGGAATTGTTTTTCTCAGAGCTGTCAGGAAACCTTAGCAAAAGCATTGGCACCCTGGAAAGGTCTGAGGCAAAGGCCATACTGCTGTTAATGTGTTGAGACAGGCAGTGCTAGCCCCTCGCAGAGCAGGAGGTGTTGAGTGTCTCAGGACATCAGTTAGAGGACATGAAGGCTCTCACCAGCCCAGAGTCCTGGGATGCACTCTGTGCAGTGGATCCAGCTGGTTTGGTTGATCTCACTGTAACCATAGTGTACAACAGCTTTTGCTCAGCTGGGAGGAAATTTTCCTACCTAAAGTCCTGCTCTGGCTCCTTTTCAGGATCAGCACTGGAAGAGCCCCTGCCTGCATCACATCATGTTGCAGAGTCACTTTACACCTGCCCATCCTCTATCGAAGTCCCCAGTTCAGCTACAGTGTCCCAGCCAGAGAGGAATGATGCTTTGGTTTAATGAACATGGTACTTGGGTTTGCTGCTCATTGTGGATTTTTGCCAGTTTATGAGAGGAAAGACCTAACTTTTCAGCAGGAGTCTGTGGGTTTGTGCAACACTGACACATAATTAGGCACATTGGAAAGTGCAAATAACAGCAACTTTTCCTTTCAGATTGTACAATAGTATCTGTCAGGATTTTCCAAATGTGGAGCCAAGGTGGGATGCTCTAAAAACAATGGTAACTGCGTATTCCTAATACCCTTTGAGAAAGTCTACAACATCATCTGTTAAAAAGATCTGGAAAATCCACCTTAAAAAAGCCACACCAGTGTAATGGCCTGCCAAGCTGCAGCTTCCCAATCCTTCCATTATAAAGAAATTTGCTTATGGTGCAATTCATGTAGGCTCCATATTCCAGCAAAAATACATCAAGTGGTATCAGGTTACTAGAATCAGTCCTAAAGCAACTGTTTCCTAGAAGGGGAGGATAAAAAAAAAGAAGCAGCAGCTTGCTTTACACTCTGTGAGTTGTTGTGACACAGGTCTACCAGGAAAGCAACAGGAAAATGAGAAATGATGGTGGGTTTTTGGTTGGGGCTTTTTCTGTTTGTTTCCTTATGAAAGCCTAATGTGGTGACTAAAAGCAGAGGAAGCATCCACCTTTCAAAACTGAACTGTTACCAGTTTTTCAGCAAGGACGATGTCTCAGGCCAGGAGTCTATCTGCCACAACAAAACCATGACAATAGTAATATCCTTCCTTCTTCTTTGAGAAATTTATTGGAAAACAGCTTTGTTGTATCTTAATCTTTGAACCCCCCTTGTCTGAGAGCTTTGATCACCAAAATGTTTTGACCCTCTGTTTGGAGTCAAGGAAGCTTCATGAAAGAAGACTTAACACTACAACCTCCCATTCACCATGGATAAGCTTAATTCTGTTTTTCAGCAGAAATTCACTCTTTCAAAGTCATGATCTGACATAAAGAAAAGGTTTCCATCTTTTCCTGAACTGCTTAAGTTTTACTGTAAGGGAAGCAAATATTAGCAGAAGCCGATGCAGCTGCTACAGAGGGTTGGTGTGGTTTTTGTGGATTTTTTTTTTTTTTGTTGTTAAGAAGCTATATAGATGCACAAAATGAAACTAAACCACATGTTCTATTAGTGGGAGTTAAAATAGTTTCACTAGAATCCACAATCACATATTCATCAGCTGAAAGTACTAATTTTTATACAGGGAATTTTTCCTTACTTTCCCTACTTTTCTGGAGCAGAAACAGCAAGCTCAGATGAAAACTTGAGCCCAGACAGTTCCTTGTTTCAGAGATTAACCTGAGTACCAGAAGAGCACTGTTACACAAAGTGGAAGTGACCTACTTAATGGCTGCGACTCATTTCCCTCTTTCTTTAGGCTGGTAGTTAGCTGCCATGTCCCCATTTCCCGCCCCCGCCAAGGAAGGGGTCTTGTTTTGCTGAGCATATGTATATAGCTTTAAATATGAAGCATTGCAAAACGTGCTCTGGAGACAAGGGTGAGCCTGAGGTACCTGGAGCTACATAAAACTTCAGTTTCACAGGAGTCTCATTTCAGCAGGCAGTAATTCTGCAGTTACACAGATGGGTATTATATTGTCTTCCAGAGTAAATCTAGGCAGGCATGTGCTTGTTCAGAACATTTTAAAAACATTAGATCTGCAGAAGATACTGGCTCATCTACTTTCTCAGCTGATGTGATCACCTGCTCCCATTACCTGACTTCTTGAGCAGTAAGAACAAGGTGATCCTGAAGACGTGACACCCATGTGAGGTATTTAATTTACATACTGGCAACAGCAGTTGAATTTTTAGAGCTGATGCTGCATTATGAGTTAGGATAAATGTGAGTAGGTGTGGCACTGAGCAGAAAACATGAACAAGGCTGCAGCCTGCTTGTGTTATCCAAACTTGCCTGTCACTTTCATTCCTGTAGCCACAAAATCCTACACATGCCTTTTAGTTTCAGGGTACTTCACTGTAATCCTCTCATGAATAGTCACTATGCATGCAGAGGAAGAGATTAAAAACCAAATGGTTGACTCACATCAATCTAAGGCCTGGCACACTTTAAACTCATTAAGGAATAGCTCTCCAAAATTCCCACACAAATACTTGCCATGTGTGACTCTGCCCTTTCTGAGACACCTCACCCACCACTGTGACTTGCAGCTGGGTACCCTGTTCTTCTCTCACACCCAGACCTTCCACTCCTCCACAGAAACTCTCAGGAACCCACCTCATCCTTGGCCTGAGCTGGTCTCTGTCTTGCCACCACAACCACTGGTGGAACACCATCTATTCTGCTGAGCCATACAGCCACGGATCTGTCATTGCTGGCAGAGCCAGGGATGGGCCTGGGTTTCCCATTGCACAGCTGTCTGTGGTTCAGAGTGGAACGACCAAAACCTCTGCACCATTTTCTATGCACACAGTCCTTTCAAATCAAAAGGAAAAAAAAAGGTGCTTGTATACTTCTCTTTCTTTTCCTTCTGGAGCCACTGCTTTAAATAAGTACTGAGCAATTCTTTAGTACTTTTCAGTACTAAACTCTTTCAGTAATTTTAGGTAAAAGCCAAGATGGGGGGCTAGAGCAGTCTTACAACAACCAGTGGCAGTATATGGCACTAAACTGAATGACCTAAGATTTTGAAAAAATCTGTATGTCTCTTGAAGGCTTTCAGTAAAAAAGTGTCTGTGAGCAAAGTTACCTTCTTATGTTAACGTATATTTACCAGCTAATTTCCTACACGCAATTTACCTTTTTAGAAGTCAATGTATAAGATGGAAATATCTTACAGTGTTTACAATATTGCTCCAAAACCTCATATCATATGGTAAAATCATCTCTCCATTTCAGTTTGTCTTTCTGCCAGTGCTTTGTGATTCTTCACCTTACCTCCAGGAACCCTTTCTGAAGAACTTAATTAGTCTGTCCCTCTCTGACAACCACAACAATCTTCTCTGTTGGTCAGATCTTCCAATCATGCCCTGTGCAACTTTTAAGGTATTAAACATTAAAGCTAAATAAAAACAACATAAAAAGGAAACAAACCCTAAAAATACAGAGATACTACTCTTTACATGGTATTCTTTCACCACATATGTTTAGTGCCAAGTTGGTCTTAAAATATACTTAGATGGTTTTATCCTCCACCCCCTGCCAGATAGCTCCCCTCTTACCAGCCTCCTTCATTCTTCAGGTGAGTTTTTTAGATATCATATAATATAAGAATCTAGTTTAAAAGCAATCAAATTAAAATACTTGAACACTGAATAAAAATGAAAGAGCCTATGCTGAGGGTGTGAGAACTCAGACTGGCAAAGTGCTAAGAAAAACAGATACAGAACCAAGCCTCAGTGATGGGCTTAGTGATATTTTCAGAGTGATAGTTTCAAAGACCTTCTCAGAGGAGATTTTGTTGCAGTACAGAAAGTTCCTGAGCTGCTAAACTGAGAGAAAGCCTTAAAAAAGGACCTTTTCTGCCAGGACATAGCAGGCAAGAAGGAATTTGGTTTCCAAATGCTTTCATTTCTGTTTTGTCTCACTCTAAGTTTTATCTGTTTTTCAAGCTACGGGATCTAGTTTCTGTGAAAATAAAACTTTGGTTTGTATTTAAAAGCTCTTTTACAGTTTAGAGAACAGCCAACTTAAGATTTACTCAGATCTGCCTCAAGATTCTAGGCAGCTTGGAGTCCCATCACACCACCTTAGGTTGTGAAGAACACACCTATTTTCAGTGGAAAGTAACAAGAAATAAGCATTTCTAAATGCCATACTTTGTCAAAGTGCCTTGCAACTCATGGGAGACATCTGTGTCCTGCCTTTAAGGAGATGCAGTATTTTTGCCTGGGGAAGAGACACTTGCTTCCTCTAGTGAAACATAACACAGATTCTGTCTCAAAACTTTCCGAATAAGTAAGATACAACACTGTACAAAGCACACATTGACCTTTCTGTCTGCATGTACTTGCATGACTTTTACTGATCTTTGCTATCCCACAAAGTCAGTATCTTGTATTACAGTGGGGAATCAGAACAAGCAGCACAGGAAAAAGGTCATTGGAAGAATGAACAAATTAATCAAATGGCTTATTCAACCAGTTAAATATAATAGGTCCAGGTCTTAAAATCCCTTTTTTGCACAGCAAGGCAAAATGATGACTCCTGTTGCCTGATACACTACACAATTCCTCAATTTGCAAACATGAAGTCATTTGTACTGGACTCATCACCATCATATTTGACTATCAAGACTTTTCTTTTTTTATTTGGCAGTAGCATATCCAGTTCAAAAGACGGCTGGGAGCCTTCCATTTGTTAACTGAAGAGAACATGCCTTTCTAAGACATACCCATTTATGTCACAACATAAACATAAAACTCATTCAGGTTGGAAGGGACTTTTGGACCACCCCACCTCTGCTGCACAAAGCAAGGATAACTTTTAAGGTTCCTAAAGCTTCATCCAGTCAAGTTCGGAAAACCTCAAAGGATGCATTTCATTTCAGTCAGGAGTTCCCCATTCCAAAGCCAGTCCCTTGCCAGGGCTAGTAATTTCTGTAATTTCTGAGTACTTTTACTCCAAGGAGATTCTTGAAGATCAAACAAATGTGAAGCTCCTTCACAGTGCTCTATGACAGTCTCCCATGCTACCTTGAAGAAGATGAAAACCGCTCTCCTAAAGCCCAACATTATCACCCTGCCTTCTTTTCTTTCCTCATGGGCTTGAAACTTATCATCTCATGATCACAGTAATGTCAAATTGTAATGTAAAGCAGGTTGCAAGGTAAACAGTAGAACAGTCACAATATCAGCTTATTTTATAGTTTCAAGACAATCCTTTATAATGCAAATATCAAACTCATAAAAACATTACCATGATAATGACAGTGACTATTATAGACCTTCATATTACTTGTCAGTCCAGTTTTACCCAGCAACGATACAGTTAATAACATTAAAATGTACAGTGCTGCATTATTTAAATAATAACATGCCATTAAGATGAATAGTAAAAGTTCAGATCTCTTCAGATCTTGCTCCACCTGCCTGTGGACACCTTTGTATTGCTTATCTTTGGCTTGCACTTTCACATTAAAGCCAGAGGAGAGAGCACAAAGTAGCATCCTCTGTAGAACAGATTTATCTGGTGCTGCCTGTGAGCCAGCTCAAACTGCCCACACAGGATGTGTCCACTTGATTTATTCACTTCTCTTGGGTCATACCCTTGCTCCTCCCTTCATCTCCTGTAGTTTCCCATAATTGCTTTAAGAGCCATTTGTACAGATAGAACAGCAGAAAAACTACACTTAGAATAGACATGGCATTATCTCACCTGTGGAAATAAACACATATGATTCTATATGCATGCACATTCAAGTTTAGTTTAGTGATTCTTGTTTTTCTGCCTTCCCACTCCTGCCTCGTTGACATCCATAAACATATTGCCATTGACAATAGTTTGGAAACCAGCGAGCATGACTATATGAATAGAATTTCATTGCTCTGCTGTGTTGTCAGTACTTCATTTTACATGCCATCCATAACATCTCCAAACCAGAATCTGATTGAATGAATGTTTCAGCTTTAGCTAATAATAACTATTCAGTTTTAGAGACAGACCATTGCTGCTGAAGTGTGGTCCTGACAAGGAGTTTGAGGATATCAAGGTCTTGATTTGATCATACAGGCAAAAAAACATCTAGAATGTCAAGTTACTTCCAGTGTATATACCATATGTAAACCAAAATGCAAACATTATGAAATAGTAAATAAAAGTGGGAGAAATTCCCAATATCATCCTGAAAAATACTGACAAATCAGCCTTTTATGCTTCCTCTTAAACTGGAAGAAAAGCAGTCTGTTTAGAAGTAGCTTCACAGACTGCCAGCTCCTTTTCTCTCTCTCCAGAGAGAGATCTCAAAAGTTATTCAGGCACCTGACTCTCATTGGAAAGGTCTGGGCCACGGTTTCTTCTGTCAGGGTCACATAGATACAGGAACTCTTTAGAGTTCCTTTTACTTGGGCTCCCCTTTTCTATCTAGCTTCATAATTCACTATTTGAGTTAATTATTGTTATATTTATCACAGCAGCACTTGTGTTAGCCAGTGCAGAGCTCTACTGAATATACATATACAGACACAGGCTCTCCTCCTTGCCTCATCCATCAGTGTGACTGAGTGGTGTTCCTGGAGCCTTCCCAAGTCCCATGGTAGCCATGGACGGATTGAAAGCCCCAACTTTAAAGAGGTGTCAGCTGACCCCACAACCCACCTCTGTCAATGCAATAATCATGATCTGTTTTGCTCCCAGAAGCCCACTAAATGCTTCAACTACATCTTCAGCTCTCATCCATTGCATTGCTCACAACTTTCAAATGTATTATTGTAACATGATCCTTTGAGCAATTGCTATTGCTTTTTAAACCAATTTATTCCATGCTCAAAGGCCTCTAAACTCCCATAATATTCAGATTGGTGCCTGCACATTAAACTCTGGTTGCTAACAAAGGTCTCAGAAAACTAGCTGGTTACACATTCAAGCTAGTGCAAAAACAATAAAAAGAGAAAAGGACAGAGACACATTCAAACTACACTTACTGGTCTATCTTCCCAATTTGAAAATTTCCCACTGTTCTAATATAAAGACAAGCGGCTCCCCATACAGCTGTGCAGGATAAAGGCTGTTCAAAAACTCTTTCTCATCATTACCCAGTGAAAAATGGGTGATTCAGGAGGCAATGGGAACCCAGACCTAACATGGCCCACCTCCCCAAACACGGCCCGAATGAGGCAAGCAGGACAAACCTGGAGATGATAGCCAGAACCAGCCAAAAGCCCAGCTCATGAGGCAGTATCATAGGGATGAAACAGGTCTCAGGTCAAGCTGGAAATTTAGTCCATAGGTCAGGGTTAAGACCAGGTTTTATGATGGCCAGGAAGGTCCACAACAACCAGGCTAGATTAAGCCAGGATACCAATCTGCTGGTTGAGGTCTAGATCGATAAGGCCCACGGCAAATAAAAGATACAGCAACAGACCCAGATAAGAGAGCAGCAGCCCTCCATTACTGCTCAGCCAAGGCATCACAACCCTGGGCTAGGTTGAAATGGGGCCTCTTGGCCACGTGGGTGTGGGTGTGGGTGGAAGCTCCAGCTGAGGCTGGTCAAGGCTTATTACTGCTCTCAGGAGCCCAGCATATGCAAACTTGATGAAGAAGATGGGACATAGATCAAAATGGTGGCATGGGGCATTTGAATCTATTCAGCAATTATAAATAACCAGTGACAATACCCCACAAACAACAAATACATACTTTACTCTGGCCCAGAGCCTTGTGTGGCCAGGCTGAAAATGTGCATTGAGGATGGCTTGCTGCAGTGGGGGGAGTTGCATTCTTCTGCTCACACTGTTGTTGTCTTTGCATTTCTCCTGTGAAAACATGCTGGGAAAAGCAGGGCTAGTGTTTTGTTAGCTTTAAGACTTCCTCAGACCCATCCGAGTCTTACCTGAGAAAGGATTTAAAAGCCAAGAAGCCCACTTCAAAGAGCTGGAAACACACAACACACACATGCACCAATGGGTTATTGAACTTGAGTCTACAAATGTAGATTCTGTGTGAGGCAAAGGTGTCTTCTTGGGACTTTTTTTCTACTGCAATTAATTTTGATGTCTACTGAAAGGATAAGAATTATATCAGTATTGTGAGAGTGATTATGTCAGCCAGTTTATTATATGAAAGCGACTATGTTATAAAGCTTTTGCTTTCCTAGTGTAAGCTGCAGAAATGTGAGAAAATTCAGGCTTGAACTGAATTGCTGATTCTGTTATTAAAAGTGCCATGTCTCAGTGTCAGCCAAACGCAGGACTCAGCAGAGTATTCACCATCTGCCCCCTATGCAATACTCATAAATGTTGCAATCAATATAAAATGTGGGATGTGTGGGCAATGCTGGAAGGTAAAAATATTCTTTCTTTGCCAGATATATGTTAACTGGTTGTTTTGTTTTACACATATGGGACACTAAAATGTATTTGTTTTCTTGCCAATAAAAGAACATTTTCCTAACTCCTTAGTCACAAGGTATCTACAAAAGGAGAAGGCTCTGATGTTTCCTGTTGGGTTTATGGTTTACATTACAATTCATACACAAATGCTTTTTGGCATTTAAATCTTGAGCTAGAAGTATTTTTAAAATTATGTCCTGAAATAGGAACTTCAGAACACTGTGTCGGCATCTGGCAGATATCTCAAGAGTGTCATGAACTATTACTACTTGAGGAACTTGGCAGGCACTCCATGAGCCTTGTGTACCTTACAAATGTGTAGGAGTTCAGCTTAATCGCTGAGCATCTGTACAGCTGGGCTCTGTAATGGGCATATGTCCACCCACCAACCTCAAAAACACGCGGTGGTGTGTCTGGATTTCACAGGATACATCTGAGCCCCTGAGCAAAAGACTGCTCAAACACAAGTGACATCAGACCACTATTTTATAAAAGCAAGCATTTCCTCAGGACAAACCTTGAATCACTGATCAGTCTCACTGCTCAAAAAATTTGGCATGTGTGTTTCCATTCCCATGTGTTTTACAAAGTGCTGATACACATGCTAAGGCTGAAAGCCCTTTATAAAGTGTTTGGGATCTCACGTACAAGAGTGTTTCCTGGTAGGAGAGCACAGGAAGCACTTCTGGGGCCCTTGGTGAGGCACTGGTGAAGCCAGTGGGCCCCTGGTGGTGACCACCGTTCTTGCTCCAGGATGGAAGAGGCACCCACTCCTGGTAAAGAAGTGGCACTGTGGTGGGACTTTGCCCCAGTCTAACTGACATTGTAGCCATGCTTCATGACTGCTCAAGAGCAGTAGCAGCTGTGTTTGTAGAACAAAATTTGCCTGTAAAGCAGGTTTATATGTGTCTGCTTAGTGAGACCTTCACAGAGGTCTTTTGGTAGGAGTTTTATAAGCGATGTCTTTCAGAACCTCTCTGGTCTGCAAACATGCTCTTTCTGGACAAACATTTGCTGCTTTCAGAAGGCACCCATGGACCATACACTTCTGTACAGTTCTGTCATTACAAGACAAGACTTTTGCCATTTTTTAGGGTCTTCATGGAAAAAGTTGCATAAGTCTACACAAAAATGTTAATATTTTTTCATGGTTTACTCATAATTCCGGCACAGAAACCACATAGCTCCAGCACAGAAAACAATGGCTTTGGCACTGCCTGAGCCAAGGAGCTAAGGGCTGGAAACCCAGGAGCTCCACTGGGGTGAACAGTCGCACCAGAGACCCAGAAGGGGACTCGAGGCAGATCACCAGTTTCAGCCCAGGCATGCATGCCATGACAAAGCATAAGACAGACAGCTTTTCCCAAGTGCCTCAGTGATACTTGATTCCTGTGCCTTCTGTTTTTTTAACAGAGCATAGAAATCACCCAAATTAGGAAGACTTGTGAAGAGAAGTGCAAAGGACAAAGTATAGGCCATCAGTCCCAGAGCTCACCTCGCAGACAGAGCAGGAGTGCAGGACAAAACCAGAGTATGGGAAAGGCAGGGCCCGAGGTGAGAGGCGAGTGCTCCTCTCAGTGCCGTTTTGCATGCACTTATTTTAGACACCATCTTTGCTGAAGCTGAGCACCTTATCTGACCCAGCCTCTCCAACAGGCGCCTGTCTCTGTCCTGGGGCTGTCCAATTTTTGCAGTAGTTGAAATGAACCACAATGCTCCTGGTGTCTGTCTCTGGGCCTGAGCTTCTGGGACCAGGCGGGAAGACTTGTGCCCTGCAAGCCCCTGGCTCTGGCATTTTTGCTTCTTGACACAGAGTATGACCAGTTGTAGAATGTGTTGCAAGACAAAACTTTTAACTCTGGCCTTTATTTAATTTGACACTGGATGAGGCCTTTATTCTACATCTTTCTTTAGCAGATAGAAATGTGTTTGGTCTATATTAATTTTTTGTTCTGTACCAATGGTTGGCATTGATTGGTTTCATTTTATTCACTATAAATGTTAAAATAAACAAACCAAAGTCCCAAGTGGCAGTCAGGGATTTTGCCAGACCATGGGAAGCAGTGGGCCCCGAGAGGCCCGGAAAACCACCCAGAGACAGATCTGCACCAAGCAGGGATAATAATCTGTTCCAGAAGCTAGAAAATATTTTCCAGGAGACTTGGCAACTGTGGCTTAAGATGGAGAAAAAGATGGATAGAAATTGTCCTTTTCCCAGGAAAAATGACGAAGTCTGAGAAAAGAAAAGCCCTGGCTATTGCAAGGTACTTAGCCACAAGGACAGATTGCATTTGAATCTCCAGAGATGCAGAGACAGTTCTTTGCCCACCTGTGGAGTCCAGACAGGCAAAAGCTGGAGAAAGTCTTTGTTTACAAGAGAGATAACAAATAAGTCTGGTAGATAAGAAAAAACTTAAACTAACCTGTACCAGTCTCTAAGACACATAAAATGGTGTGTGTCATCATTTTTACACACATCAGGTCTGTAAATCATCTGGTCTGAATTTCCTGAAGCCAGCTGAGTTTCAGTCCTTGGGATGGGCCATTAGGTTTGGACAGTCTTTTCCATTAGGAGCCAAATTACTTGTTTAGCAGAAATTCATCATTTAGAAATGCCTGGAGATTTTATGTGATGATAGCTTGATATGACGAAGCAACTACTTTCTTCAGCAAGTTGTTTTAATGCTTACTCTCATTGTTAAACATTTCTGATCATTTTCTCATTTGAAGGTGCCAGGCTTCCATTTCCAGCTATTGGCATTTGTTGCACATTTCTCTGCTAGATTAAGAGCTCCTTCATCCATGACATTTCCTGCCAGGAAACATTCTCTGTAATCAAATAATTTCTCATTTTTTTATAAGTCTTAATTAACTCAACAGACTGTGCTCTCCAAGGCTCTGCTATGGCCTTTTTCTCTAGATCCTGCACAGTGTTTTGGCTGTTTTCCACACCCATGCCAATATTTCAACAACCTCCTAAAACCATGGGTGTTGAAAGAGTATCCCCAATACTGTACACAGATAAAAGCACATCCCTGCTTAAACTGGACTGGGGCAGTAAACGCTTCTGTTTCTGTGATTTTTTTACTCTCTGACAGAAGCTGGCCTGGATTCCATTTACCAAGGAGGTCCCACTCTCTTAGGTGCTTTGATGGTGTCTCTTGCTCACATGCTTCAAGTCATACTGATCACCTGACTTGGTTTCCAAGGTCAAAGCATCAAGGACATTTGTCAAGTTTTTATCTTTTTTTACAGCAGAGATCAGTCGTGCGCCTCTCATCTGAAGAGTTTCTTGCCAATGTGGAGAGATCGATTCTGCCTCGGTCTTGCCTGTGACCTACAGCTGATGACTGAGTTGCTGCTGTCAAACCACAATTTAACTGCTTGTTGGTTCAGTCTGGTTATACCTCAGCAGCACTGAATAACCTGCTGCATACAGATGGCTGCCTGAAGGGAGCCAGCAAACGAGCTCTTTGGAGTGGCTTCAAGCCCTATGCTAATCCCTCTGGAACAAAGCACACAGACATCATATATCATTAGTTTCTTGCGAGAATGCTATCTTGTAAACCAGCGTAGACTTCTAGTGACTGAATTCCCATTTAATTTCATTATCAATTCATTCTTTTGCTGCCTAGGATCCCTTGTCAGGCAGACCAAGCTGCAGTGCTGTCAAGTATGCTGGTGACCTACTGTGATGTTGGCTGAACACTTTGCATTGTTCTAGTGTCCTTCTGGTGTTTTGGGATTCACTAAAAATGAGCATTTCTAGGCCAGGATCTGCTCCTTTGTCTCTGTAGGTCTCTTGACTGCAAGTTTTCTAGATATGTTGATTTTCAAAAAAATTAATTCTAAGTAAGTGTGTTTTAATATAGTCCTGCTTTATGAGTGGAAAGAAGGCATCCATGCTCATTAGCTTTCTGACTTCCAAATATAGATAAGAATGAAATAAGTCTATCTTTTCTACATGACCATTAATCATTTTATAATTTTTATCTATCAAAGGGCCACTTACATCTTGTAGTATGCCTTGCATCATTGCAAAGTGGTCATATTGTTGCTTGTGATACAAATATTGCTGCCCCACTCTTGCCAGTCTTCAGCTGCTTTTTACATCTTGCATGTTACCAAACCTCCAAACCTTTCTCTTTCTCTTATTAATGCATAGTTAATTTCACTTGAGAATTGCTCCTGATGGCGGGACAAAATTTTCTGACAGACACTAAAATATTCATACTGTCTGAACTTTTGGCATCTGGGTCATGCTCTAAAAGAATCAGTGTTTTTCAGTAGAGAATTCAGGCTCTGCTTTTCGTGATGTGCTCTGCTTTTCACCACATTTTGAAAACCTAAATAAGAGTGAGTGTTGCAGCTGCATGGATTTCTGTAGATCAGCTTTTGGTCCTAGTTTATTTTCTTTCAACTCAAGATTTCTTTCTCTCTTTGGTTTTATATGAGCATGTATACATTTGTCTTTAAGTTAATAATCATTATTCTTCTGACTATTTTTTTTCTCCCAATTCTTCTCAGGTCCAGGAAATGCTTTTTATAAAAATATGCCTGCGACTCATCATCCATTTGCCCCTACTATTCATGCTGCTACAGGCAGGCTACTATCAAGTTTCATCCATCTAATTATCTTTCTCTAGTATAAAGATACCAAATTATTTACCTCTTTGGACACAATACCCTTTTGTTAGAAATTCTTTTCAGACAAAGTTTATCTTGTAAGGAAATCTTACCTCTTCAGAACTTTTTAAAAAATAAAGCAGTTAATCATATCTGCTCTTCCTCAGCCCTTCCAAAGTCTCCATCTGTGGCCTTCTGCTGGAAACAAGAGCAAAATGGGAGGAGGAGGGGTAGAGGCAGACAGGTAGAGTAAGACTGACTGAGAGTCAGATGGTGAACTTACCTTATGGACACTCTTCTCAACCCTAATCTATTACTTGTATTTACCCCAAGCCCTGTGTACTTGACACTGTGTTATTAAAAACTCAAAGCAGTATTGCTTAGACTATTTTCAGTGTTGACAGTATCTTCTTCAGTGCACAAGTCTCTGATACTGTTGCAATTAACAGTATTCTGATCATAACTCCTCTCATTGCCCTATGTGTAGGGTTTTTGGTTTTGTGTTTCCTGTAACAAAGTATTCTTATCAGAATGATAAAAAAACCCCAGTTATTGTCTACTTGTGTCTGAGTTTTAAACCTCCATACTGGAAAGCAGAAGAAATAGAAAATGTAACGTAGCTCATCCAAATTTTTGTGTAAATAGACATAGCTGTTCTGTGATGCCTCCAGCTAAATAGTTTCCTTAGTTGCTGTTGTAATTGAACATAAAATTGTCTCCTTTACCCCGCATATCAATATTTTTTCTACCATGGTGATGATAGTTAGGGAGTCGTTAAATTCAAAAACAGGAACGTAACTGGATAAATAAACCCACGGGATCCCAACCCATAGAGAATTGGTATCCAGGTATTCAGCCAACTCAAACTGCAAATGTTTGTGTAAGAAAAGGACTTGTATTTCTTGTTCTGTGCCAGGCCCCACAGTAATTGTGTTCCAATACAAAACTCTTCATTCACCAATGCTGTGCACATGTCATGTGGAGCTCTTGCAAAACCCTTAAGCAGTCCTGAGCCCAGGAACAAGCATAAGCTTGAGTCGTCCACTACAGGTTTAATGGAGCCAGAAGAAGCAGAAGTGGGTAGGTGCAAGGAAAGAGAAGGGAGACAGGACAAAAGGTATAATTCAGGTATAAGGCAGCTGAGAGTAAAGAACTTGTGGCAAAAACAAAGCAGAAAATAACCTCAAATCCCAGCTCGAAGTCATGTCCAAAGGAGGGGACTGAATCCCACACAATTGCTGACTAATGATTCACACTGACACAGCCAGAGAACATTCAAACACTCACATCCGGACAACTGTCTTGTTGACAGGACTCCACAGAGGAGGAATCAAAGCCAGGAATCCCACTGCCAATTGCAGATGTATGATTGCATTCTTCTCCCTGCCTCCTTCCTAGATCCTGAAGGCAGCAGGATGGGCAGGTGACACCAGAGAGTGCCATCTGAGATGGTTGTTTCATTGCTGAAAAACTAAACAGTATTTTAAAGCAAAGATTTGGGTAGCCAAAATTTAAGGTACTGAGACTTGTCAACACCAATGAAACCCTGTCACAACCCCTTACAGCAAGTATTTTGCACTTCCAAAGTAATCACAGAGCTGTGTCCGTAAACACACATAGAGTGTCTGCAGGGCCTTGTCGCAGGAATAAGGAAGGAAGGGAAAGTCACTTTCTGCAGGACCAACAGTGTTTGCTGTCTGGCAGATATGATCTAAAACAAGCCTGGAATTGAGAAATTTATCTATTGTGCCTGTTTTGTTTGTTTTAAGAAGCATTTGCCAAAGAAGATGCCATGTTCCTAGGAAATGGCTGCTTGACACGATACTGTATT
Organism: Anomalospiza imberbis; assembly: GCF_031753505.1. Taxonomy (NCBI): domain Eukaryota; kingdom Metazoa; phylum Chordata; class Aves; order Passeriformes; family Viduidae; genus Anomalospiza; species Anomalospiza imberbis. Next base: position 67,676,853 of record NC_089683.1, on the reverse strand, counting down.
TTTTGCCGAGTCGTTCTGGAAAAGTGATTGGACTGAATGCCTAGCTCCATGAAAACAATCAAGATCAGGCCTTCTGATACAAGGGAGCCATTTTCCATACACATAGACTGCTTTAAAGAAATACTTAGGAAAGCAGAGTAAGCGTAAGTGACACTAGAAAGACTGGTGCCACAAGTGTTTCTAACAGCTCTTCAGCTTTTCTCAACATAAGCCTCTTCATTGTATCCCAGTGTAACGCCAATGTGGGAATAGCCACTTTCTCTCCTTGTTTCACATGAAGCTGCTCTCTGAGCTAGGTACCAGGCACAGGGTGGTCCTTGGAAGACCCCAGTGAGAAGATCTCTGTGCTGCCCTGGGGACAAAATTTGTCCCATTCAATAGCGGGATAGAAAGATGAGCAGGCACACGGGCACATTTTTGCTTGGTGTTTTAATTTGGCTGGTTCTTCAGATGAATGTAAACAATTGCTGGCCAAGATAAGCATGGAGAGAATAAGCCTGCTGATGTACAGGTGGATATACCTGGGCTGCCTATAAAGGGCGGCAGCGTGGCTTGTTCACTTCCACCTTGTGTGGTGAGCTGTCGAGTCCTGGCTGTGCTTGCAGAAACAGTCCCACACTGGGCAGGTGGATGGGACCTACACTGTGCTCCTTGTGGAGTGACTACCTCACAGTTTCCACATCAGCTTCCTCCCTTATCTGCTGTAGTTGAATCCCCAAGAGCCTACCAGAGCTCTCTCATGGGCCAAATCCAGTCATTCCTATGGGAACCACCAGCAAGCTGCTATCCACATCCACAGGGAAGGAAAGACCTTGCACTACAAAGGAGCATATAAAGGTCTTTGTCTGTCCTTTAGGGATAAAATACTGACTCTTATTAGCAAAGAATGGGTAGAAAGATTATATTTTAATCAAAGCAAGGCTTACTGCTTTGCAAAACAGGAACTGAGTTTCTCTTGCTAACAATTTTCATAGGATCCATTTGGGACATATCTATCACATTTTCAATAAGTTGCTAAAGATGTACCAATCCACCACAGAGGCTAGTTCTGACACAGTTTCCTTCTCACAGGTCAGTCATCACAAAAAAAAAAAAAAAAACAAAACAAACAAACAAACAAAAAAACCCCCTAAAAATCTCTTTTCAAGATTACTGCATTCTTGATGTCCAAAGAGTGAGAAGATTTAACTGGCATACACTAAGAATGAATATGGTGGTGTATTTTGTGTATCTTTCACATCTGGTTTGCAGTGAAAGAAGAATTATTTGAGTGCTTGCCTGTGTTTCACAATAACTTCAAGTAGAAGGAGATAGTTTGATTTGACCTGCTTCATCAGGAGTCAGCTATTTCTGAAAATGTTGTTTGGCTAGTTTGTTCCAGTGACTTATTTGGCTCGCTATAAAAAGCGATCATTTACACATAAACTTGGCAAATGTCAATTGCTTCCATTCTAGTCTGGGAGGTTTTATTGCACTCTTGAGAAGAGTGGCAGTTGGGTGAATAAGGCCTTTTAAGTCCCCCTGGCAGCACAGAAGGCCCTGTAACAAAGAGCAGCAATTTTCATGATTCTTAGAGGCTGACATGTCACTTGGTCTTGCAGGCATGTCCAAGAAGCCCTGCTAGATTGTTATTTCCAGATTCTAGAAAACAGCTTTGAGGGACAGTAAGTGTCTGCCTGTATGGAGCATCAGTCAGGGGCATGTGGTGGGAGCAGTGTAGGTTGGGCAGGTAGAGCAGGCCATGTGAACTGCAGATTCCAGAGGCATGGAGATGCAGACACTGGAACATGAGTGACAGAAGGGTATACTACCCATGCTGAGAAAGACACACACCTCCTTCCGCTCAGCAGAGAGATCAGCTGCATAAGACCATGGGCTGGTATCAGCCCATCTCCCCTGCTAATTGAGTCTTTCTGAGCTAAACACAGTACTGGCAGGCAAATGGAGTCCCTGGAACAACAGAGGGAAAGTTTCATTGGGCTTTAGAAGTAGGCTTTCAAGCATTATGCACAGTGAGATTTCTTCCTGATACTAATTTAACAACTCAGCAAACATAAAGCAAATGAGCAGATGAAATATGGATAATTTCCAAGATTAGCTAGAAATGAAATGTGAGCAGTGGTGTCTGTGGGGGAGGAAGCAGCCCTCTCTTGTAGCAGCTCCTGCAATTCGGTAGCATTTGGAGGGCTCCAGTCCAATTCCTGCTCTGTCACACCAGGGTTTACTGGTATGCCTGAAATGTCAGCGAAGAGCTCGCAGGCCAGATCCCAGCCCTAGGATGGCTTCTAACTCCCAGCGGTTTCTTGTTATTGGTGGAAGTAAAGGGAATAGGAGCCAGAGCAGCAATATGAGACATTGTGACTCTGAGAGTGAGGAAACTGTTCGCACAACAATGGTAGAAAAATATTTTTGATGCCAGCATCAACTATAAGAATAAAAGTTTTCTTGGGGCACAAATTTGTTAGTCCTCTAGGATGAGTATGCTACATTAAAATACAGTGATAAGAAATTCCTGACTGCATTGCTTGAGATGGCACATGGAGAAGAGGGAAGGCAAGAGAGGTAATGTTAATAAATCATTGTCCTGTCCAGCGGGCTTCCATTATTCATAGAGAAGGGCAATTACGAAGGCATACCACTGTCCCGCTTCCAAAGTTTAACATTCCTGTTTGATATCTGATCTAGCAAACAGTGTTAGGAGGTATCCAAGCAGCATGCACAGCACTTTAAATGATTAAGGGAGCAAAGTGCTTGGGCACGTTGGCATTCTAGGCCATAGCTCTCTGGCAATGAAAGACATACATATATACGTGTCTCCTTATGTATTTATCAATATGTCCCAAACTTGTTTTCACTGAGAAGGGAAAACCACATTCCAGGCCCAGTGTTATCGGTATGAAGTCTGTGGCTGCTGTATCCCTGAAACAGGTAGGCTTATGCCGCTGAAATCAGAAGCTGCCTCCACTTCTTTCATTTCTAAAGTGGTGATGGTGCTCCCACTGGACTCCAGCTCTCCACATCTAGGGAAAGGTCACTGAAGTATTGGCAAGATCGAGTGGACAGTTCAGACACAGTCACCTCCTCACCCTCCACAAATAACAGGCTGGTTGGCTCCAAGTCCAGGACTCTAATCCTTACAGGACAGATTCCAACCTAGAGATACTTTGTGCCCAATTCAATGAGTGTAATGCCTACCCCTGAAAATAAACCACAAAGCTACAAGCTTACTTCAGCACAAAATTTCAAGTACTTCAATTTCTGCATTAGGATGTGTCCCCTCCTGTTTCCCATGACCATTGGAGGGCTGACCATGAATTAAGAAACAAAAATATTTTATGTGATTGCATGTTTGCTTATCATTAGCTCGCTGATGCTTTCTGCAATGGTCCCAGTAACCTCTGATAAATTGAAGAATGCTGTGCCCTGGGTCAGAGCATTAACACTTACCTGGGATGCTTCTCATGGATCTTGGGAATGAGTTTGGCATCCTACCTTGGCTCTGAAGCCCAGCTACAAAATAGGGATATAAAGACTGATCTGACTCACTCAAGTGTGCATTTCTCTGTGTGATGATGTAAAACACAGCATCAACACTGGAGATAACAATTTCTAGTGCTGTACACTGGCAAGTGAGAAAGGAGTTAGACTTATTGAGACAGATTTTTATAATATGTATGGGAGCCCAACTGACTGTAGAGCCCAGTATGAAGTGGGAGCTGAAACATGACATTGGCTTGCCTGACCTTTAGACTTGCATTTTTATTTATGGTTTGAATCACCTTCTCCTCCCTGCAGTGTGGTCAGGGTATAATCACTTGAAAGAAGAGGACACAGAGTAGCTCTAACAGTGACTAGATAAGTATGAAAGCCAGGTAAGATTTGCAGGGAGAGGTACTTATTTTCTGTATTTTCCTTCTGCTTTTGAATGTTTCAACTTTCCATGCCACTTCTAGGTCACTTACCAAACCTCCTGAGGGTTCAAAACTAATTTCCAGAAGAGAGACAGAGCTTCCAGGAACAAGCATCTCATATTGCAGGTCAAATGCTCTGTTGTTCATTTGATCAGTAGCATGGCCCTTCCCTTTCTACTGTGCTCTGCAAGGAAACCTGGAGTAGAAATACACAACATGGACATAGAGGGTTTCAGCCTGCTACCTCTGAACTAGAAAAAGCTGATGAATGCCTTTCATAGTACCTCACAGCAGCTTGGGTTGTTAAACTCATAGGCTAAGGCTGATTCTCTGACCAAGACATCCATTTCATCCAGCTGCTACATCTTTCCTGTGGTTTTTGAGGAGGACCCATAGAAAAGCCTCCTTCCTGTGGAAAGGATCACTGATCTACCTGGTCTGTGTTGATGCCCCTTAGTCTACCTGTTGCAGATATCCTTTCTCACTATTTTAGCACAAGAAAGCATGGGGCTGACTCTGCTCTGAGAGACAAGGTCTGGGCCATATCAGTGAAAACCAAGGGTGGAGATCAGTGGAAGCAGATGCAAATAGAGCCTTCATCTCCTCAGCATTCACAGCCACTGATGACTCGTCAGCGCAAACTGGAACTTTTGGTTGAGCTCTCACAGAGAAGTACTGACAGGCAGCACCTGAATGGAAAACTTTCGTGACTCTAGAGACAAAGTTGTGGGTGAAGCCTCTGATATCCAAATAGGATATGCAGTCCAACCCAAAGCAACCTCAAAATATCAACTGTCCAGGTCAAGCCTTTATGTTCACTAGACACATTCATGCATGCAGATGTGCATGCATCCATCCACACACTGCTAATAAAACAGAATTAGTTTTCATACAAAACACTAAATTGAAGAAGAACCCTTTCATTATTTTTATGCTTACAAAAAACTCCCTGAAATTCTTAATTGTGCCTGACCAACTGTTCAAGATCAGTTACCCAGTCATTGGCTATTTATTTCTCTGTTGTATAGTGGTACCACTGCTTCCACTGTGAGGTGCACAGTGCAATCAGTAGATGAAGATCTCTTCTATGCTGCTGTAAATTGTGGATATTCTGTGCTTGAGAGCTCAGGGCACACTACTGAACCTTGTCCACTGAAACCCCTACCCCTAACATAACAGCCTGTATTTTAACGGAAGGCAAACCATTTTGAGTTATCCTCACTCTTTCATGCCCGAGGAAAAGGTGCTGGTTTATACCTCATTTTATCCAGTCAAACAGCTTGTTCTGCAAACTAGCCTCTGAGCACTTCTGTTTTAACCACTGCTGACCTCCAAACTCCACAGCATTCACTCAACAGATACTTGGAATGCCTCAGTGAAATGTACCTAGGAGGAATGCAGGTATGAGAACTTAATTCCAGGATGCAGATTCTGGGATGGTTAAATGGTTTTACCTAGCAGACAGTGGCAATTTGGTTTTCATCGCTCAACCTTTTTGCCTCAGAAGAACAAATGCATAAATTGAATTTTGGCAATGTGCACCAGAGCCTCATTCCAGAAGATGTTTATTAGCTGTCTTACCAGCCAAAGAGTAGAAAGAGGCTTTTCAGAGAGATTGCATGCTGTCCTCTTGAGCAATCCTTGAGCCATTATCTCAATATTTCACATTTAAAATACTGTAATAAAAGAACTTATTCACCTGGAAATGGGCAGTCAGTCCATTGTCACTTTCTGATCTCTGTGACAGTGTTCTTAGGGGAGCAGGCTCAGTCAGTCTCTGATTTGAATATGGGAACCTTTTTATACAGCTGTAATAGATCCATTGTGACAGTGAAAATCTCTCTGGACTGCCTGTACTTTCTTGGAGGTATAGGCTCCATATTTTCCTCATAGCAGTGAAGAATTCTCTGATAAATATTTGGACAGTCATCTCTGTCCACCACCCTGGAGACTGGACTCCTTTAATCCACCTTTACCTTGGATAGGCTTTCCACGGTCTGATGAAGTGCCACCATCTGACCAGAATTTCCCAGGCAGGGATGAATGTTCCACTACCAGGCACCAACACCCCAGCTGGGCGCACATCAAATTTTTCTTGATGTCTTTTGGAAGAAAACATGGCAAGATAAGGAAGATCAGCAGAAGCTGACATTCTGGCTCCTGGATTACCTGGAGTGTGCAGCTTGGTGCAGGGAAGGACTTTGTGTCTTCTATCTCTCAAGGCAGGGAAGAGCCTTTTCTGAAGGGAGGGTTATGGGATTGCTTCAGTGAGGCCAGAATTTTACCCTTCTGCTTATGGAAGCACCCTGTGAAAGAAGCAGCAGCATGAGAAGTGGTCAGGTGAGAGACAAGGCTGCTCCACTACTGCTCCTACACCAGGGATAGCAGTGGGCTGAAGGCACAATGGGAGCTGCCAGCCTGCTGCACCATTTTGGGCTGAAGACATCTCTTCCTCAGGTTCTGCACAGTGAGCTCCATGTTTCCAGACTCGGTTCAGAAGTCTTGATATTTTCTTAGCAGTAACTTCCATAAGGAAAGGACTTAATGGAAAAACCACATGTAATTGACTTAAAGACTGATGCTACCAACACCTGTCATTCCTATTTATGTCTCATTTTAATATCTCTCTACACGATGCTTAAATAGCACAATCTCTGTTCTGCAATATCTTTCCTAAAAGCTAAACTTTGACAAGAAATTTCACACAACCACATGTACAAATAACCAGATAAATCTTCAGCAGAAAGAGATTAACTTTTCTTTGTACTTTTTGGTGGCTTGAAAAGTTCTCTCTGACCTTAACATCCAGGGAGGTGACAGCATCTTATGAAGAGAGAGGGAAGTTCTCAACAAGCTGGCTGCCCTTGGGCACACTACAATGCATGAACCACAGCCAAGCCTCTGACCACTGCAGCTCCTCACAGGGAATGACAGTTCTACTTGCTTGGGAATGTGTTGAATTTCTCTGTACTGATCAATTACATCCCACCAACTGTGAATGATTGACCCCCTGAGCCATTAGGTGCAGGACAGCACTGTTTTCCTGCAGGGGTCAACACTACTTATTTTTCTCAAACCAAATTCCAAATCTTGGCTCCTAGCTTACGCTGATTTATAGTGACCTAAATAGCAGGACCCACAAGAGTGTTACTTTTAAATTTAAATGTAAATGAAACAACCTGTACTTGAGATACAGTGATATCAACATCTAATAAATGCTACATGAACGAGATCAATGCAAGCAAGTAATTTGCCTCCTTCTTCCTGATAAAGCAGCTTTTACGTGTTCTTCTGTTAAGTGCTTGTTGAAGATGAGACTTAAAAAAACCTCAAAAGCAATTCAGATCATCTGCCTCAGTACATCTGAGCTGTGTGATTCCCCTTTCCTGGTCCTGACAAAAGAATTTATTTTGCTTGTTACCCTCACTTTGTAGCTGTTGGATATCAGCTATGGAAAATATGCCAGCTTCTCCAAAGTAGGTTTGTTGGTAGCTTGTCACAATTTAGTGGTGACATGAAACTCAGTTTCATTCCTGTATTTTGGTGCAAGTTGAAGTGCTATGTGATATTTAAGGAGCCTTTGTCCTTTAACGCAAATCTGTTTGCCATTGTATTTTGGCAGCTTTTTTAGATACCAGCACAAAAGGATGATTCCTGCTGCTTGTTTCTGCTTTGCCGTGGTGGAAGAAGCTGTTGGTTCTTGTCCTGCTCAGGTGAATCCGACACTTGCTGATAGCTTTGGCTTTCTAGCTGCTGCATGCATCTGTGCCTTCTTTCCATAGTTCTTTCAATTCCATTTACCCCCTTGTGCTTCTGGCCCGTATTCAGACTCTGTCTATGTCCAAGATCACTTCTTAAGCAGCATCCAGGTGACCCAGGTCCCCAGCTCCCTCTAAGGTCTATAGAGAGGCTGTTGTGACAGCACTACACCTCTTGTAACAATGGTTTCTCTCTATCCCACCTTCAAAATCCAAACAACCCTGCTTGCCTCTCTCTTTCTTGTGGTCCCCTATCTCTACCTCAGGCATGTGGTGCTATTTCCATGCTGCTCCCTAGCACATGGCCTCGGAAGGACTGGCGGAGGAAGGCGGCAGCTGAAGGGCATTGCGGGGTGTGCTCCACCCCAGCAAACAGGAGAACTGGTCCCAGGGGCACCCCTTCTACATGGAATAGATGACAAGAATGGGAAAAAAAAAATCCCTTTGAGACCTGCACCCTGCAGAGACAGGTCTTCCCTTCTGTCATCCCTGCAGATCTGGAGAAAGGCTCCAACATAGAGAAGCTGGAGATAGAAGTTAATGGAAGAGAAGAACCAAAGCCCTTTTCCCCTGTTCCATTTATCCCAGAGGCCACGAAATATGTGGTTTTCAAAGACAGATATTGCTAACACATACCTCCACTAATATAAATTAGTGTAGGCTCCACACTTGATCCTTCTGGTAAATTCAGTGTATTGTCTCAGCTTCTACTTCAGTAGGACTCTCTGAAGTCTCGGATGCTGGCGAGTTGCTTTCAGCACTCAGTGCCATTGCTGCATGGTGGGTGAAAGGAGTGGCTGCTTTACCCAGATCCCACCTTGCTACACAATTTCCATTGTCATTTCAGGAAAACTACAAACAAACCAAAACACCTTTCAGCACAAATTCCTTTTGTTATCAGGCAACTGTATTTGCCGAAATGTCCAAGAGCTTGGGTGTTGCCTCTGGAATTTTGGAAGGATGAAATCACCACACATCCCACCACCCTGCTCTCTTTCAGACATTTCTGACTAGGCTCACATGATGTGGTTGCCTCCAATTAGGAGGGGCTGGGATCAGTGATTCAGGAGGTCACTTCCAGTCCTGCAGCCCTTAAATAGTATGGAAAGAGTTAGTCTGAGCTTGCCAGTAGAAAGCAACGGTAATTGTTAAAAATGGCTCAGGGCCTGGAAGCGTGTGACTAGGGCAGGAGAGGGGAGGTTCTGGTCCCAGCTGCTGCTTAACTCAAATCATTATGTTTGGTGGATCTTTAATACTGATGTCCTTTATGATCTCAGGAATTTTATCCCCTGGGAGCAACGGCTCTTCCCAGTCTCTGCAAGGCCCTGTGATCTCTGTGTATATTGACTCATGCTGGCTACTGGCAGTCAGTCTGGGTCAGCAGCAGCGCACAGACTGAGTGACTCAGTGCCATTAGAAGTGGCCAGTATCCAGAGTTGTATCAGTTGCTCTCCTAGGTGAAGATGGATGTACTTGTGATGTATGTAATTTTCTCTTTCCTGCACTCTGATTCTGTCCTGGGAACATCTTGTAGGATGCAATAGGTACCATTGCATCTTCTGTCCAACCCTCTGCAGAGCAGTTAGATACTCAGGAGTATGCTTGTGTATTGCAATTAATTGGGAAGGCTGCTTTGGGAGCCTTTGCTTCTTCAAAACAAACACAAAAGCTAAGCAGTCTAATCAGCTATCACAAAATAAAGCCCTTCCCTTCTTTCCCACATGCATAGCCAATATTAAATAAAATCCTCTTGTCCAAACTGGGACAGATCCCTGTTCACCTTAGGCACGTGAAGCCTTGAAAGAACTTTCTTACACAGGATATTAGACCAAAAGTACTTATGCAGAAACATGTTTATATGGATGTGTTTATATTCACACGCAATTATGCAGCAGTGAGGCATTTTATGGTCTTGTCCTCTCTCTGTCTCCAACAAAGGCTGCCTTTAATGTCTCAGTAATGTGCCAATTCAATGTTTACATCCCTCTTCATTGTGAAAGCAACTGTGTGATGTCTGACAGCAGTATTTCCTCTCTAAGCAGCACCAACAACTGATTTTCATTTCCTTATAGAAGAAACCCACATTTGTGCTCTCCAAAGGCAGAAAAAAGTTGTATAAAATGTGTTTCCCGAGGAGTAATTTCTGGGCATGATATGATGCCAGCCTTGAGTCCTGATGCTGAAAATTGTTCTGTAAGTTATTTCTGCAAGTTCCTCCTTTAGCCTGCAGCTGAGAGTGCACATACTAATAACTCAGCAGAATAATACATGTGGTAAGATATTCAGTAATATTCAGCTTTACCCATGCATTCCTTCTCCTCTGTTTTTGTACAGCATTCCCCTTCTTCTTACAGTTAAGCCTGGACATATTTTTTCTATTTTAAATTTTCCAATGATTTGTACAAGAGAGTATTAAATTGCTAAAGGGCATATTAAGTATTACTGGTCTGTTAAACTTGAATGAAGCAATGCAAGTCTGGAACGCATTTAATAAATCTGCAGCCTGATAAGGAAACTCTCTTTGCCGAAGCTGACATTCCTTTGCACTAATCACCTTTGTGAACGGACTGCCTTTAATTCTTTTATTCTTTCAACTTTCTCACCTCAGAACTAAAACCAGCTGCAGGCTTCTCCTTCTCTTGGCACCATATAATTTAAAACCCTTTCCACAGCCTTCAGAGGAAGGTGTGCAGGAGCCGGGTGCTGTAGAAGCTGCAGATCTGTCCACATGGCCTCACTGGAGCAACCCTTGCTTACATTTTTCCAGGGTTTTTTTAGTAGGAAAATGAGCACATAGCACAGTCAGCTCTGAGGAGGGCTCGTGGTGAGTATGTGGAAGCTGTACCAAGAAAAGACCTACAGCAGTGAATGCAGGGGGAGGAGACCAAACCAGGCCATCCAAAATTGCCTGGGAAAACTTGGAGATTTAATACTGAATATTTTTCTTTAACCCATTTTTTAAAAAATTGCTCTTTCACTTGAAAGGCTCACAGGTCATCTCCAGGGTGATTGACCTCCTTAATTTAACCCACAGGGGAAGTGGCCATTGAATTAGGCTCCCTGAGGAAAGAGTTTGTGAAATGTGAAACCATTACAGTGGCAATATATGGTGACAAATCAGTTTTGATGGATGACAACTCTTCTAGATGGCTTTGCTTTGCATTTCAGTTTCTTCTGGTAGTGTATCCCTTCACTGCATCTGTCCTCATTCGCTGCACCTTCTCGCCTCACAGAGCTGTTCTGGCCTGTCTGCGCTATGCTGCACTTATATTTAGCATATTAAATGAATTAAGTCAGGAAGATTATGAAACCCACTTCAACAGAGATTTCAACCCTTGTGAGAAGCCTGTATAAACTCTCAGACCTGTTGATAAAAGAGCAAAGAGAAAACCTCCAGGTCTCTTATGATGAAAGTTTCAGCTTTCTCATATCATATGATAAATAACCTTGTTATAGTCAACACTTCTTGCCCATGATAGCCTCTTGCACAGCCCTGGACTCGCTCTTGATCCTCACTTGGAAGGAAAGGTTGAAAATGGCAGGGCATGTACACAGCTACACTGTACCTGCTGCTGTGCTCCTAGAACTGCTCCTAACAACTGCTCATCTACTTGACAGTCTGCCCATCTATGTGCCACTGTACCCAGGTACCACCTGGGCACTCAGCCTCATGCCCAGGAGGAGCTGGGGAACAAGAGAGGAGGGTTAAGAGGCAGAGGAGATGATGGGGTGTCTGCCAGGTAGCAGGAAGATAGGATGCCACCTTTTATTTGGGAGAGAAGGACAGATGGTGAAGGCAAAATAGTAGCTACAGGATTGATGGTTGAGTCCTGGAGCCTAGTGAGAGGAAATTGTGTGTCCTTCTCCTTTAAAGCGAATGTACAGTAAAGGGTACCCATGCCGTGTGCCAGACTGGCAGGACAGAAAAGGAAAGCCAGTCCGTGTGAAGAGGGCAAGTACTGTATTGACAGCGAGAGCACAAGGCTCCTCATACTTTTCTGATGACACGTTTCAACCCAGATCAAGCTCTTTAGGAGTGAGCTGCCTCATGTGTCACAACCCTCAAATCCTTGGCCTCTGCACTGAGACTACCAACGAGAATGCCAGCTATGATGGTGGGTTTATTTTCACTGGACTGAATGGACTTCCCTCTCATTCCACAGAGAGCACGAGACAGCTGTAAGTTAGCAACAGCTTTTCCTTGGAGAGGGGCCCGAGGCATAAGATTTAAACCACCTAATCTCTGTGCCCATGTCCCAGAATCTGTGTTCTGTCCAGACGAAAATAGCTAACAAGGAACCACAGGCAAGTTTACCTAATGAAAACTGCACATACCCTTGAAGTGCTGCTGGAGGAGAGGTAATGGGAAAGGGGGGGAAAACACAGGTGAAGGCTTCTGCCTCAAGTGAAGGAAGAGATCCAGGTTCCCACTCCTGAAGTGAAGACTGGGTACGTCATGTGCCCAGCAAAAGTGGGATTATCATAGTGAATGATCTCTCAAGAGAGCAATAAGGTTTAGGGTATTCATCTTCTTTTGGGCTTTGATGGCACCAGAAGAAAAGTACCATCTGTGTGGAAGTTTAATTTGTTCTTCCCACTGCCAAAAGTCAATGGGAATTTATTTTTGCAGGTTTGATATTTGTTCACAAAAGGCTGTTACAGCCCCAGCTCGAAAACGACTTTTCACAGCCTCGGCTTCTTTGGTTGGCTTTTGAAAGCAAGCTGTATATTATCATTTCACTACTCAGCAATACGCTTCCTCCCTCCAGCGCGCCTGGCTTTTGCCCAGATCACGAGACGCGGCCACTCCCTGGTTCTCATCTTCTAATATCCCGCCACATCTCACACCACCTCCCGCCCGGAATCTCTTGCATTCCTCCGTGCCCGAGTGCTCTCTGCCAGCCAGAACCACTCGTTCGGCCGCCGGCTCCGTCCCGGCTCTCTCGGCAGCTCCCTTCCTCTGCCGCCCGGCCGGCCCTGCCCCGCAGGTGCCCGCGGGAGCGCAGCCGCGGAGCCGGCGCCGACAGCGAGCGAGCCCCGGGCGCTTTTCGGGGGCCGGAGCCGCTCCCGGTGCCGCTCCACCGGCCCGGGCCGGGGCCGGGCGGGGATGGCCGCGGCCGCGGCTCCCTCTAGTGCCCGCCCGGCTCCGGGCAGGGGCCAAGCCCGCTGGGAGCCGGCATCGCCCCCAGGCAGCTTCGCCCCGCCGGCTGTGCTTCATGGGGCAGTGGGCACCGCGTCTCTGCTCGGAGAGCCCGGCCGGGGACATTGGCTCTTTCCTCCAAAGCACGAATTCCGGGGAAAGAGCAGAGTCCACCCCAAAAGCGCTGTGGGAAAGGAAGACCTTCACTTCTCGCGTGGAGAAGCATTTGTTCTCTTTCCACTGCTTCTCATTATAAATGCTATTTTTCCCAAAACAGGATGTTGGGCCAGGGGAGGTAATATAAACAGATGCATTCTTTGAAAGCTTGCGGTGCATTTTTGCGGAGCACAGGCTCTGTGCTGGAAATGCAGAGACCCACGAGGTATGGGAACTAGGGACCACAGCAGCAGGAGGAAAAATCCTTCCTCTGACAAAAGCGAGACAGCCCAGAGCCTCCCTTGACTTTAGTACTTTTTGTTGAGAAGCAGAGGGCACAAAGTTGAGACTGAGAGGTGAAGAAAACCTCTAAACAAAGCTGATATTGGCAGCTTACTGGAAGAAAGCTTGAAACATTATTATAGGCAGCCTTGCTTCCTTTTAAAAAATGTGCAGCATTAGTTAATTTACACCAGCACTCACCTTTGATGACCAGAACAAAAAAAGGGTGAACAAATTCCATCTCTGCTCATTTCCCCTCAGACTGGCTCCAGCATCTGAAAGCCAGGGACTGCCAGGGTTATTAAGCAGTTTCACCTGGACCCATCACTTTCATCTGGGCACAGGTTGAATCTTTTCCCCATTGCTGTGTGCTCCTGTCTTTTATCAGGTGTGGTCTCTTCACAAAGTGTGCCCTCACCATCAGGGGCAGGGAAAGTGGAGCCAGAGAGGCTGTGACTGACCTTTTTGCCAGCTCCCTTATGGATATCAAGCTGCATGGAGAATGCCCAATAACTGTACCAAGAGTAGCTTTCCTCAACCCCTCTTGTACAGGGCTCTGCTCCTTACACCCCACCCTGTTCATCACCTCTGTTTTGGTTTCTCTGCTCTGGTCTCTAACATCTCTTAAACCTTCTAGAAGTGAAAGCCTTCTCTCTTTTGTTCTACCCCCGCTGCAGAGTTCCAGAGGGCCACAGTGTTTTGAAGCTATGCACATACACTTGCCTGTGTTCCCATACAGTGCCCACACCAAACACATGCTGACTGTGTCACTGCAGCACTAGGGTGGGAACTTGCCATTGCTGCATGTGCCAGCCTGCTGTTGCTCCCCTTGGTTGTTTCAGATTGTGATCCCTTTATGGTGGCACTTTCAGGCAGGCTTCACCAGCCCTGAACAAAATCACCATTTATACAGTCTCTAAGCCTGCAGTCCCTACAGTTAATGCAGTGCTTCCCCAAGAATGAGCTACCAAGTACTGGTGCAAGTTTCTGGGCTTGTCCACACCATTTCTCTGCCAGATCTCCCCTTGAGCAGTGCAAATGGGAATGATGAGTAAGGGAGTAATACCTTTCGACTCATTGGACTAAAGCAAACTACTTTTGGATGGACAGGCTGGAAAAAACAATAGACACTTAGGTTTGGTTTGGCTTGGTGATTTTTTCTCTTTCATCTAAACTGAAATGACTGGCGTGCACTGGAGAGGAAGGAAGAAGGGGAAAGCTAGCTATTCCCAGGCATTGAGCACTGCAGTCTAAGCCTCCTCAGCAAGAGACTCCCACAGTTTAACCTGCACTCATCCCTTTTCTGCATAAGGCTTCCTCTGCATGCAAAGCATCTTTTTTCCAGAATCTGCTGCTTCACTTGAACATCACTGTGAGGTAAACACAACATTATTATCATTACTATTTGTAATTACTGTCAGAATTTTGTCTTAAATATTGCCAGTAAGAGGAGTCTTCAAGGATATGACATCTGACTGCTGGCTTCACAGTACATAAGGGCTGGCCAAAACCTGAAGGACTATTTTGAAGAAGGTAGATTACCTGTCCTGTTTCAAATTATTTTTCTAGCTCACTATCTGTTAGGAAAGCAAGGAAGTTTTTCCCATGGAAAATTTCCCCAGGGAAGTTCTCGGGACCTCCTTATTATTTCTGGAGGAAGACAAACAAGTGCAAAGTCCCAAAGTAGTTTAGAGAGCTACATTCAGCTGTCTCCCAATGGTGCCCATGCTCTTTGCTGAGCCTGGGACTGAAAGAGAAGGAGGGAGGTGGAGGGCAAAGTGCTGTCGGCACTGAGCAGTTGCACCTCAGCTGGATTGTGAGGGGTCTGGGGCACTTTTCACAGACACACTGGTGGGAGGCAGAGGAGCACAACTCCTCCCTGCAGAGACTGTGTGTAAATAAGGCCAACAGTGCAAGCATTTGGGTTTGCATAGTCTGGCTCCGCCGCAGCTATTGTGATCCCTGTTATTCAGGAATTCTACAAAACCTTACCAATTCTCATAAAAGTTTTGCAGAGTAGATAAATACTACACTCCAGCATTCGTGGTGAGGGGGAAAGGAAAGCTTTAAGCAATTAGCTGGGCCACACAGTGATTCGGCAGCAGGCTGGGCCGCCGGCTGCGCAGGGCTCCCAAGGCATCCTCATCTGCCGCCTGCCACAGCACTGGCACGGCCCCATGGCCTGGGCAGCTCTGCGAGGGGGCCAGGGAGGGGGCACTGTGGGACCACATCCATCTGTCAAGGGAAGAAAGGGTCTGTTTTTCCTTATGTTAGCAGGAACAGCAGCTTTTGGAAAAGATGCTGCCCTGCAGCTAGATGTGTTTTCCCTGGATTACCCCAGTGAGCTTTGCTATCTATTTTGCGCTTTTGTATTTTGTAGAGAAGTAAGAAGCTCTTGACTTTGGTCAGAGCTGTTCTTGGCCAAGGTTTTTACGATGCCTCTGTTCCCTTTCCTGTGGTGAAAACAGAGAAATGGGCTGGGTCTCATCTTGCCTTCCTTGCTAGAGCTGGCTGTCATAGTGTTCTGCCTACAAGAGACGAAAACGCTTTAGGCTCCTTTCAGTTGACCAGTCCATGTCCATAAGGATTTTGAGTAAGTTTGAGAAGAAGCCCCAGTCCCAGGGCAAAAAGAGGACATTGTATTTTATTTTTGAGAAGCAAAAAGCTTTTTTAACTCAGAAGATATTGTTTTGGAAAATCAGAGCCAACTGCACTAATTCCATCTCCTTTTCCCCATTTTCGAGTGATAAAGCATGCATGATGCTGCTTGACACTGATATTTGTAAGACAAAGTAGAGGTCAAATTTGCTGAATGTTTTCCAAATTCCAGTGAGGTTTATCACAAAGAGCCCCATGCACAGACCCAAGTGGCGTGACTGACAAGGGCTGGATTGTGGAGTCACTAGAAAGCTCAGTTTCCAGCCAGTGCGGATGGGCCAAATCATGTTCTTTGGGGCAAAACCTGATGGAAAGCTACAACTGTGCAGAGAGACTCCAAGGAGTTTTCATGGCTAAGTTTTGACATGAAACTCCATTACGAGGAGCTGGGTTTTCATGCTTCAAGGAAAAAGTGTTTTCATGCAGCACTGTCCTCTACCAGCACCATCCTGCTTAGGTCTGATGAGAAAGAGCTTGGAACACAGCCCCTGTGGGGCAGGCAGAAGGTTGCTGCTTTCCCTCCCCTGCACCCTGACATTTGTCCCGGATCTCTGCAGCCTCTGTGGAAGAGAAGCACTGCTGGGTTTTCTTTGCCAGCTTCCTATCCAAAGAAGTGCAGGAAAAAAATTTCTTTTCCACAGCAAGTGCTGACAGGACTAGCAGAAATTTGTCCAAGAGAGATTGGCAGAAGTGCCCACCAGTACGCCATGAGTGAGAAACCGGCTCAGTTTCCCCCACTCCACTCAGACACCAGCCCCCAGGGCTGCTGCTGGCACTGTCTCTGCTCACATCGGAGGACTGACACTAGGGAGGCTTCTTTGCACCCTGATGGGCTTACCTGCCAGTGCATTTCAGCCTCCTGGCCCAAAGCCAGAGGGGAAGGATTTGGTATTGCTAAGCCTCAGTTATTTCAACAGAGACAGGCCAGCACCCATCCTAACACTCAGAACAGAAACTAGATCTGGAGCAGGAATAAAGCTGACACCTGCAAGGTGGGCTTAAAATCAAGAGCCTTCCCCCACTATTAAAGTTTAGAGCCAGGCTCTGCAGCTCATGCATCTCCACAGACACTTGGAACAGAGGATTATGTCCACATTTGTACTATCTTCCTTAAGATGCTCCTGAGAATATACATGCGAAAGCTCTAATGATGTGTGCTGTTCAGGTGAAGGACAGGGAAGAGATGAGAGGAAAGCACCAGCTCTCTCAGGTGAGAGGCATATGCCCCTGCCCGGTAAGTAGAAGTTATCAGAAGTTCGGGTTTATCAGTACATCAGACAAACCTGACTACTTGGTGAGCTGTGTGAGAACTCTTCTAACTCTGTGGTGGTTGCTGAACAGTGAGGCATTGCTTCTTTTTCTTGGTTTTTAAGCACTGTGGAAAACCGAATGAAAACACAACTTAGACCACAGGTCTGATGACTTTTCAGGTAGCCTACAAGTGCCATATATTGCAGGAGAAAATGTGATCGTATTCTTGCGAATGGCTAAATTTACAAGATGTGACTTCAGCCACCTATCTAACTGCTTATCTCCTCCTAACTGCTACAGGAACACCGTTCCCTAACAGAATGACATCTTACAACCATACCATTTCTGCAGGTGTTTACTATGCAACTGAACAGACAAAACTTGGAACTAATCTTTGTCCCAAAAGGAAATAAACGGTCTGCAGAAAGGCTAAAACATCATTCACATTTAGGCAGTTAACTGAAAGGTTTTCTCACTTTTCAGGAAAAGACTCCAAGTAACTAAAATCTTCCATAGTAGCTGTTTTGCCTTCTAAAATCTAGGGCTGATCTTAGAGCAGAAAACAAAGTTCAAGGATTGAGACACTTGGCTAAGTTACCATCAGTTCTTTTTCACAACCTTTCTGTGTGACATTTGGAATATCACTTACACACTTGCTGTATCCATTCCCAATGTATGAAATGGGGATAACAGCACTTCTTTACCTCCACTGTGGATCAAAAGGATAAGCATATTAATCATATTCCAAGATGCTTAGACAATATGTTTAGTGATGAAATACCCTACACAGACTGACCCCAGCAAATACAACCAAATAGAGAAAGTGAAAATGTAAAAGTCTCACAGCTTTTCTGTGAAGCACATGTGCTTCACTGCTACTTCTTTTAGCATGTTTATCCAGCATGATCCTGAGAATCTTGTCTTCTTTGTGGAATCAGAAACTAACAACTGCAGCTGACATCCTCTCCCTGAGCTTCCCACCACACCAACTAGATAGGAAGCTTCAAGAAGAGAAAATCCTGTGTACTGTGGGAAACCACAGCCTGGACTGCCACTCTTGTGTCTGGTATGAACTGTAACCACCTCTGTTTCTTTCCTGCACCTAACCTGGAGATGATCATGAGTTCAACGCTGTGACATGCAATTGGCTTTTGCTACCTGACAATGGTCCCAAGACCCTTGAGTCTATCCAAATTCTCCTGTAGTAAACTGGAGAAGTGCAGGAATACTTTCCCTTGTGGCACAGTAACTAAATATTACTCTGCCTGTTAGCAGCAACACTGTGCCAAGGATTTGTTTCACTCTGCTCATCACTTGCACTTAGAGAGAGGTTTGCTGAAGGATCAAATCCGTGTCCTGCTAATCAGATACATCAGATACAGGAATAGGCTGTGTGCTTATGCTCTGCCAAGTTTGTGAGGTGAAGTGGCAATTTGAAAGCATAAGGAAAAAGTAAGAAATCCAGTACTGTCCTTCTTAACAGTACAAATCACAAATTTGAAGCAGCATTTAATTTTGAAGCATGGTATCAAGTTTTCCAGATAAGACAAAGCCACAGAGCAGCTTCTGTGCCACTGCCGCTGGCTACTCTATATCATCCTTGAATTTAGGATACTCTTAACTCTGAATGGCATCACCTCCATGTATTCCTGCTAACCTCTACTTTTCACAGAACCAATTGCCCTGCAGTATAGCTGAATTCTTTAGCTTTTGGTTTTTTTTTTTGCCCATTTGGTGCCCAAAGAAGGGAACAGAGAGATGACAAAATTTTGCATAAAGCACACTCCAATGTGCCTGCCTGACAGCAGTTTTATTAACTTACCATTCCAGCCACAACCAGTTAAATACAAAACCAACTCACATTCCTCCTTTACACACTCAGAAAAGGAAATCCACGTTTATATTCAAAATCTGCATTTAAATAAACCAGTGGTCAAATCTTGCCATCTTACGGTGTCTGCAAGGCCAAATTTGTATTTGCAGAAAACTTTTGCCTTCCCCCATCCCACTGCCCCCATAACAACCTTACTGCAGGCTCTTCGAAGATGACAGGGTCAGCCATCAGTGCCGAGACACAACCATTACGGTGTGCTGGTGCTCCCATTACACACACATTGATCTTCTGAAGCTTACAAATGAGATTTGACATTCACTGCACGATGCAGCTTAGCATACAACGCCATTTCCTGACAAACCAAAGACAACTTACGACTGTTTCAAACTAAGATCCTTCAAACTAAGATCCCTTCCCATCCACTTTAAATATTCTGCAGTGAAGTTTTTTTACCCTCCAGTGGCCATTTCTCACAGAGTTGCCTTCTGGCACCTTCCTGCCATACCTGTGGGTACTTAAGCAGAGCCTAATTTTGCAAACCCTCTCTTGGGACAGATCCTGCGAAAGTGGTTCCAGTGATTCCACTGCCAGTAGACAGGCACTTCCAAGGCTTGGTAACACCCTTGTTTTTCCCATGGAATCTGAGTGTGGAAGTCTATATGTAGCAACACTCGATTCTTTACTTTGGTCTTGGCTCATGCAAACAGACTGATCAACAGTGTTTTATGTGTTAGTTGAACTCCTTGCAAAAAAGGCCGAGTCCTTAAAAATAAAACAGAAGGAATGTTGTGGTACCGTATTTCAGTATTTTAACTCTCAAAAATGCTGCTGAGTTGTTTTAGGCTAATGTTTTAACATGACAGATGTTCCCTTTCTTAAAATGGAGGGAAAGATCAGAGCACCATTACTCTTAGCTGGGAAATTATTATCAGGTCTTTATTTTTTAAAAGAATGTAGAATTTTATTCTTTGGCAGACAATGTTTTTTCATTTGTTAAGAGGTTAAAAGTTGGCATGCAGTGTGGTTTCATTTGCTAGTCAAAAAACGTACCTGTACATTCAATTTTATTGTAACACATACTGAAAGGAGGACAAATTCCATGGCTTGAATTCACAGATGTGTTCTCCAACATTTAAAATTTGTGGCTTTGCTCGTGTGTTTATGCTACAATGTGCCATTCTACATCCTAACATTCAAATGATTCATCAAAGATCCACGATAAAAGAATTGCAAAGAAACTGGAATTCTTTAAATACACCATCAGTTTCATGTACTTTCAGTTCTGCCAAGCTATTTCTCTACATACAAGTAGAGAACATTTGAGATACTTGGACTTAGCTCTGCATCACTGACAAAATTCATGTGGAGGAGAAGTAAATTAAATAGAAACAAAAAACAGCACAATTTGTCATTGTCACTTGAAACTTAAGACTAAAATTTATTTTTTTTTCCAGAATGCTGCATTTCAATAACAGTTGATTCTCTCTTTAGCGTGAAAGCATTGATACTTCACCTACATTGCAACATCACTCTTACTATTGAAGCTTTTATGCCTGGCCATCAAACACTGTATCTAGTAAAAATGCAGTGTATGGAGACTAAGTTGTTTCTCTCCTGGATAAAACTTCTACTTAGCAGCCACGGAACACTGGACAATGTACTTCAATGTACTGACTGCACATCTCAGGTGAGTAAAACAATTCAGACCTCAGCTCACACCTCCAGATATCTTGGGAGATGGAATAACCTAGGAGCTACCTGCTCCAGTCTTACTGCTCAAGTATGACTTTCAGAGGACGCCCTATGTCGTATCCAACCCTGCTCTGTTGGGTGCATCTCCAACGTCCTACCTACCGCCACTGTATCCGGGCAGGAAAACTAGTGTAAGCAAGAGGACTATGGCGCCAGGAAGAAATGTGCAAGTTTTATTTTTAAACATCATTGGATTGAAAAATAAAGAATCATATGGCTTACTGATATTTCAGGAGATAGTAGTGAATAAGTTAAAGAAGATTTCATTCCAAAACATATGTTGCTTCATTTATAGCTAAGCTAATGTAGACATATATTTTCTTATTTTTCTAAGTGTTGAACAGCCACCTTTTTCCCCCCACAAAGATCTCCAAGTTGGCACTTTCTTCAAAGCTGTTGTGGACTAAAGGCTTACAAATAGTGATTTTTTTTTTAATAAGAAATACTCATCAGACCCAAATATAATTATTTAAATCAACTTCTTCCTGAGCAACTTAGAATTTGGAATGTGCTGAAAAGTTTCAATAAATAAGTCAAAGTTCTACCAACTGATAATGTACCTTTTAAAAGTTAAGCAAAATATATTTAATGACAGAGAAATAGGCCATAAGACCAGGAATATTAGATGCTATGTGCCAGATAAATTTAAGAACTACCATTTGAGGAGGAGAGGCCAGGTTGATTGTTACAAACATACAACAATATTAAAACCTAGCGAGCAAATCACAAAGCAGCTTCTGTATTTAGATTATAAGTAGTGATGGCTGAAGATACCATTAAATAAACAAACAGATAGAAACAGACTTTACTGTAAGCGGCGGTGAACTCTCAGGAAGGGTGAATGTATTAAGTGACTATATTCTGTTAAAACGATGGCAGAAAAAGGATTCAAACAGAATTTCAAAAACATGAGAATACTAGTTCTTTCCAAAATATAACAACTCCACAGTGTGTAAACTAATCATTACTCTTTCAATGTAATTTCATAGAAACCACTTAAAATATACAATGCAGCAGATTCATATTGTAGCTAATATGTTAATTACTATCTGTGCCATTTTCAGCTTTCTTTAATATGCTCCTCCACAGTAGTGCATTGCTACCACCAACCTGGGATGTTAATCTTCTTCCTAGTATTTTCTGTAAGTTAGTGTCTTGTCATTACTCTCCTTTATTTTCATTCTCTGTGTAAATGTAAAGACTGAGGGGCGAAGAAGATTGTCCATAATTTCAATTGGCTCTCAGCAGGCTCATAGAAGAGGAAACCCTTGGAAGGCCCATCTGAGCTGATCCCGAGTTCATATGCTTCATCCATCACAAAATAACTTTTGCTTGATGTAGCAAACCAAAGTACGACCTTGCAGATGGCAGCTGTGGAATAGGAACCAAAAATTTCCTGGTAGATATTTGAGAAAGGATGTGAGATAGACAGAGGTGGATTCTCCTTATCCTGGCAAGCAGCTGCAACATCTTGTACCTGCTTCTTTCCTGTGCTCTGGGGATAGGAATTTATTTCTCTTATTCTCTATTAGTCCAACTTTCTCTAGCAACAACGGTGCATAAGAGGCCAAGGCCTCATCAAGACCCCAAACTCTCCCCTATTCTGCTGTGTAGCAGAAGGCCAAAGAGTTCTGCCCAGGGCTGCCTGTGCACCTCCAGGGCTACTACTGCCCCTCCAGGGCTGGCAGGCTGGCCAACAGCCAGCACACCCACACATCACAGGGAATCCCACTCCAGGGACACCCACCGGAATAACAACAACACCTTACATAATGGTGCTACTTCTCTTTCACCAGCTTCCACCGATCCCTTTTCTAGTGTTGGCAGATAATATGTGTAGTGATTAACAAGGGCGACTTTCACAGTGACTCTCTTAATAACCTGTCACTGAATCAGCTTTGGTTTCAGAGAGTGCATCTTCTTGTACTTGTTTGATGATTCTGAATTATTTCAGCTACAGAAGTTGTGTTTGTTCATATGGTTAATTTTCCTTCTAGCCATACTAAAAGCAGAGGTTTGGTGTTTGTGCTGGTGGGGAAGCTGCACTCAGATTCAGATGTGAACAATTAAATTCTATAGTTGCAAAAATACAGGTTGTGCTTAATAGGAGCTCCAGATCACCTGAGCTTTTTAATGAGTAGCTTTTTCTGCATATCTTTGGATTTGTGACCCAAAAGAATAATAAAAATCTAAAATACCATTCTTGAACATAAACCCCATATGTTACACCTTTGCCTTTAGAGTCTAATAGAAACATGCTCAACTGCTGAAATAAAGCTCTGCCTGGCACTTTAAATTTGTTGTTGCCATTCACTGACCTGGTAATTTTTCCCACTCTGTGAACTTGAAGGTTTTACCAAAAATACCTGGTTCCTGTAGCTTGCCTTACACTCACTAGTACTGATGTGGCAGAACAGCAGCCTTGCTCCTCTGGCACAGGTAATTCAAGGAGCTGTTACCTAGCCTTTTTCTGAGCCTGGTATCCTTGGATTTGAAGGCAAAGCAATGGCTCTGACCATACCACTGGGATATCAGTGTGCTTTGGACAGAAAGAGGCACTCCTCCAAAACGGCTCACTGCCTGTAGTTCATTTGCTGGTTGTTCATGCCCCAGTGTTATGCCATGAAGACTTGTTTCTGGTCAAAGAGAGAGACGAGAATCTGTAAGAACTGTTTTCAAGAATGCCTAATCTATTGTTTTGTATTTTGCAGTTCACTAAGAACTACTGTGTATTCCAAAAGTTATTTTGTGACAGACGGTAGGTACTTCTCTCTTGAACTATGCTATAGCAAGGATGCTATAGAGCCAACACTGTATAATGAATCAAACCTGCAAAATCAGGTATCTCCCAATGGCTCCAGCATGTGGGAATGGTCTCTTCTGTCCATTTCAAATCTGCTGCGCATTAACTCAGTTCCTTAAGGAATTACTTTTAATAATAATTAAAAAAAAATCTTAAGAAAGCTGGAGGGATCACCAGAAGAGAAAGGACAGCTCTTCCATCCATCACCTTTTATAGATATCCTCTAGCCACTTTTCATCATCTTCTTCCTCATCGTTTATTGGTTCTTCTGTTTCCAGGGGAGAAGGAATGAAGAACTCAGGTCTGGGACTTGGTTTCCTGGTATGAGACTTCAGTCCAAACTTGCGCTTTAGCAGGTGGAATTGTTCTTTGACATAGTAATAAAACTCATATTCATATCTCATGCGTTGATAGAGAATCTGTATTGCTTCTGGAGAGGGGACGGTCTTTTTCACGGTCACAGTCAGATTGCCAAGTTTCCTATGTTCTGTAAAGAAAGAACAACAAGCAACATGGTGGGTGCTGACTAGTGAGACCAGACGTAAACTTTTTAACTTAAACATTAAGGCATGGCCCTACTACATTACTGATACAAATGAGTTCAAGTTGTCTCTAACAATGGATTTACTTTTAACAAGATATGGAAAAAGACAGATGTTTGAAGTCAGACTTGCATGTAAAAATATGGCTAGTTCATACATGTCTTGTCTGCAGTCACCAAAGACCCTAATTGTCAATGGTTATCTGAAAATGCAAATCATGTCATATGAACTATGACCATGAGCTACATGTAGAGAAACCCACAGTCTTGCCTAGCTTTGGAAATTTGACATCAGGCATGCCACCGAGTTTAACTTATCAATTATTTCCTATGTGGCATATGGTGACCTGTCTCAGCTGTGCTTTATTATAGTTGATAGGATGCCCTGAATCCATCTCAGGGTAGCACCGAAGGATTGTTGGCATCACCACATGACACCTTAGGATCAACTGTGCCTGCTAACTTTCTCATCCTGGTATATACCTCTTAATGGAACTAGAGTCATCTTCCAGTCATGCCCTGGAAGATTTTACTACTTTTTTGCTCACCTGACATCTTTTGCTTTGGTAAACTGCAATACAAACTTTTTATTGTTGATAAAGAATTAGAGTTACTAACAAAAATACTGAATTGTCTCTTTGCCTTCTCTTTCAATAGATAAGTCTATGAGTCTATCACTGGAGATAAATGTATTTGAATGAGGTGTAAAGCAAACTCTGAAGGCAATAAGTCTGCTCTTTTCTAGATGGCAATTGGCTGTCAGAGCATCCTAAGTGTTTTCATCCTAAGTATATAACATGGGAACCTAATTCCTATTGCAACAGCAGTTCTTCAAGTCAGAAGTATTCAAAAGGGTCAGGCTATGAAGGATGGCAAAGAAAAAGCTTACATGGAAGAAGCAGACAACAAAGAACATTTAATGTTTCCAACTGAGTTCCAGTGGCAGCAACCACCCTCACTTCCAGAGGGAGTCCCTAAATCAAAATCATGGGCAGAGTTTTGGTCACGTGAGCAGAACAAATGGAGGTCTTCTAAAGCACCTGCCAGCAAAGCTTAACAAATGCTTAGCATCTCTACAGAGAAACAGATTTTTGCAATTGCTTACACATAAAGCTAAGGGAGACAATGCTGGTTCCTAGCAGGAAAAGTAAGTCGTTCTTGGGATCCCACAAGTTATATGTTTATCCAAGAGAAATAATCAAGAACAGCTTTTTAGGGAAGAGAGGAACTTTAAATAAAGACAAACCCTTTTATCCCAAGAGGTAATAAATTACTAAGAAGTCCATCTAGCAAGCACAACAGCAACGATCTTTAGACAAAAAGTTGGTACAAGATTTTAAATCTTGAAAAGTACAACAGATAGGCAGAGCACAGTTGAATGTGAACTGCTTTCTTTAAATTTTAAAAGAATAATATTCATATATCTTAAAGTATCCACACTTGTAAAAAAATCCAATTTTCAGTTGGTGAACACACATTTTCTTCCTTTAGAGTAAAAGAATTAGAGAAAAACAACTCAGAACATTTTAACAATACTACATGAGACAACTGCTGCTGGGGTGGACATTCTTTTAATCACTGGACTTCATTGTGTTACACCCATCTGGTGTAGAAGAAAAAAGTTATATCTGAAATAGTTTTTCTTATCAACTGCAGCAGAGTAATTTAAAATGCAGGAAGAATGATACAAAGAGAAGATATGTTGACTAGCTTACCCAATGCAACACTGTTCTAAATCACAAAAAAAATATTTAAAGCATTAATTCTATTCTGCATCTATACTTTTAATTCCTTCTCTAAAGGAAGAATAGTTTTTATTAATTGGTAACTGATAAAACATACTACTGTGTAATTAAATGGAACTTTTACACCAAACTTAGTAGTTCTTTACACTGAAATCTGTCTCTGTAAGAAATTAAGCAATTGAGTACAAAGAGTTCTCTGTTCTTTAATTACAGTGATCTACAGTGAAATATGCTCTATATTTACTGACTGTTTATCAATTTGCTTAGTTTTATTTAGACAGTAGTGAAATTATTAAAATATACAAAAAAAACAGGAAGAGAGATGCAATTTTTAACATGCTATTTGGCTACGAAAAAGTGTAGCGGAAGGATCAGGAAATGCTTGCATTTCAAACAGACATTGGCATAGAAAGCAGGACCTGTGGTTAGCGAATAGAGTGAAGTATTTTTGGTAAAAATATCTGGGTTCCCCAAGAGCTTATTCTCTTCTGCATCACCTTCACCCATAGACCGGAACAAACAAACAAGTATCTCATCTTGTTAAATTTTTAGTCAGGTTGTTCAAGTTACCTTCAAATTGCCATTGATCAGTATGAGGTGACTACATTCCAGAAAGGCCTATTTACTCAGTCTGTCCTTGGGTGAGAAAACTTTCTTATGATTATTGAGCGCTTCAAGACATTTCTCTTTATTGTGCTTAACTGATAGCCCCTGCCAGCTTTGCAGTCTGGTTTTCTTTACAAATTCAGCAGCAAATATACACTACTAAATATTGCATTTATTAGCTTAAGCCTTTATACTGCCTGCCAACTTTGTTTTTATTTTACATAAGTTATTTCTGCTACAGAAAACTCCATTTAGCTTACTGGAAAAAGCTCTTTACATATATAGTCCCTCCAGGACTGTAAGTGGGGAAAGCCACTTTCACAGCTCCAGCCCCCTTCGGTGGCTGCTTCTCCCAGCAGAGAGGCACTTGTGCTAAGCCCAGGAGTGCTGCCAAAGATGACAAGGTGAAAAGCACAAGACTGTTTTCTTCAGGGGCAGTCTGTGGGGGCAGGAGTGGCCAAAGGCAATGTCCTGCTGGTGCTCCAGGTGCCACCTTTGCAGCACAATACACTCCTCCTCTGAATTTGCTGTTGCAGTGGCACAGGGGTTTCTGGATGTGTGCAATTCTCTGCTCTGTGCACACACCTATGACTACAGAAGCACACATCCAAACAGACAGAAACAACCAAACACTGTAAGGCTGCAGGGGGCTGTGTAAATTTTATGGCTCCTGTTTGCTTGCCTTGCAGCAAACATCATCGGAACTGCAGAGCATGAAGAGCTGTGAGGTGTGAGTTGTTGGATGGCGTGAGTTGGGTCTGTGTCTGGCAGCAAGCTCAGCCTTTTGATAAAACAAGTGAACTCTGCTATTTTTTGTACTTGAACTTTATTTAGACTACGTTTTAATCTTAAATACTCTTAAAAGGTGCTTTAATACAAATATGGATAAAATTACAAACTGCCTCTTGAAGTCAACTCAACCACCTCATCATAGAAGAAAAATGGAAAATTAGGTAGATCTGGCTTAAAGCCAAAATACCAATCTGCATATGTTACATAAACCCAGCTGCCCCACCAAAGGACCCCCATTTTATGACCTTTGAGACAGCTAACCAGATGGAGGGCAACAAACTATACCATTTACTTCTTAGGGTTATTTTTTAAAAAATGTGTTTGCTTTGGCATTATTTTAAATTACTAGAAGAATGTACTACACAGTAATGCACCTCCCAGTGCAGCCTGCTCATAGCTTAAATTAAGACTAAACTGGTATGCAGATAGGAATGAAGAAAATTAAATTCTTTTGGGTTACCAGTTGATGAGTGTTTACTGTTACTTTCCACACTCTCACTTTTTTTTTTTTTTAACTAATAAATGGACATTACTCACTGCAGCAATCCAAACCATAGGGAAAAGTGAGTTTTATAACTTGTGGCTCCAAAAACCCTGAATTGCCATATTTAGACAAAATGATCCTAAAGGCATTCTCCACCTCAGAAGAAAATTTCAGAACAACGTGCTCTCCAGTGTCCTGCTGTTTTGGGGGGTGCCAGGCAGAGGCTGCTCCTCAGAGCCGCTCCTGGATGAAGCCACAGGGAGCCAGTGCCCCTGGGGGGGCCCTTGAGGAGAGGTGAGCCAGGCTGGAGGCAGTACAGGGTGGCTGCAGACCAGCAGAGCCGTGAGCTTGCTGGGCTCACGCCCACAGTAGAAGAACGCAACGCTGAGCCGCACTTCTCCCATGGCTGTGAGAACATGATGGCTGTCACAGCAAACTCATTTCCTGCAACTGGGCAGGGAGGCCCTGCATCTCCATCTCAATTGTATGCAGCTGAGTTACAGCACATACCTGCTTCTCCGGAGTTTTAAATGGAAATAAATGTATGTCACTGTGGTTAGATGTGATGTATGAAAGGGCGAGGGTCTCTGCTTGATCTGCCTCTCATTGCTGTGGTGCCAACCAGGGCTCTGATGGCTATGCTAGAAATTATCTCCCCCGGAATGTTCAACTGCAGCTTAGCAAAAAATTTTCTGGCACAATTGATTTGCTTCACAATCTTGAAATTTTTAGCTTGGCTCTTGCAGGATATCTGGAAAAGGACAGCTCAGGGAGAATGGATGAGACACCGATGTGCTGGGCTTGCATGTCTTCCAATGGCCACTGGGTTACTGCTCCTGAGGAGTCTCAGCCCAGGGCAGGTCCCTGGATCCAAGCCAGAAGAGGGATGGTGTGCTGCAGCCACACTCTGCAATGGAGCACTTTGCTCAGGCTCACTTTCGTTAATGGAAAGCAGGGATGGTGGAGAAAAATCTAACAGAGACACTGACCAGGCAGAAATATATTAAAAATCAAAACTGATGGAAAAGCAAAGTAGCAGTTTGTCCCACAGTATCTACCAACTTCATCTGAAATACCATGAATCCCACTTATTAACCTCTTTACCACTAGTTTACTCTCAGTTATTCACGCCAACAAAATATGGTGTAAGTTTTAACAATGGGTAGATAAAGATTAGACCCTCACGTGCTTACTGGGGACAGTTATGCCAGGCTCACAGCAATGTTTGCTTGGTTTTAGCCCTTCTGTCCTGAATTATTATGGTGCTTTGCTGACACGGAACAACTCCTAACTCCAGGGGATTAGGAGTTCTCGCACACAGCCATTTCCTATCTCCTAAAGGTCAGGTATGGATCTCTCTGAAAAAGCAGCTCTTTGGAGGTCACAGAAACTCCCAGAACTTCAGGGATCTGCAATCCTAGGAAATAGAACATCCTATTATTTATCAAGCAGGGATCTTGGGAGCAGATACAGTAGCCTGTAATATGCCTGGACACTGTAAAATGATGGAACTAGGTGAGACAGCAATGTTCTTTCTTCTTGCATACCACTACAATGAATAAAGACACTGGAGGAAAGAATAGTCACCCTGTTAACCTTTTATAATTTTATTATTTATATTAACATAGAAAAAAATCAGAAAGCTCTGATAATGACAAGGTGGCACAGAAAAATGGAGAGATGCCAAAACAGAGATTAGCAAGGAAGAGCTCAAAGAGATAATCTGAAGGACATGTAATCAAACAACCACTGATGTTCAAGGATGTAAACACCAAGGAGGCATGATATAAAATCACAGCAAGGAAGAAAGATGAAGAAAAAAGAAAATAAAAGTTAGTGATAAGTGATAAATGTAAGGAGTACCTTGGGATGATAGGGCCATAAATAGCAAACATCTTCCTACACCATGCAAGTAACATATATTTGGAAAATATTGCAGAGGTCAGCACTACACTAGTCTGGCTGTCAGCTGGTCAGTGCAACAGCAATATGAATTCAACAGTGTGCTTACATACTACTTGAGCTGTTAAAGGCATTATATCACTATTATGAAACACTTGCCATATAACACACTCCAGCAATGCAAATACATAACTTTCTCCAGCTACTACTCTCTGAAGTCTCTTCTCCAACCAGTAAGTATTATAACAAAATCTCTAAACTCTCCTCCTGGAAATGTCACAGTGCTATGCCTTTGCTCCTACCAGCTCAGAGCTGTGGATCCAACAACATGGATTTCCAGCTGCATGGGACACTTCAGAAAAACCTCCTGTACCACACACTGCCTCTGATGCAATCCTCAGCCTGGAAATGTGCTGTCTTTCACACGAGATCAGATAACAAATCTCAGCAGGATCTTCTAAGAGACTCCTTTATTTGGTGCATTTTAATGTTGTATTCCCAGTTCAGGTAGGTTAACACAGAAGAAAAAGAAAAGTTGAAAAGTAACCCACACTGATAGAATGAACAGGCAGATTCTTATGAGAATGTGGTCAGGTACTTTTATAGCCATTAAACAACTTTTAAGTTGAACTAGACAGAGTTGGAGGTGCCAAAACCAAAGTCATCTGCAGAGGAAATGCCAGGATTGTCTAGTTTGAGTTGCCGAAAGAACTGCTATGGTTGCAGCTCATACACTGCAATTTCTAATGTATCTTTTACAGCTGTTTAAGAGTTATTGAATGAATCCAGTCAAATCTGGATCTGACAAAACCACAATTTAAAAATAGGTTCTTACAGATGGCTTGTGAACAGTGCTGCATAGTAGGTTAATCAGATACTAACATTATCACTTTTTTACAGACAGAAGAGAGAGAGTTGCAATGACCGAGATAAATTTCAGCAGCGCTTATGAGCAGGAAAAGCTTCACCACAGCTATGTAATGCAGAAAGCCTGCAGAAATACAGCCCAGGACTTGAGAATCTAGAGCAGGCATCTTGCCTTTGTGCTTCGAGTCATGGTAGGCTGCTATCTGGGATTTTTGTCCACAAAAAGGAAATCATGAAGAGGTGTGCTGTGCAAGCTAAGATGTCCGAGAGGGATGGAGAGAGGTGGAGGTATCTTTATTTCCATATATAGTATTGGTAAGTGAAATACTGGCATTCAGTTTTGTAACCACATCCTAGAACAGAAAGAGTATGAAAACAGCCTCAGAATGAACACTGGGGTTGAAAGAGACACTTTGGAGAAAGATGATAAATTTATTCTGGTCAGCTTACCAAAAAAAGACGATTGAGAGGTGACTTGTTTACAGCATCTGCATATTTTCATGGTGAGAAAACTACAGGTACTAAAGGGTTGGAAGCAGGAACCAGACAAATGTGGACTGTAAGTACAGCTTTCTTGAAGTGGTGAAGATGATGAATTGTTAGTACAAAATGAACACACTTGATTGGCTATCACTTGATAATCTTGCATCAATGATGGATACCTTAATGAACTCCAGATACTGGTCTCTATGCAGAAGAGAGACTGTGTGGCCTGTAGCACACAGGAAGCCAAGCTCAATGACCTAATGATCCATTTAAGTCTTTCATAGATTCAAGTTTTGAACATCTTGCTTGTGTCAGCTTCCAAGTCAGAAGCACCACATGCAAAAGCCTTTTTGTCACTGCATTTCAGATACCTCAGTGTGAATGTCTTTTTTGGAAGATGTCTGAACACCCAATTTGCTACATTTTCCACTTCTTGACTGTTCAAAATTAGTGGTCACCACCCTGTAGTAGGCCTTGCAAGTATGGGAAATAATCCTATATTTTTTCAAAATAATGTTGAGACTATAGCCTTAAAAATTGTTGATTCTAAATGCAGCCTCTTATACTCTTAGCATCTTAGAGTTAAGCCTAAGTCTTCCAAGAGCATACACATGACTGCTTATTTCTTTATTTAACTACTGAAAAGAAAAATGAATGCAAATATACTAACTAGGATACAAGTAATGTCCAGTAATAAAACTTATGCACTGCCAAGGTAAAATTAAAACTGATAGGAGATACAGGACTGGGAAGATGGATGTTACAGTATGAAGGCTGCTATCAAAATGAAGGAAAAAAAGGTGCTGTTGGTTTTTTTCTCTCTTGTGAGAAAGTTGCCAGTTCCAAGATTTTCTCCCAGCCATGTCTGCACATACACAACTGAAAGCCTCAAAATGGTTTTATTTCTTATTATTTCAAGTTACAGGCGGTCAAGAAAAAATTGTCTCTTTTGCCCTTAGCTTCTTTTGTGTATAATGAGTGACTGAAGGCAGCCAGGGGCCGAGGCACTGCTGAAGAAGGAAGAATGCTACCAGAGCAGAAACAACACACTGTTCCTTTCAAGTTCACCCCCTCCTGGCACACATCCCAACTGCCTTGGCCAGCTGCCAGGAGATCGGGACAAAGGCTTCCTCCTCTGGCCAAACCCGAGGAAAAGGGTCTGTTGTTTAACACAGGCAGACTTGTTTCAGCAAGAGAAAAAAATAAAAAGAAGGGGAATTATATTAACTAGAAGCCCTGGGAGAGAAGACTAATCTTATAGTGTGGCTAATGCAGTTCTCACCCTGTGCTTTTCCTGGAGAGGGAATATCTTGATTTTCTACTGCTCAGGATAGAAGGCAAAGTATAATGTCTCAACAGGGCTAAGGCCTAAGGCTACCAGGGTCTTCATGTCCCCTGAGGTCACTATGAACCAGAAACAAGAATCCATCTTTCCTCCTTCCAGGAGGCTCCAGGCAACCCACTCTGCCCTCCATGCCTGCACTAATAGGCTCACATGGAGGGCAAGTGTCCTCACTCACAGAAAGACAGTAATTCCTATGCACCTAGGAGTCTGACAGATAGATAAGCCAAACATTCAGCTATCTCAGGACTTCACAGCAACCAAAGCTCCTGCTGCATTTCCACAAATACAAGTCAAGGTGAATTTATGCTTGTTTTTTTTTCACTGCCTGTTACAGAGTCTGCAGTGAGGAACCTGGGACACTTGGGATTTACTGCGATTTGAGAGTTTGAGTTTCTCCTGGAAATCTTGGAGGCAGATGCTGTTGCAGAAATTACGGAGATACACTGGCTCTTCATGCCAACCTCAGCACTTCTTTAGCAGTGCAGCCACAGGTGAGGGATGGGGACTTGGGAAAGTCACAAGAAATTCCCTAGGTCTGGTGTGACCTGCTTGGTCCCAAGCTCCAAAGCACTCCCTCAAGAGGTTGTATCACAGGATGTAGTGTCTCAGCGACCTGTGAGAGGAGAATTCCCCTGGCAATTCCTTATATGCACGAGAGCTTTTGGAAGCAGGACCCAATTCAAGGATAAGTATGATTTTGATCTGTTTGGATTAATATAAATGAATACAAAACATTTTTAGGTGCTTAGAAGCTGCTCAAACACCATCAAGATTTACACATGTGTGTACTTGCTCTATATTCCAAGCAATATATTTTCTTACAGAAGGAGTGTGAAAACAGCATTTCTGACATACTTACGAGACTAAGATCTTGGAAGATAAAGGCTTCCCTATGCATTCCATGCATCTGTACCAGCCACTAGCAAAGACAGCTGACTCTGTAGTAACTCTCACTTGTCTTCTGGGACTGACATGATCAGCTCCAGAACACCTTTACCATTCTTGCTTGTGCATCATTACCAAGAACAATCCATTAAGGAAACAGGGCTTGATAAATGATCTTTTTTAATTCAACTCCTATTTAACACATAGACAGGGAAGAGATACATGGGCACATCATTTTGCCATCTATCACCTTGTTTACAGGAAGTATATTCTCAGTAGCCTTAACTCTATTGCTTGTTAAAGGACTTAGCTGAACACTCTGAAAGCACACATGAATCAGAATGAGAGACTTAGGGGGCATGAAAAGCCATTGCTCCTGCACTTAATCCTGTAAATTGTCTTATGTCTGCAGTATTTCAACCAGTAGTTTCATGCCAGTGTTAGAGAGACTGGCTAGTATCAAAGTTTCCAGGAGAGTCTGCACATTAGTTTAATGACAGTACTAGACCTGACATAATGACTACTGTGCTTCAAAGTTATACTGCACAAACCTTTCCCTTGTGATTAACAAAACAGGAGATAAAATGATCTGCTGTCTTTTTGCATTTCAGTATTTATGGGAGCTCATAAATGTTAACACCTCTGAATAAGAATAAAATGAGACAGAAACTAGGCAATGTGACAGCAATTAGGAAAAGCTTTACAAGATAAATCAATTTTGGGAGGGAATGAGGTTACTGAAAGGAACACTATACGTGCAACAACCTAGGCTTTTGTTGAAGAACATTGCAATTTTCTACAATGCAATCTTCAGGAATGGTGGAATAAAGACATTCAATGTTACTCACAAGATGTGCAATGTTAGAAGTTCTATCAAGATAGAGAGAGAAACCTGTTGAGGCAGGTTGCACATAGCAGTCAAGCACCCATGTGGCCATCTGCTCTCTCCTGCTGCTCCCACAAGGGCAGGAAGAATAAAAGCAAGAAAACTTGTGGCTAGAGATAAGAACAGTTTAATGTGGAGGAGGCAGGGAGGGAGGGAGTGATGCAAATGATATCCCTTCCCCATTCCCCAGACAGTGCATAAGCAACGGCCATCCCAGAAGCCAAATATCCCACTCCTTCCTCCACCTCTACTTTTGTTAATTACTGAACATGTTGTTATATGGTATGAACTATCTCTTTGATCCATCTGGGTCAGTTGTCCCAGCTGTGTCCTCTCCCAACTTCTTGCCCATCCCCAGCCTACTGACCAAAGGGCAAAGTGACAAGAAGAGAAGGCATTGATGCTGTGTGAATTCTGTAAGTAAGTTTAACTTGATAACACAACACAGAAAATACCATTAAGAACCAAAAGTCAGTACTTCAGTGCCCTATTTTAACACCTATTCCTCTAAAAAACAAATCTGAGCCTGAATCTACAAAATCCTATTCGATTTGCTAAGCTTACTGGAAGAATATTTTTTTTCAATACAGAATATTTTAATGAAGTTCTGTGGAAAAAATAATGAAAAAGTTATCTGGGAGAACAGTACATTCAGTGTTTCCATAGTAAGCAATAAAATGAAAAAATAAACAATTAAACCAACTTTAGAAAGGCTTGTTCAAAAAAATTAAAAATTCACCTCTGGCTCAGTGTACATTTGTGTAGAAGGGACATTGACCATGTTGATGTATGTGTGCACTAACACATAACGACAGGGCTCTGAGACACACAGGCTCGGTGCTCACTGGATGAGCAATGTACACAATCAGGTTTTGTCTTAGAATCATATAATCCTTAAAGCTGGAAAAGACCTCCAAGTTCACCAAGTTGAACCTTTGACAGAACACACCATGCCAACTAAATCATAGCACCAAGTGCCACATTCAGTCTTTCCTTGAACACTTCCAGGGATGGTGACTCTACCATTTCCCTGGGAAGTTTCTTCCAATGCTCAAACACCCTTTCAGTGAAGAAAATGTTCCTGATGTCCAACCTGAACGGTCCCTGGCACAACTAAAGGCCATTTCCTCTTGCTCTGTCACTGGTTCCCCGGCAGAAGTGACCGACCTGGCTACAACCTCCTTCCAGGTAGTTGTTGGGAGTTGTAAGGTCTCCCCTGAGCCTTCTCTCCAGCTTGAACAAACCCAGGTCCCTCAGCTGCTCCTCATATGACTTCCCCTCTAAAGCTTTCAGCAGATCTGTTGCTCTCCTCTGGACACCTCCAGCACCTCAATGTCTTTCTTGCAGTGAGGGGCCAAGAACTGGACACAGCACTTGAGGTGTGGCCTCACCAATACCAAGTACGGGGGGACAGTCACTGCCCTGGTCCTGCTGGCCAAGCTGTTCTGATACAGGATGTCTTTGGCCTTCTTGCCCACCTGGGCACGTGCTGGGTCATATTAAGCTGGCTGTCATCAGCACATAAAGGTCCTTCTCCGCTGGGCCACTTTCCAGCCAAAAAAATCTTATGGGGAGGTTGTCCTCTGCAACTGAGTATGCAGTTTTGCGAGGGACAATACACATGGAGCTATTGAGGGAGGAAGGGTACACCCAGCCTAGCCAGTCAAAACAGCAGAATCAACCCTGGCAGTTAGTGGGGGGACAGATGCTGCAGCTAGATTGCCTTCACTAGGTCTTGGTCTTCTTGCTGAGTATGCAGGTCCTAGAACACAATTCAATGCCTGGATGGGGCCAAGTTCATCAGTAAACCCATAGGGAGTAGGAAATTGTGACTCTGAGCTCTTTAAAAATACATTCCTCACATGCTACTCTAGTATGTCCAGTGACTGTGGTCATCAACTTCTAAATAAACAAAGTAACCTGGGCACATCACGTTCAGCTGAAACTTCATCCATCTGCTTGCCACAGTGGCTGACAGCATTTCTGGCACATTCCCAGAGCATTTAATTTTATTAACTACATTTACTGAAGAAATGAAAACACTTAAACTGAGTAAATGTAGAGTCCTCATAAATATAACTAGGTTTTTTTCATTTTGTTTGAGTAACAGTGGGAAATGAAAAACAGCAAGGCTAAAGGAAGTGAAGGGACTATTTATGTAGCATGGGAAAAATTAAACTGAGATTCAACACTTTAAAGTGGGTGACATTTGTTTATCAAAATACTTTTCTTGTATCTTTTGCTTTTTGTCTTTTCCTGCTAAGACTCAGAAATGGGGACGCAGTGCTAGATTTGACCTTTGATTTTAGCAACAATCTGGGAAAGTTCTGCCACTATTTCAAAAGCAAAATATTGGTCTGGCAGTGCCAATTGCTAATAAATATACTTATGCATATGTGCCATTTCTTCACTAAATTACTCACACATGTATACAGTATGAAAAGATGTGTGGGACAAGCAGTTTTTCCCTTTTTTCACATGAGATACAAAGTGGCTATGTGCTTAACTTTTTATTACTTTTGAAGGAGTGGGATGCACACCAAGATGTGGTCTGAAAGGGTAACTGAAGCAGTCTGTGAACTGAACAGATGAATTAGGCAGGAACTCAAACCACTGATTTCTACAAGTAGCTTGCAAAAACATGCACCAAGGAAAATACTTTTCAATTATTCAAAGCAGAACCTTTGGTTAAGTGGTAAGTCAGCCTTTAAACTAGGCTAAATAAGGTGTTCTGCAAATGCACAAAGTACTGGGGCCTGCCAGGGACCCAATACCATATTCAGCAGCAGAAGGCAGTGCCGAGAAAATCCTGAAAATTAATATACAGACAGATATGCTTTGCAGTTTCACTGATTTTCTCTTAGTAAAAGCTCAAGATGAACTGGGCTGACATCTGTGGTAAGCTGTTTGCTAAAGTGTAAGACAAAAGACTGAGTTTTCTCACTATCAACCACTTGCACTGGCATGTCTACACCAAAAGGCAAAGCTGTGCAAGATGAAATTTGTTATTGTTATATTCAACTGATAAGAGCGAGAAATGGCTGACTATAAAAAGGATTTACTGTTCTCCAGGAGCTGCTCTTGGTACATCTGGATGAATACATATGTGTATCAGGATATGTGTATATGTATGCCCATAATAATTTATTTCTTTCAAGGGCTTAGACTAAGAGCACTCATCTAACCCATTTCACTATGCTGACTGGAAAGAACAATTTACCATTTGCAAACAAAACAAAATCTTAACAGAAGAAATCTGTTTCATCGTGCTTAAAAAGAATACACATCCTCCATGCTTAGCATCTCACCTGGTCATTACAGAAAATCAATGAATTGGCTTTGCACAGAAAGTCATGAACTAGACTAAGTACCAAAATTCCACAAAGACTATGAGCTCTTCAAAATGCTAGTTTGTATCCAGGATTCCCAGCTGACGTCCTGACTCTAATAGCTTTTAATTGCCATCACAGACATTCACAATTTACTACTGAGTTTACCACTTACTGAATTAAATTAAGAATTGAAATAGATAGGACAATAATCTAGAGTGGAAAAAATCCACACCTGAAATATCCACAAACCCTGACAAAATAACCCTAAGGAAGACATGGAAAGCATGTGATACTTCTGTGGTGAAACCGGACAAACACTAGTCTCTGTGATCGAGGATTCTGTGGAGAAAAACACATTGAGGACTTCTCAAACACCGGAACATTAGCTGTGGGCAGCAAGCAGCCAGAGACGTAGCTAATCCAAAAATTTGCTAATCCAAAAATCTTGGAGAGAATATGGAGGAAGCAACTGGTGAAATTACCTCACTGCCAAAAACCTGAGCAGGTTGGTTCAGCCATCATCCCTCACCCCAGCTGGTCCTGCCATGCTTCACCCTTTTAACGATCCCTTTATTGTTTTACTGGCCAAAATCCTTCCCCAGGCTCCCCATCTTCTGCAGTTCATTTACACTCTAGCAGTTGCTTTGGTCACCATGCAGGGGTTTCTTGAGACTTTACTGGAATAGATCTTCCTCTTCATTCACCTCCTTTGCTCTTGGTAAGGGAGTCCTGGGCTTCTGCTGTGTTTCCATGCCCCACAGGGGAACTAAGTCTAAACATAGACTGTTTCTGGAATCACTGCAGAAAAATATAGTGGGGTGCTAAAAAAACCCCAAGTGAAACCCACAAAAAAACCCCAAACAATTCCACCAGAACTTAAATCAAATAGCACTCAATGATGCATAGCTCTGTCTATTGGATAGGCAAGGGAAGCACTAAGAAGGATGACATAAACTTTGTTTTTGTATGCATACTTCATCTTTGCTCCTACAAACACTACTGCATGTCTACTCCTAGCCAGCATCCCTCTCTACCCTACTGTGTACCAGTGTACAGCATGAGACAGGAATATTCCCGCTGATCAACTCAAGACAGCCACTCAGGGCACCAAACAACCCCCAGAGAGAGAAACAGCCATTTACCTCTCTTTACTGGTCATGCAGAGTTGAGTTTCCCCAATACATAATTTAAGCACTGACATTTAAAAATGTCAATACCCAGTGAAGTAAGGCAGGTTTGTCAGCTGTCTGAAGACCCTTCAAGGATGAGTCATGGCTACTGTGAAATTGGCAGAGCACTCATGGAACAGTAGAGAGTGGAAGAAAACTTAAAAGATAAAAATAAGACTTCAATGCCCAGAAAATATTTAGTGGTATTTAGGATAAAACAGAGTTTTTGGTGAATATTTTCATTCAATGTTTGAAATAAATTTGCTTTGGCTATGCTGTCACTTCTGTCATGTCCAATTTCCACCAGCTTTTGGAAGATGTATATTATATATCAGTCACCCATTAATTCCACACTCTCATTTTATGTAACAGAAAAAGCATGTGTTCGTGCCCAAGCCGAAAACCTCCAAACTTGGTAACATGCTAAAAGCCACAGGAGCACAGCTCTGCAAAGCACTGTGGGCTCTGGCCGACTGTGCACACCCATGGCTCCCTGCATGCACCAAACTCTGCTGCAGCAAAATCCGTGTGCTCCCTGTCCCTGTCTTCCCTCCACACAGGCCCAACACAACCACTGGGCTCTCCCAGTAACCTGTGCTGCACTTCCTTCGAGTGAGAAAGAAGCAAAGCCTGAAAGGGCCCACCCCTTTTGTTACCTTTTCTTTGCTAGATCCAACATCACTCTTTATCAGACTCCTTTTCCCCCTCCCACTCCACAAATACCAAGAAATAAAACAATGTAAGTGATGGCTTGAAAATGAATTGAAGCAGTCAAGAAGCAGGAGAAGCAGAGACAAGACAAGCACTCAGTTTTTGTTCTAAGCCCTACATTTGCATGCTCTGCTACACTGAAGATGTGATACCCATAACAACTTACAGGTGAACATGTACCCCAAGAACAGCAATACAGCACACAGCAACACAACTTCACAGGCCCTTCAAAATTCAATTAAAAGAAACAAAATGGAAGAAGACAAACCTCATTCAAAACTCGCATTACACAAAAGGTATTAGATAGAATCGTACTGCAAAAGGCACAACAATAAGCTGTATTATTTTATCATTAATCTGTCAGATCACAAGAAATTAGGATTTTTCCTATGCTGGATGGATAGAGTTGAATAATTCTACAATTACAGGGAAGCCAGCTCAGAAAAAACAACTATGAGGAAAGCAAACCGATTGTGAGGAGAGTATTTCAGGGCCTGAAAAGAGAGCAGGAGTGCTTGTGTGGGCAGACAACAGATGCTGCTCCAGCAAACATCAGAGCAGGGAGGGATGGGTAAATGCTGGCATTTACTTGCTGTTTTAACTTAAGCAATTGGAGGAAGATAACAATTTAAGACACTGCCTCCTAGATAGCTTTTGTATTTCTCCTGAGTCTTTAATTATTATATTTTTCTCTCTCTTCGATATCCTCATCTCCCCTGAGTATGCACTGACCAGCAACTTGCATTCCCTAGAAATCCTCCCACTAGCTATCTGGAAAGAAATTTATGCTAGAGGGCATAACCCTCTTCTAACATGTAGATGCCTTTAAAACCACAAATCATCTTCAGAAAGCAAATTGCACAGAGATGCATAAAGAATTCCTCCAAGACCTATTTTGGAGGCAAGTGAATTCAGCCAACTCACAAACATCAGCAGTAATTTCAATTCAGTAAGCATGACTGGCATTCTCAAAACCTTTGCCCAAACCACACAACCTCCTTACACGTGCACTTCTTCTAAAAATATTTTTTCTTGCTCTGTTTTTGTGCTCACTTTTTGTCCTCGGCCTTTATGATAAAAATTTTCTGGGTGAGCCCTGGAGAACTGAGCAGACCAAACACTAATTCTCATATGGAATTTATTTAGAGGGGAAGAAAAAAATCCCTTAAGTTGACTAGTTACATTATTTTGAACTGGTTTTATATTTTATGTGTACATAGTGGAGCTGGAATTTCAGGGCTGGCTTTTGTTTGCATTCATCATGAAGCATTTGTTATATGAGCTGCTGCTACTGCTACCAAAACAGCTGCTGCTCACTGCTAGAAAACCAGAGGCCAATTCAACAGTTTCTTTCTTTCTCTGGTGAGTCTAGCTGGAATATGAGGCCTGGTGTGTCTGCAGAAAATTACCTTTCTTTGGCTTCGCTGTCATCCTTGCCACTTTTCGCCTACCCAGAATGCAAACTTGAAAGAGAACGGATAAATCAGAACAAGAGCAGGCACGTTCTGATGCTCCCGAATCACCTACCATTAAACACAAATCAGAACTACAGCTGTGTGAACTCCCTGCTTTGCAGCCAGGGCAGCACCTCCAATGTGAATGCCTTTCCTTCATCTGCTCTTGCAATTCTGCCAGGATTTAACCCTTCTGTCCTGCA
Source organism: Anomalospiza imberbis (assembly GCF_031753505.1). Classification (NCBI taxonomy): domain Eukaryota; kingdom Metazoa; phylum Chordata; class Aves; order Passeriformes; family Viduidae; genus Anomalospiza; species Anomalospiza imberbis. The sequence goes on along the minus strand of NC_089683.1, from coordinate 67,635,900 downwards.
TCATCATTTTCTGCCATCTGGAAAAACTGAGTCATCACTTGACCTAGCTTCACATAAAAATTTCTTCTGTAGGAGACTGCTTCACTGTACGGAGAAAAATACCCACAAATCTGATAATCTATGCACTTTCCTACCAAGCTCCACATGGGTTGGGACTCAGAGCATCTGTGGACTGCAGCTCTGAGTGCCAAGAACAGACCTTCTCAACTGCACACAAGCTGAATTTTAATGCTTTGCTTTGTTATGATTAGTAAACCACCCCAGTGTTGTTTTTGTTGCTCCCTGGTAACATCATATCAGCATTGACCTCTCTTACCTCAGACATAACTTTTTAAGAGAACATTAATCCCAGGCTGGAGCACAGACCCTGCAAGACTTCCCTGTTTTTTTAAAGTAAGAGGGCACTACAAAACAATGAATGCCTACCTCTTTCACCAGCTTTTTCCTGCAGGAGACCATTCTTTCTCAAATTCTGACAACTAGTTTGCTTAAAGAGCTTTTGGACAGAGATCTTGCTGAAAATCACACCTGTACCATCTCATATCCCTGTTCTTGCTGAGTCCTTAAGATTTTACAAATGCCATACTGACTTTTCCCAACTGTCTATTAATCACATCCTCTATTATAGTTCCTCCCAATATGTCAATTTGATTCTTTCATCTGTTGGTGTCTAGGTGACAATTGCAGCCCTCTAAAAGTTTGAGAGTATTCTTACCTATTCTTCCAAAATAGCTGCTGATTGAATCAGGGGACACACCACAGAGTTGGCAATTTCAGTTTCAAATAAATCCTTGGTGAATACTAGCTCTCACAGCAGCATCCCTATCACTGCCAAGGAGTAAAGACAGCTGTGGAGTAAAAAATGCCGCACCCTAACACTTACTTGCATTATAGATGGCATCTGCAAGTAACTGGGAAGATATTCAAACCAAGTGCAAATAGTACAACTCAAAAGATAAGATTTATAAAGAGCAGTAACAATGGTGCAAATGTTGGAGATAGGCAAAGAAAACTGGAGAGAAGATAGTAATAAAAGAACGCAATGGGAAGGCAGTTTGGAAGGGGTGGAAACTGGGAAGATGAGCCTAGACAGAAACAGAGGGGAGGATGCTCTTTCATGGTACATTTGAAAATTTGTGATTCAGCTCCAAGAACAGAGAAAAAGAAGAAAGCCAGAATCTTCATAGCTATATCTAGTAAAACCCTCTTTTCTCAGTATAGTTTCTAGGAGAGCAAGTTTTCAAGAGGCACAGATCAAAAAGGCTGGGAAATTCCAACAAGGAAAGGAAGTAGGGAACATAACTCCAAGAAAGACTTTTGGAAGACCAAGGAGTCAGATCTCCAGCACCATAAACTGCCTTCAGGGCAAACAGCAAAGGGGTTCACAGGAAGGAGCACAGGCACGGTGTGAAGCTGTGTTAGAGTGAGGAGTGATGGCTGGGAGATATACCAGCTGAGAGTACCAGCTGTGCAGCAGCTGAGAGCTACACTGCTAACATATTTACTTCATTTTAATTCTTACAATTTTGTCATTAAGAGCTGACCCTTGCACTTTGCTGAAATTCGTGTTACTAATTCTTTCCCTTCTTTTCTAATAGTAGAAATAGTGTCCTTAAGATGATTTTAGAGCACAATACACTGTGTCCTCTGGGAGCAAGTGGTCCCTTTACGGATGTACCCTGGGGATATTTCTTCCCTGAGACTGTCTTCCTGCACTTCTCCCAGGTGCCCACTTTCTTTCTTTCCCTGACTCTCTTCTCAGCCACCTAGCCCTGATGTGGTTGGAAAAAACCCTTTTGGTGTTAGCTTTAATGCCTTTTGCAAGTTGCATGCCAGGAAGTGCCTTGCTATAATTTCACACCTAACTTGTCAGAATTTATGCTCTCTCATGTTTTCCTAATTTTAATTATTACAACATTTGAATTACTATAGCAGCTGATTTGCATCACTGTAAAAACCTGATATTAAATTGCAATGTTTATGTGAAAATCTAAGTAATTCCTAAGGGATGGCTCCTTGTCACCACTGCACAAAATTTACAGGTAAAAGTGTTTTAACAACTAAATTTCTTTTCTATAGCTACCTTATCTTTAATGTTTTCCAAAACATTTCTGAGCCATCAAAGATACTGGCTCATGGTACTTGCATTGCTCTTGCAAGATGCCTTGGGGGTAAGAATAATCAATTTAACCTGCAGCCCATTCTGCCACTGATACAGTGATTTAGACTGAGAAAAAAAAGTACAATAACTTAATTTGAAGACTGAAAATAAGATTATATTCCTAAAAGCTAAGTGAATAGTCAGCTCTGTGATCGGCTTCATATTGCTCCTATGTCTTCAATGCCAAATATGCTTTGTTTTCAATTAAGAGGTGTTTCTCCCCAAACACTGTCTCTGAAAACATACTGTGGGATACACTGATAATTGAGCTAAATTCTCAGTTGTTTTGGTCCCATTATTAATAAAAGTTTTTTTGTATTCCAGGCTCAGCCACCCTGTGCAGCTTGCTTGTTTCCATGTAGGTGAAATGAAGACCTGTTCACCTGGGAACAGAAGCAGGCCTATTAAATGGGATTTAATGGCTCCTTCTCTATGCCTTCTGTTGCCTGGGCAGAGGGCAAAGTTGTCAAAGGAACAATCTGCATAATCTGTTACCACTGTAATTTTTGTTTAAATGCTATTTCTAAAGCAGAACCAGTAACCAAGGTTTAGCTGAAGTGCTACTGATTAAAATAGCCATATGATTTTATTTACTAAATTACTCAAGAAGGAATGAACTGTCATTGCAGGCTTTAACTGCCTGTCATTAAAATGTTTGTGGTATATTGTCATCAGTAACCCTGGATTATTTATGAGATGTCACTAATGCTGTATCCGAATGCAGATTTCCTTCTGTGCTGGAGTTTTAACAAAGCTGGCTATCCATAGGTTTTCCATTTTGTGATACTAGGAACAGGAAATAATCAAAAGATGCATCGGGGAATCAGCCTCAGAGGAACAGCAGGAGCACACTTTAAAGCATAACATCTTTAGTGACTGATATGCTCATTAGATAAACACAACTGTTGCTTGGAAGATATCAGCACCAAGCCTTCAAAATGATCTCCTGACATATTAAAAAAAACCAAAAACCAACCACATGGATTCTTGATGTGTGAGATGTAAGGGCTTGTTTGACTGGTCCCTTGGGATTTAGAACATAAATAATTTTTGGTTTTACTGCAACATAGTATGAAATTACATCTTTGGGGGCTTAATCCAAAATCAGACAGCCCATCGATAGATCTGATGAAAAGAACCTGAATGCAAGTGACAGGAACAGGTGGGATGAAATGCAAAATCTGTAGGCTGAAGTCTTGGAATTGCACTAAAAGATGAAGATAATGCATTAGGTGGTCTCAGTCTTCATAATCCTACAGACATACAGAAACTTTAGAGAGGGGAAACTGTTAATGATAAAGAGGTTCAGATGAGCATGCAAAAAAATAAAATTTGTTTGGCTTCAGGTAAAGGCCCTGATATTTGACAGGAAAGAAAAATAGGAAAAAGGTGGAGGAGAGGAATAGGAAAAAGGTAGCAGATTGCAGAGCACAAGCTGGGTATAGCTCACAGAAAGGGAAGATTAAGAAATTCTACAAAACACACTCAGCCTATCTCTGCAATACATTGCTGCTTGTCAGAGCCAGTCTTTGAGCTCATGTGTCCAGAAACTGTACTAGAAGAGGAACATTAGATCCAGGTTTTTCAAACAATGATTTAAGGGAACACGGACTTCACCTTCCAATTCAACTGGTTCTGAGCAGAGCCTTTACAAATTCAATGCCCATGAAAATCCAAGCCTAAAATAAGGATTTAAAAATCAGTACTGTAATTAGCAAGAAGAGAAACTATATCCTTATTTGCCATAATTAGTGGGGTGGTCTGGAAGGCAGCCAACATCCTTAAATGCCAGAAGTGCTGGGAAAGGGAACTATGGATCAACAGCAGCCTCATTCCTTATTTCTCCAGTTCATGAATCATGCCCACAATCCTGACCTGCCAGTAGGAAATATGTTCATTTCTCTGATCTAAGTGATTGTTGCTGGTGCTGCTGTACTTACCAAGTCAACCACTGCTCTTGACTCCAGGAGAAAGCAGAGCCATAGCAATGTGTTTGGCAAAGGGACAAGTAAATCCCACTTCCCTGCACCGTAGGCTCAGGGAGCAGATTCACCCAGACCGAGCGCCAACGTTGTGTCAGGCTGTCAGCTGCCTCACTTTTCGTCTCAAAATGCCATTCATTTGGGGCCACAAGATATATTTATAGGCAACTGCTCTGCTGTGTAACTATGCACATATGAGCTAACTCAATCTAACAAGCACACACTAGCAAGGAAGAGTGAATAGCTAGGACTTGAGCCTGGATGTACACAAGCTCCATGTGGGTTGGAAAGTGATGGAAACCTGCTTGCCACACTTTTACTCCTGATCACATTTTAGCAATGAGACTATCTTGAATAAATCTTATGGTGCCACAGTTACGGTTTTCATGCCACACACATATTGTCTGGAGTGGCTTCACCTTCCTCAGCAGAACAAGAACCTCAGCTGTTATAAGCTTCAGAATTCACCACAGAGAAGTTTTGCTTCTGAGACAAATCTTCCCAAGACCTAGTGACTCTTTTGAAAAACACAGTCATGAGAAAGCCCAGAAGTGCTCAAATCCTTCCAAGAGCTCCTATTCTTAAAACTACTTAGCTTATTCACAAAAGGATTTCAAACCTCTGGAAGACAAAACAACGTATTTTTCTTTTATGGGACTGGAAAAGAAAGGATACTTTCACTGACTATCCTTATCACTCATTGGTGTATCCACTAACTTCAAGGCATCCTGGATCAGGCAGTCTGGTTTTGTCCCTGCTCTTGTATCTTCATGGCTGAAAAGCTAGATAATGCATCTACAGCTTTTGATAGTACCTTCAGTTTTATAAAACAAACCAAGGAACAGATTAGTAGTGCAGAATGTCCTAGATGCTATCGACCTAATAAAAAAGAAATGTCCTCAGGGATATGCACTGTGACTCTTCCTCTTTCCCTGCCCATTTTGCACACAGCGAACAGGGAATTTGTTTTACAAGAAACAAAAGTACAATTAAAACGCCTTTCCTAGATCTTAAACTGCATGTTTTAGCATTCACATTGTTTTACAGCGTTCCTCTATGCAATACTGAAAGCTGAGACTTCAAAGGGGGAAGAAAAGAATGGTCTGTTCACGCTTTCTATTTTCAGAACAGGATGTTGGGCGATAAGCAAACGCCACCCAGGCAGAATGTAAACCCCCGTGTGCTGCTAGCGCTGGGAGCGCCGCACACGCGGGCAGATCGCTCCACCTGCTGGGCAGAGCGGCTCTGCTCACACGCACAGCGCGCCCCACGTCACACATGGGAACGCGCCACGCAAGTGTTACACAGGTAGTTAGTTACTTCCCAAGTACAAACTCATGTTTACCTCCACGTGAAATTTAGAACTTTCCTCTTCTGTAGAAAATTTTCACAGTCAGTCATTCCTGTTCAAAATATTACATAGGGAAAACATAAAGCCCTTCTAGAGTGCGAGGCGAAAGAAAAGACAGTCTATTTGGAGTCTCCAAAGCTTTTAAACATTTGAACATGTTTGAAATTTTAGAAGTGATGCAAAAAAAACCCCATAAAAAACCCCACCCAAAAGCAAACTGAACAAGAAAACCCCACCACAAAACCCCCTTAGCATTTAAATTGAGACTAATCCATGGTGATTTTATTCTCTCATTAAGAGTGCAGGTGTAGGAGAGACAAGGGTTGGGCACTTCAGCACAGGAGATGAGCAAGTGTATTCCCTTCCCATTTACCAGTCACAACCCTCTCCAGAAAGTACAGCTCACAAGAAGCCAGCAGACTAAGAAGCCTCATATAATTTGTTCTAATTTCTTCTTTCCTTTCATTTTGGGCTAAACAAAGGTAGAATACAAGATGATAATATGATCACAGTTTAAAGATACTGCACAAAAAAGCACTGCCTCCTTCCACTAGAGTCCTACGATCATTTCTTGCTCAAAGTTTTTGCTCTTGGTGGTGGTGCCTGTAAACACATTCACTATAATTTCGCAGAGGGAAAACCCCCTTGTTTCTGAACTTTTCCAAATGCATAACATCTGAACCATGTGAAGGCACATCCCACTTTCAGTGCTGGCCTGGCACAGGAGTGATCTTCAGCACAGCACAAAGACTACTGAGCTTGATTTCACCCTTTTCCTAACTCTATCAAAAATGCTCTGCTTCTCAGGACCTCAGCTCTGCAATAAAGACAAATGGCAGCATCTCTCTCCTTAATGGGTTTAAAGAGAAGGGGAAACTTATGAATAGAAAATGTTAAGACTGTATCGTTAACATTCATGAACATAGCAGATTTAAAAAACGAGAGGGTTTATATTACCTGGGATAATATTACTACTACAGATTAAAACATTCCCTGTAAATGCAATTCTTATGGGAATCACATTTTCATTGCATTAAAAAAATTACAGTTTACCTAAACAATATATTTTCTTTCAGCTGACAGTGTGAGTTATTTCACTGCATTCAATAAAATTCACTGTCTGAAAAGCTTAAAGCCATTCTTCTTGTTGTAGAGTAAGACCTATGCATTCTCCATTCTAAATGAACCTTTCAGCAAACAAAGGGGTTTTTTCCTGGTATTGGGAAGAAGTGTTTTTATAGGGCTTCTGGTGCCAAAGAAAATTTATGAACTCCTGAGGTGTGAGGATATGGCTCATTTCTGAGGTGATAAAAAAACATTTTATTGCCTATTGTTTTACAGTGGATGCTGTTAACATTTACCCCATGCCACAGAAATTGACAAGACAGAAGAAAACACTGTTTTGCTGAGTATAGTACATATTTTTTGTCTCTTAAAAACACCAAAGATATGAAACCCACATGTGACCATTTCAAAAGAAACTGTGTAAGTATTCTCTGAGTTCTGGCTACCAGCCAGGTCACAGAAGAGAGCTACAGCCAGCAGAGGTGAACAGGACTGACCAATTATTTTTTTTTCTTTAGCCCCTGAAAGTGAGGAAAGATTTTACATATCACGTTTTGTTATAACTATTTCAGACCTTTAAAAGAGTTAAAGAATACTTTCAAATTTTGCATTAAATCTAATCTAAGCCTCTGCAATTGGAATCCTATCTACTTCAATGCTGGTGAAAAAAAGACAAAATTTTGAACAAATTTTACTATGTTACTAAAGAAAGCTATTGAAGAAAAAATTACCTTTCAAAAATTTATTCTACCCATCTATTCATCTATCTATTGATTTCACAATCTGTCTGCTGCCCCCATTCCTGCCCTTTTAATCTCTTGTCCAAGCCAGTTTTGGCTACCAAGACAAGTTTGTAACTTTGGACAAGATAGGCATCAAGAAAGAGTGTCCTTTTGCAATTCTTGACTTGGTATTAACATTAAGATAATGCTTAATTTCAAGGAGAGAGTGGAGGCACAGAAAAACAGGAAGCCCATAGCTTTAGAGTACTGCACAAGATAAAACCAGATTGGTTCCAATGAAAACTTTCACATCACAAAGAGCTTTCACATTTTGTTACACGTGGTTATAAAACACACAAGTCAAAATATTTGGCATATGGAGTAGCTGAATGCAACGTTTTTGTTAATGCAATGAAGGAAGTTACCCTCCTGGTTCCCTCTGACATAAAAATTTTCTGTCATGCTGAACTGCCAAGTTTTTTTAACACTTCACCTTTCTTCACAGTTTCCTTCTGCCAGCTTATATCAAACAAATCATTAGCATCAAAAAGAAAAGCACTCAATTCATACTGCTTTAAGCAGTTACCTGTGTCATCAGGTACACAGACAGACAGTAGCTCTCTGATGAAAATGCCACACTATCTTATCATACAGTCACAGTTTTAATGATCTGCTTCAGAACAATAGGAGAAAAATATTTTTGAAGGTAAAACAACTACAGTCTTTGTTTTCTCCTAAGAGAACACTGAGCAAGAGTTTCTTGATAAATGTTATTATAGTGCTTCAGATGAGAAATTTTACTACAGAAACAAAAGAAACTGAGAGCTTTGAATATGGCCCGCATAGTTCAAAGGAACAGGGATGAGAAAAGGTTTCTAGATTTCCCGATTTCCGTATTATCAACCTATACTAAAGGTCTCCAATACTAAGAAGTTTGCTTAGATGGGATCTAGAGTGATCTGGTGACAAACCAAACCAAAGCACCTGTAATGAGTGAGGAGAGTCCCAGCTTCAGGAAGAAGAGGTTTAACTCACAGTTCCTGCAGATGTATCTTAAATGCACATGTGATTTTATACGTTTGATAACATCAGGCATTTTTCTTCCTATAGCAGAAAGGCGCTTTTAATACAGTTTAGATTATGATGTTGGTGGGTGTTTCCTACTGTGATTTCTAATCTATGTAATCCACTAAAGCAACACTGGATTGAAAATGTCTTTCTTCAGCTACTTTTTGCTTCAAGGCAGCTCTACAAATCCTGTTTCTGAATTGCCTCTAATTCAAAACTGCTTGTTGCAGTGGACTCTGGAAGTGAATCACCTTTCTGTACACATCTTTCTCTGTGTTTTCCTCATCTTCTTATATTCAGCTGACAAAAGATAAGTTAGGGAAAAACTTTCCTTCATTATGTGGAAAGAGAAAAGACTGCCATAAGAGAATCTCAAGTGGTGCATCAGGCCAGCGGACAATACTGTAAAGTCAACAGATTTAATCTGCAAGTGTTAGTTGCAACAAAAGGTCACTTTTGGCCCAATTTATCTGCTGCTTTGTGGGATCACCACACAGCTGACAGAACAACATGTCTTCTTCCAAACACTTCACGATGCAACAGCAGAGGGTGTTGCAGATCAGGTCTAAGATGCCCTGAGAAGAACAATGTAGGATTTCTTACACACTGCTTGAATATTTTTTATTTTTCTGGCTGATTCTGTTGAGGTCGTTTTTTTGTAAGCATTAGCACCAACTCAGAAATAACCACAAAATAATTACGATAGGAAAAAAACCCTCAAATATATGCATGTATGAAAAGAGGATAGAGTTAACACAAGGAAACTGTTTTCTTACTAATATGCCCAATCAATAAGTGAATGGGAAAGGTAAAATAAAGATTTAATCCACGCAGGGAATACTGACAGAAAGAGGTGAATCTTTAGATTCAAGACCCATCTTTCAAATGAAATCCCAGAGGAAATCATTGTCCTGTAAGAGGTGATCACATTTTCTCCAGATACTGGAAAATACAAGGAGAGGAGAAAGATTACCCAGCACTTAATGATTCTGGCAGATTGCTTATTTCCCACCTGACAATTTCTAGGGCACCCTGTTGGAAATCAAAACCCTGCATGCTGCTTATTTGCTTCCCCCATTGTAAAAGAAATGAAAATAAATGGTGCACAGAACAGCTGAAGAAGTCATATAAACTCAAAGAAAACTCTCATGGCAGAGAGAGCATATTCTTCTATTGATCCCCCTGCCTTCCTTTTGTCTAACATCCCTATGGGGAAAGCTTCGAGACCAAGTTGTGCAAATCTTTAGGATGACTTAGACACACTACAAACGTAGTTATTTTTATTTTTTTAATTTATAAAAGCAAAGGAAGTATCTGATCCCAAACTGGGCATTGCTCTTATGTCAATACAATACTCTCTTTATGTCTGTTATTAAGCAAAATCTCTCTATGGCTGGATGTGGTACCACAAAGTTACACTCCCACCTTCCAAAGAGCTGCCTTAACTGCCTGCTTGCAAGCAGACAATGACCCACTAAAAGCATGTTCAGAGAAGGAATGCCATACTTTCCCTAGTACCTGTATTACAGCTAAATACAGAATTTCCAAAGATGCATCCTAGAAGAAGGGTTTGATGGACAGTCATGCATAAATCCTGGTTATGGACAGAAGCCCCTAATTTTTCCAAAGCAACTCTCTACTGCAATACTGTTCTCAGTCAGAAGCCAGCCATCAGCTGCATGCATTACCAACTAAATTCAATCTTTGTTCCATGTGCTTTGAATATACAGCTTGGTACAAAACACACTTATTAATGGCTGTAGGCATTTCACGCTGACACAAGTGCAACAGAGTCACAAAGGAAGAAGGGAAGTTTTACCCCTGCTTGGTGCACACAATGTTGATGGGCCAGTCAAATGTAAGTAAGAAATCAGTTCTGCTGGAATGACATGCACAGCCCTCCAGAAGCATCATATTTATTTTTAGGCATAGGACACAAGACTGCCTTTTAAAGAAGTAAGCAATAAATCAGTATTGGAGGGATGGATTGACACAGAGAACCCTTTCAGACTGACCATAGGGTGCAAATTAAGGAGCAGGCTGAGTGCTCTCCATTTTCATTTCTCTACTCCAGACTCCTAAGTCTTTTTTCTCAGCATGCTTTGTATTGCAAGTGCTGTGAATGCACATTCTTATTTGTGTTTTACCTAAACTCAGCTCAGCTGAAGGTTCATTTCAGTTCAACTCATAGTCAAGGCTGAGGGAAAATAAATAATCTGGTCCTGGAGAATCTCAAAGGGTCCAGCTCCCCAAACCATTACTTGAAGGTTTATTTAAGTACATATTGCTGACACCATTTTGACAATATTTTGACAGTATTATTTGAGAACTGAGTATGACACAATTAAAAGAAGGAAAAGTCACTCCAGTGGAAAATGGGAAGCTTTCTGGCATGTGGAAAGATCACTGAGCAAAAAGTGCAGGCAAGGAAAGAAAACCGCACAGTAACATTGAAGATAAAAGCAGAGTATGCTACCTTCCCTATCATCAAATCTGCTCCCTAAAAGATAGATAAACTTCTTCATCGACTGAACAAGAAAGAAACACGTACCCTTCAGCAGCCATGCAGATTTAGCTGAAGTTTCTGAAAGAATAGCTTTTTAATAGAAAAAGTTACCTGGATTTTTGTAGATGCTAAGCACATCCTTGAAATAATGAGGTAAGAATCTTTCTAATAAAAGCAGCACATCCTCCAACTCCTCCAGAATGCCCACAAGCAGAAAATTTTCATTAACGTTCAGTTTTGCTCTTTCAAGGGCCCATTCACCAGGCTCCCTGTATGAAATTGATGGGGGAAGACAGAGGAGGGAAAAAGAAAAGTTTAAATATGCATTTACTTCTCAAATTCAAGCCAAGAACACAAGTGAATAAAAAATATTCAGGGCTATACTTAGAAGAATAAAAGACCCCCCATCAAACCCAAGTAGCTTACTGAGCTTTTCCACACAACATCTAAAATTGGACTGGCATGTAAAAACAGGATCACATTAAAAGGAGGCTAATCACTGCATACAAGTACTCCATTCTGAAGATATCTATTGCCAAGTTGTTTATAAGCTCAAACTTGTGAACTTTGGTATTCCATCTTGGAAGCACAACCTGTCTGATGGGAGGTATGACTGCCCTTGGTGATGGAAGATGCTAAGGAGTGGTGGTGTCCCTGAACTACATCAGGAGAACTGTTGGGACCAAGCACTGCCTGCTGTTACTTGGTGAATCCTACACAGGACACTACCATTTTCCACCTTGTCCTTCATTTTAACTTTTGCCAAAGTCTCCAGGAGCTTCCTTTTCCCTGTCATTACCCCGGTTGCCCTGCAGCTTTGCTACAGGATTTGCATTTTTTTTTTGCTGTGACTGATACTGGTTTTGAAGAACAGTTTAGGGTTCTTCTATCTTTTCTCCCAGCGAGAGAATCTGGCAGGACTTCACTATATCTTTATGCTTCTCTGTTTCCCAAAAGCACAATGTAGTTAGACAACCATATGAATCCTAAATTCCTTCTAATAACTCATATTAGTTATATTCTGGGAGCAGCAGCCATCATTCATACTGACATGGGATATAATGCCAGTGTCCCAGGCTAAAGGAATCAGCTGCCCACACTGCCTGGGAGTGGCTGTAAATCACACCTCTTCTATGACTTCATTAGGCTGTTGTGGATTCTATGCAACAGTGAATTTAAAATTTGTCTGAAGCTCTTTCTGTGTCATGTGGAAAAGCTTACTACTTTCCACTCCTACTAGAGCAGACTTGTAGCAGGTTTTTCATGCTCTACCGCTTTCTGGGCACTGATCTGTTTCCTGGAAGAGCAAAGTGTCCTAATAAACTCTATGAGCCTCCTGTTTGTAGCTCCTTATCGGACTAAGAAGTAGCTGAAGTAAGTGCGAGGGCATGGCAGGAGCCAAGCCTACAACAAGGTACAAAACAGTACTTCAGTATGCTGCTTGGGAACTTCAGAGAGATATTTTGTGGAAGTATTCAGGTATGTGACTGTTGTTAATGGGATTACTCGCACATGCAAGTTAAATGTGCAACCATAAGCATTTGCAAATAAGGCCAAAATATGTTAAAAAATGTGCAATGAAAATGAAGTCATTAGCCTGTTTTGTTTCTTATACATAACTTCAGTTAAGCAAAAAAGAAAAAAAAAGGCAGGATTTTACAACATAGCTTCTTAGAAATTATAGAAGAAGTAACACATTTTCACTTGTTATTACTGCTACAAGAAGTATGGCTTTCAAAAGAAATTCTGGAAAATGTGCAGTTGTTTCATTATTGAGAAGCCTGAATAATACAGAAACAGAATACCTTGAATACACACCTAATAAAGAACATTTGTTACCAAAAATAATAAAGTGTTTAAAGCCAAGAAAGAATTTAAAATAATTTATATATTATCGCATTAAAAATTACTGTGGTATCAGTAATGCAGCAATATTAGAATGGCATGCACAGATGTTAAAAATGAGGTAGCTCAATTAAAGCAGTAGAGGGCTGCATTTTACATAGTTTTAAGTATGAATATGGTTTCTTACATGGACACAGAAACCTGCATTCCACATATAGACCTGATACAAGCATCTGAGCAAATCAGAAACATGTATTACAAAATTACAGTGCAGATAAAATAAGTAACCCAGAAAAAAATCCACATAAATACATTAATATTTGATGAATTATTCATGCTATAAATCAAGAAAGAAGAATGATGCTACATTTGCAACACCCCCGTTACTTCAAAATATATGCATGCAGTTACTACATGCAGTGCTACATTCCTTGTACTTTCATTTTTCTCTTGTATTTCAAATAATTTCTGCTCTTTATTACCAATTTCTGACAAAATGTTGGCAATAGCTATTGCTGAATAAATTGAAATACCTTGCATATATTTACCTGCATCTTGGATGCTGTCCACAGAAATATGGTATGATGTAAAATAACCTGGGATTAGAACATTCAGGGTAGTTTTCAAGGATACATACATTAATGTCCTGTGGGAGAAGAAAGAAAAAAAAATACTGTATTTTCTTTTCTCTATTAGCAACTGTTTTCTTTATCTCATACTTTTTATAGTCATCTCAGGGTCAAAGAATTGTGCCAAGGCTATAGCAAATATTTTAAAAGTCATCTATTGGTCCATTTATCTACTTCAAAATATCAGCAGAGAAAACAAAAAGTTATTTTGTCCTAGAATGCACAAAGCAATTTTTTCTTCCTTACTGCAAACCCCATAATTATTATACTGAGATTACTGTATGAGTCGAAGTGGGACACATTAATCAAATTTCATACTGAGTAACATTTAAAATATTGAGAAGATTGTTTTCAGACTCTTCTTTCTTCTAAATAAACCCTGGAGAAAACCTGAAGTAGTCAAAATAAATAAAATTGAGAAAACAATTATTACCTGTCTCCCCCCCCCTTTTTTTTTAAATTCTGCTGCATTCAATGACTGGAATGAACAAATGTAAGATGTAATTTGTACATCTCACTCAATTTTATAACATACATCACTTTTGGTTACAATTCTGTAAACTTCTCAGATTTTCAGAACTGAACTGTGCAAAGCCTACTGAGATAAGGGGTTATTAGAAACTATTTATCATTTTCATGAAATATCATTCATCTAATTAGATGCTATTTATCCTTTTTCAAAGACTAGGCATAGCTACTCTACTGAACCCTGAGGAACTGCATTCCATTTATAGCTTTACTTCAGCACAATAATAAACACGTGGGACTGAATTCCATTATTCTTATCTAATCTAATAGAGCCTTACTCTGCAAGCAGACACACCCTCTCCAGAGACATACAGGGCAAAAAAAATGGGTAAGACAACTAAAGCAAGGATGGAAGGATCTCACCTGTGCAGAATCAATCTTGATTGTTATTTAGATATGTGCTTTCACAATGCTATAGGCGCTATACACATCAGTATCAAACCAACAACTAAACAAATCCATATTTTATCACGTAAATAAAATGTGATAGAGAACATTCCACAAGACAGATGTGCTTGGCAGCATGGAAGACATGGACAGCATCCCCTGCTCTCCCCAGAGGAGGGTAGGGTACAGGCCTCCAACCACAGCATCTGCATCTGAGGCCTCATCAGAGAAAAGCTCTTTCCAGAACTTCAGTGCTCTCACCTAACTTCATTAGATCCCCATTTTGGTCTGTAAGCCTTTTAAAGCACATTTCTGATTCTTACTCTGTCTCACAGTCGTGTGAATCCAACTATATAAGCACACCAGTAGACCCTAGGCTAGGAAGTAAATCACATTGTGAGGAACCATTAAAGAAAACAACATAAAAATTGCCAGCTGGGATACAAACAATCCATCTTCCCTGTTCCCCACAGTATATTCAGGCCTTGCCTTAAATACAGACCAGAAGATTTATGGTCAAGACCGGAATTTTGACATTAAAGGCTCCGAGCTGAAGCTAACCATCCTCCCATTCTCCATGCTATGATTACTAAGAAATCTTACTGTGGATGTTTAGATTGCACAGGCAATGTGTCTCTCCTGTCATCCCAATAGGGTTTTTTAACATGAATTACAAATTACACTTCTTTAAAGGCTTATTGTGTTTTTACTATAGACACCACCAGAGATGTTTTCAGTGATGTGTATATTTTTGGCTTTCATAAGAACCTAAAGATCTGCAATGAATTAATAAATCGCTTGGATTTTAAAAAATCTGAAATATTACCCCGACAATACTTTAAATTTTGTCCAAGCTGGCTTGCACTTGGTAGACAGATTAGAAAGAAGGTGGGTAGGACACCTACATAAGACTTAAAAATTTCTAGCAACACCCAGCTAAGAAGATTTTCTCTTTTCTCACTCTCGTACAAAGGCAAAAGGACATTAGCTCCCAACAATGAAATTTACCATTTCTTTGTAAGAATAATTAATATGATGAATCAGAAAATATTCCCTGAAATAAGTATCAATACCCAACACAAAAGTGTAACCTTCTTGTAATTGTGAAAACAGTATTTGATTCACATGGCCAGAGAAACATCTGTACAATAAAAGCAATGTAAATTCATGTGGAAAATCCTGCAGCTTTAGCAAGTAGACAGCTGATACTAACTCAAAAAGAGATTTCTAGTGTCCTTTTTAGGGTAAACTGACGTAGGATTACTGAAATAACCAGGTTGACCCTAATCTAATCTTCCCTATTCCTTGTTGATAACTTAAGGTTTAAGATAAAGGCCAGGTGAGTTTTCCTACAAACCTACAATCTTTTGCCACACAAGGACATGCACTTCACCTTCCTGCCATCAGAAGCACCAGGCTTTCTCCGCAGTAGAACCACTGCCCCTTCCCAGGCTTTGTTTACCACCACTGCTATGACCTGTATTCCAGCTGCTGGAGTGTCCTTGTGCATTTGCAGCCCCTGCTCACTCAAAGAGATGTAAAATCAGTTTTCAACCAAAAAGTGGGTGAAAGAAAGGTCAGCCTGAGGTGTGCTAGTCATTACAAAACTTAAACACACCTACAGGAAGATGCTTTTTTGTGCCAGTGGCACTCAGGAATTTCTGGGGTTTTTTTCCCAGCATGAAAAGCCAAGGTGAAATGACATTATTCTAGGCAGTATCACTCAGCTATCCTAAGCAACATTAATTAAGCCACATCTCCCAGTAAGAACATACTTTCTCAGCAGAACACAGATCTTTCAGGGCAGAAATGTTTCTATGTAAACAAAAATTTGCAAGGTGACAGATGACAGCCTCGCTCATTTAAATCACTAGAGGAGCCTTGTAAAAAATTATTTTAACAGTCAGGAAAGATACAGAAGGAAACACACAGAGCTACTTTGATCATAACCTTTCACAATAAAGAAAGCAGTATTTTACTTTATTCCTCAGCTCCTGGCTACAATTCATATCACTCACATCCCATGGGGCTTGTGTCTTCAACAGGGCAGTGGCAGGCCTGGGAATCAGCCCTGCGGCTCCAAGTGACAACAGAAACTGTCTTTCTTTTAAATAGTACTATATTTTTCTACTCATGTAACAATTTTGTCTGAAAAGTTAAACCAGTAATTTCTGCTTCCTTCTTCTGTAAAATTGTCTTTGAAATGAAAATCACAACATGCCTTAATCCTTCAATCTGTCAATGAGTCAGATTACTAATCAGAAATATATCAAAGATGCATTATTAATATGTT
Source organism: Anomalospiza imberbis (assembly GCF_031753505.1). Lineage (NCBI taxonomy): Eukaryota > Metazoa > Chordata > Aves > Passeriformes > Viduidae > Anomalospiza > Anomalospiza imberbis. The sequence continues at coordinate 67,619,363 of NC_089683.1, read as the reverse complement.
TTTTTGAGATTAGTAATAAACTATTTGCCATAGTGAGCTCATATATGCTATAAGAGGAAGTCAGCACCTGATTAAAAATATTTCATAGAATCATTGAATCATCAGGTTTGGAAGAGACCTTCAATATCATCTAGTTCAATGGTTAACCCAGTACCACCATAATCACTCCTAAACCATATCCCCAAATGCCACACCCAGATGCCTCTTGAACAATTCCAAAGATGGTGACTCTATAATTTCCCTGGGCAACTTATTCCAGTGTCTAACACCTCTTTCAGTTAAGTTTTTTTTTTTTTTTTCCTCTAATATGTAATCTGAACCTCCCTGATGCAACTTAAGGACATTTCCAATCATCCTTTCATTTCCTCCTCACTAAAACTCCTTTCAGGTAGTTGCAGAGAGCGAAGGGCTACAAAATTCCTTTGGGAATTTTAATTCCATCACAAAAAGAGCAAACTTTAAGGTGTTCTTTTGTAGAACAATAAGCAATTTACTGAAGTTAATGTCTTATGACAAATACTTTACCATATACAAAAAGATGCGACAAGATTTGAGAACTTTTTTTTCTCCTAATACAAAATCCTAAGAGTACAGACAGAAATAATAACTTGTTTTTTTATCCAGTAGAAGAACCACCCCCCCCCCCCCCAAAAAAAGTATTCCCTATTCAAGGCATACCCTATTTTTTGATTATCATTGTCTCAACCAAAAATTACAGAAACACCACATTCTGCCCTTGATGCATTACAATTATTAGTAGCCCTGACAATCTAAAATTCGGAATCATAACTCAAACACCTACATGCCTTGCATATAATTTCCATTCTATTTCCATCTGCTCATCTATGGAAAAAGACAAAAATATCCCTTCTTTCACAATCAAAGCAAAAAATACACATCCTCCTTCTATGCCCTGCCCCTGTGAGATACCACAACTTCTGTGAAACCAGAAGATCTTGCTCCCAGCTTAGGAGGCGTGCGTGCTCCTTCAGTCTGAAGTGTGAAGGTGTGTCAGCAGCAACCTAAATTTCATAAAAGCAAATGAAATAAAAAGATGTGGAAAACCAGTGGCCGAGCCTAGTCTACAGTGACCTCTCCTGCTTACAACGCTGTTCTTCATACACCACTAAAGTCAGCAGTGCAGCCTAGTCCTCACTGCTGCCAGCCAAGGAAAATTCTTCCACTCTCCCGAGAGCCACCAAGAATCCTCTCACAGCTTGTAAAGTGTTTTCTCACATAGTTGGTGTTTGTAAAGAGGTCAAACCGACTATTACATCCTGAGGACAATGTCACATCATATGAACTAAATACAACCACGCTAAAAAACCCCATCATAATTCCCCACCTTCCCTGGCCCCAGCTGGGGAGCTCTGTGTGGCTTTAGTGTGATTGGAAAGAAAATGTAAACATGATGTCTCAGAAAAGGGCTTGTGAGTACAAATACGACATGAAAGAAGGAAAAGCACAACTTCCTACTTTGGAAGGCTGCAGAAAGACACTGAAAAGTCAAAATATAGCTGGCATGAAGGTTTCCAAGTATAAATGTAACATAATTTACTAAATCTTATTTAGGAACACAAATTATTTACACATTTTAATGAAACATAAGATACAATGCAACACATTTTTAACCCTAGTTAGAGAGAGTTTTACTTCACCAGGTGATATTTAATGTTTCTATTCAATCTCAATCAAGTATTTGGATAACTAGAGCCACACAGCAGCAAAATGACTATTTCTTTCAAATATATTTGGTATCTGTTTGTGCATCTATGTCAACAGCACTGGCAGCAGATTACTGTGGGGTGGGCAGATGCTGGGCATTGCTTCCCAAATCAGTATTGCCAACATAGACAAAGCCAAATGGTTCCCATCCTGTGCTGATGTAGCACTGAGGTGCTCCAAGGTGGGTTGCCAGGTGGGGTGGACTGTGCCAAACTGTATGGGATGACTGTCCTCTAAAGATGACAGCAAGCTGGACAAGTTTATTGGGACACCAGTGGCAGGCTGCAGAGTGACCAGTGGGCATCTTGGGGAGAAGCTCCACAAGATGGCAGAGCAGATCCAGCTAACCCTAGAATGCAGTGTTTCTGTCCCCAAATGCCCCCCTGCACCAGCTGTGATTGCTCCTTCACTTCTGTGAGGCTCAGCCAGCTCAAAAAGCAACAGAAACCCTTTTCTGTTCCTCCCCCACTGCCTTCTGGTCTTCTACCAGAAGAGTGAACAACATGGGGCTTGCTCACATTAATGTCACCACAGCACTCCAGCTGCACAGGGCAACACAGGTCACCATGGATGACTTCAGTCACTGCATTAATTTCTTTTACAGCCTCCCTCGGGCATCCACCCTCTATAGTCTGGGCTCCGCCATGGACTGCAGGTGGATCTCTGCTTCACTGTGGACCTCCATGGGCTGCAGGGGGACATCTGTCTCAGCGTGGTCCACACCATGGGCTGCAGGGGAATCTCAGCTTGGCTGCTGTAACACCTCCTCCCCCTCCTTCTGCATTGACCTTGGTGTCTGCAGAGCTGCTCCTCTCATATACTGTCACTCCTCTCTTCTCTAGCTGCAATTTCTCCTGTGCAGTAACTTATTTCTCTTCTTAAATAGGTTACCCCGAAGGCGCTACCACCATCACTGAAGGGCTCACCCTTGGCCAGCAGTGGACCCACCATGGAGCTGGCTGGCACTGGCTCCACTGGACATGGGGGAAGCTTCTGGCAGCTTCTTACAGAAGCCATCACTGTAGCCCCTCTGCCTCCCGATCCCCCACCACTGCTACCAAAAGCCTGCCGTGCAAGCTCAATACATTTTTGTAGAGGATAATTCTGGGGTTTCTTTGAATTGACTTTCCAATTTCTCCTGGCAAAATGCATGTTTTTACTTTCCTTCCCCCACCACCACATAAGTAAATAGGCTGCCAAGTTTAATTCCCACTCTTTTTTAGCTGGGCTAATTTGCCTGGACTCCGCTGCCTGGACTAATTTGCCTGACTTTTCAGCCAACAATGTATTAAGCTCTTCTTTCTGGCATCTTAACAAGTGAAGCGGCAGCTAACAAAACAGCATCTTCTGCTAACCAACTACATTTTCATTAAGTGCAGACATAAGTTATTCACTCATATACAAATTTTTGCTGGCATTGACATAACAAAAGTGATGATCTATGCCCACAATGCTACTATTTAGATGTGACAAACATAAAACACATTTGTACATCACTATTTTCTAACTTAAAATCATGTACAACATCAGGAAAATACATAGGTGGATATATTTCTCTCTATTCTGTTATCAGAAATCATGTTAGTAGTTTGTCAAAGATAAGTTTTACCCATTAAGAATGGAATTGCTTCATAGTTATAAGCAGGAATCTTATCATACCTTTCTTTTCCATTGCTTTTGTATTTTTCACCTCAAACCATCTTAGTACGGGAAATATATAAAAAAATAGAAAGACATTGCCAAAAAAAGGATGAATGGCTGCCAGCTGGAAGCAGTGTGCAAGCATTAAATAACCATCCTGTTACAGAGGGCACAGATCCAGGGAAGACCAAAAATGAAGCTCATTATACTGTAATCAAGAATGAATCCCACTGGCAACTAACAGGAGGGAGACAGTACATCTGTTAATTCTGTTTACTAACACTTCTTCATAAAAGAACCTGGAAAATTTGTCTGCTTGGATAACAAGCTTTAATAAAATCAATTAGGGATGGCATACATTCAATTCTGCAAATGACAAGCAAGAAATACCCACCACCTCAAGGACTTTTCAGCCCTCCGTAATGGAGGGCACGTGGACTCTAGCAAATTGATACCTACGAGAAAAGCAGCAAGTCATAGAATGGTTTGGGCTGGAAGGGAGCTTAAGATCACCTAGTTCCAAACCTCCTGGCAAGGCAGGGACACCTTCCACTACGTCCATTGTATCAAAGCCTTACCCAGCCTGGCCTCCTGAACACTTCCAGGGATGGGGCATCCACAACTTCTGTGGCAACCTGTTCCAACAACCATCACAGTAAAGAATTTCTTCCTAATCTCTAAACCTGCCATATTTTGGTTTAAAGCCGTTGCTCCTTGTCCTGTCACTACACTCAGTTTTTTAAAAGATCCTCTCCAGCTTTCTTGTAGGCCCCATTCAGGTACTGGAAGGCTGCTCTAAGGTCTCCCCTTCTCTTCCCCAGGCTGAACAATTTCAGTGGTCTCAGCCTGTTTTCATAAGAGAGGTGCTCCAGCCCTCTGATCATCTTCATGGATGTCCTCTGGACTTGATTCAACAGATCCATGTCCTCCTTCTGTTGAGGGCCCCAGAGCTGGACTCAGCACTCCAGGTGGAGTCACAAAAGAAAAAGTCATAGAAGGTAGAATCTCACTTCCCTTGACCTGCTGGCCATGCTGCTTTTGTTGCAGTGCAGGATACAATTAGCTTTCAGGGCTGTAGGTGCACATTTCTGGCTCATGTCTAGCCTCTGTCTACCAGCACCCGAGGACTGCTCTCCATCTATTCACCCTCCAGACTGTACTGATACAGAGGGGATGTTTTGACTCAGGTGCAGGACCTTATACTTAGCCTTGTTGAACTTCATGAAGCTCACAAGGGCCCACTGCTCAAGCCTGTTCAGGTGTCTCTGAATAACATCTCTTCCCTCCAGCATGTCAACCACACCACACAGCTTGGCATCATCAGCAAACTTGCTGAGGGTGTGCTCGATCCCACTGTCAGTGTCATCAATAAAGATGTCAAACAGTGCCAGTCCCAATACTGACCCCAAGGAATGCCACTTGCCACTGGTCTCCACTTGGACATTGAGCCATTGCCCTCAATTCTTTGAGTGTGACCATCCAGCCAATTCCTTAATGACCAAATAATCCATCCATCAAATCCACACCTCTCCAGTTTAGAGACAAGAATGTTGTGCGGGACAGTGTCAAATACTTTGCACAAGTCAACAGATACATCCAGCAATTTATGCTCACAAATGATAGTTCCAGAGCACAAAGTTAATTTCTGACCGGCAACAGCCTCAGCCTGGAGCTGACTGTGAGGCTGAAGTCAGTGGGCCGAAAGTGGACAGAGATGCCACTGGTGGGTGAGGGTGCTCCTGGTAGGGTGGTCTCACCAGACTTGGCAATGCAGAGCAGCCTTGGCTGCTCCTGTCCCAGCAAGAAAGGCTGCTACAGAAGACTCAGATTGTTGAGAAGTATTTTAGCTCAATCTTTGCTAAAGGAGAAGCAAGTTTATCCATGCAAGGTTACCATTTGTCCAGTCTGTTAGAAAAATGTTAATATTCACTCTAATTAATAGCAATGCTTTACTGCTCCTACTGCCGGGAAACCTTTGCTAGTATGTGATACAAAACCACCCTAGTGTAATTCAGAAAACTGCTTTGTCTTGATCTTGATGAACTCAAGGAATAGTTGCAAGATATTGGCTTCATAGCATATTTTTATTCACCTGAAGATATAGATTTCCCTACAGCAATTCATTTTTAAGACCATCTTCTGGACTCTTCAATTTTTCAGAAATCCTAAAAGAGAACAATTTTAAACTTAGGCTTTTTCAGTAAAACCAGAAAAGACCATGCCAGTGCCCTAGTAAGTTCTCCCTGAACAAGGTAGTGTCATGAAAGGAATTAAGGAATCATTTCACATCTCTGGCTCCTGGAACCCAGCATCTTTTGTTTAGCTTGAAATGCTGTATCCCAGAAACCATTTGTGCTAAAACATTTTTAAAAAAACAGATTGGAGGAGATAGAGAGGAAATCATCATGTAACACTATGGATCATCATCTTGCTAATACACCACTGTTAAAAGCATCAGTGTTCAGCCAAGTATAATGTAATACTAAGACTCTGTGACCTGTATTAACAGCAAGTCCTGCTCACAACTGAGCAGTAATATGCATGACCAGATTACTCAGAATGAAAAATCATGTAATGAGAAAAACCACAGGACATCACAGAATAATACAATGGTTTGGATTGGAAGGGAAGTTAAAGAGCGCCTCATTCCAACCACCCTGCCATGGGCAGGGACACCTTCCACTACACCAGGTTGTTCACATACAGAAAAGGGCTCTCTAGAAAGAGCGTAAGTCAGGAAAAACAGTCTGGAACTGAAGTGACAGTCTAAGACACTTTAGAAAACATGGATAAAATAAACAGAAGATTGCCGGAACCTAGCTAGTATTAGACAACACTGTAATGAAGAACACAATCAGCAAGGGGAAGAACCAGCAGCAGCAGAAAAGCCTCTCTATCTTGCAGCAGGTCTTTAATCCAGTCACTGAAGATGTGATAAACATCCTTTGTTCCCAGTACAAAAAAAAAGGGAAACAAAAAAGAAAGGATAGGATGATTAAGGAGAGGAATAAAATAGCTGGTTTTCTTAGTGAAATGAGACACTGAGTAAGGTTGCACAACACCTGTGCTGAGACAATTCTTGAGAATAACAAAAAAGGGTTAATAGCAAAGTAGAAATTTTTTCAGGGAATATTAATGGGAGCAGAAAAGAAATCTGACCTTAAGGACATACAGAAGGACTCTATAATGCTGAAAGACATTCAGCATTAAAAACCATAGATCCTTACAACAGGATACTCTGGATGACAAGGATGTAACTGGATTTAAAAAGAAAAACCCAAAAGTATAATCACCAAAAGAATAATAAAAATAATAAAAAAATAGAAATTATATATTTATAGAACAGAGGTCTGTCAAGGGCTATTAAACACAGATATGGCAGCAATGTCTGTTGGTGAGCAGAAGGATGTCAGAACCTGGGAGGACACTCAAGGGGAAGCACTTTTTACCATGCCCCAGTTTGTTCTGGCTTCCCCCAGCTGGGCTGGATGGTGCTCATGTCTGAAGAAGGACCTAATGCAGAAAGTTCATACCTCCACATATGACACAATATCATTTGCACAGCTACCAAGGAATTCAAATGTTTCAAAATATCACATTTCCTACAATATAGAAAAACCCATTTAAATAATGAGACATTTCTGTAGTTCACATTTTTCTCTCATTTTCTTTCCCAGGTCAAACGTTCCCATTCCTTTAAAACCTGACTGGATACACAGAAATTATACTCAGCAGATTTTAGCCCAAACCTCAAAAATGCTTATATTAACAGAAACACATTTAAGTTCTATGAACGCCTCAACATCTTGAAAGTAGCATTACACATTGCTTTTAGCAGAGGTCCACAAAAATAGTTTAAACAATATAAAAGTTTAAAAGAGGCTTATTAGAACAATTGTCAGAGTTCTGTACACTAAATATATCACCAGAGAAAAGAAATCCATAAGCCAAAAAGAAAATTAATTTAATTATCAATGAGCATCAGATTTTATTGCTTTCATACATCCCAACAGGACAGAGGCAAAACAAACAAGAGATCATCCCATTTGCCTTTTTTTCTTTAATAGAACTTCATGTGACAAGAGTTGGGGAGGAAAAAGCTTATTTTCTGCAATATAAATCTTCAAAATAAGAGTGAAGAGAAGGAGAAAAAATATGCCCCACAAATAGAAAAAAAATATTGCAGGCATCAGGAAAGAAATAATTTTTAAAAATTTTTAAGCTTCTCCTAATCTGCAGATGTAGCAAAATTATCATGTGAGAAAACAACCACTTGCTAGCTAATGCATATTTTATTTCAACACATCACTCAGTTATAGCTTAGACTATCTGCTGTCTCAAATTCCAGTGATACAACTCCCTTTTGCTGAAGTTAAAGGGAGAGAAGCTGTATCCAACAGCTCCTGATATGTCCCTGAAATAATCCACTCACATCAAATACACTGTCTAGCAAAAAAAATAAAGGAACCTGCTGCTGATCTCTGAATTAAAAAAGAGAAAATATATGATTCATCATACACTACACATTACAAATGTCTTTAGGTTTGACCATTTTTTAAGTCAGATGGGAAATCTCAAAAACCCCAGTACTGACTTTTAAGAAAAAAGTTCCTCATTGAAACAAGGTCTAAACGTCTTTTATGTCCTCACGACCTACCACATTTGTGTTGGCACTTTAACACAAACCTGTTGAATGGTGAGAAAACAGCTAGAAGTTTGAGTTGTGGGCTAATTTTACCTTCTTATCAGGCTTTTGCCTAGTGTTGAGTGACTTGGAATCTCTCCCTTCATCTCTGAGGGCTGAAATGCAAAAGGTGCTGCAGAGCAGAGAAGAAAATCATATTGCTTCTGCATGTGGCTTCCCTGCTGCTACAACTGGAGATGGTTTCTGCTCTGCTGCCCCTATCTAATTTCCCTAGTTAAAATCTTCCCCTTGCTGAACAGTTCTAATGCTTTTCTGGAAAATTACTAATGCTTTGCATTATTCATAACACTGCCATCCTGAATAGCAGACACAAAATGGAACATATTGATTCCACTTTTCAGTTTGACAAGACTATCACCATACCGACAAGACCAATATTAAAAACCTCCTAAAATTACAAGCTTCAGAGGCATAAATAATGTTCCTATTTGCATTTTTAAAACTTTTAAAATCTTCCGTCATCTGCGGAAGTTCTTCTCTACGACTATGAAAAAAAACCCCAATACTTCCCTCCCTACACAGAAACCCAGAAATCTCCCAATGCCTTCATCTCAGGTGCTATGGCTTCAAAAAGCTCAGCAAGCAACAAGATCAAGTATAAAATCATTAAGGTTAATAAATCTGTAAGGAAAAAATAAAACTGTAAAATATGTTTCCCCCGACCCCCCTTTCTTTTTATCAAAGACATAATCTCTTTGAACACCATTCTGAAGATATTTTAATTTTTTTTCCTTCAGCCACTGATGAACACTTTAGTTTTCTTTTTTTTCCTTTCAAACAGAACAGAAAATTAATTTTGAAGAAAATAATAATCTTACTTAATAATCCATCTACACCATGGAAAGTTTCCTATTTGCCACTAGTTAGTGGATTTTTCCCAAAGAAAAAGGAAATTACTCTTGACAAGCTCAGTTATGAATAGTGGCTGGCTTTGCTTGGATCAGAGTTCATAGGAAAGAGCTGTGTTCAAGGTAACCTGACTAGACTGTGTTTCAATAACTCACTGAGCAGTTGCCAAATTTGCTGAAACAATGGCAGTCCATTTTCCAGAGTCTAGAACAACAATCAATCAGCATAACACCCTTTGTTGGGAGTTTTGGACATTTTGATTTTATGTAAATCAACTTTATTTACAAGGGATAGAGGAGCTTTGAAAATACTAGCAAACAAGAAAAAAAAAAAGAAAGTAATGCTTGGAATAATAGCCAGAAAAAATGAACACTGCTTGTACTTCAAAGGAGAATTTCACTACCTTGTTACACAGGGAATGTATTTTCTCAGCTGACACAGCAGGTCTACTCTTTATCCTGAAAGATAGAGTTACCATTTCATTCAAGACATGCACCCACCATCCCTGTGATAGCTCACAACCATGTAATATCATCAGCAAACTGGTCAGACACATGTATTTTTGAAAAAGGTAATTCAACTTCAAATAGTCATCTTAAGGCAATAACCAAAGCCACATTTGAAACAGATGATGCCTGTTTCTTGGGGCATTTTTTTTTTTTTTTACATTTCTTTCTTTAAACAATGTGGAATTACAAGGAAGACAATAAAAAATACTTCCTGGCATCAGTACACTTCTTGACTGATTATTAACGAAAAAATGGCTGGAGAGGAGAGAGGAGAGAGGAGAGAGGAGAGAGGAGCAACTGTAGCAATACCTTTTATGCCAAGAAGGAAAATCTGATTTCTGGAATACTGAAGAGCACTCCTGAGGGAAAACACAGCAGCCACTTGCCAGGCAGGGCCAAGCAACCAGAGAGAACACTACAATCCATCTGCCAACACAAACCTATGGCACTTGGTTGGTTTTGGAGAAATACAAACACCCATCTCTCCATCACAGAAGCATACTGAAGCAAACAAAGCAAGAATAGACAGGCAGCACCAGCTTTTTAGACAGACTATTACCCAGTTCAGATCTATTCATTCTGTAATGAGACAGAAACAAAACCTAAATTTGCACCTCTGTCCTTCATCTTCACTGCTGTACTAAGGATTCTTTCCCTGCTGGGAAGAACATGCCACCTCCCTAGTGGGACAAGCAGCCCAGATGTATCCCACAGGATATTCAGGCACCCCACATGTGCCCCAGCTCCACACACATAGACATGAGCCTTGGTGCCAACCAGAAAGGAACAAACACACGGTGCTCCAGCAGACCCTGAGGTCCCTGTGAGCTGGGACCAGGATAAGGCACAGGATTTTACTCTGCAGGGTATAATAAACCTTAAAAACTTCAGAAAAACTAGAATAAACTAAGTCTTGAGTAAGTATGGGCACTGATATCCCTTTTTTCCACAAAATGTCATCTCTGCTTCCATATGGTTTCAACATAAACTACTTCAGTCTTAAAAATACAGAATTGACAAGTGTGACCCAGTCATCCTGCAGTCAACAGAAGAGTCCACACCACCACCAAAAAATTACACGATAGGAAAATATTTGGTTGTCAACAAACACCTAAGGCTCAGGACAGCTTTGGATGCCTGTATAAAGACATGTCTATCCCTCACCACATCACCCACGCACCATGGGCGAGCAGTTCTCCTAATTCTACTGCCTGCACTGTCCTTGCCATCCACCACCTCAAAGCTTCAGCTTTGCTTTAGCTAGGAAGTTCTAGAGATCAGGATCTCTGCTTATTTCACTTTGCTGGCAGCTCTGACAGCCAGAAAACTTAGGTATAAACCACAAAAAGGAAAGAGGAAGGAGAATGACAAACAAGGAATAAAACAGACTAATAAATTCAGTTTTATTTTCATGGGTTGTCAGCTCCTGCAGGTTTTGACACCTACAGAGTGAAATGAGTATCTGACTGCCTGAAATTACATTATCATGCCACAGCCTGAACACACTCAATATGCTGGCAGTAGTAGGAGGGCTGTCTCTCTCTGTCCTTCCTCTGTCAGGAGGAATAAAAGGTTCTGCAGTTTCCTTCCCCATCCTACTGCCAATAAATGAGTTTTCATTTAAGGTGGTTAAAGCATAACGCAACAAGGAAAAGAAAACAGGCAAGGCAAACTCCTAGCAAGGAGTTTTAATAGTATGGATTATAAAACCTTCCTACTTAGGATGTTTTATAGTATGGTTTTCTAGGGACAGCTACCATGATTTCATTAGACAAGTCTTCAAAAAAATTGTTAATTAAACATAATTTCAAAAAGTCTGACTCCTACTCCTAAACACACACACACATATATACATTATTACATCATATTTTTAAGACACACTATTTGCTGGTCAATGCCCCATCTCCATTATTTATGCCATGTACAAACTGTAACTTTAAAAATATTTTTTTAAAAAATTTGCACTAACAGAAATTGAAAGCATCCTTTTTTTCTGGATGATAAAACATTCCAGTTTTAAAAAACATTATATTCCAACTTAAGACAAAATATCAATCAAGAATTAGTTTTACTTGATGACTATTAAACAGTGCTTTTGGGTTCATAATGCCCAAAATGCTAGACTATGCACTGAAGATAACATTCTTATTACACACAGATCCTCTTGTTTTCATTCACCTGAAATAGTTACTTGTCAGCTAATTATAATTGTTAAGTCATCCCTTACTGGGAATCATGCAAGTGTTATCTGCTTAGATGTGTGTTCCTGTTACTTTCACATTAACAAAGGACATGAGAACTGAAAATGAAAATACTGAAGTCGAGGCTTACAAAAATTATCAAACACTTGCAATTCACCCATACGGAAACATCAAACCAAAGGGACTTCGCATTTCTTAACAGCATGCACTGAAACAAATTTTTATCCCTCTCTTTTAAGGATTTTTACATCTTCTCTTCTGGTACCTTTATTATTTCAGTGCACAATACAAAATTGTGGATGCAGTTCCTACTTTAAGTGCATTTCTATCTTAGCTTTTAATGATGAATTTGAGAATAGTCATGACAGTGTTAACAGTTATTAGCTTCAGTATCAGTTTGGAATTTACAAAAATTAATTTGATTGGCAGAGATGTAAGATAACCAAGTCTTAGCCACTATGGCATATACCCAAGAACACTCAACTATTTTAATGTCAAGAAAAAACACATTCAACTGCAGATGTCTATAACTGTAACTACCTTATATAAATCACGTAGTAGTAGAATCCACTTGTAAGCATGTAATTTTAAAGTTTGCTTTTGAGTTACCCAGAGCAGAATCAATTTCAGAAAATCACTACTGGCTATGAGGAACATTTACCATACACACAGGACCTTTTTCTGGGTACCCCTGAGGTTTTAGATTTTTACCAATCAGATATTTTCTGATGAAGAGGTGTTGCTTTGGTAATTAACAGCCAGCCCTTGGGGGCTACATAGCTGCACTTTTAAAAATAGAATAGAATATTTCAGTTGGAAGGGACCTATAAGGATCATCTAGTCCAACTGCCTGACCTATTTAGGGCTGACTGAAAGTTAAAGTGTGTTGTTAAGGGCGTTGTAAAAATCACTCTTAAACGTTGACATGCCTTGGGCATCGACCACCTCTCTAAGAAACTTTTTCCAGTGCCTGACCACTCCCTCTGTAAAGAAATGTTTTCTAAAATATTTCCTTTTTGAATGCATCAGAACTTATTCACAACAGTGACCAGAAAGGACTTCCACAGCATCATCACATGTTGTCATTTTCTATTTTTTACTGGATCCAGCAACTACCCATTTCAATTGTAAATTTCTATTAGTCTTACACTGAAACAGCTCAAAAGCAAGAGGCCTTGAGGCCACTTTTTCATGCCTCCCAAAAATCTGTCTTATCGTATCCCTTCCCTTGTTTACTTCTTCCTCAAGAGCCCTAACCTTTGTCATTCCTCATATGGAAATTATTTAATCATTTCTCCCACCTATTTTTCAGTGTTTTCCAGTTCTTTCAATCCCATTTTGGGGATGGGAGGTGTCCTGGTTTAGGGCAAATTTAGGAGGAAATAGCCTAGGACAGAAGTCACAAATGTCAAATGAAAGTAGTCAAGTGCAGATTGGAGATTTATATACAATGAGAGATTTATATACAATGGAGATTTATATACAATGGAGCTCTCTCTGTATTGCTCTCTATTGCTTTTGGTTTGCCGTTTTTGACTGCTACTGAGAAACAAGCAGATGCTATGGTAGAACCAACCAACACACAGAGAAGATCTCACTCCTAACCCTGCAAAAGGCTTGTCAGAGTCCATCAGTTTCTAAGTGAAATAAGGATTAACCCCCGCAAACTGCTTTCCCACCTTCACTGAAGGCAAGGCTGGCTTTTGTCCCTGGGCTGCACAAGAATGCTCTTTTCTGTTCTTGTTTAGTGATCCAAAAATATATCTCCTGAAAATATGACACAGACATACCCTCTTCTCTTATACAGTTTACATGACCTTTTAAAGCTAGCATCAATATATTAGAATCTTTGTTCTGTGGTTGGGATTTTCCACTCTACAAACAGGATCTTCCTATAGAGAAGCTAAAGAAAACTATTTCCCCAAGCTACCACAACACATAAAATCCAAAAAATAGCACATGAGAGAACATCAAGAGTATTGAGTATTGTCCTGTATTCACGCTCAGAAAGCACAAATAAAAAACTTGGCAGAATCACCATAAAAATGAAGATTCATAATTTTAAACTTAATACAGTAAGGTCCTTTAATAAAAGATCTTAAGTTCTTATGTATATAAATGTCTTAAAAAGCACTACTGAAACACAGTATATGGTAAGACCCTGTAATAATGTTACATTTAAATAAGATTGTTGGTACTTAGTGCTGGGACCTCTACTGCTGCTTGGTTTCTGGTTTTCTGTGCAGTTGCTTAAAATCTGCAACAGCCAAAAATTTTCAGACCACTACAACACTACAAGAAAAAACCCCACACCTTTTTACATTCTGAAGCAATATATTGTTGCTATCCTGTATCTTGTCTCCACAAAAAGGAGAATGGCAATACAGACTGGAATCATTAAAATAAAAGAATGGTGTTAATCTTACATTTTCTATGAATATAAGTATACATTGTGAATTACATGGAAGTTTTTTAGTGTTGCAATCTTAACCAATGCTATATTGCATATTTGCTATGTGCAAATGACTCAGACTACTGAATGAAAACAGATTAGGAAGGCACATTTTCTTGCTTTTGTATAAATGCATAATGTTGCAGTGTTTGGAATGCAAACTCCACAGGGGAACATTAAAAAATATTGGTTTGTAAATTAAAGTCACTGAAAAGTACATGTCATCCATGAAAATATTTCCTTTAATATTATAAGTTGTTTAATTAGTCCCTCCTCCAGATGAGGTCTGAATTACCATTAATTTGTGATTCAATAAATTATTAATACAAAATGGGAGAATCTAAGGGGGGAAATGGTGTTTTAGAGGACACACAATAGATGAAGAGCTGCAAAAATGGGCCAGAAATTTTGCTGTGAAGAGGTAATGCAGCAAAAGGGAACAGCTGGAGACTATTAAAAGCACTCATTAGAGGGAAGAAGCAGCAAATTGTTCTAATTGGGTCAGCTGACAGGTGGCTTTGCTTCAGCAGTGCCCTCCCGGCAGCCCCGTCCCAGGGATCGGTGCTACTGTGTGATCCCCAAACCCGACCTGCAGCAGCAAAGCTGTGCTGCAGCACATCCAGTGACCAGTTCAAACCACCTCAGCACCAGTGCATAACACAGGCAGTAAAATGACTACTGTGTGTATGGGGCTATGTCAGGGAAAACACAGAGTGCGCAAAATGTTTAGTCTCTTAACTACAGCTCAGAACACAGTAAGTGAAAAATGTTCTTTTTAATTTATATATTTTACTCCCCGATATGTGGTATGCACTGCACAGAGAAAGGCAAATAATTTTAACCTCTGCATGCCTCAGATTTCCAGTCTAAACAATGTTAACCAAGTTATCAAAGCTTCCCCAAAATTTCCCAGGTTCAATCAACAGACACTGGTAGCCCCTCTTATGAGGTTCTCAACAGGAAAATCAGAGTAATGAACCCTCTACTCCCTCACTGCATCAAATCTGCAGGCAGGCAACTCTCTCTCAGCCTTTTTTTAATAGAAAAACCCATCATGAGAGTGACAGTCAGAAGATGAAGGCACAGGCTCCATACCATGGTCTCTCCTGTAGGCCATGTGTCTGGCAGCTGAAAAGCTTGAAGAAACTCATCTGAAGTCACAAAGGAAAAAGCTCAATGATGACAACCGATGACAATTCATAATATAATAACCCACAGCATTATGCAGATAAACACAGGAAATAAGACAGCCAGCTGCTGCCCGAAAACCAGTGTAATTGATAACAGAATATTTTTCATTGTAGATAGAAATTTGAGGATATAAATAATAAAATTAGTTAAATGTATTTAGTGAATATTCTTACATTAATAAAAACCATGAAAATCATAAAAGGAAATTCTCAAGGTTCAGGACTAAAAAAAATGTTCTATTAAGTTTACCCAATCACCTTTTCTTATTATTTTGTTTGAAATTTAGCAATTAACCTAAAATACATTAGTTTAAGTATTTAGCCATAAAAGCTAACATTGCAAAAGGAATGTTTTTTTCCCTATTATAAGAAATTTGATGTGAAATTTCCCTGACATCACTTGAATTTTACTTCCCTCCTTGAAAGTAATCCTAATACATTTGTAACAATTATTTTAACATTTCATTTAAAAGACAAAAGGACAGATGCTCCTTTATGGGATTACTTGCATGAGTAATCTTTAACATAAATGAGGCTGAACATTGTTAGAATATTTTTAATTTTTGCTGAGAGAAGCATATTTATTTTCAGAGATGAAGTTGAAAAACTATGCAGACCCACCCAGAGATGCCGTGCAAATGTAACTGCTAATTAAAATGAAAATTTGAAGCATCCTATAGGAAGGTGACAAGTTCTTATCTTACTGAATGATTTTTTAAATACAAAAATTCTCACTTCTGATACATTAGCTTAGAAATCTTTTACTGGAGTGAGCTAGGAGTCATGGTATTCATGAGCCTAACAGAGATCAGAATCCCATGTAACCAGATTTCCTGCAATTCAGGCAACAATACACAGCCCATGCTGCTTCACACTCTCATTCAGCCTTAGTAGTCTCAGATCAAAGTTTTACCAAGTATTAAGAAAAGATGAAAACTCTATACATGCCTTTTTTTATATTTGATGTCTCTAACTGAAGCTGTAATAAATACCAGATAATTACAAACAAGCCTCCTGGAAGGAACAATTTTAATATAAACTTAAAAATATTAATAGTAGTTCCTCTTCATCAGGGGTGCTTCCTACCTTCTGCACTTCCAAACCCTGAACTAAATTGCATCTCAAGCATATTTTTCTTTTGCTTGGTACCTGCAGCACTCACAACTGCACTGATAAGGGTTTCCTTGCTTTATTGAAGCATATTTACTCTAAGAACGCTAGTTCAACCTGAAACACATTCACCACAAAGAATTTAAATTAACTTTTGTGCATTTATCTCAACTTACAGGACCATAATGTAGGGTTGGCAGTCACATCAGTGTGCTTGAGACTTGACTCAAGGTGCTCACCATTAATTACCTCTCTGCCATACTTCACACTACCATGCTGCCACTATTTTTTGGGGGGAAGCTTGGAAGTGATTTCCTCAGGTGACTAACAATAACTCACTCCAGCAGTGAAAGTGCCAAGTCAGGGCAAGGAGCTGGTGGATCTGGGTAAAAAGTCTCACATCGCAGCAGCTGCCTCTGTTGTACCTAACTCATGAATAAGAGGCTTGTTTTCCATCCTGACTTTCAATTAAATTTTGGTAAACACAGACATTTACCAAAATGTTTAGAACAATTTATCTGACTCCTGAATGAATGGTTGTGTTTCCTGGAACAAAGTGAAAGCCTGAAGCTATATTCAGAGAAAATTTCCAATGATCAGTGAACAGCAGAAATTTCTGTGTCTGTTTCTGACCTTTGCAATGTCAGCAGTTCAGATTTTCAATGTTAAAAAAACAGCATGCAAGGTACTACAAGACTTCAAGATTTGTTTTTTTTTCAACTCTCTTTCTTTCTTAAGGACAAGAATTGAGGGGAGGGAATGCTTCCATCAAGGGCATCACAACCTGGAGTTCATCAGACACCAAACCTGATCTTAAAATACTTTTCCACCCTCAAGAGCCTGCTTTCTAGCGCAGTTGAGCTCCCACACCTTCACACTGCAGTTTGAGGGAATATGGATGCTGCCCTCAGCTTTTCAATTGAGATGGCCAGTGTTGGCAGCTGTTGATGAAGATGCCAAGATGGCCTGGAAAGGTTCCCAGTTGCCCACACCACCTTCCAAGAGATAGGAAGCCAAGGACATCATGGCTGATAAAAGTACAATTAGTCTCTAAGACCCAGTTTCCAGATACATATCTTTTGCCTGCAAACCCATCTCTTCTGGTAAAACAGAAAAGCAATATTTAAATCTTCTCCAGTACATTTTGTAAGTCTATAACTGCTATCACAAAACATCAAGTACTCCAGCAAAGAGCTCAGTGTCACAGATCAATTAGCAGTTTGTATATTTTCCTGGCTGATGGAAGAAGAAAAGCAAAAGCTCATATCTTCCCCCTGCTTTCATGTATCTGCTCATGGTCAGGCACACCTCATCCCAAACAACTTAGGTTTAATATTGTGATCAATGTTGAAACTATTTAATATGCTAAATCTAAGTTTATCCTTAAATTGTCCCCCATAAAAAAAGAATAAAGTTTCATGGTGAGTTTTGCATTTGAAAGAATATTAGGGAAGAACTGCAAAAGTTATGAGACCTGCAATGAGGCCACCCATCAGTCCTGTGCTGAAGTGGCATATTGGCTCGTGCTCAGAGGTAAAACCAGCTGCTTACTTTCTTCACAGCTAGATCTGACAATTGATTTTGCAGATTTTTGAAGCTATGATTCCAAAATCCCCAATACCTGAATTTTAAGAAATATGCCAGCTGATTTTCTTGCACCACTGAAGAAAAGATTAAAATGCAGACATGCAATATATGATGTGGTTGGATAGCTCAAGTGTTAAAAATGCTGAACATTCAGAATGAGTGGCTTTCATGACAATTCATTTCACTGGCATGTGACCTATATGTTACTGTCACTCTCTTTGAGCAGTGGCAGTAACTGCCAAAGTCTGCCAAGGAAGGATGGAAAACAGGTTCCAAAAATGTTTCCAGGATTCTAACACTGACTTACCAACAGAGAAAAATCAAAATGAAAATGCAAAAATAGTTTTTATTAAGGATGCTAACGTTGCCTTAGATCAACAAACTGCCTTTTGAACAAAATGATTACTGACCTCAGTCAGACACTTGTTATTTCTTTTTCATTATAGCTTTTGTACTGATCTGTGCATAGATATCTGCATATACATGCATGCATATACTTATTAAAGAACACACCAACACCAATGAAAATGCAAGGTAATTTCTATTAGTTTTTAAACCAAGACAATATGAATTCGATCTATTTGTTTCAGTTCTGCTTGAAGTAAAATTTCATTGGCTATATATATAATGTCTTAAGCTGCACAGTCAGTACTGAAATAATACCAGGTTTTACAGAGTCAGTCATAAGAGATACCAATCACTGCACTCCAAATGAGAAGGCACTCAAAGTAAAGTACAGGCTCTACCACTTGCTTTTAACATTTCAAAAAAGGAAAAGGTAGTAGTGTTATAAAGTTGTAGTAAAAAACCCCACCCATCAATAATTTCCTCAACCCTCTTGTCCCATTCAGAGATGATGAAGCAGAAGTCCATGCACACAATATGCAAAACTTTCTAGCTTTGCACACCAGGAGGTCAAGACCCACTCAGCCGACAGAGGGACCTCTTTGGGATCTACAGGCACATAGCAAATAAAAACCCTTCACAGTTTACGCCTGTATAGGACATGCCATTAAATTTAAGGCTATTAGACAGTTACACTGATACCTCCCCCTTTAATTACTTGTAATGTACAAGCTTGTCTGTTCACAGGGCTCTGCATGACCAAAACCAGAAGACAAACGAAATTTAAACAGCTCTGTAACATGGGAAAAGAACAGCCTTCCTTGGATTCATCTAACTTCAGCTAGGGATGAAAGGTGTTGTGTGGCAGCTGTTCAGAGCTGTGTTCTCTATGGCTCATCACACATCTTGTACTCTACTGCCTCTTCAAGACTTCACAAAAACATTCTCTCTTTCTCCTCCAAAAGCCACAGACATATCTTGTTTTGACATTATGTCTGGTCTGCAACATCTCACAGCAGACCATCAAGCTGTCCTGTCACTGCTGTTTCACTGAACCCTCTGCTGTTCAAGTATGCCTGAAGGCTGAGTCCAATGCAACTGGATCTCCATTAGACAGAGAGCAAGAAGTAATTCCACCATTTTGCCTTTTTTGAGAAGTGTCTGTGTACATGCAAAGTGATCAACATAAACCAAACTAGCCACCTTCCTAGCTTCTCACTTTCTTATTTAGCATTCAACACCTACTGCCACGGGACCTTGGTATGCAACAAAAGCTGGCAGGTGTTACGACAGTCATACAAATTTAAAACTTATTATGAATAGCTTATTCAGCATTATTGCCATCATCTTAACCCAAAAAAGACAAAAGGCAACAAAACCAAAGCAAGAACTGAGATTAGAGCCCTGGTGTAAAGAACATTACAAACAACTTAGCAACAAAAACATTAGAGACACGGGCTCCCTGAATTGCTCTGTTTATCAATTTTCTTCTGAGGCTGCAGAGTTACAGACATAGTCTGAACTTAAAAATCTGTCTGAACATTCACAGTGATAAACATATGCAGAATTATTATATTACTATGCAGTGCAAATCCAACTCAGTGTAAGGACCGTAATTCAGTGGTGGAATTCTGGAACTTGCTGTCAGCTTATTCAAGATCAAACTGAATTCATCGGCAACACTCTACACAGTAAAGCTGAGCAAAACTAAAGACCAGGCAAGAAAAGACACAAGGAAAAACACAAGATGGAAGATGCCTGTCTCCCACTTTTCCCACATCCAGTTTGAATAACAGCACTACAGAACAATGATGGGAAATTGGTAATCAAACTGTTTTATTTAAACATACCAGGTATCTTTCCTCCTGCCTCATGTTGGGGGTACGGATCATGTGATTCTGTTCTCCTCTCCAGTCTCCAAAACGTCGAAAAAAATAATTGGATAGGAATCGGTTGACAGGATCTCTAATAATATTGATGTACACAGGCTGGTCTCCTCCAAACCTGGTGGGAAGAAAAATGGGTGAATCTCATCACAAGGTTCCACACAGACTTGTATCTATTATCTCTCATCTGAATGCTTTCAAATTACTTCCTACAGAAATCCAGAGCTTTAACAAGGTGAGGAGTGAAACTGAGAATCTTACAACTAGCTGCTAAACCTTTGTAAATGCATGTAAGATCTTTTTAGGGTGAACAGTAAATATGGAGTCACATTAAGCTATATGCATACTACAAACATTTTAGCTGAAAACCATTCTTTACACTGTATCAACAGTTTTGCTTCTTGAGTTTTCTCCTTCCTGTTTTCAGATTAAGAACCTTCTGCAGATGAATCAGAGAATGAGCATTTTATCTTAACACACTTCTTATCTGGGCAGTCATGTTAGAACAGGCACCGCCCAACAGTAACTGCTGTAAGGCAGCCTTGGATCACCTTTGCCTGTACAGTAAGTGTAGTACTGTGCAAAGGATTTTCAGCTTACTTTGAAACCTTTTTTCCAAAAGCTTCCTCTGGATGAACTGATAGCTATGAATGGTATTTCCAACTTTTTATTTGCTGTAACTTGTGCAGAACCTCAACCCCTCATCCCAGTCTGCACCACTGGATGGTTTTGAGGTTATTTCATGATTATGCATGAAATTAAGTATCAATCTCAAGTACATGCAAGTCCAAGGAAAAGGGTAATACCAGCTGTGACCAGGCTTGCTCATAAGCAAATTGTGGCATAGATATCTGCAACTTAGAAATGAGAAGATAAACCAGAGCAACTTCACCACTTTGACTTTACCCTCTTGTATGTCTCCTCCTGGTGCTAAGTGACAAACATCTTCAGTTCAATAGCTGGGATACCAAAAGAGAAAAGGAGGAAGAAGAAGCTTGGGAAGGTTTGTGACTATACTGTATTTTCAGAATGTTAAAATACTGACTGCATATTTTAGATCAACACACAGCATCAGGAGGGCAAACCTAACTGGAAAAAAAAGGGGAAGCTGCTTACGCTGTTCCATGGTCAAAATTTAAAAATGGACATTCATGGAACAGACTTATGGACTAGAAATTCTGTGAGACAAAGAATAAAATAAAACCCTCCTGGACTGAGAAGTTCATAGGATAAATTCAACTTGGAATTTTCCTCATCTAAGAACATTGATTATGCTTCTTTCTTCTGTTTCCCCAATTTAAGTGAACAATTCTCACTTAAGCACTAGCTTATACTTTATTTTTGGGAGCTTGGGACATAGCCATATTTAAGTACTTAAAAACTATTCTGATGATTTTCTGAGTCACAAGTTATGTAATTTCTTCTAAAATGTAAAATACTAAATTAAAGAAAGAAAACTGAAAACACCCTTTAAATTAAAAAAACCCTCGGTTTCTCCTCATCTTTTGAGGCAATGAATAATTGAATTTGTATAATAATTGAATTTGTATAATAAAAGATCAGAGCTTCTCATAAATATTGAAGAGGCAGTAAAATTGTTTAAAATTATGATTTCTAGTAAAACACAAGAGAAAAATCTCATAGAGTTTAAACCTGATTTTTCTTCTGCTTGATTCCCCAGACTCCTAAATACAGCCTACAAAGGCTTGTCTCATGAGTAACTATGCCTATCAGTAATCTCATTGACCTTAGTGTTGCAGGATCACTGCCATAATTTGAAACTGCAGACAGCATAAAATTTTAAAACAATCCCATTAAAAAGGCATATGCTCCTTGCTTCCTGATGAGTGCACAACCCAGTTTGGACATGGATGTGCAAGTGAAATATTCTGAATTTAGTACCCTGGATTCTTCTCTAAGCTTATCTTTGCTGCTTTTTATCTTTATACAGAAATAAAACCTACATTAAAAAAAAAAAAAAAAGCATTCCTGCAAATACCACAGGACAATGTGGGCATAAAGCTTTGACAATATTTACTCAGAAAACTTTGAGTGGATGCTTTGGCCTGGTAGTTTTGAAAACTAAACTTTTCAAGTGAAATTGCTGGAAAGACTGGATTGCATCTAAATTACTGAATACATTATCTTCCTGCCACTTGATGCAGATAATAATCAAAAGACAGAGGTGAGTGGAGGAGGGCAAAGAAAAGGGGAAACAGTAGAGAGTAAGAAATTATGACAGCAGCAAGATGTCTTAAGATAAAGACAAAAAAATCACAAGATTTATAGAAGCAAGAGAGGAGAGATCCTTCCCCAGGTTCCATAGAGGATGTTAAACCTAAATCACTCATCAGAAGAGTGAAAAATGAAAATCAGACTGCTAATAGCTGTCTTGATAGAAATTTTCAATGCATATTGTCTTTTCTGAAGTAAAAGGAGGGGTGAGATTGCATAACCAACCCCAGACCATAACCTCCAATCATATTGCCAGAGCCCATCCTTTTGCTGGAAAGGTCATGTTTCTGAACATGAGAACAGTAAATTCAGGACCAAAACTCCTGAGAAAAGAGCTCACACAAGATCAATCATCCCAAGAGGACAGCTGAGATAGGAGGTCACTCTTTCACAAATGCTACAGAGGAACTTCCATTTCCACAATGCAGACTGTGCGTGCTCCCCACCTCCCCTAACACAGGACAGCTCATATTTCTGATTTTCTGCCCAATGTAACCAGCTGCTATACATCCAGCTGCAGGTTGCTCCACCAGGCAACAAGCAAGGAATTATTAGAAAAATCAAGTCTGTTCTGGTCCTTATTCAAATGTACATTTTTTTGAAAATACAGTACTCAGAGTCATTTATGGAAGCTAAGCAGCACTCACAAAGCATAAAAAATCCTAATGGTTAAAAAAAAATCAAGTACCTTAAGCTATTTAAAGAAGAAAAGGGCAAATCAATGCTCCACTTGTTCAAGTATGTTCTGCATATTTTTAGATACCTATCAATCACAACATACTAAATGCTCTCCCAAGTGAAACTTTTCAGATTAACAACACCCACATGAAAGTGCTCTTGCAAAAAAATAGATATGTGCTCTCATTATACGTCACATCACCTTATTTGCACTCAAACTCCTATTGGGAAGGATTCAAAATGGACACGATCATATTTTCCAGGCCTGAGTAGCAGACTTACCTTCTCTGAGCGGGACTATGATTGGATCCCACATTATGAAGTAGCACAAATATTCTCATCTCCAGCAGCACATCGGCACAACTGGGAAGAGTGGGCCAGGATACCATCACTCCACCAGAACATTGCAAATGGATACACCAACCCCCCACAACATTCTTCCTGGACTTAATGTCTCCTGATTTATTTTATATGTACTAGTAAATCCCATTAGTTTTAAGTGATCTGTTGTTGAAGGTATATTTTTGGAGTCCTCATCAAAAAAAAAACATTTGCAAGCTCAATCAATGATATTTAGCTTCATTAATAATATATTCCCCTATGTCTTTTTTAATAAAAGAAAAATAAAAAAAATAAAGCTTGAGAAGTATGTGAGCTTGCCCTCTCACATTTCTGATGAATTCCAATTTTATTATTTATGTGACGAAAATCTTCATTTAAAACCATTTACAAACCTCTTGCAAGCTGGGGGAAAATCAACAAAAGTGATTTGCTTGGCTTTAAAATGGAGGCTGTCTTAGCTCCTATTATTTTTCATTTCACTTCAGAAGGCTGCTGACTTTGCATTTAATACAAAACTCTTCCCACAAGCAGAAGATGGTTTCTTCACCCTTGCAGGCAAAGGGTGAAGGAAAGGCAAGGAAAAGATGACTCCCATCCTATTCTCTGTAAAAACTTTGTCTGCCTCTTACTCTTTTAACATACACTGTTTCTCCTTAAACAAGAAGGGTGGTTGCTAGAAATTCAATATAATGGCAAAAAACAAGAACCAACAGCCACATCATAATAATAGGAACAGGCATATTGTGTCCTTCTTATAAAGGAAGCACAATTTCCTTTTCCAGTGCCATACAACTGAGAATCACACACTGAGAGTACAATTGCCCAGCCATCTTTACTCATCAATTATGTTAGAGCCCCATTACCTGCCCTGCAGCACAGCTTCACAGGGAGGTCATGTAAAAGCACTAAGATAGAACCTTCACCTTTTTAATACTTAAATAAGATGCAGTTACCTCAACATATATCTTCTGAAAAAGTTATTTTGAAATATTAGTTTTTATAACATCTTACATCAGCATAAACTTGTGGCAAAGCAATCCCCTGCACACAAAGCACCAGGCACTTCTGGGATGCTCTAGTGAATCTCCTCAAGGATGAGCTGCAAAGAGGAACAGGCTGAGATACTGCCTACCCGGGAGTACATGGTACTGCCAGACTCCATAATCAAGAGTTTATCTTCCTGCTCTTGCCTGTAGTGCTTCTCTTGTAACCTTCACCCTCATGCTGTGGTCATGTTTTCAACCTTTTCTTTAGAACTGGGGGAGAGTTGATACAGGGCATTTCTCTACTGATGCACCTATGTCACCTACATGGTTATTTCAGTCATAATACTACTGGCATAGCTGAACTGGTACAAGAACTATGTAGAGCAGATTTCAGTTAAAAACTCTGGCTTCATGAGGCCTTTTTCCTTTCTTCCAGAGTACTGACTAGGCTGCCTCTCCCCAGCAAGCTGAACTAAAAGTTATGCCAGTCTGCTTTTTTGTTATCGCTCTCTAGTTTATCCCAGACACAAAACATGCAATGCAGAGAGGTGATGTAATTATCATCCCTGGAAGCATTCAAAAAACATGTAGATGCAGCACTTAGGGACGTGGTTTAGTGGTGGACTTGGCAGTGTAAGTTAACAGTTGGACTTGATGACCTTGGCAGTCTTTTCCAACCTTAACAGAGCTATGATTTTATGAAATAAGTATTATCATTTTAAAACTTTATCTTTGACTGGCCTGCCCTTCAATAAGATGTGTGTGCAGAGATGCAAAATGCCCAGTGCTTCAAGGTTAACGTTAAAATAGTGCACACTCCTCATCAATTGCCCTTTCTGGACCTGAGATTTCAATAGTAGAAATTTCAGTTTCTGAAGTGATGTGTCTGGGTCACATCACTGTAAAATTACAACCAAGTCCTCTAGGAATTGTTTGGTAAGCTGCCTCAGACCAGTGAATGGCTAAAAGACAACACTGTAAAGCCTTGTATTTCTCTATCCTGTAAATCTCCCAGAATATTTTAGTCTGCATTTTGTCAGTCATTTATGCATGCTAGACAATTAAGGTCTTTTTTCTACTCTATACTTTTCATTCTCCTGAGGATATCAAAGAAGTTTAATATATAAATTCACAATGAACAGCACCAACATGGATAAGTATTCTGCACAGCTCCCAAGTAAAAGAAATACTAATTATGTTTTCGTTTATGTAATGCAAAGTTACAGCTGGAATCAAGTGAGAGAGTAAACACTAACTCTCCATGAAAGACTAACAGCAGCTAAACTGCGCATTAATTAAAATCACCTAATTCCAGATTCTCTGTATTGAAGACTTTATTCCAGAGGTCTGGCTCAGGATCTCTCTGGAATATGTTTCACTGATTAATGTTTCACTGTAATTCAGAAATGCAAATGTTGTGCATTATACAGAAGAATAGGAAAACTAATTACAAAGTAATACAATAAATTTCCTGCAAATAGTAGAATAGCTGATACAGCTCTTTGGAAAGTATTAAATCAACAAACATGATAGGTAGAAAAGATGTACTTTCAAAATTGAATGAGACCACAGATTTGGCTGAGGTAGTTACATTAGCATAAAATCTTGGGGCTCAACTTCTTAGGAAGGTTATTATGCAAAGGATGCTGCAATGTACTCAGCATTGCATATTCAACTTCCTGCATGAATACATTTATCAAAGGGAGTATGGGAGACTCCAGCCATCCTGTGGAAATGGCTGTTGCAGAGAGCAAGTCAATGTTAGGAATGTCCACATGGAAACTGAAATACAGTGAACTGTGTGTAACAAAAATGTAAACCACTGTAACTCAGCAGAATATATCATGTATGCAATCTATAAAATATAAAAATCAATGTAAGTAAAAGTTATAACATGGCTGCCCTGTCACAGATGTGAAAATCTGCCGTCAGAGAGGGACTGTGGACGTCACTCTGCTTGAGGCTTTGAACCTACACAGTTTAATGTGATAATCTGTGATTCAGAAGCTATGTGCAAAGTGATAATATTTTCAGAAAACAAAGATGCAAAAGGAGGGAATATTGAAGGGAGTGGTTTGCTGGTAAAGAGCCACTTGAGCCACCAGGCAAGAAAGACATAAGAAAACATTTTGCGCTGTAGTATGGCAAATGAAACCCAAAGCATCTAGAACCTGAAGCAGAGCATATTCACAGGGAAGGAGTAGTTCTGGCAAGGACATACATACTTCCACATATTATCAGCAGTGTGGGAAACCTTACAGGCTAGAATAATAATCCTAGTTTACCTTTTTCTAAGAAGCAGGAGGAGAGAGGAGCAAAGGCCTGACACAGCACTCATATGATTATTCACAGACTCCATTTTCAGAAAAACATGAACTAAGTGCAGTGCAGCAGCACAAAAATGATGGAAAAAAATTAAAAGCCTCCAGGTTGCAAAGAGAATGAGAAGGAAAAAATACAGAGAAGGCTGAGAGTTGACTGCATGACAGTGTGTAAGAAATTATAGATGAAAGTACACAGGAGAAAAATTTGATGAGTCTTTACATAGTGGACAAATGTGCTCTGAGATCTAAGGAAAAGGAGTCAATTGGACTTTTCTGAAAAATTAGGAGTAAAAATAACTCATAATTTACTATCTGGGAGAACAATTCACTATTGAAAGAATTTATCAAGTGCAGCAGATTCTCTATTACTGGTGATTTAGAATCAAGACTTACATTTCCTTCCTGAAAGATGGAAGTTTCAGGTTTAAACTTATTTATTAACGGTTAAAAAGCTTCAAAATTACTCAGAACTGTCACCATCCATATTTTTGTCTGAAGGCAGGATCAGCTATGCAACTGCCACTACCAGCTTCAAAATCCTGAAGTATTTTCTATTCTGTATTTGCTTTGCTGTCCGTGTTGTTCTAACCTTTTCCTAAATGTCTGATCTAGAACTTGATACAATTCCAGTCCACCACTTGTGTTATCATTACTCATTAAGAACTGCACAGTGCCTTTATATCTGCAGAATCTTTTAAATAAAAGAAAAAAAAAAAAACAGAAGTATTATGACAGTCCCCTCTTTTCGTGTCTTCTCTATTTGCTTTTCTTTTCCTGTGATTTTAGGTAATTTTTTTAAATTTCTGATCATTCCTCTTATTCTCTTTTGGACCCCTCTGGACTATTCATCATCCTTCTTAAAGCAAGTTACTCTCAAATTGGTAATCTGCAGTGTGAATGTGAGCATGGAAGCTGAACAACAGTAAAAACAGGATAATTGACGAGTTATGCCTGACCAGTAACTAGATTTCAAGCAACAATCTCTATTCTGAGAATATCATGTTATGAGCTCAATGAAATATAAAAATTCCATTATGCAAAGAACACAGGAAAACTCGGGGAATAAATTCTAAACTAAATGATCTTAAAATGTATGGAAAAATTCACCACAAAGCAATGCTTTTTAAAAAAAATAAATGCCCAAAAAACCCTGCTTAGATCACATAAAGGTCAAACTTCGCATTAGATTTGTGCTTAGCCTTCCATCAAACCACAGTTAAAAAGCATCATTACTCACTCACATAATTAAAAAAAGGTAGTAGAAAAAAGGAAAAAAAAATATGTAGGAGGGATTACAGCACCATGTGGCCATTCATGAAATGTGTACTTTACAAGGCAGACCTCACATGATGGTAGAGAGTGTTTCATGATGTGTTAGCAAAAAGTACAGATTATAATGAACACACATAAAGACACAGTGTTAAGGCCATGCACATGAGTTTAGCTGACATTTCCCTACTTTTAACGGCTTACCCAGAGGGCAATTTTTTTTTTTGCTACCATATTTTTAATGACATTTCCCTAAGTGTCTATTTTTTTTCAAAAGGAGAAAAAAAATCCCACAACATAAAATTAGTTTAATACAATCTTAGGCTCCAATCATTGTTTCAAGATGTTGATTCAAGGAGGCATTCAAAGAGCCCAATCCCTCCCACAGCTGAACTGTATAGAGTCAGTGCAAGCTGACCCAACTACTGTTCTTTGTACAAAGTATACCTGAGTTTGCATTCAAATTGTCCTGGACATTTAGCATCTTGTTATGCCAGCTCCATGCATTTGCCCAACACACTCTTTTCAAATGCTAGTGCAGCATGGTTAACAGACATAATAGACATAAAACATGAACAAGCTGTGTGGCATTACTTTTTCCAAAGAAAAGAAAAACAATAATCCTCAAATTACTAAAAAATCTGGGTGTTGAGACAAAAATCGCATGACTCTAACACAATGAAAACAGCATCACAGAATCACTCTGGTTTTACTGACCTCCAGTCAGTCTACAAAAAAGTGAAATTCTATTTCCAAATCAACGGACCAAAGATATACATATATAGGTTAAGTCATTGCAAAGCAAGATGTTTATTTGCCAAAAAAAATATTGCAAATGTATCATCCAGCCCTTCCAAATTATCAACAAGCTAACATGCAAGGCTTCCAAACAAGCTGCCAGCACGGAGCGTGCTTCAGCTTTCAGACACGAAGCTTATTCACATGACAAAGTTAATTAATCCAAATTTACCTCCTTTTTGTTTGTTAGCTATAGACATATTTTGCAAGAACAAGGGAATGGTGTAACATCAAAGTGCTGTGTTAAACTACAATTTTTAGAACTTCTTCTGCATGAGAAAAAACATAGAACCAATGACTAACAAAAAAAGCTCAGCAACATTCAGAAATCAAGTTTCCTTCTGGGCTTATCCAGACCAAATTTCTCTGTCCATCCCTGCCTTCATATAACATGTGATTTATTGCTACCCATAGGTCAGTATTCAGGTCAGAATTGATGGAAAATTGCCAACCTGATCAGCACTGCTGCATGTGACACTGTCTGCTGCTACAGCAGCTCAATTTATTCACTTTTATTAGTTGGTGCTGGCCATTTTATCTGTGCAAAAAAGTAATAAAAAAATCAGCAATGCTGATACAGACTGTCTACCAAAAAAGGCTTGTTTCAAGAAAAACAAGAACTTTACACATGAACTCTGCTAATGAAAAACAGAAAACTGGAAATATTTCTTATGTTGATTCTAGGGACTAAAGGCAAGCTCCCTCCCAAGCAGAAGACCCAACAGACCTTTCTCTCCTCTCCCAAACCTGTCTCCCCACACCTCTCACATTGAGCAAGGACACAACAGAGCAGGGGCTGGCATCCAAGCAGGGCACAGGGAGGTGACTGCGGGCTGTGGCCCAGCAGAAAGTCCACCAGCTCTGTTTTGCATGGCTTTCCCTTCAGCAGATGTACCCGCAGTGTGGCTGTCTCAGAAGTCTGGTGACCTACTCAATGTGGTTTCAAAGTGGCCAACATGTTCAGAAATTATTTAGCAATTCAGGAGGGGAGAGGATGGAAAGACAGGCAGGACACCTGAAACTGCTCCATGGCTCTC
Source organism: Anomalospiza imberbis (assembly GCF_031753505.1). Taxonomy (NCBI): domain Eukaryota; kingdom Metazoa; phylum Chordata; class Aves; order Passeriformes; family Viduidae; genus Anomalospiza; species Anomalospiza imberbis. The sequence goes on along the minus strand of NC_089683.1, from coordinate 67,589,494 downwards.
ATTTCTTTAGAAACTCATGCCACAAGTGAAGTGTTGTCCCCTCCCTCAAGCACATGCATACATGCTAAATACACACTTAAGATATTAAAAACTGCAGCTGAAAGGAAGAAGAGGGCAACAGCCTGACAGCACAGAAAGGATGACTCCTGACTCAGCAGTGCTGGGTGATAATTCATTCTGACTCTGAACAAGTAAGATATACTGAAGTGAATTACAAGGGCTAATTAAACTGTAAAATTAAGTAGAATTGGTGCTTTATCTCTGCATCTTCTTAGCACATTATAGGAAATTTTAAAGGAGTTAATTCTTCAGTGGCCTATAACTACTGCAGAAAGTAAAAAATTTACAGCTTTAGTGAGACGTGAAAAAGCCTGTTTCATTTTCTAGGTGGTTGTTTTAATGCTTCACCCTTCTCTGACTTTACCCTGCCCTGATCAGCCAGCCTTCAAACAAGCAAAACTCACCAGTCACTGAGAGAGGCGTGTCATTAGATTTTCACACACTCACCTGCACCATTCACTTACCCCAAGACAGGAAGGAATGCCCAAGCTCCCTGCTCTGCCCAAACTGGGGTCTGTAAGTGCATGCCTGGAAGATCACAGTTTGATGTTGGAGAGAGACATGCTGCCTTTCCTGTGACCAAAACAGATGTTGTGCAATTCTCCACATCTCTGACTCATCCTTACCCAAAACCATGGCTTTGCCACTCGCCTCTGCATTCCTACAAATGTTCTTCCCACTTCTCTGAAATCTGTGACACTTGGAGCACTTACCAAGTGTCTTGAGTCACTGCCCAGTGACTGTTAACAGTTAATTCAGCAGACTACTGAGAAATCAAGGGGGGCTTTTCCACAAATTTGAAGCTTCTTCCTGTTTAATTTTTTCTTGGACTAAGTAGATGACAACAGGCACTTATGGTAATGCAAAGTGAACAAATTGCAGCTATTCTGAAATAGCTTTTTATCTCTCTGCAGGTTATTCTGCTTCTTCACAGCTTCTGCACTCCAACACTGTACTGCCTGGATCTACCAGCAACACCTGGAATCTCAGCAAATATATCAACATATAAATCTTTACCTGCTTAGAGACATTATTTAGTATTTGCTCCTAATTAACACTTTGGGTGTTTTTCCCAGCAACATTAGTATATAAACTTCAAAACAGAAAAAGACAATAAAAATCCCCAAACTCAAAAAAACCAGCACCACTTTCTACAAAAAAAAAAAACAGTCTTGAAATGGACTGGATGGAGCAGCCACCCTCCAGAACCACGGGGTCATCTCCTAAAACTATTCATCACTGCACTGGATAGACTGGGAACAGAAGCTGCAAAACACTATGAATAAAAGCTTTCTCTGTCACAAGGGCTATGTAGAAATTCACTAACATGAAAGAAGAACAATCCAGTTTGACAATTTTTTTATCTTCTATTTGAAGCTGGAACTATGTAGAGTTATGTCTGTAAAAATTCACATAAGATTTGCTTTCATGTTTCTTTTTAATATTTATCTTTCTGTCTGCCTCTTTGCACTACTTCAGATTGAGAAAAGATAATACTGAATCAGAAGATGAAGATGCAGTAAAGGGGGATTAAGGGGGATTAATTTACTTAGCTGAACCTACAGGCACTCTTAAAAAACTGTTCAAGAACAAGGGGAAATTTGCCTTGGCAAGCATTCAGGCCAGGATGAGATTTTCAAGGTTTTAGAACTTTGTTCAGCAAAACTAATGGTGCTTCAATGGTGCTTCAGAAACATGCATGTACTCAAACTCACCACTGAAGGCTTAGCTCACTTCCACTGGAGATTTATTCTGGAAAGAAGATATAGCCTTTTTTTTTTTTTTTTGTTTTCACTTGGAAACAATCGTAAGTAAATACTTTTCTGAATAATCAGAGAGCTTTAAGTGCTGACAGGTTTATAAGCAGGTACACAGGGCACAAAGGCAGAAAATACGACTGATTTGTCATTGCTGCTATTCACATCAGAAATGTTAAAAAAACCCAACAAGTTTATTGTTTTGTACTACTGTTTCGGAAGCTGAGAAGCACCAAAAAGGATGAGGGAAAGGCTAAGGTGTTTAATGCCTTCTTTGCTTCAGGTTTTAAAAAAAAAGTTATTTTGGGGGTACCCTGAAGCTGGAAGACAGAGACAGGGAGCAGAAAGAAGTCCCCTTAATTCAAGAGGAAATGGTGAGTGAGCAGCTGCACCAGTTAGCTACACACAGGTCTATTGGGCCAGATGAGATCCACCCAAGGGGACAGAAGGAGATGGCAGAAGGGCTCAGGAAGCCCCTTTCTATCACTTACCAACAGTACTGGATAAGTGGGGAGGTCCCTGTTATTGGAAGTCAGCAAACATGAGGCCCATCTACAAGAAGGGCTGGAAGGAGAATCCAGGGAAGCACAGGCCTGTCAGCCTGCTTGACATCAGGGCCAGGGAAGGTTGTAGAACAGATGATCCCGTGTGCCATCACAGGGCACACACACAACAACCAGGGGACGAGGCCCAGCCACCTTGGGTTTGTGAAAGGCGGGTCCCGCTTAGCCAACCCGACCTACTCCTGCAACAAGACGACCTGCTCAGTGGATGAGGGCAAGGCTGTGGATGTTGTCTGCACGGACTTCAGTAAAGCCTGTGACAGTTTCCTCCAGCATTCTCCCAGACAAACTGGCTGCTCATGGCTTGGATGGGTGCACAGTTTGCTGGGTGAAAATCTGGACAGCTGAGCTCAGGAATGGTGGTGAATGGAGTTACATCCAGCTGGCAGCCAGTCACACGTGGTGTAACCCAGGGCTCAGTATGGGGCCGTTCTGTTTAACAGCTTTAATAATGATCTGGATGAGGGGATCAAGTGCACCCTCAGACAACACCAAGTTAGGCAGGAGAGTTGATCTGCTGGAGGGTAGGAAGGCTCTGCAGAGGGCTCTGGGCAGGCTGGATTGATGGGCAATTGTATATGGCTCAGCAAGGCCTGGTGCTGGGTCCTGCACTTGTGTCACAACAACCCCAAGCAGCGCTACAGGCTGGAGGCAGAGTGGCTGGAAAGCTGCTTGGTAGAAAAGGACCTGGGGGTGCGCGTCAACAGCTGCCAAACATGAACCAGTGTGTGCCCAGGGGGCCAAGGCCAGTAGCATCCTGGCCTGGATCAGCAATAGTGTGGCCAGCTGGACAAGGGCTGTGATCCTCCCCTCTGTTCAGCACAGGTGAGGCCACACCTCAGTTCAGTTTTCGGCCCCTCACTACAAGAAGGACACTGAGGTGCTGGACTGTGCCTGGTGAAGGGCAACAGAGCTGGTGAAGGGTCTAGACAATAAGTCACAGGAGAAATGGCTGAGGGAGCTGGGTTCTTTAACCTGGAGAAAAGGAGGTTCATGGAAAATCTTACTGCTCTCTACAACTATCTGACAGGAGGTTTGTAGCCAGGTGGGAGTTGTTACTTGTTAGCCATGTAACAAGTGACCAGGCAGGAGGAAACAGCCTCAAGTTGCACCAGGGAGGTTTAGAATGGATGTTCAGAAAATTTTTTTTCATGGAAAAGGTTGTCAGGTATTAGGACAGGCTGTCTAGGAGAGTGATAGAGTCCCCATACCCGGAGGTGTTTACAAGACATGTAGCTGTGGCACTCAGGGACATGGATTAGTGGCAGATGTGGCAGTGCTGTGTTAACCGTTGGACTTGATGATCTTAAGGATCTTTTCCACCCTAAATGACTCTACATCTCTATTTTAAGCCAAAGCAAATCAGATTCACCTTTTTCCTGACTCTGCTTACATTTTCTCTGCTTCTCTAGTACCTTGGTGATATGCTCTAAATGGCTTAATGCAAACCCTACACATCTTGAAAACACTCAAGCACAGGCAATCTGAGTCCAGCTAACCACTGCAGATAAGAAGGTATAAATAAATAGCTTAAAGAAATCAAGCAAACTAGAACACTTTCATAATATTGTAATGTTTATAATGTGTATTTAAATCACATCCTGAAATTTCTCTAAACACAATATTTGACAATCAATTTCCTAATGAAATCAGTTTAAAAAACCCCTAGAATTAAATAACCAAGAAAATATAAAACCTGCTACTTCAGTTAAGTATAACACTGCTAATAAATTTTGAAACTAAAAATGTTTAATTTATCAGAAAGCACTAAGAAATGCTGAACACTAGTACACAATGTTGCTGCAATTCAATGCTGTCTGATCTAGAAGATTCATCAGCCTTTTCACTATTTGACACCTACTAGTTAAACCAAGGATACTCTCAATAAAACAAAAGGTATGTTTTCAGGTTTGCAACGAAGAGCCAAAAGAGAATCCACAAATAATTCTACACATCATATGTAACTGTTTTGTATTTTCACAGATTTGTACTGTAAGAAAAAGGTAAATACATTCTAGATACATCATGTATACACTACAGAAGAAACGTGATACCTTAGTAGCAAGGATGTACCATAGGTACAGAAAATGGGATCCATAGGGAGGAGCAAGAGGTTAAGACTGTTGATCTTTTTCTCTCATACCTAATGTTGAGTACCATCTCTGTAAAATCAGTTTAATCAGGAAACATCCCTTTGACCCTCACATGAGGCTACTCTTTTATCTACCAGTTTGGAAGAGGAAAAAGATAATTACCAAAAGTGTTAAGTCCTAATGATTTTTATTTTTTAATGGTAATACAAATGGAACTCTCAAGGAATCAGAAGAGAGAACACAGAAGATCAAAATTTTGTTTAACTTCTCTTGTTTCCATATATAAAATCATGGCCATAGTTAAGTTCTATATCAAGTGAATTTCCAATTGCTCAAAATATTTTATTTTCCAAGAAAACAAAAATAAACACACCCTGCCCCCAATTTTATAATTTCTTACTATACTGTCTACAGAAGCCTGAAGCCATGCACTCACATTACCATGCAAACAAAATGTACCATGCTGTGTATTTAGGCAAGCTTTGGCAAAGATCTGCAGTATGATCATAATTTTACAGAATTTTTTAAAATCTACATGCAAGGAATCCAATCTGGTGGCACAGATAGCATGGTTCCTGAATATAATTTCCAGATTAAATTTACAGCCTGGGCAATAACCATTTGCAGTCAGCTTTAACCTCTTACTAAATGCTAACTGGCATCACTCATTCAAATCCTTCCAAAAATTCTTTAGAAGTTTCATCCTAATTCAATTTTCCTCACATTCCGTGCTATAAAAGTCCCTAGAGTCTTGCTGCATACTTTTAAATATCTTCCAGAAGAAACAGCACTCCCATGATACAGAGTGTAATCTGTTTGCATGGTTTAAAAATACTTCCATAGCCTGTGGAATAGGGACTATTTTGTCAGAACAAAATTAAATTGGTTATATTGGTGAAGAGCCATTCCAGGCACAAAATTAATGAACTCAGCGCAGTCTTCAATATCCTTTTAGTGTCTGGCTATACACAGATGAAATGCTAACAGAAGTGTTCTGCCACTTTTAAAACACAAGTGCACAGTTTAAAGACCGAGGTTACCATCTCTTGCATGTTGACTGGAAACATTGTAAATCACAATCATTGCAAGAGGCAAAAGCATATAATAGCATGCTGGCTTTTCACAAACATACTGTACATAATTATGCTACAGAAAAGTGAGTGTGGGGGGAAAAAACAACAACTTTGGAATGTGAATTCTAGTGCCTGAAGGAAGGGGAAAAAAGTGCATTGTATTGTTTATCAGTAAAAGAGGGAAAAAGTTTTATGTATTACAATTAATAGAAATCAATGAAAAAGATTTCTGATCAAAAAAATGCCTTACCTTGAAAAGTTGAGGAAATGAACATGTCTAGTGAATAAATAGGGCTGCTCAGCAGTGCTTATGTTTTTAATCAACTCCATCTAAAAAGAATTAACAAATCAAATTTTCCACGTTACATCAATGCACAATTTGAGACAAACATAAAACTTTCAAACAACAGATGATGATATAATTTTCAAGTCTGAATTACTCAGAACCTCTTTCCCCACTATCCCTCCCAAGCACTGTCACCAAGATACCATGATGAATATTTTATGTCTAAGCAAGAAAGGTTGAGCTGCAGACACCATTCTGCTACCATGGAGCTCATGTACTTCCAAAATACTTCCTAGAAGTGGGTATCACTTTAAACAAAGTCATAAACTAAAGGAACTAAACTCTTTCTAAATCTGCAATAGCCTTCCAAATGGCAGCTACCCTCTGAAGTTACTAAATCTATTCACCCCACTGCCAAAAATGCTACGTCTGAAACTGTAACAGAAAGCGGGAGCTGAACCAATGGTCATTTTTGTGTAACAATAAACACTGCCAACACAGTCAAGACACCAACTGATTTGCTTGTTTAAATATAGAAATCAGGACTTGCAATTCCTTTTCCTATTACAACAAATTTGGAGCACAAACTAAATCGGCACTTTTAGAAAGATGATGCTAAATTCTAGTTCAGGCCCATTCACATAATGTTAATTTTTTAAAAAAATAACTAAATAATTGGAGTTTTCAGACCATTAAGATAGAAAAATGTAAACAACACCATAGATATGATCATCTATTTTGTGTAAGCTGAGCTCTAGATATGATTTACAGGAAACTGGAAATGTCTAGTGAAGCATCATGCTAGAGAGTCAATGTTTCAGTTAGTTTTACTTCCTTCTTAATAATTTCCTAAGATTTATTTTCCAATTTTCTGTTCTGTGTTCAAATGCAGGCTGTGTTATGGAACTGAACAGAAATACACTTGAAATGACAGGTTTATTGATTTTACAAACTGGGTAGTAGAAAGCAATTCATATAATGGAAAAAAAAAAGAGGTAAGCCTATGAACTACATGTTCTGATTTGAATCATATTAATCTATGTGAGGAGACAGTAATCAAAAAATGTATTTCTTAATACTTGAATGCTATAGTTGACATAGATAAAATAAGCAAAATCATATAGTCCAGCCTGTTGTGTGGTCAAAATAAAGTAACTGGCATGTGTGGAGTTTCTAGCAGCAAAAAGAGCATGGTAAAAAATTCTGCCCATGCCATAGCAAATACCAAACCACATTTAAGAGACAGCAGTTGCCAATTTTTTTCCCCTTCTAATGTCCAGTTTCAGTAGACTGATATTTAGTCATGGTTTTTATAATATCTGTCACATCTTACTGCTTCTTATCCATCTTGCATCCTCCACTTTTTCCCAGTGCATATACCCTGACTTCTTCCTTAAGCCAACATAAGCTACAGCCATTTAACTGCCAGAAAGAAGTGCACACACTTATCCACTTTCTCTACTTTCCCTCTGTCTTTAACAATTCTATACACATATATGTATGATGACCACTGAAGCAAATGGTTCAGGTTGTCCATCTTCTCAGGATGGACCTTTTCCTGTCCAACTACTTTGAGTACATCAAGGTATATTATGTACAGACCTTATACATCACAACATATTAGATTTGAGAAAGTATAGCAAGGCATGTTACATCTAAAAAAGGCTGAAAACCCAAAGAAATGGAACGTAAGACGAGATCACCAAAAGAAAGACAATATAAAGGGAAAAGAGAAACAAGAGAATATGGAGAGAACATGTGCAATTATAAAAAATTAACACAAAGAATTTAAAGAAATAGTCATGAAGGGAATAGCATCCCTTCCTTAGCTATTCATCTATACGGAGTCTGGAAGGCTTGATTCAAACAAAAACAGGACTTTGCACAGATTCTTCAGTACAATATAAATGCATTGGGTGAGAAAATCATAAACCTGAAGAGCAAAACTTGTCCAGATCAGAATTAGAAAGCCCAGGAAGCTTTGCAATACTTAGCACAAAGGAACTGAGTATTGTTTCTTCATGCTCTGAAGAGACAAAGACTTTCCTAGCAAACCAATTGTCCTAGATTGCAAGGCAATATGTATTCACTTTGCCATCTGTTGGAGGTGTGGCAGTTATCTTCTGTTAATTGGGCAGTTTTCTTTATCTCTTCCACAAACCAATCCTCCCTCCAGGGAGATATCTGCTGTTAATGGCCTATTGAATGTCACTGCATGACTGATAGAATTAAATCATCCCATTGTGAGATGCTCCGCCCAGAGGGAGGAGCCAAGCATTCCTAAGTGGATATCATCCAAGTTTTTGAGACACCAGACTCAGCCTTCCCACTAGATTCCCAGAGGAATAGCTGGGGTTTTCTACAGGACCTTCAGAGGAAGACTACACCCTTCCACAGGATCACTGCTCCAACAGAACCACATCTACCACTCCAAGAGGACTGGAACCATTCCAATTTGGACTGCTACCAACACCCTGACTAAAAGGGTGTCAGGTTGTATTCTGACTCTGTCCGTAGTTTTTCTTTTGAATTATTGCATGTATTTTTTTTCTTTTCATAATAAATTGTGTTTCTGACTTGGAGTCTCTCACTGGTTTTGCTTTCAAACCAGTACACCAATATGTTGGGATTTCTTTAGAACTGGTAACTCACTCTGCCAAAAAAATTATATTCTTTGATCACCTCGCAGAATCAGACAATAGAAGACCATGTAGCCCGTGTATCAGATGTCTCAATTGGATTCTCTGGTAGTCAACCCGCTAGAGATTCTTTTTTTGGTTTTGGGGTTTTGTTTTACTGAGGCAAGTTACAGGAGAAGTGAAATTCTCAGAACTGTATAAAGCCTGATGTTATATTTTGCATTTTACTTATGTTGCTCTATCTGCATGAAGTAAGGAAGGAAGACAGCAGGAGGAAGTTGCTGATCTGGTATAAAAACTCTGTTCATGCCCCTATGGTCATCACGTTAATTCCTTTTGGAATAAATGAAAAAAAAAACCTTACTAGAGTATAAATATGGAGATATAAAGATATTATACCCATACAAAGTAATCCCACTAAATCTAAAAACACAGGCAGCTCTAGTAGAATACTGCTAGACAAACTTAGCTGTGGGTATATGTGAGTGCTGCAAAGCAGCACATGAGCTTCCATTGGCTCCCAGCTGTCCCCAGGGCTGACATCAATTTGCTATCAGGAAGCAGATTCACATCACAGCATTGCCACGTTTCTCACTCCATTTCACCTGATGTCAGTGTCACATTGCTGGACAAGCACAGGCATTTCAGCCTCAGGAGCAAAGGGAGGCTGGAAAGATGCACACAGTGCAGGACAGCATCTGGCTCTGGGTTTTTTTTTGATGTCTTGCTACCAAATTCAGTCTGTTGAGCTGAGACAACAGCTTGCTCCAAACCAGAAACAGAATTTTGTTTTGACTTAGAGTACCTTCATATTTAGACACTTAATGATCAACTGGACTTGTAAGCAGATGTGGATAAAGCTACAATGTGCATAAGAACAAACAAGCAAAATCCATTCTTCTAAAAACCCTGCCAAAAGGGTAAGGCAGGCTTAACTGAAACGACACACAGATGTCAGGAGGGGAAAATAAATAACTGTAATGGCTCGTGGCCACATGCAAATTGTGGCCATATTTCCCATGGGCCTCTCCCTCTCTCATCATGCCGTCCTGAACTGCTTTCAGGCTAACAACTCAAATGTATTGGTCAGAAAGGCATAGTGATCCCTCCCTCCTTCTAAGACTGTGTTAAAGAAAAAAAAAAAAAAAAAACACACAACAAAAAGAAAAATCTCCAGTGTCTGCCAGAAGAATAATTTTGGTTGGTTGTTTCTGGTTGTTAAGATTTTTTTGTTTGTTTGTATGTTTGTTTCTGTAAGATGAAACAAGAAAGAAAATAAGATGTAGAGGACCCATAGAGAGCAACAGTGAGCAGAGGATGAGGGCTGAAGAAAATTAGTGCTTTTGCATGAAATGAGTGATGAAGGAGAATGACATACAAGTACAGATGGTCATATCACCCCAAGTTCAAAAAGAAATAAAAAGATACAAGCAGCAGAAGATAAACAACCCTGGTAAACTCTGTTAGGGAAGAGATGAGTCAGAACACATCCATTGTTGGAGGGAGAATCTGTAGAAATATTTGGAGAAATACTAAAGGCATATGTACCTGCTAGGATTAGGGCCCATAAAGAGCTACTTCTCTTTCTCTCACTGCTGCCCAGAGCTCTCCTGCAGGAATTAGGCAGCTTGAGTGAAACATTACTGAAAAATACACTAATTTGCAATGTTCAAAAATAAAAAACCAAAACATAGTAATAAAAAATTAAACCCCCCCCCGAATTTGCAAGTTAATTGAAATTAACTTGCAAAGGGCTGATGCATTGCAAATACTCCAGCAGATGGCACCGTGAAGTGACTCCAGGAGGGCTGGATGGGGATGGATTTTCTCTAGCCACAGCCTTGTTCCTGCACAAAAACTCAAGTCTGGCCTTCGAGATAGGATACCTTTCTCTCTGCTGGAGATGGCTAGTCCAGTCCCTGTGCTAACCACTCAGAGCAGCCCCACTTTGTTTGAGGTTTGCACTAAGTAAATTCTACTGAAAACAAAAGGAAATCATCAGATAACAATCTCACCCAAACAGCAGCCAAAATGTTACTATTTTTTTTTTTTAGGATGCTGTATTTCAGTGTGAGAATTTGAGGTCAAAATGTATAAAAATGGTGAGGCAACTGGGATTTTCCCATGCGGTCTGCTGTATCACACTACGGTCTCTGCTAATATTGACACAAAAAAGACAAAAAAAATATATCTCTGTATCTATCTTCCCTGCAAGCTCTTTAAGTTCTTCCACTGCTTTCAGTCTCTACTGAAGGCATGTAGGGCTCAGGAGGCACAAGTACCTACAAGAATTTTGGTGTATCACTTTCATCTCAGTACTCATTTCCATAAACAACTCACAACTCCCAGGAATGAGACTAGATCTTCATTTTCAGCTCTCAAAAGCTTGGAATGGTTTCAAGAATTTCTTCACCTCCCCAAGCTGGTATGACCAATTTTCTGTCTTTAAAAGCATTTAAGAAAAATTAGTGATGGATTTTTAGTGCATTGAACTGGAATTACATTTAAATTTGGCTGCACAGCTGTAATGATGAGTGGTAGAAGGAAACAATTTGAGGATAAACTACCAACTACTCTTGTATGTGACGGGCATTTCTATACCTATAAGCATACTCATTCTTAATTCCCTGAATGCAATAAAATGGAAGTGGAGGACAAAGTCAGGGCAGGGGAAGACTTCATTTTGCAACAGTTTGAGTGGCATTTTAAAGCCACATCAATTAGGTTAATATTATGTGTTATTTCCTGTATTTAATTCACTTGAAAATATTATAGCAAATGGCAAGCCATATATTAATACATCTGTTTCCAGAACTCACTCCCTTATGCCCACAGATGTTCAAAGGCTGCACTTTTAATTGCTGGCAGACACACATAATTTGGGAAAATTTCTTAGTAGGAAGCAGACTGGAAAAGGCAATGAGAATATGGATTCCAATTATGTGCAATCCCCACAGTCATTAAAAACACCTACATGCTTAACTTTATTTAACAACAGCAGACTGCATAAGCTAAATATTTACAGAAAAGTCTTGGCTGGATCAGGGCTTTAACCAAACACAGGACAGAAAACTGACAGAAGGAAAAGAGACCTATCATCTCAAGTGAGAAGCCCATACTCATGCTGGAAGCCTACAGCCAGCCCAGCTCTCTTTTTTCTTGTTCCAATGCCTGGAGCCTGAGATCATTCATTGCCTTAACTTCCTCCTGTTACACCACATTAAAGGTGGAAAACATAATTTATTTTTTCATATTCTGCTCTTAAAAATGAGAAGACAACTAAAAATGCCCTGAACAACAGAATAGTTACTGTCTCCAAGCATTTTCTCTAGTGATCAAAGGCACTTTTCAGGAAAAGTACTCATTAAATTATGAGCCTATTGTAACTATGGAAATAAACCATAAATAAAAATAGACTCAAGTTATGGCAGGGCAATCTATAGAGTAAATCATCAGCTCTTTAGCAATACTTCCAGCACATTTGCCGTTTATAGTAACTTAATCACTTAGGGAGTGCAAAAGGTAATGCAGATAATTATCTGTCAGTGTATTGGTTGCATCAAAAGTAAGTCTGGGCTGTCTGGAACCTCCACATGCTGGACTAAAGCACAGAAAAGTCTGAAGAAGTGATCTTTTATCATGTTTTAACAAAGGAAAATCCACCTACCAGAGAAAGAATAGAACTGAAAGGAAGAAGCTCATCATGGTGAAAGCTGGTGATTACTAGCATCTGAAAAATTTTTGGGATTTATGGTATGTCCCCCAATCAGCAATGAAAATTGATGAAAGATACAAATGAAACCCAAACAGCCCAAAACACAAAAGCAGTCCTACTCACAGAAATCCCATATCCCAGCAATAAAACTAAGCAGACAGGCTCTGTAGCACGGGTCCGTTTGACTCCTTTCTGATGGGACCATATTGCAACCTTCGCAGGCTGTGCGGTGCTGCCGGTAGGATACACACGGGGATGCTGCAGCAGATGCAGAGCTGGCGTTTCCTTTGCCACAAGCACGGGCAGTGAGGGGACTCTGCCCCCCTCCACAGCCTCACTGGTGTGCCATACCCAACCATGCATAGCAGCTGCATTTGGGCTGGCATGGCAGCCCTGCCCAGCTCGACCCCGCCTCTGGCTGAACTTGACTTATGGAGTGTTAGGTCAGCCAGCTGTGGTGGGACCCCAATGGACACCCTGAAGGGGAGGAAGGTGGGATTTGCAGGAGCAATACCTACTCCTAAATTTTCATTTGGAATGAACTGCTGCATCTAAAACAACAAACCTGTGCTCATGAACAGGCTGCAAGTAAATGACCCCCAATCACAGCACAATGTCACTGGCAGGCCCACATCCATTTCTTGATCATTGCACACATCCTTTTGTGGTTTGCAGGCTGCTATTTCTAGAAGTGACACAGGCAGCAATTGCAGCCTTTACCTGATCAGCAGCTCAAAATAGCAGCAGTGGGCACTGTGTGCAGCATCTGACTACAGACGTGGGCTTGGAGTCTGAGGTTTTCCTGCACTTCTTGTATCTGTCTACTAACAGAAGTGATACTTACAGTGGGTACATGCATACCCTGAAGAGAAGAAAATTTAAATAACTGGATCTGTCATAGAAATAAAGCTGCAAAAGTATTCCTTCTACAACTCTAAGGGAACGTGCAAAAGAGTGTCTGCGTAAAGAGGTTTCATGTGGTATTTCCACTTCCCTCAGTGAGGGTTGTGCAATAAACATGAAAAAGACAGATAAGCAAGAAGCTGAGATAGGATCAAGGACATGTCATTTTATAGAAACATGGGTTAACATGGCCCTGGGAAACAACTTTTTGAAGCAACTGATTACTAGAAGTGAATTAAGAAAGTTATCAAAAAGGACCTTTTTGGCTATTATTTACTCCCGCTCTGTTTAAGACCCAAGCTAGGTCTGAATAGGGTTATAGGATAAATGGCTGCAGATACATTAACACATGTCCCAGATCCCTTAGCACTTCACTGTACTATCCTTTCTTGCCTCGCTGGTAGTCTAACTGTTATGCTAACTAAATTCAAGAGCTGTCTCACTGGAAGTTAGTTTTTTTGGTTAGCTGCCACATCATGTTGTTCTTGGCTCTGCCACCCATTTCTCTTATTAAGTGAAGTCACTTTAAGAATGATGAATTCCCCATGATTGCTCAGGACAAAGTAGCAATACATCTTTTCAATAGGATCATCCACTAGCATATGCCTTTGTTTCTCATTTCATACACGTAATAAGAAAACAGGACCGAAGACAAGCAGGACTAACTTACCTGCTCATTTTTGGTCAGTCTTGTTTTGTTATGTATGTCAGATGTAACCAGGTTGAATCCATGTTTCTCTGATAAAATTCTTAAAAGCAAAACCACAGTTCGACTTCCACACTTTCCAACTCTGTTGTAGACCACCTGACTGGGGAAAGGAAGTACCTAAACAAAGGTTGAAAAAATGGAATCAGTACATTGACATTTTGTTTCTGTGTACCTCTCAATCACATGTTTTTACCTTAAGCCAACAGACACATAGAGGAGAATTTCTAGGCCTCAGGTCAGAAGCATTCACTTCCTCTAGAAGGTAGAAGCTCTTCAGAAGAGAAACAGCAAGGCTTAGGGAGGTGGCAAGGTGAGATTTCCCCCTTGAGATGCAGTTAAATGTAACAGATTGGCAACTATTCCAGAAACACCGTGTTGGTAATTATTATTATTATGTTGGTAATGATCTTGATCTTGCTGATTGTAATCTCAGTGCAAATACTCATCTTTAGTTGACTATCTCCCATAAAAAAAAAATTAAAGGAGTGAATTTGCACTACAGTTTAGCAACTTGAAGTCAAGCTGACATAATGCAGGAGGAATGAATGCTTGGATTGCAAAACTTCAGCTTAAAAAGAAACAAAAGAAACCAAATAACAACCAGTTGCACAGAGCCAAAATTAATCAACCCTTTTAATTTCAAATATAAACATGAATCTTTTAGACTCAGAGAACAAATCATGCCACTAATCAAGAATCTATGTGCAGAATAATCAACAGAGGTCCACAGGGGGCCTGAGGTCAACTGGCACAATCTGATCACCTCTGTACAGGTAATGTTCATTAAATCTCAAAATAGAACAGCAACATCCAACTTGGCTACTGGGAATGGTGTCCAGCCCACACTAACTCTTGTACCCTGCTCTCCTCCCCAGGAAGCCAGAACAAGTGAAAAGTAATTCAGTGTCTCACAGTATGTCAGATGCAGCCTTATTTTCTTCCTGGATGATGTCTATGGGCTATTGTTTCAGCAAAAGGAATTCTGGAGTCACACTATAGCACTACACAAGTATTTGCTGAATAGCATGTAGGAGCATGTGATAATATAGGCCCAGAGGAAACTGTTTCCAAGCCTTTAAGTTGGCTAACAGAGTCAGGAGCTCACAGTTTCACCCACAGTGGTGCATATACAGCACTAAAGGAAAGAAATTTTTTCTATTAAGACAATGGCACAAAACATTTCCTGACATAGAGTCTGCACCTGGGTTCCAGGCAACCTGTGTTCAGCCAAGGAACGGCCAAAGTGATGGCATGTCTCAACATATAGCTACTCCTGCTCTTGATGCACTCATGTTTTTCCAGCAGAAGGAATTCTAACATAAAAGCAGTCAGATGAGACATATATCACTTTTCAGTGCAGAGTACTTCTTCACTGCTTGAACTGCTAATAGATCTTCATCAGGGAAGCAAAATGTTTTGTCAGGCAACCCTTCAGACTACTCTCAAAGAGAATTGCCAAATAGAAAGAAAAAAAAAGAAAAAAAAATATATTCCCTTATATTTAATGGGAACCTACTGGTACTTTGCTCTCAGTGTTGCATTTCATGACCAAATGAACATTACTGCTGTTACTGGTTGCAATGTTTAGGATATCCTGGATTGTAACATAAATGGGGAGGCCATTTTTCCCCAAATTAGCCTGGGAAGGAGTAAGTATTTGGTGATCATGGCCTTAGTTAAACTTTCCAAGTTGCAGGACGTTACATCTGCTGATTCAGCAAACAAAGAAGAGCCTCTCAAGGCCTGTACAATCCACACACAATGCACCAAGTCTTACTATTTTGTAATATTTTTATAGTGTTTTCTATGAGAAACACAGTCCCCATATTTCATCAGTCTTTCCTTCAGAAGCCTTGCTTCCTATGCAATGCAAAATCTCAGCCTCAATTATTAGAGAACTCCAAAGGTGATGAATTTAACATCTCTGTGCTACAGATGTAGCTAACCTTTCCCAAAACTACTCTTAATGGTGTCTGAAAGGTTAACATTGGAACACATTTTATTATGCTGATTATCACACCATAATGAAAGAGAATATGAGACCTATTCTGGATTGTCCCCTTTTTGGTTCACTTCTCTGCATAACAAACACTAGCATCACTACTTGTCACAGTCCTGCAGCACCATCCACACATCACTGCAACTTATGGATTGGGAATTACTCCTCTGCTTAGACATATGATTTTGGAATACTCTGCTGTGTAAGTAAGCGAAAGCCTTCAAGAGACCTGATAAGTATATGCTGACAAACGTCAGTGAAGTAGCAAGAGCACATACACTATATGTTTGCCTAGCATCCCAGAAATTAGATGAACAATGAGAGTTTGTAGAGTTATGGAAATATATTTAAATGCTTCCTAATTATTAACTGCTTTGATTTTCCTAGCAGTTTGGACTAGGCAAGATAGTGAGCAAATTTTTTTTTATTTACTGGTATTTCAGTCAAGTACAATTTTACTGCATACAGATTACACTCAAGTTCTAATTAAATCCTTGACTGGATTATCCAGTAACTTTGGGTGAATCTTATAAAAGTAACTCTTTAAAAACTAGATAAAATTAAAGGAGGCCTTTGTAAATTCTCTATTCTAAGTGCAAACAACTTTGCCAGCTTGGAAAAATGACAGTAGTTACCAAATTTGGCCAGTTGTCACATTTGTTTCTGAAACTCGCCTTCCTAGGTAGCACAATTCTGTTCTGCACACAAACAATAACCATGGTAACCCCCAAAAAGACACTACAGCAAATACTCACTGCAGATAAAGGAACCTGAAATAAAGGGCTATTATTTTCAGACACTTGTTTAGCTTAAAGGAGACCAACGTATCAATGCCTTGTTTCAGTACATAGTGAATGCACTCAGGTCTAATTGGACAAGATTCAAGATAAGCACTGCAGCTCAAAGCTCACTTCAGAAGAACAATCATGAGTGGTAACCAAAACTTTCCTTGCAGCACTGCTGAGTGTGGTTGGCTTTTGGGATGCGCTCCTGAAACTCTGCTCACATTTCATCCGTTTACGTCACCTTTGCACTTATCACACCCCAATGCCCCAAAGGGTGTGTCCAATGCACAAAACCATGCAGTACACAGGCTTTTGGTGTACAAGCAAGTACAAGAAATACCACTTCCAAAGCCATGAGTTTGTATCAGGCAAAACTAAAAATGCAAGAAATTGAAAACTTCTCCAGAGAGGAACTTTCTTTTCCCCCTCATGATACTCACAAGACACTCAGACAATACAAGAGATGGTGGCAGAGAAGGCACTTGGAAAGAAGGCTCATTTTGTATTCGTAGAAACAAGGTGAAAAAGAGCATTTGGACATTTACAAAATGCTAATTGAATTACATTTTATTATTACTAACTACCTAAGAGTAGGTATCGTGTAGACTGAGCAACTGCTGAGCTGATGCTCTGGCAACTTGATATTCATGTAACAATATACACAATTGCAAAATAATTGCAGAGTGACTTTATTGAGCACTGCAACAAAGCCCAGAGGTAATATAAACAATTCAAACATATAATTCACTTTGGAGTTACACAAATTAGCACTTACAGCTACAAAAAAGTAAAGCCCACAGTATAATTACAACAGCTCTCTCCAAGGGTTTAGAAAGTTATATGACAATTTACGTGTCGGTTCAAACAGGTTTTTTTCCTTTTGTTTCATAGTTAAAGAAGATGTGAAGAATTGTTGTGAAATGAAATCAAGAAGAAAAAGCAAGTTTAGTCCCAAACAAACTTGCATTGCAGAAAATGACTGTCGAGTACCTCTGCAGAGAGGTCTGCAAGTCTCAGAAAGGGAGCCATTCAACAGATAACCTGATAAAAGCCCAGGCTTTCATCTTCAGTGGGGGCCTTGTCTACAGATAAATCTTTGCACCATTAAAAAAAAAAATAAGCTGGAAAATTACTTGTAGTGTCAATGATGTAGGGATTCACTCATAGGCATAAATCATTCCACTTTTACTGAGACAAATCCAGTACAGTTTTGCCCATTTGCCAAACATCTCCCAGTCCAGGTACAAGCTGGCCAGGCATCAGTCTCTGACTCATTTCAGGAAGCAGTATAGTGGATACTTTATTCACACCTTCTGCAAATAAGTGACCTGTGTCCTTCCACACAAGTGGGGCTGGGAGCGGATGCCAGAACTGGCTTCTCCTTTCTGAGCTGACACTACCCTGTGGTCAGGCAGTGCTCCATGTTTATCAGGTGAATAAGGCCAGCCAACACAAGGAAGTACTGATAAGATTATGGAAACAATTAAACATTTGCTGGCATATCTTCATACAGCATTACACCTTCCCAGTCTAGCCTCTTCATTTTCTTTTCCTGTCCAACTAAGACAGAATTATAAGAATTTAAAAAATGGCTTAATTGGTCAAAGGAATGGCCCATTTGACTTATGAGAGGAGGATGATACTCATAAGGTAACTACAAACCTGAGAGCTGCCAGCAGTCCATTTCTCTCCAGTGCCTCTCTTCTTTCTCCATTGTCCCCAAAAATTACATATGGCATGTTAGAAGGCACGTCCTTCCAAACTGCCTGAAGAATTTCTTACACAACTTGTTCCAGAATTTTGTTACCCACCATGCATTTAATTTTTAGATAATCTTCTATGATTTTCAGAGAATATCTGTTCTCACATTGTGGATTTTATGAAGACAGATTACATAATTCAGTCATCAGCTATGAGATCTTCTTAGATACACTGGATGTTCTTTTTAAGTGAAGTTTTTCACAAGTCTGCCATGATCTTTACAGGAAAAACTCAAAGGCCACTAAGAGACAGCTTTCCAAAATTAAGTTCAGGAATTGCTGCTCAAAAATTTCATTTCAAACAAGTATCAGCTTGCTCGCTTTTAAAGCACTCACAATGAAAAGTTGCTAACACAAAGTTATGTCAGCAGAAAACATGACTGAAGAATGAACAAGGGAGTAAACAAAATATATTACTAGCTAGAATCCTGCATCCCTATCTAAATCACAGAGTTCCAGTTATACAAACATTCACCTGTGGAGTGTAGTGATGCTAGTCAGAGACAAGTTTTTTGAATTAATCAACTCTAAAGCTAACCAGACAGCATGGTCATCTCTATGGGTCACTGAAAATACACCAGAAACCACAAGAAAAGGCAAAAATTAAATCTGTTTGTTTTCAAAGTTTAAATGCTGTATAGCTGTAGCGGAGCATTGAAAATAAGGTAGAAGAAGAAACAGAATATTCATCTGTTGCATTCTCATTAAGAAACTAATTTAATTGAAAAAGGGTGACTTCCTCCCCCACCACCACAAACAATGCATTTCATCTGTTAGACAGATGACATATTTGGAAGACTAAGTTAAAATGTGTTCTCTAATGGTTCAACAACCCTAAGTACGAAGCTAAATTGAAAACATAAGCATGGAGCACCAGCAGCAAAAGAAAACTTGGTTGTAGACAGTCCTCAAATTTATTAAGACTAAAGAAAAGCATTACTATGAAGTGTCTGCCAAAGCCTATGGTCCCTGATGTGTCCCACAAGAGAGATTTGTGCAGCCAAAATCAAAACTTGCAGTAATTTTCCTGTGATGAAGCACTGAACACTTACAATTCTCAAAAGACCCGAGTTTAAAGCATAATGAAGTATCCCCATTAAGTCTCCAATCAGGTCCTATTACAGGATACTGTGGCTACAGAAACAACAACCCGGGAAAGTTACAAAGAAAAGGTCAAAGATCCAGTTTCTAATGTTCAAAGTTTGGATGCATCTCATCACCATGTTTAGGTTCGTTCATCTTATACCTTACACCTGATTTACTTGTCTACAACAACAGGTTGCAGCAGAGCAAAACCCCCACGTCTCCAGTCTGCTGCACAAGACTCCCCACACCACAGGGAGTGCAGAACCAGGTTTATTTCAGGCATGTGAAATTACAGCAGCATAGCAACATTCAAACTCGGCACATGTATATGAAGTCAAACAGGGTGGTAGAGAGCACACGCCCTGTTCACTCAGCACTTTCAGGTACTCACTGATATTAGGCAGCCTCTGGAGGTGTGAGTGGCACTCCTGGCTTTCATCACTCAGCAACACTCGCTTAAGTGATGGCAGCTCAGTCCCAGCTCCTTTCAGGGATGAAGCAGGTGACAGGGTCTCACCCTACGAAATGGATAATTGCTTTGGGATAGGGTACAACCACCACCTCCAGATTAATAAAAACTTTTCCTTTTGGCCCTTCTTAACATAGCACACTTTTTAACCTCTTCTTCATTCTTCTTGTTTTCCTCTGCAGTTTGCAACTTTTTGGGGCCAAAATCACATACAGTGCTATATCTTGTCTCCCTGGGTCCAAGGAGAACTGAACAGTTATTGTTCATGTCTTGGAGACATCTCTTTTTAATACATCTCAGGATAGAATTTAGAAGAATCAAAGAATATGGCATTGTCACTACTATAGATGCAGAGGGATGCAGAATAAAGCTATTGCTCTTTTTCTTTACCCTACATGAGTGAATGCAGATTACAACAGAAGAACTGGAAGACCCTCATTAGCTTTCTTATGAAAAGCAGTGTTTTTATCTCTTTTTTAAGTTAATCACATTGTGGAAGTTATCTTTCTGGTAGGCACCTACCTCATAAGAAGATAAAGGAGTCAAATTATCTAAGAACATTATACTGGTATTTGTTGAGAGAACTAGCATGAGTTCAGGTAGGTTAAGAATTTTAGTGTCACTTTAATTAACCTATTTTCCATTTAAAGGTTTAACATGTAATATCAAAAACCCCTTAAGCTGCAGAATTTGTGCAAGACTGATTTTAACTCCAGAGCAGCATCATGTTATATGTATCTTGGAACTGTAAAGTTTAAAACTGCTGTTTTTCCTTCAGAGCCCAGGGTTTTGTACATTCTGTGATGTGCTCAGAACACACTGGCACAGTTATTCTCTGTTTAAGTAGTAAATCCTATCACATCCAACCCACATGTTTATATTGGATACTTGTAAAATGAGAGATATTAAGTAACTAAGCCTGGTTTTAAAACTTTTTGTAATACTTCACAGCACTGGCATTCCTTAAATAACCTCACTACCTTATGGTTGTTTCTATCCTTCCAATGCAATATTCACAAATTCACCCTGGGAGCCAATAATATTGGATTTGAATGTGGTGACTGGTAGACTGAATAATTTATTCCTCTGTATGCACTTGTCTTTCTTCACATTAAGGTTTAACTCTTTGGTAGCTATTGTGGTTGACTATTGATTTGGCTTCAGCTAGTGCAGCGACTCGGTTTCACCACTGCCAAGGACGTGTCATGCTGTGTTTCAGTTTGCCCTTTACTTTAGGCTCCCTTTCAGTAACTCCACACTCTATTTTATAGTCTCTAGCATGCTTTCCACTGTACTTTGCATAGACATTTCATCAGCCAATCACAGTATGAAAGAAAGGCTGTTTATAGCCATAATTGGATTTTAATTTTGTAAAACAGGCCAGTTCTTCTGGACTGTAACCCACACGCTCATTACCAATGAGCTGTTTCTGAGGTGCTCTTGCTCTGCATGCTTGCAGGAACTCAAAGGGAGTTCCTTCACAGCTCCTGCAGGTAACAAACTCAAATCTACTTCATGGCATGGTCTCTTTATCTGGCAGTAAAAACACCAAGAAGCACCTACAGGAAAGACAACATGCTGCTACCCAACTCTTCCAGCAGAACCAGAGCTCAGCAGAAATCACTAAAATGACTCAAATGCCCAAAACACTTTCCCTTACAGACCACAAGCCATGTCCTGAATCACAAATGGATCTTGTGGTGCTGAAGATGGCATGACAGAATCAGTAACAGAGGAGGCCCAGCATCAAGTGCTCCCATTTCACTCTTCTGCACTTTGAAATTATTAATCTGACTTGATCAGAGGAAAACCAAACCTCATTCCTGCTGACCTTTCCTTTTTAACAGATCGAGGCACTCCTTGCATCTACTGAAAATCCCCAGTAGTGCCAGCCACAAAGGTCTCCACACTCCCCCAGGACATCAGGATGCTGTAGGTGCTGTCCTCAGAACTACCTTGCCCAAACTCCTCCTTCACCTTAATCACCCTGATACCGCCACTCTCACACTGACTTCTACAGCCCAGTCATGAAGCCCTGTCCTCTTTGCCTGATATTTTGACTCTGCTTTTGACCACACGTAGGCACATTTACAATCTCATACCTGATTAAAAGCTCATGCCCCTTATCAAAGTACTTCACTGCTATTTACAGTTTCCTGAACTAAACTTTATCCTTAAAGCCTGACTAGAAGATGGGCAGGACCTACCAGCTCATCTTCAAA
This sequence comes from Anomalospiza imberbis, assembly GCF_031753505.1. Classification (NCBI taxonomy): domain Eukaryota; kingdom Metazoa; phylum Chordata; class Aves; order Passeriformes; family Viduidae; genus Anomalospiza; species Anomalospiza imberbis. Next base: position 67,567,375 of record NC_089683.1, on the reverse strand, counting down.
ATCACAAGGCTTTCAAAATTATACTAGAATTCTTATTTGGTGGTTGTTTTTTCAGTTTTGTAAGACTCTCCAGCATCCCAAGTTTCAGACTTTTTTTTTCCTTCAAACATCACAGCTAGGAAAATCCTTTCAGTTCAGCATTTAAGAATACCATTAAATATAAGACTGCTGGTAGAAACCCGACTGATACTCAATGGAGTCTCAAGGCTCAGCAAGATTAACCAAATAAATTTCTCACTCAAAAGATACTCCATCATGTTAACCCTATGGAGAATGGCAGATTTTTGTTTTTCCACTGAAGGTTTAGGTCATCCAGACCCAGCTGCAATTGGACTTTGGTATTATAATCCAGCACTTCCTAATAAAAAAGATAATGAAGGTGGTTATGATTGAGTTGTCATGACCTTCTCATATGCTATGTTAGTTTATGAATACCTACCTATCATGGGAAGAAGGAAAAGAAGAGAGGAATGTACTAGACAGCTGGAGATCTAAAACTGTAATCTCTAAGAGATATTAATGTGCTGTGTAATAATCTCCACAGGATATTTGCAGGTGAACAAAGATCATCTCAGAATGGATTATGTCCTAAATTTCAGTGAAAGCACAGAGCTTTAGTAGTTTCAGAAATGGTGATTATGCCTTGTGTACTTTTTTAAGCTACAGTGTGTGACATAGAACAAAACTTGCAGGTTGCAAATTTGGTGACATTACAATTTTTCTATTTTGAGTAACACTGCGTAGGCTGCTGTGTTATTGCCAGAGATAAGCAAGATTCACCTTAAACCACACACACAGCATGACAATTAAAGCACCCACCGAAAGGCAAACTATTTTCCAAGCATCTTTGAAATTAGATGAAAACTACAGACTACTGCAGTAGTGACAAAACCTGCATACCTGCTGTCTGTCCAGGTCTTTCAAAATTTAAAGGCTGCAAATGTCAGGCTTAGTAAAAATCCAGCTCACTACTGTTTAAATTTTTGCAGGACATCAGCATGCACAGTAACCCTCACAGATTTATCTTCTTGTGACAGGCAATCTGGTTTTAATTTCCCAAGTCTCTCTGTACTTCTACTTATGATCAGTCAGCCTCCCCATATCAACAACTTTCTGATATGCTATAAACTGAGGATGTATGAAAAAGTAAGTAATCATCTCTATTTAGATAAATCGTGTAATCTAGTGATTGTTTTATCCTTAAGATTCTTGAGCAGTAAATTAAATTGAACAAAACAAACAAATTAGTGCTCCAGTATAATTCATATATTTTTATGATCCAATTCATACTTAATAGTAGAGATTCAATTCCAGCTTTTGGATATATCTCTGTACCATTATAGTGCTGTATCATTCACCACCTGCTTCAGCAGGACTGCTGAAGAATTATGAATAACAGACAATAGGAAAATCCTTTGCAAAAACCAGATTTTTCTTCCCTAGAGATACTGTCATTTAGAAGGAATGAAAACACAGTTTAAAAAGAATATAAACCAATTATTCTACAAATATTTTATACCATGTGCTAGTTTTAGCTAGAGTAGAGTTAATTTTCTTTACAGTGGCTATAATAAGGCTGTTTTGGATTTGTGCTGAATACAGCACAAATATAGAGATATTCTGTTATAATATAGAGACTTTTTGTTATTGCTGACCAGGCCTTACACAGAGCCAAGGTCTTTTGTGCTTTTCTTTTGGCAAGTAGATTGAGGGTGCCTGGGAATGGGAAGGAGATACAGCTGGATAGCTGACCCAAACTGGGATATCCAAAGGGATGTTCCAGACCATACAACATCATGTTCAGTATATAAAGTGAGGAGAAGAAGTAGGAAGGGGGGATGTTTGGAATGACAGGGTTTGTCTTCCTAAGTCGCTGTTACATGTCATGGGGCCCCAGTCTCCTGGAGGTGGCTGAACCTCCTCACCTGGAAGTGCCTGCCCATAGGAAGCAGTGAATTAATCCCTTGTTTTGCTTTGCTTATGCGTGTGGCTTTTGATTTCCCTATTAAACTGTCTTTATCTCAGCTCATGAGTTTTCTACCTTTTATCCTTTCCATTTTCTCCCAATCCTGCTGGTGGGAGAGTGAGTGGCTGCGTGGGGCTTGGTTGCTGGCTGGGTTAAACCACAACACACTGCTTCTAGTAAACTGAGGGAAGTGGAGAAATGCTTTATGGGTTTTTAAAATCATAGTATTTTATTTACTGTACTAGGCCTAAAAGCTCAGTTTTACTGTAAAACTGCTTCAAACTATAAAAGGGATCTTTGTGGTTAAGGCACTTAGTGAATTCTCTCTTCGTATTTTATCAGCCAGGTACTAAGTCTGGTAACCATAGGAAACTACCTACTCTAATGTTGCTAAATTCTGATGATTTTTGCTAGCTGAAAATTTGTACACTGCACAATAATCTCAACTCTTCATTTTATAAGCAGGATAGAATATTTTTTAAATCACTGAAATATTTCCCAACCTGCCCTGGAAGTATTATTTTAAGATTATCCACCCGTTTTTCAATTCAAGCTAAACAGACAGTTTCAAATCTATCAAAAACAACATATTACTATTCATGCTCTTAAAATCCCTATTAAGCATACACCTAAAAGAAAAAAAATCTTGCTTACTTCTAAGTGTTGTGGAGTTTGTTGGGTTTTTTATTTTTTTTTTTTTAATTGATTCTTTGTTTCTTTGGTTGGCTTTAAATCAAGCACTTTATCCCTAAAAAAATCAATTGCTTAAGACTGTAGGGGGCTGAAGGGTTAAAACCATATTCTCATAAGGGATGGCTAGAACTAAAACACTAGTTCAAATGAAACATGAATTGTCCACTAAAAAAATAAATAATCAAAACCAAAAATAAAGACACAGCTCTTGGCCATTATCTTAATGCTGCTATCAAAATACTAGGAAAAAATAAAACTAGCATAAACCTGATGAACATAAAACTCAGTGTAAAGAGGCCAGTGCTGAAATAATCTTTTAGTAAGATTTAAAGTCAAATAAAAAAGAATAAATAATCTAGTTGACAACGGAGAGTGACTAAGACTGGGTATAGTATGACACACCAAAGGCCATGCAAGGATTCTACTACCTTTTCCCATAGTGGTGAACACAGTGTTGGCTAAGTTAACAATTGGACTCGATGATCTTAGAGGTCTTTTCCAAATTATTCTATTGTGCTATGGTATATTCTATTATGCTATGGTAGCCTTGCTCCAGAAGAAAAACAAAAACAATTAACATGTAATTACTAGTTAAGAACTGAAAGAATGTTGAAAAGAGTATTTATCCACATTCCAGCTTTAAACCAATAAAATCAGATAAAATTTATTTTGAGTATGCCTCTTATTTAGATTCATTTTGACCTGATCCTGACCCCCATCCATTTTTGTATTCATTTAAAGCTTTGAAGCACTGTCACACATGCTAAGCATAGTGTCTTGCTGACACCTAAACAACTGCAAAAAGATACACTGGGTCCATGACAGGCATCCCAAGGGAAAACCATCAAGAAAAGGCGAATAGACTACTTTGGTGTAATTTATCTGTAAGCTGTGTGCACAGCTCCCCCACAAATATATATGTCAACTCAACTGAAAGAGGGACATATTTTAATGCTCTTGCCAAGTTCTCAGGGAAAAGCTTTCAATTAAGAACAACTGTAGGTCTGATAAAGTTCATATCATTTGTCCTCCAAGGCCAGTTTCACCATCTTGGATGGAACAAACAAATATTGGGGTATTTGATAAGGAAATAGCTGGTCTAAATACTGGAACAAAATACACCCACTTTATTCGCAGAAATGCTCAGACATGAAATATATCCTGTGAACACCATCAGTCATTAATGAACATCCATATTAAAGGTGTTTTTGAAAACCAAGCTAGCATAATCTTAAAGGCATCACTTAAACACCAATCTACAGAAAAAGGATAAACAAATGATCACTTTGCAAATATTTTAAAATTTACGTTTTTCAGGCGCTTACCTAAAAAAAAAAAACAGGAGGAAGTGAGATAGACATTTGAAATAGGAAAGAGTCAACTTTCACTGGCAGTGTAGAACCACCAGCAGTGGCTGTTTTGCTCAACTGCATTTCTTTTTTATCTGTCACATACTTACACCAGAAACACCAGAGGTGTGCTAGGGCTATTGGAGGCTGCATCTACCTGCAGATGCATAAATCTGTCTCAGAACTCTTGAAAAGTTCTAGGATTAGTCAATTTTCTGAAGTCTTTGGTGCCTAAGGACCAAAGAAGAGTGGCCTATGTTTGTGTACTGGGTATACATGGTGAAGTTCTGCTACTGCTGAGGGGATTACAGGAATGGCTTCTGTGAAAAGCTGCCAGACATTTCCCCCATGTTCAATGAAACCAACACCAGCTGACTCCTAGATACGCCCACTGCTGGCCAAGGCCAAGCCAATCAGGAATGGTAGTACTGTCTCTGAGATAAGATATTTTTAAAAAGAAAAAAAATGTTATTGCACAGAAATAATTTGTGGCCAGAGAAAAGAGGCATGAGAATGTGTGAGAGGAACAGCCCTGCAGTCACCCAAGTGGGTGAAGAAAGAGGGGGAGGAGGTGCTCCAGGTGCCCAAGATGAGATTCCCCTGCAGCCCATTGTGAAGACCATGGTGAAGCAGCTGTGCTCCTGGAGCCCATGGAGGTCCACAGAGGAGCACAGGTCCACCTGTAGCCCATGGAGGTTCCTGGAAGGACATGTTGACTCATGGAGAGAAGAGCAGGACTTAGTGACTCCATGGGGGACCCATGCTAGCTGGATCAGCCTGTTCCTGAAGACCTGCACCCTGTGAAAGGAATCTACATTCAAGCAGTTCATGAAGAACTGAAGCCTGTGGCAAGGACTCACGCTGGAAAAGTTAATGGAGAACTGTCTCCCATGGGAGTGATTGTGCACTGGAGAGGGGGAAGGCCTCCTCTCCCTGAGGAGGAAGCAGAGGCAGAAACAACATGTTTCTAATCCCCACTCCCTGTTTCCCTGTGCTGCTGGTGGGGAAGTGGTAGGGAATTGGGAATAAAGTTAAGCTTGGAAGGGAAGAGAGTGGGGGAAAGGTGTTTTACTTCTCATTATCCTACTCTGATTTTGATTGGCAGTAAATTAAATTATTAATTTCTCCAAGTTGAATCTGTTTTTCTTTGTGACTATACTAGGTGAGTGATCTCTGCATGTCCTTAGCTCATAAGCCTTCTGCTGTATTTTCTCTCTCCTGTCTAGTTGAGGATGGGAGAGATAGAGAGGCTTCGGTGGGTGCCTGCCTCTAGCCGGGATCAAACCACGACACCTAGACACATTACCTTCGTATCACTGGCAAGGGTAACCACTGCTAATCTTCAAAAGTCAAGTAAACCTTTACTGAGGGAACACCTTAAAAGCTGGCTCACCTGGTCTTCAAGGAAGAATCAGAACCACACCAGCAATGCTTAGGTACAGAAGTGAGCCAGGCTTTCATTCTTTGCTTGCACTGAGAAAATTGCTGCTGCCACCTTTATCTGAAAAAAAACAGACCAGTACCCTGTTCTCCTGAAATGTGATGATGCTAATTCCTTATTCAGAGAACAAGTGCTATTTTCAGTTCTTCCACTGGAAAAAAAAAAAAAACCCACACGGGTATTTTAAAAAATCCAAACGTCTGGCACCTAGCCATGACAAAGAGCCAAAACTAATATGATTTCCTACAAACACTGGAATGTATTCTGCAAAACAGCTATGGTCCAGTGCGTATCAACTGCTGGTGGCCTTCCCCTACAGCTAGCTGACCATATTAGCTACCAGTCATTTCAACCTCAGGCAATGCATTGTTATTTCCACTTCTAGCTTTTAAGCATTTAATAATGAAGTATTTTAAATGTTGAAGTCAGGATTGATTTTTTCTGATGCATTTTTATATGTTGAATTAAAGCATGCATAGACCTTAACCATCTGTTAGTTTAAACAAAGGCAGCTATCAAGTCATGTGAATGGAGGCTACTTGAAAGATAATGAAAATTACTGTGAATTTCACTCACACCCACAGAGTTCACCGTTCAGATATGAAGCTGTAAGACGATAAATAACTGCACTCAGCCAAAAATGCAATGCATGAGATTTACAAAGCAAGAGCATCTTAGTTCAAACCATGACCCCAAGCAAATACCAGGAATTATCTGGGGATCTATCAATCCCCACCCATATTTTGATCAGAGGAATAAAAAACAAAACAAAAAAATCCAAACCACTAAGGAATAAGCAGGTTTGTCCAAGGGATGATCAAAATGATCCATATTTTATCAATGTTTTTGAAACATGGGCAAATACTTCAGAAAGCAAACTACTTTCAACTTCCACAAGCCTATATCGCCTGTTACTCTGTTGAGCTTTTCACCAAGTTTCCAGGAATGAGGATGATTACAGAGGAAGCCCACAAACTTTACTGACTGCAGGTAGCTAATCAAAGAGTATCTACCCAACTAATCAATCATGTAGATATCTATTCAGCTGGCCTTTCTCCAGAGCTGCAGCTGGATGAGGCTGTGTGAACAAAGCCCAGAATTACATGTTAGACAGGCAAAAGATATTTTCACAATGTAAACAGAAAAGTGTCTGGGTTGGATAAATCTGTCCAATTGTGACTGCCCATTGGAGTATGGATCCCATCCACAGCACCATTAATTGGTAAAGCAAAATTCCTGAAGAAAAAGTACCAAAATCTGAAAAAAGTTTTCAAGGTTAAAAACTGTTATCCAGATGGAAGCCTTTTCCTTACTAGAACAGCTTGGCATTTCTGAATGCTAATGCAAGCATGAGAAATACAGGTTTGGAATAAGCATTGCTTTATTCTTTGAAGCAGAGTGCTCATTGTGGAGACACAACAAACATAATTCTTTATTTCATGCAGCCTGCTGTACTCCTGGGCAAGAGAAGCAGCTGGTACTAAATTAAAAAAGAAAAAAAATTATAAAAAAGAAAAAAGTATTTTAAAAGTACCAGAGAGTACTAAACATATTTTAGTGTGAAACATTTCTTTAGCCTTAGAATACCTGTGTCCTATCTCAGTTTGCAATGATAAACATAACAAGTTGATTTTGTCACTTCTGTCTACATCCATTTGCTTTTGTAATTGAGTAATTTATCTTGACAGGAAGAAAATCAAATTTACATCATTCCTCCAAGTGAGCCATCTGAACTTTAACAATGCACAAATACTCACATATCAGCTGAAAATTGCAGATTTTGTTGCCCAGAAAAAAGGTGAAGAAACCCAGATTCCTGTCTGTTTTCACTAATAACTAAGCTTAGTGGAGTTGCTTTCCACATTATCCTCCTCCTGTTGATCAGAAGCCAACTGTTTCACCACACAGGTGCACACATGTGGTTGGATCACTTCAACTCAAGGCCAGCGGCTCAGGATGTGACTTCATGGTCAGCTGAACAGAGATGAGGGAGGGCTACCACCAGAGATAGTGGCTATTCACACCCACCCCCTCTCTAACTACTCACTGTCACCTGCTGCACTGGCATCCACGGTGGGCCACATCAGTGAAATAATCTGCCCTTTTAGTACATGTTTGCACTGTGCAAAAGGAACTCTAACAGACTGGAAAGACAGGCACAATATAGTACCAAATTGTGTTTAGAGAACAAACCAACACAGGGTAAAACAAACAAAAACAAAACACGAGACCCTAAATGCCTACTTCCACCTTTTTCCTCTTGAAGAAACTATCACAACGCCATTCCTAACCTGAAATGTTATGAGGTGCCATGATGACATAAGGGAAAAGCTTATGCAGCACAGTCCCATATGATAGGAACAGTGAACCTTATTCCTAAACACGGGCTCATGACTCACATTCATTAAATTTATCCTACTGACCTGCTTCAAGTATTGTTTTTGCAGAAGAATCCATGTTCCAGAAAATGCTACCAGCCAAAGGCAATCTTCACCTGCAGGATTAGTTCCAACTGCAGTGTCTTGGTTTTTTGCATGAAAGTGCTGACAGACAAAGCCACTAAATCCCTGCCTCCCCTTGACTCAATGAGAAAAATTCCATTAGTTTAATGTGTTTTAACCCAAGTTACAAACATATGAAAACAACTTGGGGGGGGGAAAAAGCCAGTAAGGCCGCATGCTGATGATGTAAACTCAGCAGAGTTGCTTGGCACACAAGTCGACACACAATGAGTTAAAAACAAAAGCCAAAAAAGGAAGGATAAAACAAATACAAAATAACAGCAGCTTACCTTCTGAGGTGGTGGTCCGTGGTCATCCAGATAAGTGGAGTTTCCTACAAAAATAAGAAGGATGGAGATAAGCAAAAGCCATCCAAAGCAACTTCCAAACTTTCCAATTCATGGAACCAGTACATCTTTATCCCACTAGTTTTGTGGTGTCAAATAATTCAAGGAAAATAAATTCCCTCTGCTTTAATTTTTGATTAACAAATAAGTTATTGTGACTACATTTGTAATACAAGATTAGATGCACATTGTCATTTTATAAAAAAAATATTACATGGCCCAAGGCAGCTTTAATTAATCAATCAGTACTCAATTATTCACATGACAAAAGAATTGCCAGCTGCATCACTGTACATTTTAAACAAGTGAGCATGGTTAACCTCAAAAATTTTCTTAAATAATCAAGTATCAAAGGCCTTTATCAAATTTTGGTCTGATGGAACTAACAAGTATTCACTTCTATCTCTTCCAACTGTATTTTTCCCAACCTCCAAGCTAATTTTTTGTTCCTAAAGAGCACTGATTTAATGGGAGTTGTATTCTGACGTAATTGCACCTGCCTTTTCAAGATGTTCAATAAATTCAGACAAAAAGCTTCGAAAAAAAAAAGCTTCTAAACAAGTTCACCCTTCTTAGCTACAATAAAAAGGCAACAATTTCAGACTTTTTACCTCTTCTTTACAAGCACACGCTGGTACATAAAATATACACTCTCTTCTACACATAGGCTATCTTCCGTAACTGTCCTTCCTGAACCCTTCTCCAAACGTATTAATCATGTGCTTTCCCAACACCTTCCAGCAGATGATGAAAACTTGCAGCAAGCCTAAAATTTCCCCTTGGGCCACACATACCTCTCCTCTCAATCATCCTCCTACCAAAGGCAGAAAAAATACCTCTGCTCTAACCTTACATCAGTATGAGGTATGAGAACTATTTTTACAGGTACCTATTAGACATCCTAAAGGCACGTGGAAGAGGACTTTAAAAAACTTGTCCTGCTCATGAGCTCCTGGGGTGTTGAACAGGCAACAGAAACATGGGCTAGTGGGATAAAGCATAATTCAGAATCAAAGGGCTTTTCTCTTTACAATCTGGTCAAACCCCTCATTTTTTCAAGTGCCAAAACTTGCCTCTCAGAGGTTTCTGGATCCAGGAGGCAGGAAAGAGGCGTTTTGTGTCTGAGTGTTATGGTTACAGGACAAGGAGGTGAAGCTTTAGTGTGGAATATTCAGTAGCACCCACACCAGTGCTGGGGGCTGGTTTCAGCAGGAAAAGCAGGGGGTGCTAAGTAGAAGGGCCACCATTCCCTTGCTGGACTCCTGGGAGTGGCAGCTGCCACCTGTAACACACCATCTTGGGGAGAGAGTGCCTGCAGTCCAACACTGTTGCCACAGCATGATGAATTTCTATGTACAACAAGAAGTTGGGATTACTTCTCAGAAGTTTTGCTTTCTGCTTTTCCTCTGGTTTTCCAGCACATACAACAAAGCCATGAAAATTTCAGTCAAAAGGCTTCCAACTCATCTAAAGGGAAGTCCCAATACCCAAGCACATTTTTACAGATGCATGTACCTTGATCTTGGAAGAGTTTGTGCAACTAAAAAAGCCTGAAGGGTAACTTTTTTGTGGTCATCTGAAATCATAAATCATCTTCTGAACCATACAAGAAACTCATCTCTCTATACATTTGACACAAATACCCACAATCTAGTGACTTAATTTAATGCCATAGACAATATGGCTGGTGCCCTATATTCAGGACAATTTCTTTATCTATCCCTCTGATATGATTCTAATTGCTAGGGAAGAAATTCAGCTCCCAGACTGCTAAAAGAGTTGGAAATCTGGTTTTCTGTTAGAGTAGCTGCTCCACACACAGTGACACAGACTTGAAAATAAGCATTCTCAAGCATTTCTCCTCGCACTTAATCTGGGGCAAGAGCAAGGAAAACTTCTCATTCAGAATTTACCTTTCCTGTAGAACCAGGCTGTTACTAGTTTGTAGCAGCTTTCTCCACAATTTGGCAAGCAGAAAGATTGGCATTTATTGATAAAAACATTCCTTACTGTTTTCTCATTGTGTCAGAAATATTTTTTTCATTTTGATACCTAACAAAAAAGTGATGTTTGTTGTCTAAACAAGCTAACACACTTGAGAAGTGTGTTGATTAAATGAAAACTACTAATTTTGTTAAAAATTAGCAAAACTTAAGTTTCATAATTGGTATGAAGGTGGTTACAGGAGTAACAGGCTTTTTTTTTTCTTGTCTCCCCAAAACAAATGCAATTCATGATTACCTAAATAAAAAGGAATATTAATTACATAGGTATTAACTATCTTTACCAACCATCTAGCACAGCCAATTTCACAGTAGAGAAGGACTTGAATTACTAGTCAAGACTTTACACAGCATCTTACAATGCAGCACATCAAGAGTGTCACAGTTATACCACAGAAACATTTTTGAGGTATTCCTTAAAATTAAAGAGCTTATAACTAATTTCACCCCTCTGTATCAGTAATGGATGTTCTCAGTATGGAGGCTTCATTCTCCTTCCTTGGAAATTTTTAAATTATCAAAACAACATGGAAATATTTCTTGCTTTGAAACATATGCCTTGTAGATTTGATCTCAGTAATCAAAATGTTGGTTTTTTTTCACAGCACAGTCTGGTGTATCCACTTAAAAGACAATTGTAGAATTATGGGCCATTTTAGAAAAGTTGTTTTCATTGCAGTTGCTTACTCAAATTCAGAAGCTACAAACTGACAGAAACTAATTGCCAACGCAAACAAGTGAAGAAGGAAACAGAGTATCCAGGTTTCAAACAGATTTGAAACCTGGTCAGAATTACTCACAATAAGTAGAGGATGAAAAGCTGCAGACCTCCCCCACACCCCTACACTGCCCCAAACTCAACGTGCAGAGCTGACTACCGTCTCATGTCACAGCTCCTCCTTCTGCTCCTCAGGCACACTCAGCGTCCACAAGTTGACACATCAATTTAACATTCGGAATTCTTTTGGGTTCAAGTTTTGAGAATTATTTTTTTTTTTGTAATAAAAGCAAAACCCTTTGCTGCATGATTCACACCATGCACTAAGTAAAATACACTAAAATAACTCCACAAATGCAGCTGCAATGGAGTTGCCTGTAGACAAAAAAAAATGGAGTTGCCTGTGAAGTTGTGCAATGGAGAATGCCTGTGAGGTACACCAACCAGCTCCTTAACCCCATGAAGCCCAGCAGTGCCCTCACTGATCACTGCATTCTACACCTCAGCTTGCTTCCCCTCTGTCTGTAAAATGGGGGCCACACTACAGAAGCCTCAATGAATGCAGAAATGTAATGAAAAATGTGAACCTACACAAAAGTCCTGAAGGAAAGAGGATGACTTTCTAACACAAGAGGCCATGAAATCTTATTAAGCATGATTCCAAGATGGGTACTTGCAAGTTTTAAAAACTTAAAACAGGGTGACACTTTTATATGTAGGGCAACTTTTCAGACAATATATATCAAATTAAGTTAGTTTAAAAACAAAAGAAAAATTCAGCATTACAGAAATTGCAACCATTGGAAAGTACAAGCTAAAGCCAATCCATAAACTACCAGCTACTAACAGCTGACATAGTAGGAGAGTTGCACAGGGAAAATCAGAGACTTAGGAATGGATACCAAAATCACTGTACTTAACCTCAACTGTTTATTGCAATTGCATTAAGAAGCCTATCTAAGATGGAGAACATTATTTTACAGCTTTTATAAGCTATGGCACAGACAACATGTGCTTGACGTCACTATGTGGCACAAGAAGAGAAGAGGCTTTCTGTGGTAAAAATGACAAAGTGGTAGAAGAGAGAGTCATCTTTCCTCACTAGAACCTTGTCCATTGCCCCAAAGCAACATATGGCATTTAAGTATTAGGATGACTTTTCTCAACTCCTTTAATAAAGCTTTAATAAAGACAGCACTGCTCTTGTCTGCTAATAACAAGATTATTTTAGTTGGTTTGTTTGTTTGTTTTTTTCTCCTCTGGAGAAGAGAATTTACTCTTCAAAAAGAAAATTTTCTGCCTTCCTGTAATAGCATGAAAGTCTAAGGCATTAGAAACAAGTCAGACAAAATAATCAAGTCTCAAAACAAGTGGTATTACACATTCCACAAACATGCTCAACAGCACACTTGGGCTGGCTGAACATGTCTCCTCCATACTCTGTCAGAGATGATTAAAAAAAGTCAGCATCATTATAGAAAATGGTGAATACATGGAGGCAGTCCAAATTTTTCCATAATTCATTATCTTTGACGTTAAGTGAATCAGTTGTATGCAAAATCTTTGGGGAAACCTTGTGGTTATGTTCCTTTTTTCTTGGAATCACTGAAGTGTGGGGGTTTTGCTTGAAGCAAGCCAAGTTTAAACAGAGAAAGATAGTCAGTCAACCAGGATTAAGGACAAATACTGCTGTGTACAGTTCAGAACCACAGATAATGAAAGTAACTGCAATTCTGGAAAAAAACCTTTTCAAAAAATACTGGAGAGTACAGGAATAGGAAGTAAAGAGATTTATGCATGAACTGAAGACCCTTTGATAGCAACAGTGTGACTCTACTTGAACAATTCCAATATCCCATGGAAAGAATTGTGTAAAGATAGGGAGAGAAAGCCAACACTGAAAATGTGGAGCTTGGATTATTTTTCTGGAGGAGGGTTTTCCTGTGTAGGGAATCACAAGCAGCAGCCTAAAGGAGCTAGGATCCAGCTAAGGCCAAATTTAATTTGTCTTGTGAAAATCCTTGTTTGTTCTTTTCACTCAGTCACCATCTCAAACTTCCAGGCGCCAATACAACCTCTACTGGCAAACAATCCCTTAGACCCTCTGACGTTTAAAGGAAAGGAACAGTTTAATAGCTGTCTGAGGAGTCTTCTGGTCTGGAAATCAGACTTTGAAGAACAATTTCCTCACCAAATCCCTCTAATCATTAAGAGCTGCACCTTCAAAATAAACTGAAGTGCCAGTGAGTTATCAGAAGACCATAAAATCTGCTGTGCTTCCTTCTTTATTCTTTTTCCCTCACAATTAAGCAGCGGACAACCTTAGAAAATTCATAGATATTTCTACACGTGAAATAATATGATTTTCTTAGTCATCATCTCTTGGAGCCTTTTGTGGTACAAAGGCAGGAAGGGTGTTAGGAACTACAACTTAAAAACTAGCAGAGGAGCAGAATGATGTTGCCCACAGCTCAAATCAAACCTAAGAGGAAAAACACTGCTATTGCTGAGGTCAGCACAGCCACATCAGCTTTCACAGGGGAAAGTTTTCACAGAGGTGTAAAAAACCCCACTGACCAGTCTGCACTGGAATACAAAGTGACTTATTGCCATTTCTTCCATAATATGTAAAAAACTGTGTACATATAATCGGTTTCCTCTGTGCAAGACTAACATCCTATAAACATTTTCATTTTTAACCACAAAAAAATTAAATATTATTTTTCAAAGCATTCCACAACAGATTTTTTTCTTCCTTTCTTGCCTTTAAAGTAATTTTGGTTGTTACTAATTTTTAAAATCATAAATGCAATAAAACCAACCACAACAACAAAAAAACAACTTACAGCCAAAAAACCAAAACCAAACCTGCACCAAGCCCACATTCAATTCACTCTATATGACTGCCCACAAGGAAGGAAAAAAGCTGGAACATGACAAAAATACATATTTTGCTTTATTACCCAGTGACCTGAACCCTAGAAACTTCATCATTATATAATTCAGATTTGATTACCTACAAGTTTCATACTTTAACACAATTAGGAGAGAAACCGGCACATTTAAGGAGAGTTTTTGAAAACTTACTGGCAATTCTGCGTATGTGTTAAATATGAAAGTACCACTGGAATACAGATATGAAGGGTTTGAATGACAGGAGGTTCTAAACCAGTGTAGGATATATTATACATCAGATGGCCCTCCTCTTGCAAAGAGAGAAGAATGCAGAAGGCAAAGCTATTCCAAAATCACAGAGCCTCTCTGAATTGTGAGCATTTAAAAATGGACAGATAGGTGTTTCATTCAATTGTTTTGTCAATAAACTGCTTTATTAATACTGGAGGAAGGGAGGGAGGAAAAAGTAACATTTAATCAAGAAATAAAACAGCCCCACCAGGTACTTTCCTGCATGCAAAGGAAAAGCACATATTCAGCTCTACTGAGACACTGTAGAGAAAACCTAATGACAAAAAAAAAAGTGCCATTAAGCCAAACTACTGAAATTTTATTTTAATTCATTTTGCTATGTAAACAAAGAATGTGATCTATCTTTGTGGCCTTGCAGCTCTTTACTAAATGCACTTCAAAGACCCATTAATCTCTTGTTAACTTCAGACTACTTTTCAGATGGTTCTTAAATTCAGCATTCTGGTATCACACAGCAAGTGGGCACAGATTAAATATGGTGTCCTTTTTTTTCCTCCTAGATTTTTATTTTACCGTCTGTCAGAAAATGTGCCAAATATTTTGTAATGACTTCTATTATTTTCTTAATTTCCTCAGCAGGACTTACCTTAACAAAATGCAGAGTCAGTTCTATAAATACACACAGGTGTTCCTGAGGAAAAAAAAAATCTCTCAAGATGTGTGGTCAAAAAATACCTACAGCTACACAGCTACCAACAAACCAGTTCAAAACTTAAAGGCACAAGTTGGGAGCAGCTCACAGTTCAACAGCTGAACTGGCATCCACTGAAATAACACAGACAAACACTGGTCTTCACTTCTTAACTGGATAATGTGAGATTAATAATTGACACTCTATCAAATTATTATGGCTGAATAAAAAAATTATCAGAGTAGCACAGAAACCAGCAAGTTAGGGAGTAGTTAGAAATATCTGACAGTTGTAAATAAGCTTGACTCCATAACATCCAGGTAGCATACCTGGAAATCTGCAGTACTTTGAAGGCTGCAGTAACAACTGTATCTGAGAATTAACAGGGATTGAATAAGTCAAAATATGGCTGAAAGAAAATTCTCTCAAAGTAGCTATCAAAACTCAACACTTTTAAATGGGAAACAGAAAAGTATTATAACAATCAGGGGATGAAGACTGGACAGCACTGAAGATACCCAAGAGGAAATTAGTCATGCATCTGCCAGGAATGACCCAGGTGTTATCATGCTGCTTTAGAACCAACAGGCAAATTAAACCAGGTCCTGTTCAAGCAATATTTCTTTTTAATGATTATCTCCTTTTTTTATTTTTAGTCAGGCAAATGTCCCCTGGGTGTTGTTCTGGATCCTATTACTCAATATTCTCATTCATTACTTGAAAGATGCATTAAAGAGCACCGGTATCAAATTTGATAACAATACCAAATGAAGGGACTTCAAATCTGCTGAAACTCTGAGAAGAACAGAAACATACTGATCCATTATAGCAATGGTCTGAAAAGACAAGATATGATCCAGTAAAAACAAGCATACCAACTTCAACTTGGAAAAGGGCAACATCTTCATAAAAGCAGAACAGAAACAAAATGGAAACTGCAGAAAAGAGCCATGATGGGAGGTGAAAATCAGCTCCCTTCCTTTGGATCTCTTTGAGCACTCTGTGAAAGCTTTTCAAGATCATTCCACTCCAGCTGAATGTATAGAGATAGTTTCACTAGCTTGGTAAAAAGTTCTTTTTGATTTTCATATGAAGATACTTTTTAAGACTTAGGATTACTCCATTTTCCCCTTTTCCTCCTAAGTGAGAGATAACTGCTAGAATATTTGCAAGCCATTTGACTTCTTCAGAGAAAAGTTTTTCCCCTCTGCTGCACAGAATGCACAACACAGAGGAAGAAACTCTACGGGAGTGATGGTGGCACAGCCACAATACTTCCCCTTTCAGTGCACACACTCTGCCACACAGGGAACAGCAAGGCCAACACAGGAGACCTCCCTCTCTCTGCACAGCTGAGGTATAGGACTGCAACTCCACAGAGGAACCTTGTCTTTACAAGGCTCTCCTTACCAAAGTGATGACATTAAGGCTGAGGGATGGACAAAGTACATAATGATGAAGCTTCAATGAAGACCTTGTCAAGTGCAAGGCCTCTGAGTCTCACTTCACTCTGCCATTCAGGCTACAGACTCCGGGGAATCTGTATCTGACCAGACACCTTCTCAGATGATACCAGTCTCAAGAGTTTCCTCTTACATCAGTGCCAGACATCAGCTCTGCTCTTTCACATGATGTTTTTCCAGAGACAAGAGTTTTATTATTTAAACTTAACCCAACTTGCAAGCTTTATTCCTGTCCGTTGCATTGATGCAGATACAGTTCGGTCCTTTCCCCCTGCACAGGCAATCCCAGCAAACAGCGAGTCAATGAATTTTGGAAAACACCCAGCTGGCAAGTCACCAGTTATTCAAGGAAGACTTTTATTACTATTATTAGTATTATTAAGTACTACACTGCAAATGCTATTCAGAAGGAGTGGTTTGTTGGGTGTTTGGTTTGAAGTTCCTGCCCCTGGAGGCACATTTCCGAGAAGCTGCCTAGTTCTGTGGTCTGACCCCAGCAGCACCTTCCTAGCAGAGAAAAAATGAACATGCTTCACAGAAAATTGGTCACATAGACCTCTAAAGAATTATTCATATTTTTATTGTGCTGAAGCCAAATGAGTTTTCCTTGCGTGTGCTTTTCACAACATCTGAGTCATACGGTTGCTATGATTCTGTCACATGTCTTTACAGAGGCAGCTGCATTTAGGAAAATGGACCCCCCATATGAGGTAGCCTGAAAAGATCAAGCTCTATGTCTGTTTCACACTTTCTCCACAGTTCAGGTTCTTTTTACATAGTTCAGTATCTGATTTTAAAAAGTACAAATGAAAATTGTAAAAAAAAGAGCCTTTTTACAAGTCTGTCTTCCTTTTCCTCCTAACCATTTTTTTGTGCCACAGGAGAACCACTGTAAAACTCTTCCATATACTTATATGCCTCCTGAAAAGCAAGAGCACTCTATGTAAGAAGCAGCTATCTTTGTATTGCTTTCTTTCTGAATATAGAATTAAAAAAAAAAATACAAATTGTTTAACCATTATTAACTTCCCATCCTCCAAGGTCTTAACACACACAAAATTAGAAGTAGCATTTCTTGCCAAGTCTGTTAGATGCTTATAACTGCAAAATGGAGCATATAAGTAGGTCAGATAAGGAACATAATGTACCTAAATGAGCTATTTCTTCTTTATGACACATTAGCATAAAATTTTATTAATCTCTACTAAAAAAAATCCTACAGCTTCAGATGGCTTTCAAGACTTCAACATGATTTAATAGAAATATTTTCCATTACTATAAATGCTTTGGCCAAGCTACTCATTTTTCACACTATCCAGCTTCTATTCATGAAGACATTTTAACTCCTTTCTACCCCAGTCCCAAAAAGATGCATTTGAGTGACATAATGACTTCTCAGTGCAGGAGTTTTGTATTTTAAGAATTTCTGTATAGAAACTGCATGTTCAAAAACAAGGGATGAGATTCAGCAAACATAGAGCATTGCACTAGACTTAGACCTGCCTATCTATTTCAGCACCCTTTATCTCCTGCCATTGTAAAAGTAGAGGATTAACCCCATTCCAGTTATTCCAAACCCTTGCAATACATAACTTCTACTTTGGATTTCAGTCTTTACTAAGAATCATTTTGGTACATAGAATAGCTAACTTAAAAATCAGTATTTCTGGAACTATTTTCTTTCTCTACAAAGCATTGCAAGTGTCCAGCACAAACCTTATGATTTCTAGAAATATTACCTTTTCTGCCTTTAGCCTCATTTCTCATGATCTTAAATAAGATTTCTACCCATTTTTGTATGAGTGCATGATTTGTTAGATTGATTAGTAAACATTTTGTAGGATGCCCTATGAAACAAAAAATAATGCATTGTTTTGCTCTTCAAAATCTAATGCTGTCATCATTACTGCAGCTGAGGACCTACTACACATAAACCGGTCTTACCTGTGTGAAACACACTACAGAGCCCTCATGAGTTTCATCAACTCAGGCATATCCAGCAGTAAATACAAACATGTGCCAATTTGAAACAGCAAAAATTTGGCTATCAATTTTTTGATAAGCATTTTGTATGCTTTCAATTTTCAAAACTTTGAGTGAAAACCTTTAGAAGACAAGTTTTCAGATGTATTGATTAATTCTGGCTGCCTTAAGCTCTCCACTGACTAAAACAGCATTGTAAAAGTCTCAGCAATGGCAGGTTCTGCATTAACATTGTTATGTGGAAAAGGTAGCTACACTTGTAGCAGTGCCATAAAACTACAGAAGTAGACCTAGTGTTATCAGCCTCAGCAGGTCTTCAAATCAGTATTATTTCTCTTGTGCTCTCTAGCTATCCTGGAAAGATTTGCACTTCATATATCTACTCGTAACCTAACTGGGAAGAGCTCAAACTTGAAGGCAACTAAGAGGGTCTAAAATGAATTTGGACTCACTGGGATAAGTGTTTACTTAGGACTGCTCTTGGATGCTTTGACCGCACTCATGAACTCTGAGTTGCAAACATTCAGTACTGGTAACAATTACCTAGGCGTGCTCTTTCTTTTTATATCATTTTCCTGTGTTTTATTTAGCCTGGAGAACCACATCAGGATGTCACCACTAAGATGTGGTAGTTTAACAGATCTCTAACTGCCACTCACCAGGCCTCCTGCAGACAATGTTTCTTACAAGAGACATCTTAAAATATATGAAAAACATCTGTACCGTGAAGACTATGACAATATAGTAGTCATTATCTAAATTCAGCTTCTCAATGTACACAGGGATTAAAGCAATTTTTATTACTATATCAACATATAACTAGCTAAATATATAAATATATATATAAGCAACAACCTCTGCTTTGCTTCAGTGGTTCAGTGATTTCTATACAACATTAAATTAGTTGTTTCAAAAGTTATAGCAAAGGTATTCACAATGTCACATCCTACAGAGCAGTTTAAATTAGATGTACTATTATATTATGAATGTATTACATTTTAAGGACATGCTTGTCAACCTTCTGTTTAAGAGCAAAAATTATTTTCTAATGCCAGAACTTTATGACAATGCTTTTTAACTTTTGCTGAAAGGTGAGAATAGGCTTCTTGTTCTAATCATACAGCAGGCAGAGTGGTGTTATTCTTCATTTCATAGGGTAATTTCAGCAAGAGTATTTAATTTCTATAATTTTCCATTGAGTTTGGCTGAGATAGAGAGTAAAGAAATTGCAGCATAGTGAAATCAATGTTCAGATACATGAAAAATGCAATCCTTTGTCCTTTATTCTGCATTAGAGTCCACATTTCTCTGAAGGATGACATTATCAAAAAAGATAGGGAAATCTACCTAGAGAAATCTAATCTAAAGAGTTGTTTATATTGTTTTAAATTTAAAAAAAAGCTTCAAGACCCTCTAGAGCTAAGCCAGACAACTGTTCAATGCTATCTAACTGTCAGCAACTGTGGTACTAGGAAAAGGTTATTTTTAACTACTATTTATATATTTAAAATATTAACCATTAAATGTGCCCTTCTCTCTGTTTTATCCCAAAGGATGCAAGAAGAATATAAAAAAATCATATACAAATATAACATAAGAAGCATCCTCTCCCCTATTACAAAGTTAGAGTTGTGATTTTCTGTGCATTACAAGCTTAAATACAAACTTGCATACAATTACAGATCAGTTCACACTTGCAAGTTATGTGTTTCCTTAAGTAAAAGCATTCTTACATGGCAAGAACATCCAGATCTCATTGATTCTTTTTCTTATGATTTTGTCTTTCTTCACATGGGATTTCTGTCCCTTTACAGATTAAGTTCTCTAAGTATTCCTGTAATTGGTAGCAAGTAACTCTGAAGTTAAATTATTGAGTTTTCCAGGCAACAACAGATTGCAAAACTGGCTTCTCCTAAGTAAGCCCCATCTAGGATGCAGTCTTCACTCAGGAAATGTGTTCACACAAGCACTGTAGTAACTAAGTCAAATCTTATTCCATGTATTCAAGTGTTCACTCCTCACAGGTTTTGTTTGCTGAGCTTTTTTAAATTTTTCACTGGGTTCTTTGTTGGTCTGGGTTTTTCTGGTTTAAAGCCAGGTACTTAAAAATTAAGAAACCTGACATAGAAACAATGGTCTGCAGTTTAAAAATCTTCAGGACACACAAGCAACTATGGAGATGGTGCCTGCAGTTCTGACATTAGTTATTCATAGAGAATGTAACACTTGTAAATTATCCTGACCTCTGATTCAAAGATGGAGGTACTTTCTGAAGAATATGGAACTCTACCCTTGAATGGACTCCTATGGGAAAGAGATTCTTTTTAAAATAGACACTAAAAATCAGTATAATGCCAACACCAAATTTGTTTAAATCTGATCACAGCCTACGCATTTGAAAAGGGCACGATCAGTGGACTGCACAGCCCTGGCAATTTGCTTCCCTGATATGAACAAGAAATAACCTTTCAGCAAAGTTGCAGCAGTTTGCTCTGGGCTTCTGTGTCTTTTGGCCTGACAATGCTCTAGGCTTTGGGACACGTGTCAGGACTTTTGTGGTGTTACTTTCCTCTTTAGACCTCAAAAATTCATCTCAGACTTCCTACCACAAGTCATTTTGTTCCAAGTCTTGACATCCTTATGGATCCGCTATCGGCAGCTCTCATGCTATGGTCATCCAGTGTCAGCTCCTCAGCTCCCCTAACTCCAAACAAAATACAGCTGTGAAAATACCGCCTCTCTGCTGCCACTGCAGCTTCACACAAGCTGTTTAAGAGGTCTTCACTGTTTTCTTCCCGTTTCCCACAGCAGTTTCCATTGTATTACATTATTTAACAATAAAGAGCCCTCCTGAATTTATTTTTGTCAAACTCTAAGAGACAATGTAATTCCCCTATCTGTCTTTTCAAAAACAGTACATTATTTTTTAATAAAATTGGAACAAACAGATAAAAAAGAAAACCCAGCCCTAGACATATTTCTGACATGGAAAATACACCAGCCTAAATTACTGAAAATTAGAAAGCTGAAAATGGGACCTTAAGAAGGTAAAAACTGAGGTAGAAGACTTGACAAAATGACATGGCACTGGGATTACCAATACTTGTATTTCAGAAGACACCAATGTGTTTACTCAGGCTGAGATTTGAGTTCGCAGCCAAGGCACAAGCAATAAAGTGCTTCAAATTACTTGACTGGGCCCAGAGCTCCTACTCCCTTGCCAGGCAGCTTTCCTCCCTTCTTTGCAATCCTCCATTAAATAAGACAAAACAGTGTCATCACTTCAAATATCTTTAATAGCAATTTTGTCTTCAGTTATCCTCGAATACAAATCACTGTTGATGTATTTTGTAAGAGTAATAGAAGTGAACCATTATAAAAGCCCAGTGATGGGTTACTTTAATACCATAGTTCCTGAAAAGACATGAGAGGAGCTGATATTTTAAAATAAGGTCTGCACCAGCAATGCTTGCAGGACAGAGCCTTAAGATTAGCACCTCTTCAGAAAGAGGATACAGCCTTCTGACACACTCACGTAGGGCCCAGTACTCAACTAATTCTTCACTATGAACTAAAACACATCAAGTTTCCAACAGCCATAAAAGTTTACTATTCATTTATTTAAGCCCAGGGCTTTATAAACTCATATACTTTTGACTCTTTTGTTGGCATGTAAACAAGCAATGCATTTAGCTCCAAAGAAACCCTGTAATATACTGCCATTTTAGATCATGGAAACTTAAAGAAAGAGGCATAAACAGAGTGCCATCAGCTGGAACATGCATTGAGTGAGCACAAACAAGATTTTGATAGGCAGCTATATGAAGCATACATAAAACAATACAATTTTACAGCAAGACAGAGAATCCTACACATCACCCTGAGTTGAAACCAGGGTGGTTGTGTCACTTTTGTTTTCTTTTTAAAACAAATGGCCTGGTACATTAATCACAGCATGAAACATACGTACCATCATCCCACCCCCCTCAATAAAACCAAAAAATCTAGAGCTTGACAGTGGAACTAGGAAGACCAGTTCTGTGCTCATATATCCTTTCTGGGTTTGTTCATTGTTTCTCTCCTTCTATCTCACCTGCTATTTTAGAAGTGTGTCTTTATTATAATGTAATCATATTCTACATACAATCTTGACTGAAAGAAAAGCAACTTTGCATTGATTCATCATGTCATATTAAGCTACTACATTTCTGCTTGGCCTGGGAAGGATGCCAGCAGGGTAAGCATACTCCTGCCACTTTCAGTTAAGCAAAAAATTTCAGAGCCTTATGCTTTTTTCTGCACTCAACAAACCATAGCTTTGATGATATTCTTCCTTTTTATAATGCAGCTGAATGACAGGATCCATTTTCACCATATACTCTCATGGCACTTGCTGAATGCTTAGTCAAATTTAAAGTACCATGTCTGAACGCTATTAACTAACAGAGGCCATCCCTTAAGAATTTGCCAAGAAAAGAAAAAAAACAAACAAGCAGAAACATGGATATCAGCACCTCACCACTGACATTGCAAAGTCTCAATCTTACGCTGCATCCTCCTGGGCTACTGCAGGTACACAGATCCCAGGTAAAGCCCACACTCCATGCAAAATGCCAGCCTTGTTCAAGGGATCAGGCTGTGTCCTCAACCTCTTCCACCATCAATGCTGAATCTGGGAGTGCTACCAGCAACAGCAGGACCATTTCCTTTAACTTAAACATCTACAGGGTCTGAGACAGTGTTCACAACTGCCAATGTCCACAGCTCCCAGGAGTGGCAAGCCTTGGCTTAGACTGCAGAATCACAGAATCATTTTGGTTGGAAAAGACCTCTCAGACCATTAAGTCTAGTCATTAACTCAGTACTGCCAAGTACACCACTAAACCATGTCCCTAGACACCACATGTACACATCTTCTAAATAGTGCCAGGGATGGTGACTCAACCACTCCCCTGGGCAGTCTGTTCCAATTCTACTGTTTCAGTGGAGAAATTTTTTTCTAATATCCAATCTAAACCTCCTCTGGCACAATTTAAGGCCACTTCCTCTTGTCCTATTGCTTGTTACTTAGAAGAGTTGTAACACCTCCAGCTTGCTACAACCTTCTTTCAGGTGAAAAGTGATAGGATCACCAAGCTAAACAATGCCATTTTCCTTAGATGCTCCTCATAGGATTTTTCTCTCTAGGCCTTTTACCAGGTTTGTTCATCTTCTCTGGATGAGTAATTTCGATATATTTAAATGTAAACACATTCAAAGTTACTGTGGCAGCCAACAAAGGGAAAGGGCAGTGCACATCAGTGCCAAGAAACATGGAGTAAAACATTCCAGCATCAGGTGGATCCCTTTCCTCTTTTAGCACAAATGAACAAGAAAACAAATATTAAGATGAACAGTGTCGAAAAAGTTTTTGGACTTCCACAGTTGCTTCTCCAAGTTGTGGATTCAACAGAACCAACCCTATTTATTGGCCAACACTGGTACCATTGCTGGGGCTAAGGCAGATGATCCACCAGAAGCAAATAGGTTCATCGCATTAGATAATGGTGTTCTAACCACAAATCACAAAAAACCCCAAAAAACAACACCCACAACCCAGAAAGAAAAACTAATGAAAGCCACCATTTACCTAGGTACTTATTCCTGAAGCTAATTTCTCAGCTGTTCTGCAAAACAGATTCTCAAATTATCAGAAGCCACATGAACATTCAGAATAATTTCTGCTGGAAGACAGTCCTGAAATCATTGGAAACTTTCAGCTACTTAAGTTTTGGTTATGCAGAATAGTTTCTCCTCTGAAGGAAGAGGGATTTCCTGCAGAAACCTGAGCTGTTACATAGTGGACTTTTCTGACATTTTACTTTTTGTACAATATTCTGACCATATTAACACAAAAATATCAGGCAGTCAAGGCACCCTTTCCAAAGCATGCATACATCTGTAAGTGTACAACACAAATAAAAGACAACTCTGAAGTTTCAAGAAATTTAATGTGTTTGTATTACATTGCTAGTCAGCACTGACTTCACCCAGACAGAATAGGACAGCAATGTATGTTAGTAGTAGTTAGGGAAGGCTGGGAAATGTGATTTCACAGTAAAACTAAAATCTAGGAATAATTTAGTCACTCCAAGATCATGAAGGGGAGAGCACTTTTACTCCTCCCAGTTGCTGAGCAATATCCTGGATGCACTACGGTTTCTGTTAAAATGATCACAGAGAAACAGGCATTTTACAATCTCAAAAATTGTTTTTGGTACAGAAGTAAGTGAAGGCAGTTCACGCTTTTCAGGAATCTCATAAAGGCAGTACAAAAATATCAGAAACTGAGTTATGATGACTTCAGTGATTAGAAGTTTTTTGTTGTTATGGAAGAGTATCTTCACATTTAACATAACACTGTTTTCACACAGTTAAAATTATAGTATTTTTTTACTTCCTTGCAATCTGGCACACAATCTGGTTTTTCACTTGACTTCCGTTCTTAGTATACCATTTAGGACCTAGAACATTATGCAATGTTGGCATTTTAACTATTTTTCTGCAAGTATGACAGTGTTTTTTTCCACAACTGACCTGTTATTTACTGTCAATGTAATATTTCTACATTATTCTTAAATGTGTCTCTGCCCTTTCTGGTATCCTTACAGTATCTTTGCTTCAGCATCATCTGCAAATATAATCAAAATGTTACATCTCCCCTTGCTAAGCACTAAAACAGATATTGATCAAAACCCGAGAACTGGTCCTTAATAGACATCTTCCTTAACATGCACATATGTCATAACAGCTGTAGCACCATAGTATATGAAAAATATTATACTCATTTCTAGCATTGTCATCAATAAAGAGACTGAGGGTTAAACACAGTAAGGAAAACTTACTTCTATAAAACAACTACTAGGTTTCTGATTATAATGGCATTATTGCACTCTAGCACAACCTGAAAGAAACACGACCACACCCAGTAACCAGACCCTACTTCAAACTATCATCACCTTCAGCATCTCAAGAGACCATCACAACCAGCACACAACCATCTCTCTGCCTTCTCCAAACCTGTCCTGAGCTGTACCTGGGTGCAAACATGGCACCTGTATCACTGGGCTGCCAGTGCCACTCTGCAGCCCTGGTGACACCCTGGCAGCAGCCTCCAGCCACCTCCCCCAGTCAGTGACCAGACCAGAGAGGCACCTCAGCAGAGCCACTTTCCATTCTTGAGCAGCATCAGGAAGTGCCACATCTCAAACTGCATGGGTGGCTTTCACCACGACTTCTTGAACACCAACACATCATCTGAGTGCTGAACAGTTGCATCAAGTTATTCCATCGTTATTGTTATTCCCAGCACGCAGCGTTCATCCTCTGGCTTCTCCACACTTTGTGTAAAGCACTTGAACGGCAATGTTTTTATGGCTGATAGCAAACTGTGGGACACTAGAAACAATGGTGTTTTTAAACTGGAATTAATGATCAAATCAGCAAATGTATCTTTGGATAGTCCAAAATTAAAATGTATGAATATATGAAATATGAAATAATATATGAAATAATTCACTGAAATACAGTTCCTGACTACTGAGATACAGTTCCTGACTACATTTTCATTTCTAGCACCTCTGAATTGAAACAACACATTTTGAAAGTAGGAATCCTGAGAAGCTGCTTACTTGACAGACTTCTGTTTAAGTCTTGCAGTGTGAAGGAGACAAAGGGATTACAAGCTGCGTTGAGATTTTCTTTTTGCTTGCACTGAAACCACTTTGCTTTCTCTTCTTACTGCTGTTTTTAGAAAAACTCAGATTCACACTTTTATTTAAACTCCTGCCTTCGCTTGAGAAGAAATCCCTACTCTGCAAAATACTTTAAAAATATTACTTATTAACTCATAAGAGCATCCTGTGCCATTCAGTGGGAGACCTGTGCTAGTGCTGCTGATGTGCTTCTTTCCAAAGACCTTTTGACTCAGTCATTCATCTGATCAGCAACAGGAGGGAAAAAACAGTACAGGGAGAGAGAACGTTCAAAGCCAAAGTTGAACAACCCACTACTACTCAATGGCGTTAGAGATTCTGCCAAACTAAACAGAAGGCCTGCTAACTTGATCTCTCAATATACTCCATCCTCCAGCTACATTTCCAGTGAACACTTGAACCGCGACAATTTTGCACCTACTTCAACTGACAGGAATGCTATTTTAATTAAATAACAATAAAGAAAAGCCCCAAACTACAACTCCAGCCATGCAATATCTAAGACTGAGTGACTTCTGTTGCAATACAAACCAAACCTAAACCTCCAAACAGCCTCTGGCTGCACATCACTGCAAGCAAACAACCTGCGGCAAGTGGGCATCAATTCATTCTTACTGTCCCATCAACACTTTACCTGCTTCCCTATTTCACACAAGAAGTGGAGTCCCCAGCTGAGTGTCACACTCTCCTCCAAAGGGCCTGCATGAGCCAAACCCCACAGAGCCCTGGCTGGCAGTCCCACAGCAGCATTTTGCAAGCCTGGCCACGAGGGACCCTTGTGCAAGGCCACTATGGAAAACAATGTTCCCCATGCTCACAGATGCCTGCAGGGATCTCTGTCTCACACAGAGGCACCGTGGTCCTGTAGTAACTCTCAGACCTGTTGCCACCCTGTATTTGCAGCAGCCACATGGGCAGTCACAGTAGCAACTATTCTGAGGAAGATCCTTCAGGACAAGCCAAGGTATAGATGCATCAGGAAGCAAGCAATCCATGCACACAGTGGCTGCTGGGGTTATGGAACAGTCAATAAAACAATCTTCCAATAACTCAAGGCAAATAAACATCCTGCCTGAACTACAGCTTGGTGCCAATTGTGCACCTAAAGCTTCCAGAAAACTGACAGAAACACCTTCCCTTCCAGGTCCAGAAGACACGGAACACTCAGTTTGCAATCACCTACAAAAATGTTGACAAAAGCAAGCTGCCCAGCAGAGCACCCACTGCAAAGGTAAGAACAAATGCCAGTCTCCAGAGGGGCACTGGGGCTGCCAGTGGGACGCTTTCCTCTCCCACCCTCCTGCTCTCTGCCTCTCTTGGGACTGGTCTCACACTGGCACCCAATGAAGCTGAGGGCAGCTTGGCTCCCTGCATCATTGATGCAACAGAGTCCTCCACCCGTTCTCCAGCTTCTCTACTGATTTTACTTCCTTAGTCCTTAGCAGCAGTCCTGATGGCATATCAGACTGCCCAGTCACTGCCCAGGTGGTCACAGGAGACCTCCTGCTTCTCAGTGATCTTCCCAGGCTGACAACAGAACAACTAATTATGAAGAGTGATTACTTTTCATGAAAACAGTGAGGGAAACATCACCAATATTTCAACTACTGTGCATCTGCAGCTTCACATGGCACTATTACAAATAAACACTCACTTCTATTCAACTACAGCTAAACCATTATTTTCATAATGCCAATACTATTTGTGGCATCAAGTAACGTTAAAAACAAGGTCAAAGTGAATTTTTAGAGATGACATTTACTGCAATCTAGACACAATTGAACATTTTCCTTCTAAAATCTCAAATTTATGAAGATTTGTAAAAACAAAACACCTATTTTGAAATTGACTCTGAAGCTAGACATGAAAATTAGAGCTGGAAACGTAATCTGGCTTTTGACTAAGCAGAAAAAAAGTAAAGTAAGAAAATCCAAACTAAATCTTGATACTGTGCTACCCAGACAGTTTTCAGGACACATAAGAAACACAATCATACAACAAGAAATAAAGAAATTAAAACTTAAAAGCTCATCTTTTCACTGAACTAAAATTTATCATTTCTTGTGCTTAATTGAATGTTCTCCAAACAAGACATCTGAATTCAATTAACAGAAGTTTTGGTTTGAGGGTTGTATTTTTTTTAAGTGGCTTTGTTTTGTTATTTTAAGTACTGAAAATTTAACTATGTGAACTCATCATTGCTGAATGTCAGAATCACGGGATGGTAAAAGTTTAATCCAAGTTTTGAGTAAGTCCTCAGGAAAAGTTGTGTGCAAATTAAAAGTGGAATGTGATCACATGGATATACTGCAGTGAGATGCAAGAATCATGCTGCTACTATTTCATGTATTCTGAATTTAGGTAGTTGTTTATTCTCAAAGTCTTGAGCACACAGATGATATGCTAATTTGTTCCCAATTTAATGACTTTACTTCAGAAGATAGATTAATGTTCTCTTCATCCTTGGTAATATAAAGGCCACTCAAGTAAATCTATTAGCTTGAAAAATGCATGTAATTAAGAGCTCTTTTTTGCCTAATATTTCCAGATACTGTTTTGTACCTGACATGAGGATATTGATACACAAAGTTCTGGTGCAACAACACAGAAATAGTCTGAAGTTTCTTTCCAGTAACACTCATGACAATTTGGGTTTCTCTGTAAGCCCAGCTGTTGTGTCAGCTTTCCAATTTTTATTTGATGTATATCTCAGAGGCTACTTACAGGCTGGCGTTGACCTACAGGAGGCTTCCTTTAAGAGGTGTGGATTTTAGCTGCTGGTGCAGTCAAGTCAATCAATACAGAAGACACCTTCATGATCAACTGTTTCCATCATAAAGGCCTCATGACCTTCATGATCAACTAGTCCAACTGTGATAAAATATCCATTTCAGACATTTTCTACACTGATTATTTTTTTTAACAGATCATAACAGACTTTTTAGGTGTGCTACCCTGGATGACACTTGCTATGTAATATTCTACATCATGATATCCTTGCTCTTCCAGAGGTTGTACTCACAGAGATGTCTCAGGCTGTTGTATCTCTATTTTTTCTCAGGAAAAAAAAGCAGACCATTCTCCTTTATAATGTCTGACAAAAATATACCAAAAGATTTTTACACCAGAGATGCATGCTTTCCCAGAAGTATTTGTTCACAAACAAGAGCTGAGACAGAGGTACAGATCTCATCAAGAAGAGGCTGAAAGCAAGAAACCTTCCAGCACTGTCCATGTAAATACTTTCCTTTGCACAACCTGAGACCATTAGCTTCTTTCATTGTCTCTACACTGTCCAATAAAAGTAACTAAATCCAGCCTCATTTGTGGTATCCCATTATTTAAATGAAGGCATTTATGCCTTTCTTTCGTCCAGCTTTTTCTTGCAAATTTTCTTGGGCTAATAAACTGGTGATCCTATTAGATCTCCAGCTTTATGGAAATAAAAGGCTGGGTTATGAGAGTGAGGATTTGCATTTTTTGATCTGTGACTGCTCTGTAAATACCTCACAAAGCGCACAACAAAATATGCAGACACAACAACATCACAACATCTAACAGCTGTGGTAAACCCAACCTCAATTTTAAAGGATTATTTCTTCTCCAAAGTTGCAAACATCAGTTTCAAAATAAACAGATTCAAAATTTGAAAAGCTGCTTCATGCTCACTGTAACCAGAGCACACATATTCAAATGAGATTATCAAGCACTACAGAACATCATTAACTTCCACATAAAGCTGGAAAGAAACACTGTATCATTTCTTTTGGGGTCTTTTTGTGAGAAATAACTATCGCATTTAAGTCTGGGAAAATAATTTCCCTGCCTTGTTACACACAGTATCAAATGGCAAAACATTTCTTTCCAAATTGTTACCTCTCACATCTGACTGAACAGTACTTTCACATGAACACGTATGTTTGTTTTTCTAAAACCACTCTATATAGAGAAAATTAGCTTGTTTGGTGACCCCAAGCTAAAGCAAAACAGCTATCTCCAGGCACATCACACTGGTAATGCTGGGCATACACATTACTGCTAAAGCATGAAGCCCTAGAATTAACTGAAATACTGAGGAAGAGAAGCTGGGATCATTCAGTTGTGAAAGAAGGCTACTTCCCTACATCTCCCAGTATCATAGATTAAGTAATATAGAAGGAGAGAATCATTACTCAGTAATTTTAGTCCTGTTGTTCAAGACACAAAGAACAGAAGTATAAAAGACTCAGCTACCGTTATGAGAAAAGACTGACTGCAGACCATCTGAAGAGAACTCAAGTAATGGAAGGCCAATTCAGAAAGAGGGCACTAACTGACATTGGTATTTGGTACTACTTCAGATTTGGTTGGAAATATGTAGTGCTTTGGGGAGTTATATGATATTAAACTGGACATCTGCTCTTAAACCACAAGAATTCACATGCTTTGCATTTGTATTTTCAACTCCCCTTTTTTAGGAGGTCAAACTCCCAGTTCAATGCAATGCCAGCTCTCTTGCTGTTTTCTACAAGAAGCTCAAGACAGATATCCAAGAAAAGCAGAAGCAAATCTTGGCCCTGGCATGTACAAGAACTTCCCAGAAGCAGCTATGATTGTTTCACTGTTCACTTGGCTCCACTTTTGGGACAGTCCTGCTCCACTGCTGCTGTCTGCTGCAAGACCTGGCCAGCTGGTGCGACCAAAAACAACCCTCGCTTGCTGGTTGTGCTTTGCAGCACCTCTGCCAGACTTTCCTCCAGCCCTCCTCCCCTCTCTGCCCTTATCTGCAAAGCCCAACTCAGCTCCATCAGCTTCAGACTCCGTGAATCACCATTCCTTGCCCAGATTTCTACCCAGACATGTTCTGCCTGCAATATTTCTTCCTCCCTTGCAGTCAAAAGGGATGAATCTTGCCAAAGAAAGAACAGATAGGAAACCATTCTCATTAAAAAAAACTTGCTCAGTGAATACTTGCATAGCTTTTTCAGAGCTCTCTTGAGCTCTCTTCCATGACATCTCTGTAGATCTTATGGTAACAATGTTTGCCAGAGCCCATGAGCTCTTCTCTGACTCCCAAACAAGCTGTTTCATGAAAACTATCATCCCCAATTGCTCATAATACCAAGCCCCACAGAACCCTTATTTTTGTAAAGGGATGAGTATCCAGCTCAAGCAGAGAGTATAAATAACCCTTGGGCAAAATACAGAGTGAACAAACAAGGCCAAACATATTGCATAAAGTTCATATTCTTTCCTGAAATCAGACTTCTCTCCCCAAAGGCCAGAAAAAGTTATTCTCTTATCACAGTCATGTACAACAGGTTAGGAAATTTTACCTCCAAATTACTGCCCTGCTCTCCCACCTGTAGAGTCTTTCAAAGCATTTACTGAGTACTCCTTCTTTCATGAGAGCTGCCATTTTGAAGGCAAAACCAAAGCCATTAATACTTCTCAAACAGCTTAAGACTATTTTGACAAAGATAATTAAGATTTATTTCAAAACTAAAGTGCCACAATGAGGTTGCATTAAAATGACTGATTTTTGGAGCACTGAGTATTAGAACTCTAGCATTTGCCAGAACATTTGCATTTTATTTTTTAGAGAAGATGTATCTTTGAGTCTTTGCCACAAGAAATGGTTTTGTCCTGCATTTTTGATAACCTCCCAGAACATTTTCTCCTCCCTTGACTAAGAAATGTGGGGTTTTTTCCATAGCTTCTACAAAAACAGGATATGAAGGCCGAAATGTTTCTTGTAACTTTTTACAAAGAACATGCTACTCATAATGACCTTGTTACAGACAGATTCTCCACAGCAGATTTTTCTTGTCACATATTTTATGATTGTCCCCAGTTCTCCACATAATCTCATTATCATTCCTATTCACAATTCAAATTTATCTGACTGTAGCTTCCAGCTATTGCTTCCTGTTATTACTTTCTCACATACTGGGATTTCCTTGGAATTTTCTCTCTGCAAAGGCATTTGAACACTGTGAGCCAGTTGTGTCCCAGTCTTCTTTATGCAAAATCAATACCAAGTTACACACTGCAAGATATTTTTTCCAGCCTTCAAATAATTTTTATGCTTGTCCCCCTCCCACTACTCTACCACTTTTTTTTATCCTCCTAAAAATGTGGCTTTCAAAACTGTACCATACACAGAGGTAATTGTCATTTCACTATTGAGAGGTGCATCTGACACATATTAGAAGAAAAGCATTCCTCTATAACCACAGCATCAGTCTGAGGGGCACGGTGATATACAGGAAAAAGACAGTTATATATAACACAAGCTTTATCTTGAATATTGACCTACCCAATTGCATAATTTTATATATTTAAGTATTTGCAAGTATTCTAAATCTGAATGGCACAAACATACTAGTGAAATAGTGACTGCTGCTTAGGCCAAAATTTTTAAACAGGTATTTAAATATATAAAATACCAGTTTATTGCTGCAAGACTGAGATGATTCTTCAGATTTAAACAACCAAATAAAGTTATACCCCTTACACAGCTATACATGATACCAGCATAGGTTTCCAAGTAGCAGCAAAGAAAAGCTTAACAGGACTATGCTGTTTATTGGAGTCTACAAGTAATACTTGAGTCTTTAAATATTCTGCTTTCGACTTATGGATTTGAATTAATTTCCATTTGGTTACAGACTCAACACTTAATATCAAGTATTTTAGTGAAATACATAACAGGTACTGACTGATTCCAACTAGACATCTCTCTGTAGCAAGTTAATAATAGCTCTAAATCAAAACTGCTATTTTGTTGATAGCCATATTGGCATGTCAGGTACTGTGATTAAGTATTTTTGAACTGAAACAGCACATCTACATTCAAAAAATGAAGTCGATAGTAGCAGAACTCAAAGCATGACTTCGAATAAAATCTTATCTTTGATCATCATACAGGCATGACCCTTTGTATGAAAAAAATATTTTACAGAAGAACTGTATATGCCTTCCTCACACACAGATATATGTATTTTCACTGGACTTATCTTCATGATTTATGGGAAGCCTTCCTTTCTTATGGAGGAAATATTTGACCGGATAGAGCCAAAAAGGATACATTGTCTTAAACACCTAATAACTTTTTTTGTTGTATTTAATTATTTTATCATTCTGCAGATTCATTTCCCCCCTCTTCCTTCCTTCCCATATTTAAATTTCAGCCATCATCCTCATTAAAAAGAAACTGAAAAGTCCTTGACTTATTCTAAGCACTACTTAGCACAATAAAACATCAGTGTGTTTAGTATTCTCATACTAAATCAAAACACACAGCACTATATCAACTACTAGGAAAAAATTAACTCTATCCCAGCCCAAACCAGGACACACAAATAGTAGTAGCCATGGGATAACCACCATCGCAGTTCTCAGGGTAAGTCTGTCAGTGTGAGCAAAATCACTTGTGTAAGCAAAGACTGCACACAGGATGTGGGAAGGGAAAGAAAGTATCACACCTCCTGAGAGGACCTGCCACAATGGCAAGTGCATTCTCTGCAGCTTGATCTCCTAGCATCTCCTCTTGCATCTGTGTGAGCTTTCTCCTGCAACAGCCAATTCAACCACCTCTTCCCCCACCTCCTGAGTACAATAGTGTGACAGCATTTTATTGAAATAGGTATTCCCTAAATAAAGGATTCAAATTTTTATTCCTGCTGGGAAACATTAACTGAAGTAGTAACTTTCATTATTATACAGTCCTTATGTTGTAGGCAAATTATTTGAATCTACAGTAAGACCTTTAGGCACATGCATGAAACCCCACAGCCTATGGACTCCAGCAAGCCTTACAGTTTATTGCCTTTTGTTGCTATTGTTACTGTCTTACCTAATCCCCTAACTATGAAAAACCCAACATGTGCGTCTCATATTTTTTGTGTATCTTCAGGCCCCTTTGACCTATTACATAAGCAACTGCAACCAGCACACTAATAGCAGGAGAGCTTTCTGCTGGCTTCACACAGTGCTCAATTTCTAGAGAACCACCATTATAGGAAACGGCACTCCAAAGTCCCCCCATTTTCTGCCACGCTATACTAGAAAAACTAATAACAAAGAAATAGTAACTTGCAAAGTTACTATTGCAAAGAGTAAAAATCTTGTTTCAAGAGAGGAGGCCTTCAACTGTTTGACAGAAGCATCACAGCTGATCCAGACTCACTGCTGTTTAAATCTTTCTCACCGCATGCAAGTAAGCAAGAGAAGCACATAAGCAAGCAAAAGCCAAAGCTGCATATGCTCAAACACTTTAAGGATTGTTACAACAAGGACTGACTCTGTACTGTATTCTCTACCTACTTGAGCACAAAATTCTCTGCATCAGATAAGACACTGCCAGCTGCTCTAATTCCCTGCTCAGGATGAAAGCAAGAGCACCTGATGGGACAAACCTGCCGCACAGTTTCAGAAGTAGAGAGCAGACTGCTCACATCATTCAAAAAACTTAAAGCACTTCCCAGCATCTAGACAGCTTTTATATCATTTAACAGACAGAAACAACTGCTGTAAGAAAGCAAACCAAATACACTTCAGACATTTTAGAAAGTTTTCTAATAGCAGATGTTATTTTCCAGCAGCCAATTGCCATGTTATCATTGCTTACTTCAACAGGCGGGACAAGAGCTGATACAGCCATTCCAGGGCTACATCCTAATTAGGCTGATTTAGGCCAATCTCGCACAAAACATTCTTGCAAGTTTCTTTAACGTGGCTTTCTTGCCCCAGAATGAAACTCATCCTAGTTCTCCCTCTACCTCTAAATTCAGGGACAAACGCTTCCTATTTTCAGCACAAGAAAACATCATAAAGCTTTCCTTTGCAATAAAACACTCAGGTGCTTTGGCAACCTTGGAAAACTCCAGGAGGGAAACCAGACCACCCACACGTTAAAGGTCTACACAAAGTTTCCCTTGCAGATGTGCAGTCCTTCTTTTCCATAATAGATCCGATCTCATGGGTTTTATGAGGTAGAAACATTGATCCTCATCATGCACAGTTCGTTTGACTCAGCAGACATACAAAAATAGGAGGAGACAGAGGTCAGTGGTTAGAAGTATGTCACATTTTTTTAATGATGAAAAGAAAGATACTTTGATATCTCACATAAATGACTCCATATATTCCTCAGAAAGTCTTCTGAAGGCAACCAATAATATCCAGAGTCAGATGCATTATATTTCATACATGGAAAGGGAAAGATGAGCAGTTTACACCTAACACACTAATATTTTCTTGTGGTATTTATTCATAAATGAAATCAACAGATTCAGAAAGATCTTATAGCAACTGTTGAAATGGCTTCATACCAACAAGAAGACTTTTCAGCACACTAAGGCAAAAAACATTTCAATCCCTTCCCTAAATCCAAACAACAGACAAAGAAACTGCCATGCCAGGGAAGTATTGCTCACATTTAGTTCAGGTATCCTACTCTTCACCACGATCTTCTAAAATTGTGGATTACAAAACCAATCTTCCTTTAATGAGGTTTATCAAAAATATTACTGCGATATTTTAAAATTAATTAGAAAAAAAATTAAATACTTTTAGTTCAGTCATGTACTAGATTTAATTTAAAAAATAACAGTGCTTCATGTTTTTGCTTGAGAAATAAATAACTAATGACTTGACAAATCTTTCAAGATCCAGTCAGAGCAATCAGTCATGCATGAATGTCAACCTTTGAACTCAAATTTGGTCTTCTGTGAGCTCCACCAGGGTTGTGGGAGGAATGCACTGGACACAAAAGCTGCCACAGAGCATCTTCAGGTACAGGGCAGAAAACACACATGAAACAGAGGGGAAAAGCAATGGCAGCACTTACCTAGTTCAAATTAGTAATCTTAAGAGTGTCCCTGCTGTCATCCATCTCAGACTTACATGATTTCCATTTGTGTGTTCATATATTACAAATAAATTTGCAGTTATAAATAACTGAAATAGCAAATTGAAAGGGAAGAACTTGTTTGATCTTAGTCTGATACTCAAAGGAATACAAAATTGTTACAGTTTCATATATTTACTGTAAATCAATACCAAACCAAAACACAACAGAATTTGGCCCTCTGCCCTCTCTCAAGAAAGAGAGAAAAGAAGTTTGTAATTGTGTAAGAACCAAAAGTTGCACCACCTTAGTTTGGACATGTTGCAGACTATAATCAAAATGGCATCATTTTGGTAATTACTTTGGAACAAAGGTTAGGACAGCCATAATGATGCTCCCTGGTGACACAAAGCTGGAAGGAACTGTCATCAGAGGTGGATTACAACTTGATCTATGCAGAACTGTGGCAATGCTGAGGATTAGACTAACAAAAATGAGATGCAACTAGCTAGAAAACTTCACACTGACAAATCCTCCCTAACAGGACAAGAGCTTTCCACCTGGGAACAGATTGATCAACAAGCCCATATCTAGATGAAAATGAATGCTAAAAAAGCAAACAGGAACATAGTGTGCCTCAGGAAAGTTATGTCCAAGTGGAAAAAGGAAGGAATAACACCACTTAAGCTTTGTGTGAGGTTATAGATAAAGTACTGTGCAACATTATTGTCCATTTTTCCAGAAAGTAATTCATGCTGTAACGGGTGCAAGAGGTGTTACCAGCACCATCAGAGGAAAGGAGAAAGTCCTGCTGGAAACTAAAAATGTGGTTATGGGTTTTTTTTTTAATGGGAAGGCTACATTAGCTTTTACAGGCTCATAGAAACAAGAGTTATTTAAACTACAAAAAGATTGTGGCACAAAACCAAAGATAAATAAAGAAGCCAGAGCAAAAAGTTTCAGTTGGGTATGAGAGAAATTTTCTAAACATCACAGCAGTGTTGTTTGGTGACAAGTTTTCAGTAAGAATGCAGAAGTAAACAAATCTACCTAGTTTTAAAACAGTTATTGAATTGATTTTAGGAGACAATTGCTTTCAGTAGTAGGGAATTGGATTGTAGGGTCTTACCCTCCGGTATTCCTAGCTTTGATTTCTGTATTACATCCCTCACATCTCTAGCTATATTCAAGAGAAATATTAAAATAGCATTCTACAATTTTGTCCTTGCTATTTGGCAGCTGGACAATCTACCTGATATTATTAGTTAATTTTTTCCCCAGTAAGCTGGTCTCCATAAAAGCACCTCAAGAAGAACATTTAGGAACAAGCCTATAAGCTTTATTTCACAGAATGTGCTGAGTTGGAAGGGACCCATTAGGATCATTGAGTCCATCTCTTGGCCCTGCACAGCACCATCCCCAAGAGTCGCACTCTATGCCTGAGAGCATTGTCTGAATGATTCTTGAACTCAGACAGGCTGGTGCTGTGATCTCTTCTCTGGGTAGCCTCTTCCAGTGCCCAACCATCCTCTGGGTGAAGAACTTTTTCCTGATACCTCAAACTTAAGCCCCCCTGACTCAGCTTCAGGCCATTCCCTCAGAGCACCACAGAAGAAAGGTCAGTGTCTGTCCCTTTCCTCCAAGGAAGTTGTAGACTTCAATGAGATCTCCCCTCAGCCTCCTCCATGCTGAAGACACCAAGTGACCTCAGCCACTCCTAACACATGATCTCCCCTCAAGGCCCTTGGCTTATCTACATTGTCCTCCTCTGGATGCTCTCTTAATAGCTTAGTATCTTCTTACAATGTAGTGATTTCTTTATGGATCATGAGTATTATTAGAAGAAAATACAACGGCAGAAATTTCAGCTGGCTATGCCCACGCCAACTCCCTGCATAATTTCACGCTGTTGTTCAGGTAACACCAGGAGTTAAAAGACCTGCCCCAAAAAGTTTCACCACTATTACTGTTGCTACTAGTGTTCACAGCTTACTGCTCCACCTATACCTAAACAGATACAGCAGGGACTCAACACAAGACCATCACACACCCAAATTCAGTCCTTCACCTTACAGCTCAATCAACACAGAGGCACCAATTGGTACAAAATGCACCAAAGAGCCACAGCTGCCTCAGAGATACAGACATTAATCTCCATTTCAATAAAACCTACTTCAGATACTTCCAAAATATTTATCAAAAGTTTTTTTTCCTTTAACTTTTGCTCTCTACTTCATTATTTTCAATCTGTAAATAATGTATGGTGATCAGCAATTTAAAAAAAAAGTCACTTGTATCAAGAAAACATCACAAGCTTGCAGACTTCTGCTGAACAGCGGCTTCCATACTTGCTGATGGCCACCACCCCCATGAGAGGGGTGAAAAGTCTCCTCACACAACACATCTTGTTTGTGTCATTGAAAATACTAATCAAACTTGGCATTGGTTCAGCATTAGTTTTTTCTTTTACTTATTTCTAACTTTCTACTCTTGACAATACAAGAACTAACAAACAGAAAAAAACAGAAAATTATGCCATATCATCTTGAAGCTCCAGCTGAATTTTAAAATTCAAGTGTAAGAAGACAAAGTCAACAACTTCTGAACAGGCAGGTTTGCTGATATGTGCTATTAAAAGCTGCTTATTTCAGTCCAATGCAGGCAACGCCAAAAGAGTAGGTTAGATTGTGTTCAGAGCCTTTCCAGTAATGACAGATCTAGAACCACCAGAGTGTGGCTTACTAGTCAGAAACAAACAGCTTAGCCCATATGCTTATCGAAAGGGAAAATAAAGGTAAGTTATTTTAAAGAGCATACCAAATATATCCAGTAGCAGAGGTATATACAGGACGTGGGTTGTCTCCCCATCCCAAGTCTCTAATCATATTTTCCTCCACTGAACTGTTGCCACAAAAATTCCTAAAACGTCAACAGCCCTAACACGCAGGAAAAAAATTGAAAGAAAACATCTTAACCACAGTATTGCAAATGTTTTTGGTGTCTGGGCAGATGCACATGACAGAACATTGCTTTCAGTCTTAGCTTTATACTACAAATGTTTCCATAATATTACCATTTGATGCACATATCTTTGATGCTTCCATATAATGCACCAAAAAAATCTGACATCTCAAAGGTCAAAAGACAAAGACAGCCCTCCAAGGGAACTTGGCAGTACTCAAATCAAGAAGTCTGTTGTAATCAGGTTTCACCAACCTAAAATGCATCTCCAAAATTTAAATTCAGTCTATCATCTCCAGTTTTTGTAAATGCCATTTTCAAGGTTTGCAAAACAGGCTCGGTCATTCAATGTAACAGGTTTCTTGAATTTTAAATTCCCAGTTTTATTATCATCACAAAAAACCCCAAACCCTAGCAAACATTTACTTTTGCCTTCAGGTATTAACACAATTTGAAGCAACATGATGAAACCAGCTAGGACACAAGGGATCTGGTATCATAATCAAGGCCAATCTCTTGCTTTTTGACAAGCAGGAGATTTTTTGCTTAGAAAATTCACCAGTACAGGCTCCCAACATCTGCATCTATCCAAAGTTAAATGTAAGTAAATACAGTTTACATGTTCTATATTTAGCCAGCACATGGCTTATTCCACATCTCACAAAGTGACCCAGCAAGTCTGTTCAGTTGCTTGTTTGCCACTGGTAACTCTATGACTTAGGATAGGAAGGAAGAACATATGCCTGGTGTATTTCAGGACTGGTGCAGGCATCCAGGTGTTGCATGGCACAGCATCCTCTTCAGCCCCCAAACCCAAGGACCTTGTCAACAGCTTCAAAACTCACTGCAATATACAACAACTTATTGTCATACACCCCCAAAAAAGCTGATGTAGAGCTAGGGGGTACTGGTCCAAATGCAGTCAGTGCCATTGTAAGAGGCACTGGCCAGCTGTCCAGACTCTCAGTCAGAGCCCAGAACAGATAGGGAACCTTGCACAAGAGGCACAAGCTGTTTTGGAGGAAGGCCAGGATTTTGCATGTAGCTTAGTTCTACTGTTGGCAAGACTGAACAAACACATCCTGGTCAATAACCCACAAAGTTCTTGTGTGTTTCCTCTCACAGCCCACAAGACATTTTCAGTGTTCATGGTAGCATTCAACAGTGGAAGAACTACACACAGCCTACAATGGCATCTCCTGTTATTCTGCAGTAGCCAGCAAAAATTATTCAGCACCCATCCAGCTAGTATTATTCAGCTAAAATAACTCAATATTTCAACAGATAATGCTGATTACACTATTCCTAAGCAAGTCGTTGGCACCACCAGAAAAATCATAGCTCTGACAGGCAACCTCAGCCCAACACACACCCCAGGTATACTTCAAGGGAAGTTGGCTTTCCTTAGCACCCATCACTCTTCTTCCAGCTCTACAGGAGATGCTTACCAGACACCATGACCAGAACATGGCCCACAGTTACCAGAAAACATGGCACAGCATGTCCAAAACAGTAATCTGCTCAATATTTTGCTCTGTTTATTCTGGTTTTAAAACTTTCCTTTTTTTTTCCCAGCTGTTCAGTATTACTAGAAGATTTACTACAAAAATCTGTATTACTTTATTGATATAATTTCACAAAACTTAAGAGCTTTCTAATTTGTCCAAGATGTACCTAGCCCAGGAGCCATCCAACTTCCAGAATGTCAGAAGACAACAACTGAGTGCATGCTAAAACTCAAGAACAGACAAAATTCCCAAGTCACTACAGTTCCAGAATACTGAAGTAACAGAAAACAAAGATTCGGAACTAAAATATGAATAAAGCTAAAATGATGTAATTCCTGAAAAACCTTCAAAGCTTTATCTTGCTACTGCCAACCTTCTCTTTTCCTTTTCCTCAACATTTCTTCAGTGTAACTTTTATGATTACACCTGTCATAACATTTTTAAATACTTTTCACAGAAAACTAGAAGTGGACAGTAGTCAGGTTCTTTTCGTTCCCTATGAATAGAATTCAAAGAAAAATACTTAGTCATTTTCTTTCTTCAGATAATACCATCTGTATTCATATAAGAAATACAGATTTCCTATGAGGCATTTCCCTCTCTTCCTAAACTATCAAATGTTACAAATCCAATGTTACTGCAAGCACAAACAATGGTGCTAATTAAAAGTAAGTTTACCTTAAGTATTCATTTTGTCCCAAACTACCATAATTGTGATCTCAGGAGACTCATTTAGGACACTGTCAATTGAAATACACTTTCAATTAAGTTCACAATGCATTGTACTGTTTCACAGCAGTCATTACTAAACCCAGATGCCTATTTTTTACATATCCCTTGAAAGACTCACTACCAACGACCAAGTTAACGCTACTTGTTCATCTACAGGAGAACTTAAATGTCTTAGATCAGACAAATAGTCCTTAAAACTACACTCCATGATGAGGTCCACTGTTCTGACCACAGGGTGCCCCACAGCCAGGTGAAGTGAAGGAACCAGTGCAGCAAGGCTGAGGACAGACTTTGCCTGCCACCTTCCCAGCAAGGAAAGACTTCCCAGAAGCAACATGTTTAGGAAGGAGCAGACAGATTCTGGCTCCATGTTACTGTCCCTGTGAAAAACCAATGTACAACATTACTTTGTATGCTTGGCAACAACAACACCCAAGTTTCTAAAAACAGCAAACAAGTTGCAATCGTCTTGCCCTTGAAAATTACCAGGTTTTATGCAGAAAACAACACACCATATACTCCCTAGGAAGAGTAAAGCCTACGCTCTCAGTAAACCAGAACTTTGCAACACGAACCCAGAAACAAATTACCTCTTAAGAAATCAAAACAATACACTTTTTTTCCTGAGCAAAAAATTATAGTCATACTACGTAGAAAATACAAGTGTTACACCCTTTCTAAAATACAGTCCACTTGCTAGACCATAACAAACAGGAAATAAAGGCTCTTTTGGCTTGATGCAAACAAAGCATTAAAGCTTATTTTTATGGAGTTCAAAAATAAGATACTCTATCGTGTCGTCTGGAGCAAAACGCGCAAAAGCAATAGAGACAAAAGAGTAGTAACTGAAGGACATTTTACTACACAAAAACCTAGAGTCACTGGAGTTTAATTTTATGGCAATATTGAATTTACATTCACTAGAACAGTTTGTCAAAAGTTTCTAGTGTCTAACAAATTTCCTTCTCTATAACAAGCTCTATGTGCGTTTCAGTGAGATACAGAATGATATTTGGTACACCACAATGCACACAAAAAACTGCATGAATGCACACCTTCATACTTACCACTCTTCATACTCACCACTTTAATTTTTGTCTGTTAGTGTAATTGACCTAATTTTAGCCACCACTTGCTGTCTTTATATCTGCCACATGCAGATTTAGCTCCAGTCCCACCTGAAACATGATACACACTATTTGCTCTGCAATAAGGGGGTCCCATTTCCCACAGCATAGAAGCCCACCGAGCAGAAATATTTTATTAGGTACCTGCCACGTGAACCAGGCATAGGACTTTTTTGCCCAACATGCACTCACCAGGTATATTCAGAGATGCTATCTGCATAATACTGGACCTACAAACCCTATTCAACAAACACTGACTGCTACAGAAATTTGTAAGAAATGTTAAAAGTACAAGAAAAAAATGGGATTAAGCTACTTTTAAAATCAACATGCTGTTACTCTTTTTTTTTTTCCTTTTTGAGAAACCCATAATCCTACAGATCCCTTAGAAAAGCTTACTTACATATATAAAGTACCCCAAAATATAGAATTCTAGCCTGAAACCAAATACCAGAGGAGTTGAGGCGGGTGCTGCTGCCTTTGAGCTATGCTGTTTTTCAGAGCGCAGCTGTTCCCTCTCTCGGTTCTGTTTGTACATTAGCTGGCAGCTACAGTCAGCTGCATTTTTGAGAGAGAGAGAAGGATTTTGATGAGAGTCCAACAGTAAGCAGTAGTTATTTGTTCTCTTTAGATCATGGGGTTTTCTTAACTGTTAGTAGTCACTGTCAACTACGTGATGACAATTTCAATATATTTCAAAATTAACAGACCATATTGATATTTACTTACAGAAAGCCAGATTCAAACGAAGATACAAGATTCAAATTATTTCTTTAACAGAATAGCAAAAGAGATATCCAAAAATTCCTACAATTTAAAACATTCCTCCTTGGAGCTTTAAACACTGCTAACTTTTTGGAATACCATTTGATTCATAGTTGTTTCTCTAGATACTTGTTCATGCGGCGCAGGGAATAGCATACTATCAGAAATAAGATTGAAACTCCAGTAATTTCTCATTCTTCCCTACAGCTATAAAATGTACCTTCTTTGTAAATTATTTTCTATCTAAAACCAAAGTTTGCATTTAATGATCTTTACTTTGTATTTAATAAATATGAACATTATCTTGAGACCCTTACCTCTTTCTGGTCTCAAACATTCCTTTTAGGATATTTGTGCTAGGTTTTTAGCATCAGTTCTGCTAAGCACTGCTTACCACAACATTGCTCTGATTATTTAGATTTTCAACTTCAACCTCTTCCCTTCAGTTTGTAAGGAAATTACAATCCCACTATGGCACAACTAATTAAAAAAAATCTCCTATATG
Organism: Anomalospiza imberbis; assembly: GCF_031753505.1. Lineage (NCBI taxonomy): Eukaryota > Metazoa > Chordata > Aves > Passeriformes > Viduidae > Anomalospiza > Anomalospiza imberbis. The sequence goes on along the minus strand of NC_089683.1, from coordinate 67,523,889 downwards.
TAACAACAAGAAGTCCCATCAGTATTTTTTTTTGAAATAGTAAAACTAAGTCACATTGTAAGGTACTGTATGTGTATTAAGCAGACCAATATTTAATTAGCAGAGCAACTTCAGAAGAAATTCTTCTCCCATTGCTTATGCTCCTGCCTTCCCAAGAAGGCATAGAATAGAAAAGCAAGCACAGTGGTTAAATGAATGCTCATTGCGAGTGTATCAAAAAGTTGCCATCTCAAAATGCTCAGAATCTACTCTTACCCAAATGTTACTTGAGGAAAATTTCCTGTGACTCGCAAAAGTCTGTATTAGTTCCACAGGGCAACAAAGCACAGCCTTGTAAAAATGGAATACAAGCCTACAATATAAAGCAGGATTTAATATTCACTTTATAGTATCAATGTTTATCTTTATTCCCAACTCTCTTTATTGCCACTGTTTACTTTTAGAGCAAAGAATCATCAGCTTTAAACAGCTGCTGGGCAGAGGTGCAGTACCACAGTTCCCCCTCCTTCTCAAGAAGACCCTCTTGGCCTGCCTTGTGCTTGCAGACTGGGTGCTATCACCCACTAATGTAATTGAGGCTTGCATCAAAGGGAGTGAAAAAAACAGAAAAACTACTAATTCAATTTTTAAGTAGGACAATGCATCCCACTAAAAGAAATGCACATTTTGTATGGCCTGCAGCTAAGAGGGGGTGTCCCCACTCCCAGGTGTGGCAAAATGTTTTAAAGGAAAATTAAACAGGCCCCTTATCTGAGAATTACTACCCTCTTGTTTAATCTACTTGATTAAAATTTTACCAGACAGGTACCCTTCTGCTAAGGTCACCAGGCATCTTGTAAGTATTCAATTCTTTTTACTTTCCTTTGCTTCCTAGTATTGGGCTGTTGATTTTTTTTCAGAATTCCTTCACCCCTCATCCAGTGGTGATTCAGCAGCAGACTCCATGTTAAAGGGTGAGAAGTGACTATTAGCTGGTTTGTCTTTTTCCCACTACTCAGTTTTTTCAGAGGTTTAAGCAATCAGCAGGCAACCCAGTGGGGAGAGGTGCAGAGAGTAGAAACCTAGGTCTTTACCTTTTAAAAGTATTTGGTATCTGTTTACATGGAGACTATCACAAGTAAGACTTCTATAATCCATTTAGATACTTGAGGAAAAGAGAGCGGGCAAGATTAAGAAAAATCAATTAAAGTGCAATTACATAACTCAAATCTATGTCTTAAATTATTCAAATGAATTCTTTGTCAACTTGCAACATCACTGCATCCATTAAAGATCTGCAAAGATATCAGAGCCTGCCCTGATATTATCAGTCTTGACCCTTTAAAAAGCGTGCTTTAAAACTTCTTCAGAATCTCTTTGCCAGTTGACAAGATCAAGTTAACACACACAGTTACAGGGGGATTGTAGGAAAAGGAATGCACAAGTATTCAAATTCCTCTTCCTTCACTCCAGCAAACAGAAGTGCTACAAAAACCAAGAAAATTTCCTTTAGATAGGAATGTTTTACAGTGCCAAATATGAACGTCATTTGAATGAAGGAAAATCTCAGAATATTGCTGCGCATCTTAGTAAATAAATTAACACAACAGCTCTCAATTCACATGTAATTTTAAGCTCAGTTTGCTCTATTTTTTAAGAAGTTAAGCTCTAATTGAAAAAATTCTTTGTTTTCTTTTGTCTCCTTAAGCTTCAGGACTTCCATCCTTGGCACAGCCATCTGAATTAGATCCAACTTGCCAGAGGTATCAATTTCATTGAAACAAATCTGCTTCAACATTTTTCACTTGAAAGAATTAGACTGTGCCTTTGCAAGATAAAATCACATTGCAGTAAGAAGAGAAAAAACCCAACAAACAAGCAGGCTAGATTCTGTCTATCTTTCTCTAGAAGACTGAGGCATCATATCTTTTGAAGTTAATACATCCTAGAGGCACAATGGATTTACTGTACTACTTCCCTGTTCTAAGAAACTGCTCTCCTACTGACCCAAGAGGGAAAACATACCATGAAAGGGGGAAAAAGGAATTGTGCTAAAAGTAGTAAATGATAACCAGCATTGCTAAAGAGCATTCTCTTCCCAGCACAACCATATGCATTCTCTCTTGGATTAGCTATCCATTCTTTCTCTCCCTCACACTCAGACATCATCCAAGACTCTTTTTGGAAAACCTTATTTTTGTGGAATACATACAGAAGCTAATAAAACCCATTTCTAAATGTTTTCAGCTACAGTATGTAAGAAGCATCCATTATCCTGATTCCTAGGCTCAAGTCCAACAGGATATTTAATTGTGCGTAAAGCAAACTCATGTGTTTTTACTGAAGTCACTACTTATTTTTCTCTTTAGCCACTCACTCTCCTTCGTTGAGAAGGATACGATGCAAGACAAGAGGCAGATTTCACACTGCCACTAAAAGAAACCTGTACAAAGGACACCATGATCAAGAAAAGTTTGCAGCAGCATATTCCACCTTCTAGCTTACTACTTAGCAAGTAAGATTCATAGTGTCTGAAGTTATACAGTTAGCAGCCAGGTAGTTTACCTTTCCTTTTGCAACACCAGAATTATGTTCTTGCATGTTAATTAATCAGTTGCTAGAAAATAATTTTCCAGAGTCCTGGAAAAAATTCTAGTCCTGTAAGTGATTCATAAATGTGACATGCAATTTTGACATATCAATCTCCTTCACACTGAGACTGACACAAGGACCCTACTTCTGTTCCTAGAACTGGCACTAATCAGCAACACGTCTATCATGTTCCACACTTTACACTAGAGTTGACTTTTCACTCCTACTCCTAACCAAGTTTCTAAAAAGACAGCACATGCCATGAAATCTCAGGCACACAGTCCCACTGCACAGTGGGGCAGAAACGCACCTCAGCAGAGGTCCACTCCAATCCCCTGCTCAGAGTGGGGCCAGACAGACCAGGGTGATCAGGAATTGTTTTGTGTCTCCTGGGGAAACCTGTGCTGGTGTTCAATCACCCCTACATGAAAAGGGTTTTCTGATGTTTCAGTGGAATTTCCGGTATTTCAACCTGTCACTACTGTCTCCTGTCCCATGGCTCTGGGTATTAATGGGAACAATCTGGCCCTGGCAATGGCTCTTCCACGTCTGGGATTTCTGAAGGCAAATCTCACCATTAAAGCTGAGGTGGAGGTGGCTTTAAGTACCTCAGCCTTTTCTGAGGCCCTGTTCAGCAACAGCCTCTCACTCTCTTTGCTCTTGCTTTTGCTGCTGATACGGATGTAGGAGCCCTTCTTGCTCCTCTTTGCATCCTTTGCTAGATTCAACTGCAGGCGGGCTTTGGCTGTCCTAAGCCCATCCTTGCACACTTGAACACTGTCTCTGTACTCCTCCCAGGGTGAATTCAATACAGAGCTTATCAGAAAGCCATTATTGAGTTCACTTGCAACAACGCATGAAAATACTTAAGCAGTTGGAAGCACAAAGCACATTCATTGCTGCCTGAGCTCCCAAATTCCAAGAGGAGGGCACCCAGAGAAATCAAAGTTACTTTCAACAGCACATCATAACAATTTTTTCATAGGTACACTGGTATCTACATTCAACCTGGCCATTTCCACCTTGAGAAGAACTTGTATGAAACACATAGAAAGTATTTTGGATCAGTCTACTGGGTTATTTAACTCTTCTTATCAACAGAATTTAATTACTCTAATCCTTGCTCAATAATAGCTATCTATTACCACAGATGCAGGAGAAACATCAAAACTGTCTCACCTGAACCCCATGGATAAAGGGGATCCAGTGGTAAGTGTTTTAATTCTTTATATCCATTCCTTATTAATTTTTACTTTACTGGGAGGACACAAATTCTCACAAGCAAGGTAAGGAAGAAAGCTGAAAAGGCTTAAACAATTTATTACATGCGCTTCAGCTTCATGTCATGCATGAAAAGTGGCATCCTTACCATGTTGATAAAACTATGTGTAACCTGGAATATTATTTTTATATTCATACATATCTATTACTGACCTTGTTTTCTCCAAAAGGAGACTGTCTTATTTCTCCTACAGAAAAAGTTGTGTAGTAACACAGCATTTAAGCTCTGAACTACATCTACACTAAAATGCATGCAGGAAAAATATTATTATTCATGAAACAAATCTAGCATGCCCTCCTCCTAAGAAAGAAAATATGGCACTACAGACTGATCTCCAAATAAAACAAACATTAGATAGAGTTACATAAATAAAATAATATTAAATAATGAAATGCAAATGCTAAGAAATTTCAAGGTATGCCAGTATAAGAATCCTACTTTGGTCACACACTATTATTTCTAGTAGAAGAAAATAAATATCAGGCTCTACTGAACCGTAATTCCTAGCAGGATCCTAAATTTTGTGTCACAGACAGACTGAAGTTGGTAAGACTAACGTAAGAACCATCAATGCAAACTCTGACTTCCATGGCCAGCTACAAACTTTCCCAATTCTAATTTGTTTTTCTTTCCAGGATTAAGGCAGTAAAGCAATTCTCTTTATTTCTCAAAGAAATTGCAATACATGCGAGAGAACAGAAAATAACATTCCATGAGTTTATACTTTCTTTAAACTGCTTTTTGTGGTTCACCAATAAGTGTGGCTTCAGGAGTTTGAACACATTAGTGCTACCATCACTTTGTTCTAAGTGTCCATAAACACAGTGAAGGAAGGAAAGTGAAAGAATGCTTGCTATTCTCCCCTTCCTTGCTCTTGCCTCCCACCTCCTTTCCCAGCTGAGCAGGAGCATTTGCCAAACCACAGCTATGACTGGCACAGTATTACAGGGCTCTGTGCAATAGGACCAAATGCAACATACAGGTTTGCACTTAGAAATCCCACTGCTCATGTGCCATCAGGAACTAAAGGCTCCCCATGAACCATTCACTGGCCACTAAAGCAAGTAAAAGAGATTAATTGAAAACAGGACATGCTTCGCCAGACCCAGTGCAGTCAGAGATAAGGAGTGCAAATGCTCTAGAACAGAAGTGAAAAATGGGTGTTTGGAGAAAGTATAAACCATACTTATAATGTTATTTATAGAGTATGAGTAAGGAAATATTTTTAGCGAGGGCCATGTTACATATTATATTTAGCTGAATAGCTAAACCTGTCATTTTTATCTCAGACTTAACTATATATTTAATCAGTGTGGGTTTCTTATTTTCTTTGATGTTGACCATATTCACAAAGGAATTGCCTGAGACCAGCACATTTATTTCTCACAACAATTAGATTTCAAGCTTGGATGTGGATCCAGAGTAGTCTGTATGAAAATTTTCTGTTTTCAGGCTTTGCGAGCCAAAACAATCATGTTGCAAGAGCAGCAACCATTGAACTGATCTGCCTTCAGTTTCATAATTATTTTGTGCTCGTGGCATGGTAATGATTCTGTTAGAGTGCAAGAACAGGTTCTCTGGTCATTCTTCTCATACCTTCAAGCATTACCTCTGAATGAAGTAAAAATGTGGATGTAAAATTTCAGTTAAAATAATCACAGTGCTTAACAGATGGATAAAATTTGCTTGAGCAAATCAACTCCCTTGCATTATGAGTTCCTTTGTATTAAAACGATTTTTGTCTTGAGACTAAGTAAGTTAAGGAAACATTTCTGAAGCTGACTGTACAGCTTTCAAGCTGTGCTGTCTGTATAAAGCAGCTGTTTTAACATCTACTCGTGTCACAAATACAACTTTTTCCACTCATAGTAGAGTCTTTGGTGAGCAAATTCCACACAGGTGTTGAAGAGAGCTGCAGAAAGGAGCAAGAAATACTTTTCAATAGGAATAGGTTCTTTAACATGCCACTTATCACTTGTCTGCTCCCCCAGTACTATTCCTGTCTCTCACAAGCTCATTTTAGGCAGAATAGATTAAAAGGTATGCTTTTCTAGCTTAAATCAGGAAAGTTTTGCCCAGCAACCTCTGCTTCTCTCACCCCAATTTTTCTTTTCCCAGCTATCACTCCCTCCCACATGCTTCCCTGTCATTTTGAGAGTCAGCCCAACACACAGTTCTGCAGGAGCAGGCTTCCCTGATGAGGGAAACAGGGTGAAGAAAGACTCTAAAATGCAGCTCCTCAAAGACAGGAAAATATGAGTTTCTATGCCTGGGCTGGATGGATGCTCTGCTGGGCAAAGCTGCATACACTTTGGTAGACTTGTTTTCACACTTCCCTGAACTACCTTGTGCCTCAGAAGTCCCCTCAGAAAAACAACTTCATTACTTTTCAGGAACACTGTACAGATATAAAACTCACAAACTGAACAAACTCTAACCACCCCAACCAGGAGAGGCAGGCGAGTGCTGAAGTAAGGGCAAGTAGAAGTGTTTTGTTGGACATGATGCACAGGTTTCTCAGAAAATCCCTGCCCTTCTAAGAGTGCAGAGAACCATAACTCTGTTCCTGATACTGCTATTAATCGGCAAATGACACCAAAGGCACACCACCTCTCTGTGCCCTTTAAATGAAATAAAAACTGTTAATAATGATCTTCCTCTTTGACATGCTAGATGAAAACTGAGGCATGAGGATAAAAAAATCAGAGTTGAACCCTCCAGTCAGTAGTGACTGAGTGAAGAGGAAGCAAGAAGGACACTTAGTAGCTTCTTTTACAGAGAATGGAAAAATTTCTTTGTTTAGGACACTTGAGCAGAAAATTTCAGGCTTGCCTTTTTTTTGTAAATAACAAACTTATCATTGATACAATAGCTCCAAACAAACAGGCCTAACTATGCAGCAGGGTAGTACAAAGAAATTCAGCATACAGGCACAGCTTTTATCTTGAGGATGGGTGGGTCCATGCCTCCCCTCCCACCCCCAAGCTTTGTAACCTTCATTAAAATCTTTCTGAATCTCAAGTCCCTCTTGCACGAAGCATGAGCAGCACATACACCATCACTAGAGGCACAGCACATTTAGAAAGAGGGAGAAAAGTGCATCAGCCCATTGGGATCCCTACCACATAAAAGCCATTGGATCCTCTACTGGCGCTACACTCTCTCACTGGCATGACATGCAGTATCCTTGAGCCAGCAAAGAGGGGAGTGGCAGTGTCACAACCACCTCAATGAACTTACTGCACACAGCTAACTGAACACCTCAGCACAGTAATAATAAGATCCAGTTACTGCCAGCCTCAGCTGTATTTGAGCTGGGGTCAGAAGGTGAAAGATACTATATGCTACTTAAAAGCCTTTCAGCTTCTAAAATTCATAACCAAAGAGTTGCAGAGGAAAAAGAACTGAAGCTGTCAGCTGTTTCCATGTAGCACAGCGCAAAAAACAGACAACTGCTGAGCTATAAAGAATCACAGAGCTTTGCCAAAATTTGCTTCATTGATTAGATGAGACAAGTATCAGATTCAAAACTAGACAGGGAAAATGCAACAGGCCTAATGAAGTAAGGCTGTTCATCAGAAGATTAAATAACTCATGTTGAATTTGACTGATTCCCCAGAAAAATATCATTGAATGGATGATATTAAGTGATAGGTTTTGCTCATTAATAGTGAGGCAAGGTAGAGAACTCACAGTTAAACAGTGAAGCATTTTCTATTTCAGCTTTCATTTATTCACACTTCTGAAAATCACTACTTCACAAAAACAATCCTCCCCCTCAAAACAAAGCCCCAAACCAAACCAACCCCCCCTTACACAAAAAGGCCACAACGCCTCAGATAAACAGGTGATAAGGTTTAGGCTCTGCTGTTTTGTTATTCACCCTAATTTTCTTATTGTGCTATCTCCCAACAGGCAACACAAAAGAAATCTGCACATTTGTATGGGGAAGTACTGCTAGGAAAAGAACAATCAGCTGTAGACATGAAAGGAACTGAGAAGTCAGCAATTTCACAGCCTTTGCCTTACAATATGCGCTGCAACATTTCAGATCATATCAAAGCTGTTGTCACACACCATTTCCATGGAACTGCAAGAGTTAGGGCGAAACAAATATGGCACCAAATCCACCCATCAATCAGGGACAGATACACCCACGGTGCTATTTTCCCAGTGCCTTATGTAGTCATTATTTTATGCATCCTAAGCACTCAGCTTTCAATGACCCACTGACATGAAGTGATGACCTTTCTATTTAAAAATCTTTCCAGTTTAACTTCCCAGCTCCTCTCTCCCCTTCCCATCCTTCTCCACCTTCTCTTTGGAAGCCTACCACTGGTCATCAACGAGTGTTTCTCAGAATAAGTACCAGAACAACTCAGATCCTTCCCACCAAACTTCAAGCATTTCTTTGTGCTTAAGTTAGGGGCTCTGCCATCACAGACACATAAGAAGCCTGAGTTAGTCTTTGGAGATACCACTGTCTCTCCCTGCTGACTTCAGAGGGAACCTCTGAAACAAGGAGCAAAGGTCTTACAGACAAGCCATGCACAGTTTAAATCTTGTATAACTTTTTCTATTCAAGACACTTGTCTGTCCCATGCTCTCCCTATAGTTCTTTCCTATTTAACAACCTCTTCTTGGCACTGTATTGACCAATCTAAATGCAAATTCTAACTGTAATCTCATAAAATTTGTACAGAGGAGGTCTACCAGCATCGCTTCTCCAAGATCTTTCTGTGTATTTTACAGCACCTCAGTAGCCGTTTTCCTTACCTTTTAAGAATGCAAAAGCATGGTCTGCTTATGGGACACTTCTCAGATCCCATTTTTTTCTGATTTTCAATGCAGAGATTCAGGTGGCTCTTCTCTAGATGTAGGCCAGCAAAAAAGACAAGAGTATTTGCTCTATGATGCAAGCCACTGAAGAAAGAAAACCTGGTTGAAGGAAATAAGATCACCAGCAATTCATGACTGGGAAATCATCATCTGCTAAACACGGTTTGGTGTTATAGAGAATGGACTAACAAAAGGACTGGGAAACTACCTGTAAATACAAGGACAGCAGAAGGCAAAAGAGGTTCTTAGAAGGTAATAAGAGAACAAAAAAATAAGACTGAACAAAAAGACAGCATTAAGTTTGGCCAATATTGATGTAATCTCCTCCTAATTGCCATAAGATAAACAGAGGCATAAACATTAATCAACTACCGTAAATATTCACAAAATTACTGTGTCTTCTGAAATTCAACCCAAAATTGTATATTGTGAGATAATTCTCCAACTCTTTCTGAAAAAACATCATAAGGCTTCCCATGCCCAACCTCTTCAGGACTCATGCCCATTTCAACACAAGACACTGCCATGAAGGAAAAGCACAAAATTTCATAATCTGGATAGGAGGAAAAAAAAAAAAAAAAACCCAGAACATTCAGAGAAACAATGCAAGCTTTAATCTGCACAAGAATTCCCAAATCTTAGGGTATTTTACAAGGTAAAAAGACATGTAACTGGAACTTGGATTTCAAAAGCAAGCTTTGAAATCTGGGCTAAAACACCATGTAAAGATATTTGAGAAAATCAAAGTATCCTCCAAAGAAATCTGCCATTACATTCAAAAGCCAAGCAATGACAGAAGCCTCACAATAGTCTCCAGCTGTAATTAAGCCAATGCTAAGAAATAGTCACTTATTCTAACAACTTTGTTGTATGTATTTTATTTATGTTATCTATTAGTAAACTACAAGAAGAGTTATAAGGAGCAAGTCCTCTCCCAGAAATCCCCAGGACATTCCACATCAGGAAAACAAAAGAAAAAAAAGAAAAAAAGTGGAAATAATAAATCAAATCTCCTTGACTAGCAACTGTTAAACCAGACACCAGCAGCTCATCTTCCAGAACTGTCACTTGCTAGCAGTTAGTAACCTTGTAAGAATACAATGTTATGCTGGCATCCTCTCTCTGGGGCAGCTACATTAAACTGAACCAACCAACCATCCACTTGATCAGCAGAGGATTTTAAAATAAACACTTTCAGGGGTGCTGAAACATGCTATTTACTTATGGCAGAGATGTAAGGCTTCTTCATTCAAATAAGCACAGGCACTATGATCTCCATCCAGTCTCCCGATGACTTCTACTCTGAATCATTAAGTATGATAAGTAGCAAGTCTTGGCAAGCATCCAAATGTCTATTCCGAAAGCATTAGTACTCAGGAACCGTAACACAAACCTAATCACTTGTGCTTCCATGCTTACAAACAAAGCCGAACATCCATTTTCAACACAACAGGGTCTGCTTCCCTCAGTGCAGCTCTAAAGAGCAAGAGAGTAAAATAAATTTCAGTCAAATAATTGCTCTCCACTTCCTATCCACCCCTCCAGTCTCCAAACATCCTCTAACCCAGATTCTAAAACAAGGAAAAACAAATGCCTCATTATATAAACACAAGTTATGTTTGGAAATCTACTTGCCTGCTCACCAATAACGATGAAGAAACATTTCTTGGTGGAAAAAAAAAATCATGTCATCACTTTCCACAGCTTTCACTTGAAAATTAAAAAAAAAAAAAAAAAAAACAACAAACAAAAACATAAGCTAAAAGCTTGAGGAGCCACTGCTATACCAGAAAAACCAGGTCTTGCAGGCAAGCACCTCTGCTGCCCAGGGAAAGGCAGTGGCAGCCTATCCCAGCTTGGTGTTCCCTTCTAAGTTACTGTTAATAGGTTACAGACAACTGGCATCTCCAAAAAGGGCTGATCCTACTTGTATCATGTCTATAATACACTGTAATGGCCTGGAAATGGCTCTCTTCCCTCACTGATGAGGCAAGAAAAGCAGACAAATAGCTGAGAAGACCAAGAATCTTATAGCAAGATTGGAAGAGGAACTTAATTCTTGCCAACTTCAAAAGAATTCTTGCCTTCCCTGCCCCCATGGTATGAATGAGCAGCACCCAGACCCTTGCAAGCCCTAGCTTCAAAACTTACTGGTCAAAAAAAACAAACAAACAAACAAAAAAAAAAACCAAACCAAAAAAAAAAAAAAAAAAAAAACCCACACCCCAACAACTAACAACAACAAAAAGAAAAAAAAAGAAAAAAAAAACACCCCAGCACAAGCACAGAAGGGGGATAGGAGGACCTCCCCCTGCCTCCCAGTTCTTCAGGAGAGACAACTCAAATAAAAATATTCTCAAAAATTATCTGCCCCACATAACAATGCAGTAGCTGATTTTTTAAGTGTGTTTCACACACACTCATGTGAGCACAGAGTGGCTATTGACCCCCTTGGCTGTACCTGTAACAGATCAAACACAGGGCTTTCTTTCACACCACTGCAATTTAAACAGAGCTCACAGGGGGTCAGCAGCAGGAGCAAAGTCACATCTTCAAAAAAAAACCCTACAACAGCCTTGTTTGTCCAGTCCAAGATGACAACAAACTCTAACGTCTTACCTGAAAATCTGTCTTTGCAGAGAGGGACAACTATGAAAACAAAACATCCAGCTTCTCTTGAATAGGTTACAGGAGCCAGAAGCTAACAAAGCCAGAAGTACGGGCAAGTACTTGCCCATGAAACTAAGAAAACCACCCTGAAAGAAGAGCTTCCTTATGTGCTCAAAATTTATGTCCAAAAAAATGTGGTGCTTATCATACAAAATACACTTGAGCAATTTCAGTAACCCCAGAATTTTCCTAGACACAAGAGACAGCAGACACACTTTTTATTAACATATGAATTTTAATTATGTGAGAGAAAGGACCAATTACCATGTGAAAACGGAGTGAGAAAAGGATACCTGCCCAACCATTTTACAGAATGTTCCCGCCAAAAATCGTGTAAAATCCAATTCCCTCTGTTACACCTTCATTGTATGTTCTACAGACTTTGCTAAAAGAACCCTGTGCTTAAATAGTGAACTAAGAACTTCCACTTACTGTCACTGGTGATTTTGACATGTGCTACTGATTTCAAAACAATTTTTATCAGGCGTCAGTGCCATAGAGCTAGCACAGAGGTTAATTAATCTCAAATCTCTTATTAGCGGTAAGGGGGAGAAAAATTAGACAGCCTTTATTTTCCCCAGAGAGCATGAAGTGCTGAAGCTTCTGTAGGAGTTACTTTTGCTACAGTCTCTCATTCTAGCACCCTTGAATGTTTATCAGTCTTTGTAAAACCCCAAGTAAGCAACCTTCCTTCTCCCTAATTCGGTATGAAAATATGGGAATCACTGCAACAATCACTTTTTTCCTCATAACAGTCAATCCCTTTTGGCTGACTACTCTCCAGTACAGAACTCACCATCCACTTAGGATGAATAACGCTTCAAGAAACTGCATTCTCACAAATCAAGTCTAAGCAGCACCACGGGAAACAAGAAATAAATTATTTGATAACTTCTGTGGTCGTGAAGTCTTCTAGATGAGGACACATCTAAAAATTGAAACCCTTTGATGAGGCTCTGGAAACCAAATATAATAACTCCCAAAGTAAAATTGAACAGAGACTGTGATAGCCAACAGTGGTGACAACCTTGAAAGGAAAGCAGCTGGACCACTGACTTTGCCTGAGTCTATACAGGAGCTCCCTTCCAACACTATCTGCCTTATCTCTTTGACACAGCCAAAGCCTGTACACAAAAAAAGGGTTTATCAGAAGCATCTTTTTCCTCAGTATTTCTGTGGCTATGACCACCACATTATCTCAGACTATCCTACTCTGTCACACATTAATCTTCAAAATGTCATTTGGACAAAAGGGGGTTAGATAGAATTTCTACACGATGTGTTCAATGTCACATGAAGTCTGTCAGGGTAGAGAACTGAAGCCTCTCCCATCTCCTCAGGCCCAAGTGAAACAACCCTTATAATCAGCAGACTTGTTCTCACACAGGTATATATACCACACTGACATGTAACCTGAAAGTAAGCCATATAAATCAAGTTTTTGAAAAAGATGTAGTACTATTCCCTCTCATCAGGGACTGAATTAATCCTTTAAATCCCTTGCCAAATGACAAAGTGAGCAATATGAAAAAGAAACATGTACACAGACACCTATATGCAATTCCTGATTCCCAAACTGGAGCCTGACTTTGAAAGCAGAAAATACATTCCTGAATAAATGCTATCTAATTTTCCAAATATATTTAGTATATTATCACAACACGTTCACACAAGCACTTTTTGCTATGACTTCATTGTACAGAGTGATTTAGCCAGCCAGCACAATGTAGTCCAGAGACCACTCAATCTTTTTGAAAGGAAAAGGCTTGAGTTTTATGACCTTGATCATAAAATTGGATGCATTCTGGTTCTCCACAGAGTATTTCCTGATATCACCTTGTGTTAGGCAAAGCTTTGTTAATCTTACCATCAGACAAGCTGTGAGTGATGAGCAGTCTTTTAACAAAAGCTGCTTGGAGATGAGGCTCCTCTATTGTCTTCCGAAGAAGCTCACTTTGAGAGTTTACCAACCTAAATGGAAGTCCAGATATATTTTATCTAAAAGATAAAACAGGGCTTTCACAACAGCAAAATGAGGAAGTTCAAAGAGGATAGAAAAGCTAATTAAGAAAGCTATAGCTAGATACAGACTTGTGATTTAGGTCAGATCATCTCTTTTCAAGGCTTTTAGGAAGCAGCTTCCAAACTGACCTTTCAGTTCCCTACAGTGTTAATGAATTTTGAAATGTAATCAATTCCACGTGTATTGCAACTAAATAATCCTCTGATAAGTCAGACCAAAACCAAAATGCTTTAGAGTACAGAAGAGCTGTCTCTTTTGAGAACAATAAGCCAAAAAAAAAAAAAAATTGTGAATAAGAACATAACCCAGGCCCTTTTAAAAGCTGAGGCATCTCAGAAATGGGTATTGTGACACCACAGTCAGTCTCACCTACAGACCTGACTGTCTTTCCTTGAGTGTGTTTCTCCTACTTACACACCTGAAGGGCCCTCAAAAACGTAAAGGATTCCTGATCCATGCATGTGCAAAACATGGATGGATCAGGAATCCATGATCCACATGCCCTTTTTGGCCATGTAAAGGCAGCATGCTGTCTACCTGCAAAAACAAAGCATAGTAGGTGCTTCTATTTTTTAGAAAGGATTGCCCTGAAGAATTCTGCACTTTACATCATTCTATATATAAATGCAATCAATTCCTCTCAAAAAACCCCTACAGTTGTCCCTCCCTTCTACAGCTTATAAAAAATTGCATACAAAACACTGACACTTTAACTGTTTCCTTTGGATAGTCGGGTTTTCTTTTTTGTCCCTCTCTTACACAGGTTAACAGGAAAAAAATCAGATAGGTCAGAAAAAAAAGAAACCCAAACCAAACCAAACAAACAAGAAAATCCAGCCGCAACACCCTACCAAAATAAAGCCAACTCATACTAGCTCGATTTAAATAAGAAGTTTCACTTGCTGTTTCATTTTAAATATTTTGAAGAATTTTGTAACCACCTCCCCAAATACTCAGATTTCTTTCTGCTTCTTTTATGCTTATATTCCCTGATGCACCAAAAATAAACACAACTTTAAAGCTACCAGGCCCATCTTGGCCAAAATACCTGAGAACTTCCAGTGTCATGACAAGGGAGAGCAACACAGAAATTGTTTGAGGAACACAAGTGGACACTTAAGACTTTTGCCTTTCATACGAAACCACAGGACAGGCAACTCTCACATGCAACCAAACCAGTGTACTTGTTGTACAGGCTCCTGGCAAGTTCAACAGGGGAAATGTTTTAATTGACATGAACAAGTTTGCACATCAAATACTGAAGATACAAAGGTTTTATGTTTTTATTAGCCATTAGAGGGTTGCTACCAGCCCTTAGAAATTCTCATTTCTGTAATCACAAGTTAAAGCAAAAGAGAATAAAGCAATGTAAAACCACTGCAGCTGCAGGGGAGTGGAGTCCCTAGCACATTCCCCAAAAGCCACTGGGCTGTCCAAGATTTACGATTTGTGTCTTACTCATCTAAGGGAAGACTCTTCTCACTTCCTTCCACTGCTGGAGTTGGTTTTCAATTAGTGAGCCAGGATTACCTTGGCAGATTCAACAAGCAAGACCTCATTTATGCAAATCCCAATACTGCATGTCATTACTGGAAAGCCTGGCAGTTTTTAAACCTTCCTGTTTTTTGGAGCTCGTTTTTGGTCCAGGACTGGTATGCACCCCCATATAGCAAATTTAAGCCTACTGGCAACAGATACACTTTTAAGGATCTTCCACAGATTCTTCAAAAATAACTCACATATGTCTATGCCCTCCCCAATAATTTCATGCTGAAAAACAGTGCTCTAGATCCCTCCTGATGGGATGACTGCAGTGTGAAGCTTGAAACTGTCACTGTGAGCCACATCGAGAACAGACAACAGAAACCACCATCTTCCCACAGACCTTTTAAACTCTGAATTACAGAGAGCTTGAAGTCAGAACAGGATAAATAACAAAACACAGCCTCATATCTACTACTCTCCTCTCATTTGCTCAGGATGACTTTGCTATAAAAGAGAAGAAATGACAATGTCAAGTGGAAATACTGAATACAGCTATTGTCTACCCTACAAACTGCCATAATATTTTTCCAAGATTCTCTCCAATCAGTATGGCAACCAAACAAAAACAGGCATATATGGACAAGACATGACAGAAGCTGGTCTGGGAGAGCAAAAAAAAAAATCTAATAGTCTGAATATTCTGAAAACACATTCATCTTCCCCACCTCCAAAGAAAAGTTAATAGAACTAGCAAACATTCACACTTCATTCCTCTGAAAATAAATGTATACCTCCTCCACAGCATATGATGCAGACCTAATAAAAAGAATGAAAGTTTTTCAAACCAAGCGTTGTCACACTGTCTTGATTTTCTCTTATGCACACACCTGCCTGATGCAGGTGTGATTTCTGTCCAGATCACTATTGAAGTTTTGTGCTGTTGCTCAGGAACTTCCTTTCAAGTTACGAGGTAAAAAAATCCAAGCATTGCCCCCACAATAACATAACTAAACATGGGCAATGCACTGAAACTTGCAAATGCAAACAAAAAACTCTGAAGTCAGACAAGACACCTCCACACTATGTAGGGCACAAAACAGAGAAATCAATATTCCCTTTAGGCAACTCCTTGGTTTCTGTAGATTTAAATACAACGAGGGAAACTGCAAAATTCACATTGCAAACATGGTTTACAAACTAACTGCTCATTTTTGTTCGGAGATGTGAATTTTAACACCATAAATTGTGGGTTGCAAGGACTACAAGGAAAGAGCTGCTTATACACTGAATCTGTGGCTTCAGGGGAGAAAAAGTAGTGTTTTTTTTTTAATGTCATGAAACTTGCCGCTACTGTACAAGACACACATTTACATGTATAGCTTTAGTAGTTAGCAGGACAGGATGCCCAATACCTATTCCTTCAAGCAGTTCTGTTAGCTCCCTGGAAGACAATAAGCCTTCTATTTACAAAAAAATAATTGTTCTTAATTTGAAAGCCTTCCCAGCTGGATACCTCAAGGAGTACACACCACTCTAAAAAATTTTAAAAATAAAATGTTCAGCAACATCACCCACGTGGATCAACTTTGACAACCCAAATGAAACTGCAGACCAAGGAAGTATAAAGTAACTTAATGAGGTTGCATGCAAACAGACACCTCAGTACCCAAAGTATATCCCACTTGTCTGCAGAGGCAGCAGCACCACTTGCTTAGTGGGTACTAGGACTCCAGCCAGCCATGAGGACTCTGCTTCCCTCTCAGCCACTAGCCTGGTGCAGGATGGTAGCCAAGCCTGTATCTCCTTAACAGACCAGGTGACTCAGGCACAGAAAGGAAATTTCTACACTAATTCATGTAACAAGTGCAGAAGTTCATTAGCAGAGATTAACAGATCTGTCTACTTTCTTTTGCGAGAATCCTACACTTCAAAAGAACCCCAAAACATTTTCAGTAAGACTGCACTCCATCCCCAGGGGCTCATCACGTTCAGGCACACACAACAAAGGTTTTTCTGCACTTGCTGAGCACCTCACAAAAATTATTATGACCCATTCTCCAAGATGCAGTGGTTTCCAAGCCTTTCATCTGCAGGCCTCAGAAGATTTTCCAGCAGACATGCAACTACTGGCTAGAGTGGTTAGGGTAGTAGATCCTAGTTTTATTTCCCCCATTCCACAAAAGCAGTCAAAAGGCCACAAAGTGAGAAACTGAGTAACCCTGCGTTTCTTGCAGTCTATTTTCCCCCAAGCTAAGCAATATTTATACCTGAAGATGAAAATTTTAAAATTTGACAAAAACTTTCCTCTGAAACCAAAGATTGTGTTTCCTCCCACTAAAGTACCATTCAATTGCAAACAAAATCTTCTACCAGTGTGAGCTGTGCCTCTTTAGTCCCGAAAAGAGAAGACTGAGAGGGGATCTCATTAATGCATATAAATATCTCAAAGGTGGGTGCCAAGAGGATGGTGCCAGACTCTTTTCCATGATGCCCAGGGACAGGATGAGGAGCAATGGCCATAAACTAGAACACAAGTGGCAGAGCACTGGAACAGGTTGCCCATGGAGACTGTGGAGTCTCCTCGTCTGCAGACATTCAAAACCCACCTGGATATGTTCCTGTGTTGAACTGCTCTAGGTGACCCTGCCTTGGGATGGGAGTTAGACAAGATAATCTCCAGAGATGCCTTCCAATCCTAGCAATTCTGTGATTCTATGGCAAAAAATTTGTCAGTTTCCTCTTCAGTGGAAGAATTTCCTCCTAATGGTAATATTAAAGGGGAAAAAGTCATTAAACTCAAGCCAAAATTGCCGTTGTGTTCATGAAGTAATATCCGAAATATTTTTCTTCTCCTGTTTTCACTGACTTTTTACAGCAGAATCAGAGAGTAACATTATCTGGAAGTAACTTCTGTTCTCCTGGTCCTATTTCCCCAACAAAACATGAAAAATTGACTTAGGTTGCTCAGAGGCTTGTCCAGCTGAGTTCTGAATATTCTGCAAGGACATCCCAATCTCCCTGGGTAGCCTGTTCCAACACCTGACTCCTTAAAAATTGAAATTTCTTTCCCTTATATCTCATTGGATTTTCCCTTGTTGCAACTTGTGTTTGCTGTCTCTTGTCCTACTGCCTCTCCATACTTTCTCATTAGTTAAATGAAGACACGGAATAGTTTTCCCATAAGAAAAAGCAACACCCACACATAGGACTGTATTCTTAAAATGTTCATAAAATATAGACACATAGAAAAGGATCTGCAGCTAATTTTTCTGAAATACATGAACTGCATTTTTGTTTGCAACCTAACATTGTCTCTTATGGCTTGTACTTCTGCAGCATGTACCACCAAAGTCTCAACTTCACACACAAGTAAAGCAGAGCGGCCAATGTGGTAAAAACTCACACCACAAGTTATTCTGTAGTAATCCTCCTATACTGAGAAACACCCGGTTTTTGTTCCCTATTTCATATCACAGAATGGAACTATATGGTCTTTAAGGTCCCTTCCAATCTAAACCCATCTCCCCGCTATGGGCAGGGAACACCTTCTACCAGAGCAGGCTGATCAAAGCCCCATCCAGCCTGGCCTTGAACAATACCAAGGATGGGGCATCCACCGCTTCTCTGGGCAACCTGGTCTGGTACCGCACCGCTCTCATAGTGAAGAATTTCTTTCTATCACCTAAAGAAATCTGCTCTCGTTCAGTTTAAAATGATTCTCCCTTGTCCTACCACCACCTGAATTATTCCTGCCAGCCTAAGGTAATTACTTGACCTCACAATAAACTTTTTCACACAACTTCTCTGCTGAGCAGGGAAGCAACATTTAGCGATGTGGACACTGGCTACAAAGAAAAACCACGTGAAAACGTGTGGTCAGCATGAGGGTGAGAACTACAGACCACAGCAGAGGGCTTACACCCGCTCCACCGGGGCAGCTCCTTCAGGGTTACGCAGGTAACCAGGCTGGCAAAGCACCAGAGTGAGCTCGAGTATCTGAGCGGTGCTGCACTGACCCTGCTAAGCACACCCGTCTCTCCAGACTCCAACCTCCTGCACCAGGATGCATGCGTGGTTCACAAAGTGCATCTGGGTTTTTTTTATTTTTTTTTTTTTAAACCAGCATCTTCTACTGTGGGCCATCCGTAACCCCGCTTCGCCTCTCCGGGGCACAGCACTCGGCGGGGAGGCGCTGACAGCTCAGGGCGGCTGCGCCCGAGCTCCGCCGGTGCGCGACCCGCGGGCAGCGAGCGCTGCCCTCCGCTCCGCCTCGGACCGACCTGGCGGCTAGAGGAGCCGGCACACCGCGCTCTGCCACGGCCACCGGGCACACAAAGATCCGCCCTCGGGTACAGAGCGGTCCCGGGGCTGAGAAAGTCTCGAGGGGACTCTGCTTTGGCCAGCATGAACTTGTGGCGGGGCGCGCCCCACGCTCGGCTCTCGGGGCGCCGCCGGCCGGTCCCACTCCGGGGTCAGCGCTCACGGCGCCGCGTCCCGCCTGCGCATCCCGCCCGGCAGCCCCCGCCTCTGGCCGCCCCAGCCCCACGGCCGTGTCCCCGGTGCGGAGGGAGGCCCCAGCCCAGCAGCAACGGGGGTGAGGGAAAGCCGCAACAAGTCCCCGCCGCCGCCGGCCGCCCTTACCCAGACAGTGCCGCAGGGCCAGCAGAAAGTGCGGGGGCCCCCCGTTGAGCTGGTAGAAGAGGGAGCCCAAACAGAAGAGCAGCAGGGTGGCCATGCAGAAGACATAGTCGCGCAGCGAGAGGAAGGGCAGCAGGGAGAGGGGCCGCCGCCTCATCAAGCCCCCGCCCTGGCCCGGGCCCCCTCCCGCCGCCGCCGCCGCCGCCGCCGCAGGGGGCCAGGGCGCCGGGCATTCCCCGCCGCCGTGCTGCTGCTTCTTCTTCATCCTCCCCTTCGCCGCCGCCGGCTCACGCAGCCCGCCGGGGGAAGCGCATCCTCCATCCGCCTGCCCGGCTCCAGCTGCCCGCGGCCGGGAAAGTTCCCGGGAGCTCAGGGGATCCGTCCCGTCCCCATCGCCGTCCGCCCCCGGCTCCGCGGCAGGCGAGAGTCCCCGGCGCTCGTGCGGCGGTGGCTGCTGCTGCTACGGAGCGCCGCTAAGGGGAGGGGAAGGAGGTGGTCACCATCCCGCTCCCTGGGGCTCCTCTTCTCCTCCTCCGCCGCCGCTCTTGCTCCCTCTCTCCGCTCGGCCTCTCGCCCCGGTGTCAAGTTACAGCCAGCGCTCCGCCACCGGCCGCCCTCAACTCGCGGCCGACTTATGCGCGCCGCCCGGCCCCGCCGCCCCCCGCCCGGCCCGGCCCGGCCCCGGGGCCCGCCCACCCCGGCCAGCCCCGGCCCGCCCGGCTTCTGGCCCCGCCATGCGCCCGCCGCCTCCTCGCCAGCGACCCCTGCGGGCGCCGCCGCCTCCCGGCCCCGCCGGCACAACGCACCTGCCCCGGCCCGCCGCGCTCGGACATTGCGGGGTGCCGAGCAAAGTCTAACGCGGCTTTAAGGTCTGCTGCCTTTCTAGTCGTGTAACATCGTTCGTGAGGGACGAAAGGGACCACTTGTCTCCTTGCAGCCTTGCTGGGGTGATTAAAGCAGAGCTTCTGTCTACTGGGGACAAGGTTTTAGACCAGTACAGAAATGACAAAATTAAGATTGCACACACAACCTTAATTTGACCCCCTTGTACATATGGCTTATGATACAGTCTCTAATTACTCGATCCTGCTATTTTTCCTAGACAGCCGCTTCCAGCCATGTGACTGGTGGGTGAATGGCATTCGCTCAGCGCTGAGCTGTGTAATAGCTTCATCCTCTTTTTACAGCATATGTCCCCAATGTGTCCTGACGGCTTATTTGGAGCTATTCTTGTTCTTGGGCATTGTCTGATGTAGAAATATATTTCATTCGCCATGTGGTTGTGTTGCCAGCCCATCAGTGGAGGGAGGAGAGCTTGGGGTGGTAATGTTGGTTCACCATTTTTTTTATGGACCTGGCTGGAATCAGGGATTTCCCAAGATCCTGCTCATGGCATCATGTGAGACTCTTCATTTCTAAGAAACAGACAAATTCTATTCAGTGTGGTTTGTAAGAAAAATTGAAAATCAGAAGCCTGGTGTAACTCACCACGTAAGAAATTAAAAAGCAATCACACTTTTCCTTTTAAGGCTTAAAAAAGAAGTATTCCGGTTTAGGGCACCTGACTCTTGGTATTTTCACACTTACAGCTGGAAATTTTGCTCAGGAGACTGCATTCAGTTGTTTTTGCCACTTGCCCTGAAAGGCTTGGGTAAATGCTGTCTATGCTACTGACTGCTTTTTTTTTGTTGGCAACAAGCAGCAAAGGGTAAAACATGGAAATTAATCTTGCCGATGTGGATAAGAGGATGAAGACAGAGTCTAACAATAAAGAACCATTCCCATTGCATTCCTTGATTAAAAAATACTCTCATATTGCCTGAAAAAACAGACCTTCTTAGTCTGGAGAGGAATCTCCTGGTTTTAGTTACACAGTTCTACGACATCAATGCACAGATGCTCCACAGTCATATGAAACCTGTAGCAAAGGCAAAGTGAGGTATGACATATCATTTCTGAAAAAGAGAAAGTAACAGGATACAAAAAAATAAGCCCACTTTGGGCTAAACCTTTAGGGCTCCAGTTCACTTAAAACAGAAATAGGCAACGCCTTTCACTAGATAAAGTCATAACTCTAATTGCATGATTAAGCTACCACTTCTTAATTCTCATTAATATTTCTTTGAAACTTTTAGGAAGTACTAGGGGCCTACTTACCATACTCTGCTTCCGTGAATGTTTTAATGTTTTATATTCTTTCGAATACTTCAGTATCTACCGTCTTGTTTGGATGACAACATTGCAGATTTGGTTAATAGTGATAGTTGCTGTTGCAGATGAGAAACAGATAAGCTCTTACACTGAATGTTTGAGAAAAATGAATGCTTTGATGAGAAGACAGGCTACACCTGTAAGGTGAATCAATAAATCTTTATTTTTCTGGTTGCAAAGAATGTCTTTGATCTCTAGGCAGAAATTAAAAAAAAAAAAAAGGATGGAAAAAGAGTCCAATCAATGGAGCAAAATTTAAGTGGGAAGGCTATATTGTGGAGAGTTCTTGCCATATTTCTAAGCATCAACAGATAAAAAAAAATCTCTTGGGAGGAAGAAGAAATATAAATCTTTGTTGTTGAAACATATGCTTAAACATGTAAATTAGCTGTAAAATTATTCACTTTTATATATGTGAACTATCACACCTATTATTGCAATTTCTAGTTAGGGCAATGTTCAGGAAAATAAATACAATTTACTTTGTGCTATAGCTTGATACAATGCAACTTTTCCTATTTTTGTTTTTCCCTTATTACTCACCCACTTTAAAAAAGCTAGTATGATTTTGCATGCACAGTGTAAAGCAATTAATATATATTTATATCTCCTTAAATTACTACGTTCTGTTCACACAAAAACCCCCAAAGAATTCAAAACAAAAGCCGCACACAAAAGGAATATAATGATTTAAAAGTATTGACACTTAAGGGCAGGCCAAAGGTAAGAGTTTTCAGACAAGCTTGTTTTGACTTGTAGAGGGTATGACTTAGAATTTAGCCTTTAATTGTGTGATGTTACTGTTTTGCTCAGAGGACCACTGCCTTGTAGTGTGCATGGGACAGACACTGTGCAGCCTTTCAGTTTACGTTTAATCTCTTTGTTCAACATATGTCCTCAGGCTTTGTTTAAAGCTGTTTAATCCTGCTTATAACGTGGAATTACTGACATCATAGCAGGCTTTTCTACAGCATTTACTGTTGCAGTACCTTGAGCATACAATAAATGCTTACGAATTACATTCATGAGATGTAGGGAGTATCAACATTTTACTTATTGGGAAATGAGACAGAGAGATTGAGGTTAAATATGCCTCTTAGTTTTGGTTGCCAGCCTTGAGATGACTGGGGTTTGCCTTGGTGAAATAGTTAGCATGACTCAGTGCTTTGTATGTTTGAAGCATAGCTCCCTTTGACTTCAGATGCAGCTGTGAATGCTAACTACTACATATCAGACCCCAGGCTCTCAAACCTAACACCAAGTGTAAAACGAGCACTCGGTGGCCACCTGTAGTTCAAGTAATGCACCTGACATCATGTAGGAGTGCTCTGGTGCTAGCAGACAGAGAATCAATAATTTTCAGAGTGGTATTCTTTGCAGCAGTCCTCATCCTCTGCTTGTCCTGACCTTGCATTGCTGTTTTTCCTCCCCTTCTAGATCTGGTCTCAGCTCCAAGATCTTTGTCCAAATCTGTGTTCTTCCATGACCTCATCCAGACTAGGTCCAGCTTTTGCTCAGACTGAATCCCCCTCCTGGCTGCAGTAGTTGCAGCAAGGAGGACATTGTGAGCACAGAGGCACTTTCCTCAGGGCTGGAAGAGGATGCTCCTCTGTACAAAGGAACAGAGAGCACAGCTGCCTAAAATTTCCAAGTGAGTCCACATTCAAACTGTGCTAGATATTCCTGTACTGAGTCATAATTCCAAATGCATGGATTCAGAAACAAGTCCAACGAGTGAGATAAAGAGTGCAAGGACATTGTGTGTCTGGCAATTCTTTGCAGAGAGATCCATCTGGCCAGATCGGGATGGGTTACCTACTGGCTGGTCAGATCTGCTAGGCAAAACATATTTTTCTTATTCCTAGGAACATCTGAACACTTTTTTCTTTTTAATTATTATTTTCTAAGTAGACTCTTGATGTAAATTCTCATTAAGCAAAATTTCTCAGCTGTTATATTTCAGAGTTTACAGCTTGCAAAGGTATAAATAACTAGAAAGGAATAAGTTACATACTGGGCCCTAGTTTTCACATGACAGTAAAGACAGAAGAAATCTAGATATAAGGTTTCACTGAGTAAAGGTTCACTGGTATAACGAAATGACATCATGTAATGTCATCTGGGAAGCACCCATGAAAGATTTCAAATTTCAATTCCTCCAGCACTCTGCAATTAAGAAAGAGTTCAGAGTATAACAGAGTAATTTATGGCAACTATGGAAGCTTTATTTTGCTTTATTCAGCAACAGTTGATAATTTGATGAAGATGAAATAAGGATGCGCCATGCTCTTTCATTTCATTCATATAGAATTCTTTCAAGTTTAATCTGCCTTGGCTGAACTGGAATTGCAGCTCTCTGCTGGTGGTATTAATTTCTGTCCTTTGTGGAAGGTTCAGGAATATATATGCCTGTGAAAAATATGATAGCAAATATCTGAAGACAGGGAAATGAGCTTGTGTGCCAGATTGATACAATTCAGTGACACTCTGATGGAGTAGGTCACTGCAGAAGAAAAATTTATAATTTGTAGTTGATATGGTACTTGGAATTACCTTAGCATATTCTATCAATATCACTTGGAGTATGACGGATTTGTCACAAGGAATTTATATTAATACCTTAGCATGGCTGTCTATCTCCAGCAATGTGCTACTTACAGGGCCATCTTAATTCCTGATACCACTGTTTTCATTTGTTTGGTTAATTTTCTCAGAAAATGGGTAACAAGAGAATTCAGCCAGATTGCTTTCCTTTTTAGTCAGCATGCATATCATTCAGAAGGGACAATCAAAGCTAGGTAGAAAAGAGAATGCTTTATAACATATAGTCTTGATGATCAATCCTTTCTCCTCGTAAATATCCACTCAGAACATCCCAGCTGTGTTCCCTTTGTCTTTGCGTCCTCTTTGTATTGATTTTCAAATAGCAGTCTAATTCCTGCATTTGTCTGCAGAAACTACTAATAGAAAGGCAGAAGTTTCAGTGTGTAAACATGACTTTTCACACAACAGACCCGTTAAAAGCTACATTTGTTTAGACAGTTAACAGAGTAACACCATACGATGGACTGGACAGATTTAGACATGTAAAGATGGAGTGGGTCACACAGTACTGGTGCTAATTAGGCACCAATTAAAGTAGATAGGCAGGAATGTCTAAATCCAGGAAATGCAAAATATGCAAGAAATATGTTAGAAACACACAGCTACCTCCAAAATTGTTGGTGCATTCATGCTACCCCATGCAGTGTTACAGCACTGCAACACCAGAGAGCAGCAGTGACAGGTTAGCACGGGGCTCTCAGCACTACTAGACAGAGTGGGCAGGGAGCCACCCTGGCACTGATTTACCTCAGCCAATTTATGAGCCATTTTACAGCTTCCCGTAGAGCACCACATTCTGTAGCATAGGAAAAAGCTTCAGGGAGAAGTAAGCTAACATACCGAGAGGTGTGTTGGTGTTGGAGCTGGGAACACAGTGGGAAGATGAAGCAGTTACCTAGTCTAGTCTGTAAGGAACCCCAATCCAGATGTCTAAAACTACTCCTAAAATTAATATTCTAACTCCTGATATTATACTAGGAGTAGTGCCACCACTGTTGTCTTATAAAATAAGGCAGACCTGAAAACACAGTCTCTGTCACAGTGTGAGATGACTCTCCGGCTTGTTTGGCTTTAAGGTTTTGGGGTTAGGAGCAGGGAATGTAAGGAGAAGGAAAGTGAAAAGCCAAAGTGAAGTTAAAAAAGAATTGGGAAGCAAGTTCCTATGAGGGACTGGAAAAGAGTGGTCCACCAAAGGTGAAGACAAAGATCCCTCACCTACTGTGGTGTGCAAGGTGGAGGGGTGATTTGTACTTACAGAAGAAGGAAATTCTTTCCTAGTGGAGTGGGAAAACAGCAGCTGATATGGCTTTAGTGCTTAGCAGTCTCAGACTCCAGACAGGATTTTAAAGGCAGGTGTCCGAACAACGGGGGTAAATCCCTCAGTAAATTTGGCCCTGTTTTTTTTTTTTTCAGCTCATCTCAGACCTTATGTATGAAAAATGTTACAAGCTGAAAGTTATTTTACTGAATTATTCATAGACAGATTGGATGCAATCAAAGTATTTCAGAAAAATGTGCACATATCAAGAAGTCATCTAATGTCAAGCTCTGTAACATGGATCCCTCGCTTGGGAAACTGGTATTAACCAAAAATAGAATTATGCGTTGGCTGCTTTTGTATAATCTGCCACAGGGATGTTATTACATATGTCACGTCAAATTTTGGAAAAAACAGTGTACAAAAAAGGACTTACACAGAAGATGGAGTTTATTGTGAAGTCTGTGAACCAGGCTAATTCATCTCTTAACCTCCGACAAGAGTGGTGGCCATTCAGTGCGTGTGTTGCGTGAAAGTGCCTTTGCTCCTCCTTTGGCTGCCCATGTCCTGCTGCTCCCAACCCCAAACCAGAAGCACACCATACTTCAGTGGATACAAGCCTCCCTCCTGAGCCACAGTGGAGGGCATGTCCCTCAGAACTGTTTGCATTTGCTGCATAGGTAACTTGGTCTGCCAGGCACTCAGTTCTATCAGCAAGCTTTTGACTGCAGAGTGGTGATGCACAGCTGAGAACTGAAATGGAAGATCAAAATTTAAAAACAGCAAATCAACAGATTAACATACCAACTGCATACCAATAGCTGATAATTGCCCCCTCACATGAGGGACTGGTAAACAGTGGAGCACCGAAGATGACAACACTGTCCTGTATACAAGTATGCACACACATATACGAGGTACCTATAGGTGCAAAATGCTGACTTAGACTGGTTCAGGCGGCTTATTGCAACAGCTCAGATATTTCTTTTTCTAACTTAGTTTTTTGACTCATTTCCCAGATGGTTACGTATAGAATCTTGGGCTCCCATCCCTTCCTTGACACACACACATATAAACCTGAAGGTTTTGAAGTTGCATGTAAAGTTTAATTTTGATTCTATACAGTCAGATTAGGAGTTTTATTCAGTATCAGCTTGCAGAATAACTGTGGGAAATATGGAATTTATTTTTTTTTTTAATTCAGTAAGAATAGCTCTCAAGTAATTAATTCTTGCTACTCTTGCAGTTTCATGTTGTTGTTAAAATGTGAACTATGCAAAGCAGAAAGTAGATCTGCATATCATAAAGTATTTCCAAGTTTAAATTAGATTTTTTGGCAACAGTACTTCTGGAATGCGGTATGCATTTCTTTTGAAACTGTACAAAGTACATCTGGAAGATAATGCTTATGAAAATGCCTGTTGAAAAAGTATACTATATAAATCAAATATTTAGGATCTCTAAAGTAGAGCAATAAAATCTATAAAATGACTATAAAAAGATACAATGTAATTAACATAGTTAACAATGAATGTTTACACAAAAATAGCAGCCAAGCATTTGCAAGAGCAGAAAGAATGTAATTCATTTAAAATGAATAAAGGCAAATAAATCAAAGTCTCCTTGCTCAATTTATTGAGTCCTATTCAACATCGGGACTTCCTCTGAACCAATTTGATTTTTGTTCAGTCTTTGTCTAGAGCCACATGACTGTAGCAGAACTACGAATTGGTTTAAGCACTCCCAGATGCTGGAGTTGTCAGTCTTAGATCATACCACTTCCAATTCTTGTGGAAAAAGAAAGCATATATTCTCATTATAATGGGCTTTCAGCTGAATAATCTCCTGATTTAGAGACTTGAGTTTAAAAAAACAGTAACAATTATGATAAACTGGTCTGATTTCTCTTGTTTGATGAAATAATAATAATAAAAAAAAAATCCCTTGTTGCTGCTGGTGTTTTGTTGGCAATATGTTTTACTTCCCTGTCTCTTGCTGCAGCACCCTTAGCAGCTTCAGTGGGACTGCACTGTGCTGCTGATTGAGCTAAGCCAGACTTCAACATCACACCTTGTAAAGGCAGCTCCTATTGCCCTAATGGGAGGCTCTTTCAAAAGATGTAACCTTTTTTTTCTCTTTCTTTTTATCTCCAATTAACACAAGCAGGCTCAACCATATGTCGTTTGCATTATAAGAACAGTACACTGATCTTTTAAAGATCTGCTTAAATTGTGTTTTATCATATTCACAGCATAAATCAAAAAGAGTATATACATTTGTAACTTTATGAAAAATGTTAATTTACTGTAAAAGAAAGATAATTTTGCCTTCTCCTCAGCCTTGCCTTTTATTTCATGATATTTGTCCATGGAAAGCAGGGTGTTCCAAGGACTGTGTGTGACAGTCTCTGCTTACACCCTCAGATATCTGAGTTACAGACCTCTTGCATTTGTAGTCTTATGCTGGCTAAAGGATGAGAGATGACAGATGTGCATCTGGGTAGGAAATCTCACCCTGAATTGCATCATGGAAATCCCCAAATACATATGGAGATTATATGGTATTTAAATTCCCCTTTCCTTCAGGAGAGATAACCAGAAAAGGGTGGCAGGACAAGGCTATTGCTCCAAAATCTGCACATTGCACCATCTGCATCTCCACTTTTCTGGATTTCAGCCTGTGTTCCTTGTGCCAAGCACAACGTGATGAAGAATTACTCTTGCTGCAATCATCTGTGTCTGATCCCAGGTCAGGAAAAAACTACAACACTGAGCTGCACGTGTATAAAATGCAAGTGCTGTGGAAGAAATTATGATACAGGATCAAAAGTGTGATTCTCACATTGAATTCAAAGATTTAATTGGCTTGCTTGTCTTTGTAAGAGTAAAAATCTTCGTCAAAATTACATTTTAATAGTTACTTTAATTGTTATTAGCTTGAGTGTTCTACCATAAGCATCCATACATATGTGGATCCTACAGCAGTTATAGGATAAACTGCACCTTTTATCTTTATTCGAGCTCCCCCTCCAAATAACAGCTTTGTACCTCTAAATGTTCTCAAGATGGAAAGCTAAAATTGTCCCACTCTGCATAACTGCATGTACTGCTCACATAAGTGACCAAAATGTCTGTCTTCTCTAACGTATAAATGTGATATGTTTGTTCAAGCCAGGGGAAGTCGGTGCAAAGCTGAACACTGATGTCTTAAAAATTGTTCTCTTTTAACCAGAAATATAAATATTAGGTGGAAATAAATCATGATTAGAGCAAGCTCTCACACAAAACCAGAGAAGAATGTTCATTGTAGGGATGAGATGTGATTTTAGAAAAAGAGCAGTCAAAAGTTGGGTTGGGTTTGTTTTGTTTTTCAACTTCCTGATGCTTTAATTCTAAGCTTCAGAACTGTAGAAATGGCTTCATTTTTAGCCTTTGGACTTACCCCAGACATGATCCCTCACAAGGACAAGTGACTGTGTATTGTATATGTACACAATGGACCAACTGTTAGACTAATGGGGGGCTGCAGGAGGTTTCTGTGGCCCCTTCATTAAACTAATGACAAACATTCATCTCTTATTACAGAGGATACATTCTCTTCCATTTTCCTTTTGCAACTCACTGTATTTTCTATTTTTTTACAAAGGCTTTTCAGATATGTTCTCTGACTTCTTAAGGGAGTATATGATGAAGATTCTTAATACCTATTAATTACAAATCAAATTTTCTAATAGTAATAAGCAGCTGAAATTCATGTAACTGCACCTCATCCTGTACTATAGCTGAGACATTTCAACTTCTCTAAGCTTGTGGACATGGAAGTCTAAATCCATTTACATATGACAGGTGAGCTGGGACAGTCACACATGTTTACTCTATCTCAACTGGACGGATGCAGCTTCCACTAGGATGCCTCTACTTCTCACCCTCTGGCTCTGTTTTAAAGGTCTCTTCCATTGAATAGATGGGATGTAAGTAAGAAACCAAAGCTAGAAGGGGGTGGTGATAGTAATTTTACAGAAGTTTCACAGCTGGGAAAATTCTGAGAAGCCAAAAAATCAATATAGCTTCAGAAGACTTGGGATAACATTGTGGGAGAATGGTGAAGCCACATGAGTACCCCACGTGCTGTTTTTGTGCACAGCTCAAGACCTTTGTATATTAAAGCAGGGCTGGAAGATCCCAAAGAAGTTTGGCAGGGTGACTGTGAAACATTTTATAACATTTACATCATTGTTTTGTGTTTTTCAAGGGAAATTACTCATAGTGTGATTTCTGCAGTGAGTAGAAATATACACTCTCCTGCAGCACTGCACGCTAACTTAGGGAAAGATCAGCTGATGAGAGCAAGGTGAGAATTCTCAAAGTTTGTCCAGTGTCTCCAAAGTTAAACTCTAACTGCCCTTTACTAAGTGAATATGCAAACGTGTTAATGCTTTGGGGATGTCTGTGGTGAGAAGTTGAGATGAGATGCTGAACTTAACTGTCTACAACTCAGTTCTTTGCTTCAGAGAGGCTGACAGATGTTTGCACTCTGAGCATGCTTTGTAGCAGCCTCCATCTTGAAAGGAGTAATCATATACCTGCTTTGGAATTTTTAAAGAAAACAGGCTGCAGTGCTTCAAAGAAAAGTTTTTGAGAAAATATCAGAAGTCTTGAAGTGTGCAGAAAACAGTCATAATAATAACCAAAGGGGATAAGATGTATTCTTGCAAGCAGATAGAGTGCTACGTGAATGAAAGCAAAAGGAAGGAGAGGCTAAACGGGAGAGGAATGTAAAAAAAAAGTTACAGTAGGAAAATTTCCAAGTTCTGAGCACCCAGAACTTCCATTGCCACTATTTTTCAACAGTCTTCATTTTGGTAAATATCAAATACACATAGTGTCATTTCATCTTTTAAAGAAGACACTGACTATCAAATAAACCTAAACTGTTGCTGCAAAGTTCACTTTTGAGCTGTCACCACTGCAAGGAATGCAACACATTCATTGCACACTTGAAAATAGTAATACAAGACTTATCAGGAAGAAAGGACTGGATCTTATATTGACAGCAAGTGCTACTTTAAGAGGTAAAGTAAAGCCTGCAGGAATTCTGCATTGGTTTATGTTATGCCATAGAAAGTGAGAAGAAACTGCTGTCATTGAAACTGTCAAGTCCTGTTGAAATTTGGCTGGCTGGTAATTGAAGAATTCAAGTAACTGAGGATTGAAGAGTATTTTATGAAATTGCAAATGCATCATGTTCAGAACGTGTGCAATTTTTGCAAAAGCCAGGCACAGAAAATCTGACACGGTCCCCAAACACAGGTTCTCTGGCTGGCAGAGTGGTAAACATGCTGCAATGGCAGCTGCAGAGTATGTACTGATTAAACAAGGGCCTCATGTGGAGACCACTTTCCTGGAACTTAGTGCTTATTTTTTAAATTTTCAGTTTAAATCACTCTTTTAAATAATTTGAAATTTGTATTTGTTATTATGTGGACTTTCCAAGCATGTAATTGTTACATTCTATTATGAGATTGGTAGAATCTGCAGCAGTCCCTCATGTTGACATTTTAATCACTAGTACTTACTGTTGTGAAACTTCTCACAGGCAGAGCTGATTTGTAAAATCAAATCTTACATCCTTTATGGGGTTTGACATCTTACATAATTAACTAATCTACTGTACACCACAGTTCATTGATTTTGTCATGGAAAAAAACAGAAGTTAGACCAAAATTTGCATCTATTATCTTATTCCATTGGATCATTCTGCCCACCGTAAATGTTTCTCTTTTTTTTGTCATTTCCATGAAAGAAGTTTTATTACTGAGATAAATGTGTCATGGTTATTCTGTTTAGTTCTTGATGTATTTTTCTTTTTAGAAGTGCAGTTCTTGTTTCTGAATGTGGTTTAATGTGGTTGAAGTAGTTAGCCCCCAAAGCCTATCTGATAAAAGGATGTTTTATATCTTCTCATTTCGGCCTTTTCATAAAAATCAATATTGTCTTTCTATATGAATTATGACTAGCTTACTGAATAACTTACCTTGCTGTCATGGTTTGACATAGCTTGGTTTTTAGTTTTTCTAACAGGTTTTTCTTAATTCTTACTGCTATTATTAATAGCAGTAAGAAAAAATAAAATAGTGTTTTCTGTCATCTATGTACCACATTAAAGTAGCTGAATGATTGGATGAATTTTTCTAACTCAAGTTGCAAGGTTAATGTTTTCTTCCCAAAACTTCCAGTTTCCTCCAGTTTTACATATTAAGGCAATATAAATATTACACATTGCATTTTAATGCCCTTTCCACTACAAAAAGGTAGCTTGTTTATCACCTTTTTGTATATCAATTCTC
This sequence comes from Anomalospiza imberbis, assembly GCF_031753505.1. Classification (NCBI taxonomy): domain Eukaryota; kingdom Metazoa; phylum Chordata; class Aves; order Passeriformes; family Viduidae; genus Anomalospiza; species Anomalospiza imberbis. The sequence goes on along the minus strand of NC_089683.1, from coordinate 67,491,962 downwards.
TCTTTAAGATAATGCATATTTGGTTGAATATAATCTAGCTGATTAAAGAAGTAAGAGTTTACAGGACTACAGTTCCTTTGATCTTTTGATATTACAGATAAACCTACCATGGAAGTGGCTTCCAAACATAGAAACAATGAATAAACTAATAGGTGATAAGCAAAACTTATTTTTACATTAGTGATGCAGATCAAACTGTAATAATCAGGTCTGACACAGGGCCTTTCCTGTGGGAGTCAGGAGTGATTCAGAAACACTAAATGTTCCTTTAAAAGTTCAGAAAGCCTAGGTTCCTGCTTATAGAACAGGCTGCTGTTGTCAAGTTTTCATATGCCCATCTCCTTAACCCAATGCTGGGTGCAGAACTTCTCAGTGACTAGCCAGATGTTGTGTACACTGCTGACTCTGCCTGAAGCCAGGCACTCTCCAGCTTTCACAACAGGCTTTGCTGTGAAACAAATCCTCTCCCCTCCTCTGTCCCCCCCAACTTTCTGTGGACACTGTTTCCTGCCTCTGCTCCTCATTTCTGGGCAGTGTTAGCTATGATCACAAATGCAGTTACTGTGGTTTTGTGGTCTTGCAGATTCACTTCAGATGAGTCTCCTGTCCAAGCTGCAGCCCATCTCTCTTGCACTTCATAGATCTTCAGCTGTTAATACAGCAGAAAAATTATTCAGTCATCCTCTATGTGTTCTTTTCCTATTTTCTTCTTCATGCATATCACCACCCTACCAGTCTCTCAGACCTAATATCTAGTGTTATTTCTGAGTTGCACCTCTTTCACATTCTACAGCATAGGCTATTCCTAAACATTCCCAATTTTGTAAGTTGCTCTGCCTAGCCATTCATTCCATTTAAGCAACTCCTGGCACTTACTTTCTGTCTCAGTTTTGGTAATTTTTATTTCTCTGTCCTTCTCTGATCATAGCTTAAGCAGAATTTGGGAGGAGGCATTAACTGTGGAGTTAAATCCATTTTTGTCCCTCTGAAAAGATATGCTAATGGAAGAAAAGGAAAAGAACTGTTGAAAAGAAGACCAGAAATTTATTCTGTTGAAACAAAATACTGATTTTTGAACTTCTACATTTAATCATAGGGCAAGCAGGACTCCGCCCCAAGTGGCTTTGTGTGGGCTGGTGCTCCATGTGAAGACCCAGGGTCCCATCAGCACTCAGTAGTCCTAATGAAGTGCTCAGGTGGAGTAGAGTGGCTTAATCACTTCATGGCCTAATTACTGTTTTTTACTCTGGTCAGAGCTCTTGTACATAATGCTGTTAATCTTTCCTGGTCACACCTTACAGGCATAGCATTTGGCAGATACATGTCTTGTGGTGACCAAGATCTGAGTTGTAAGTGTCCTCCTGCCCCCGTTGTGGAGTTTCTGATCCTAATGAATCCTCAAATTTAAAACCCCAGGGTATGTAACAGTATGAGGAAGTGACTGAATCTATGTTAATAACTTGAACAGCAAAAGGTAAAAGCAAAAACCAGCAATGATAAGAAAAGTAGAAAGGGTGTCTGTCTGTGCATGTAGTAGGGAATAGACATTTCAAGAGACAGAAGCAAGGTGTTGATGTTGAGATAGATTAAGATAGAGAGGACATTGAAAAGCTTCGATCGTAACCTAAGGTGATCTGAAATGCAAAGGAATCATAGAATGAAAGAAAACTATCAAGGACACTGAAATTAAGAAGGGGACAGTATGGCAGAGGCTGTGCTGAATGGTGAACTGAAAGTCAACAGTGGTTAAGAGATTATCTTTCTAACATGAATGACTGAGGCATATAAGTAGATTGGAAGAAAATAAAGCTTCTGCTCTCTGTACCTAGCATTTTAATGGTATTTTCTACACTTGGGACGTATTCAGGTTTTGCCAGGGAGCACTGTCCTTCCCAGCACCAAAACTATGAACCAGCAAAGGCAAACAGCATTGCAGTTGTGATCCAGCAAGGCTCCCACCTCAGTATGTCCAGGCATCAAGAACTAAATGAATTCCAAAAGACATGTATACACATTTTGCTGAACAGATAACCATCTCATTATCTAAAAAAATCTACCTCCTACAGACTTTAACAGGAAAGGCCAAGAGGAATTAATTACAGAGTTAGGACAAGTTTTCACTGCTTTGAATAAACTTGAATGTGTGTGGACTGACTCCAGGAACAAGCCCAACCAATTATGGAATCTAGAGGGCATAACAGAAAAAAGCTCTGCTATACTTGTGGTTTCTGCTGTTACCTTCAGTGAAAAAATCCTTATATTCAATTGGTACAGCTATATATCACTAACTCTTGTCTTCTGCAGCCAAGCCCATATACATAAAAAACACTTTCCAAAAAGAAGGACATGTTTTTGACCATGTAAAACACCTCTTCTTCCAAGTTACTGTGGTGAGGGTGGAGCATTCATGCAATTTTTTCTCTCTCCTCAAATGTAAAGCAATTTTTCAATTACTCTACAGAGGATGGAAAGGCACAGGAATTATGCATCCAGACAACAATGATAGAAGCCTGAGAATCCCTACCTTCCCTGTAATCGCCAGACACACAATTCCAATCCTTTGCTACTCTGACTTGAGTTGTCTCATCTACATCTCACTTGATGCAGTTTGAGATCATAACTTTTTTCCCTATTCACAGAGGTGACAGAAAAGCAGCTTAATCTTTTTTTATTGTTATTGTTGTTTGGTCTTGTTTTTCTGGTGGCCTGTAGCATTCCTGGGGATTGTTATTACCGTATTTCTAAGTCACCTTTTCTCTGTGCTAAACAAACCAAATTCCGGTGACTTTTGTCACTGGTCATGTATTTCTTCCAGCTCTGCTCGCTGCTATTGCTGCCTGTGACTCTTCAGTTGTTTAAGATCCTTTTTACATGAACCCTGTTTGTATGGTTTAATGATCTTTACTATTAAAGCCATAGTAAAGGTCCGTATTTCTCAAAAATTGCAAGTCATGTCTGTTTTTATTCTCCCAAGCCTATAGGCACCTATGGCTCAAATAAGCAGCCATTAATGTAAGGGGAAAAAAATCCTCCTGCAGTCTATTTTCCCTCATTGCAGCCTTCCTCTGCAACAATAGAAATACTGAGATTTCTCCCCAAAAGCTGCCTGTTGCCTCCTGAGACCTGAGTGCAGCAGACCCCAAAGAGATGCAGGGCAGAATCCTATGCAGAACATTCTGCTCAGAGGGAATCTGGGCACCAGGAGGAGTAGGACAGGATGCATCTTGCATTGCTTCCTGAAGCAGTTATTAAGCAGTACGACATAACCAGTGAGGCTTGCTCAGAAGAGTTATTTAATTGTAAGTACAATTCCACACTCGTAATCCTCTCAGTACTTCTTGGGAGAAGTAAGTAATGGTATGCACAGTTTGTGGGTGTAGTTTCGATTGTAATAAATCGCCAATTTCTTGCCACAAAAGTGAATTGACAATATCTTCCTCAGAGCTCTCAACTGGCAGACAGACAGACATGCAAAGAGGCTTTGTTTCCACTGGTGATTCCTATTAGGCTGTCCAGTGCACACAGAAAACTGAACATGAGGGCTCAGCTCCCTCTCACTGATGGTGACATTTCCACCCTGACCCTCCTTACAGGTGCTCCACTTTGCATAAAGACTCAAAGATTCCTGGGCCCAGGGGCAGGGACCAGCAGGCTCTGAATGAGGGAGCTTTGCAGAAAAGTGATAAATCCAAGTTTAAATTGTTTGAGGCAAGAGGAAGACTCAACACTCATCTCCTACACCTTGCACAGGGGAGAAATGCTCCCCTGTAAATCAAGTACTGCAGTGTTATGATCACTATATACTTCTGTAATTTTAAAGACAAGTGACAAATTGTTTGACAGCAGCTTTAAGGACAGGCAAACACATTTGAATCTGGCAAAGCTTCTGCCAAGTGATTAATTTGTATCTACGCCTTGTTATAGACAACGGTACCGAATTGTAGATCACATCAAGAGAAAAAAAGATGCGAAATACATTTATTACTGCAGGAAAATAAACTGCTCTTCTGAGTTAATAGTCCCAAAATGACACCTTTTCTTTTTCTATGTATTATCAAACTTTCTGTTTGACCAGAAACAGGCCTTTGCTTACAAGACACCAGCTTAAAAAACACCTGAGAAACCCAAGCAGGAGCATACCTGTAAGGCTTGAGCAAACACATCCTACTACTTAGTTCTGTTACGATGTAAACAAAAGCCATATGCCTCAGGATAAAAGAGTGTAAGAAACAGCAACAAATATGTCACTGAGATGGAAATAAACAGGCAGGAGGAGTTGAGAGATGATAGCTGGAGCTAGCTTACTGCATAAACAAATGCCAACCTGAACTTAAGTATGATGGAGAAAACAAGGTTGAAGGAAAAAGGGCATGTTCAGTTGAATTCTTAAATTTCTTGTGCTGCATTCACACAGTATTATATGTTGTTACTAAATTCAGTGTAAAGTCAGTGCTCTGAATTCTCACATCCGATTTCAAATAAAATTATGTTTCTCAGGGTCATGGCTGTGAAGAAATCATTGAAGACATGAATCAAACAGGACTGATGTAGGCTTATGTTCAAGAGACCAAAGACAATCAAATAATTTTCAATCTATATGACCTGTTCATCCCTTTACAGTACTGACTCTGAAATCTCAAAATGACAGACAGAATGTGAACATTGTTAACTGTCCAACTGCTGATCATTTTAGTGAAGTTAGCTATTAAATATACCTAAAGACAAAAATATGTATATGCTCCACTTAAAGCACTGAATCAGCCTGATTGTACAACCAAACTGATTTTACTTGGTATTTCTGAATAGAAAAAATTTACCAAAAGTATGTTCATATGTTATTATTTTCTGTATATTTGTGATGAGCTCAACAATTTTTCAAGGTCATCTAGAAAAACATTCTAGAGTTGGGGGATGAAAATGGTTCACTTATCGCAAAATGAAAGGTGGTTTCTTTTTGAAGGTTTATTATTATTTAGTCAGTGCTCTCATGTGAACCAGCTGGTCCATGGATTTTAATAGAGTTAGTATCTGCCAAAATGACTCCTAACCCACTGGTGTCCTTCAGCTGGGCTGGGCATCTGCTTCCCAAATTATTATGGCATGAACAGAAGACAGGAAGTGAACTTTGCCCACCAAACCAAACCCCACACAAAGAGTATTTCAGTCTTCACAACAGTCTAGGCAGATGGCTGCAAGCATAACATCTTGTCATTGGCTCAGAAATACAAAAGTGAAATGCTGGGTAGATGTTTAGGGTTTATACGAAAAAAACATTGGTAGAAGAGAGGACCAGATGGGAGATTCAGGAGAGAGTGCAGAAGGGAAAAGATTCCACTTGGAATTTTAAGCCAGCACCCAGAGCTGGAGCTGACTAAACCAGTACCTAAAGACCTGGTAAGGCAGTCACAAGAGCTTTACTTAGACCTTTACCTTACGAGGTAGGAATGCTTTACATATCTGGAACATTTGAGGCCAGCAATCCCTCCTTCTTGACTACCAGAGGCTCCTAACACTTAACCCCACAGCAGTCACATAACCAAATGTGGTTTTATCCAGAGGGCATCCAGAGCCTGAAGGAGTTGGAGCCAGGACTTCTGAACTAGCTCCATTTTCCTCTTCAACTCAGAGATTTTAGTACCAACATTTACAACTATATTATTGGTTTTGAAATTTCTAAGACATTCTGTCCTCTTGGAAATGTAAGAGTTAAGAAAAAAAGAAAAAAGAAAAAAGAAAAAGGCTGAGTGGAAATCACTACTTTTAGTTATGCAAAACTGGCAGTAATCTCTCCTGAATGGATGTGGAGGTCAGCAGCTCAGTTTTACTGTTTCACTCTGAAAATAGCACCTTTCTGCACTGAGACAGTGGGAAATGACATCTACTGAGTGACTGGGGAAAATGTGGTGCTTCCATGTATTTCTGATGCCTCCTACCCAGTTCTGCAGTTCCTTAGCTGATGAGGGTTGACATTACCACCACTTCTAAAAAGGCTGGCAATCTCCACCTGCTGAAGACAGTTTTTCACTGTGTGATTTTGACCATCTGGATACAGCATCCTTATTTACTTTTACTTTCTTTTTTTTTTTTTTTTTTTTTGAAATACCTCCTTTCATGCATTCCCAGGAAATCGGGTTTTACTCTACTGCTTGATTCAAGCTGACAAAATCATCTGTTGTCTTCTTCCAACTGGTTAAGCTTTTTCCTTCAAAATCTTTTGGCTTTGGGACAGATCATTCATCCCAGATTTTACTGTGTTTCTCCTCAATCATCTATAACCTGCCTTTGAAATAAGTTTCCAACAGTTTCTCTGCAGGCTGCCTCCTTCCTATATAGAAGGTTTGATAAAAATGAGTGGAAAAGTGTTTTTTCGTTACCGAAGTTTTCATGTTCTTTCTGAAGAGAATGCACTGCCCTACATTTTACAATGCCAAAAGTAACTGTAAATTAATTTAGCACTAGCACTTGAGCCTTAAAACCCCTATTTTATCACTAAAAACACCAGGAGAAACATTACTTCTCTTGGCAATGGATGTTTTAGTGGTTTTAGTGTGCACTACAAACTTCAGTGATGAAAAAAATCTAAAGATATACCAAAAAGCAGTGAGGCATACATGGGAGGTGGAGCTTAGACAAGATGATTAAGTCATTCATTGAAAATTATCCAAATTTAAATGCCAAACTACATGTAGGAATGTATATGTACAGTATGCATATAGTCTATATGTATTCTATATTGGACTATGCTACCTCCTTTCTAATGAAAAAAAATGCTAGTTACAAAAATGTGCTAGACTCCTAGATCACCTTTTTATTTGCATGTTATTAGCTATTAACTTTTTCAATCCTTTTTTTTTTTTGTGGGGTCTCTCTCAGGTTTTAAATGGAGATAGGAGAAACACTCAGACACAATAAAACAGATTATTTTGAGAAAGTGATCTAAACATAAAAAAGCCCAAGAGGTAGTGCTGACAGAAACTCTAGTTGTCATTGCCCCACATAGATTTTCCTGCATTATTTGCCTAAAATTAGCATGCTGCTAGATATCCTGAACCCTTACCTGCTTTTTCAATGGGAGAAAAATAAATCCAACAATGAAGCTTTGTCTTGGAATTGCTGAATGCCTCCTTAACCTGGCTTTACTCCTGTGCCACGTACAAAACTCTGCAACCTCCATGGTATTCAGCATGATTTGATAGAAAAGGAACATACTTTGCAGGTTTCTCCAGAGCACATTTAATAAACAATATACCTGAGTAGGTTCATGTAGGACCTTCTCCCAGGAGATCCTAATGTGTTTTTGGAGTCCGTCTCTGCACCTCTTCTTTTACACTTCCTAACGTAAGGGGAAGAGAGGAGTGCCCACTAGCCAATGCTGTATCGTGTGGGAGCCCTTAGAGAATTCTTGTAGCATTTACAATGTAGAACAGGTAGTCAAGAAAGGTCAAGATGGACACTTGCAAACATCTATCTGAAAATATAATGGTTGGCATTTCAGTCTCTCCATGTAGACTCAGGAGGTTGAGGACACCACATGACACAGGTCATGGATGAAATTTCCTGCTCAGTTTGCTGTACTATGTGGTCTCTTGGATTTGTCATTAACTTGTGAATAATGTTCCTCAAACTCTTATATCTAGCACACAATTAGAAGCATTACAGAATATGGGTCATGACAACATCATTTGGTCTATATGTACGTTGATCTATATATTCAAAAATTAATAAATTCCCAGAGGGCTTGAGTCTGGTATCAAGAAGAAAAGTCAGTATGATCATAACAAACAGTCCAATACCTCTAGAAGTGTAGCAGACAATACCCCTATGACCGAGTTTCTGTGGTTCTGCTTATTTAAATTATGGGTGGGGGGAATCATTCCCTTCAACTGCCCCACTAACACAGCACTGCCCAGCTTTGGGGAGGCTCTGGGCAGGAGTCCTGGGCTAAAAAGTTACCAGCACAGCAGAGACTTGGGAGCATGACACAGAGACAGCCCAGCAGCTCGGGTCAGAACGCACCCAGGAACTCTTACGCCCAGAGTGCTCTCACTGGACACCTTTGCTGTGCTCTGCTCAGCTGCCCAGCTCCACAGAGGCTCCTGCTGTGGTGCAGAGCAAGGTGCGACTCTCTGGAGCCTGTCTCAGGGTAGTATGCCAAGTGCTGCAGCAGGAGAGCTCTCCGGGTATGCCACAGCTGTGAAGCACAGAGTGACCTGAGCAGCTCCGCACCTCAGCCATGGAGCCAGGGTAAGCACCAGTGTGCCCGCTTGTGTGGCGGGCCCACTCACACTTCAGCACCAGCCATATCCCAAATGGGACTCCTGCATTCCTGCCTGTGCAAAATGCTCCCACTGGCAATCGTGTTTTGCATCACACCAATCTTTCTTGGGGTAGGGTAGAGGTAGCTGTGTTCTGAAATCACAGACATAGCACATGTAGCATGATGGTGCATAAACACAGCCTCTTAATTCTTCTGTCAGGCCCTGGTAGAAGGGGAGGGCCATGAATTTCACTAGCAAAGACCTAGCTATTCACATGGATACCCACCAGCTCCTAGACATTACCATAGTCTGTCCTCCCTGATGTTAGGCCCTTTTTTACTAATGCGTCCACTTAAAAAAAAGGAGAACAGTAAAACCTCAACCCCAGCCTCAAAACGCTGCCAAGCATGAGTCCTGTGGTAAGATTCAACAAACTCCAAGCCAAGATATGCATGTTTCATATCTTAATACTAGAAGAATGTTGCATGCCTTCTGTATTCCAATGAAAGCAGGTTTTTTCCCAAAATACAGAAGATAAATAAAATACTCTTCCATGGAATTAACAAAACAAAAGCTGTTGCTTGTTGGCTTACTGTAGGTGTGTCTCAAATCTGCTGTGTCTCAAACTCACTATGTCTGGTCTGCATTTCATAAAAAGAGGTGCTTGAAATGTCCTTAAGTCAATGAACTATGATGACAAGCAACAGATGCATGATCTTGTTGGTTGCCATCAGAAGACTGCACTTTTGTGAGGCAGGAGAGAAACCTTTGCTACTTCTGTCTTTTTTTGACCAGACTGGATTCTAAAGATGTCTGTTAGAGTTGAAAGCAAGGGAAGAAGAGAGCATAAGTTTTGCAGTTCTTTACTCAACATGCTTATTTAAGAGAGAGACTTGGAGGGGGGGAAAGTAAAGACACCTGGTTTTTATTTTTAAAGAACTCTCTTCTTAAAACATGGTAAGTACGTTCGCAACACTCAAGCTGTTGAGCATATCCCAAAGAAGGCTGGCAGGCAGGATGGGGGTGTGTGGTGCTACATGAGGGGGTGTCAGTGGAGCAGCTGAGGTGTTGTCTAGCCAGGTGGTTGGCAGCACAAGCAAGGATTGCCTGTTGGTGGGGAGAGCATCTGTGAGTGCTGGCAGAAGTTGAAACTGGATGCAGCTCCATCCCTGAAAACCTGTACCCATCTCCAGAGAGCGTTCTGGCTCTACCAGCCTGATCTTTTGGTATCCTAGACTGGGTCTTGACAAGCAGGATGAGTGAATGTGCAGTGATGATACCTCTGTGTGGGAGAAAGCTACAGTTGTCTGCCTTTTCTTCTCCTTCTTACATCCCAGCCTCTTGTTTCAGCAGATGTGGTGTTTAAGCGTTATCACTGTATGGGCAATGCAAACAGCATGTTTTCTCTACTAGTCCCACAGCTGTCCACCAAAAGTCAAGCTGTTGCAGGGCATGAAGAGTGGAATGAAGATTAAGTTGCTTTAGTCCCTCTGCTCTCACTGGATTTCTGCAGCTGCCAGCTACCTGGCAGTTACTACCTTCCAACAGCACTACATATAGGAGAAGTAATTCCCACAAGTAATCCATCATCATCTGTTAACAAGAGCTGTCACTTCGAGAAATGATGCTCTGGTAAATCTTCCTAAAGTAAGGGATGGTAGAAATTACAGCCACCAATAGCTTGGGTCAGGCTGAAGTCAATGGGCTGCGCTCCCTGGAGCTACGACAATAATAAAACAAAACCAACAAGGACTGTAGTCTTCATCTATCTTGTGACATTCATTTCCCCCCTCTTTTGAAAAAAACCTTTCTCTAATTTCCACAGCACACAGTGCCAGCACCAGCTGGTAGGAACTCAAGCTCTTCTTCTTTGTGCCATTGGTGAGGCTAAATGGGAGGCTGGTCCCATGCACCTCACAGTCACACACCTTATCCTAATTAGAAGGCATTATCCTTTCCTTTGTGCTGTGAACTATCCTACTTAGTCTCTCTTGCCTTCTATTACAGCTTCCAAAATTATTTTTGTTGTTGTAAGCATAACTATTTACTGAGATTTAAGTGAATTAGAAACAATATACATGTATGTGTATTCCTAGGACCCATGATAAAGGTTCAGGTGCCTCTTAACCTCAAAACAAAACTGAAATAACTCCTTCCTGGTTCAGCATTGTGCAAAATGTGTGCTTACAGCGCCAGAGACCATCTTAAACTTTTATATGCTGAAAATGTGGTGGTTTATAAATTATAGCTTCTTTTCTAAAGGAGTAGGAGATGCTTTAGTTCTTATAGCTTAAAGATGACAATACATTTAGTAGTCACATAGCAATTCTTTACCATAGTTTTGACACTTAAAAAAAATTTGTGATGACTTTGATGGCCTATACTAGGCAGATATGGCTCCCCTCAACAAAAGACTTCACCCATTTAAAAGCATAATTGCACTGACATTGATTTAATAAATTAAGCAGCTGCCAAATTTTTTCCTCTCTAAAGTGGACTGCTTGAAAATATATGGGCAGTTATTCAGCAAAATAGTTTCTTATCAGCCTGCTGAGTGAGAGCACAGATCAAAACAGTTCAGAATATGACATTTATGAACATTTGTAATGCAAGGAAAATGACTTTGCGTGGCAAAGCACTGAACCCTATTTTTAATTGTAGGCAAAGTCACACATACATAGATGAGACAGAAAAATTGCCACATTCCTGAAGGGGTAAAGCAGATCAGAATGGTAAAACCTTGTAGGAGAGTGCATAGACAAGAAAAACAAATCATTAAAAAAAAACCCCAAAAAATAAATGCAACACATTGAAAAAGAAAACAGGCTAAGAGACTTCCACCAATGCTTGGGCAACCAGAAAGAATTAAACTGCAATGAAAGCTTATAGCTAAAGCTAAAAGACCTTACAACCTGCTCACCCTCTCCAGAGCAGAGACCCCACTGCACAGTACCTTAACATCAGCACAGAGCTTACCTCAACAAAATCAGCTCAGAGCTCTCTGCCTGCCGCTGACCAAGTCCCCCAAACTCCCTGCAAACAAGAGCTAATTAGCAATTACCACATGAGCCATCCCTTTTTTTTTTTTTTAATTTTTTTTTTAGATTAAGCCCAGCCCAGCTACAGGTGCTGCTGTGCTTGTGTTTTCAGCTTGGCTCCTGGAACCTGCTTTAGTTTTTGTCGTTGCTGCTCCATGCTCCCCTCTGCACCCAGCATGGGCTTGGCATTCCCCACATATATTTTAGTGTCTCCCAGCCTCTCCAGCAGCAGGGCCCAAGCATTTCCTGCAGATAGGCCTGGTGGTTGGTGGTGCCCTGGATAGCACATCCTCTTATGGCTGTGGCCACAGGCTCAGCTCCTTCTCTGGGAGAGTCGTTGCCTTTCCCTGGTGTGCTAGAAAGCTGTGAGAGATCTGTCTTCTGAGATGACTTCCCATTATAAGTTCATGAAAACACATTTAAAAAAAGTAGATAGTGTCACTTAAATTACCTACCATGGAGACGTTTCTTCCCTCTGGCAGGACTTTGTGGTACATGTAGCATAACTGCACTGTCTCTGCTGAGAGGCACATTGGAGAGAAAGCCAGAGGTGTTGTGAGGGAGGTGTCCCAGCTCATTAAAGGGAGAGCAGTGACCTTTTCCATTGACTACCTGATGTACATGTACCACCACTCACCTGTGCTCTTGGGGTATTTGGGACAACCTCATGTGAATTCCAGAATGTTTCAGATGACCAGCATATTGAATGCATTCAGCTCATGACTAAAAAAAGCTGTTTTATAGGCCTGCTAGCCCTGCAGATCCTCTCAGGGCTGTGAAAGACAGGCTGTGTTCCTCCTGGCACTGACTGCCTCATCCATAATCCTGTCCCACTGAGATGCCTCACAGGCGCAGTGAAGGTACAGCTGAAGCCTGTGAGAGATGATTTGTAAGTCAGGTGCAGTTTAAGCACCAGCAGCTAGAAAAAACTTTTTTTTTTTTTTTTTTTTTTTTTTAAGTGAGCAGATCTGAGGTTTGAGTGACTTAGAACCAATAAATATGGATGTATTTTTTTTTTATAGAGTAACATTTCAGAATGGAGCTGGAGTTGGAGCTCTTAACCTCAGAAGCTGGGACACAGCCATACCATATATTTTTATGTGGCAGTACAGGAAGAAAGGTTATCATGTTTTAGTTAGCTAAAAGAAGTCTGAAAAGTTACCTTTCTGCTAAAATCTAACCTCAGCACCTTCCCCTCCCCTGAGACTGTGAAGCAAGTTTGCACTACAAAAATGTGAATTTTGAAAACACAGCTGCTTGCCCTGACTCCCTGGTTAGAGTAAAACTGAGCAAAAACAAATCTAGAGGAATTTAAATGTTATCTTTCTTCCTATTAAAAATTTCACTGGATAGTCTGCCAGAGTAACTGACCTACAGAACCAGGGTCTGCATGTGACAGTCTGTCCCTCTGGCTCCCTGTGTGACTGCAGGCATCATTTTCACAGCCATCTCCTTTGGTTCACAGGGATCACTTAGAGATGCTGCTCTGGGAATTGCACATCTCCAACAGCAAATCCACAAATGTCTTTTATCTGAGCACAGATGTTTTCCTCCCCAGCTATTTACAGAATCCCTAGAAGCATTAATCAGGAAGTTTCAAACAGTAAAGTATTTCCAGCTAAGAGCATCCTTAACCCAAGGAGTAACTAGTCCTACTTCAGAAGCATCAGCCTACGAGCTCGTTGTTGAAGTAAGAAGAAATATCCCACTAGCATATTTAGATCATCATGGTTATCCTCAAAACTCAGTGGTGTGGGATCTTTAAAAAATAATAAATTGTCAGAATTTACCAAGATATTGTGAGAAAAAGATTATTTAAACAGAGATCTGATTTTTGTAGTAGCCTGTTTTGGGCTATCAGATTTATGGGTTTTCTGGTGGTCTTTCAAACTCCATAGGGTATGAAGTTGCATAATATCAGGTATAATTTAATAAATTTTATCAATTTTATACTTATTTCTATATGACTTACGTGTTAGTATCACAGTTTTATAGATAATTTGTTGTGAATTTCTTCTAGTTTTGCCTTAATTTTGAACCTGCCATGTGGCAGTAACCCACTTGATGAGAGGAGTAAATCTTCCCAAATAAAAGCAAGTTGTGTTATGGCTCCTTATGTACAAATTCTTCTGTCAGCTCAGCTCTGACAAGTGCTCTCTTGGAAGTTGAGGAGCACAGGACTCCAGGACGAGTGTGCTGTTCAGACAGCAATGAATGAGAAATTACTGTTATGCAGCTAAGTTTGTCTGGCATCTGTCTTGACATTGGCAGTTTGAGCAATAATTTCCTCCCCAGATGCTGTGCAGAATGAGAGAGTTTGGCTTAAGAGGTTAAAAAAATAATGGTCTGGCAGTAAACAGCTTTTTAGAAGTATTTTTTGGAGACTAACTTAAAATTGTGCAACGCTTTGTCTACAGTGTTAGAAATCACAGCAAGTAACATATTAGATATACAATATGTAGCTTTGAATGATCTACCTGAAAGAGACTGCTACTTGATGGACTTTCAAAACTTTATCCCAGGATACAACTTTTTCAGCTTCTTTACTTATATCCTGCTTAAATTAGTGGGTAACATGAGTTGAAAACTGACAAACGTCGGGAAAACTTGAATCTGGCTCTAAATGTCAGGTTTTGGTTCTGTTCTGCAGATCTGTGAATTTATTTGCCCATAAAGAAATCTCACAGCTAATAAACAAAATAAATAAATGTTTAATGATCCTCAGAACAATAAACATTAGCTAGCTCCATTTCCTTCTTTCCCATCAAATTCAATCACTATGCTAAAACTGGTTTCTTTAAAGTCAGTCAGGAAGAGGCAAATTTTCCCCTTGTGAAGATGAACCATTACTCAGCCTGTGCATTTTGATATTTAGCCTAACACTTGGCCCTGGCTGCGCTGCGTTTCAGAGGCAGCAGCAGGGAATGAAGCATTCTTCAGCTCCTCGAGGGGTCTGGACCACTGGAAAGGTCAAGCAAACAAAGTTAAAATAACCATGAGGCTGGCTGGCCAGCCAGCACTCTGGGTCCAAGATCAGCGGTGCTGCTGGTGGTGACTAATGCAATTAAATCAGCTCTGGGTCCTGTGCTGCGGGAACGATCTTATAGCGGTGCGTGCTGCTGCCAGATGGATTGCTCAAGCTTGGAAACCTCCCTCGTGCGCACATACTTAATCACAACAGGCGCTTTCCGTGGAAAAACGTGGCACCGGCAGAAGGATTTTTAGCCACTTCCCTGTAGGAAACAACGGCAGGGAGCAGACTCCAATGTGCAGGAGTCTGTGGGTGGTGAGCGTGGGCTTTTTGGGCTGCAAAGAGCTGTTTATTTGTTGGGAATGGTGGCAAAGCAGAGCCTGGAGGAACATGTACCAGGAGGACTTGCTGGAGAAGGGGCCAGTGAGCACTGTGGGCTGGCTGCCAGTGCTGAGGATGCTCCATCAGGCTTCCCCCTCCAAGCTGTGGCAGCCCCCAGCCTCTCCCAGAGAGGAGTTAGATGTCTGGCCATGTCTGCTGTGGTTGTTTCTCAATTGTTTCTACCCTGAAAATTTAGTAATTGGAATAACAGTGAGAAAGTAGGTATCTGGAATTTGTCTGGACTAAATGGCATGGATAGTTTCTCTGTTTCCCACTTTGTGAGGTATTAGTGGAAAGCTGGAAGGTCAAAGACAGCATCTGAGCCCCATTTATGTCACCCACTGTGTAGGTTCTTAATTCACCAAAGTCTCCCTGTGGTGAGGTGACCCTTACAATGAAAACGCTTCTGCTTCCTTTCCTTCTCATCAGGTACTCCTGTCTTTGTCACAAGCTTCATTAGCACATGCAAGGAGAAAAGCAGCATCTGTTTATGGCCATATATTAACACTAAGCACCATAAATTGTGTATGAAAATGGAGTGTCAGCAAGGAGAGATCATTCTTCAGCTGCTGCTGTTGGCAACTGTTGAAGTTTGAGACGTCCTGTAGGGTAACACAGTAGTGAACTGCTCAGTTTTTAATGGAAAGGCCCTTTCCTGTTCAATTTCAATTCTTACAGGGCTCTGGACAATTAAACTGGGGTTTGAGGTACTACAGACTGCTCTTAGGTAAAAGACCACTGTGGCTAAATCCATGTTGTTACCATTGGTCCTAACTATGGAAGAAATGAGATACAAGGAAGGAAGCACAAGCTGCACCTTCCAGTCTTCCAGTAAGTCTCCTAAATTCATTAACATCAGAACAGTTGTGTTAGGTCAGACTAAGGGTTTATTCTTCCCAATACCTTTCCTTCAGATGCATCTTAGCTATGTTTGTGGAATGAGTATGAAACCTTTTCCCCTGTACATTCTTCCATCTCTCTGTGGTTTAAGTATATCCTGATGCAAAGCCTGCACTCACACCATAATCTTTTTAACAGCTGTAAACAAAGCTGAATTCCACAATCTCCTCAATTTATTAATTCTTGTGGCCTCTGAAGCAGTCTGCTGTAAGTACCACAACAATATAACTACACAGTCACGAACCATTATTTCCTTTTGATGATTTGAGATCAGTTGTTCACTGCATTGTGAAGACCCTGAGCAAACTGTTCTCCCTTCATATTTTCCCTCGCCACCATCACTTCACTGCTCTTCATCCCATTCTGTATCAGTCTCTCCATTCAGACCTCAGGGCTGTTTAGCCTCTCTTTATAGGAAAGCAGTGCTGCACTGACCATCCCTGCCCTCATCCTGTGCTGCATCCAATTCAGACACAAGGTTTTCTGGGATAGCAGTGACCTTACTGACATTCAGTAGGCAAGATATAGATAAACATGCAAACCCCACAAACTTTTAAGTTAGGAAGGAAGTTACTCAAATATTATTAACTCAGACAACTGACAGAACAATGTCCTCACTGCTTTGCTAGGACCCACATTTGCCTTACAGCAAGCCCAGAAATGTCCTTTTGGGCTCTTCCAATTGTGCCAAGTCCTAGATTTGCCCTAGCATAGAGCAAGGTTTGCCCAAAACAGAGAGGAAGGTTTGCCCAAAGCACATTACCCTCTGTGAAAGGCAGCCCTCCAAAGGCACGAGGAAAGCAGGGGCAGCCTGCATGGTAGTGCTATGAGTGGGGAAGAGAAGGGGCAGATATCAGGGGCAGGAACTTCATGGGGTTAATATTTAAGACAGTTGAGGCTAAAATAGGGTTAATACTTTGGAGGGAAAGTACTGAGTGCAGGTTTAATGACAGTAGCCATAAGAGCCAAAAAGAAAGTGGGTAGGGTCATTGGAGTCCCTGGAAGATTTAGAGGAGGATAGCTACAGGGAAGCACTATTTGTGCATAAAGAAGACTGAATATTTTAGGTGGGAAAAGACTGTCTTCATGTCCTCAAGAAGGCAAAGGATGCACAGAATAAACAAACAAGCAAATCCACAAACCCATGCTTGCATAATCATATCAAGATCTATGCTAGGCCTCATTATGACACTGGTGCCAGCAATAGGTTAGTTTATAATTTTTATGGATCAGGACGGGAGAAATAAGTATCTTAGTTCAGGGCAGCCCATGGAAATATATAGCAGAATATCAGTATATTTTGTTGCTGCAAAGAGAAAGTAACAAAACTTAAAAGAATGATATGTAGGCTTGGCTTCAGTCTCTGAATAAGGCAATTAAAAGGTTTTGCAAAAAGTAGTTCACAGCCTTATTCTCTGGGTGCTTCTGTAAGATACTTCAGCTTCTGCAAGGCACAGCTGGCTATCCAGGTGGATTGCTTTCCCATCCCTACCGCAGAGGGAGGTATGAGCTGACTCAGGATGAGGCAAGGACAAAATAAACACTAATTTTCAGACAAATATAAAGTAGCCCCTGCAGTAAGACACAAAGTCAAGACAGTGAAAATTTGCTGTTAAGCTCAGATTCTAGATCTGAGGACAGGGAAGTGCTCTAGCAGACATGGGACTTACCTCAGTTTTGCACCTTCCTATCAAACCTAGTGGCTAATGGAGCTCTGACTGAGCTGCCAGCTATGCCAGCCCTGGCCTGCACGCCTGGGCTGGAGGGAGACACTGAGGTGGGCACAGGTGGTGGCACAGTGGGCATACATGGCTGGCTAATGTGTTCCTGGTTCTTGTAGGAGCCACAAGAAGCAAATAAAAGGGCTTGGTACAGGGCTACGTGACATGTTATTGAATGACAGAACAGTGAATTACAGATCTTTTATTGTTTTGTTGTTTTGATGCCACTCAGAAATTTTATTGGAAAAAAGAAACACACTATTATTTACAACATTTCTGTGTCTTCCACGCTGTCTCTCAGAGCTGCTTGGAAACCTCCCCAGCTCCCCACCCTGTTTGGCTTTTTGTCTCTGTTTTCAAGAAATACAGTCTCATCAAAATGGAAAAATATCCAAACTGTTGTACAGAAAATTGAGCCAATAGACTGGTCACCTGACTTGGAGCTTGGAGGATAACTGCACTAATAGCAAACTGATTTGGTTTGTTTTTTTTTTTCCTTTTAGTCATACATTGCTCAACACTGAGATTTACCCTTGTCATAAGGGTTGCTTCAAAAGTCAGATGGTGTTGCAGATTTTCTTCAGAGGTGCAGCACACCAGTATGAGATGCAGAGACTAAAACATGTTTTGTTTCCAAGGAAAGGAGATTAGGAGAAATGTACTTACTTCTTAAAAAGAAATCTCCAAATTAATGGGATTTACACCATTCTAATACATATTAGTGTCCAGTACTGGGAGGCTGGTCTTTCCTGGTTAAGCTGCAGACTGATCTGTTTTATCCTGAAAGAAAATTCATTCAACCATTTCAAGAAAAAAAAAATAGGGAAAATTATACAATAGCAACAATAATCCCTCAACTGTACTTATTCCTCTTCTGCCACTGAGCACTTGCTACCTCATTTCTTTAGAATCACAGCCAAAGCCTGGGTCTCATCCTTTCTGTTTCCTTACCTGCTAAAATGTAACAGCTAAACAATGAGAAGATTTAATTTATTTTGCACTGAAAATGGTCCAGCTCAAAGCGAGTCTTAATGCAGGCTGAAGCCACTGTGCACCATATGAATCTGTTGAACAGATTTGCCATAAGGCTGCAGGATCTGGATGGGATGTTCCCCAAAATGCATTTCTCCAGCTGCACCAGCTGAGCCTCAGCAGCAATGAGTGAGTTGTCTTGAGTGAAACACTCAGGGCTGTGGTGTTCACCAGAGAGGAGCAGACTGGAACAAGCACCTCAACAGATGATCTAATGACAAGGTAAGCAAGGAGAGGCAATGAGGAGAAAAGGGGGAATGAAAACACAGGATCATCAAAGAACAAGCATAAGGAAAGATGGGCAGGAGGCAGGCATGTGGGCATGCAGAAGGATTCAGAAGAGCTGTGGTGACTGGAGCTCGTTCTTCTTGAAATACAGCAGACTTTTCAATAATCTTCATCCGTCTTTTTAAACAAAGTATCTGGGTTTTTTTTCCTATTTTCTGTTACAAGCATGACTCAAACTAGCCTCAACTGAAACAGCCATGAAACCATTCTTTCTCTTACTGTACTTACATGCCTCATTTGATATCTGCCCCAAACTTCCTCACTAATGTAGTCCACAGTCCTATAGATTTATTTTCCCCCCTTCTTTTAAATCTGCCACCTGGACAGGATCAAATTCTGCAATGAATGAGAGAAGCATCCTCTAGGAAGAACAATCAGCTCATCAAGGCCGTTATAGTGCACTATGTAGGGTGAATTGAGGCTGCACCACAAACTGTAATTGTTCTTTTCTCCACCTTCTAAGAGCATTGGGCTTTATAGTCTTTAAAAAAAGTAAATGGAAGGCAGCAAGAGATTACTGTATATTAATAGGTTTAAATACACAGATTCATTTCACAGACAAAAGGAGATAGAGGGAGAAAACTTTAAATGTTTCACTTTGATTTGCCTTTGGCATAAATTCTGCCAGCAGTGGTTTTATCTCCCAGTAGTAATACTATTTAGTAATACTATTTGGTCCAATAACCATTCTTACAACTGTAAGAACACAACACACAAATACAGTAGATCAGAACTAAGAAAACTTTAATCTTTAGCAACATTTTTACTCACTGCTTATCCAGTAATTCCAGCTTTAAATGGACCATATATGCTCATTTTGAAGAAACCTTTTTAAAAACTTTTAAAGTGCCTCATTCTAAAAGTAATATTTATGCAGTCTAACTTTGGAGATAGTGAAGACCAGAAGCTGCTTACCATAACAGAGAAACAACTTTATAGGCCATCACAGACTTGTATTAATTGTACAGAAGCAGGGAAAGTTAAAACCAAAAATGCAGACAACATAGTTCCCTCACTATGAAATAGCTGTTTATTGGATTTTATTTCTTTACTCTCCAGTAGATGGCAATCCAGCACTTGGCCAATAAAACAGTCATGTGGAGACCCTTCTCTGTATACAACTCTGTGGGGGCTTCAGTTATATATTCTAAGTCCAGCTTTGGACTGAAAACTTTATCCAAGTGAATAATTCAAGTAGTGTTTCATTATATTTCTGGTCAGTGTGAGACAACACACATGAGACAAAACAAATAAGACTTGAGAAGTGAATGTGGAAGTGGCCTTTCAGAGCAGGGCAAGATTTTAATGTCTTTAATGTCTGCTTGTTGTTTTAGTTATGTTCCTTACATGGACTTTTTAGAAGACTTGGAAGGTAAAATTGTAAATTTTGGTATTTTCTAATTTGGAACTTGCTTTTGGAGTATTTCTTGTGATGAAGAAAAGATTACACAGAATTCCATGAATTCTCTCTCTTCTGACTGACCCTCTCTCCAGAAGGTAGCTGTGTGTCATAAGAGTGTCCATGCCTTCCCTGCTCATTCACATTGCTCCAGGGACACTTCTGGGGGTGTCACTGGAAGATCAAACCCACAGAATAAGTCAGATTTGGCACAGACCCTGCCTCAGCTGCCAGCCTGCCTACTCACCTGTCCCACATGCCCAGGTCACCAGAGCCTTCTCTAGGGGTTGGGGTGGGTGCAAGTGGTGGTGTTTCCCTTCAGAGCAGGGAGCAAGGGGAGGTATGGATTTAGGAGCACCAGAAGGGAGATCAGCGGGGTTGGCACCAGCTGTGCATTGCATGACACAGGGATGGCTGAAGTGCTCCTCATCATCCAATGGCTGTGTCCCAGCTCAGGGCTGCACAAGCAGGGACCCATATTCCAGTGAGGTTACCTGAGAGAGGTAGGACACACCCTTCTGTGAAAAAGAGTGAAAAGTCAGTAAGCAACAAAGTGAAGGCAAGGCAGGGAATCAATATAGATTCAAGTGTATTTTGCTAGTATCTCTGAGTCCTCATAGGCTTTCTTCATCACTTCATTTATGCATTTGTTTCGAAGCTTTGTGATTTCTAAAAGTATGGATTGATAGGGGCAAAAATGGCCCTTTTATTTGACCCTTGTGTAACAGAGATGAAAGCAGCAGCCCTGCAGAACAGTTTACATTTTCAGAACCTTGTACCAGCCATCAATTACTATTTGCACTCCATCTTGAATCAAGCTGGAGCTTGAAGGAAATCGCAGGTTTCCATGGGATGGAGATAACGGCCACAAGTGGCAGAGTTCCTGTACAAATGGGGCTCAGAGAGGCTTACACTGTCTTTTTGCGAATTGTCTCACTAGCAACAAGTGTGGGGCTGCTTATTTGGTCTGCTGTCATCATTTGGGTTTTGCTTGGTTGGTTTTTAAAAAGGCCTTGGGTTTTAGACTTAATTGATGCAAAGGTGGTGTCAAACCTTGTAGCAGCTGCTTCCTTTATAGGTTAAGCCAGAGAGCAGAAACCGTATGTCTGGGAAAACTAACAATCTATTTTGTGTTCCCACTGCTATGTGTGAGGGAGGATGAATTGGATGTTGCGATTCAGAGTTAGCCACAGCCTGTTCAGAACAGCACAGAAACATA
This sequence comes from Anomalospiza imberbis, assembly GCF_031753505.1. Classification (NCBI taxonomy): domain Eukaryota; kingdom Metazoa; phylum Chordata; class Aves; order Passeriformes; family Viduidae; genus Anomalospiza; species Anomalospiza imberbis. The sequence continues at coordinate 67,470,755 of NC_089683.1, read as the reverse complement.
GAACAATGGCCCACGGCGAGAGCCTGATATCTCACCTTGTCCAGTGGTAATTGTCCTGAGCTAAGAGATGCCACTTCTGTGAGAGAACAGCATGTAGCTCCCACAAGTGGAAGTAAAGGAGAATTTTCTTCTTGTCATTAAATTCTTCATATATTTTTAAGGAGTTTCTCCTTCAAAAAAAAAAAAAAAAAAAAAAAAAAAAAAAAAGCTTAAACTACCTTATTAAATACATAATAAGGCAAGGCACAACCTCACCTAATTCACACCAAATATATGCCTGAGAATGTCAGACCTCTGTGTTCCCAGAAGGTAAGAAATGCTGCTCTTGTTTTTAAGACATTCATTGGCTTTCTGCTAATTTCTTCATGCAGCCTTTCCTTCTTTCCCTCCTGTCTCCCCCAGTAAGCCTCACTACTACCTCAGCTGTTCCATGAGCTGGCTGATCCCTTTTCCTTCCTCCTGTGCCCTTAATGCAGCCAGAGCAAACACATGCCAGGAACGCTACAGAGACGGATTTTCCCTTTGGCTGCTTGGAGGTACTGCCATGCTTGGGCGGTTCAGGCACACCTTGGGAGGGCATGAAGGAAGAAGACAGGCACAGCCTGTAAATGTTATTCCCACAGCACACACAGGATTAAACAGAGGTAAGGAACCCTTTGGGGCTGATACTGGAAATGACTGAAAACAAGTAAGAGAAATCAAATGTTTCCTACTCTGGCACTGTGAAAACCTTACACAAGCTTCAGGGTGCAACCTGACAGATCTTTGCAGTTTTCTCTAAGTAGGATTTATCTAGGTTTTCTTCACATACATCAAGAAGACAACATCTGTAGGATATCACTGTTAGCCACTAAAGCTTCCTGCTTTCCTGGGCCTTTCACTGCTTGTGCTTCAGGATTCAATGCTCCCAGTAAAAGCAGCATTTCTCAGAATTAAAGAGTGCATCTGCTATGGATGCTCTCTCAATTACTGATTGAATTGAGTTTCTCTTCTCCAAATAACATCTTGAATTCACAGAACGTTACGAAAGTTCTCAGCCAAGTAGATATGCCTGGAAAAAGGAGCGGAAATAGTCACCAGAATGGAGGGTCTCCACTCACTGGTTTGTTTTCCTGCCTCCCTTTCCGTGTTGAACCTGAGATCTTTGCGAGGCCCTGAGGAGGTATTCACCAGATCAGTGTCTTGTTAACTGTGTTTTCCCCAGGCCACTTATGCCTCTTGGGCTGCTTGCACAAGGCATCATGAGCCACTTTTGCTTGTGCACACTCCTAGGTGAGCACCAGACAATGACCAGAACTTGACAAAACCTTGGCTTTGGTCTTCTCAGAGGCCAAACACGTAACAGGACAGGAGAAGGCAGTAGGATGCAGCCCACAAGGATGCAAGGAGTGAGGCTGAATCTTGGTCTACTGTGTATGCAGATAAGCATAGAGAAAATTGTTTATGTGTTCCTGGGCATGAAACAACTCTGTAGCCTTGCCTGCAAGGTTAAACACTGTGTTGCAGACACCTGTCAGCTCCTGGGGAGACCTATCTACACACAGACAGGCATTGTGTGGAACCTTGGGCCATTGCTTGTGATGTGAATTTCCATGAATCTTCACAGACTCAGGTGGAAGCCTCCAATATTCCTGATGCAAAACACAACTGTTGAAACTGCTAAAATAGACATAAAAGAAAACAAATAAGTTTTTGAATGTCTTCCAGAGGTTCCCTATGGGCCAAAAAGCAAAATTTTGACTCATGCTCACATGTGTGTTAGAAAGCAGCCTGAAACTTTTCCTTACTTTGTCATCAGGCTGAGGAGAAAAAAACTGAGAAGGCAGCAGTTGGTCCTAAGGCATGCTCTAAATCCCAAAAAAAGTCTATTTCAAAAGGAAATGGTTTAATGAATTGAGAGAGCCTCTCATCTCTCATTTCATTAGATGACTTTATTAAGCACATAAGCACTTTTTTGTGTAATTGAATTGATCTAAGCCATTCTTCTGCTCTCCAGAAATTGCACTGCTCCAAATCCAAAACACCTTCTATGCTTCTATGATGCTCATGCTTTGATGTTCATAAGGAAGTGCAGCCTGTGCTGCTCTGTAACAGCAGTCACTGATCGCAGTGGGAGGCATGAGGGGAGCAATGCTGCTTCTCCCTATCAGCAAATGTGAACTGCTCAGCAGCTCCTCTGGATGGCAGGCAATTCAGTGCTGCTAAAAGACAACAGAAAGGTATGTAGTGCTTGCCTGTAGTCTCAGTATGCTCAGAAGTGTCTCTAATCCTGCTTTCAGATAGCTAGTGCCAGCTATAAAATTGCTCCCACATCAAGGTATAGTAGGTGGCTGGCAGGATTGCAAATTCATTTTTTCTTTGGCTGTTGTAGGATTGCTAGGACACGAACACACCTGCAAGTTGAACTAACTTAGCTCTCACTACCAAGCTCGTTCCAGTGGGGACTCAGGACAACAGAATGGAAGGCAGGCTACTGTCACACTGCTAGTGATGTACAGGAACAGCTCACCACAGGGTTGAGGTGGCATTGTGTGGGGTTTTTAATCAACACTGAACTTGCCAGGGAGACAATCCAGTTCCATTCTTTGAGGTAGAGAAATGGTGGTGGGGTTTTTTTTGTTTGGCTAAGTGCAAATGGAGCCACTTAAATCAGAATTTTAAAAGTGAGTGCTAGTATTACGTAACAGCTTAGTCACACTTCAGTAAAATATAAAAAAGAAAATAAAAAATCGAAACTTCCATTTTCAGTACCCAGTGAGTACATATTCATTACTATAGGATTTGTGGACATAAACACCAGCCTTATTCTCACAAACTCGCAAATCTCTGTATGTAATTTGTGGCTAAATGAAAAAAACGCAACTTGTGGGAATTTCAGAATAGCATGTGCATAGTAGCATAAAGAATGTAGAACTTGTCAGGGATGCAAAGGGCTCTGCCTACCTGGAATGGATCCACCTTGGGAGAGTCAAGTCCAGAACCTCCAAGGCTATGCAGGATTCATCTGAGATGGTGAACTTAACCAAATTCAATAACAAGGTTGTTTGGAGTATGAAATTGTAATCCTAACTTACCTTTATCTCCCACTCAAACTTGTCTAGTCTTGAAAATAGCTAATCCCACCTGGCATCTTTCTGTTTGAACATAGGCACCTGTATTTTCCATGGACTTCAACTGCAGCACGTCGAGAAACAGTATTTCTTTGAAATAAGACCTATGGCTTTGTTCTCATCTGACTCTTTTTGGAAGAATGCTAATTCAATAAATGTCCTGAAAAGTTTTTATAAAGAGGGCTTGGGGTAATTTTTGGTGTAGAATATTAGTAAGTCCACTTACATGTGCAAAAATTCTTCTGCTCGGAGAGAGGCCCAAGCCCACTGGAAATGACAGAATCTCAGCAATATCAGAGCTTTGGGATCAGGACTTGAACAGTACCAGTATACCTGCAAGCCCACTCCTGCAGGCACAAGCTCAGCATAGACTACTTGTGTTGCAGAATTGAAGAAAACAAATAATGATGTCCATTCATGCTGTGAAAGACTGCAGTGCCTGAAAAAGAGCAAGGCTAAGGGTCGCACAAGGATCATCGAGTCCAACTCCCGTCCCTGCACAGCGCCACCCCCAAGAGTCACACCATTTGTTTTCCATTGCTTCCTGGGTGTTAAAGGATCATCCTTTAGTGGACTCCTGAGGTAGCTCTGGTGGTACATGGTACATTACATTCATAGCTTCTAAGTCTCTGTGGGCTCACACATGAACCCTCTGCTCGGGCATAAAGGTTCTTTTTCTAAGTATTAGCAGCAAGAATTTTTAGCACGTTTCTCCCACATCTCGTTTTCTGGTGCAGACACATGTGGAAAGAGAACTTTTAGAATAAGGATAGGTATGTATGTGTTGGGGAGTGGTGGTGTTTGGTTTTGGCAGCAGCGACTGTGGTTAGCACAGATTTGGATAAGACACGGCAGCAAAACGCTGAGAGCCATAGATGGGGGCTTTGTGTTTTAGCTGCTCCCAACGCAATCCTGGACCACAGCAATCCTGGAAGGGAAGCAATACTCCTTCCAGCTGCAGAAATGGCAAGCCCCCTGGCTTTTCATGTTGTGCGGTGTTTGTTTTTATTTCTGTTTTGTTACTCGAGAGACCCCTGGAAACAGCGGGCCCCGGCGGCGCGGCGCCCTCTGCCGCCCGAGCGCCCTGAGGGCCGCGCAGAGCCCTCAGCCCCTCATGGCCGCCGGGCGCTCGCCACGTCCCGCAGTTCCGCGGGGAGCGCTGCCCGGGGGAGACGAGGATTCAGCTGTCTGGATCCAGCCCAAGAGATTCTTTTGTTTTCCGCGTTGTGTCGTTTCCCGAGTTCAGCTTCCGGTTAACGACAACTCGTGCAGACACTGCCCCCCCCACCCCCGTTCCTTGGGGCAAAATCCGCAAAGGATTAACTTGGAGCTGTTGCCATGAGGAGCTGGCAGCACGCTCTTAGGCAGCTAAGCACACCCATTAATTACATAGCAAATTTGACCAGACCAACAAATACAAAACAGTCAGCAAGAAGCTACTCAAGTGAGCTGGAAGGAAGTGCCAAGACTCATGTCCTCCGCCCCAAACCCTGGCCATTGGCATCTTATTCCAGACTGGAGACATTACCTGATTGCTCAGGAGTTACAGCACCTCACCAGACAAACGAAGCAGAGCTGCATTTGCACTCATGGGCCCTTCCTCTGGGTTCACCAATTATTAATTATTCCACTGCAAAGCAGTAACTGCTTTACAGTGGAATAATGAAGCAATAACTGCTTTACTCCCCTTGGTAAAGCTCCCAAGGGGAGACCTGGGAGGCCTCTCACACATATCTCACTGAGCCCAGCAGCTGGACATTCACAGGATATAACGGACAAAGTTTAGACAGTGCTGATTCACAGCATATAATTTAACAGCTACTTCTAGTCCTGAATTATCGGGGCTTTTAATATTTTAAATTTTTTAGACCTTTTCCTCCTGCTGTAGATGTGTTGAGAGTGCTTACAAGGAGAGGAACTAGAGGCTTGGTAAGTACAGGGCGAGGACCAAAGGAATAAGCAAAAAACCCCACATCACTGGACACCGCTACCCAAGCACTAAAGAGAGCAAAATTAAAAACAACAACCAAAAAAAAAAAAAAAAAAAAAAAAAAAGGGAAAAAAGAGAGAGACCATGGGAATTTATTTACTTTTTATCTATGAACAATATGACATAATTATAGACAAGTTTTGATACACAGGAAAACCCTTTTGTCAACCATTTTTTTTGCTAAATGAAACAGCACAATAATCTTTACACATTCATATTTTGTTTTTGTTTTTGTTTTTTTTTTTCTTTACAATACACAGCTTTCTTGGGTTGAAGCAAACTGCCGGACATATTGAGTACTGGTATATTACAGCTACTTACATCATTTAAGAACAGCAAATGGAGAAAAATAAGTTATTTAAATATTGATTTCATATACAGAAAGTGCAACTTTGTTAGTTGTTACATAACTTGCTTGACAGTTTTGATTCCCCAAAGGGTGTCAATTAATGCTAGAAGTATCTTGGACTGAAAGTATTATTTATTCTAAAAATAATACAGTACAACTGCACAGCTGTGACTTGGTGAATCGACCACTATTGCTGCTCTTAGACATGATGGCCTGTTTGAATAATGCAATGTTTAATGCTTCTGATCATGCTCCCAGTCTGAATCCACAGCCAGGCTCATACAAGAGCACAGGGAATTGCCACCTGGGTAGCAATAGCAGGTTATTGATCAAAGCCTATTATTATGATGGCATTTGGTAATATTTCGGGCTTGCTGCTTCTATTGTTAAATAGCTGTTTGAGTTACTAAGATACAATGGATAGATACTTAACAAGGTGAGCCTGAGCAGAGCAGATGAGGATTCCTGCAGCAGATTTCTTCTGTGCTTTCCAAGAGTTAATGAGTGAACTTTTGGTTGGAGCACTGAAGATTGCAAGAAGATGCAAGAGGTTATGGCTCTCGCAATGCGCCACCTCACCAGCTTGGGGAATGCCACAGGTCACTGAAACCACAGCAGGGAAGCTCAAACACTGAGAAGCTTAAGGCTTTTTTTTGATTAGAATATAAACTAAAATTGTAATTCAAGTAAGATTACAAAGCATAGTCTATAAAAGAAAACAAAACAAATATTAAAACTCATAGATCTCAAACTGCTCACTCCAGTCCTGATGAGTGTTATTTGGTTTCCCTGGGTCACATAATCATTTAAAAAGAATGGATTTACAAAAAGAGTTTGGCAAACAGGTTCAGCTTATTCCCATAGTTCTCCTTCTGTTATTAAGAGAGGGGGAAGTGATTAATATGGGAGAGCTTTATTATACGACTTGTCTTCCCTGCAACACAAGGAAATTTGTTTCCTTTTTTATTGCTATAATCAGTTTGGATTTTTCCCTCACTCCAATATAACTGCTGTCCACTTACTTCTACTCTGTTCTGGTCCCTGTTAGCAATCCCAGGAAGTCTCAATACTCTTTCCATCTCCTGCTTACTGACAGTCACTATGTAAGCCTCAGAGAGGAGCAAGAGAAAAATAATGATTATTAAAAAACCACTTAATTTTTTTTTCTTTTTTTTTTTTTTTAGAATCATAGACTATACTGAGCTACAAAAGGGGACCCATCGAGTTCAACTCCTGGTCCTGCACAGCACCATCCCCAAGAGTCACACTGTGTACCTGAGAGCGTTGTCTAAACATCACTTGAACTCAGACAGGCTTGGAGCAGTGACTACTTCCCTGGGGAGCCTGTTTCAGTGCCCAACCACCCTCTGGGTGATGAACCTTTTCCTGATATCCAACCTAAACGTCCCCTGACTCAGCTTCAGGCTGTTCCCTTGGGTCCTGTCCCTGGTCACCAGAGTGAAGAGATCAGTACCCCCCTGCTTCCTCTCATGAGGACGTGCAATGAGGTCTCCCCTCAGTTTCCTCCAGGCTGAACAGACTCAGCTGCTCCTCACAAAGCTTCCCCTCCAGACCCTTCACCATCCTCCTGGCCCTCCTTTGGATGCTCCCCAATAGCTTAATGAAATTTTTATATTCTGGTGCCCAACACTGCACACAGGACTTGAGGTGAGGCTGCACAGATTTTCACCAGCTGTACACAACATGTCTGCTGTCTCTCTCCTGATTCTGTCATACCAGAACATGCTGCTTATCAGAAACCAATGAGAATATTAAAGAGCTTTGCTTGAGAACAATTTCAAGTTGCATCAGTGACTTAGCTGCCTTCATATGATGGTGTGCAGGAGACACTGCTGAAATATGAAATGTGGGAAGTAAACCTAACAACTATCAATTCTACCAGAAGGCAAATTAGTTATCATCTGTAGTAAAATGCATATTCATCCACTTAAAACATGACCGTGAAAGGGCCAGATATAGTAAGGAATCATGGAGTAACCACAATCTTTCATTCATCAATCTGACAGGATTTTATCAGAAGTCATTAGCTCAGTATGAGATGGGGATAATTGGGGCACCAAACAGTGCCTTGTCTGGTTTTATACAGTAAATTGATGCCAGAACTGATACTGGAAACAGCCACACATCCCGGCCTGTGCCCAGGTTTCTATTCTATCTCCCTTTACCTGCCAGACTAAGCTTACTCTGTCTTCCACACAGCATTTGCCCTACAAGAAGCTGAAGGACACACCACATTTAGACTCCAAAGGAAAAGCTGGTTATGTGCTATTCATGATAATTTGTATTTGGTATATAAAACATGTACCCAATATAGAAAAATAAAATCTGTCATTAGTCACATATGCAACTGGAACGTTTTGCATGGAGTTAGGCAAAAAAATATCATTGCATCATGAAAAATGGTTCATCACATTTGCCAGAACAATGCTCTTTTCCAGTGAGAGGTAATATTAATGCAGTGGTGAGGGATATCAACTGCTCTAAAAATCACAGTGTTATTCATAAGACTATCTGGGAATTTTCTTGGCAATGGAATTGCTGGGTCTAATGATTTCTATGGGACACAGTTTGCTTTTTCAATGCAAGTTAATTTTCATTTGCAGAAACCCACTGTTTGGAATCAATATGGTCAGGATACCAAGTCAAAGCTGCAGCATAATGATTGACAATATAACACAGTACACAGAATATGATTAAAATGAAAAGCAGTTACATATATACAAGGCAGTATATCTTGGAAAGTTTAGTAACAACAGTAAATGCAAACTGTAGTGAACAAGGAGTTAACCTGACAACCGAAACCTAGTATAACCCTGCATTTGTAAAAGCACCTCTACAACACAGGAGATGTTATGATGAGGCATTTTATAGAAGCTACTTCAGCTGGAAATCACCCTAAATGCAACTAAAGTGTGACAGGTTGAAACAAGGTTTGGGAAATGTGAAAACAGGTAAAGTGAACACTAGGTAACTGCTTAAAAGCTTATTTTAAGGCAAATAAAAAGCTGATTGCTAGAAAGCAGTTATAAAAATGACCTCAGCTCTGTACAAATAAAAAGAAGCTTTCTGACTCTCTGTGGGTTAGTTGCATTGAAGTGACAGAGATGGACCACACTGAAAACTAATTTTAGTCCATCAACTTCAGCCTAGCTAAAGGCTTTGTGGCAACTGGGACCTACACCAAGCAACAGCAAAGGTGACTGGGGAGGGCTCTGTGTTTAGCTCTAGACTGCTGAAATAAACAAAAGACATTTGCCAAACAGCTTCTACTGGAATTTGCACCTTGATTTGTACCTAGTCTTTAGGACCGATTTCAGGTAACTGGAACCTAGATGTACAAAAGACCTGTTACTAGTATCACTATCATAAACTCGTGGAAAATGTGCAAGGGTCCCTTAATTCTGTGAAGCTGATTGATTCTCAGGCCAACCCTGTGCAGTTTATGAAATAGGAATACTTTAGATGGGAGTGAGGGGGAAGGGAAGTACCACATCTGTGTTACCTGGTGGTTGCCTCTCTTCTTCAGTGGCCAAAGACTTTCATATCCTTTGAAGAAGATATCTGCCTGTCCTGGGGAGCCACTTCCTTGATCCCTTTAGCTATGTGAAGTAATTAGAGTGATACTGGTGTAGGAAGAAGCAGTGGATTCTTGACCAGGCAATGTCACACTATGAAGCATGTTAAATTGCCTCTGGATCAAGAGGTTTGAAGAGTCTTGCTGCTGCCAGGAGCTTGCTTATGTGCCTTTCCTCTGTGATGCCAGCTTTTTGAAGGAAAGTTTGTGACAGAGAAGGCACTTTGCTCAGTGTGTTGAATCCTGCTTCTGTGAGCAGGCTGGAATACATAGGCAGACCAATGGAAATCAGCCAGTCAGATACAGAGGTGATGAGTCCTGGAGATACAGGTTTACGGCAAATTTCTGTGAGTCCTCCACTTGGAATCTGGGGAGTTAAAAAAGAAAGAACAGAGAACCCTTAATGTTAAACACATCTGCTTGTTTTGTTTGTTTGTTTTCTCCTCCAAACTGGTAGTATTTCATAGCAGATGTTCTAACTTTTCTCATGTCACATTTGTCAGTATGAGAGTGGTGTGGGCTGAAAGGCTCAGATCCCTTGGCCAGAAGCACTGACAACAATTTTGGCAGTATAGACACAATGGGCAGTATTCAGCTGCTTGGCCGACTTTCATGTACCATTCTGAATTAATCTGAGATCAGTAAAGAATATCCAGTAATAAAACTTTTCAGAGTGATCCATTTAATTTCTCAGTAAGGCAAGAGAATACCAATTTTGCCTATTACCTCCTCAGACAGGCCAAGCTCTCCAGAAGAAGACGTTAAAGTTTTTGATGGTTTCTCCCTTCTGCTTTTGCTAAGAAGAAGTGGATACTAGTATAGTTTAAGAAATGAAAAAGAAAATTTTAATAGAGAAGCATTTAAAACATGCCACCCTTACTGAGCAAGTGTCTGTTACCACTGCTTGCAGTCTGCTTAGACTTTTAAGATCATTATTTGGTCAAGAGAGGGCTATCCACTCTCCTTTCAACTACTGACTGTCCACCTTTGGGACTGGGGGAGGTACCTCCTGCCCCTGCAGTACCTCTACCTATCTTGTATCTGCTGGATGAACGTAAGGAGTATTTCTGTACCAGGACTTCTCAAGTATCTCCCTTTACTACTAGCCAGTCCTTTTAAAAGTCTGCTCACAGAGAAGAAAATCTGCTTTATGGAAATACTCACTGCCATGCGATGCTGCTTCCTCAGCTGCTTCACCCGGAGTTGGTCCATGTTTGTAGCCACATCCTTTTCAGGCTGCTCTAAGTCTTCAGAGTACCTCTGTACCAAAGCCTCAGGAATGCCACAGCGACCATGCTGAATGTTCCCAGCCAGACACCAAGGAGAGAAGACAGATTAAAGAACTGTAGCTATACAGACCAACCAATGCAACAGAAAGAGAAGTGCAGGATGGGAGCAAGAAGGATCTTTCCTCAAGGTTCCAGGAAAACTAAAAAAGCAATCCCTAAAAGACTCCTTCCTTCCCCCCACCCACAAAAAGATGTACTAATTGATGCTATCAATTCAGAGTTTCTTGGAAACATAAAATCTAATCATTACTTCCTTTTTCAGCTCTATTCCCCACATTAGCAGAGAAAGACACATTCCCATGCCCAGTGCCACCAAGGCACCAGTGGTCTGAAAAGATGAAGGTTCAGAATAAGTCTGGGATTTCTGAGTCCCCCACAACACAAAAATTACTTTAGTCATAAAGTCTGATAGCAAAGACAAACAAGAGCTGTAGAATGCCTATGTCCCAGTGATTGTTGGTTTATCTTGGCCAGTTACCCACAAAAAATGACAGATACAAAGAATGACAGACTATCCCTTGGAACGCTAGTGGAATAAAACCACTGCAGTGATTACCACTTACCTTGTCTGAGTATGGTTCTTCAGTAAGATCAATGTCTTCAGATTGCAGCTTGTTTTCTATCACCATTTCCAGATCCATTCCTCTGCTGCAAGAGACTTTTCTTGCTGATGCAGGACCAAGCTTTACCACATGCTGCTGAACACTAGCAGTCTCTGGGAGCTCCGACAGCCAGGGTGGCAGCGGGCTAGGAGGGCTACTGGGCTCCAGTTCAGAAGATGTCCTATGGACAGGTACTCCATGACAATCAATGGGAATGGATGAACTGGTCTTTTTTACTGGCAAACATGGTGCTTCTAAACTTGAGTGGTTTCCACTTGTGGTCGTGGGAGGATGATATAATCCATTAGAAAGGCGTTCTCGGCATTTTTTGGCAGGGACAGGTGGTGGCTGAGAAGGATTTTTTGTTTGCATTCTTGCCTCATTTGTGCTTTTTTGCTCAGCTTCTAGACCTCCCTTGAGGACTGGAGCATAATCAGCCCGTGCAAGGTCATGAAAACCTTTACTCTGTATTTCCAGAGGTGTCCTTGTTGCATGATGCATCACTAAGGCAGGCTGAGCTTCACAGTTTTTCAGGGGGAAGGGAGCAGGCTTTCCACCTGCAGTCTCCGTTACAGAGCAGTTCAATTCCTTAGCTCTTCCCTTTTGAGAATTAGCAGCTCCTTTGCCCTGCTTAGCCATGACATCATCTACCTTACAGCTGCCTCCATGGGACTGAGGCGGTAAGGCAGAGCCAGTTGCCTTTTTAGCTATATCCAGTGAATCCTGAGGAAAAGAACCGACTTTCTTGTTAGCGCCCTGTAAGTTAGTATTGGATTCTCCCTGGAGATCATCCAGTGAGTGAGATCTTGGCCATGTATCTACACACTGGGGGCTATCCAGAGTTTCATAGCTTCGACACACAGCAACTGGTAAACTTCTGCGGTTCTTCTTCAGAGCCATGACTGCCGGAGGCTTGACAGAGCTCTTCAGAGCATGATGTCCACAACCCAGCCGGCTTTCTTTTCCCCCTGGCTGCAGAGTTTCTATTGAATTGGTCAGTGGAAGTGTGGGATAATTTGATAGCTGGTTTCTGCTGAAATCCCTAAAGCTATGCTCAATTGTCGATTTTGAGGGCGGAAGACAGGTCCTTCGAGTTTTACCTAGGAACAAATAAATCCACCATTAAAAATAAAATCTGCAACATAAATAACAGGTCTCTTTCAAATGCTTCTGAACCAAAATTATTTATTCCCTTTTTGTTAATTCTAAGTGTAGAAGAACTCAATGCCTTTCCAAGCATAAAGATTTGATTTGAACTTCAGCTTTATTAGTAACTGTTATGTGTTAAGTAAAATACATCCAAAATACTTAATATCCTTCCTACTCTCCAACTGGCAGAGATTTGAGGTTTAGCTCATCTAAACCTTGTTCAGTGTAGAAGTACTGTACCCTACAGTTAGAACTGATACCCTATACTCATTGTAGTATGCATTCAGGCCCCCCGAAACACCTCAAGAGACATACATTTTTTTTCTTTGTCTCTAATCTTAGTATATAAATAATAATGTTCATATTTTTAAAAAGTTTACTAGTTCACATAGGATTTTTTTAAAACACCCTGTTTATGAATTTTTAAATTATATGCCAATAGTATTAGTTCTTCTTTTAAATGAGCAGCAAACTATCTGCAATGGCAAAACAGAGAGGAAGAAAGCACATGAAGACTGGTTTTGCATCAGCCCCTTTGGAAAGCTATGTGCAGTGACAGCAGAGTTTTACAGAAAAAGATCTTATGAGACGGAGAAGGGTTTCAAAAAGGAGATTCAAGTGTGACTAATGTTAGTGTTAGTCTCAAATCCTAGTGTGTACTTTTAAGCAATAGATTGTTTCTTCTTGTACTGTTTACCTTCAGAGCTTTATCCTGGTAGAAATTCAGTGCTTGGCTTTTGAATAATATACATTGTTCACCTTGCATATGAATGAAAGAACCTGTTTAACCTAAAACAATAAATACTCTTGCCTCTTACTCTGCTTAAGGAGTTTGAAAACCAAAATATCCAGAAAACTAGCAAAGAAGATGGAGGTTACACTCAAGGAGATATAAGGAAAACAGTCCCATCCAAAGCAGTTTAAATCAAGGTGAGCCCATAAGGACGAATGCAAGCACACAGTAACTCCTTTCTCAGAAGCTGTCCTGCTCACACTTCAACTGCAGCTAAATATCACCATTTCCCCAAAATGCTAGCAGAGACACATCCCACACTGAAGTTGTCTCCGTTGGTGCTACCTTGAGTTCAGGTAACTCAGAAAAGTAGCAGAAAGAACCTCTGTCTGCACTCTTCCTGGAGCTAGGCCATTGCCTTCTGAAAATAACTTGCAATCACATTAGAAAGATGTGTAAGAAATGTTACATTCATATTTTAGTGCCTTCAGGTGCTAATGGCAATATTTAATGAGCATGGAAAGGAATGTTTTCTTTCCATTATTCATAATTGCTAGCACATGCCTGACTTGTGCAGTAATTCACCCTGTTGTCTGAGACTTGCTGTCACAGCTCATGCTACAAAATCCATATGCCTTCTTTTCAATCTGATATATTGATCAGGGGTTACACTGATTTTAGGAAATCTCACTCGGGAACCTCAGCACTAGAAGAAAAGTTGTGGAAAACCCTACTGTTGTGCAATATAAGCTCTTACTGAAATCATAAGGGTCTCTAGTAAGCAGCATTTAATTTCTTTAGAAATGGGGTATGTCTGTGTAAAGCCAGTAGCCTGAGAGAAGGGAAAAAAAAAAAAAAAAAGAAGAAATGAGGAAGAGAAGATAAGGAAAAAAAAAAGGGAAGAGAAATTTTGTGAAAGTAAAATCAATTCTTTAGTTCATTCCAAACCTGTTAGGCATACATACACAAATGAGGTGAGAATGGGAGGAAGTTCAAAATATATAGGCCTATAACATTTATAACAAAACATGCAATATTTAACCTCTCAGCTTCAAAAAGGTTTAAAAGATAGTGCTGGGGGTTCAATGCTATTGCTTTGTAAAAAGGACAGTAGCTGAGAATGTAATTTCTTTTCATGTGATTTAAGTGAAGAGCAGTATCGGGAGGGGAGCTATGATTTATTTCTCTTTTTTCATCTATTCTTTCCCTCATTCTGACTGTCAGGTGTAATTTCATTATGCTTCTGAGACAGTAAAACAGGAAAGTAATATTTCCTGAAACCAGAGTTTTAAATATATTTTAATTTTTTTTTTTTTCACAGAGTTGAGAGTTACAGAAATAATGTCCACAAATGCAACATTCCCTGCCTTAAGAAAAAAATAGGAAAACAACCTGAAAGGGTTAAAGTGCATAGCTAGTAAAGTTTAAATCACATTTTTAATGTTAGGATTTTTGATAATAACTCTTGTGATTTTTGATAATTTGGTATTTTGGTAATAAGTCTTTTGAGCCCTGGTACAGTTATGCAGACTAATGCCTTTCATAGGGCTATAAACCATAGAGGTATCTCTGATTCAAATGACACAGATGTGTGGGTGAAAAATAAGACTACAAAAGTGGTCCTTGCACAAAATGAATGCAAATCTCATATTATTTCCAGGTTCAGTTCAAGCTACAGGCAATACTTCAACTCTTCTGTTGGATGTTACAGTGCAATTCTTGCTAAACAAAGCACTGTCCACCTCTTATGATACTTGCTATTACCATACAGGGAAGGAACTTTTCCTTTCCTTGTCATCATCTGCCTCAGAAGACAGGGGATTATCTTGGGGAATCTTTCTGGAGGTACCATAGCTACAGCAAAATATTTTCAGCATTTCTCACAGTATTTTTTTTTTTCCTTATGGAAGACAGTCCTCAGAAATTTAAGTATGCAAAACCAGACACAGAATGTAGTGTCCAGGTCCCAGATTTTATTAACTTCATTTTGGTATTGCTTTCTGTGGCTGTATTTTGGGTGGATTTCAAACTGCTCTGTTGACACAACAAAGATTATGGGACCTTAGACAATACTGGCCTCATTGCTTTTTCTATTGATTACAAACTAGTAGAAATGCACATTACATTTGGCAATGTGGCCACCTGTTCTTTTGCTTCCTTTTCTGACTAATCAGGACTGAATGCTGAACTGCTTAGGTTGTTGAACTGCCTGGTACTGTGGGAATCTGCGCATCAATTTCTGAAGAAATCAGAGAACACACTTATCCCAACCTGATAAAGACCTGGTTTGTCTGCTCATTCAAGACTGCACATTGCACGTGCAAGTCTTATCTCTTCACATCCCCTTGAAAAAGCTACACAACATAACAAATGAAGGTTCAAAGAAGCCAGACATGAACAGGGATGGGAATGACCTATAGGGAATAATTAACAGGCCTTCTCAGACTAGCAAAGAGATGACTTGGGAGGGAATATGACAGAGGTCTATATACAGATACTGTTAGGCATGGAGGTTCTATGGAAGACGAGGGACGTTCATAAAGTTTCAAGAAAATTGATGAATGCCAGGAAACAGCTCCCGTATTTTGAAGTCCTTAAATGAATCATTCCCCAAGACTGTCCTGGGAAGCATCAGATATGCATGCTCTGTTCTTATACCATTCTGTAGCTATCTGCTTTTGGCCAGTCCCGAGAGAACCAGATTTCTGATATGGTTTCCAAACACACCTCAGTCTGTCGACACCTGCATGCAAAACAAGCCCAATAACTGCACCATTGTCACAAGTCTAAGGGACAGCTTGCTCTCTCTGCCCTGGTTCTATGTGGACTAATTGCCTGATCATGGATGGTTACTTCCTGCTCTGAGGTTTTTTCTGTCTAACACTGGATGGATCATAGACAACGTGCTCCTTGCTCTCTGTGAATTGAAATAAAACAACAATTCTGCTGTAAGTACACTGTAGATATCTAAGAGAATATCCAAGTATTTCTGCAGTGGGACCCAGAAAAGTACTTAACAAAAATACTCTGCTATAGTACACAGCAAACCATTTTCTAGCCAGAATGTAAGAGCAGCTCTGAAATATTGAACTGATGCCAAAGGATCCAATATCAGCCCCAAACTGGACACTGTCATAAAAATATTAGTATAGTCATATAAATATTCATAAAAATAGTCATAAAAATATTATGTATAACCATTCCCCAGAAAATCTGAAGACTGGTTTCTTCTCAGAATGCACTTGCTCTGTATGAAGTGCAGATATGCACATTATGATATTTATACCAGACAAGTGACTATCCTACAGGAGAACACACTGTGCTTTGAAAAAAATATGCATATAAACAACTATGGACCATGAACTTTGCAAAGAAGGTGGAGTACTTTTCAGATTAAATAGCTTCAACAAAATCTCAGAATGAATCAAATGTTCTTTTCATAGTGGTTTTCAAAACAAGCAGTAAATGCATTGGTGAGCAAAAATGATGCAGAAATTCAGCAAGTCCTACATAAAAAACAATATAAAAATCATCAGCATTTCACATTCTGAAAAACTCAGACAGAAATATTAGTTTAAACATAAGTATCCAACCAGACAGGCAATGCCAATTGCTTTCTAAAGGTTTTATTATATTGTTCAAATAAGGAAAATTTACAAGCAGCATTTTTAACTTCAGTGTTACAGCTATCACTATGATTGTACTTAGAGATAAAGAGAAAATTGTCACATATGCCATATATTTAGCTATGATTCTATTCCAGCATGCCTAGTGAATGTGGATTCCTATTCAAGAAAAAAGCCTCCCCACTTTCAAGAATTTACTATATTGTCAATTTCAGGCATTCAACTTTAAAGTAAATTGCCATTTTCTTCAGTGAATGGTTATTTTTTAGTGGCAGACTAACATACACATGCTAAGAGTAGGATTCTTAGCTCTTATTTTCAATTGGAAAAATGGCCACTATAAAGGGTGTACAGAATCTGTTTATACTGTTCTTGGTTTCCTATTTATGGTGAATCTTAGCAATGAATCCAGGCAGTCTGAGGCCAAGACAGCTCAAATGCTTAGAGTGAAAATGCCCAACTCAAACCCATTTCAACTCTTTTAATATTTCATCCCTAATGACAAGTTTAGACCATCCCTGAAGTAAAACATGCTCAATCAGCACAATAACCTGTTTCTTCAGATCAGAGACAGTAATCTCTATTAACAGCATCTGTCTTGGTAATTTTTCAGTGCCTCACCTTTCACTGATGCAGGATAAGGCAATGGGAACTGATATCATCAGCATTTTTTCATAGTTTATTTCCTTGCCAACTTCTCAATAATTTAACTTTCTAGTGTCCATACACTAAAAAGTCCTACACCTCTTCAGTTGGGTTCTAATCAGATGACAATGCAACATACAACCCCAAGCAAACAGAAAAATATGGCCTGAAATAAAGAATATTTTTTCTTAACAGCTTTCGTATGGGTTCAAAAGAAATCCTCCTAATCTCAGTAAAGTTCTGAGACTTCTGCACTGGTGGTCTCTTAGACTTGGGCCATCAGTGTGTAACCCATGCAAGCCTCATGAGCCACTGTGGCATGAGAATATGACTGGGAGCAGAGAAGGCAGGGGAATGGCAGTGAGAAAGACTGTTGCTTTAGGGACATGAAACAAAGACTCATTGTGAAAGGGGATTTGTTTCCTACTAATGCAAATAAATAAATTAGCAACAGTAGCAGTGAAAACCAATGGCTCAAGCCAAGCGGGAAAGAGGTAGTCAGAGCAAAGGACAAAGTCAAGTAAGAAGTAGTTTTTGTTAGCTAGGAACAGGAACAAAAGTATATGAAGATATCTACTGACAAAAAATGACTGCAGGTACTATAAGGCTCATTGCTGTCACCATTACCATTCTCCAGGTTTTCACTGCTTTCGTAGCAGCCAGAATCCCGAGGAGAGCATCCGCTTAGGCCTTGGCCTTCAATGAGAAGTTTCTCCTGAGATCCTGACTGGTCGCTGTTACCTAGAGGATGTGAGAATACAGTGAAAAACAGGCAAACAGAAAATGCAGCTGAACTTCTCAACCTTCCATTTCAAACACCATTATCTTGTGTGTCCAGAGAAGGGCAACACAGCTGATGAAGGGTCTGGAGCACAAGACTTATGAGGAGTGGTCAAAGGAGCTGAAGGTGTTGAGCCTGGAGAAAAGGAGGCTCAGGGGAAACCTAAATGCCTTCTAGAATTGCACTGCCGTAGCCAGGTGGGGGTTGGCCTATTCTGCCAAGCAACAAACAATGAGACTAAAGGAAACGGCCTCAAGTTGTGCCAGGGGAGGCTTAGTTTGTGAATTAAGAAAAATTTCTTCACTGAAAAGGTGGTGAGGTACTGGAACAAGTTGCCCAGGGCAGTGATTCAGTCACCATCACTGGAGGTATTTCAAAGACATGTAGATGTGGCCCTTAGGGACAGGTTTAGTGGTGAACTCAGTTGGACTTGCTGTATCTAAAGGTCTTTACCAACCTAAATGATTCTATGATCTTTCCTATTGTATTACTTGTATCAGAAAAGAATGAGCAATAGGAAAAGCCATCACAAATGTTGGAAACATTCATCCTGTTTGGTAAATGATTAACAACAGCCTCAGCAAGAGTGTGAGGGAGCAGCATGGTACACAATGAAAGCAGAATGGAATTCCTGTGCTCCTCAGCTGCTTTGGGGCCAAGTTCTGCAACTTACCACCACAGAAATTTATTTCAATTGATTGTGTCAAAGTTCTTTCTAAGACTTAAAAAAATCCTCCAACACCCAAACCAGAAGAAAAGAGCTGAAATGAACGTAGTGAATAAGAAAAAAATCCTAACTTTGAATTACCTTCCATAAGACCCGGAGGAAGGACTGGGACTTAGTCTGGCACATTAGATGCTGTCCCCTAACAAAGGATGAAGGGACATGAAGGAGACTAATGGTGCCAATTCCCTCCTTCCTTCGTCTATGTAAAAAGCCAACACTCAAGTGTGGTCCATCCAGCTTGCATACACTGGATTCCAGGAAATTACCCAGAATTTTTGTCAGGAATCATATTTTGTAAAGAAGCTAAATCTGGAGCTGAAGATACAGAAAATCAGTGACATGATACAAGAATACAGTTTATGCTGTGATATTTTTTCCCCTTGCAATAAAATGTCAGAAATGGCTACTCCAATTCCTACTCTCAGCACATGACAGGTAATTATGGTGTGGAACTATGTGCTGTTGCCCATCTCAGATTCCATCTGTCTGGTCCCCATTTCTCTTTCTCCTCATCATCCTGACTTGGAGCTGGAATTTGTACTTTCCAACCACCAAATCTTCCAAGTTTTCAAACCAAAATTGAAGGGTCCTGAAAAAAATATTACTTCAGGGAAGTTTAGCATTCGAAATAGGTCTGCAAATAATGAAGAGAAGCTCATCTTAGGTGACAAAAAGCTACTCTGATATAAGTGAAAATAAACTAATTCTGCAACTGCAACTTTATTAGTAGCTAAAGAAGGGCAAGGAAAAATAAATGCCTGTTTGAGAAATGAACAAGAAAACTACACAGGCCACACAGCACTGTCTAAAGATATTCACCACACATATTGCTGTAATTGAATTAAGCATTTCCCACTTAATAACAGCTGTTTTAAATTGCTGCTATGGAAGTTTAAGCTAAAACATAGGAATTTGCACAGAAGCAGCTGAGAATGCCCTCACACAATCCATTCCACTGACTCTGCTTGGTAGATACCAGCCTTCTACTGACACTTGGAGATGAAGGGTGAATTCAGTACTGTCTTAGGTTGCTACAGCTAGGCTCTGCTTACTCCTGTGCAGCAAAGGCACCCTTGCATTTGCCTGCCATGGCTTATTTCACTTTTCCGGCTTTGCAACCACCTGCCCAAGACCACGTGGTTCAGTGAGCAAAACTGCACTGTTTTACATAGATAGGTTGCTCGCTGTTTTTCACTCTTTGCACTTGACTGATATATTTGCTCTCTTTGAAAATTGCCGTGTTGTCATACACACAACCTGAAGCTACCTTTACAATCCTGCAATTAACAGTCCAAGAACCAAAAGCATGAAATTAATTTACATTACACTTTCTCCATAACCCTCTGGGCTTTGATTTTTTTAACTCTTGATAATCTCTTCCCTCTAATCTGGAAATTTCTTCTTTCCTATTCTCTATGTGTCAGCCTCCTACTTTGAGTAGGCTATCTCGGGATTTCTTCTTGAACATCAGTATTCTAAAGTGTTATGTGTTGTACACTTGATATTAATTAAGTACGTTGGGTGGTAAGACTTACATGAACAGAGTAATTCCAGCAGAACAAAAGAGGTCTTATGTCACCCCTCAAAAATCTAAAGTTACACAGGATTATCCTGGAAATAACTATATTAGGAAAAAAAAGATCAAAATCCTGGAACAAGTTTTCTGGTTTAAGGGGTTCACAAGGTTCTTGGCAGAGCTCTAGTAAAACAGAAAACCTCAAACATCCCACGTACTATCATATTCCTGAAGAAGTTCCACTGCTGTGAGGAGAACGGCTCTGTGCTCAGGATCTCGGATGTTCAGTTCATCCAAATCTTCTTCTTCTAAAAGTTTAAAGGTATCCAGATCTTCATAACCATTGAACAGAAAAGTGGGCATGTGCTCCTGCACAAAGGGAAAACAATGAGTGGTAAGACAACGTATTTCTTCAACTTATTTTGTCAATAAAGATATTAAAAGAAATTTTTGGAACCAGCAAGAAAATCAGTAAGTTAAGTAAGTGCAAACCAGTGCACAACAGCAAAATGATAGCATTATAGTTTGCATAAACACTGCTCTGAGTTCAGGGAGGTAGCTGTGCCAGAACTAGAACGCTGCATGTACTGTTGTGTTTGGAATGCAGTGTATTAAATGGCCTGGGTATCCTGCTACTTGAAGGCACAACGTGGCATGGCTCTTTATGAGGAGGGAAGTATGAAGGGTGAATGACAGCCCCACCAATTTATCCTAAGCAATTCTGAATAGAAACATGGGAAAAAAAAGTCCACTTTTAAAGACAGGGTAACTGTTGTTATTTTACACTTTTTGCTTGCCTCTGGAGCGTGCTAGCCTGTGGTCATAGTGTGCAACGATTAATGGTGTCTGAGTGCACACGACTCACAGCCTATGGCACTTCATCAAGCCTGACAGGCAGTTCTGCACTTCAGCTATTTTCACTCTGCAGCTAACACCTGATTCTGCTAAGCAGTGTGACAGTCCTTAGGATTATGAATCTGGTGTGCAGCTTCCAAAACTAATAACTTCAAAGGTCCCCTTCCTGCAAGAAAAAGTGAAAGGGTAAGCAGAGAGAGAATTTGGACCTTCAAATTGATGCGATCCAAGAGATCCTCAACTGACTTGGGCTGGGGTGGTCTACTTTTTCGACGTCTCCTGGTGGGCCGCTTTGGCTTCTCTTCCTCTTCATTTAACACATCCACATAGATAAATTTGAAGGTGCCAACTTTGTTGTTCAGCAGACCCATCCAAGTGCCCATGGGGGGTTTGCTGATTATATCAATGATGTCACCTTTCTGCAGACCAAAGAAGCAAGAAAGCCATTTAGTTTTCTGCTGGATATTTAAGCAAACACACCCACTTGGATTTCCATGTACATGGGATGGACAACACACTTCAGTTTTCAAAAGGTTAACCACAGCTTTTGCAAAGATGTCTGATTATACTTGTCTTACAAATGGAAGAAAAAGGAATTAGGTGACATGTCTCAGAGCAAGTCAACAATGGACCCCAGCTGTCCAGATTCACAAACCTGTTGACATCTCTGTAGGAGCATCAGTGCTCTTTGGTACAGAAGTCTCTTTGCTTGCAACTACCTGAAATTTGTGCAAACAAGAACAGGCTCAGTGTATATGAGCAGAATGTCAATCAGATCTCCTGACCAAAGGAAGCCAGTGCAGAGGGAACCAATAAAGTTGCTTTTCCTAATGTGCTTCTGACCATAACAAAGAAGTGGACACACAACTGCTTTTGCATGCCTCAAGAGATTACCTTACATACATCTGCTTTAATAGGAATTAGCTGCCCTTGCAATTTTAAGTAATGAATGTAAGGAGTCAGATAATTTGAGTTGAATATAGCATAACTAAAAACAATCAGAGCTGATATCCAGAAAAATTAAAGGGGGATGACCACTCAGTTATCCAAGTATTTCAATATTAACTCAAACCAAGTTATATTAACTGAAATGCCTTTAAGAGACACTGTGTGCAGGTGCATGCACATTTCTTCCAAGAGTTCTGAAAATTTTTCCATTGAGGATTATTTCATTGTGGCAGACAAAGTATTTTTCCAATCTTTCAAGCAAAACCCTTGCAAAATGGAAATGAGTTCAAGGCACATCTTTAGTTTTCCAGAAACTAAAGACAGAAGTGTCTTTCCATGGTTGCAGAGAAACACTAGTAGTTACTTACATTCTATAACATTTTGCTATCATTCTGTAAAGCTATATAAGGAAATCTTAAATGTCGAAGACAGGTTAAAGGACTTCAAAAACATATAAATTAATTGAAAGATTAAGAATTCTATAGTTATTGTAAAAAGGTCTTAATTTTGTATTTTAGCAAAATAAATGTTTGACTCCTTAAGAACAGATATGGCTGGTACCTTGAGCTTCAGAGAATCTGTATCATAAGGACTCGGAGTAAAATCAGTGTGAACCCTGGCTCTTCCACAAAAAGGTCCTCTGTAAGGAGGCTCTTCATCATCACCATCTTCTGATTTCACACTCTCCCTGTTGCTGGTTGAGGAATCTGTTGTACTCACTGTCTGACCACCTGTGTGAGAGACATAGTATCAGTTCACAAAAGCTTCAGAAACAGAGGCAAGACAGAAAATGGGTCTCCTTTCCACAAAACATGGTAATTAAAGTTAAAATCCCTCAAATGCTGCTATTTCTTATACATATATGTGGATGGGAGAGTTAGCAAATCTACTCTGCACTTCTGCTTTCCTGAATTCTCCCCCTCAGTATTTAATCGAGAAGCTGTTTAACAAGTGTCTCATGTATGGCACATCACAAGAGATTGACAACATCTTTCCGGGAAGTTTTGCTCACAAAACGTTCGTGAGGAAAACAAGTTCTGAAACCTGCAAGGGGATTCCAGAATCCCTCTCAAGTCCAGAAATTTGGTGAATAGTGTAGCAAGTTCACATCACGTGAGTTCCATTTCAGCTGTTTCTTATAGAGACTGTCTAAACCAGAGAGGTTTTAAATACTATACTTCCTTTAACTAGTTAATGAGAGAAATTCTAGGTTTCTCTTGAGGGAGGGTGGAAGGCCCATCTGGAGTGCTCAGGAGAAATCCAGAGTAAAGATGAGCCTGTTTACTACTTGATCAGTAGTAAACAGGTTCATTATTACATTACATTTATATTAGAATATTTATATTGTAATAGCAGGACCCACCAGACAGAAAGCAGGATTTCACTTTTTCAGGGTTCTGTATAAACAAAGCAAAAAACCCCGTCTTTGCATCAAAGAGCTTGAAATTCTTTGTAAACCCCTAATGATTAACCCCTCAGCCTTTCCATGTTTTAACCACTGCTTCTGCTTTGACTTTCTCTGATTCTGCTCCCTGAAGCCACAGAAATGGAGCAACACAATTACAACTGAACTTACTCATTGAGCTCTGACCACTCAAGGAACTCCTCAGGCTCTCCACTGAGCCACCAGCTTTCAGCTTGGGCTTGTCCAGGGAGTCAGTGTCTGGTGGTGGCGACTGCGGGGAACCCGGCACGATCCCAGGGCTGGACTCCTGAAAGGGATTGGACCATTAAAGTTTGATAAAAGAACACAGGCACTGACGGGAGCTGCTTGTCTGCCTCCAAGGAAAAAGATTCTGTTTTCCAGCTCTTTATCAGACAGGCTGAAAACTTCTGTGTACTTACTGAGCAGTACCCAGCTGTGGTAGGAACTCCAATTTATTAGGCATGATAGTGGTGATGGGAGTAAACTGACTAGTCGAAAAAAGCTAGCATTGTAAGTAGAAAAAAAAAAAACCTTATACAAACCTCTCAATTCACAGGTTTTCATGACACATGATATTTTTGCCAGCAGCACTTGCAAAACAGCTAGTGCCTAATTCAGGTCTTTGAATCAGAATTTTGTACAAAGATGAACACAAACAAATCAGACAATGCAAGTGAGACATGAAGCAATGTTTTTGGGGTTTTTTTTAGTTAATTTTTTATATCATTGCTCATTTACCTATAAGAACAAAAAAAAAAGAATTAGCTAGAAAATGCAGCCTGTGCGTAGTACAAATACTCATAAACAGAAATGCATAAATATAAAAAGATTTTGCTACATGTATGTTCTGGTTGCTACAGTGTGCAATAGTTGAGACAATTTCTCTTTTCATTTAGTCAAACATTACAGAAAATCAAAAGGGTCTTTCCTAAAATTCTTTCCTGAAATTCTGTCAGCCTTTGTGAAGCACAGTTAAAACAAAGCAGCAGATACTTGTAGCCAGCATAACTTTTGCTTGTTTAATGCATGCAGAAAGAGATACTGGAACATACTTTGAATCATGATGCCTGAAAGTTATAAATATTCTAAAACAGCTGTGCCATAAAGTTTGAAAACAAAAGAACTGTAGCTCGCATACAAGAATGTTTTGTGGAGATGTATGGCCACAAAACTTTTAGATGAATGCTATTATTTATTAAGAAAATCTCATCCCAGTATTATGACTTCAGAGGAAAAGTCAATCTTAGAGAGACAGAGAGCAGAAGTATTGCTAAATCACTGTAAAGCAATTTCTTAAAGGATCCCTTTTCTTTGGCAGACTTTGCAGAGGCACACTGGAAAGCCAGTCATATACCAAACCATCTTCTTATAAATATTAAATCATGTTACACCTTAAAATATTTTAATTGTAAGTTTAAATTAAATAACCCTAAGTGTAGCACTGCCCTGGTTATGAATAAGTATGGCTAATGAACAGTTCTGCAGGAAAGGGATTATGTAGTCACAAAGCATGGCATAACACTGGCCATATTTTGGCCTCTCTTGGCGAATTTGGATTCTTCAGTTTGGGGTTGTTATTATGAATGTCATGAACTGCTCCTTTTACAGGCACTAAGGCTTTGCATTAAGAGCAAAACTTCCATTCTCGATTTCCCATGACTGCGAGCATCCCCCGCGACCGGTCCGAGCCCACCGGGGGGCGGTGTTAACCAGGAAGAGCTTTGCTTTCCCAGCGGCTTTCCAGCCTATTCCTTACACAATCCAAGTGGCAAGCCCGCTTTTAAACAAATGCCGAAGATTTTTGACACTTCACCAAAGGAAAGGGAAAAAGACAGCAATTGTTTCTAGGCCACTGAAATTCAAAGTTTAATTTAGAACTAATGTACTTCAGGTTTGAAGTACAAAAAGGTTCTTGCCTTTAAGAATAGACTATAAAAATCTGTAATGAAAGAATAATAGGAAAATCTTCTGTCAGATGTCCCTTTCTGACTAGACTGGGCCGTCGTTTTAATGGGCTGCTGCACACAGGGCAAGCTATGATGGAAAAAAGACCTGCAATAGCAGAGAAGAGCTGCATATATGTGAAGTTATGCTGGGAATTTAAACTAGGGTGTAAATTGCAGATTAAATATATTACTGTGACCCTGTGTCACAGACTGGCTCCCCTAATAAATTATTATGGAAGAGAAATGGAAATAGAGAGTGAGGTGTGCAACACCATCAACGACAGACTTCTGATGAGCTACTTAAATGAAAATCTGAAAATGCATTTTCCATGGTACTGGCATCTATAGGAAGCCATTTCACAGTGAGGGATTTTATAAGAACATAGGAATAAGTCACACCATATAATCTTGTTAGAAATTTCTTCAGAGATGCCCTGATGCATGGAAATCAATACTGATTATCACTTCTACATTATTAAGTGGATTCCACTGCAGACCTTACATACCTGCTCAGACAAAGAGCTGCTGTATTTTTTTGACATCCTTTTCTTCATGGTTTCTTTTACAGACTTCACCTTTTTGCCCAGAGATATACGGGAGGCAGAGGGTGATTTGATCACTTCTTTATAAACAAAGTCTCCTTCTTTGCCCTGCAAAATAAAAAAGGGCTTAAGCCTTTAAAATAGAAGAGCCATTTTCTACCTCAGCCAGCAGTTATTGCAGAGAGGTCCAGGCAGACATAGGACAGCAGCACAATGTCCTGTTGCCTGCGCCAAATTCACTGTTGAGACCTTGAGCAAACCACTGTAGCAGTTCACTGTTGCTTACTCTTAAGGCCTGATCTGTGAAAGTATTGTGTGCAGATGTACTGGGGACTGTTAGGATGCCTTTATCCTTTGAATTTCAGTAAGTATTTGATCTGATAGAAAACCCTATGTTTCAGGCTAAGCATTCTAAAAGGACACACAACAGTAGTTGTGGCTCATGTTGTTCAATACTATGAAGAATTTAACAGGAATAAAGGTACCTCTGAGATACTGGCCAAATATATATCTCTCTGTGTGTATATATGTATGTGGATATCTACATTTGGCTACCTAAATTTACTTTTTATTTTCAGACAGGCATTCTGCTAACCTCTGTGGTTTTACTATTCACCCTAAAAAAATACAACAACAAAAACCAAACACCACAAAAAATGTACTAAATCCATCAACCATGGTAGGTTAAATTTGCACTGTTTTTTTTTAAGGCACACAACAGGGTACTGACAGACTAAATTAGCTGGTCCCTATATAGTGGATGACAGACCAGCTGCTTTGAATTCATTTAACCTTTTCTAAACCTGCTTAAGGTACTGAGCTGTGTACTTATATCACAAGTACACAGTTAACATGGATCAGCTGACATTTTACCAAACTTGCATGATTCAGCCCTTATTCAGATTGTCCAGGCAGGACATTGAACACGCCTTATGTTCTGCTCTGTTTCAGGAACCACTGAGCAATGCAGCTCTATTAGATGTACTCCAGCACCCTCCATTGGCAAGGGCGCACCAAAAATCACAGCACAAAAAAGGACCAAAATCCATCTGGCCAAAGAGATTGACTACTGAGTTTGGTCTCTGATCTGGTTAAATTTATCTACAAGGCGAGAGCAAACCCTAAAATAAATGCACTATATTGTACATTGAAGATTTATCTTTTTTTTCTACATTTATGTATGTTTTCTACTTCATCAATGTTCTTACAAAAAGTTTCTCTGAAATTCAACTGATACTTCATTTCTGACAATCCGTTGGTTTTCCCCTTAAAAAGTTGTTCATAATTACAACCTCATTGGTAATTTTGGTCTTTTACCAGAAATTAAGGACAGCTTTTTGCCCAATCTTTTTTTTGAAAAAAACATTCTACTTAATGGACTTACATGTTTTCAAAAAAAAAAAAAAAAACGGCTTTGATTCGCATGTATTGATCTAGTGCACTGCATCTCTCCCACTACTAAAGCTCTCAGGGATAAATATAACATCTAGACTTCACACTTTCTTATATTAAAACCAATCTGATCAAAACAAGTATCTATGTTTAAAGATAAACACTATAAGTTCAGAAGTTAATTTGTCTGCTGAGTTGAAAATTGATGACTAAAATAATCACCCAGAGATTTAGCAAATTTAGCAGTAATTGATGATGTTAAAAAAATAAGGCAACAAAAAACATGCCCAAAAACCTCAGCTGACATAAAAAAATAATATAATGCTGACATACAAAATGGTTGACAATTTAGATTCAAGCGGACAGGAAGGTTATCAAATCCAATGCTGAAACAGAAAAGAAAAGCATATATGGGCAAAAGGAAAAAATATGTTTGCAATTTCATTTGATATAATGTTCTGGCTCATTTCTGTTCTGTTATTTTTGGCCACAGGCCAACCAAGAGTAACAGTGGGATCAACATGACTAGCATAAAATGGAATTAATTCTCAGGGGAGATGTGTTTTTTTTTTTTTTAAACACAAGAATGCTTTGACATCAACTGTGCAGCACCCAGCACAATGAGATCTTGGTCTACTCCAGAGTTCTGAGATACAATGAGAAAACTAATAATGAACTTCTTACATAATGTCTTCCATGTAATTAATTTGCAAATCTTCAGCAAAGTTAGCGTCATCATTCCAAATAGTAAATATTTTTACCAAGGAAGTATAGCAAGCACATGTTTTGCCTTGGGTGATGCTCTGAGGAAGTCAGATATAAGAATAGCTCACAGACGTGCTCCCAGATCTGTGCTTTGATCACTTGTTACTACCTCTTTACACATACTGTATATAAATACTTATACACACATGGATTTGGGCGGGTATGTTATTCTCAAAGCTAAGGAAGTTTGAGGTTAACAAAGATGCTCTGTTTTCTTGGATCTCCAAACTATTATTACAGTCCTAAATTACATTTCAGTCTATTATAACTCTGCTGTGCATTTCATTTTATGCTATTTCAAGTCTGCACCTTCTCAAACTCACCATTTGGTCAGAACTGTTTCCAATATGAAGGGAACGATTTGTCAAATCAAAGCCTCCAAAGCTACAGGTTCTCTGCAAAAAACCA
The DNA here is from genome assembly GCF_031753505.1 of Anomalospiza imberbis. NCBI lineage: Eukaryota > Metazoa > Chordata > Aves > Passeriformes > Viduidae > Anomalospiza > Anomalospiza imberbis. The sequence continues at coordinate 67,442,361 of NC_089683.1, read as the reverse complement.
AGGATAGATAGTTTTATCACCATGATTAGCTCACTTAGAACATCTGCAGTTTGGGGAACACCAATTAAAATAAAAATGTCTGCAAAAATGGAAAGAAACAAACAAACAAAGGGATGAGAGATTATAAATCAGGAAATCTGTTGCAAGGCAATATGAGTCTCTCTTTTCCAGAGGCAACTCCTTGGCCTAAGGTCTGATGCTGTTGAGTCATCTACTGCCTACTCCTCTTTTTAAAAAGAAAAAAAGACTTTTTAGTCTGAGGAAACTGTTGATCTTATGCATCAAGTTTTCCAAGGTGCTGGCAACTCCATCTCTTCACTCCCATCTGCCTTCATAAATAAGTCCATAGCAGCACGGAAACAGAGAACCTACCTTCTGAATAGCTGCATAGGCTGCATTTCCACTGAAATACAGGGAATCACTGGAAGCCTAGTAGGGTAAGCCCTTGGTAAGAGGAGGGAAAACCCAGCCCAGCTGTCCATAAGCATTGTGTCCCCAGAGACTCAGCAAGCCCTGATTCCAGATTAGTCACTTCCAGCTTTTTCTTTAAGAGGTAATAAAACCTGACCAATGAACAACCAGATGCACAGTACTCAAGTAACTGGCCTTGGCAGAAGTCTCATTGGGCAATTCTGGGAAATGAAGGTATGGCCATTACAATTAACTTGCACAACTTCAACTCTGGGCCCTGAGTGTGGTTTTGAAGACAGGCAGATGCCTACTGTAAGTATTCTTTTCAGAGTCAGAGCTGAGATAAACAGGAGGAGGAAGATCAATGCTTGTGAACTAAAAGTTCTTAGGGTCTGAACTACCCAACAGAGTAACTTGAAAGACACTTAAGAATCAATGAGGTATTGATTAGATATTGGTTCAGACCTACAAAGGATTGTGAGTCAGTGAAAACCCACCAGCTGAGACCTACCAGCCTGCTTTGTCTATTAGAAAGAAGCAAGCTGTATAAACTGTGACACATAATAAACAATTATAAGAATTCATTCTTTTAAAGTAAACACTCTTCCTGTTCACCACTTATAAGCATACATAATAATAGCTTTTAAAAGGTTTTATTTATAGCTTCTCGCTGCTTACACTCAAAAAACTTGGATGACAGTTTTTGTACCCACTACAACTCTAGTGGAACTCAAAGCCAGCTTTTTCTAGGCACCACACACATTAAAGAGAACGCTGTGATGTAGAATTTTTCTAAGTGTTTTTTTTTTTTTTTTCCAGAAGGCAATGTGACTACGGCACAGGTTTTAAAAGTTGGTTTTAGAAAACATTTCAGACGGACCACAAGTAATAAGATCAGTTTCTAAAGCACAGTATGTTTAGCTAGGAGTAATTTGGTCTTTCTGTGAAGAACCATTATAACTAATTCTACAGCATATGGTAATCCCAGCAATGAAGAGAGGACATCTGGAACTGCTCTGAGCAAACTTGTCTGTCAAACCAGCCAGGGCTCCTCCTAAAGAAGTCTTCTTGGAGAGCAAAACAACTGTTGGTTCAAAGCTTCTGAGTAAATACACCTTATTAAGGATGCTTGTTGTTTCACTATGGACCTCCCCATACATTTAAAATTTAACCTCCATCTTCAGATTCCAGTAGGGACCCTGGCAATCCTGCAGCAAACAAAAGGTCTGTGGATGAGGAGAGGGATATTCAATGGAATGGCCATGCAATCAAAAGTATTATTCTTCTGGGAGAAAAGAAAAACTGATGCCATTTGAAAATTTCATGCATGTCCAGGCCACTGAAACAAATATAAATGACAAAAATGAATGGCAAGGCAAGACAGAGTGACCAATTCCACTGAATACAGAGGCGTTGCAATTTCTCTGAGGTTGCAGCAAACAAACATTAAGCATTTCTAGGAAGGAGCAACATCAGTTGAAGCTTGTCAGCTATTTGTGGTTTCAGGAAGCGCGTTGAAAAAGTTAGTAAGGGCAGCAGGTCTCCCACATTTATCCCATTCACACAAGGCTGGAGAAGCAGCTGACTGAGAAGTTCCTCAACAGCAACAAAACACTGTCCATTTCTTTAATTGTATCTCTGTGATTAAGCAAAGGTCAGTGCAGATCGTTTTCATAATTAAATTATGGTAAGACAAGACTAACTTATTAGAAGAACTGAAGAGTTTGTTTCTGTCAGCTGTATTTACCAAGACAGTTTCAGAGGGTATTTTAAATTATGGAGCATCTCTAGAATATCTTAAGTATGCTTTTTGGTTCCAGATAACCTTATTATTCAACCCACAGGAGGATAGGCAAGGTTTCTCCTATCGCTGCAATATATTTACAGGAAAATAGCATCTTCTGAGTACAATGTCTGTAGCAATAAACACTATCCTGTGAGGGGCAGGGTAAGCAGCCAATGCAGAAGAAGCAGTAAAGCTGCCAAGAGAGAATGTTCATGGTATTGGGTAGGAAAAAAACCCAGTATTTTGTGGCCAAAGAGCAAAAAGTGAAACATGAAGACTTGGTCACCTCCCATAGGCTATTCAAGGAGACCACAGCTGTCACTCTTGTACCTTATATCAGAAGAAATTAAGCAGAGACCTCTCAAAAAAAAATCCATTATTTAAGAGGAAAAGCTGTTTCTACTGTATTGTTCACTGGAATATCTTGCTTAATGTTATGAGTGCACTGCTGTTTCCGTCCACTAAAGTAGGGAACATTGTCAACTAGACAACAGACTAGCTGGCTCAGCTTTGGAGATTTGGCACCAAAGGCAAGTTCCTAGGAAACTCAGAATCATGGTTAATGGAACTGTCAAAACTGGATCATATAATCAGGGAACAGCTTTGGATCCCTCTGGAGTGTTCAAATCACTTAAATTCTCACAAAGTAAGTACAATTTCCTCTTTTGGCCACCTCTTGTTCCTTTTCTGTAATGCTCTGAGGGAAGGTGCCACCTTCATTCCCTGCTAGAAAGAAGGAGAAGTAGTGACAATTCTGGTGGTGGTGAGCAGCAAGCAGGAGGGCAGTGACTACCTAATGCAAAACTCTCTCTTTCTGCAGCTATGTATGTAAGGGAGAATACTGATTGTGTAAGTGAACTGGTGAGATACAATCTGAGAAGGGAAGGGCCAATTTAAGGCAATGACTGCTGAAGAGAAATAGAACACAGATGAGTAACAATACTCTATTACTCTGAAAATCTTGTTCATCTCTTGGTACCCCCTGAAGAGAATAGTGACTCCCAAAGCATCACAAAGAACATATTTGTAGCATCTTACACCTTCTCTGTTCACTGGTGATCTCTATTTCTGCACTACGTGAATTAAAAAAGCAGAATTTCGTCACATTTGCTCTCACTCAGTTATTCTGTACACACAGAAACAGCAGACTCAACAAACCTCTTCTCTGACAAGATTTTATCAAGCTCTTCCCTTACACCTGCATTACAGTGCTTAAGAGTTTCTAATGGCAAAGAAAGCAGAAGCACTGCATTTTAGTTAAAAGTACAAAGCAGAAAGTGTTCACTGCAACCTCACAGAAACTGGAAGACCACCTTCATGGCAACTCTTTGACTCACAGACTTTTGGTGGATTCTCAAGAGAACCCTTTTAGTACAGCGATCCACTGTGGCAGCCCACTTCCTCTTGGCCTCCTCATCCTCCTCCAGCAGGCATCTCCTCAGGTCCTGCTTGTCGGCCTTGCTCAGGGTCCTGTCAGTAACGGGACGCACCAGCTGTGAGAGGTTGAGGTGACTGTACAGGCTTCTCTCCACCACATAGGTGATATTGAACTCGCTGACAGAGGTGCGCCCTCGTAGCCTTCTGTTTGGGAAGCCACAACCTCCACCCCCTTTCGTTTTGTGCCGCAGTAATTGTAGGTCGCAAGTTGTGGGGGATGCTCCTTTCCTAGCAGGGCGCTGGCAAAGAAAAGCTCTGGAACAGGAATAGTTAGTATCCATTTTCTTCAATCGGATCTGCTTCCTTACACTCTGAATCTCCTCCAGGGACACCAGAAGATGGTGCTTGTGCCTGTTGCTGTCATAAAAGCAAATGCTTTCTGTACTTACCCCATGGCTCAGCGAGCCGAGGCTCTTCTTCATTTCCCCATCTGTCAAGGAGCGGCAAACTTTCTGTGACTTCTCCTCTTCTGGGTAAGAGAAAAATGTCCCAAGTTTCTTGGGAGGCTTGATAAGGCCACGGCTATCAGTTTTGCTGAAGGTCTTCACCAGCTTCCGGTTAGCTCCCCACGTATCAAGACTGCTGGATGAGGGAGAAGTAGTAAGTGAGTCCGAGTCATCCTCTGGCTGCTTTTCACAGGAGCTGTCAAAGTAGAATTGCTTCTTGTGAACTCCAGAGTAAAGTGCTGATCTGTCATCCAGTATAGGAGAGTTGTCAAGTGAGTGCTCTTCCACACCTACAGGGGACAAAAGCAGCACAACACTTGTCATGGTTTGTAATTCTCCAAGATATTTCCCTGTAGAATCTTACTGTATTTATTCAATATATCAGCCACTTATATTGGAAGAAAACTATTTTTGATGTAAATTGCTCAGAAGTTATTTTTGAGTGGATAAACCCTGAAGCAGTTTCTTTCCATTTGTGAAGTGAGAATGCTGGGATTAGTTAATAACAGACAGAAGACAACATCCTGAAAGTAAACTCATCATTATTTTAAGCTTCTCTCTTTCATCTGCAGCTAAGACCACAGATGTTCACACCAACAATCCCTTAAAAGCTGGAGCTGGGATCTGTTTCTCATGTTTTTCTTCTGAGACTTGCATATGATGCTCAGCTCTAGTGAGCTTACAATAGGTCAGAAGTACACCTAGGTATTAAAACCCAAACAAGTACCTCTCAGGTCCAGTTTTCCAATACCTAGTGCTCCTGTGGCTGCAGAAAGGAGTATTTTTTGCAGAAAGCTATGGAGCTGAACTCCAGGATGAAATTTAAAGTTATAGGATTTTGATGGGGGAAGAGACACCAGTTTTAATCACACAGAATTTATTTAGCAGATGCAAAAACAAAGAAGTAGGTCAAACTGCAGATGTGCCAATTTCAACAGTGTCCTGGTAATGAAAGAAACCCTTAGTTTTCACCAATTTTTTCCAGAAAATATTTCACAGGAATATTTTGCAACATAAGTACTGGACATGGGCAGATAGCCAGGTTTCCTTTTTGGAGTGGAGAGAAGGGAATAAAGAACTTGAAACTGCAATTCCTTTTAACACTTATTATATAAGAAACTTTTCTCTGGTGTTTTCTTTTGAGCAAAGTATAGGCACAGGTTTTAGATGCAGGAACATGGTTAGAGAAAAAAAAAAAGTACACATCCGCCTCTGTCTCCCTGACAAATTTCACAGCATTCCTAGCTATGTTTTAGACACACACACACAAATATGACCGTATTTATTTCTTGCCAAAATAAATGTCTTTATGACCTAACTTTGCCTTCATCTTTGATTGCTTCCATAGTCTTAGAGCAGAGTAAAATTTGAACTCTTACCAAAATACTGACAATTTACTAAACTGGCTCATTCAATAACAAGAGACACCTTTCACAATTTCACAGATTAGCAGCCCTGTATAGGATTCCTGCCTCACCTCCACTTCACTCTGTTGGCAAAACATATTTGACATACATTTGTTGAAACCTAACATGCTATTTTACTATGATAAAGCTCATCATGACATTGAAGGGATCACATCTGACATGCAACTTTCACTCTTTAGAAATTTGTTGGGGTAGGTCTGCAGATTGGAGTCTTGTTTTGACACCACTTTCCCTGGACTGTCCAGCTTGCACTTCTTCCCCTCTATGTCTTAATTTAAACAGAAAATAGACATTCTCCTGGGACTGAGTATGTACTGATAAACAATTTTAGTCCACTAAGTAAATATGTTTTTAAACAGCTTGTAAAATATGCATTGTGTGTCAACGCTGTAACAGATGTTATTTGGAGTGAGTCCATGACACAAAGCCATAATGACACAGATGTAGATGTGATGCATTTTTAAGTGCTATATAAGAATGGTGCCCAGGAATTAGGAAGTTTCAGTTATTTGGCTCACTTAGGAGCAGATTAAGACAAAATACATATGGATTCAGATACTGGCAAATTCTATCAGCTTGGCCAAATGTACATTCATTGTGATAACACAGTCAGTAATAGAAATGTGGGAGATGAATCTGAGACTAGTGTGCTTTTCTTTAAAATCTACAGGAACACATAAGGGAGATTCGGCAAAGTTGTTCTTTGTGAAGAAATTTTTGAGTAGGATTATGCAGGATCTTTCTTCCAGGAAACTGTGTGTCAGTTTTCAAAGTAAGTCTACTCTTATACTATACTAAAGGCTGTTGAACATTAATGAATTTATTTAAATGTAACAGATGTTACTTAATCAAATATTATAGCCAACCTAGTTCCCAAAACCCAGTCACCTATGATTTCACATTACTTCATATTCAAAGAACCATAGCAAACAGCTCAAAAACCTATCCAGTCACTTGCAGGTAACTTGGAAGGCCAGACAGGAATCCCAAATCTGACCACCCTATTTTTTGTGATCTTGCATAGCCCTCTGACATATCCACTTGGGAATACAGACATGCATTATGAGAGATTGGGATGGACAACATTTATGAAGCACTTTTAATTTGCCATATGAAAATCTGGGTATCGGATTTCCTGAAAGAAAAGTCATGGATATCTACTGCTAAAGTAGACCTGGCTACTTAGGGGGCCTTCCAGTTATATAGAAGTTATGCAGAATTAATCCATGTTGTTATTTAGCAATAATTCATTCTGCTACTGAGTTTTCCAAGAGTCAATCTACAAAGAAACTCCAGAGTGATAGATGAAGTACAAACTCAGAGTTACAGATAATTTAATCAGAGAAGCCTAGAGCTAGAGAAGACAGACAGCAGATGGGAAAAGAAGGAAGGCGAACAAACTTTTTTTTTTTTTTAATACAGTTGCTAGTTCAGTGCTTCTTCTGCAGGGGGCAGGGGTGGAAAAACTCTAAGGAAATAAAAACCCTGGAAGGAGTGGCACACTTAAGTGAAAGACTGAGGTAGAAAGGAAATAAGGAGGTAAAGTACTGTAAGAAAGGATACAGAGGGCAAGACAGATACGTAACATGCTGAAGAGAAAGTCTGGTTCAACTGCAGCAAGGCATCTGCATGCCCAGCAGCCCCTGAGCTGCCAGCTCCTGCGTCTGCTCCCATCCCTGATTGCTCCCTACAGCTTTTCCCAGACCCCTGGGGAGAGAAGGAGGAGGTAGGATAGGCTTCTCTGAGGGCCATCTTTCCCCAGAGCAATGGAAAAACAGTCCTATTTTGTTTGTCCCATCTCAAAATCCACATCTTTGTTTCCAAGGTATCCAAGCTTTATGCTCGCCATATGAGGTGATAAAACCTTTCCAGACAGATACAGCTGCCTGTTCCAGAGCTCTAGACAGGCTGTGCCTTTCACCCCAGCCGGTAACACCAACCATAACGTAGGAGAGGCAGGCTAGATCTCAGATCTGCCAGCAGCTTCCTGCCACATACGCAAGAAGCACATGTTCTCCTTAAATGCACTGGGGAAGAATCATCATGCCGCTCAGCTCACTGCAGAGCTGAGGGGAATTGGCATACCATGCCGGGAAGGCCACCAACATAGAGAAGTGCCCAAAATTCCAGTGAGGACTCAAGCATAGCTGTGCAGAGAGGCTCCTGAGGATCAGGCTCCATTAATCTGAGTGCACACACATGCATACAGGTCATCCAGAGTTAATTCTGCAGCTTTGTGTTCCCAGGGCCTGAACTCTGCTTCCCTTTCCCCACCCTTCTGCTCCTCCTCCCTTCTCTCCCCCTTTCTGTAGGGAACAGGGCTTATTCAGAAGCCAAATTGCAGACAGGAACCCCTAGAAGTAGAAGTCACGATGCAGCCTCTATCCCACAAAAAAGTCTGATAGAGGTTCTATATTTTTGCCACAGGGTGATGCCATGTGGTTCAACTGCACCACCAGCCAGCTGCTACCCTCCCAAAACGAGCAGGATCTTCACCTGTGTGCCACCCAGGGCCTGGGAGGAGGGAGCAGTGTGGTAATAGCTCCACTTACCTCCTTGCTGAGCTTGTGGGGTAGCTGGCTGGAATTGCTCCCAGGCTTGTTCCCTCCCCAGCATAGGGCATAAAACATAAGCCAACTTCTAATCTCTTAATGAGAGGCTCTCCAGTGCTGCTCTGAGAAAACCAGATCAGCAGTAACCACATCCTAGGCTGTCACTTTCCTCCTCCTAGAGCCTAAAAATTCAGTAACTTAAGGCATACACAATAGACAGGGCAGTTATTCCTACCATCCCTTATGAATACTCCACCCCTCCCTCCCCCAACCCTCCACTTTCTGTCCCCTGTCAACAGAAACATGTATTCACACAAACAGTTTCAACCATGTTGCTTTTTACCTTCTGTGCTGGGTTTTTTCATTTCTTCAACTCTTATGAGTTTCTTCCTGACTCTGCGAGTAGAATTCACCAGCTTGTGCAACCTTTTAAACTTCACCGACTCCTCTGTTTCATCATCGGATTGTTCTCTTGACTGGCAAAGAAACAAAGGGAATATTAATAAAGCAGCAGTTCCATGGCTTGCTCCTTCAAGTCAAGTTAACCCAGCTCATCTGCTGCGTTGTGTCAATGCAGCTCTGTAACTAGTGTTATATTTTCAGCTTGGGTCAGACAGAAACATTTAAATTACTGAGCGTTTTCTTGTTTTCTTTTTTTTTTCTTTGTCTTTTCCTGAAAGCATGACATACCATTTTGATTTCTAAATCTGTGCAACGTAAGATCCTAGGCACCGAAATGCATTCCTGCCCTTGTCTTTCTTCATATGCATTGTGTAATAACTACTTCCACGTCCTCTTCCAGTATGTTTCAGGCAGGGCTCTTTTCCAGGGTTCTTCTTACCATACCAGTTATGCTCCCGTGGTTTAGTCAGTCCCTGGTCTGTCTGGCATCTCAGAACTTGCTATTTAAACCTGGTTATAAACAGCTTTTCCAAACTGAAGCTGTCACTGACGACTTCTCTTTTTTCCCCCCCAGTCTTCCCAGAAAATCAAAAACAGCAGCACAAGAAAGGGATGGGAAGGAAAGGAAGGAGGAGACCTCATCTGCCTCACTCACAGACTGCCACAGCTACAGAATCTTCCCTTCCTCCTCCCTGTTCCTTACACTCCTCCTTAAGGCTCTTGAGGCTTGAATTAAGATGGACAGAGCATTCCTCCAGCACTGACCAAGGGAAAACTCTGACCTTTTCAGATATACAGTGCAGTCCATATTCCCCAGCATCCCGTTTCGTTTTGCATCTGATCCAGTATGCTCAGTTCCAGCTGTTTTCCCTCAAGTATCAAACATTACAGAGACAAAAAAAAAATTCCCTTCTCTCCAGCAGCAGTGACACAACAAGCTGAAACAATCCATTCCTTGTGAACGAGAAGACAACTTCGATTTTCGAGCCAGATCCAATGTTCAACGTGCTACTTCCTCTGTTTTAATCAGTTCAGAATGTGGAAGGCGGCAGGGGGAAGGGCAGTGAAGGGGAGAGGAGAGGAGGCCAGCAGGGCTCTCCGGCTTGGCCAGGACAGCCCTGGCATCCTGCGCCGCTGCACATTCCTGCGCACAGCACAGGCTCCAGCTGGAGTGCGGTATGGATCGTATACCTTACTTTGTTTGCACTCATAGTCCCAGCCAATTCACAGCATTCCTAATGGCCAGCTCTAAAAACCCTCATGAAACTTCCTGTCAGTACAGCTATCTGGGTTTCTACAGTGTGCTCATCCTTTTTTCTCCTTCTCCTTAATTAAACTTTCAAAAATAAAGATTCCCAAGAGATGCAAGCCGAGTAAAAACAAACAAACAAAAAAAAGCCATCCCCTTCCCTTCCCAGCAAAAATGCTGTCTGCTTATCTGGAGGATGAATAAGAGAGGCCAAACGTAAAAATGCTTTCTACTTTTGTAGTGCACTTAAATACCAGGATGAGGTACTGAACGCAGATGCCATGGGGCAGGACACCAATTAGCAGCTGCACTGGAACGCTTCCAAAGGCACACACAGTGCCTGACAGAGCCAGGGCAACTCTGGAAGCCTACCTCCCAGGCATGCACCTCACAAGGGCCCCAGAACCACACCAGAGCAAACTTCAACAAATTTGTGCAAGGGCACTGTCCATTACCAGCTTCCCACAAACTTTGCATTACTCCAAAATAAAGAAGAATACCAAACTGACCACATATGGCAGTAAGAATTGTCAATCTATCATCCAAGAATTGCACATATGTGTTTACTGTGGTTACAGACTGGCTAGGTAATTAATAAACTTCCTTTGGGAAAATAGGACTGTAAAGAGTACCAGGGTTGTTTACATGAAGTAAATTAAGCAACAACATGAACATTAATTCAGAGATTATGCCTAGGACAACTTAGTGATGTGTCAAACAAGACAGACACATTAGATAAGATGACGAATGGATTATTGACTGTAATCAAGAAGTTCAGTCAAGACTTCTTGGGCCATTAAGTGCATCCTGGCAAGCAACTATCATGTATATTCTGCACTCAATATATGTTTATTTTAAATGCAATTAGGGGATTGCTTTCCATCATTACTTTTTGTACACCCTCAGTTTGCAAGACTACTGTTTTTGAAACTGTGAGCTCTGTAAAGGAACTGTGCCCCCTCAGGATTATGAAGACTCAACAACGACAACGAAAGAGCTTTTACATCTGTCATTTGCATTCACATGTACCATAGCAAGAGCAAGTGTCAAAACAACCTCAGTGCAAGGTACAGAAATGAAGCCTGAGTGAGTGGTACAGAGGGTGCTCACCATACTCCAAAATAAATAAAGCCCAATCACAATTAAGTGCCAGCTGCTTTTCCCCAATTCTTCAGGATTCCTAGTACCCTTTTGAGCCGGGGTTCTCCACAAGCAGTGACAGATCCTTTCTATCACCCGTGCTTCACAGGTAGGCAAGAACAGGTCGTGCTTTATGGGTAGATGAAAGACAAAGACAGTCTCCCTCCAGAATCCTACTTCCTATCATACCAGGTAGCGTATGACAGAGAAATCTTCTACAGTGAAAAAGGATGGACAATACGTTTATGCAAAAAGGCCTAAAAATTGTGACGACACAATTTTGGTGCTGCTCAGGAAACTTTATTGTCAAGTAATGCCAATTCTTTGAAAATGAATGCATTTTCAAAAAGGGTTACTCTTCACTTACTTTCTGTTTTTGAATCAACTTTTTAAGAAAGGCCTTGGAATTATCAAAAGTTTCCACTTTGGCACATGGGAAACAGAACTTAATTTTCCAGCTCAAGCAACACTTTCTTTTACAGCTAATATTAAAGAGAAAACAGAAATGTAAAGCATTCAGGCCATTACCGAGATATTTGGAAATCACTGAACTTCCATGCTTTGACTTCTTCAACCCAATCTACCCTCCCTTCTTTCATGGTGACCAAATTGCTTTCTTTGGTAACTGTCCCTGACTTCAGATGGGAATATTACCCCCATGTCCCCAGAGTATGACAGGCTGGGCAAATGGCTTCCTGGACAGCTCTAGCAGCGAGGCCTTGGCACAGGGCTTGGATGTAGCCAGCTGCCAGCCCTCTCTTGCTCTCCTCCCCCTTTACAGGCACTCCAGCATGCTGCAGCACTGCAGAAGGGTAAATGTGGTCTGTTATGGAGTGGCTGAGTCTGCAAGATGCTCAGCCACAGGCTTTCTGGCACTGCAGGAATCCATGCTGCGCCCTGTCCACCAATGCCTCCTTGTTCCCTGGCACACGGCTCTTCCACTAGGCCAAGCCTCGGTGTCCTTAATGCGCTGATAAAACAGCCAGAGCCCCTCCAGCTCCCTGTCCCCCCGTGCACAGCCAAGGCAGGCCTCTCCCTGTGCCCTCAAGGGGACAACAAACAGATCTGCAGTACTGCAAATAGGAACAACTTAACTTCCATCTCCTCTGCTCCAAATTTTTCCATCCGAAAGCCCATATGGCTCAACTTTTAATTACTTTGGCTAATGCTGTATGTAGTAATTCTGTGGTGAATGCTTAAGTGTTTCATTTCTGGTTACCAGGGCAACATTACATCAGATTGCAGACAGCTGGCTCCACAGCCCTAAACCATAGCGAATTGGCCAAAGCCGAGGCACAAAACTCGCGCTGGTTGAAAGCGAGCGCAGGGCTCAGCCGGGCTGCCGGGGACCCGGCGCAGCCCGCGGGCCCCTTGGCAGGGCTGGCTGGGCGGAGCCGCCCTTCCCCGCGCCTTGGAGCAAGTGCATCCCGCATCTGTGATGCTCTCACGGTGAGGAAACCCGCCAGCTCGGAGAGCTTGGCTGCACAAACGCGTGAAGGACTGCAGGGAAACAGGGACTATATTAACAGCATCTGGAAATACCAAGAACTGCATGCAGAGGACTGCAGCCACCACGTACCACACGGCTGGAAAACTACAGAGAGGCCAAGGACCATACCCACTGCCCAGCTTTTTGCTGCAAACAAATGTGGTCACAAACAATGAAGATGCCCTCAAATCCAAAAGAAATAAATCCCCTCTGCCTCCTCTTGCCTCCCTTCACCTTGGAAAACTCCTACTTTCGCACCTCCAAAGGCCACGCTTTGCATCACCTCATATGTAAGATCAAAGTAAAGAGCTTTATGTTCCGGAACAAATAAGAAATTAGCACATGTACTCTGACATTGTAGGAGCTCTTTACAGTTCTGCTCCTGGCATCCTTCTTGCTTTCTCTCCTGCTTTTCTCACGCAGGCTCTTTGCTGCTACTTGCTTGGGAGGCAGGGCACACGCCTTGCTCTGCTGTTCACTACCATCCAGCCCATTTCACACGCCACAGAAATAACAATCTTAACCTCCCTCTTTGAATTAGTGCTTCACAGAGAGAAAGGGAGAGTGAGAGAGAGAGAACTAACATTTATTAATGTTCTTGGAATTAACTGGCAAAATGTAAACCAGAAGTAAGTAGCTGGCTTTCGACAGGACTATGTTTGGAAACACTTCATGGTTATAGCAGCAGCCCTTAAAAAACAGGCAAAGCTTGGTAGCCATGTCCCAATAAAAATGTGTAAGAAATACTAGGACAACATCCAGTTAAAGCTATCATAAATGATTAATTTGCTTCAGCTCCAGAAAAAAACCCCAAACATGTATGACTTTTACATAAGCCGTATGAAGCCATTGAGAGAGATGTTAAAATTTTACAGTTCACTTTATGCCCAGTAATAGTTCAGCCCCAAACTGAAATCTCTAGGAAAACTTCCATCTAGGAAAAAAGGAAATCTTTTAATACCTTATTAAACTTAAGCTGCAATTCTTTTTTGCTATCAGACAATTCTTGTTCAGCAAAGTGAGGCAAAAAACCACATTTAGATTCACACATCACATCACATCCCCCAGCCCTGGCTAGCTCACCTCAGAACTACAAGCTCTACAGTAAATGTGGTTTTAAAGGAGACTTTGCTGTTCCCTTTAGGAGATGTGGCTACACATGTCCTTTCTTCTTTCTAAAAGGGTTTCCGTCTGCCAAAAATCCCAACCATTCTAACTTTAAAAAGTGTTTTATTAAAGATACCTGGATAAAGTCAGAGACAGGAAAATAGAACAGAAAAGAACTTAAAAGCCCAAGGAAAGGAAAAGGAAAGCTGAGAAAAGCTACGCATGCTGTGCTGTGCCTAAGAATAACCACAAAAGCCTTTTCTCTTTCTCCCTCTCTGAAACAGGAGGCACATCCTCTCCACATCATGCTACATGCACAGTGACTTACCAGCTTCGGCATTTATAGGCCTAAAGCTCAGTTTCAAGTGTTTTCCCCAGAGTCCTCAACCGCTGTCAGCTTTGTAACCCTAAAATTTAGGAGCAGACACTTCTTCTTAAGTATTGAATTTGCTCTGAATCCTGCACACAAAATGCCTCTTCTCTCGAGTTACATTATCAGACACCAAACTGGCCCCGATTCCAGTGCTGAATATGTAAAGAAGAAAAAAGCGTGATGCTGGACTCAATTAGCTGCTTTCTGCTCACTGATTGATTCCCCCAGTTACTTGCTAGCTGCATAACTTGCAAGAAAGGCATAAGTCATCAGCTCTAAGCAAATCTTCTATTCACCACAAGGAAAAAAGGGAGTGTTGTACATGGCAAACAATCCCTGTTTTCACTGATGAAGACTTGGTGACCTCTTGCTGGCCTCCAGTTCCTTAATTACTGTCTATGGAATTTCAGTGAAAGAAAAAAATACAGAGAATCTCTGCAAAGCCAGGACGAAGAGTGACCCTCTAAACACCACCACTAGAGTGGAAGCTGTGTCTATAGGAAATGTAACTTAAACCCTTTACCAGGCTTTTTTTGTTTTCTCATTTTTAATTCTTTTGTAAAAATCCCTGGAGAATTTCCCTTTATAAAGGGCTAATTTGAAAGGAAAGTAAACCTTGCTAAAATGTTTTTTAACTCGGTGAACTTAGATACTTTTTTTTGATCTTGCCCCTCAATTTCAGTGCTAGAAAAGAACATAAATAAAAAGTGGAAAGAGAAATGCTGGTCCAGAAGTGGTGGCTTTATGAAGTATTTTAGTGTGACTTACAAGTTTTCTGCCTAGGCTGGGCTCTGATCTCCCTTCCTAAGAAACAGACTCTGAGATGCTCAAGTCAATTGCCATTCCTTTTACCAACCACACCTTATCCCAAACCTCAAAAAAAAAAATCCAGAATTTGGACATTTCTTCTCAGAGCACATGAAAAAAAGGACCAAGATTGCTGCTTATTTGGAACACTGCTATCCAGGGGTGGAAAGCAGTAGCCTAGGCATACCACAACAGCACCCTCTTTAATCCAGGGAAGATTCTCCTTTATCAGGACCACACTATTAAGTGGCCTGTTAATCTGGATTTACTGCAAATCAATCAATTGCAAAATCTCATCGCTGGACTAAACATCTATTTCCTTTGATGGCTGGCTAATTTTAATGAGCCCCCCAGTCAAATAGCCTTTTTCAATTTCTCAAGTCACCTTTTTGGTAGTGACTGTACACAGCTTTTCCACTCCCAAGTGGTCGTGTAAACTAGATTGACTAGTGTACTGTAGCTGGTTCTTACCCTTGAGTTACTTCAGCCCCAAACTCTGATGTAAAGCCCTATGGAAAATTCTAAGCTTCAGATAAAACCAGCTAGTGTTCTCCAGTTTCAATAACATACAAGCCCACATCAAGTGAAACATGACAGAAACTTCCTTGAAATGTATCCCAGATTCCCTTAAAAGTTCATGGCTATGAGTGAAACTGATCTAAGTTTGGGCCTTTGCAACTTGAGTTTTAAAGGTTTTGGGTTTCATTAAGAAAGCTTCGCAGACCTCTAATCCTTGCAGAGGCTGCTTAAGAAAATTGCATGAAACCAAGATGTGATAATCTGCATCATATCCTGAAGTTACAAATAATGGCCCCCAAAATTTTAAAGAAAATTAACAGAGGTCATCAATATATTTTTTTTCCAACAACATGAATTGCAAGGGCTGTACAAGTCTAAAATGTGCAGTGTCAGAGCCCATAGGTAACCACGGCTGGGTTTGGTCTGTGATTACTTATAAGAAAATCAAAGGAGCATCCAACGGCTACTTTGGTGAGAGATATATTACACATTAGCTGGTGACGACACTGCTTGCTGAAATTAGTGGGAAATATTTGTCATAAGTAAGGAGAGCATAAAAGTTTAATTCTCCCAGGAGGTCTGTCTTGATACAAGAATAGCTGCTTAGGCAAATTCCTAGCTGTTAACTGTTTCCAGGTTTTAGTTTAATTTTGAGAAGCACATTGCTGACATTTGTATCTGCAAGCCAGACACATTTCCTCAAGGCAAAGTGCTTCTCTCACTGATTAGCATAATTAATTTTAATGACATTACAACTGTACTCATGTACCACTTGTCATACGTATAGGTGGCAGAATGAAGCTCTGTATTACATTATGTTGTACCTATTACAATGCAACATTCTTTTGTAATTCTCCCACAGACTCCTCTATACATGGAATCAAAACTCTTTAACAAGACTCTCTCAACTGAACCTTACGTTTTGGCAAGGCTAAGAAGATCTAGGGAGAATTCCTATAGTTTGGCATAGGCTCTACTATTAATGAATGGAGTGCTCTACTGGTGCTGGAAATCCAACTCTCAACTTCTTGGAAAACCAAGGGTGAAACAGCAATACGTGAAACACAACAAAATTCATATCAGAGAAACAAAGGAAGAATGAGAACTCTTCAGTGAAGGCTGTAGTAACTTAAATTACATTCTTATAGTACCTTCAAACAATCAGGCTGTTAATGTTACCATCCAAAGCATGACGAAGGAAACACCAGCATCGGGGAAGGGGCACAAGTGGTAACCAGTGAGAGGGCAATTAAAATTTTCTGTTTTACCACAAGGAAAGTTTATTCAGCCTATGTCTGCCAAATAGGGCAGTGAAACACATGGCTTTTGAAATTCCTAATTCTTGAACTGAGCAAAGCTTTGTTCTAATTTAATAGGCTTGGGGGCAGGGGAACCACATTATGGATTATAGCATCTCCTGCTGGCTGATGCATGGAGAACAGGAAAAAGCTGGTACCATCCCCTCACCCTCAAGGTAATAAGCAGAAAAAACAGGCAGCTGCCAAAAGGCAAGAAGGGTATTTAAAAAGTGAACTACTATGTTAGAATAAATATGAAATTAATTTGCCTTCCCATCCTCTTCAAACACACGGCCAAACATTTTGCAATAACGTAAGTCAATAGGGCTTGTCTGAATGCAGGCAAACAGAAGCGGTTATGAACACGCCTAACTGCAGCCACTGCTTGGGTGTTACTGTAAACTCTGAGTCATGACAGAAGGAAGATTTTTCTCAGAGACTTTACAACAGACTAACTACAGGAGAAACTCCTGCTGGCAGCGAGCAGGAGGTGTACTTGGGCTATATTACTGCTAGCTGCTCAGTACAATCCTGTGGTGACAATGTTTAATCCTGCTAGGGGCACATACCTAGCCAAGCTGTATCTGATAACAACATGGGTGGCTCTTGCATGGTAAGTAATACTTAAAGACATGACACAGTTTTATTCTGAATAATTTGCAGCAGCTTCTCCTGCAAATTCTGAAGTGTTCTGGAAAATTTCAGAAAAAAAATAGGTAAGAAGCTCCATAAGAATGTTCTACAAAACCAAATGCAAGTACATCAATGGTCTCATGCTTTGCTATCATCACTCTCCAGCACTGACCTTACTTTGGGTTGTGTCATGGGAACTGTAATGAGGATTTGCACTTCTCTTATGAAGGTTTATGTATTATTGTACCCATGGGAATTCCTGCTCTTATGCATAGACAGAGGGGAAAGATTATAACAAAATATGCTGTAATTCTTCTGCTACCAGCTTTCACCCAGAGGTGCTGGACACCATCCCTGTGATCAGTAGAAAAGGAGGGCAGCCAATGTCTCCCAGGACAGGTCCCTGCGACAGGCACATAGCGTGGGAATTCACCACTACCATTTTGAAGTATGTCTTATTACAGGTTCTTTTTCATCATAACTGTTACTAAGCACTAACAGTACTACAGGAATTTGGGTAGTAATAATAAATACACCACCCAATACAACAAGGAACATCGGTGCCTTCCAGGAAATCTTAACAGAAAGTGGGTCACTAGATTCTTTGGAGCAAAGATGAAAGCTCTGCATTCATTCACAGCCACACTCAGCAGCAGCTCCCCTCTGTTACTTGAAAGAGCATGTAGGGCCTGGAGGCAGCAACAATTTCTCCAAGGAGAACTAAAACACAGAAAAATCTTCTTCGACCCTTTAGCCTTTCATGGAAAAGAAACCTTACCAAAAATGGTGAGTCCTGGGATAACAGCAAAACCAGGGCTAAGATTTCAAAATATTCACATTGCTTCAAATCAAATGCTACTGTTTAAAGTAAAACAAACCTCATCATACCCACTCTGTACGGATACCCAATGCTGATTCCCAATATACATTGACTCTGAGCTGATTTCAAATAAATTAAACTGACTATAGCAAAAGAAGGACTTTTTTTCTGTTTATGCTAACAGTCCTGTATTATGAGCAATAATAATGTTAACCAATGGTTAAAAATGTTAAGAATCCATCAGTACTATGAATAAAAATCAGTTAAAAAATAGCTGCATTTAGAAGGCATCCACATACTGAAATACAGCATAACCCTGAATTATGTGGATTTGCTGTAATTATGCTTAGATTTACTCTTGAGGTAATTGTTGCTACAGAAGTTACACTTTCATCATTTCTTTTCTTCCTATTCTTCACACTTACCAAACACAGTAATGACTGTCATGAGTCAGAGATAATTATATCAGCCTTATTTGTCAGAGGCAGGTTTGTACCATGGGTAACATAATCCTGACTCAACAGCTTCAGCATATCTGGGACTGAAATGAATACAGCTCCAAGTCCATTCTCATCTGTTACTCTGCCTCTGATGCCTGTAGCAGACACAAACCCAATTCAGCACAACCTTTCAACTTTTATCCCTATTTAACCACTTGTTTAAAAAAAAAAAAAAAGGAAATAATAATAAGTACAGGAGTAACAAATGATTATCTCAGTCCAGCTAGAGCTATTGCTGTGTGGATTCAATGGACTGCCATATGTTAAAAAAGGGATCTACAGAAAACAGAAAAGAGAGGCAACACGGGTGGGAATTGTACCCAGCATCAGCCTCACGGCAGATGCAGATGTGCACAGCACACTTACAGGTCTACACCACTGCTGCCACTCTCCTCAGATAAAACAAATGGGGTGCCAGTTTCCTACTGGTAATGTAAAGATCCTGGGAAAACAAGTGGTGGGAGGACAGGGATGTAAAACAGCACTGCAGGCCCCCCCACTGCCCATGTGTGGGCCACATTGTTGGAGGGAAATAGTGCTTTTGTTCTCTCCACTCAAATATTATGGCCTCTCTCCTGAGGCTCCTAAGGCACATCTGGTAGGTGGGGTGATGTCAGATAAGCATGGTACAGCTCACTGTGGCACCTTTCAAATGAAGGCCAGCTACACTACCTTGAAGTTTCCTGGATGGGTGAGCATTACCCGCTGATCAAAACCAAAATACAGAAGATGAGACCAACAAACCAGTTTAGTCTAGAGATAATTACAACTTCATTTAACTTGCATCTACAGCAGCCATCAATGAAATTAATTACTGGTTTGTGTCAGTGTCAGCACACATATGATACACACTTCTGTCAAGCTCCCTGGTGCTTCCTCTTCCATGTCCCCACTCTGACATGAAAGATGGCAAGTGGTACAATTAGTGGTCTTTAGCAGAGGGCACAGGAAAGAAACTGACTGACACACTGAACATACTGGCTTCTCCTTGTGCTGGTTCTCCAGGCAGGGCTGGTGCCATACCAGCAAGGGCTCTGAGGATGAAACAGCCCTATTTTAGATGAACTGAGAATGTCAGCCCCCAAAAGTTATCAAATGCTCTTCTATCTTTAGGAAGCATAAAAGGCACCTCAGTGTAAAGAAAGAATGTGATACAATTTTTAAGTCCTCTCTTTCCCTGGACTTTCTGACTCCTGAGGACAAATAGGGCCTTATCTACAATCCAGAAAGGGATCCATTTGTAATCTGCACCTGCTTTACATCCCAATGCCTGGCACAAGGCAATGAAAGCTTGTCTAGTGTTAATGTGAACTGCCTTCATTGCAACAGAGATGAAACGTAAATATTCAGATATAAATTTGTAAGAAAATCATGAGGAATTTTAGAGCTTTGATACATCTGACTGAAAAGAAAAAGTTTCAACTGCATACCCACATTAGCAAATAAACAACACACATATTTTGTTATGAAACAGGGGGACCACAGCAGTGCGACTGAATGCTACTAATTACTCCATAGTGGCAAAAAACCAGGTCACCTACTGGCTTGGTAAGGCTTTTGTTTGTTTATTTGTTTCTTAAGAGCAAACAAACAGGACATACAATTAAGAGCACAGCAATGACATGGGGCTGCCTGCCTTGGAATGCTGACCTTTCTACTCCTCACTCCTTTGTGGTTCATCTTTAGGGTTTAGTTTTGTTAAGGGTATGAAACGCAAGTTTCCATTTCCTGGTAGAGTAATTTAAAAGAGGAGAACCTAGAAAACAGAATCCTCAAATCAATCTTTAAAATGAGAATCTTTAAATCAACACCAGTTATGTTAGTCATAAACACGACAGCCATAAAAGCTTTTTTTGAAAAGTGGTCTTTTCCTAAAAAGGAAAACAGTAACTTATGATATATGCATTTTAGATCTTCTTTGTATGCTGTGGGCACAGCTGACTTGAAAGGAAAGGATTACTTAAAACCTTAGAACACTCCAGACATTCTGCCTTCATTTTTAGATTCTCTCATTGCTTAGATTCTAACGTGTTTTTGTTTTGTTTACAAAATGATCACATTGTTTCATTAAAAACTGCCTAGTAACAACTTGGCTGTGAGACTGAAAAATAAATAAATTTAAAAAGCAAACAGAACCAAAAGAACCATTGCCCAAGGACTTCAAATTCAAACCAGAAATGTTTAGTTCAGGGACTTGTATTTTCAATTACTTTCTGAGTTTAAGGCAGTGGGCTACCTAAAAGTATATTTTTAATATACGGAAAACCATCTGTGCTTCATGGCCTATATAAAATGAGTAGGGTTCCAAATACGCAGAGTACAAAGCACACAAATGGCACTGAAACTCAAACCATTTGGGAAAGAAAGGGCTTGAAAACAGAATAATCTTCGCATGTCTCAAAAGCTGGTCATTTCAGATTAGTAGAGAGGTCCTTTGGCAAAAAAGTCTGAGTGAACACATATCCTATCTCTAGATCTCTAGACATATCTGATACTTTTCTTTGTTTGTTTTTCCCTTTTGTCAATTACAGCCCAAATTCTTTCACCCCAGTTAACCTCAGTTTCATTCTTGTCTACAAAAAAAAAGGCAAGCTGAGTTTTGAACTTTCATTTCTGCATTTGGTCCTCTTCCCTTGAAGGCAAGCAGTTTCACAGCTTCTGTTAAAGGTAACCGGGACAAAAAATCAGGAGCAAGGGCAAAAATCTTGAGAATTATCTACAGTGATTGAATAGGGATCCCCCCACTGAAGTTAGCAGAAATTTGGTTCAAATCCTACCAGAACAGCAGAGAGAGGCAACCAAGCTGTTGGCTCGAAGTACAAAGATGGCTTAGGAAAAAAACATTAGAGAAAAGGAGCCAAGTCATTCCATTAGTGCAGAAATACTGAATCATGTTCAGTCCTCAAGAGATACACAGCTTTCAGTAATTCAACACAAGTGTAAAACACTATCAAAAGATTTAAGAGAGAAATTCATTACCCTTCTGAGATTTGACCATGGTAAATGCGAGTTTTGAGGGGCTTATGCTATAAGTACCCTGGACAAAAGCCTTAAGGGAAAGTTCAGGCTATAAATACTAATGAGGAAAGATCCGACATCTTTCAGCTGGCTAAACAATCAGTTCAGGAGAGTCAGGATCCTTCCTTCTCTATTCTTTGCACATTTTTGATATATCACAACAGAGTATAAGGCAACATCAGTTCCCCTCTGCTCCAATGTAACTAAAGATGGGCATATTTTTTTGAACACAAACAACAAAATCTTTCTCTGCCACCAAATATGTTAAACATCTCATAAAATGACATTGCATTCCTTTTTTCATTTAGGAAGGAGGAGCTAACTGGCTGCTGCAGTTAGCAGGAAATTCCATTGACAATAAAATAAATAAATCAACCAATCATCTCAAAAGCCTATGATTCAATTATATGGGTTACAAAGAGCTTGAATTTGACAGTCAAATGTGTTCTTCTCTAAGATTTATCTGTGAACTTCCAATTAGAGAATTGAAGTGGAATAAACTACTCAGTAAAAATGGAGATATCTAGAAGGAAAAATTAATTAATTCAGTATGGCATAACACAAAGACTGTCTGGTGCCCATAAAAGCAACAGAAGTTAAACAGCTCAGAATCAAAAAAAAAAAAAAAAAGAAAGAAAAAAAAAAAGGAGAAAAGCTGCCTTACTGTTTATGAATCTGACAAAAGCCACAAACTTGGGCTGTGAGTTTGCAAATGCAGAGACAGAAGTGTTTGAAGGCAGCAGACAGCTAGGACTTTGCCAGATCCTCATCTAGAATGTATCAACAAGGGTTAGAAAAGCCTGAGAAACTCTACTGGTGAATCAACAACTTCCCTCTAAATGACCTAAAAGCCCTTTTCTGTGCATTTTGAAACAAGGGGATTTTTGCCTGGGACAACATGTGTTTCAAAAGCTCAGGGACAAAGGGGTGAGATTAAAAAAAAAAAAAAAAAGAGATTATACAATAAGACTGTTGAAGTCTGTGACAACAGATTTTGAAGATTTAAAATGCAAGTTAAAGATTCTCTGCAAACAGAACAGAACATCACAGGGTCAGTGATATATTTGCTGTTAAGGAAATTGCCAGGTAAATCAGGGTATTTCAGTACTTCAATGAAAGAATTTAAATATTAAATGACACTGGGGAGCTATATCACAATGACAGTACTTACATTACAATTGGAAGACCCATCAAGTGTCGAGTAAGAACCATCAGGCCATTCTGTAGCATCTACAGTGCTCGATTGCCTGTGCTGGGCTTCATATTCTTTCAACTGAAATTTGAAAAGACACAAAGAACATTTTCCAGTGACAAGAAGAGATCAATCTTCATTAATATAGCAAGAGTTAATGTAATTTCATTTTTTCCCCCTGTATCATTGTGGATCTGGGAAAATCTGAATTTTTCCACTGCATGCCTCACTTATTCAAAATAAATTGTCCAACAGCCAGAAGTATTAAACATGAGTTGCCAGGGGTTTTTTTCCTAGAAGGAAATAATCTGTAAATTCTGACATGTGATGACCTGTTATTGGTAAAACATAAATTACACGTCCCCATCTCAGAGGCAGAGTTTACAGCGGACAGTGGACAGATTAAGTCACAATGACTTGCCAATTTCCTTCATAAAGAAAATGATTTGCAGTAAAGACTAGGAACCATCCTCTGTAATTAAAAAAAATAATTTCTCCCATTGTTCAATAAAAGGCTTCAGATAAAACCAATACTACAGGAGTCAAAGTGTTGTAAGGATCAAGAACTGGTATTTTAAAATAACAAGGCTGTTGCTAGTAGCTCAGACCACTAGAGGGAAACTCTGCCAGTCCATATATGAACTATCAGATTAGGTACTACTGCCCTTTTACCCCACAAAACTAACAGCAGAGAAGAAAAAGAATTCACAATATTCCAACACAGTAATTTTTAAATCTTGCATTTTTTTCATTGTGTGATTTCCAGCAAAGCAGTATTTTCTTCAGATTATAACATAAATTTATATTCTACAATAATCTATTTCACAATGCATTATATCAGTAAAGATATTTATCTGACTGCCAACCAATCTAAATGATGTTTTCTCTAATGGAGCCCATAGAGAACATACTGCGTTCCACCATAGAATTTTACACAAAGGCTGTGTTGAAACTTTAATCCTCTTTTGGGCTCCTGAGCAATTAAAACCTTGGCCTTAGCACTGCACAAATGCAATACTTTATAATTATTTTCTTGTGGCTTATTAACATTTAGAGTTTGTAAAGAAACACTTGTGACAGCTACCCTACGTATAAAAAAAAACATATCTATGTTGTACATTTGGCATAATAATATATGCCAAAAATTGCTGAATATGTTTTCTTGAATGTTATTAAAGTAAAACATCACCTTTTTGGCTAAGAAATAAGCATGAACAATTTTAGCTTAAAGGAAGATAGTAAGAAATATATGTGTTTTGAATTGAGTAAGGCAAGCTCAGCAAAACCTGAAGCATTTCTATTGGTACTCAAACAAGCCTATGAACATACTCAATAAATAAGAGCTAGTACAAGTAAGAGAGATTCTTCTCCCTCACTTTAGACAGCTGCAATGAAAAAGTCTACACTTAATCTTTTCTCTGATTAGCACCTTTTATTGTAAATGGAGAGAAGCAATGCTTTTAGGACTCAGTTTACCACGTACTGGATATCCATTTCTAGTTGAGCTAAATCTCACTTTTCCCAATAAACAAAGGAATTCCTATCTAATTTATGCTACCATTGCAATACGGCAAACAGACAGGCTTTCTCCACCCTCTCCTATGTTTTGTGAATGAAGTAAAACTCCAGTTTGATACATCCTATGTTCGAAAACATGTTTGTCAAGGAGATTGAAGTATGCACATATCATACCCTAGCAAGTGCTTCCTCAATGGTGATCATCTTTTCTTTCACCATCATCATCAGCTGGATTCGTTCTTCATCACTCATTGTGATCTCACTGGCCACATAACCGACATCCTCTCCTGCACAAAAAAAGCACAAATATTTTAAGCACATGTAAGAATTCATGCACAGGGCAGGGTACATTGAAACTGGATTTTACCCAGTGCTCTAAAATCTGGTTGCCACGTGGATCTGGCTGGCCAGAAACAGACCCTCCCCAGAGCAGGCTCATGGTATGATTTCAAAGAACATAATGATTTTGAAGTAACTGAGCAATAAAAGGAAGTAATTTAGAACTAAAAAACAAAGTCTACTTTGATACTGAAAGCAAGCAAGCACGAAAAGGAGAAATAAAAACTGACCGTCATCACATGGCTATTGACCCTGAAAGACAAGAATTAAAAGAGGAGGTGCTAATGCTGGAAAAGTCAAGCACTCAGCCCTGAGGAATACTGGAATCAGCTGCCAGAACTTGCCTGTTTAGGAATGGTGTGCTGGGCCCTTGCAGCTCTCTGCTGTGAACTGGCCACTGCTTGTGATCTATCCAGACTAGCTAATCATCCACTAAGCTGGCACACAGTGCCAGATGTATTGCACTCTCAACTACTTCTCCTTCTGGTATGTGCTTGGCATGTCAGCACAGACAGTTAGGACTTGCCTGGAGAACCAGCAAGGACCCACACTTAACTGGAAGTGTGTCCCTTTTGGACCTACTAAATGGGCTTTTGTCATCTTTCACAATCTACCTGAACACAGACAGACAGAGAAGCATCTGTTTGCAACATAAGAAGCTAACAGATACACATGGGGGAACAGAAATTTTCTGTGTGAAAAGAAATACTTCATGCAATGCACAGCTGCATCTTTTGCAGATGAACTAGAGAAAGACACCTCTCGGTTTAAGTGGGATCAATCCTACATTTGCACTGGTCAACAGAGACACTTTTACTGCTCCTTCTTGTAGTGTCTTCTACAACGACAGGCTGGATTCAAGCCTAAAGCAAACAGGTCAAAGTAACAAAATGCCAAAGAAAGGAGAAATATCCTTCTAATTTAAACAGAACAGTATTTCTTTCATCAAGTCAGGACTAGGGAAAAAAAACCAAGCATCTTGTTTAGGTACATGTATTGCTTATGTATTAACTGCATCACTTTGTATGTGTGCCATCACTGACAGGACCATAGGCAGCCCAGTCTCATCTCTGCAGTCTCAAGAATTTGACTTGTCATTCTGAACTAAACCCGTAACACTTCCAGAGCCACAGACCCCAGCTGCCACACTATGACAAATGCATTTTATTCCTTTGTGATGCTGGCTCCTTACATTTTATATGGATAGGATGTGCACTATTGAAAAAGCTTTACCTTTTGAAGTCTGCCTCATTAGCCCCTTCTGGTTCTTTCGGAAATTCTGCCAAAAAAACTTATTTTTCTTTTTCCAGTCTGCTTTCCCTAAAAGAAAAGTGGAGCGGGAGGATGAGGGGAAAGGGAAAAATAATTTTAGAAAGAAACATCAGTTAGTAAATTCTAGAGAAGCTTTTAAACATTACATTGCATTTTTAAATCAGAAATAAGAATAAAAAACCCTCAAATTTTCTGGTTTTCTTGATTTATACCGAACTATGTTGATGTAGCTATTTCAGAGCAATGCACATTCTTTTATAATTGCCAATGCTATAGGGGACAGAGATAAGCCAGTAAATTACATATTTTTAATTATAAAAAGAAAATATTTTACATTAATATTGATGTCTGCTAAGTTGTTAATGTCAAGTCTGGAAGTGTTTTGGAAGTATTTTGTTGGTTTATTCTCTTTAACTGAATCACAATTATGCAGCCTAAGCCACACCCCAGGTAAGTAATTTTCTAGTATATCTGTGCATATCTATCAAGAAATGAAATAATTAAGATATACACACACACACACATTCTGCTACTTGGCATGAGATCATCAGCTACACCTGACTTTTGGTCTCTGTATGCATGGACTGTACAAGGTGGGTCTCCATGTTCACAAGTACCAGATTTCCATATGGATTGATGACCTCAAAGATTTGCTCTAGAGAGAAAAATGGGACCTAGCTCAAGGTAGGACATATATATCTGTGTTCTGATGAATTAACCAGGGCGCATGCTATAAAGTTTATGTCACCTACAAATGAACACACTGTGCCTGATCTGGCAGAAATGCTACTGACAAAGAGCTATTAGTATTTAAGATCTTGCCCTGGATGACCGAGACCTGAGTTTCCTGACTCTCTGAAATACTGCTTAACTTCAGACTGTGTGGACATGTCCCTAGAATAGCATTAAAAGCAAACAAAAAAGAAAAATCTCCCAAATTTATCTTTCTTTTCCAATAAGCAATTTCAGAAACAAAGAAGGAGACATTGGCATGACACAAACAAAGATAACAAAGAATTCCCATTATTTACTGGTGGTAGTAATTTTTGGAATACAAGAGGACAGGCTAGCAGTGATCTAACATGCAAACATTTTCAATTCAAAATAACAAGTCAAAAGATGCATATTTATCACATGACAATGCTGGCTGGGCAGTTTTAGTGATCACTGAGACACTCAGCATCAAACTGAAAGGTGCTGAGACTAGCCCTCCACCCACACAAATGTTGCTGACTTCTGCCAGCTCTTCACATCCTAGCACAAGCAAAACTCAAAAGCTGTTTAAGAATTCCATAGGAGTATCAAATAAAATGAAATATACTGACCTACAGAGCCTTCTTCTGAACTTGATTTATGAATGGACAGCCTAGGACACAAAAGAGAAATGGACTTATTGATGCAGGCTTTTCACATTTCAGGGGAGTTGTCTGGTTACAGTAAATTATAGTTTCCAAACAATATATCATGAGCTGTTCTCTCTTCCCTTTTCTCACCAACGCAGCAAGTTGGAAACGAAAACTGAACCTACGGGTCTGACCACAGTAACTGAGTTTCCTTCTGAAATGTGCCTTTTGTGACCAGCATAGAAAAATATATACTGACAGAAACCAACGGTTAAGGAGTCCAAGGATTCCTCAGAAAAACATTTATTCACATGGTTTCCCCACTTGTATTTGCAAAACACTAATTTTGCTGCCTTAGAAACTGTAGAACTGGGATGCTGCACTTGTTTAGCTGTACATCAGTTTTCAACCTATTTGGTTTTTATCTGACAATCTGTATAAGTATGTGCTCATTACATCTCCAGAAGCCACCATGTGGAAGACAGTAGTAGAGATTTAAAGACAAGGTGGAAAAAGTTTGTCCAGACCCTATGTAGTGCAACCATAACTGACTGGAGACTACAGCTTCTTTCTCCCAAATCCCTTCTGTGTGCTTTCTCACCAGTGTATTCTCCCTTTCTCAAAAGCTAGCTGGAGAGACTTAGCCAAGTCTAGAATATGGGCTTTACAAACAACCCACTAAAATAGCAAGTATATCTTTTGTTCTTGGTCTTTATGTTCACTGAACCAGTTTTTCAGAATGGATTCTAACTCAGTGCCAACTCATTGTGGGATCACTGTGGGATCTCTGATGAGACAACATCACCCCGGCTTCACTGCCCCTTTTTGCTGTCTGCATAAATGGAGCTAATAGAAATTACCAAACCTTGCATTATTATTTGAAGCCTTCCTGTGGGAATTGCCATTTAACCACACTGCAGCAAGGCAGTGAAACGACTTCTGCAAGCATCAAGGGCTTTGCAGGAGGCTCCATGTGCAAAGCATCACTGCAGTGTCTTTGCTGTGGGCTCGGCCCTGTGACACGCCAATGTCCCGTTGTGTGGTGGCTGTGCTGCAGCCATGCGGGATGGAAACACACACGCCACAGCGTACCAAGGAGACCTCAAGCCAAATCGTTCCCTGAATGAGGCCATATAATGACACACACATGACACACTCTTGCTGCTGTCCACGCACATTGTCTGCACGGGCTCCTTTAGCTCTCTCAGATCCCCAGCAGAGGGCAATAAAGAGTTTCTGATCAATTCACTAAACCACTTGAAGGGAAATTATAGCTCAAGCCAGGTTGGTGTTTAGAAGACGCAAGCAATTACTGGCCAACATCTTATAAGCAGGAAACACATGCGCATCATTTTGCAAAGGTATCATTAAAGGGGGAACAAGACAGTCTGAAGTTTCAGTGTGATTCAGTAATTATCTAGGCAAGGAGGGTTTGGCATAGTGAAGCTCTGAAATAGAACCTCGTTAAAACTCAGACTGCTCAGAAATTTAATCCAGCACAAACTGCAAACTAATTGAGGTAAACAAACTTCAAATTTTTAGTGCACCAGGAGGAGGGAGACATTTATTGTCTTCCTTGCTGGTGTCTACTCCTGAAGGGGAAAAGTCATTAATATGCCACCAGATGCTTAATTTTTAAGAAGCCTGGTGAAAGATGAAAAATACAAACCCCATACTTTCTGGATAAAAATTTCCAGAAAAAAAGCCCTTCAACAGGGCCAGGAATTAATCCAGACACTTCAAAGTAAAGTCGTCAGCAAGTATTTTTCTAAATAAAGGTAATTCAGATTTAAAAAGTACGTGGAGTTGTATATGGAGATTTTTCTTTTTATGAAAGCCAAGCTCTGTCAGAACTGACAGAATTAATCTGCTACATGTTTTGCAGATGAGCATGGACTCCATCCATCAAGCAGTTATTCTTTTTATTTTAAATGAATTTAGTATCCATGAAATGTACCAAATCACCATCCTTAGAAAATGAAATCTGTTAATGATCAGAACTCTGCCTCACTACTAGTGAAATCACCCTTAAAGTGGAGAGGCAGTCTCTTGTGCTCTGTGGCCTCCAAATCCATTTTAATCCTTTTCTTCTCTTGCACACTTGCCAAAAACTATGCAAGTAAGCAGCAGGTGTAGCAGCAACATTTGTGATGTGGACATCTGTTCAGTATGAGTTAGCCTGAGGCCACCAACTCATCATAAACTGGCCTCGAAGAAGGGGAAGGGCAGTAGGAGCAAACATCTGATATGCCTGAACCAGAGGGGGTGAGGAGAAAAGCAGGATCCACAGCAAGCAGACCACCTTCTCACTTATAACCGATTTAAGAACTATGCTGAGTTTCATCAGAGGATGCAAATTCTATCATTTCACGCATTCCTTCAAGAAGAAATCTTCCATGCCTGGGCTGACCTTGAAAATGCTAACAGCTGCTCTGAAAAGATGGAAATGCCAACAAAACTTACCACATAGTGCCTGATAAGGCACTTGCTTTATAGTTCCACCCGACAATTCTGATGCTTAAAAATCCTTAGTGAAAGCAATCAAGCATTTTACTTCCTAGATGTCTGGTGAAAAACTCCAGACTACCTTGGTGTCGCTGTATGTTTGATTTGCAAATTACCCTCCCTCAGTCTGTTAAATCTGCAGCGCTTCTGTGAACGTGCACTGAAAGTGATTTGTGTTCTTCCATTCATAGACTGATAACTTGTACTGAAAGTTAATGATGCAGTGACACTTGGCAGAAGTTTCAGCACTGTGTGTCTGAAAGGGAGCCAAATGCCATTACTCCACCATGGAGGCCTTCATTTTTGTTGTGGTCTGATGTACAACTTCATTAGCAAGCTTTCAC
Organism: Anomalospiza imberbis; assembly: GCF_031753505.1. Taxonomy (NCBI): domain Eukaryota; kingdom Metazoa; phylum Chordata; class Aves; order Passeriformes; family Viduidae; genus Anomalospiza; species Anomalospiza imberbis. The sequence goes on along the minus strand of NC_089683.1, from coordinate 67,412,434 downwards.
ATGAAATGTACTCTGTCACCACATAAAGCAGAAGAAATGTATGGGTATATGTTCACACAATGAGGAACAAAACAAGATTTACAACCAGAGGGAAGGAGCACTTTCTTATCAACCCATATTCTCTGGAAGTGGGCAGGGGGTGGGGTCAAAACTTTAATTCATTAATCTCACAAATCCAAAACCATATCTAGGCCAGTACTTTGTGCCTCTTTGAGCCAAAGTGCTGAAATAAACAAATGAGAAAAAACCTCACAAAATCCAAAACAGAAATGGAGCCACTTTTGAGAGGACTCAGATATTACTGCCTTAGAGAGTTGATGGGTTTGAGCAGAATTTAATAAACTACATCAGGCCACTCAGTGATCAGTGGCACAAAATTTAGCAACAGCTGGAGCAGAGTACCTGGACCAGGAACGCATTGATTAGAAAGACTGGCTTAACAGAAATGAGTTTACGTTCGACATTAAAGTGTTCAAGTATACAAACAAGATGGACACAAAAGTCAGTCTTTCAAATGCTGGAGGTCTGCAAATGACAGAGTACCTAGGGATACCAGGTGGAAAAGGATGGCTGAGAAAAAACCTATATACTAATCCTAAAAGGCATAAGGATGGAAAATTCCAATGGCAGTACAAAGAATACGAAGAACAAATATATATGGGAATGGCTGTACAACCATCATTTTTCATGCTCAAGAAAGATAAATTCAAACTAGATGTTGTATAGAGAAAGCTGTTAGAATAGACAGGAAACTGGACAGCTGATCTTACAAAAGAAAGCTAGAAAAGTTTTGTCTGTCAAATTGGAGAGCTGCAAGAAGATTAACTTACTGTCTATTAATAAATCAGGCATAGGAACAAACAGACACATGCTGGAAAAAATTAGAAAAGAGAAGCTAACATTTCCAAACTATTTGAACAACTTCCAACCGTAGGTAAAGGGAGAACACTTAAAAAACTTATTTAACTGCTTTTACAGGAGACTGCTTGAAAGATAAGAGACCAGACATCTTAAACAGACCAGACCAGACATCATCATAAGGACTGCCTCTGGAGGGCACTTCTGGTTCTTGTTTTGCAGCGTGGGGGCTTCGTAAGAGCAATGTCAAAGCCTGGCATCTAAAATGGTCTCTGAATCTATCTTTCCATAAAAGTGCTGCAGTGGGGATAACACTGTTACACCTAAGCAATACCTTTGAAACTTGGAGGTGGTCTCCAAAACTTGGTGTGCAAGGAAGACTCAATGCACCCATTTGGGTCACAAGCCAACTAAGTCTGTCTCATTATTAAGACTGGTTTTAACTAGGCTACAGCTTTCCACTTAACTCTTGACTGATTGTGACCTCAGACAGAAAAACACTGGGGCTAATCTTTCATAGTGGTTGATATTACAAGAGACACAGTCATACATGCCCCAGGAACGTGCTGGTACTCCATACAACTGGGAAAAGAAACAAATGACACCATGCACTTTCATGAATGTGCCTGTTGATTTTTGAAATCTCATCATTCTCAAAACAGAACAAATATGGGAACTGAGAAGGATGGGCATTTATATTTTAAATGCAGATGTGTTTCAACAAATGTCCGCATCTCATTTATGGGCCATAAAATCCACAGGTGCATAGCACCGTATGATGATGAAACCACTACTGTTACCATCTTCGATAAACTGATAGTGCCCCTCTCATTCCTTACCAATGATTATTTACAGTACTGTGTGGAAAATGGTTTACATGGGATTTTTAGTATACGAAATTTATGCATATTCAGAGTGGTGAATAAATCAATGCAAAAGCCCATGCTGGCTCTGCTGCAAAGCCATTTGGTTATCTGTGTGCATTAGAAATGGCCCACTTACATAATTAGTATGAAAAACTGACAGACTTGTAACTGCTCCTGACTGAATACAAGGTAATTTATCTAACTGGAGCTGGCACAGGGAAGAAAATGGGCCTTTAGTATTTTTATCAAATTTGCATGAACCTGAAGAGAAAGGAGGCCTGCAAGGTTCTGACCTTGCTGGCACCAGTGTGAGAAAGGGATGGAAAGCAAAGAGGTTTCATTCAATTATCTTCTCATTAGGTTTCCATAGCAATGGCTCTTTAAGCAGGTCAAAACTTTCTCAGTGGAAACAAACACTGAGCTGCTTGTGGGCCGTGCATGTGTATGTGTACTCTGTAGCATCACCAGCATGGAAGCCACCACACTGGTCCCGCGGGCTCGGTCCGCGGACTGGCAGCAGGCAGATGGGGAACGCCATGTATTTAATAACAGAATAGTTGCTCCCAGCCAGGGGGCAGATAATTGCCAGCTAAAAACTCTTTGAGAGCAAAGAGCAGGGCCCAGTGCTGCAGGCAATGCTTCCCTCCTCTCTGTGTATCGCTCGCTCCGTGCCATCTCAACTCGCTGTGACAAGTCAGATTTTCTTGTGAAATGTGCCCTTCATACTTCCTTGTACAAAATTACCAGGCTTGAAATCTTCTTCCAGCTGCTCAAAGGAGCACTGGTTTCCCTCCTCACGTGTCCCAGGCAGCGTTTGGCTGGCCTCTCACTCCCATTGTGTGGGTTATTGTGGGAGTTTCCTGCCCTACTTCTCTTGAGGAGGCTGTTTAAAGCCAGAATGAATAATTTGCCTTTGACTAAATCAGGCCTCAAACAAGTGAAAACAGGGCCATACACATTCACTGATTTTTTTTCAATTCCTGCAAGGACAGGGTATAAAAAATGTATCTTAAGTTCAAACATCTCAAGTAAAAAAAGCTCTTATTTCTTCTTCCAATAGTCTTTTCCATTTTTAAACTATGCAAAAGGAAGAATTTATTCTCTTGGCAATTAAGTGCCGCCTTTAGCTACCTCAGTTTGGGGGATTTGTTTGTTTTTTGCTTTGTTCCTCTCAGTTTCTGCCCTGTCTGCCTTACATCCTCTTTCCGACCTGCACTCTTTCTTCGAAGATGAGCTTACAAATACCTGCCAGAATTACTCTGAGAAGCTGCCAGAATCTAAGCTGACAGAATTAAAACCCCCCCATCCATAACCTGGAGGGATGATTTAATAACCTCCTGCATTCAAATCTTGATCTGCAGTTTGGATGCTGCAGGGAAAGAAGACTAGGGAATCAAGTGTTAAAAACTACTGGCAAAGGCCAGTAGATGAGCGTACCAAAGGGGGCAGAATTGAGGCTTGGATGAACCTTTCTGCAGCTTTCACCGAAAACCATTGTGGAAAATAGGAACACTGAAATGCAGGCTCTCTCCCAGCCTTAGGTTGATACAGAGTTCCAGTTTATATCATGGGACACTGGAATGGCTGAACTATGCAAAATATTCTCAAAAACAGATTCAGTCAATCGCGTCTCCTGCAGTGACAACAGATTCAATGCAGACAGCAGCCACTTGTGCTGTGGCCTCACTGCTTGCCTGCTAACAACGTCGGAGAAAGCCATTAACGCCCGAGGAGCCTACAGCCCCTGCCGTGACATTCCCAACAAGCCATCAGAGATCTGGCCAAACTGTAAGAATGGAACGCACGAGTGGCTCGGTACATCCTGCACACACACAGGGTGACAGTCATTCGCCCTCAGGAGCAGCTGAAGTAGGGAGCTGAGGTGCAGCTGCCAGAGGCACAGCAGCTCCCCCACGCCGGGGGAATGCAAAACCCCTGAGCAATGCTGCCTGTGTCACCTGCACCCCACACATGCCTGCTTTTCTCCTTCTGTCTGACATGTATGTTTCTGGCCAGTTCCCTGCTCTGGCAGAGTCTCAGATTTAGGTCTTGAGTATCACAGGGTCAAGAACGTTTGAACTGTACTGAGCCACAGCGTGAGGAGTACAGCAGGATGAATTGTGGCACTTGATATGAAGGGTGACCATTTACTGGTCAGAAGTGCACTTGAGTGGTACAGTTCAAGAAAGTGCAGGTGATCCACATAGGAGGTGACAATTCATAACACCCACTGCAACACAAAGGTAGTGGGAATGACTGAAACATCAGATACATGACACAACTGTTACCTCATACATTGTTTTCATCCTTCCTTTCTCTAGCAACTCTTAAGGAAAATATTAGTCTATAGGAATGTCTGTACCTCATCCTATTTGTATGCAGTGCTCCTGAGTCTCTTACCCACTTCCTTTTCTTTCCCAGCAGATCTCAGATACACCACATCTGAAACACAGGCTGATGGAGCAAACAGTGACAGCAAACAGATCTATTTCCAAAGAGGGAAAACACACAACTTCCTTTCTGCAACATCCCCCCAGTTTTTCTAAAAACAGGATGAGAGTCAGGATGCAGAAGCTTGAGTTCAGGGGACTGGGTTTAACCTGGATTTCCTGGCAAACATGCAGAGCTCATCAGTCTGTCATGTAGACTTGAATGCTCAAAAATGGGAACAGGCTAAAAGTTGGTTACATTGTTTAAATGCTCTGTTTACAATTATGAGAAAACCCTGCTCAGTCCCCTATCTGAGTAAACATCCTTGGGGTGTTGCCATCTCTTCAAAATAATAGGAATTGTATATACAATACATCCCCAGATGAACATGGTATGGGGTCAGAGAAGTAACAGTAATTGCTAAAGAACACATTTACCGCATGTTTTCTACACTAATGATTCTTCCAGCAAAAGCAGAAGTCAATGTGTCTGCAAAGAAGCACCTGTGGTTCTAGGGAGATTTTTGTTTAAAATTAATAATGTCACTGTTAAAGATGCTGTTGCCACTTTACTGAAGGCACACTGAGAAACAGCGAAATTACACTAGCACCATAACTGTCAGCAAGACCGCAGTTTAAAAGATGGAAATCTTGGAAAGGGCAGAGGGAAGTGAAATTTATTGTTCAGAGAAGAAAGCTACAAACACCTCATTCCATGCTCTGCATTAGTTGCTGAATATGACATAACTTAAAAACCTGGTAAACTGTTTCAAATTACAGAAGGAACTCCATCCAGTAAGGCCAAAAAACCAGAGCAGTTGTGAAGCAAAGCTTGAACAAACACGACTTTGTTTTCTGTTGTTTATGGCTAGCTTTTCAGGCCACATCAGTACCCTTGCTGTTATTCACATAAATCTCAGAGGCTTTTGCCTCTGAGTGAAGATTTTTCTTTCTTTGTCAGAACCAATCAAACAAAGGCATATTTGGTAGGGCACATATAATGCACTGAGCAGGTTCACATATGCAGTCTTTTTTTGTGGCTTCATCTAATTAATAACAACAGTGTTGCTAGCAACGGCGGAAGGTAGTATTGCCCCAAATGCCTTAGGGGGTGGGGGAGTGGAGGGGTGATGACAATGACTCACAGTGACAAACATTTCTGCCTCCAGGCTCATTTAATCCCTTTTGCCTGCCTACAAACTCTGCTGCTGCTCATCTGTGTTAGAGCACATCACTCACTAGACAGATACTTGTTGAGCAACTTGTTGGACTGAGGGTACTGACTAATTCTGCACTGACTTTACACCAGACTGGGCAGCAGGGTTAGTAAGATTCAAGGCAAAACTGAACATACACTTCTTGTCCACACAAACAGGATTTTTTCCTACCACAGACCACCAAGGTTAATCTGTTTTCAGTGTGGCGTACAGTGGAGCCTGTTGGGCTCTCTCTTCCAGCTGAGCAGCACGAAAAAGGAAAACCAAACCAGGTTAGAGCAAACATTGCTCTTCCCAGGTTTCCTCAAAGCTTCTTTCTGTCTGAAATGTCTAAACTCTGGCAAATCAAACAACCATCCAGATGTGTTATTTTAAAACTTTAGACTTTGGTAGCATTACGCTGTAGGGTGTGCAGGCAGCAGTGCTGGGTGAGGGTGCTACTGAGAGTGACCATATTCCAGCCAGACACTCACTCTCATTTTAGTAGAGATCTTCCTTGGGACTGCCCTTATTTTCTAAAGCAACCTGCTCAGAACACCAGACCAGAAACAACTTCACCTTAGGAAAATATTTGGATTTTCCATATGTAGAATTGTAACTGTTCTTGGATCAGCTCTTACTTGTGGAAGAGTAATCAAAAAAACCACTTTTTCCAGCTCCTGAAAGTCTGTATGTCGGGTTTTGAACAAATCTTTCCTTTCGTCCCCCAAATCTTTTGTGAATATGAGAAACCAATGTACATCTACATCAAGTTTCATATTTGGCAAACTAGTCTTCTTACAACAAAAGAAGTTTTGTAGAAGGTTTACCACACACCTTTCATGCAGCATAAGAATGACATAAAAACGGTGTCCCCAAAGACACAAGCTTCCATGTCTAGTAGCATGCCCACGCAGAAAATTCAGATGAAAGCCATATACTAAACACCACAAAAATCCCTGGAGCCAACACAACATCCTTCCCTGAAAAATATCAAATTCAGCATGTAAGTAGCAAATACAGGTGTATTGGATGGGCTTGAACTGGTCATTTTTCCTGCAGATCAGTTTTATGAACCCTGCCTCCCTGGAAAAGGCAATTTCTGTGACAATTCAGCATTCCAGGCTAGAGAGGTGAAGCCAACACTGATATGGCAGGCTGTCACAAATAGGCACTGACTTGTATAATTTCAGGTTTCAATAATTTGTACACTATTGTGAAGATACAATTTATTATTTTCAACATCTTGTCCAATTATGTGTCACATGGCCTTGCTTCGTATTGTGCAAGTATCTGGCACAACCTGTCCTGCACCAGTTTCATATATATGATCAGGTTAATCACATACACTGTTCTACAAATCCTCAAATGGCACATTTCCATTCTTGAAAGGTCCATAAAAATCACAATGTCCCTTTCATCTGAACTAAGACAATATAATTTCCTTTCAGTGAGATAAATGGGCTGTCTCAGAGGAGTCACTCAGGAGATTTTTTGCTGATACTGTCTTCTCACTCAGTTATTTGTGGTATAACACCTACCTAAATAGAGACACAATTTAGGAAGCTGGCTAGAACTGGTAAGTGGAGTTTTTTCCGAGTTGTATGCTGTCCTCCTGCGAAAGCTTAATCTCATTATTACCTGAGGTGGGATTATGATATTTACCCATGGGTAAAGTGCTTTGAGGCTGAGAGAGAAGTTGTATGATTATAGGATAACCTTGCAGGTTTACTTCCCAGATTACAGTTCCCATCTACTTGGCACTTCTGGTTTCATTATAATGTTGGACAGCCACGTATCCTTCGAAGTTCTTTTCCATATATGAGTATCAGAAGCACAAAGTATTAAACCCTTCTCTTTTACCAGCATGTAATATGGGGACAGTGATGGTACCCAAGGTAATTCACCTTACCTGTCTCAGGTTAGTGAGAATAAGGTAATTCACCCAAGGTAATACACCTTATCTGTCTTAGTCTGTTTTGAAAATGAGCATCTACCTCAAGCAAACCATCTCTGCTTTTCTCTCTGAGTTATGAAGCAAGAGAAGGCACCTCTAAAAGACAATATATAACGTTCTGAGACCTTTAGCATGAATCAGCTTCCAGAAAAGCCCAAAGGAAGCCCTTAAGCAGTTGTTCACTACCATACAACTGACTTCTATATGGTCAGTGCCCAGCAAAGTCCCATACATCACATCCACCAAAGATTGCTCTGGGACTGACAGTCCTTCTAAAGAGCTAGCAAAAGCAAGAAACCTTCCTATTACTGCCCAGTGGTGAATCACTCAAGGATATTCAAATGTGGGACTATAAAAACCTTACAAAAGTATGTGCCATCACAAATGAATTCCATGTAGTCCCTCTGTACTCATCCAGCTGGCACTACCCCATGGAAGTGCAGGCAATTGGACACAGAGTGTCAGTTGTCTTCATGCACCACTGCACGTTACCCTCAGCAGCAGGGATCCAAGATCTTGGGATCAAAGGAAGGAGGCACAGAAAACAAGCACACACATTGCAGCAGGAGGTGACAGTAAACAGAAACCCTCTCAGTCCTCACAGAGCGGTTTTCATTAAGGACGCTAAAATTAAAGCTCCTTTTAACTTAGTTTTAAGTACTTCATGCCCTTGGCACCTTCTTCAAAAGCACAGTTACAAACTCAGGAGTGCACAGGAAAAGGAACACGATTGAAGTCTGTAATTCTCCCTTCCCATCACCTATCTTTTTTTGGCTGCATTTAGGTCCAGTCAAAGAAAGTAATTTTTAAAGCAGGCATAATTTGCAGAGAATGTGAAATCACTGATGTTCCTCAGAAATGACTACCAGTCATCTTGGTGTATGCACACCCTAAGTGTTCACAGAAAAGAGAAACAATAATCCTCTTCTGACACAAAACCCCAAAATAATAGAAGGCCAAAAGTGAGGAAGAGAAGGAACAGGTTCCAAAAGAGGTTTCATTTATGGTGCCTGGATCTGAAATCTAGGTACATCAGTACAGTCTAAAATTAATTTACTCCAAGGAAAAAGAAAACATATCAAATTCCCCCTCCCTCCTTTCTCACTTCCTGTGCCTTCACTTACTTTCTTTCAGTGTCAGGTGTTGATGCAGTGCTGCTGAGACCAAGTGACTCCTGCAAGAGAAAATATGCAGCACTGAGTGCAGACAGTAGAGAAGCTTTTACCTAATTAATGCAGAATATCAAATTAAAGAACAAACAAACAAAAGCTGATGATCAAAATCTAAGTGCTTACCTCAATCTGGGATCGCAGCTGTAGAGATGTGGGGCTGGTATCAGATTTCTCCTAAAATACAACAAATACCAAGTTAATGAAATATCCAAACACCAGAAATAAGAAATATGAAGGGGAGAAAAAGGGAAAAGAGAGTAACAGAACCAAGAACTACTTCAAAACAGTTCATACAGGAAATATTAACTACTCTAGAAAGAACTGCTTTCAGGATAAATTCTGAAATAATCCAGTAAAACAGCTGATTTCATACTTCTCACTGCAGAATACAGAAAGTAAAGAATTTTGCCAGACTGAAGTCATTCAAAACAAAATAGAAGGAGGAGTGTTTTATTTTCACTACATCACCATACAATTTGTTAGATAAGTTCAAGTGCAATTTCCAAGAAATCACCTTCAGGAAAAATATGGCATTAAAAGAAAATTCTCTGAGAAGAAAATACTGAGAGGATGCAGATACCTTTAATCAAGACTAGCTTCTCACACAGAAACATGTCAACAGTATGGAGCTCAAACCACTTTTCTACAAACATCTAGGATATAACCATCTACTCTAGAACTCAATTATCCAGGCTCCCTTTGCCATTGATGGGGAGACACAGAAACTCCTACAGAACAACTTGCCTGACAGGTTTCAGCTACCTCAAGTTAGATGAGGGAGTCCCACTGGTGGTATCTAATTGAAGACTGCAAGCCAACTGCTTAAAAGGCACATACTATTAACATGTCTAGCTGAAATTACTGGGAAAACTCCAGTTAGAATGGAGGAAGATAATACAGTCATCAGTACTGAGAACTACACTTTGTTGGTGGAACTTCACATGAAATCATGGGATAAACTACTTATTCCTACTTTTTTCTCAGCCAGCCTTAGCCCTTGTGAAGTTATTGCAAAGTGAATTCCGTAACTTACTCATCACAGCGGGGTAAGCAGTGGTGCACACACTTCAAGAAAATAAAAAAAAAGGACATGGATTTGTTTCTCAGTACTGAAGGAAGGACTTCTTGTTCATGCATTCCTCAGCCTACATGTAAAACTCTTATCTCTGTGAAATTACACTTCCTATTCTTGTTGTTTATACAAAGGGTGACAAAACATTCTTGGGATTTAATTAAAAAAAAATTAGGCACAATTTTCTGTAAATGCAGCCTTTTAATACTAAACAGGAACTTAATACTGACTGCCATGAGGTGGTGTTGGACTAACCCATTCAGGAAGTCTGCAAGATCTGGAGCAGAAAGGATCCTGCTCTGCCATCACACAACTGAGTCAGCTTGCACTGCTGGCCACAGGAGCCAGAGAGGGCACAGGATGGCTCATGGCCATGTCTTTGCACATGTGCAAGGCTGACACCAGGTCACTGCCCTGCTGGGGATTTTTGTCTGACCATGCATTGTCTCCTCATCTGCTTTTGCTGATTTTGTAGCACAAAAAGGGAAATGAAGTCCTTGAGTGAAAGTGGACATGAAAAGGTGATCATGTTCACTTACTGAGAGATCCAACAGGACTCCTCTAGTCAAACAGAAGCTGGACCAAGGCCAGGGAAACTCCAGAGATGTTCACAGATAAGAGAAATTAAAAAAGCTGCTTGGCAACAGGCATCCCTCTCTTTCTCCATTAGTTCTGTCAAAATGGAATCTAAGTTTTGCACCTGGAAAAGGCTGCAGGCACATTGCTACAAATCTTCCTCAAACACTCTCCAAGTCCTGCCTAGCTCTTTGCAAGGAGGGAGAGAAAGACAAGCTCCACGATCCAAACACTTGCCATTCATCCATTCATGAGCATCTCATTTGTCCATACTCTGCTGAACTGATGAGAAAAGGAACATTTCATCAGTTTTATGTTACAGTTTCAGTATGCTAGCCAGGAGAACCCACCATGCCCCCAACAGGCCTTCAGATCCTAAGCTCCTGATGATTTATCTGCTGTCTTAAAAAGCTGCTTTGCTTCAAGTGTTTTGTTTGTTTGTTTTTGTTTTTGTTTTTTTTTTAATATAGCAGTTTTGTGTAAATTTTTGTAACTGTTTGAGCAGTTGCTCATGAAGCCTGAGACTACAATTACATGAAAAGTTCCTACTTTCAGCATAAAACTACTCAGCTGAACAGTCAGCTGCATCCCATGTAACCAAATCCTAAAAAACCTGACTGTATTTACTTTCTTTTTTCTCATTTGCTGTCAAGCTCACACTGTTAGAACAGGACCTGTTTTATAGGGCCAAGATGACTGTGGGGGGCAGAAGAAAGGACAACTTTCCTCTCCCTCCTCCAGAACACTACTTTGCAATGCTGGAATGCAAAACACCTGATAGTCCTACAATGTTATGATTAATATTCCCACCTGCCTTTCCAGCAGAATGGTATTTTTTGCTATTGCTATTTACACAAGAAACAAAAGGAAAATACTTGGGGAAATAGTACTTTCAACTAAACTTCTGGCTTAGAGCTGTATCAGAGATCATAGAACTTTCATCAGCCTCGAGCAATTCTATTTATTCTCATTAAAATCCATTAAACCTCACTTTAAAATCCACAGGTTGTGCTGACTTTAATCCATCAGGATCAGGGCCCTTTTTTACCAAAGGCTAATTCTAGAAGGTTGAGCAAATGTTGTACTGTTGGCATCTTCTTTAGCATGCTATTCAATCTTTTCATAAAATATTTTTAAAGGTTAGTTTCATTAAAGTTCATCTTTCATCCTTCTGAGCCAAAACTTAAAAATTAAACCAAGGATAGGCTGGGCTTATAGAAACAGTGGCTGCAGTAAGAGACATCCCTAGCCTGCATTTCCAGAACTCTTGTCTAGATAAAGCAGGCATCAGAGCAATAGGTATCTTCTGTGTGAGCAGCCTTGCTGCCCCAGGTAACTGCCCTCCATGTGTGCCCATAAAGCTTGTCTGAGATGTGCCAGAAAATTCCTATCACCTAGATGCTACATAGTGCTCTGAAGAAACCCAATGATCTTCAAAAGTAACTGAACAAGTGCAGGCTCCTTAAGCTACACTATTAAATCCAGTGTTTCCCAAAGGTGACTGATTAATTTGCATGGTTTCTGGATTTAAGGGGCCCTAGGCAGGGCACCTATCCTGTACCCAGATACTGTTGGTGCATATTGAACTTGTCCAATACACTATTAAAACCAGCACCTAAGATCTGAAGATTCTGGAGAAACTGAGATGTCCATAAATTGTAACCAATCCCCAGGGAACATTAGATGGAAAGCAAACAGTGGCTTAGCATCAGCTTGTCCAGCTCCCCTTGAGGTCCAAGGTCAGCACAGCACATAATCTCAAATACTGATAATAAACCCAGGAGGAAGTTTTAAAAATCAGTAATGCTAATATCCTGTAAAGTAAGCCCAGTGAATTTAAAGTAGGGATTCTTCCATCAAGTCACCTACACCTGATCTAAAACAATCTCAGCTTGCAGAGGAATTTTGTTCTCCCATCTTTTGTGCTCCCATTTCTTAGCAGTCCTATTTCCTTCCTATTTCCTCCTTCATCCAAAGCCAATACCATCAAGAGGATGGGCACAGGACAAGGCCCTGAGGTCCTGGCAGCAGCTGGAGGAAGGGATGGATGCCAGGCATCACGCTGCTCAGGAATTGCCTGGGATCAGCAACCCTTCCATACCGTGAGTGCCACAGAGAGCGACTGCAGAGCCACACTGGTAACCTTGGGAGCTCTGGTGCAGAAGTGCAAGATGGGGGAGTGCTGTTTACAATTCTCTCGTTTTGGAAGAAAATGTAGTAGTAAGCTTAACAAGCAGGATTTGTAGCTTACGCTTCAAACCTTTAGTTGTTTGCCTTAGGGACCAAGAAAGAAGCTTCCTTCGCAGGTAGCTTTTTCTGCCTACTTTGTGAATGAATTTACGTGATCATTTGCATACATTTTCTTTTCAAATTACTGCAGGTTTCTAAATATTGTGATTTTGGTTTTATATACTACTTTCCTCATAAAAATCTTCAAAACAGTTTTGCAAACATTTATGAGCTAAGACTGAAAAAATACAACTGGGAGGGAAGTACAAAGCACAAAATACATGGGAAAGAAGGTGAAAAACCATTTCCTGACTGGAATGACAGGTTTTGAATTAATGAGGGACTTTTCCTTCCATGACAACTTCAGTTCACTTGTTCTGTATGTAATGTAACAGGTAAAAGGCATATCACAGCCTATCTGAAGGCATTGCTGCTCTGCTTCTGAAATACACAAGCATAGCAGACAAGAGCATCTGAAAGGAAACTTGGTTATCCAGTGCTTGGCTCACACATTCTAGGGGGAATGTGCATATTTTAATTACTTAAACATCAAGCCACATCTATGCTCCACACCACAACTTAGTTTAGGAAATTGTATTCATTGAATTAATCCCACCTAATTAAAAATTCATGAACCTTTTCAATTTCTGCCACAGGAGCTGTATCCATTTGAATCATAAATTTAAGCATTCCTCTGCAGATCCCAAGACAGGATTAATCTCACTGTGCAGACAGAAAGTGTGCAAAGTGAGACTCAGATGAGTGCTGGGAAAATACAGTGACATAATCAGTAAAAAGGAGATTACTATAAAGCTATAAAGTTTATGGATGTATAAATAATTTTATGAAACCATTTCAGCAGGTGAAAATTAGGTATATACAGCAGAAAACTTCTGTTAGAGAATTCTGCCAATCTTTCCCCCAATGTTTTCTCTCTTTGCTCTGAACATGCATTGCATGTTCTAGTCTAGCTTCTAAAATGATTAAACTAAGATGTATCTGAAAGACAGCAGTGCACTGAAGGCTTGTAGGAGTTTGATTTACTTTGAAAGCAACAATTCTGCCTGGAGTCCTCCACCACACTGTATTTCAACCTCTGCAGAGGTGCTGGGGAAGAAGCAGGGAAGCCCCTGTAAAGAGACAGCGCAGGTATGTAATGGAAATTGCCTATGAGTCACTAGATATGAGCCACAGGTCAGAATAAAGAAATAAAAAAGACCTATTCCTGTGTCAACCACCTCAGCAAGTGTTTGAGGGAACTAACAATTCAGCGAGTTTCCAGTGGTACAGATTAGTTAAAGTCTCATTTTGAGTTTCAAACCACAACCTCTGGACCATCCCCTTAGCTGTTTCAGTGAAGAAAGACTTTTCTGCACCATTGCTCTTGCACCTTAGAGCCTGAGTTGACACATTCTAAATTCTAACATCCTGCAGCAGCAGCAAAACTCTGGATCAAGGAAATGAGTTAAGCAGAAGGGATGGTTAAAAAAAAAAAAAAGAAAAAGAAATTTCAAACAATAAATACTTCTAAACACGAAACAAAAGTCCAAGTGTCTCAATGCCTCATACAGAAGTGCAGACGTAGGTAAACACTTAGCTTACCTACTGATCAAATGTAGCTTCAGAGAGAACACACTGTTAGAGCATTCACAGGTCTGCTTTTAGTATTGGAGAGGGAAGAAATATCCTGCCTTTCAGCTTGATGCAAACACCAGAATCTATTGAACCTAACACATCTCAGGGCAAACATTGGACCCTCTCTCTCCCATTTGCCAACAAAGAAAGCAGAAGGGTTTTTTTTCATCCATCTCAAATACTCTGCATTCAACACTAAGGCTGGGAGCCACAGGGCCTAAAAACGTTTCACAATGATTTTGAAAAACATAATTCATTAGCAATTATAGATAAACTGCAGCTTTTGTAAAGCCCTGTAACAATAAAAAGTGAGGCAGTGCTAAGACATAAATTCACTTTAACAAACAGAAGCAGAGTCCAGAAAAATTATGGCATAAACACAAAAAAAAAACCCTAAATAGAAACAGGCTTCAGAAAAAGGAAAGTCAATATGGGAACACAGCATTCTGCAGCAGAGAAATCAAATACCTTCTGATCAATTTGCCAAACAAGATGAAGCAAGCCCGGAACTATGGCAGCTATCTTTGTGCTACAACCATATTAATATAAAGGCCAATATGTGATTGAGACACAGCAGGTCATTGATTGATGCATTTTACACTCGTTACTCAAACGGTACAATACTGAAGTTTTCTTGTTGCTGCAGGAACTACCTCTGTACTAGAGCTCTTGCTGGTATAAAAAAGATGAGTAAGACCTGCCAGCTCTACCTAAAAATCCATAGTCAGCACTGATTTTTATTGTACAGGTAAGGCCAAAAAGAACTTCTGTGAAATAATGTTGGAAAACAGTGAAAGACAGGGGTTTCCAGGGAGGATTTTAGATAGAGTGGTTTTTGGCATCAGGAAAAGCTGTAATTTATCAGCGGAATAAAAAAACTCTAAACAAACCACATCAAGAATGGTTAAATGTGAAGCCAGAGAACTCAGGATGTGACACAGACAAGGGAGGCAGGAGGTAAAGCCCAACTGGATACTGCCCAAATGGGGCCCTTCTTGTTCAAGAGCTGACAATGGACCTGGGGAAGAGCCACCACTTCCCCCAGTGAGAGCATTTTGTCCTGTGGGAAAAGCACAACAAAAGGAAGAGAGAAAATAAATGACTAAACCAACATGCAAATAACAATTTGCTACAGGGTACTTTGAGGTAGAAACAGTCTGGTCAGATTCCTTGCCCAGGTGCTGGCCGGCCCTCTGGCGAGAAGCTAATGGCAGCGTGCTGTACCTTGGCCTCAATCACCTCCTGAACAAATATCCACAATTAATGAGGAAAGCAGCACCTCCGTGAGCCACACGTCCCTATCACCATCACCCTGCAGCCTGCTTTCTGTAACTGTGGGGCTAGGAATTTTGAGTGGTTCTGAAGTGAAGCACTCACTGATAAGATGAGAAAACAAGCATGAGGAGCTCCTTGCCATGAAAGCCATGGCTGACTATGGCAAACCTCTTTCTGAATACCACTGGTCCTGATTTGTTTTTATGTGCTCTTCAAGTTCAGGCCACCTATTCCTAAGGGTCAATGATATTCTCCATTTCACTAAATAACACTTTTCAGATCTTACCAATTCTTCATTTTCATATAAACAAAGCTGGACTATATTTCTATTAAAGCTATTTGCCATTTTCTCAATTTCTCTTCAGTGTTTCCAAGAACAGCAAAAAAACTATTTTCTTTTTGAAATGTGTCAAGGAAAGAGAAGGGGAAGCTCAGACTTAGACCAATGCCTCCAGGAAAATTTCTACAGCCATGCTATAAATCCCTTCAGATACACCACGGAAACAGAGGCTAACATAGGTCCACTGTCATATTTGTATTGATACTATACTTGTGTACCTACATGCCAACATCCATGCCAGATGATCTATACTGCAAATGAATGGAAGCTTTTGTGCTGGATGAACCAATATGCTCAAGACTCATGGATTCTTGTAAAATGGGTTTTTACTGTAATACTGATGACTTTTTGCAAGTATACCCCCATTCATATCATCACTATGATAGATAACATTTAAAAACTATATGTTGCTTTCACTTTATGTTGTACCAAACAATAATTTACCAAGAAGATCAGAAACTAAGTCAACTTTGAGTTACTAAAAAACCCTGGTAAAATTGAGGAGGAAGTAAATCAAGAGAAAGCACCGATCATTAAGAGACCTATAAACATTTTTTTACCACAGATGTATGGAGAATCAGCAATGAAGCCCCCATTAAGGGGGGAAAAGACGTCTACATTTTGCATTAATTTAATTCTGGGAAAGCAGCAATTTTGCTTTACTTTGTTAAAAAGGAGACAGATTTTTAAAAAATCAGAAAGGTTATGTAGTGAAAAACAAAGGATAATTTAGTTTTAAACTTCCTCACACTTTCTTTTTTTCTTCTGTAATTTATGACAAACTGATAAGCTGAAAGGCATTTTGTGTCAGGAAGTTCCATCATACTGCAACGTCCAGTAGAATTAGATAGTTCTCTCTTTTCTTTTTTTTTTTTACTTGAGACCTCACATGCAGAGGCTTGAACCCAAACCCAAGTACACATGAAAAAGATCCAACTCTTTCTGTTACGTTCTCTAGCTGTAGGAAGCAAACCCAAAATTCAGAACTCAACAGCACTGTGGGCAGCGGAAGAAACTGGCACAACTCCTTTTTTCCACAACTTCTGCTCTTTGAGCTGCCTGTAGCTGCTATCAGGTCTTGCTCTTCAGAATTCTTGACTTCCTTCATAAGCCTCTAGAAAAACCTGCACCTAAATCCATGTTTCCAGTTTTAAGAAGTCTGTATGTATAGATGTGCATATACCTGCTCTGTGGTTTTTTTAACATGAAATCGATCATTTCAGAGCAGAGCACTACTAAAGCCCTTATTTAATTAAAGAAAACCGATTTAAGACAGCACAGAATTTCTGAAAGTTTTAGTGTTATTGTAAAGGAAATGGATTTAACTTTGAACTTTTTAGAGAAGTGAAAGAATCCAGTAAAAAAACAAAACAAAACAAAAAAACCCGAAACCACAAACAACACAAAAACCCCCTAAGAACACAGAAAAAAAATCCCAAACCAACCCCACCAGGAAAAGAGGCAACAGAACCATGTAACAGAGAGTTGCGCTGAGTCAGGATCTGAGCCACATTATCCCTGGCAAGTAGACTTATCACGAGGCTGTGCCCACATGCACATTTACTGGTTTTCTCATCTTTCCATAACGAAATTCAAACAGCCTACTGTTGCATCTTTTTGTGCAAAAATAATTACATCAAAATTATAAACATTTGGGCAAAATTCCTGCTTTCCAGCTGACAGTAACACTGTATTTTCCCCTTTCAGAGGTTAAAAGCATCAACAGCTGCTAGCTCAAAAAAGCAGACATCCTGAACTCAGGTCTTTGTTGGCAGTAAGCCTTGCAACCCAAGCTCTCAAGCCATCCATTCTTTCAGGTTGAGACTGGGTAAGCCCTTTCTGCTGATTTGTACTACCACTTTAATTTTTTTAGTTCAGTTCAGTTCCCCTTTAGTGATTTCTATGTTCATTATTTCATGACAAGACCATAGTTGAGAAGCTGTAACAGCATGACATATGCTGCATATTTCAGGACTTAAAAACATGGAGGGCTGGGGGGGGTCTGACCCCCATATCAGCCACTTTGACAACGGAAACAGCAGGAATACAAATGAGAAAAGATTTTGAAAAAAAATTCTATCAGACAAACTTGTGTGAGCATATTGGGAACTAACTCTGATGACATTTCGTTATGACAATAAACTCATTTTGAAGAATCAGTTTATTTCAGGATCCTTTTTAAGAAGGCACTTGAAGCAGGAAAGAAACTGGTCATACTGGGAGAAGTTTTATAATAAATACACATTTTTAAAATATGAGTTTTACAACCATTTAAAAAAGCAGAATAAATGTATAACTTGAAATCAAACTGGTTCTGTTTAGTAGGTTGATATGTGAAACTGAACACCTGAAAATTAAGACTGACAATATGAATTAATTCCCTAGAGCTGGGCACAGCACTTCTTGCTCTCAACCTGCATAAACATACTCCAGGAATGTGAGTGGGTGAGGGGAGAGAGACAAAGGTTGATAGTTGGATGCTAACTTCAAAGTCTCCTACAAAGTGAGAGGAGAAATTATTTTCTTGAACAAAAGAACTGAAAACAAATTAATCATATTAATGCAAAAAAAGGACTAGACCACAAATTGCTAGTCTGTACTTACTCATTCTTCCTGCTGTAAAAACTACCTTTGATAAAAGAACTTTTAAATTAGCTGTTCTCTCTTTACTTTTGAAATTGAAGCCTGCATTTGATGGATGCTTTGGGCCATCTTCATCACTGGTCATTACATGATCATTATTACAAAACTAAATTTCAAATCAACTCTGATCTCTAAGTCATCATGGAAGATTTCTCCGATCCAAGGGAAAATTATTATTGAATGTCATTAGACTATCTGGCACAATTTGTTTATTTACACAGAAGACTTGCAGCATCCCTATTTGATAAAATTGAGAAGTAATTATTGCCTTCTACACATTCATGATAAAAATCTTTATCTACACAACTATTGATAGAAATATTCTCCGTTTTCTATTTACATTTAAACTAAGACTGGGATAGAAATTCATATGCCATAGATGTAGTAGTTAACAGGAAGAGCCCCAACTGGAGGTGCAGCAAATAGGAGCCTGGCTCTGTGGGATTACTGCTGCATGCTTTCCTTTGAAGGGTAATGGTGGGACAGTGACATCTGACAGCTCCAACACTAGTCAGCACAACTGCTGGAAAGGAGTTAAATTAAAGGCTTCAATCAACCATTAACAGCTCCTGCTGCTGGGCCAGGCTCCAGCCCAGCTGCAGAGCTCCAGCCAGTTTTTGAAAAGCTCAGCTGTTTTGCTGAGAATGCACAAGTGGGCTCCTGCCACATGACCAGCAATTGGGGTAGAAGTTGAGGTTTGCCCAGGCACACAGGCCAAACAGAAGAAAAGTGTTTAACACAAATTCCAGTGATTCTTAAATCTTAAGGGCAACAAACCTGAATTCTGAGTCTCCATCAAGTAGCTGTAAAATCCTCCTTTCTTTGCTCAAAGCAGGAGGAGCAGAGATTTTCCCCAGAAGAGGACAGTGGAGGCTAGAACCGTCCCCCTGGGGCCACAGCAGCCTCCTGGTAAGATTGGCTTGTGCAGTCCCCGGTCCTGATTGCTGCTCCCTCCAGCCCAGGGGCATTGCCCCACTTTCAGGCTAGCACAGGGCAGCGATGCACAATTTTGTTTTGCCTTATTGGGTTGTTATGCAACATGTGGTTATCCCATCACAGACTGAGTGAAGGTCCTTTCCCACCCTTCCCAACAAAAGGCCAATAGCTGAATGATGAACAAACTTAGTACCCAGAATGTCTGCAGAGAAAAAACAACACGTGCTGCTTACAGACCAAGCATTTGAACCTCAGCAAACATCCATCCTTCAGTCAGTACAGATAACTCAGGCCAGAGGAACCTGCAAAGAAAGCTGCCACCACTGTTCAAAGCAAATCATCTGTAATCATTATCTACAACATTTCACTGGAGAATTAAGAGCACTGCAGCAAAGCCTTACAAATTATTCTCTGGCGTAACGTTTCCTCCTTGCTTTTTCCTGAAATTGCTCCTGAAGCAGCAACTACAACAGACTTCTTCCCAAGTTCCACTTGAAACTTCAGTCTTTTTCTCCACCACACTTTGGGTCACACTTGAATTCAAGAGGGATGCACAGAACTAGCCCTGCAGAAACAAATGAAGCACAAGTGCAGGGCAGTCTTGCACTCCAAGAGCCACCCATAGTTTTTCAGTGACACAGTGTGTACAAGTAGCACTTGCACTTCATTCCAGCTAAGCCTGTACAGCTTTGTACTCCCTCATGCACCTTCTTTTTCCACTAATGGCCATGTTTTACTGTTAAAGGAGTACTGCAGTCACAGGTAATCAAATTATGGCACTAAAAAGGCCAGCATGCTTTGAATTTTTATAACTTATTTTTCAAACACACACGAAGCGAAACAGAGGCCTCAGCAATGAATAACTGCTTTTGTTCAGAGGTCCATTCAAAACCCTGCCCTTTGCTATTAGCACTAAACAGTGAACTTATGCAGGCAATCTAGCAGTTCAAGAGTTGGCCAAAAGTTACAGCAATGTGCTGATGAAGTAGGCAAACCTAGGACATTAAGGGAGTAATGCCTCACCTGTACTGCTTCCCATTCTCTTCACCATCCCACTGTAGGGGAGTGAATAAGTGGCTGCGTGGGGCCTGATTGCCAGCTCAGGTTAAGCCACAACAGTCCTTCTTGGTGCCCAGCATGGGTCTTGCAGGGTTCAAGATAACGACAGGTTTGACTGGAATGTGCTAGATTGGATTTATAGCTGTAATTGCTGATTAGCTGTTAATTGGCAGGTGCCTGTCAGGAGCCTTGCTTGCCTGACTGTACATTAGAGTCCAGTGCTCATTAGTGGCTGGCTTTTGCTCTCGCTGCTGCTGTGCTGCTTTAT
This sequence comes from Anomalospiza imberbis, assembly GCF_031753505.1. Taxonomy (NCBI): domain Eukaryota; kingdom Metazoa; phylum Chordata; class Aves; order Passeriformes; family Viduidae; genus Anomalospiza; species Anomalospiza imberbis. The sequence continues at coordinate 67,391,923 of NC_089683.1, read as the reverse complement.
CACCTCACTGCACTGTGCTGGGAACACTGTGATAACAGCAGCGGGATGTGCCGGGCTGGCAGGTGGCCAGGGACTCGCTGTGTGTCTGTGCTGCTGGCCCAGCTGGCTGGGACTGCGCTGTGAGCTTCAGTCAAAGGGACCTGACCCATGGATGAGTCCACGTGGGAGCAGGTGGATCTGTGTCAATCAGGACAATCTGGAAGTGGCTGTGGCAGTGCAGCAGCAGGAATACCTCTGAAGGGATGGAGGCCCAGGGATAAGTCTGTGCTGCAGCAGGCAGATACTGACACATCAGTGCCTGTGGATAAGTCTGTGCTGGAGCACCTGAAAGCGTGTGGCCATGGATAATCCCACATGAGAGCAGGTATTCCCCTGGAAGGACTGCAGCCATGGGTAAGGTTAGGACAGAGCGGGTTTATTCCTGAGGGGGCTGTGGCTGTGGGTAATGCCACACTGGAGCAGGTGCACCTCAAAGCAACTGTGACTGCAGATAGGCCCATGCCACAGCACCTATACCCCCAAAGTGACCGTAGCTCAGAGATAAAGGCTCCGCTTGGAGCAGGCATAGCCATACGGGACTGCAGTCTGTGGATAAACCCTAGGCAGGCTAGGAGAAAGAGAAGGAATGTTCAGTGTTATGGTCTGGCTCAAAGGGACAAGGGACAGAGATTTTAATGGATATGGGTTTAAATCACTGTAACCCATTGTTTGGGTTGCGTGTCAGAGGAATGGCTATAGCAGGAACCACACAACACTGGAGGACAAGTTTTACAAAAAGCAGCTCCAAGAGTAGCAGCAAACCAATTTGAACTGGCTTTGGTGCCCAAAAATTCAACACACCACACCACCTCTCCTGTCCTCATTAAACTCAGTGAACATTTATGGATATTTTACAGGCATACTCCATAGGCTAGGGGAAATAATATCTGTGTATTATATCAAGGGATGAGAAGGGGGTGGCAAATAATGAGCATGTGTTGGATAGTGTGGTACCTGAGAATGACGTAAATGGTAATGAATGAAGAGTGGAGCATGTGCTGGTTTTGGCTGGGATAGAGTTAATTTTCCTCACAGTGGCTAGTATAGGGCTCAATTTTGGATTTGTGCTGGAGACAGCGTTGATAATTCAGGGACATTTTTGCTATTGCTGAGCTGTGCTTACACAGAGTCAAGGCATTTTCTGCCTCTCACCAGCAAACAGACTGGAAATGCACAAGAAATTGGAATGGGACACAGCTAGGACAACTAACCTCAACTGATCCAAGGGATATACCATATGGTATCATGCTCAACATAGACAGCTGGGGGAAGAAAGAGGAAGAGAGTGGGGTCACGAGGAGTGATGGCATTTGTCTTCCCAAGTCACTGTAACACATGATGGAGCCCTGCTTTCCTGGCTGAACGTCTGCTAACCCATGGGAAGGATTTAAAGAATTCCTTGTTTGGCTTTGCTTGTGTGCACAGATTATGCTTTACCTATTAAACTGTCTTTATCTCAACCCATGAAAAAGTTTTACTTTTACTCCTCTGATTGGCTCCCCTATCTCACCAGGGCAGGGGAGTGAGTGAGTGGCCATCCTGGGCTTAGTGCCAGCTGGGGTTAAACCACAACATATTGAAGGGCAGCGAGAGCAAGCAAGCTCCACATTAAGCCCAGTTAATTTAAGGTCAATTTAAAGGCCTCTGTTACTGTGATGCTACAGAAACCTGGGGCTTCATCATGACTCCTACTTCATGTAACTAAGTCTTTGCAATAATCTTCTAAGTAAGTGTGTACATTGAACAGAAACAGACAAAAACCAATCCACTAAAAACCAGAAAGAAAATTAAATATTATGGGCAATGACATAACAAAGCACAAGACTAGAAGTGACAAAAAAAAAATGCTGACAGCTGGGGAATTTGTAGTAAGAGAAGGACCAAAGCAGACTGTACACTGTAATCCTCAAGGTAAGCAGTGTTGAGCCAGACTTCATCCTGGAGATGGATAAAATACCTGGTGTAAAATATTATCAGTGAAACCATAACAAACCCCAACCAGCTGCACAAAACCCACAAATGCAGTACCAAAGGTACAAAAGAAAAATAAAACTCACAAATAACTAGTAAATGAAACCCACAAGTCCAGAAACCTTAGTATCTCTCAACATTGCAGTACCACTGTGAGCAACAACAATTCTCTATTTCAATCTAAACCAAATGGCAGTCAAAGCTTTAGACTGGGGGAAAGCTACTGAAATCAAACCACTTCAGTTAATAATTTGCTGCTAAGCACTTTCAGTTCTGCTTTGTCACTGCTGCAGTCCCAGGGACCAAGCGCACTGCGAGCTGCCTGCTGCAGGACGGGAGTGTGCTCAGTCTTGTCTCCTCTTCCCTCCAGCAAATGTAAATTACGAATGCAAAGCTCCACGAACAAATCACCAAACACCCTGTCTTTGCAAATGTCTTTGTGTAAGCAGTATGACTCAGTTTGCTGGTAGGCATTCCAACTGAATTAATTTACCATGGTATGGAAAACCTGAGAGAAGTAAAACTTAAGCTGTACAAACACCTGCAAGAGTTTCTAAATGCCTGGGGTTTTGCAGCCAAGACCTGCTTGTTTGGGCAGGTGCTGCCACAGCTATCTGAGTGTCCATGGTACAAATTCCTCTGCTCAACTGTCTTCAGCAGGGAAAGCAGCCCAGACTTCTTCGAAACAAATCTGCTCTAATCAGGACAGCAACAAAACGTCTTGACCAAAAGCTTTTTTTTTTTTTCTTTTTTTTCCCCTGCTCACACTCCTCTTGGTACCTTAGGGGGATTTCTTCCAGGTTATGGTTTTGTTACAACATCTTGAGGCTCTATTAGTGCATAAATTTCTTTTTAAGTTTTTATTGTTTCAGATCCAGTTCTAACAAAAACTTCTCCTCAACAATACTGTCTCTTAGTCAAGGTTATTTGTAGTCTGTGAATAAATGCATGCCAATGGATACAGAATTGAGTTGTCAATTACACAAGGTTTTGTTAAAAAACAAGTGAAATAAAAAGAGTACATTAGTAAATGCAGCTGAAACTGCAGTACAATATCCCATATGCTACACTAGACTTTCACATACACCAACAGGTCCCTCTAATCTAAAAGGAATTAGATTAAGTATATTGCAATGTGCTCAGCATACTACTCACTTCTATAAAGAAACAATGGGTTTATGCACTTCCACTGACTTTCAAAGCAGAGACACACTGAAGCCCATCAGCATCAATTTTTATTCCCTGTCTCATCTACACTTAATTTCACTTACTCTATGATAATTCTTACATATATATATTTAATAAAATATTTCAGAGAAATTGAGGGGTTAGGACAACAAAGTATTTAAGCACATATCTGGCAACAGTACCAGTGTGTTTAAACCTCAGCATGTTTTTGCATGCTTTACTGTATTAAGTCCTGATCACACAGGACAGTACTAGCAATAAGACAAGTTAGTAGATAATACAGGATACCTTCATTTTTCATTGCACAGGATTGCAGCTCCTGTAGAAACTGCAGCTTTTATTTCACAGTGCATAAGCTGCAGTTTCTATACAACTATCCAAGCCTTTAGAGGACAGACATATCTTTTTAAATTTGGAAAAAGAGTAAATCACTTGCTGTCCCAGCATATGTAGAGGCCACTCTTTATCAGTGCATCACATCACAAAAGGAAAGAAGACAAGAGGGTGGAAACTGGTCGGTGCTAAGAAAGAGTGGGGGCTGCGGCAATGATAGAGAGATTACCTGAAGCCTGTTTCATAATTCAACATTCCTTATAAATTCATGGAAATCCTAACACCCAGGTATACCCCTTAGCATTGAAATTCCACAGGGGCTCCTTTGACTGAAAAACTGGATTTAACAGAATTCCTTAGATGTCAAAAATCTGCTGGTACCCTGCACTTTTAAAAACAAACTCCAAGCTTAATGAAATTGAAATGCCAAAATCTGATTAATTTCTAATGCTTCTTTCTTGTGTTTCCCTATCCCTCAAAAGTACTCAATTCTAGCTTCTTGAAAATAACCCATGGTGAAAATATATACTGTAACCGAGCTGTTTTCATATCATATATATGATATCACACATAGCTTACTATAACTTTTTAAAAGGCCAAAACTCAAGCTTAAATAAGGTGATAGAATTGATTTACCATGATCTTTATCTTTAAACTTTTTAAACAGTAACTAATTTGCCTCCCAGCTCTCAGCTTGAATCAGGCACTATTAATTACATAAACTCAATTATTAGCCTTTCATATTAACACTTCTGTTTCCTCACTCCTTTGGTATCCTTCAGATCTAATTAAGCACCAACTCTTTACAGCACAACGTTTCCCACTGAATGGATTCTCACAACTCCTCTGCATCTGCCCTCCCTTGACAAGGCCTTGAAACGCCTACAGGGATTCAAAATGCTGCTGCTGTTTAGGTATTAAAATGTGAGGTTGTCTCAGTAGATCACACTTGCTCCAGTCCCTTTGCTGGCTATGCAAGATGTCTTCTGTAAAAAGTGTTCTTCATGGTCTCTGCCTGTTTGCCACTAAATTAATCTGTTTTCTTTGCACGTCCTTGGCTTCTCTAACATTGGCAAACACTTGTCTTTTACACCATTCCTTTCTATCACTTCAAGTCTCAGTGTTAGAGGACAAAAAGACATTTTGAAGTTTACTGCAAAAAAAAAAAAAGAAATGTACTAGATCAGAATGAAAAAATGAATGAACTATTTGCTTTACTATCTTGGAAGTTTCTTAGTAGATCTAAATATGATTGCAATAATTATTTTCAAAAAAATTAAAAACAATGAAAGTTTTAGCTATCACTCCATGTAAAATAGGATGAGTTACAGAAAGACGACTGCAGTTTTAGGGACTGGCATGCAATGCTAATTTTGAGCCCATTTATCTTTCCAACTGTTTCTCCCATCTCTCCAATTCCAGGTATACTATAAAGCAATACATTTTGATGTCCTCCACACTATGAAAAGGGAAAGTAAAAGTCTTCAGAGAGAAAAAATTTCCCCCTGAAGTTTTCTTCAGCATATTTTGCACTTTGCATTGCCTCAAGTGAAATATTTGCCTTTCAGAGCTGTTTTACTATGCACTGTCCTAGTGTCTGTAGGACCTGCTCCCAAAGGGTTTATTACACAGCTACACATGTGAGACACATGATTTATGTGGTGACCGTGAAACACACATTGCACTGCTGTTCCCAGGAAGAGAAAAACTAATCCCAAATCTACTCAATTTTAAGACTATACCTCCCACCAGGACAGCCACTGGGCTCACATCTGTCACACTGCTTTGAATTCTCTCATTGGTAGGAGGAGCAGATCAGCACCTAAGCAGTAAAAACTGGGAAAACTATGGTGTGATGGCCAGAAGAGAACAAGGCACAAGGCCCAAACAGACAGGAGATTGCTTCAGAAGATGGCATTCCTTGAGAGGAAACAGCTGGAGACAATCAGCAGCAGTGCAGTGCTGATGCATCCAAATTAGACTTGACGTTACTCAAACTGCTGTGGTCTTCCAATGGACAGAAATGCTTTTCCTACTTCTTGCCATAAACTAGCTCAGCACAGTGCTGAGTGACTCGGAGTTCATCCAGCAAACCTATAAAGACAGAGTCTTCTCTGCTATTTTTGTATGCTCTGGCTGCAAACAATCTGAATAAACCCCTCCAGGATTTAGGAGCCTGAAAGACCCAGACTATGACATCACAGAATGTAAAATGCAGCTCTTACTTGTGCCTGTTCTACCTTGAATTGCCAAAAAACATCTGTAACATGCCTTGTACAGTGCCCAAAGAAAAGAACAAGAATCATCTGTTAAAAGACAAAAAGGAGTCCTCTTGGGGTATGAACCCAAGTGAAAAACACAAATCCACCATAAACACAGCACAGAAATGACAGTGTTTTATCTCTCACTTTCTGTGAATGGCACTCCCAAAACAGCAAGAAGGACATCTAAATAATAAAAATATTCAGTCGCTCTTCTAGTTCTGCTACTGGCTTTCTGTATTATTTCAGGAAGTTACTTAAATCCTTTGTGTCTCAATATATTCGCCTGAAAACAACAATTCTTACCTACTGTATTTCACAGCTTTGTCAAAGCTGCCAACGCACCTCAGAAAAAACAGGTGGAGGTGTAAGTAACTGGAATCACAGCGTACATCTCCTTTCCTTGGTGTCCTGCATTTGCAGGAGAGGAGAGGACTCTGCTACAGCAACCACCTCCTTGCCAAAATGAGCCTTGAAAGCCACTGGTGAGATGATCACTGAGGAAGTAACCACAAAACACTCTGTGATTGTCTCCCACTCAGAACCACACAAACCTCTCTCCATATTCTTAGAGAGATGCATACCTGGCGTTTCTGCCCATGTATTTTCATTAGACTAGACTTTAATTAGACCTGGCAACTAAAGGCAGGGGTAGCTATCTCTAGTGGTCTGAGAAAGCAGAAAGAGACAACACAGACAGAAAGGAACTATTTTGCAACTAGTCTTTGTGAAAGCAAAGTTGGCAAAAGCCCCAGCAAACAGATAAAGTCTAAGCATTGAGTACGTTAAATAGTTCACACTGCCTTGTGTAATTGCATGGCTACTCTCTGGTCCTTGATTTTTACAGTAACTAACCATTTTGAAAAAATAAATGGAGGAAAACAAAAAAAGTACAACTGTTTTTAATAACATTCTAAGTCCCTGAAAAATAATTTTTCTCAATTTCTTTATTAAAAGAGTGTTTGCCAAATTGAGATAACATCTCTTACTGTTCCAATTTTTAATCTATGCAGCAATTCATTATTTGCTTTTTCTCAGCTCTGGCTGTGAATCTAGATACACACTCATGAGCAGTCCTGTAGACTTTATGGACTGTAACAGTACTTCAAATACACAAAAACGTCAGCTGAATTTTCTAACTTAATTTTCATCCTCAAGCTTCCTGTGTTTTGAAAAAAAACATTTAGTAATTGTGCTCTGAAAGCAGACTTTGAGGAGAATGTGTCAGCAGTTAGCACTGTGCCCCTAATTAAACCAATATATTTATGGTCTCCATAAATTGCCTCTGCAGCTATAATATAATGCTCCTATATGTCAATTTCCAGGTATACACAAATGTTTTCAAATTATCAGCACTGCCTTGCTGACTGCTTAAGATAAGGCCCTCATCTAGCAATGCAAAGGAGACTTAGGCTCTGTCACGCATTAATGAGAAAAGGGAACCATTCACAGACAGCTTTCTGCTCCTCCAGAAAAATCTCTTCTGACTGCATAAAAATGTTACCTTTTGTATATTAATTAAAGGGACAGCATAATGAATATACATTTCTTTTCCTTCTTCTGACTTAGCATCTCTTAAACAGCATATCCTTAATTTTTGCTGCAACCCCTTCAAATGCTAATTTAGGTTCCTTTGGTTAAGTGCTGCTTTCTGCACTTGAGAATGCAGAAAGCACATATAATGAATGTCCTGAAATTTTCATCAAGTTCGGAGAATGAACATTGCTACAATTCAACACTCGCAAGCTTAGTTTACTTTCTTGCAATTTGGAGAAAATTCGTCTTGGCAAATGAAAATCCAGGAGTGGTCAACAGCACAGTGTCAAGAAAATGGGGAAATCAAAAGCAGCAGAACATCCTGTATGCCAAACACCAGGAGCACCTGCTTGCTGTGTCATTCCTCAGTGTCACTGAAGAAACATCATTTGTTATTTGTCAAATCCAGTCAATTCCACTGTTTCATCACAGGCTTGTTCCATACCCAATCCAGAAAATTATCTTTGTCAGTAGATGCTACATCAAAGCCTAATATTTCCAACAAATTACTTAACATTTGAATACCTCTGTTAAACTATCTGTAAAATGGATATTTTAGCATTCAATGCACAGAAGCAAATCATATGTAACAATAATCTGTCTACCTATACAGCAACACCACACCACCAAGACAAAACTCCTATAAAGTCTGTCCTCTTCAGAGCAGTCATAAACCACTACCTCAAAATGTGTTTTCAGAACGAGATGTCGTGATGACGAAGGACAGAAGGTATGTTACATCACATACCCTTACACTTCTAAAATGATTTTTACAGACAAATCAAATGAGCACAGCAGAAATCTGCCTTCCTGAATGGTTTTAAACTTTCATGGAGAACAGTATTTTCCAGAGGAAAGGAATGGGGGCGTTGGTGGGGAAATATGAAACTAATTTCAGGAGGAGTTTGTGAATATGGTATTCTTTCATATTAATGAAAACCAGATCATAAAATAGTCTGTGAGCTAAGAAACTGGCAGACAGTATATTAAAAATATATAAATATACAAAAACACACATAATATAAATTTATATGTATTTATGTATATAAATAATTACATAAAAACTGTATTAAAAACAATAGCGTTTTCCCCATCATAAGATATGTTCAGGATATTGTTTTTTTAACAATAAAAAATAAGTCAGGATTCTAAAATGTAGTTCCACAGAACAACAGAATGTCTGACAAGGGAAAACAAGTTACACAAATAATTTTTTATCACAAAGCTATTACATAATGCAAATCTGTGCAATATAGTTTGTAATTTGATTTCAAAGTCATCAGGCACAGGAAGAATGCAACTGTGTTTAGATTACAACCATCTCAGGAAAATTTCAAAGCATATACAAAATACGAGGTATTATTATTACATAAAATTGAGAAAAAAAAAAAACCCTTAATTTTTCAGGTCAGTTTTTTTGAAAGGAAGGTTGGATACCAGTTGTCTTACAACCTGAGTTGATTTTTTAATTTTCAAGCAATAAATACAGCCTTCAGGGTTCAAGATCAAGTAATTAATTACTAAATTTATGGAAGGCTCTACTAAAAAAATCAATAAATAGTGACTAAAGAAAGTATTATGAATAAAACAACTTCATACTACTGGTAACCCCACTTGAGAGGATGGCAAAATTTTTTACACAGCAAGTACATGCCAAATCAATCCATGTAATATAATTTGCATTGAACAAGCTATTTAGCATTTTGCACGTGACCTCTGTGTGGAGACAGGTTGAGTTATCTTCCATTTTTGTGCATGGTCACATGTAAATACAGGGTGTTCTCTGGACCCTTCACTGTCACTCTTAGAGACTGACTTTTTTCTGCAAATATCTACAGTGGGATATGCTTTTCAGAAGGAGCTGAAAAAACCACCTCCATCAGTGAAAATGTAATGGGACTGGGCAATTAAAAATTAATTCTTGTCAAAGCTAGTGAAATCTATATGAATATATACATATTGGTTCACACATACATATTAGATCAATAAATATATGCTTGATCTCTGGTGAATGACTACATGAGAAAGGTGCCAAGAAGAGACTGTTGTCTGCTTCTGTTACCGAGGAGCACAGGGCTGGAAGGTACTGACATTACCCATTAGAGAGACAAAGGTTGTTTTCATTTAAGACTTCATTCTAAAGAAACTAACATGTCAATCCACCACCACTTCTAGGGAAATAACTGAAAAAGCAGGTTATTCTGGAATAATGTTTGGGAATCAGATGCTGTGTAATATTGAAATCTGAAAGGTACTGCATTTAAACAGAATTATCCAAAGACATTCAGGGTGGGGAACATCTGGGGAGCTAACAGGTTTGCTAAAAATGATGCAGGGATTATGATGAATGATAAGGTAAGCACAAGCCTTAGTGCCATGTTGTTGTGCAAAGAACCACCATTGTATTACAGATATTTTGAATACTAAAATAGTTTGCCTAGGGAGACAGTGGAATTAACATGCTGGAACAATTTAAAGACAAGTTTGATCAACATCTCTTAAGTATGATAAGGACAGTTGAATCTGTCTTGGGGCAAAGGAGGCACCAGGTGATTTCTCAAAATTATAAAACAAAGCCAAGGTAAAAACCATGAAATACAACAGTACTTAAAACAAAATAGATTTGGTAACACACTTTCAACCACAACAAAAATAAATTCAGATATTGTTGTATTTGTGTTTCACTTCTGGTTTATGCTTTTCACACATAATTACAGAGAGAATTTCCACTCCTCCTTTTGCAATAACTGGAAATTTTATCCCAGAGCAGGTGCTGCAAACTTAATCTGGTGTGGCTGAGATGCAGACTGTTTATGGTGATGTCTAATCCAAAGCTGTAAGCAGAGAAGTTAAATAAACTTTCCATTTATTTTGTGTTTCAAGGGGCATTTTTCATGTGAAATACCCTCAACTCCCTAGTCTTCAAGGGATTGAATTTACATAGATTTCTGATATTTTCTGTTCTTTCTATTGGTATTCTGCAGAAGTAGCATAGCTAGTAGCACAAAATCACTGCTCTCCAAGAGGTAACAACATCCAGGCAGGGAGACAAATACAGGAAAGAATAAGAACTATAGGAGGATGGAAAAAAGTGTGGTGTAGGAGGTGCTCAAGGAAAATAAAATGATGTATGTGGGACAAAGTGAATGGAGAAGGGGTGCTGTAAGGAGTTTCACTCTGAGTGCTGAAGAGAGAAAACTTTGTGAAGCTTTGAAAAGATGCATGGGTAGAGCAAAATGAGGAAGGCAAGAGGACATAGGCTGAGCTTCAAAGGAGTGGAATGCAAGGGAAGACGATAGCAACAAGTAATAAGAACAGCCTAGAGAAAAAACATGGAGTCATGGAAGGAGAGTCAGTAAAGAAACACAGAGGGTCCTCCATAACTTCATGTCTCCTGTAACAAGGCAGTGCAGAGACAATATCTGAGCTCTCACTGAGGGCTAGACGTGATTAACCTAGAACAATGCCACTTCCTCAGGTATTTTATCCACTATCTGCTCTGGGAAAGAGGCTGACAAATCCAGCACTGGTGATCAAAGCCTTTCATCTGCCACTTAGCTGCTCTGACACAGTGGTGGAAATAGTCTTATGCTCAAGCCCAGAGATAAATAATCCATAACATTCCCCATTTGGAAACTATCTTGCCACTCAACAAAACTGCATCTGTGTTGATCTGAAGCTGCTGGTAAGAGAAAGGGTACAAAGATTGATATGCTTGTGTTTCAAGAAATGTCTTTCTTTTTTGTAACCCCTTTCTGCAGGCTTATAAATTCTTGCTGAAAAGAATTTACCATGTTCTGAAGGCAATGAACAAGGATAAGCAACAGGTCTGACTTCTGTAAGCCTTACTCACCTGTCCAGTCCTGACATGAGCAACAGCAGGTAAGACAAGGATAAGCAGTGTGATTCGTGCCAAATAAAGTTTATTTTCTTAGTATGATGCAAAAGATTACTTTTTACACACTCTTACTATAGATTACTGAAATCTACCAAAGCCAGAGACATGGACAATCAATAGAATCCTTAAAAAATTCTAATAGGTTATTTTTAATAAAAGGAGCTATTAAAATTACATTTAATACTCATGACTTGTGCTTGTTCACAAGAAGTCTTCATTTTGTTTTCATTCCACTGTTCAGACAGCTTAAAGAGCAAATTATGTAAGACACCCTTTCAGAGTACCAATTCTTTCGTGTTTCTGTTGGGTGTGAAGTGAAAAAAAAGGTGCCATTTCCCTCCAGTTAAAAAGGTGAGACAAAACACAGCTCATTTTGTGTCATTCCATTTTGGGTGGGTTTGGGCTATGAATAATCTATGTGCTATGGGGTCAGCATTTCTGTGTTATAAATGTTACATTACATAATGTATTACCATGATAGGATATGCATTTATATGGAAAAGGAAACAGATAAACACTGCACCAAATTTTTAGGATTTACTCATTGACAAAATATCTCTTCCTGCAAGTAAATGGAAGTTGCTAACTTTCATGGTGTTCCTGAGGTAAGAGATCAATTACAAGGAATTGCATTAGCAGTAGGAACTAGAATGGCACTGTCTAATGTATAAGATTAAATTCAGATTTTTTTTTTAAGATGGAAATTGTTAGGCCTCAGCTCATGGCAAACTTGTGATCTCATACAGAAAATATTCCTATTTTCAAGACTGATAAGAGGGTGACAAGGGCTGTGGTCATGAAATGATAAAGGGAAATAAGTGTAACAAAGAAAACATGTCCCAGAGATGATGAAAAAGATGCAAGAACACTAGCTTTTTAAGAGAGTCCCTAAGTTTATAGGAAGAGATTTGAAAAGTGCTGTGATAATCTCTAAAGAAAGCTTTCATACTTGAAGAGCTGCTACTGTGCAACCAGAAATAGCCTTCCAAAGGAATCATCTCACAGTATGTCAATGATAGTGAATTATAAAACATTCTTCAGTGCTAGAAGGACCTCAAGATTCAACAGAGAATAATTTAAAAAGCCATTTATGTGAAAAGCTGAAAGGAAACAATAGGTAATCTGCTATAAGCCCAATGGTTATGTCTTGCCCTAACTATACCCCTTTTACTGTCAACAAAGGCCACTATAGAATAACGCTTGTTTTAGAAATCTAAATAGTTTCAATCAGAAGAATCTCAATGGATCACTAAGAAGAGAAAATCAATTGTGTTTGCACTATTTAGGGAAAACAATAATATTTCCTGTTGCATGCAGCATGGATAAAGTGTGTTTCCCACCAAACTTTGTTATGCTTCCCATGAAAGTGACTTTTGGCAAAATGCCCATCTCCTTCAACTTCATAGCAGACCTCAGATGTTCAATATCACTCAGATAAAATGTCTTCCTGCTTTCTTCGCCATTTGCTGACTGAACTATGGTCAGGAAGGTATTTCAGTTTTTGTAATTTTAAAGAGCAGAATAAATGCATTTAGGATGCAAAACCTAGGGATACTCATGCCCTTCCACTGCTCCAAATAAAACTATAATATCTACTGTATTCTTGGTTATTTTCACGGAACTTCTGCAGTTTATTCTTAAACATTAACAGTTTTAATTCCTTCTGTCATTTTGTGAAGCTGGACTAAGACAGGGCTAACTTCAATTTTATTCTTTTGCCGCTAGGTGTTTTCAGGTGTATAAAACACTCAAAGAAAAAACAGTTCAACCATGACATGACTTTCTTTTTCAATTCTTTCATTTCTTTTTTCTCATTAGTTTCATCTTGGAGCTTGCAAAGTTCCAGAGCAACCTATTGTAGTGGCAGTCAGAACTTTGACTGTGGCTCACCACTTCTCCTGCAGTACCTATAATGAAAAGGTCAAAACTGCTGTTCGAAATCTCCTCCTTTGACCTTGTGCTTTATCAAAGCAAGCCTGCATTATGACCAGTGACCATGACAGAGTCACAGAAAAAGAATGCACTGGTGTGTGAAGACGTTTCTGGCAAGAACTGGTAACAATTCTAGCTCTCTTAACAGATTATAACATTTTTGTGCTTTAAAATGACAAGTTGTGCTATTTAACAGTGGGGATTTTTTAGTTGTTATTTATTATCATAAATTATGTTGCATTATAATATTCTGGTCCATGCAGACAGTTCAGGGCTCACATAAGCACAGATATCTTGCTGCCCTGCAACACTTTTTTGCCCTTTGCAGCCACAAGAGTGCATCACCTGTTCTTCTTTATTCCAGCTTAGTTTTCTAGTGACCTACTCACCCAGTAAGCATGTCACTTCTAACATTTCACTCCTTACCCTTGTAAGCAAGCAATGACCAAACCTCCTCCTTTCCTCTTCTTCCATCTGACAAATACAGTCAGAGGTCCGAGCTCCTGGGGCACCTACTCCAGGCGTTCTCGGACTCCTTACCCCACACTTTTTTGCCCCAAAGTTGAGACTTCTTCCTTGAGCACATATCATCTTCTCCTGTGCCTCAAAAAACCCCAAATCCAAACAAAACCTACAAGAGGGAAGAAACTGAGCAGGAAGCTCTGAAAAAGGCGAGCCCAACTGCCAAAATTTACATTCGTCTTTCTTTCCTCCTAATGTCTTTTTCTACCTTCAGATGAAAATTTCAGCTACAAAACTTTATGGCTACTTAGATTCTGTAGAAACTGCTTACTTCAGCGAAAATGTAAAACACTGAAAAATATGTATTTAATTTGTTTATCTATATGTTTTTAACAACGTATGTTCCATGTCTAAATACACCCTGTCATTCAGTCATGGCAAGCTTTATGAGATATTTCATATTTCCATGTTACCAAATACAAGTGTAGAGTTGATGCAATTTTTGGTGTTATTCCATTTCTACTCTTTAAAGAAAATTTGAAGGACATTAACATTTCTTAGCAAATTAAGGTGACTGCTACAAAACATCTGTAATATTTCAAGAACAAGGGTGTGAGTTTACAGGTACCGCCTGCAGTTCAATAGCCACAAGGAAACTATCCCACTGAGGCTAAATATAATTTAGTTCAAAGGAGGAAAACTAAACAAAGTTACCACATCCCTTATAATGCTCATCTAGCCTAGCATTAAGCTAGTCTTGCTAACTTGAGAGGCTACTCAAAGTAAAAGAGTTTAAGGGTGATAACTTTTCTGCTATTGTCTGTCCTACAAACAAAACATTATCCAAACTAATTATGGAGTAAAAAATAGCAATGAAGAAAAATAAATTTGAATTTTACTAGAAGGTCAGCATCTTAGTTCCTTTTTAGAGTATCATTCTGATGTGAAGTAACAAAAATATATAAAATAATTTAAAAATATATAAATGTAATTATATTATTTATTTTATATAAAAATGTGTAATATAAAAATTAAAAAGTTGTTAGAAAACATTGGGCTAAGACTCACATTCCTACTCCATTCCTGTTGAACCATGTTTAAAATATTTGAATTTTTTAACCTGCAAGTGAAAAAGAAGAGATTCAGTAACTTTGTGAAGCTGCCTACCTGGAAGATGAGATGCTGCTATTCCCATTGCTACACCAGGAACTGTTTACATATGTGAACAGGGTTGATCAACAGATAAGGTTAAGACAGAATATTAAATTGCAGAGTACTGCGCTTCAAGATAAGAGATAAGAGTTCAGGTTTCCTCAGGCAGAGGGAAGAACCAAACTTTGGTTTTCTACAGCAGTGGATCAAACTACCACCTCCTACTACTTTGCACACCATGCCCTTCATTTCTCATGCTTTCCCACAGGTGTTCAAAATTAAATATCCCATTTGGGGTTTAACAAGAGCATTTTTTTCAGTCATCACCAACTGACATTATGCCAGTGAAATTAACATGCTTAAGAAATCAAGAGTCTCTTCCACAGCACCTCTGCATTTTTATTACCCCTGCCATACGTCAGACAATTATTTGAGGCAGGATGGTAGGAACGAGAGATGGTGCCAGTCAGCTACTGACCAAGAGAGCTAGACTCTTCACCACACCTCCACATTCCAGCTGCAAAGGGAAGTGCCAGACCAGGAGCACTCTAAGAGTCTGGCACAATTTTGAAGTACATCTGAATTTTTTTTTTTTTAAGTGTGGTCTAATAGACTGGATTTGAGGCTTGAGCTGCACTGCAGGTCAGCCATAGCGTCTGTCACCCACTGGCCTCACTGCTTCACTGGCCAGGATTTGTTTACAGCTACACCACTGTGTATTATTAAGTTGTTCTGAACTTACTATAAATTTCAGGTTACTCTGTTGCAAATTTAGCTACAGAGGAGGAATTAGGGAATTACATAGGTATATCTTCATCAGTGGCTGAATCTCAGGGAGGCGAGGCCTAAATAGGGATAATGATACTAAAATTACCAACTTCAAAGGAAACAACAAAGGCTAATTAATGTTTTTCAAGGGTTTTGAGGGTGGAAAGTGCTACACAAAGGAGAAATAAAACTATTTGGTGAGCTTCTGTGTAGGCTAGCAACTGAAGGCTCCAACTATGCAGCTTTCAACAGTTAACCACATGAACAAAATAAAGCTACTCTGATGACTGACTTCCTTTTACTTCTTAATTGTGTGAATTTCAGCACCTGGCACATGCTTCAAAACTTTAAAATCTCTCTCTTTTGTCAAAATGTACTTCAACTACAGCTTAATCTTTGCTGGGCTAACATGACCCTGAGATTAGCTTAGTTGGTTAAAGCCTGGTGCCAAAAAAAAAAAAAGTCGTCAAGGTTGTGGGATTAATCCCTGTATGGACTGTTCACTTAAGAGCTGGACTTGATGATCCTTGTGAATCTCTACCAACTCAGAAGATTCTGATTCTGTGATCTGTGGACACACCAAGACAGAAAGCTGTCAGAAGCCTGAATTGTGTGCCCCTGGGAAGGGAAGGACAGATGGACTTCTTTCAAATACTATTTATCAGCCTATTTTGTCTTAGAGAAAGCTTATAAATTCTGATATTTTCTTTTGCTACCTCTTTATAGTCTAATTTACCTGGATGTCTTGTGAATAAATGAATGTCTTGATGAAAAGCTTGTCTGTTTTTCCACATCTATAACCACTGATCCATTATGATGCTTTTCCTATCATCTTTACAGCCTTAAATGCACCAGGGTACACAATTCTACTGCCACTAGTTTCACATGAATTGTAAACTAAACGATTGAAACTGTGGTCTTATCAGGAACTTCAACAGCAACAGGCAAAAGACAGTGACATAAACAAAAACTTACCAGTCTGTGTTTCATAACGAGCTTATGAAGCCCAAATTTTGCTAATCATTTCAAGTCTTTCTTCTTTCATTAGTTTCTAATCCATAACTGATTTTATTCATCATGCCCACAAGCAATGCAAGAAATTAATCCCTCTGATAAGGAACTGAAATGGAATTCTTTTGAACATATTACCCATTCATTTTCATATGTATGTTTTTACAGAATTATTGCCTTTCCCAACTCTATTTGCTTTAACAACCAAAGAAGCCTTAGAATCAGAAGAAAACTGGATGTTGTAGTCCCAGATTACTTTGTTCTTTTATGTAAAATAAAGCTGCAGTCTAAACCATTGGGGAAAACCTAAACACAAAAATCAAGGATATGACATATGGGAGTCAGGAAAAGGGATTTCCTGATTGATAGCCATTTCTTTTCACTATTTTGTGGAAAACAGATTGATCATTCACCAAAGAAATCATGTCTCTTCAAACTGCTTGAGTTCTCCTTCAAACACAAAATTCACAGAGCATCTTGTTTGAAATGGAGCATTTCTCTGTGTGCTTCAGTCTACACTGCTGAAACAGGAAACCTACACAACACTCAATAAGACAAAGCATGGAAACATCAAAGGAGAGTAGCTGTGGAGCATCAGAACCTATATCATGAAGAGCAGGGGCCAGGCCAGCAGAAGAGAAAAAAAAGGAATCAGTCCCTTTGAATTCACAGATGGAGGCCTGCCTTCCTCTGGGCATCTTTGTTGGAAGAGTGTCCTTCTGCTGCAGAGAAACAGACATTCCAAAGCACATCCAGATGTGCACCAATACTCATGATGTGTTTCTCATTCTCCTCACAACATGCTCTTGATTTATTATTGATTAAGACTTGTTTGTTTTCCCTAATGACCTGCAAGGCTGTTATGGCTCTTACAAGTGAGATTTTTCAGCTAACCTCATGACATCCATCTTGAGCTGTATCTTTACTATTCCTTGAGGACACACCGTGGTGTTTCCCTACTTGGGGACTTAGAAGAAGCACAAGCAAGTGCTGCAAAAAGCTGACATTTGAAGTTGCTGCCAGCTGTCTTCAACACACATAGATGGACTGGTGAGCAGCGGCTGGGGAACCACAGAAGGAGAGCACAGAGAGGCTGCCTGGGGAGTCAAGCTGACACTATGCAAAGACAAAAAGGAGTAATCTTAATAGAAAACATTGCATCTTTTAGGTTCATTCCTCTGTTGGTTTAGCTGCTATCACATTACACAAGTCTGACATTATTCTAACACAGCCAACACACATTGCTGTCCTCCCAGAGTAATGCCACTCAGCTGGGTATCTTGGAAATCTAGTAAATATGTGAATGGCAAGTTGGGCTGCACATCACATAGACTGTTCACTACAGAGGTTGGGCGGGTTCGAGTTGATTTTGTTTGTTAGTTTTGGTTTTTCTGGTTGTTTTGTTGGGTTTTTTCCCTCAGAGATGCACCTTCTTAAATGACAGTTTAATTTGCTCTCTTTTTAAACAATCGTATCCATTGCAATAAATTTACCAGCATGATACTGTATATTTCCAGTTCTGCTGTAACTTTTAAATTCTAAGGGGAGAAAGGAAAAAAAAAAATCCACAAAGGGAGCTAAAGTTAGTAAATCAATTACTCTTTCCCTCTAGTCCTCAGGCTCCAATGAGATTAAATCACAGAGTTAATACAAATCTAGTCTGTCAGTTCCACCACATCTGTGCTGTTTCTGGGATAAAAGAAGAGCACAGTAAGAATATATTCAGCTGATCCAAGGTTCAAAGTAAAATTCCTGCTGTATGTAAAGGGCAAGAAAATGATTACAAATGATGTTAGAAGATTAAGAATACGTAGGAAAACACTTGTAAAGCTATAGAGAATTTATCACCTCCACAATTACCAGTCAGACTGCCAGAAGTGAGTTATATTTTCTATTTTTAACATAAATATTGTTTATAACATTATTACCAGCTTAGAAAAAAACAAACAAAAAACAATTACTTTTGACAACCTATTTTTCCTGTAACGCTGACATTATCAAAAATACTTCAGAAGACCAGAAGTGTTAAACAAAAGATCCTACTCCAAAATACAAGGGTCCTCCAAAAGTATGAAAGGAAGATAAGGTCACCCAAACCATCACAGCTGCAAAGTCCACTGAGTCTCCAGCCTGTAAATGAACAGATTTTGCCTAAGGGATTATTCATAAATGGCCTTCCAACAAAAACAGTGGTGAGACTGCAGGAGGTCATTAGCTTGCAGAGAGTGGAGAAATTTTTACTTAGTCTGCTAGTATTAAGTGAACTAAGAATGGTATTCACTTTGCTGCATATGGAACAAGCCTTGCTTTGTTTTCACGTTTAATGCTAGCTCTATATTTAAATGCCTTTGCTGCCTTGGTCTGTGATGTGAGACACTAAAAATAGCCTGTCTGTTCCAGAATTTCCATTGTGTCTACCTTTGAAAAGCTCCATTAATGATGAAATGCCATTATGAATTTAATTTATAAAGATAAGCCTAAAATACTGAGAGACTGAGACTGCACACACAGTAAATCTCAAAAATCTCCATTAATTATTTTCTATGTGAATCTACTTTATGTAATTCATACTCAGGCTAAATCCCCCCTAGTTCAATCTATACTGAGGAAAAAAATTCCCAAAATGATGCTTCAAAGTCCACACTTTCTACTGCTACTTTTTCTTCTGCATGTCTGCCCCATAAGGCCTGGAGACTTTCAAAAAATTAGGAAATCTTATCTCTGTGTTCTCCAGCTCTTTTTTTTTTCTTTTTGTGCTGTAGATACCTTTTAAATTAAACTCAGATGTTGTTTATACTTTGGAGAGCCTTTTACAGCCAGCAAGACAAAACAAAACAGTGAGATCCTATTCCAGTGAGATACAGAGGTGTCCTCTCAGGACTAATGGTATCAGCAGCCAGTACTGAATTTGCAAAGCAGAGGTGATCATTTCATAGCAGGAATAAGCAGTCTATTCTAGGGTCCTGAAATATTAATGTATGATGTGAAGAATGGTGGACATGACTTATGTCAGCTATAGAGCAGACACAGGTACACTCCACAAACATGTTCAGCATACCAACCCCAGCTTTCATGGCTAACTCTCTTGAAGATTTTTAAAATATACATCAATCACTGACTGCATCTGCTCTGGGTGTTTTAGTGTGCTTCAGCAAAGGCTGGCTAGTTTCTCAAATAGCCTGATGATATTGCCAACCAGTAGTACTATACCAGACAAATGCACCTCTAAAGAGGGAAAATCACTATTACTCTTACTTACTAATTACTCTACTTTTGCTGGTTGTTCTCCCCTTTTTCTTGCTGGACATCCCATTTATATGTGATGACATTACCTAGATGGTCAACTCCATTTGCGATCAAACAACTGGATGTTGAGCATCTTTTAAAACCATGCACAGACAAGACTTAGGAAGATTACATTGATGTTGAAAGTAGGACAAGAAGCTTATGATGGTTTTATGTTCTTTTCTATTTTCTGGCTTTGCCTGTGTACAAAGTACACAGTACCTGTGCAGGTACTGTAAAAACATCCGTGATTAGGCAAGGTAATTTTTCCAAATACAATCATTGTACTTCGCAAGAGTGTACAGAGAGAGATCCTGAACACTTCCCCTTCTACACAATGAAATTAATTACACAAATGTGGGGGGAAAAGTATACTAATATGCCATTTAGCTTTTCAGTGTCATTAATTTTATATAATTTGAAAGACAAAAGATGGACACAACTTCTCAGCACCTCAACTGTAGCTGTCAGAGTCCATCAGAAAACCTCAAGCCGTTCTTTGACGTCAAGATCATCAGCTACAATACAGACCTCGGCAGCAGCAGTTAGCTGACCGCTGTTAGTGATAGATGAGACAACAGAATGCAGTTTGCTCTTTCACGGCTAAGTCAATGCTGTCCTGCCCTGCTGACAGGCAAGGCAAAGCTGCTTTTGTCAGTAAGTCAGGCTGATACGACCCCAGAGACACAAAGGAAAAAGGTCATAGAATGGTTTGTGTTGAAACACATCTTGAAGATCATCTAGTTCCAGCCTCAATGCAATGGGGTTGCTCAAAGCCCCATTTGACCCAGCTTTGAACACTTCCAGGGATAGGGCACCCCAACTTCTCTGTTCCAGTGTCTCACCCCTATCACTACATGCCCTTGTAAAAAGTGGCTCTCCATCTCTCTCTTGTAGACCCCTTTAGCTACTAAAAGGCTGCAGTGAGGTCCCCCTGGAACCTTTTCTTCTCCAGGCTGAATGAACCCAGTTCTCTCACATCTTTCCTGTGCTGGGGACCCCAGAACTGGATGCAGAGCAGAGTAGAAGGGAAGAATCACCTCCCTTGACCTGCTGGCCACACTCCTTTTGATGCTGCTCAGGATCTGGTTGGCTTTCTGGGCTGTGAGCACACACTGCAAGTCATGTCAAGTTCTTCATCCACCAACACCATTAAAACCTTATCCCCAGGGCTGCTCTTCATTCATACTCCTCCCAGCCTGTACCTGTGCACAGGATTGCCCCAATACATTTGCTGGACCTTGCACTTATTTTTTTTTAATTTCATGAGGCTTCACAGGTCAATGTCTCAAGCCTGTCCAAGGTCACTCTGGATGGCATCCAGAGTGTGTTGACCACTTCGCTCAGCTTGGAGTCATCAGCAAACTTGCTGAGGGTGCACTTGATCCTACTCTCCCTGCCACTAGCAAAGACGTTAAATAGCACCAATCCACATACTGATCCCTAAGGAACAGCACTCATCACTGATCTCCATTTGGACATTGAGCCACTGGATCCTGCCATCCAGCTGATTCCTTATACACCTGAGTGGTTCATTCATCTAATTCATGTCTCTCCAATTTAAAAACAAGGATGTCATATGAACAGTTAGAAAATACCATCCTCACAGAGTCACTTCTCTGGCCATAACTATATTTTAGCAGATGTCCACTTCAATATTATCAGTGATACATTCATTATAGGCCTGAAAATGCACTCTCTACTCCACCTGCAGAGTAGATAGAGTGCAGAGTTTTTCCTCAGCCAAAAGCCCACATGGTGTACAGGAATAGGCCAAATGCTAGGAAATGTGGGCAACTCCCATGCTGTTCACAAACATTAGTGTCCAAACCCAAGCACATTCTCCATTACAAAAACATAGGCAAAACTCCAAACTCAGAAACCAGTTATCGTGTTTAGGGACAACTAACAATCCTTGACAGCATTACCATTTGGAAAAATATTCTGGGTTGAGCTCCATCTGCACCCACTGTTTTGTTACAAGATATGCTGCTTTCCCAAACAATTTTACCAAGTGATTTTTTAAAAAATTCAACTTCAGAGCAGGTTATCTTGACTGAAATGGCCATGGTCTGATAGGAAAGGCTGGTGAGCTGATTAGAAAGTACAATATACAATCAAGATATCAGCACTTGCACCCAAACAGCTTAAAATTATTTCAAAGGGTACAGAAGCAGCAATAAACAGTTCATATTTCTGTCCTTCCAGTGGACGTGCTACAAAGGGCAATCTGGGTGAGCCAGTGCAAAATACATGTTCCTGCCAAAGCTCTGCCAACTTAGGCATGTCTTTGTTATTACGCTGCTCCTCCTGACAGGGCCTCTGTGTGCAGGGTTTAGAGGATCCTTTGACTCCTGGGGTGACCTGCTCTTTCTCTTTGTTCAGAGCATTCAGTAAAAGCAGGAACCTAACCTTGGCCTTTTATGTTTCTGCTAAGTATTATTATACACCCAATACTGCATTTTCATACGGATTCAGTAACTGCCACTCCAGCAAACCTCTGAAAATCTGCACTAATACTCCATGCATGTCTGCTCTGCTATGTTCACTTCACTAAAGAGAGGGAGAAGACCTTTGGGGAAAGGAGGAAGAACTGATACACTGCCCACCTCCAGCTCTGGCACACAAACCCACTGTTGGGAAGAGAGAGTGTGGAGACAGCACTGCCTTCTTCATCCCTGCTAGAAGAGCAATGCATGGCAGAGCAAGGTCAGCCTAGACTAACAGACCAACAATACTGACGCATAATAATTTTGGACCTGCATATATTTGCTATCTGGTACATTTTTTTTCTTTGCTGTCATAGCACATCTGGAATGTGCATTGGGCATTTATCCCTGTATTACTTCCCATTCACTATCCCGAAATATCTGCCAGTACACTACCTTTCCTCAAGGTGTATAGAGATGAAAAACACCATAACACATGACTCACTCTTCTGTTCATCACACTAAAATCACATTCTGGTCTACATGGCCATTTCCCCCTCTCTGTGTAGCTAAGTCAAGCCTGTCTGTTCATTGATGAGAGCAGGTTTCAGCTGCAGTCAGCATTGCTTGGATGTGGCTGTTGGGCAAGTGAGCTAATATCTATAGGCTCATGTTATCAGCAGAATGGTTATCTTATGTCTAGAAACTGTATTATAGTAGTGACAGATGTAGCAAAAATGGAGCACTAATTTAATTTTAAATTGCATTGTCTTCTCTCTGACCTGGCAGTTCAAGAAGTCATCAATGAACCACTAGAGTAAGCAAACTCACTATCAGAGAAGAGGAATCTCAAGGCTGTTTTTCACACAGCCACTTTCTCTGACTACAGCTTCTCTGGAATAGAATGAATCACTTGATGGTCTGTCTTTGGTTAGCTCACATCTATTTAAACCAGCGTGAAGATCTGCACCTTTGATGTGAGTTAATTAAACTCACATGGCTTTCTCCAGCCTGGCTTCTGCAGCTTCAGAAGTAAGAGGAGCCAAATTAGGCCCATCTGTCTAAATGGAAGGGCTCCTCTTATGCCATAAGGCACACTCCATTACCCAGCACAGGAGCTGCCTTCCCAGAGCACCAGGAAAGGGGGTTTCATTGCTGCCAACAGCTACCGAGAATACCAGGCCTGCCAGGCGTGGAGGTTTTCATGAGAATCACAGCTCTGTGCCATCAGCCTCTCTGCACAGAAGCCTTAAAGATCTGTCTACAAAAGAATTTCCTGCAATAGCTTTTTGTTTAACCTGTGGAACTTCTTGGCAGCACCAGATCTGCAAAAACATTTGCTTTTTTTCTATTTAAAAATAAAGAAGGAATTAACAAATTTCAGTGGGGCAGAAGATGACTCTCTGCCTTGATTCTGCTGCATTAATTGTGTAACTGAAGTTTGTAGTCTCTACAAACTCTGGAAGCCTCTCAGTTGGTATCCTGGAATCCCAAAAAGAAAGTAGCCTCAAATAATCCACATCATCAGGTACAGCTGATGGCACTCTCAAGGACTTGTGCCCGTGCCCAGCAAGAAGACTTGGGAGATTCAGCTGTCAAAAAACACAGTTTCAAGAAGATCTACTGGTATCTGTGGGGAGGTTATCAAAAAGGTGTGTGGCATGAGAACCATAGACAACAGGTATAAATTGCTATGGGGAGGATCTCACAGAACATTATTTAAAACTAGAAGTTTGCCATGAAGATAGCAAAGCAGTATTAACAGGTTTCTCAGAGACGGTGCAATGTCTGCATCCCTGGAGGTCTTCAAACTCAATCAGATAAAGCCCTGAGCAACCTGGTTTGAATTCAGTGTTGACACTGCTTTAAGCTGAATGCTGGATTAGGAGCCTCCTGAGTCCCTTCCATCCTGAAAGGCTCTGTGACCCCGTATCACCTGCTACACCTTCTATAATGCATAAAATAATGGAAAGGGGTTCACAGAAATGATTACATTTGGGAGCCTGGAACCAGTATATGCACCCTGGAATTTTGAGAAGCACCTCTTTACAGTTTCCACAGTGCAACTGAAAACCTGCACAGTTTCATTGTGCTCACACTGGGAGCATCTTGGAGCAAGGAAACAATGCTTTCATCACATAGTATCTTGCCTCCGAGAGTTGAGGATTGCAACCAAATGTATGCAAGCAAGAAGTACTCTAATTAAAGAAGAAATAAGAAATGCACATTCCAAGGCTTAATGAATCATTAAAAATACCTAGAAAAAACCTAATCTGGCTAATTCCAAGCGTTTAATTGAGTTGGCTGAAACATTTGCATGCGTGAACACAACCACGTACAGTTATTTCCCTGGGTAGAATCCTTCAAGCTGTAATATTGATTCTTCATCTGGAGCATGAATGACAATTATTTGTTAATAAAGCTGTAATTGTTCTACATACCAAATCAAGGTCTTGGGAAACCCTTCGCTTGCGCAGCTCTTCCATCCTCTCACACACATCTGTGAAGCAGGTGTTATAGTAGTCTGCATACTGCTGTGCCAGATCATCAATATTTCCCAGTGACCCGTCCTACAGGGAAGACAAAGAAAACAGGTTAATCAATTTTAAAATTCTAATTTAAAGGTAGCACCACAACTATAAAGGAAACCCCCACCCCTGCAGCACATCATGCTCAGGTCATCCTCTCCATCCCTATCCCAGAGCACAGTAACAGCAAGAACGGCTGGGAACTGGACTACCAGAAAGCTCCTCACAATCAGGTGGGACTTCATTAAGTCCCACAGAGAGAAAGAAGGCAGGGGCAACAGTGCAGTGGAACAACACATCCCCAGGCACTATCTGCCTCAATTCCCTCCCAGCAGCAAATACTCATATCGCACCTGGTTCTCCCAAGCAGCAGCTCGCTCTTCCAAGAGCCAGTCATTACACACATTTCAGTGACCCTACCAAGAGTAGCCCTGTGTTGTGACAATGACTGACTGCAACTAAAACATTTCTTGCCAATACACCAAATCAGGCAGACTGCAAACAATGGCCCCCACAAAGACACTCTGCCAGTTGGTCTTTTAAGATGTACTGGAGGTGGCAACATCGTTTGCTGAGTCTCAAATGTCTGCTTTGCAGGGCAGGATTGCTACACTGCCAATAAAATGGCTATAGCCAGAAACCTAATTGTAATAATCTGTTAATTACAGTCCAGATTTGCACTTTAAACATCAAGAATGAAGAAAATAAGACCAGAACAATAAAAGGGCTGAATTTTAAGTGTCATGAGAAACCTTTCTAAACATCAGATATGTATGCTGCATCTGTGAAGTGAGGGGGTGGGCAGGTACAATATGTACACACTTAAGACAGGTCCAAAAGATGGGATGGAATAATCTTGTATCCCTATTTGTCTAACTTATGAAAGAGGATGTATGTCACTGTGTGCATTCCTTAGAAGGTAACATACATGAAGAAGATAGGCTCTCTATGCCTATCCTGAGAGAAGGACAAGAATACATTGCAAACTATTATTTCATTGCTGCTGTTAATATATGAACACATATGAACATAAAATTATGCCTTGATTATTAAGAAAAAGCTAAGCAATAGAGAAATAATTGTAAAAATAATTATGCTAATAATATACATAAATTGCAAGGTTGAGTTATAGCATACAAGCTAGGAGGAACTTTTAATTAGTAACCACACCTTAATGAAGCTGTTGTTACTTGGAAATAAGCACGTGGTCCCATTCTTATAGTTCTGAAGAGGTAGGTTTGCTTTAATGAAGTATCACTTCCAGAGAATTGGAAAAAACTTTCCAGTTTAAATCAAACTGAAAGCCTATTAAATCTCAGAGTCTGTGAAAACTACTTTCTACTCTTTTAAAGTGTGATTCCACAGGTGGAACCGTTATCTCCTGAAACTTTTGCAGAGCTCAAATTCCCAAAATTTAGAACAGCTTGCATTTTCTCAACACTACTGTGTTCAGTACAGGTGGAAATCAATTTGAACGTCACTTACTGGAGCAGCACAAGCAAAATAACTACACTAAATCTATATCTACACTTTGTCCCCTGCCCCCATACTTATGTATTTTTTTACTGTAGTTCCTATCTCTCAACCTGCCAAAGATCTCACACAGGAGATGTTTCAAGCATTAAAAGATTGGGGTCCTTATACAAATACACTTCTGGGAACTTCAGACTTTCCAGAGCTTTGGACAAACAACTTTGTGCACTGCTAAGCAAATGTATAGTTTACATAGGGAAAAAGCCAACACCTTTGAGAACACAACCCTGCCTTTCTATAGGAGCCACAATGCTACCTGCTCACAGTGGAAGCCTATGTCTTCCTCCAACCAGCTCCTTGACATCCATCACTTCCCAACAAGCTGGGGAAGAAACTTGGACTCTTTGCCTGTACCAGGAGTTCCACAAATTTCCCTGTGCCACCGGACACTCCTCTAGTAGCTGAGAGTGTGCTTTCTGGTTCTACATGGACTACGTGCTGCTTTCAGTGTTTAAACATTCAGTAAGCATAACCACTGCTGGGGTAAAAAAAAATTAACACCAAACTGAAAAAGCAGCCCCAAAACTTAACCTTCATTTGCTCACTTTTGTGGGCATTAAGAGAACCTGTATGACTTCCAGAGAGATGACGTGACATCTGAATCCCAGCCGCTCAATCATGACAAACATCCCTCTCTAAGGGTTATCAAAAATACCCACTTTGGAGTATCTTCCCCAGCCAGAATCCACTTATTCCTTGGAAAGCTTTGCCAGTTAAAAATGTTCAAGCTGGAAACAGTAATGATTTAAGAGCAAAACTGAGAAGCATCATCTTACTAAAACAACATGAAAATTGCCTATCAGTCCATCTCTCACAGTTCTGGAAACCATACATTCCATAAAGTTAACCTGCTCCAAAATACTCATAGTTTTCAAAGGTAATTTATAACTTTGAAATTACCTTAAATACTCTAAATCCAAACATATCACTTGAACTTTGGCTTAGTTGAGAACTATTCAGAGCTGAGGATCTCAGCACGCTCTAGTGCTCCTCCCCACACTCCTCAGACACGTGTACATGGACCATTTGCAGGACAGCAACGGCACTGCCAGTGAATCAAACACAGCCAAAGAAGTGCTCATTTTTCACTTGTGCCCGCATGCAGTTCACTGTGCTATTTTTAAAGGTAGCCTCCAAAAGGCTGAAGGCTTCTGACTGTCCCTAGAATAGAATTAGCTGGATTGCAGCACCCCAATTAAAGCCCACAGAGGGTGGGTGGCTCCACTGCCAGCAAGCACGTGGCTGCAAAGAAAGGCCTATTCACAAGTGACCCAGTCCACCAGTGCCGCTGTGTCCAGAGGAGCAGAGCTGCAGGCATTAGCCTGCCTGACGGACAGCAGGGATTGCTGGCAGTGCTCCAGGCTTGCATGAGGGGGCTACGCTGCAAATGAAAACAAGCTTGATGTCCAGAAAAAAGAGGAAGGAACAGAAAAAACCCACAATATGGTACAACATACAGCTGACACACAGAGAACAGACAGCTGACACACGTACTCGTTACAGCCCTGCCACATGCTTTTGCTGGGGGTCCAGACTGAGGGCAGCTACAGCTTTATGCAGTTGCCATTCCCTCCTTACTAGATGTGGACAGCTTTGGGGCTTGGAGCCCCATAGCTTCAAAATTAGAACAAAACCACAAACATTTGCATTTGCACCTCAACTTGCCAGAAAGGTGCAGTGGAATATGCCAATTGAAGGATTTGTGTCTGTGGCCAAGAGTTGCTTTTATGAGTTTATGCATGCAGGCAATGCAGAGAGCATTGGTTTTGTCAAAAGAAATACAGATACATAAATCAACCCAAGCCAAAGACAGCAAGCATCTCATGACCCACAGCATCCACTCATGATTTCATGTAAGTAAATGTCATAACTTAACAAAGGATTGTATATTTGATTTACATGACCTCAGATTTGATCCCTAAATAGACCTATCTCCATCATCCTCCTTTACTCTTCAAGCACTACTAAAAACACGGCAAAACTTAGAAGATGCTTCATTCCTCTACTGCACAAATAATGGCCAAGACCTGCTTTAGATATCATCAAACCACAGGTATAACTCACCAAAAGACCAAGGACATTTTGTCTGTTCTTTAAATTGACCCCCCAATGCCTCCAAATAATTCTAAACTGTCCCACACAAAATAACCAGCAGTGTGCTTTGCAATGCTATTTTGGTTCTGAGTCTTTAAAAAATATTCATATGCAAAACATTAGCTCCAGCTTGATAATTCATGCATTTCCTTACAAATGGAGTCAAAGGAATAATCTGAGATGTTTTTACAAATCTCTAGAATTATTAATAAAATAGAACACTAAAAGCATAACTCACATTATTTTAAAAATATTTCATTCTAATGCACAAAGAGTAAGACCCAGTGGCAATTTTCATAGGTTTAGACAAATGTGGAGTGCCCTTTTAGTTTCACAGGTAGGAGAAAAGCATGCAGTTTTTTGATACAAAAAATAATAAGCTAATTTATAATAAGCCTTCAATCATGTACCACTATGTCCCATTTTGATATAGATGGGCTGTATATTTGAGACAGCTTATGCAAGCAATGAAAAAATACATAGCTTTCAAATTTGTCCTTACTGATATATTTGTAATTCAGAAGCCTCTGAAATTCTCTGAATTGTTAGCAACATTTTAAAAACCAAAACTTTATAATAAACTCTGTCATTTTGTTACAAATTTAACAGTTAAGCACTAACATGAAGAGTATTTTACACCAATTGTGTTTATTACCATGCAAACTGCAATGTTACTGCTATATAATCCCACAGATCTTCTCTGATGGAAAAAAAAAAATTGTAAGCAATACAAATATCGAGCAGGAAAACCATTCCCCAAACACTTCATTGGTAAGAAGTTACAGCATGTCTCCCCTAAGACTTTACTACAGCACAGACTTTTCCACAAAATAGTTTGATAGCCAGGAAAGTACACAACTGGTTATTTATAAAGGGTTAAATGTAAAATGAAGATCTAATAGTCCAATGAAAACAGAAGTTATCTCAGATTTCTATTTTCAGTTGTGAAGTGTGTTCCTAAATTTCCATTTTATAATGTATGCATGCAACATTTTTGGCATCATAAAACATAGAGCAAAATGATGAATTGCCCTGAAATTCCCAGAGAATTAATTCTGATATGCATGTGAATACCAAAGGAATCCATTGGGATTCCTGTTAGTGGAGAGACTACAAAGAAAAGTTGGAATGATTTGGCAGTTATTACACAGTTAGAATTTATCGGTCACTGCACATCAGTTAGTTTAACGCCTTGGCAGAATCCTCTGTATTTGACATCTGAAAGAGTAAAAGAGAAAAATGTTTTGCTAGAGAGCTCTGCTGGCTGTAAAATTAAGTAAAAATTCATTCATATTTTAATAGTATAATAAAATAAAAACACTAATAGCTAAGGAGGAATAACAGGCTTTGCTAAGTAACAAATGCATTTGATGAAACTGCGTGTGTACCTAGATAATAGACACTAGCAGAACATGCATACTTTCTGTATACATTTCTTTGCAGAATAAGATTTTTAGAAAAATCTTCCAAAAATACAACTATTTCACTCTGTACTTTTCTGTCTCAAAATCTGAAAAATGAAAAAGCCACATATTCCAGCATATCCTCCTCCTGTTCTGGCAGATGTTAGGAATGTCAGGAAAGAGGTCTTGATACGTGCTCACTCTCCCAGCCTCTGGGTGAAATTCACATAACTGCATGAATCTCAGAAATGTAAAAAGATGTGGATGCTACAAGCCTGTTTATTCAGCGAGACAGATGGGTCTCCATCTGCACATGGAAATGCAGGTTACAGCACACAATGCAACTACACAAGTTCAAAACTTAAAAGCCACTGCAGCCATGGCCACAGCACATGCATAATCTGGGATCTTAGGAATTGTTCAGAAACTGGAAGACAATCTTTTTTTTTCCTAATAAGGCATAAATGAATGTGGAAATGGCACTGGCAAAGGGAAGGTGCTCTTTCACAACATGCAGCAATCCTACCCTGGCAAAGGAACATTTTTGACCTTTACAAGCTAAGATGAGAAAAATCTGTTTCCATGCCTGAAACACAGGACTACTGTGTGGAGAGTCACTGTAAACATTAGCCGTTTATTTCTGGCAGTTAGATTTTAACAGGGATGGCTGCTAAAAATCTGTGGAACATGACCTTGCATTTCAATAATACCTTTGGTTTGGATGGCTCTAAGAAGTACATAAATGAAAGCAAGAACGTGGGCCAGAGCAAACAGACTTGTTTCGGGAGGGGAGTCGGGTAAGAGGGAGGAGGGACAAAAAAGCAGTGAAATGAGAACATCTACTGCAGGAAAACATATTTGTGCCTAATAAATACAAGGAATGATCAGATTTTCATGGGACAATTTTGACTAAGATGCCACCCCTTTTTAGATATTTTTACTAATCATAAAAGCTTGAGAAACTTTGCATCCTTCCCTAATCGACCTTGGACTCGTGGCAGAACTCCCTGCATTCCAAAATAGACTAACACCTGAATTCAGGCTACAGTTGATAAATCTGAGACACTGTATTCCAGGTTCCTTCACAGCTCTTTCTAAGGAGGCGGACTGAAATCAGATCCAAACTTTTTCCAAACACAGGAGTTAAACCTGCATCCACCTCTCTGGCTAGAGCTTGTATCTCAGTTTACTACAGTAATACACAGTGAGGATAGGCATCTGTAGGAAAACCTGCAGAACTCCATTATAATTCTGTTACACATTTCTGACCCTCTTGCTACCAATGTATTTCTGCAAGGAATAGGGCTGATGTTTTGCCTTCTGGCACAGCTTCAAAATGCTTTAAAATTAACTCAAAAAGCTGCTAGAGAAATATTCCCTTCTATTCCTAGGACTCAGCAAGGACAATCTTCCATTCAGCAGAGTTAACAATTCCACTATCCATGCAATGACAGGTTCAAAGCCTGTCTTGACAGTCAGCAGGGTCAGAAATGTGAGTGACACAGAAGTGCAAGGCCAGGCAGCCAGCCCTTCCCTTGATATTCAGAAGAAGGCATAAAATACTCAGTGTACAAGTCATGACATTTTTATATTGAGAACAGCTATTTTTGAGGATGCTGAAAAGTTTTCATGGTTCCCTTGACCTCTCTATAGCCAGACACTGTGAGAACAAAAAGAACATACAGACCAGACTGATTCAATAGACCTTCCATTAATTTTTATGGCATCTGGGAGTTGAGTCATTAAACTATGTGGCTTTACAGACAGAGTTACAAAAATAGATGTGATATTACTCTGTCAAGCTTTCTGCAGCATGGTTATAGATTATAGATTCTGTACAATAAGCAGAAAGCACAATGGTATACTTTGATATCAAAGATTTTGCAGCAGTTATCTGAAATAACTGATTCAACCCACTGAGCATAGAGCACAGTCACTCTAGACCCTGAAAATTCATATTAAACCAGTTATGTAAGATTTTCATATATATATATATATATATATATACACACACACACATAAACTTTGCCCTATCTTTACAACAAGAACCCCTCTTACTCTTTTCAAAATTCTGCAAATAAAGTGTTTCCTTCACCAGTAGCACCACAGTTTTTCCCCCCCTTCATTTTACTGTAAAGCCCCAAAGTCTTTGTCAAGAAGTTATAACAAAGCATCTCCAGGAAAAACATTCTGAATGTGATTTCTACTTTTCCCTCTGTAAATTAAAATAAATTTCAAAGCACACTACCGGGATCCCTCTCTGTGGCTTGCAACCAAGGAAGTCCTCTATGGAAGAAATAAAAATATATGCACGCTAACAAAAGAGTTGCATCTATGTAAATGTACATTTCAACATACTTTAAAAGTTGGTGTTTATCACAGGTAGAACCAGCTCTTGACAGACAAGAATATATGCAAATTTTATTCATGACAGTTAGTTCAAAGCACCCTTAATGTCCAGCTTCCCTAATAACAGTATATTATCCTCTATCCTCCTTTCCCTGAGGTGCTCTGCACTAAGCTCATCAAAATGTAACTCAAAACCCTTGCCTGCTCTGACACCTAAAAGGCCACCACCATTCACCAGACTGGTCAGCAGCCAGCTACAAGTTGCCATTTTCAACTTGTAAAGTAGAACAAGTTTAAGCCATGTAATAGCTGCACCTGACATCACCTCTCATTAGTTTTGTCTCCCTTGCTCTCACTGCCTCCTCCTTTTGCACAATCTGCTGAGACTTTTTCTCACATTGAGTGAAAATTTGTCACTTCATGTGCACCAGCTGCAGTGGGTTCTAGCCTGAGACTTGGAGCAGAAACAAATGGTAAACAAAAGAATGGCAAGGGTTAAGAAATGTACAAATATCTGATAAAAGCACCATTAAGGAGATGGAGGTGAACTTCTTGTTTCAGATTTGGGAAATTTAGCCTATATTAAGAGGGTGGCTTAATGTCTGAGATAAGTTAGGGTCTAATGAAATAGATATGGAAAAGGCAAACATCTCAAGTAGATGATGAAATAAATATTTCAGGGAGTAAGCCATATCAGCTGCAATAGTGAAGGAGGTGTCATTAAAGCTCTTTTCCTTATATTCAGTAGTAGCACAGTATGACAAAACCAAATCTTCAGTGATATATGGGACTACATAACTGAGGTATGAGTAATGATTAAAAGAGTAGTCTGAAAAAATCTAAACAGAAAACATGTAAAAAAAATATTTGGATATTTAAAGGCAAAACATACTGAGCAGTCAACAGTATCTCAGGACAAGTGTGTAAGTCTTGTTTACAGTATTTCCCCAAGGTGCTGAAGTTGCTCAGAGAAAGCAAACTTTGGTAATGGTTATGTGCTAGTTTTACTAACAAAACTACTTTTCAAGTGTCAAGGCAGGAAAGAATGACTGCCTTTAAATTGAACTGTGCTATGCTTTTCCCCTGGACAGTTTGGCAGGAGGACATACATTGTCCAGAAAAAGTAAAGTTCACTCAAAAAAACTTCTCATCCTTCTTTCTCTGTTCCCCCTGCCCCTTCAGTGTACTACTGTGCGTTCCTTTCTGCTTTACTTTGAGGTCCAGGCCCAGAATCCTGGGCAGGTCCCTATGGGCAGCAGCTTCCCCCAGCAGTACTGGCTTTGGAGATGCACCAATAAAGAAGAACACTCCATGCCTTCCCTCATTTCTTACCATCCCACCAGCTGAATCCTGCATGGGACCCTCCCCCAACTACAACTACTGAAAGGTGGAGGAGAGAGCACAGTCCTCTCCCACTCTGCAGCACCGGGAAAGCCCAGCAGGGATGCAGTTGCCTGCCCCACATTTCTCATGGCTGGATGTGTCTACTACCTCATGTGCATTTACAGGGCAAGAGCTACGGGGCAGCACTGCACCTTGCATCTTCACCCAGCTTGGCAGTGAGCATCCCAGCCTTTAGAAATGCTGCTCTTAGGAAGCTGGGTGTGACACCAAACACAATTACTCACTCCCACTTGTGCCATTTTGGATGCTGACTTCCAAGGGGAGGTTGCTCTCCTACTATCCATGTTCAGATTTCAGAAAGGGCAAAGGAAATCTCAAATATCTGCCTTCACTTCCAACTGTTTTTACAAAGCATGAAAAAACACTGCTCTGCACACAAACACTGCTCTGCACACCAAGGCATGATAGGACCACTCCTCTTTTTTTGGAGTAGGTATGGAAATCAGCAATCCTAGTTTAGGTGCCCAGCAGCACAGGGCACTGCGTGTCCCAGAGATGCAGCCCTTGATTTACTGCTGCAAGTGCAGAGGGCAGCCCAGCTGCCAGCTGTGGAAAGCCAGAATGGTGATGTTTAAACTGCTTTCTCAAACTCTGATATTTTTCTGGTTTTTCCTGCTAGAAATTCAGCAGCTTGTAGCCTAGAGGATACACCCAACACTTCTACATAAGCAGGGACTAACCTCGTCTTCACTCCTACCGCTTCCTGACAGGTCATCTTTTACCAGGAAAGGAAACTACTGTAACTGAGCATGGCAGCAATCCATGTTTCCCCCTGTAATCTTAGCAGCAGAAGAAATTATTTCCTGTAGCTCCCGTAAGTCAGCTGTGCCCAGGCTCCCCTTCACCAATGCCGACCATCCTTCCTGCCTGTGCTATCCCTACAAACCCCCACTCCTGCAGGGACCATGTGCTCTGCGCTGGCACAGAGGGGTAGCAGTAATAAACTAGCTGAAATAGTTTATTAAATAGACACCCCACAATTCAGATTCATACAAATCTGAAATCAGAAAGGCTGACTCTGCCCTAAAGCGCTACAGTGAAGCCTCAGCTTTTGACTCTTAACAGAGGTATGGCACTGTTAATACAGTCTCAACCACTGTACGTAGCATACAGATGAACTAAATATAATACTGCTCATGCAAAACTTCATGGTGCTGGGCTCAGGTTTTTTTATTGCCTTAACTAAGCTTCCTCAAGTCTCGTTGGAGAGTGTTTTATTTAAGAACAGTAAAGCACAGTTATCAAGGGGTTTCAGTTCATTTAATTAAGTTGAATATAATTATACTCCAGTGGGTCTTAAAAATGAAGAATCAATTTAAATATTATTTAGATGTGTGTCTTTTAAGTACCACAGATTGCACAGGGCTTCATGTTTATATCAATTAGGGATATCAACCTAGCAATAAGAACTCTATCGCTTGCCAGCTTATAATCCTTTCCACTCTGGGATTCCGTATTTTATTTACTCATTTCCCTTTATCTGTGTACAGTGAAGAAGTGCTTTTTTGCGTTCCTGTGTGTTCACATTGCTTCATCATTGCCAAAGCACTTCCTAATTAGGCTAAACAGGCCTCTTACACAAATAAAAGAGGAACATTTCTGCCTATCAACAGAGCACATCCTACAGCCTGGGCTTCAATAACTGTGTGGCTGCCATATCGCCCAAGTATTTCAAGCCCATATTTTTCTGAAGGGGGGACATGAAGGATGCCATGTGCTTGTTTCAAGGAAGTGCTTAATCCTGTGGCTGCTGTCAGTCCAGTGGCCCTGCCCACTGATAAGAGACAAGAGGACACAGAATGAAGCCGCATCAGAGGAAGCTCAGATGGGACATTAGAAAAAGCTTCTAGATTGTGGTCTATCACTGAAACAGGCTCTCCACAGAATTGGTCACAACACAAAGCCCATCACAGTTCAATGAGCAGCTGACAATGTTTTTAGTCTCATAGTTCAGCTTTAGGTACCCTGTGAGGAGCAGGAAGTTGGACTAAATGATCCTTATCGGTCCCTTCCAACTTAGATAGTCTGTGATTCTACGTTGCTTTTACTGGAGACTGAATTAGTTGCACATCAAGTGTTGCACATCACAGAGATGCACCTCAAACTGAGGCACAAAACAATTCGAAAAGCCCCATATGGCTAAAGTGGTCATAGAAAGCAAAAGCTGGCAGAACCCCGGTGTTAATGAAATTTGCAGAAAAATTGTGTCTCTACAAAACCTGGTAGTTGATTCTCACTGACCCAAAGCCCTGAACCACAGGCTGAAAGAAAAGTACCGTAGATAAAGACACTTGGACTTGGATGGCAAGCAAAGTCCTTGAGCAACTTCTTCATGCATAGTGACATGAACATCAAAAGGAGAACGTCCTGCTAACTAACCATTTGTCAGGACAGCTGTCATGCCAAAGAAAAACATCTCACCTAGTTGTAAAAGTGACAGTAACATGAAAAGAAAGTCTCAGATGGAAGGAGTTTCCTCACAGACTCTGCTTCTCAGATGAAAAAAAGGGACAGCAGTCTCAGGGAACACCGCCCCATAAACCCAGCAAGAGTGGCAGGACAGCCTCTGTACCAGGCAGCATCTGAAGCAAGACAAAACCAGCAGGGAGCTTTCTGAGCAAGATGTTACACCACTTTTTCACAGTCTGCACCATTATCAGTTTCAAAACAAAGAATGCATAGTAAATAATCTCCTTCATTCACAGAGAATTAGGATTTGAAAGAAAGCAAAGATTTTGCTGTATGACTCTTTCAAATGGAAAAGAAAATAATTATATTTTCAGATAGGGCATCTCTTCAAAGCTTGAGAGGTGCAACGGCTGGTTTAGAAGGAGTTACATGTGAACAGGAAAACAGGGCATCAGACTGTCTCTGGGAAAACAGTAAATTGCACTCGCATCCCCAGCTTGTTGCAGCTAACCAGCCCTCTGCTACCAACTACCCAGTCAAAGCATCTGCTGGCAATACATTGATGGTTTAGTTTTACATGACTCATACACGCATCAGTGGTTACCCACCTATAGCCTGCATTTGTCTCTAAGCAAAAACAAAACAAGGTGTGATGAAGTAGACACGAAGGATTACTTTGCACTATATCTCTACTCAGTGCCTGAAGTAAGTCTCTTCATTTCTAAACCAAGCTTAAATCTCCATTACTGATTTCCCACGTGCTCCCTGATGTCCACACCATTCAGCCACCTCCTCTGGGTCTCCAGGAAGTCAGCCTGCACATTGACCTTCCCCAGCCAAGGTCCCAGTGCGTGCTCCAGCCATTTCCTGCCATGAAGGCAGCAATTCTTCCTTTCACATGATCCTTCTAAATCCCTCTTCCTAGCAGTTGCAAGTTACCCTTCTCAGCTGGGACTCTCCTTGCTTTTCTGGTCACAGAAATACAACTCTGGATACTGACTCACTGCACCTCCATCCCCTGCCATCCTGTTTCCACTTTATATGACAGGTATTTTCCTAAGAGAGGCATGAGTCTAGAGAAAAACCCCTGCTTCAATCTTCTTTAATTTTTTGGTTTTGTAAACTTCTCAAGCCCCCCCAGCCACAGAGCTGCCTAAGAGAGGCAGAAGGGTCAGCAGGAGTTAAAATACCATTTTATCCCTATTTCCTCTCTCTTTCTTGGCAGTTTATAAAATAATTAACTATCTGTAAGCATTCTGAAGTAGTTGTTATTAGGTTTGGCAGATGAAAAATGAAGATTTGTACAATCTTTTGTATTCTATGTACACTTGAGACAAAGATTAAAACCCACAGTAACTTAGCAAAGATTACTTGAAGAAAGTACCAATCCATCAGATAGTAAAAGCAACATTGAGAATATCCACCTCTTCTTTTATCCTCCTGCTTTTGGTATTTAGGAACTCAAACTCCACACTAACCAAACCCAGTGATACTCATTGTGACTAGGATAACAAGGATATGCAGAAGGATCCCTTTCCCTTCTCACTTATGTGTGACCACACACCACATGTGGTATGAAGCTATTCTTTATCATCACCATCATGCCAGTATTTTGGTGAGGTCCTTGACCTTATGTTCCCTATTAACTTCCTGAGTTTAGATAGTTATCATGCAAAGCTTATGTTTTACAAGGTTTAGGTTTTAGAAAGTTTATCCATCTGCACATATATACTCACTCCCTGACACAAAATCTAAACAATGCATTGTTGGGTTTGGGCTGAGCAGGAAACAATACACCTCATTTGAACAGAAACATCCCGGTGTCCCTTCAATTCAGCCCACGGCACCACAGTGGAGCGGGATTAGACTCCATTTTTTGTCTCATTGTAAACCACTCAGAATAAAGGTAGGTGTAATTAGAGAGGAAAACGGAATTTTTAAAGGAGGGGCAGTCCTTTTGCATTACCTGCAACAGAGCAGTCTCCACTGATTAAACAAGAGACAAACAGACCTTTACCCCAAACCTCAGAAGAAAAACTTCTAAAAATTTCCTCTCCTTACCAGGTTTCTAGGTTTTGAAGTATGGTATGGTTATCAGACCTCTGATAAAATGTTATACAGGGAAATCTTTTTCTCCAACCATTGTAGAAAACATGATATATCCCAAAAAACACTCTGAAGCATTATGTTTTTAAAGCGTAAACATACAGTCATCTTGAAGATGGAAACTTGAAGACAGGAACCACAACTGACATACAACATGCCCACACCTCTTCCTGTTTTACAATGGTTATTTATGAATTCTAAGGTGGGAAAGAAACCTAATAATGGAGTGGAAATCACAACCTCTAAGTGTTGGTGGATATTATGTATGAATAAAAACACATTTATTTATAAAACAAGATTTTTTTTCTTATTTTCATCCTCAGAGATTATAAGCTGCAGTTTAAATGCAAAGGATTTATCATCAGCTTTCAGAGCTACTCCCCTCAAGTGGACAACCACTAGAGCTTCAAGACTCACAAGTATTAAATATTATTCTGTATCACTGAAGGCTGCATTAAGTCTATGCAGTGATATTGATAACAATATGAAGCATGTCTGACACGGATGGTAAAAGGAGATGACTCTTAATTTAGCAATAGAAAATAAGTATTTTCAATTTGCACTCCACCCCTAGGACTGCACTACAAATTTCTGGTGTAAAAACCCCTTTTGGCTGAGTTGCAATATGCAGCACATGTCTGCTGGAAAACAGCAAGCACATAATCAAAAGAGAAGGAAAATGTTTCAGAATTGTAACAGATACGGATAAACAGAGATAATAAATAGGCAGAACACAAACATCCAAACATCCCTGCAAGTGTAAAATGTGTAAAACCCACAGATTCTTCAGCTGTGACGTATCATTTTTAAAGGTATATACTATGACTCACAAGATATTACTCTGGCAAGCAGAATTCTTTAAAAGCCTAAAATGCCCTTTTTTTCTGAAGTGCAATGTATTGCTATGCAATCAGCTCTAGCATTTGTTTTCATCCAAGCTCCAGCTGTGGATGTGCACTCGCTGACAGAACAGTGCCACCATGGTGCAATGAGCTCTCCTGTTTCCTCCATCGGTTGTGCTGGGGTTGCAGTGAAGCAAAGAGCAAGCTTTGCAGAGCAGGGTCAGCCTGGTGCTGGCATTGAAAGGGGCAGGAGGCTCAACTCATCTGAACTTACGAAAGAACAACAAAAGATGCATTTTCCTTTTTTCTTAAAAGCCTACAGGCCACACACTGCTCCACTATAAATAAATTCACGCCTTAGGCTCCTGAAGTTTTTATGTAAACAGTGCAGAAAGTAGACCCTTTATTTGTTTATCTTTTGTTTTCATCATACCTATCAGCAATGCACAAAGCATCTTCAGTTGCAAGTGAGAGGGTTAGGAGCATCTCACAATCAAGAGATTGCTCAGGTACTCTCAATTTAATATTGTAACAAGCATGGTACTGTTTCCACTATCATCTATCAGCTCTAGTCATGCTTGCTGCAAAGCTTTCAAAGTGTTGCTTTTATTATTATATTAAACAGTTACCTAATCTCCTTTACATACACTCCCACGCACAAAGAATACAGTCCAGGTGGAGAACACTTTGAGATTTAATATTAGTAAGCTGTTACCTACAAAGAGCAAAAAGCACTGTATATCATCATAAATACAGTGACAAAGAAACATAAAAGGATGTATTCATATTCTAGATAAATGTATTACCATGCTTGTAACCTTCACAGTGTACATTCACCCGTGCATGAAAAGACAAATCTTCATCTGGAAGCCTGATGATGCAAACTGATGTGAAGAGCATATCTCCATGTCCATGCAGGGCCATGGGGAAGTCAAATCACCAAAGTCTAATGGGCTTGAAGGAGAGAAGATCTGCAACAGCATTCCAACCAGATCACACTCAGACTGTGACATGGGTATTATAAACCAGTTCTCCAATTTATTGTATGACTTTCCATTAAAAAGCCTGAAAATGTTATTTATAAGTCATTGTTGTATTATACTCTTAAGCTTGGCCATCCAATTTTCCAGCTACACCCTGCTTAAAACTGTTTTCCAAATAGGTTATACAATCCTCATTCTCCAGCTCTTCATAGAAAACATGCCTCTAAAATGAGTATGCAGCTCAAAAATGCTTATACAGGAGTCATTGGAACTTACATCAAGTATTTTATTATACTAATCTTAGTTCAAATAAACCTGGTCCATTATAAGTCTGTGTTTCAAAACACAGCAGTAGACAAGAAAGTTCTGCTATTACCATAAGCCAGGAAAAACATTCCCCTTGCCTCAAGAAGATGAAAGCAGAGCCAACATGCCCACACCTGACCCACACCACAGCAAGTGCACTGTGGTAGGAGAGGGCACAGGTAGCTTATTTTATTTTTAATGTCATTATTTTCAATACCAGAAATCTGTGTTGTAAACCCTTGTGTTGTAATTTTACCCTGCCAATGAGTTGTCTCTTGTTGTCAGGCAGAAATAAAACCCCATGATATCTCTTTATCACACAACATGTCTAGATATATTTTAATGGAGAACATGTTTTTATAGTAAAAACATGATTTTCAGACTTGCACATATGAAACCCAGTTTCTTCCTATTGTCCATTTTCTCAGTGAGAAACATGGAATCCAAATTCTTGCAAAGCCACCTCAGCATCCCTGCAGTCACAAGCACCTTCCTACTCCTCCCACCACTAATAATGCCAGGCAGTTCATTAGTCATCAGCTGTGTCAAGCAATCACCAAGAGGAAAATTGTTAGCAGCATCCAATGTTAAAACAGGTACTGTGACACATCACTTTGCTGGGTCATTACAAAGTGTTTCCTATTCCTCCTGTGTTTCTGAACCTCTTGAAGTCCAAACACAGTGTGTACTCTATGGCCATTAATACTGTCACAACAGGCTAAGCAGATAAGAAGAAGGCCTGGGCTACTGCATGAAGGAAAGCTACAACCACAGGTTCCAAATGACAAGAGGGTAACCCAGAAAGGTGCAGGAAGCAGGGCTGGGCGCAACAGCACCGAGCATCCTCTCCTCCACAATGCCACCTCTGAAGGGAAAAAAATCCTGAAGGAACATAGCCCAGGGCCAAAACTGGAACAGTTCAGCCCAGGTCTGGAAGGAGACAATCTGACTCAAACTCCTTTGCCCTGGGCACTGACTGTTCCCTCTGTCCCTTGGCCCTGTGCCACATCCAGCAGTGACCCTGTGCTCCATTTCTGTGTCCCGATCCCTCCACTGCTCCCGTTTCCACAGCAGTTTATACAATCAGCCCTAATTTACCCAGATTTCTACACAGCATCAGACTAAGTTAAACTAATCATTACCTACTTCTGTAAAATGTCATTTGCTCTAAGATACATCAAAAATAAGAGGTTTTCACCTGACGGTAGAAAATGGTAACCAACATGTGTAGAATAGTATATTGCATTCCATGCAACAAAAATCCTTTAAGTGCTCATGTACGACACCTTTTTCCACATCAATTTTCACATTTTCTTTCTGCTTAGAGACTGTCATTCTTTTTGTATCTACAAAAGGAAGAAGGCATTATTACAGGCAAATTCTAGCAACCTTGTATTCCACTGCTCTTGAAAAACAGAGAGAACTTGGTTGACTGACTTTCAAAAGATGAAAAAAGTATGAAGGAAAGGAGTATTTCCAACTTGGTATTCACAGCAAATCAGCAAGAGGAAGAATGTGCTTTCAAGAAAGAATGAAGAAGGAACCAGAACCAAAAGCTCTTATCACTCCTTATGGTGTAGGGTCTTACAGGGACTAAACTCTCTGATCGAGACATCTGTTTTATGTGCCCTGACGTGCAAGAAAAAGCCTAGACCAAAGGTTATCTCTGTGAGCTGTCTTTCCTCGCAAAGGGATTAGCATTGCCAGGCACAACATTTCATGGAAAGGCAAAGGAGATGCAACAGGTTAAGTTTAATTTATAAAATTGAATCCAACACTTAAACTGACAGTCAGTTGCTCTCTCTTTCGACTTCTTTATTTGAAAGCAAAATACCCTCCATGGTTTTGTAAAATAGAAAAAATAATATCTGCCAGCTTGAAAGCAGAGACCAGGCCTTCTGGGTTTATCCTTATTGTTGCAAGTGGGATATGCATTAGAAAAGGTGCTCCAAATAGAAGTCGGAACAAAAATGTTTTGAATCAGAATGTCCCAAAGCACGTGGAGTTAATTACAAAGTGCTACAGGTCCCTTGCTGACATGTCATCAATACTAATCATAAAAAACAAGTATATTGCACTTTCAAAAACATATCTAACTGAAGCAGCTATTTATTTGTCTGCACATTTCCACAGAGCTGTGCTGAACATCCATGATCTCCACTGGAGTGGCCTTTTGGTGCCAATCTGACACCAGAAAAACAGAATTACCCAACGAGAAACTGAGAGAGCAACAGAGCAGAGATTTCCATAGGAGGTTACAGTGATTTAATGAGGGTTTAAGGAAGAGCAATCCTGGAAGAAATTGTTGGCTGGTCTTAGCTGCCACAACTCCTCCTGGCAGTTCTACAACTCCTTTATCAGTTGGGGATCTACTTCCCTGATCCTTCCAGATACCCAGACTCCCTGGCTTAATATCAAATTCCTCTTCCCAAAGTATGTTAGCCAGTATCCAATTACATGTTATCACAGTAGCATTATCAGCTGGCGTCTTTTCTCTTTTGGTT
This sequence comes from Anomalospiza imberbis, assembly GCF_031753505.1. NCBI lineage: Eukaryota > Metazoa > Chordata > Aves > Passeriformes > Viduidae > Anomalospiza > Anomalospiza imberbis. The sequence continues at coordinate 67,349,197 of NC_089683.1, read as the reverse complement.
TTTTTCTTTATTACTTTGATAAGAAATTCAAATAGTCACTTAAACACGAAGACCAAGACAGATTATATATGTAAATAGTAGGGCTCCTGGTAGCCAAGTGAGCTTTATTGTCCTCAAAATACTTCGTTCTCTTCAGCTAACAGCAGATGGTAGGAAAGGATTGGTTTTCTCTCAGCATAACTGCAAAATACTATTGAAAAAGATTTTTTTGTTTGTTTCAGCTGTTATAATTGATACAGTAGTTTGAAACAAGAAACTAGCTACTGCTTTGAAATAAAAAGCTGGAAAGACTTCTAATTCATGACATCTCTTTCAAGTTCTGTTGTATCTTTTGCATCTTGGCCATTTAAGACAGAATCTCCTCACGCAAATAAGACACTTTCTTTGGTGAAACTTCTATTACAATTGATCAGAGTTTTGACAGTGATTTCATTATTGTTAGGATTTGACCCAGATATCCCTCCTATGTATATACAAAGGAAGAACTTTGCATAAACAGAAGGGGCACTGGAATGACTTCCCTGTACTAAGGTCAATAGCCCATGTTTTGAAAGCACATCTTTAAAAGAATGAAGTTCATTATTTTAATTTCATATTAAAATTTGTTCTCAGATCTCATAACATACAAACTTTTAGACCTTCACATAGTGAACAAAGAGTTTGCTATCACCACATCAATACATGATTCTATGCCAAAAATATCTCTTTTTATAGCATTGAGTTTTGGTGACACAGAGAATTTCTTTATTACCACTCACAGTTCACCTCTCTCTAAAACCTTAATACACTTCCCACATCCATTATTGCTCTGAAACACTGAAAATTATAATTATCCAATACATTCCAGCATTTGCTTGCTACCAACTAAGTGAAAGCTTTTGTGCATCATTTTGTTAACTTGGGTTATCTTTTGTTATCCTTTAACAGCACAAATAGCTTGAGGTGCTTATACCACAGCTGTATGTATGGAATATTTCATTAGAAAAGTGCAAAAGAGAAAAGTCACATTTACTCCAGCAAGACCTAGTACAGCTGCAAGCACACACTCAGTATTTATCAAGTATAGGGCTATTATGTGGCTTCAAAGTCCATAAAATATGCTCCTTACAAGCAGCACTTGACAACTGTTTGCTTCCCCTCCAGACCTGGGATCTGCCATCACAGGTTCCTCCTAATGAAGTTCTATTTTAAGGAACATAACTAAAAATATACAAACAATGAAATATATTTATTAATATAAATTTGTATTTCAAGTAACTTCAGCACTGAGTAACAGCTGGGCTGACACTATCGCCTCTCCTCCTAATTCAGTACCTAGAACAGACACCACCACACTCCACAAGGCTTCCAGCAGGGCCAATGGGAGGAAGGCAACATCTTCCTTCCTCTTCCCCACTGCTCTAACTTCTCAATATGAGGAGGGAAGAATCAGGCATTTTATCACTTCTATGAAAAACATCTTTTTTACCATAAGGACATTTACCATAAGGACATTCCAGCAAACTGCTGGAACAGGCTGCACAGAGAGATTGTGCAGTTTCTGTCCCTGGAGGTTTTCAAGACACAACTGAGTAAAGCCCCAGGCAACCTCACCCGATCTCACAGCTCTCCCTGTTTCAGCTTGAGGATAGGTTAGATGCTGCCTGAGGTTCTTTCCACCCTGCATCATCCTACAATCATGGCTTAAGAATGCATTTTTCGCTTTCATTCCATCAACAAACTTTTGATAATCACCTTCTTTCTTAATTTCATTCTAGTTTTCTCCTTCCAAGATAACAGAATCATAGAATGGTTTCTGTTGGAAGTTCCAACACCCCCACCATGGGCAGGGATACCTTTCACTAGACTAATTTGCTCAGAGCTCTCCATCCAAGCTGGCCTTGGACACTTAGGGGACTGGGGCACCCACAACTTTGGGCAATTTGTGCCAGCGCCTAAGCACCCTCATAGTAAAGGGTTTCTTCCTAATATGCAACCTAAATCTACCCTCTACTAATTTAAAGCTACTCCCCCATGTCCTGTCACTACATGCCCCTGTAAAAAGTCTTCATGTTTGTTGTATGCTCCCTGCGGGTACTGAAAGTCTGCAACCAGGTGACCATGAACCCTTCTCTTCTCCAGGCAGAACAAATCCAGTCTCTTAGCCTTTTCTTCACAGGAGAGATGTTCCATCCCTCTGACCATTTCAGCAGCCTTCCTCTGGACTTGCTCTAACAGGTCCATGTCCTTTCCTGTATTGGGGACCCCAGAGTTGGATGGAGCACTGCAGGCAGGAGTCTTACAAGAGTGATCTTGGCACTTCTCTCCCGCCTCTCTCCCTGTGCTAGTCCAGGCTGTTGCAGGGCCAACCCGGCCAGCATGTCACTGCACCAACTTTTTCATTTATAGAGCTACCCCCAGAGAATCCCTCTGGTGTCTACACCTGTGCTCCCCAGACAGTTTGAGTCATGAACTGCTACAGATCCCAGGAAATTAAGACCCATGCTCTTACATAATTGACAATGCAAAAGAAGTAAGCCAGCAACATAGGCCACTGATGTGGCATCATGGACTACAACCAACCAGCTACTGACTCCCATTTGGAAGTCACAACTCCAGTTCACTGCTTGCCTTTTGCAGCACAGGTTTGAAAGGGACAAAGCTCAATGCACCAAAAAGATCAGCATTGGAAACGGCACTGGAGCTACCTCTTCCTTGCCTTCAAACAAGGACAGAGCACTAAGTAAATTTATATTCAGTTCATATTAGGACCTTATTTTGCAGCCCAAAAGAACAGAAACTCTTTAAAAGTCTACATCTGAAGAAAACTGACAGCATGCAGTGAGAACTTCTGTCTTCCCTCTTATAGGAGACCCAACACAAGGTATCTTTTCATATTTGTAACCGTGTTGCAACACAAAACACTGAAGTAAGAAATGCTAATAATGCTGGCTGATGCTTGCAACTGATATAAACCAGCAACTTCATAATCACCAGATGATTCCTTTCTGTAAAGCTGACCAACTCTAAGACAAATGATTTTAGCATAGTTTTATTATTAGACAAATAATAATTAAATAGCTCTGTTTTCCCAGGAAGGAAACTAGCTTGTGTTGTCAAAAGAAATCTATTCAAATTATTAGTTGTGTGACAATCAGATCTTTTTCTGCACTGAGCTTCAGCATGCTAGGCTACTGGTCTGGCCTCCTCAAAAACTCCTTCCCAGGCATCCAATAGCACTTTGCTCTTACTAAATGCAGTACTGAAACCTGCCAGAAAAAGACAGAAAGAGACTGTTCATAAAGTACCAACTGTGTGTTCCTTACAAACTGGCAGAACTGACTCCACTTGCATTCTTAGTGTATGTAGTGTATGCAGTTGGGTGTTATTAAATTGAATGTCAAGTCAATGGAGAATTTCTGTGAAGAAAAGGAATAAGACAAATTTTTGAACCTGACTTTGAATATTAACAATAAAGTCCATGGCATTAAAAAAAAAAAAAAACAAAACAGCATAACATGCTAATTAAGTTCTCTGTTTAATTCTATAACATTTCTTCTGAATTAGATCCTATGGGTCTACCATGCATTACGTTCCATGGCAGTTTTCCAAAAAGTATTTCTCATAATATTCTTGAATGTCTACTGGTTAAATGTTAACAACGAAAACTAACACGCATCAAGCCTATTCATTTGCTTTTAAAATGAATAAACAGGCACTCCACTGTTGATTACCACATTCCTGTATCGCTGGAAGGCTGCCAGTTCCAGTACGTATATAACGTTAGTATTTGTTTTTTTGCTGAGTGGCAATCCTCTGCGGTAATTATCATCTTGCAACTAAAGTAAATATTATTCTCTCGCTGCAAGTAGAAATAAAGGATTGACTCTTCCTGTATTTTTACTGTTTGTCATCCAGTCCGTCCTGTCGGTACGCTACGTGCCCATTAAACGTAATTCCTTGAGCCCTCGTTACTGGGGCCATCTCTTTTGTCTGTAACCAGTGAATTACGAGGATTAGTCCCTCCTCAGAAGATCACCGGCGCAGAAACTCCACGGGCCGTAGCCGAGCAACTCGTCTCCAAAAAACTACCGGGAGTAAGAGCTCCAAAGCCGGCTCCTGGGAGTGCCGCGGGGCCCCGGGAGCGCTGCGGGCCGGACGGCCGTGCCTGGGGACCCCGGAGCAACGCCCCCCACGCGCGGGGCTTCAGCCCGAAACGCGTGCGGGGGATGTAAAGGCTGCTGACACCGCCTTCAGCCCAACTGCCCTGTATCGGCGGCACGCCGGGGCAGCGGGGGGACAATGAGCCCATTGATCCGGCTGAACCGGCGCTCCCGGGTGCGTCCCCGCCAGCGGGCAGCCCCTGCGCCGACTCGCTCCTTGGCGGTGCTCGGCGCGGCCCTTCCGCCCCTTCCAACCACGACAGCCCAGAGAGCTCTACTCCAGAACCGCGATGAAGGCGATCACCGACGCAACCCGTGGCTTTGCCCGAGAAGTTAGTTGTTTTGGGACCTACGCGCCCGCACAGGGCGGGCACGCTCCAACTCGGGCAAACTCGGCAGCAGGTGCCGGGAAGACCCGGCGAACGCTCCGCAGCATCTCCATCCCCCCACCCCAACCACCCGTCCTGCGGCAGGCTGCCCCCACGGCCGCCCCGGTCCCAGAACCCGTCTCCACCGCACTCACCAGGATGCCCATCACGTCCGCCCACAGCTGGGCGAACACCTCCGACGTGCCGCTCTCCGCCGGGGCGGCGGGGCCGTCCGCCCGCTCCCCCTCCATGCCCCGGCCCGGCCGTCGGATCAACACCGGCTCCCCGCAGCCGCGGCCGGCCCGCCCCGCCCCGCCATCCTCCCCCGCCCCGCTCCGGCCCGCCCCGGCACACCGCGGGACGGCCCCGCCGCCGCCGCCCCTCAAACTTTCGACCCAGCGACAGAGCGGCCGGCGGTGCCGCTGCGGCCCAAAACACCTCCTTCCCCGCCCGCCCGGGGGCTCGCCCGGCGCATGTGGCCGCCCCAGGGCGGCAACAAAGGGGCCAGCGCCGCCCCGGCGGCTGCACGCACCCCGAAAGTCAAGAGCGGCGTCGGGACACTCGTGGTGGCTGGCGTAGCTCTTGTTGCCATCCTCGTTACCCCCGTGCTGGTGTCTCGCCTGACGGCCGGGAGCTCCAGTGGCCAAGTCATCAGCGCTTTCTTAACACCGGGGAACGACTCTAGGAAGAGGTGTCAGCCGCACGCGTTACGCGGCGGTAGGGCAAGGGGCACCCTGTTAGTTCAGGCTTAGAGTTTGGGTACCGGGACCGCGTCATTCTCCTGAGGAGCGGTGGTCTGTCACCTATCGCCCTTGGGGCGGGACTGTGAGAACGCTGCCACCCCTACGTCTGTGCTTCATGCTCCCTGGTACCACCCCCAATCCCCATTATAGTCAAATTAAATAATTACTAACTACAGACAGCAGCAGCTATGCTCCTGCATTCTACTTGGGAAACAGCTAAGTGCCCAGACACACGCACTTCTTGTGGAAGGCATATTAAATAACAGTGGCCAAACCCCACTGTCTGTGCATGGAAGGAGTGGCAGAGGTCAGCAGAAGAATGACCTGAAGGCCTATTCACCACTTCACACCTCACTCCCAGCTTCTGCTGTGACCAGCAGCAAGTAAATCCTTTACTCTTAGTGCTCATTCCTAAGCTTTGAAATGTTTAGATGCTTCTTGAAAAGCTCCTGTTTCAAGCTGCCATTTATTGGAAGCACCTGTCTGCATGGGGTGGCAGGGAAAGTGATGTATTTAATGGATATGCAGCTGTCACACGGCGGCCAAGCATGTTGAGAGCAGCCAGTGAATCCTCCAACATATTCCTCCTGCCCTGCTTACTGCCAGGATGTATGTTACATGCCCTGCACCACCCAAACACAACACAGAGTCTGCCCTAGAACCTGTGCTCCCTTCCAGGCTCTCTGATCAGCCCTGGGGTCCCCTGGCACCAGGCTCCCCTCAGCCCACTTACCAGCCCTACAGCTGACAAGGCTCCCACTGAGGGCACAGCACCGGTGGCCTGGGAGGGCTGGAGCAACAAATGATACCATTTGCTGTCAGGGCTAAAAATAGTATCTGGAGAATGAATAAAGGAAAAGTGTGGTTATTGCACTCTTCTCTCAATGTCTCAGCAATACTCTTTTTCTGTCCTCAAAGCTAAGATTTAGTTTGTGGGCTAGCACTGGAGAGAAAGGCTGGCCAAAACACTTCCTTTCTCATCAACTGCCACACAAAGAATGGAACAAGACTTTTCTAAGCACTTTGTTACTGCAGCTTTTGCTGGAGTGGTCAACAGCGCAAATTGAACAAAGAAAAGGAGGTGGGGAGCAGAGGCAGAAAAACTAAAAGAGAATTATGCCAAGAGAAAGTGGTAAAGAAACCACTGATGACTGACCCTCTTTAGGATGCACGTGTAGAATACACCCTGTGTAATGCATCTTATTGACTAGTAATGAGAAATAATGAAAGGCCCAAACCAGGTATTAAATCTCTTCTAATTGAACTTTAAATTGTACACAACTATAAGCCTATGAAGTATGAGACTAAAGGCATGTCAGTGAAGTCTCTCAGTACTCTGAGATGGCTTGCATAACTCAAAACTGGTTTAATTAGTCAGCGTAATTTACTGACTGACCCTCTGAAATTCATGATGAACCACCTACAGTAGTAATGTCAATCTACTTTAAAATACCTGAACAAGGCTCACTTGATCTCAGGATTTAATTATTCTGGGCTCATCATACACACTATCTTCTGTACTTTATCTTTTTATAGATGGAGGCATATTAAGAAAAAACAAACAAACAAAACAACAACTCTGCAGCACACAGCCTAAACCCCCTCACTGTTGTGTCTTGGGTGGCAACAGATTAAGATCAAGTAGGTGCAAGGGGCAGTACTCCCACTTGCCTGGCCCCTCCCTGCCGACCGAGGTCATTGCTTCTGTGCAATGATGACTACATCACTTACAGAAGCAGGTCCTGAATAGCCACACTTTTCAGCCTTGCAATACAGGTAACAAACTAGATTGTAAATTGTGGTGGTCCCAGAGTTGCTTCCTGAGCCATTATGTCATCCTTTTTGTGGAAGCAGCAGCTTTCATCAGAGGAGCACTGTGCATGGCTGTGGCAGTCTCCCCCTCAGCCTTTAATTTGAGATACAGAGCCTTTGATTTCAAGAAAGTGAGATAAGGAAAGAAAGATCTTGCAAAATCACATTACTCCAGGAACAGTTGCTTTAAAACCAAGTGGACATGAGAGAATCAAAACAAATCCATGGCAGTTTACCATAGCTACCATCTTCTATGATCTTGCAACTGTAGTATTTATACATTTTCAGACATGCACAACATGCAATTTTCACAAGACATTCAATGAATATGACATGCTAAAATTATTCTGTGCTCTTCTCTCACCCCTTCCTTCTAGATAGGACAAGGTTCCTCTATTTTAATGAAGGCAATGTCCTACAGAACTAAATCCCAGGAGTATTTTACAAAAATCAGTTGCAACAAGTGTATAGGAGTTTTAGAAAAAGCAGGAACTCGGATCTTAAAAGAGTTTTCAAGCCCAGCTATGAGTGCAGTATTTTGTGTTACAACTGCTACTACAAAATAACAAATTATTTTAATTTTGGCATGTAAGAATACAGCTTTTGTTTTCAGTTTTATCTGTATTTGCCTAGATGATAACTCAAACATCTTCAAAAGCATGCTCTCCAAAAGCATCTTGTGCTGTACCTCTCTATACTGGCTACTGGAATAAATAAATCTGGATAACTCTCTGAGATGTTTATGACATTTCACAAGAGCTCTGACCAAGTGCATTTCAGAAATCTTGCAAAAAATGGTCACTGTGCACCTTCAGGGCAGCACTAGGCAGCAGGGCAGCAGTCCTGATAAGATTCCCCTGTGTGTTGCAGTCGCAAAGTGGCTATGAAGCTCCCTGTGGCTGTTCTGCAAATCTCTGAAGAGATTTGAAACAATTGACACATGTGTGGTCAATCTAGTCTTGCCAAGTTACGGCAGATGCACTGAGCATATGAGCCTGTCTTCCTATCACTCCATCAGCTACACGTGGGTGTAAAGTTAATATGAGTTCCCCACATATACAAACCAGGCAGGACCAACCAACTTGGAGAACATTGGTCTGTATTCAAGAGAAATGGACTTTCTTCTAGAAGAATACTCAGAGCAGGATCCTAGCTCCACATTAAGGTGGCCATAGAGAAGCTCATCTTTTTCCTTTCTTTACAGAGGGTTTAAGGAGATGGCCTTCAGGACAAATTGTTTCTCTGTGAAAAGCATGAACCTCAAACATAAACCTCTGAGTCACGAAGGCAATAGATGACAAATTTTCTGTTCCAAAGCAGTGTGTGCCATCTCATCACAATGTCACATAAGTGTTTCAATAAAACATTTAATAGGGAAAAATTTAAAATAAACTGGAAAAGCCAACATGCGCTATCACAACCAGACTATGACAACTCTTGTCACCCACGTCAAAGGCATTTAATCCAGGAAATCTACAGCCTTGAGCACTTTGATATCAATTTTAAACTATATGTAAGAGGGTGATATTAGGTTGACTTGGAAAGGGGATCATGCTCGACAGAGGAGCAGACAGACACCAAACTTCATGGGTTCCTGATAAATGACCTGAGGGAAATGGCTTCCTGCTCAGAGACCTGGCAATTAACTCTGCATGCATGAACAAAACACATGAGGTTTCTCAACATCACTAACAAAACCCTGCCCAGTAGATCAAGTCCAAATAGGAACATCAAAGCCTCAGAGAAATAAAAAAGCAAGCCATTGTATGCAGAGAGGCTGCAGGGAAAGGGAGAAATAAAAATTCCAGCTAGCTCCTGCAGGTGACCTGCCAAAGCCCTAAAACTCTTAACACAAGCACATTACAATAGAACACCTATTACCAGTGATTGCATCTCCTTTCAGCTCTCTCCCTCTTCCTGCTTGGTGGAGATCATCAAATTGAAACACCCAAAGTTTCACATCACAGTCTTTGACTGGAAATGCAGCTCTTAGTGGTTGTAGGCTCCATCCCATCAACTTAATCAAGATCTATCTTAAAACAATTCTATCTCATTGTCCTTGCTACATTTTTTTTCAAAGTCCTTCTAAAATATAATTTCTTTTACCCCTCCCCTGGACTTCATTTTTGAATTATTTTCCTTAAGAACTGTTTAAGTAGTGTTATTATTTCTGGTAGCATAGTCCTTTGGAGTAGGGATCACCCATACCAACCAAAGGGGCCAGCAGCTGCTCTCCAACAGAAAGCAGACATGCCAGCAGCTGCTTCAGAAACTGCTCTCTGCTGTGGGATAGAATGGGGACCCACGCACCTGACCCATCAGTTGATCAGACAAACAAGCTATCACTGTCCCAGACCCTCCTAGAATGTACATGCATAAACTGTGTGAGAGAGTACAAGATCCATCCTGCATCCATGATCCATCCATTTGCACATCAGATTTCTATATATTCCAAAAGGATCACATTTCAGCACCTGCCAGTTAGACAACTACAGAAAATAAAATGTTCCTGATTTTAGAAGTGATACAGACAGTACTTATCCAATGGCTTTAAAATGGATGGTATTTAGAACATATAGTGTATGTTGCACAGTCAGAAATCATTATTTATTCTTTCAGAGGTTTAGCTGTCAGCTCCCAGTCTTACTGCCAGCCTCATGACCAGAGTAGCACATTCCAGTGAGAGTGGCACACTAATATGCCCAACACAAACCAGATGGAGTTAAGTTTGTTTAATTCTATCAGTAGAAAGCAGTTAGGAACAACAAATTGCTTTATTCTGATAGAAGCCTGAACTCTGCACATTACAGTCTATCTATCATTTCCCTAGATATCAGAAAGCTACTAGATTAAAAAAAATAGAAGATTCTGATATCCCTAGATAAAAATTAGAAGATTCCCTAAAAAAATTAGAAGATTCTGATATCCCTAGATATCAGAAAGCTACTAGATTAAAAAAATTAGAAGGTGAGAGACATATGCCCAGCAGAATTATTCCTGCAGTCTTAATATTTTGGGCTAGCACCACACTCAGTAGACACAGAAGTACTGTGAAGCTTGTCAGGCCTCATTTAAAATACAGTAGCTGTGATTTTACATGACAAATCATATAAGGAATAGAAATCTAAACACAGCAAGCATCACAGCCCTCCTGGAAGGATATCTTTTGACTCATAAGGAGAAAGGAAAGGTTCACATCCTTCCCTTCCTGCCCACAGATATGCTCCCACAGAGGCCTCTCATATCCTGTCCAGTTCCCCTGTCTGTCATGGAGCACAGCATCACATTTCTTGACTGTGAGGCGGTAGCACTAGCTCAGCCAGTGGAGGTGCTCTGGGAGCTGGAGCATGACTGGTGAGGAACACATCCTGAGTGAAACCACAGCCACGATCCTGCTTAGGTGCACATCAAGCCACTCCAGAAGTGCCTGCAGACCAGGACTCCAACTGCTTCCCACAATGTCAGGCACTGTCTGGAGATTTTCCAGAAATTACTAATACTGTTGTTCTTTGTGTTACTTCTGCCTTGTCCACCTAAACTCAGCATCTCCTCTTCTCTACCTGCACAGCAAAGGCAGTTTTGATGTGTTGTTTTTTCTTGTCAACATTGAAATAGTTAGCATTCACTTTTTTCTTAGCTTTCTGCAGCACTTTTTATAAAATTGTTTCTAAACCTTAATTAATTTTTCAGGAAGGAGTTCAGCATCCTTTGAGATACCTAGGGGTAGTGTTTGCACTTTCATTCACAGGAAGTTGCTCAACAGATTGAATTCATAAGTGGCTGCTAGAAGGGATGCATACAAATCTTTGTGTGAGACTTACAAAGGCCATAGAAACAGAAGCATTTAGCTCAGTGTCCTTTGGCTGCTCTTTTCCCAAATATTTTTAGAACCAGGGAAGTAAAAAATGTGAAAAGCTAGTCTCAAAACTGGGAGTAGAACTTCAGCCTGTCCTTTTTCCAAGTGTGGTGTCCTTTGATTCCTTTGTTGAAACTCTTAGTAAATTACTAATGAAAAGGAGTCTGATGATCTCATGCTAAAGCACATCATAAAAGTAGCAAAAGGTGCAACTCAGTAGTGTGTGGCAACTGTGTTTCAGAGATGCTCAGTGATGTATCGAGTACCAAAGTTTGCTGTGGTAAAATGAGAACAGCATCAACACAGATGACCATTCTTACAGAGTGACACCTATATTACTATTCACTTTGTGACCAGCACATGTTTTTAAGATAAAAATGTATGCACCTCAGAGATGACGCTTATTGCATCTCCCTTTGAAAAGTAATAAGGGATACTTAAAAAGTATACTTCCTGGAAAAAGAAACCCAAGAGCTTTCAATAATTTCAGTTTCATTAATTGTATCTTTGCAAAAGCAACCAAGCATGAAATACAAATGTCAATCTTTAAAAAAATGTTATCTGTCTGTTATGGAGATAAAACTTTACAGAGTTGCCCTTAACAAAATATTATTAGAGTAAACTACGTGTGACCCAAACATGTCAACTGTAGACAGTTAAAAGAAAACAAAAGTGGAATAATTGCTTACCTTCTCATTCAGAACAGATTGCTTCCATACAAAAGTCACCCCCTCCACACATCCCCTAACACCCATTCCCCAATTTAACAATTAAATACTGTCATAAAACATAGCAGAACAAAAAGTTTTCCTCAAATGTTTCTCTGAAAGTTAATACACTCCCCCTCCTCTCACCTCCATCTGAACCAGTAGAAAACAGACCCTACCAAAGCCTGACTTTGGTCAAACCCACAAGGATTCAGAACTGAGTTTAGGCTTTGCACTTTTTAAGCCTGTGTTGCAAGTCTCATAAATATATTAGCAGTGAAGGAGTAGGTGGGCCTAGTTAATGCAGAAGCTGACCAAAGAAACCTGCCTTATGCTCTCAGCTAGGCACAGGCGACCAGATGTGATAATTATTCTGTGATCTGATGTTTGCTTGGGTATCATGTCAGCCTGAGGTCAATTCTCCCTACTGCAGCCACTGGATAACAATGTACTGGCTTCAACCTCTTCTTTCAGATCAGTTTCTGTTGGGGTAATTTCTGCTCCATCACCAGAGCTTCTCCTCTTGCTTCCATCCTTAGAAACAGCTCTCATCAGCTCTCTTCCCTCACTTTCCAAACAGCTGCCCTATCTTTCCTTTTAAATGCTTTCTGCCCATTCTCCAAAGCACCACATCTGACTAAAACAGGGGTGTCCTCCCCATGTCAGAGCTGCGCCCCGGCTGACCTGTGTGCCATGCAGCAAGCCCAGATATGTACATAAAGAGAGAGTTTATAGAAAAACAAATGGCAGCTGACCAGCAAGCAGAAAAGCAGTTGTGCTGCAATTTCTATTGTAATGATTAATGTTCAAAAATCACAGATGTCAGGGACCTGAATATTACACTTGCATTTAAATATAATGAAATTTTAAAAGTAAGACTTTTGAAGTGCTTCAGCTTCAATTGTTTAAGTCATTAGGGTGCACTTAGGTCACATCTTCATCCTTTTATTGAAAAATAAAACCTGGAATTTACATTTCCATCATTTAAAAAACATCAGCGAATTAAAATTTTTACATCACTGGCTGCAGGTGCTAGGATGTTAAATATATCATCAAGCCAGTGATGAAATCTGGAGCATTCACAAGACTGACAATGTGGTTAAGATGATAAGTATTCATTTCAGCTATGGCTGTAAACACAGGCATGAGCTTGATTCAAAGAGTCTGTGCTCCTCTGGAGAAGCACTCTTATTCCTCACTGCCCAGCAAGCTGTACCATCAATCACTCTGGACTCTCTCAAATCAGTTTCAAATTGCCATGGAAAACTATAATAAAACCTGCTTTGCACTCTCTAACAAGAGTTATGAAAGAAGTGGAGAATCATATCCAATCTGTAAATTTCATTTTTCCTATATTGTTAATGGCATGTTTCACTTCATAAAACTTCATTAAATACTAGAGAAAAGAGAGAAACATCTCTATACAAGCAGGCCCACACGGCACTTCATGTCCATAAATTCATTGAAGGGGCACGAGACAATTATTACTTCTGCAACACAGGAAGGAGGGGGAGTAATTCCAAAGAGCAGCTGCTTCCAGTTAGGGTAGCTCAGCTGGAAAGGAGAGGTGCTTGTCAAAGTAATTAAAATAAGAAGAAGCCATCTATCTGAGATTTCAGCTTTTAAGCACTGGCCAACCCCCTTCCAAAATGTAATTAAAAAAAAAAAGACAAGTGAAAACAGGCTTAAGCATTGCTGAAAACATACCTCCAAGCTATTCTCTCAATAAATATTTTGCGAAGTTCACGAACAGAAGGATTATTGTGACTGTGGTGGTGTGAGGGGGAGGAATTTACCCTCCACAACTCAACCAACTGCATCAATGATGATAAAACAGCCCTTGAGGGCAGTGAGCTTACTGCACTGGCTCCATGTTGATGAAGTTTTACAGGGAAGTTTTTTTGTTTAAGTATATGTAGAGCAGGCTGGTAGCTCTAGTTCTCAGAAAAAAAAAATTCCTTTGCAAGGATTTAATAATTAGGCAATTCTGTTTTACAAGGCCAAATATGCTGCTTCAGTACAATGTGTATCCTGTAGCAAAAAGTAATTGAGACTTGGGTTTTTAAAAATTACTAATATACTTGATCCCAGAAGTGCATCACATGTTCCTTTTGACTTCTGTGGAAAGATGTTATTTGTGAGAATACATTTAAACAAACAACTGTTGCTTGGCTAGATGAAGGTTAAAGGGACTGGAAAGGATGCAGCAACTATCTGAAAGCATGAAGGGTGTGTAAACACCAAGGGGAAAGCCAGTTGCAGAGGAAAGCTCAAGAGGGTGTAACTCAGGGCAATGAGATAAATGTATGTGTTTCTAAGCCCTGAAATACTGGCTCATAAAACAATGACATTATTTGTGTATACAAACTGGTCATTTTGGTCATTGTTATGTGTCACTGAGGACAGAATGTGAAAGAGAATTAAAATGAATGAAAAAAGTTAGCTATATTAGTGAGAGGAATATAAGAGAAAGTAGTAGTAGCCCTGTGTCTTAGGGATAAGCCAAGTGACCTTATGGATTGCTGTCCCTACTGCTGAGGATGCAGCAGCAGCAGCAGGGATGGGCGGTGAGCCCATAAGGCTTTGGGCTAGATACAATCCATGACTTAATTTCACAAGATTTGCAGCTCCATAAATTATTTTGGGTGGTTTTAATGGATGATTCTAAGGGGTATGCTATCTGAGCAATTGCTTAGAAGTCTGAAAAGCCTATGTGGCCCTTAGGTTTCCCATGGTAACACATGAGGCATTTAGGGAATACATAAGCACACAGAAGACAATTTTCATTACACTCTAAATTTCAGGAGTTTATATAGAAATCTAATACTCTTAGAGATAATTATTACATTATTTTATATTATTATTTATTATATTTATATATGTAAACTGCATGTGCAGAAAGATCCAAGAAAAGACTGCCTTTTGATTTGTCAAAAAGACAAATTCCTTACCTCCTAAAAGCATTCTCCAAGTGTTGTGATACCTTTTTAACTCCTAGCATTTTCCAAATACATACTAATAGATAGGGACTTCTTATGAATAGAAAGGAAATATAATCATCCTCTTGGATAGTTACTTAAATCAGTTTTCAGTGTATAAACCATGATTTAAACATATGCTTTCTATTGCCTGTACTTGCCTAGCTAGTGTTTATGTTTGTCTGCAAACAGAAAATTATTCAAATGACCCCCAAATGTGCACAATATTATCCTGATCTGTAAATAGATTCCAGCAAGGGAGAAACAGGTTTTAAATATTTTAGCACCCATTTCCCAAAGTGTGTATGTACACAGGTAACAGAGGTTAAATAGCTGGATCATTTTATACAGATGCATGAGAAAAGACTGTAAAAGTCTTCAGGTTTGACAGAAAATTCAGGGCAGTGTCAAAGGGCTAAACAGTATTAGAGTACATAGTGAGCCTAGTGGTTTCAAATAAGCTTAACCTGCTCATTTTCATCCAAGAATGCCCAGGTTTTGCTTCAAGATACAAGGATTTTGGCAGTAATAATGACTGCTGTCTCCATCTCTTGTTCTCAGTCCTGTGCCATCGTAATTATAAATGAGGGCTCATGAAGAAGAGAGTTCAAGAAGGCTAAGGGAGGGCAAGCAGGGGGCTGGAAAGATACACAAATGAGTTATATAATGTTTCTTTTTCTACCCTATTATCCTGTAAGAGTTTTAAACAGCCAAGTGGATTTGACAAGAATTAATTTTGTCAAATCAGTCTAATTTCCTACTTTGGAGGATAATTGGTAGTGGATAAGAAGCAGCAGCAGCTGGAATACATATTGAAATTCATAAGGTTTCTACCTTATTCAACACAGCTGATGCCATTATAAGGTGGTACACAAGTGCTTGAAAGAAACACTTTCAGAGATTAGTTTTCAGTGGTTGGCACCAAAGGGAAAAATATATTGAGTGAGGTTTTGCAGGGATCTGTTTTTCCAATATGTTAATTAACAGGCTGGTCAGTAGTATAGAGACTATGCTCATTAAATTTACAGATGACAAACAGCTCAGAGTGCTTGAAAATGGCTCCTAAATGCACATGAAAAAAGTCATCTTGCTATAGAAGAGCAAGAGAATACCCAGTACAGCCAGTAGGAATACAGAACCACCTGCAAGACATAGCAATCTTTGCACTACGCACCAAGCCCAAGCAATCAGCTGGAGTTCTGGGTTGTGTTTTGACCCAATATGCCCTAGATGTCAGGACTGACACAGACTAATGATAGAAAATATAAAAAATAACCACATAAATGAGATGCTTACAAGCAGAGATTGAAAGAATGAGGATGCTCTATCCAAGACAAAAGAATGCCAGAGAATAGGATAATAATTTTCAAATATGTAAAACCTTTACTTCACTAAGAAAAACAAACTTCTCTATCTATTTGGGATAGGGCAAGAATGAACAGGTTTAATTGCAGCTGGGGCAATGTTCAGTTAAACACTAGAAAAAGCTTTCTAACTGCAAGGTTCATAAAAGTGATGGAATTGATTGCCTGGGGTCAGTGCGGTGCCTTCATCACTGTCTAACCTGTTCTTGAGAGTCTCCCAACATCCCATTATTTTGGTACAACGGATTCTGCTCAGGGGCTTGGAGCTGGCTACATAACCTCTTAAGATTCTCCAGACTTTTTTCTTTTTTAAATAAATACTTTTTGTATTTTAATTCTTTAAAACCAGACTGTGGAAGTCCTTTGCACAGCAGCCAGTACTTACTCCAAAGGAGACTGAATAGCACTCATGCCAAAAGGCCAATATATAATGCTGCAAGTTAGAATTAGAGTTTACAAGCATCAAGGATACCACAAAGGGCATTGAAATGCTTTGCATGACAGTGCCACAGAAAAAAAACATTCTCACTTGAAGAACTGAAGACTTTTTATACAGGCTACTTGTAAATCCTATAATTTTGCTACTGAAGATCTGTCCCAGAGTTTGCAACCACCTGGCCTGCTTTTAATATTAACATTTGCACAAGATGTTTGAGTGGCTGTGGCAGCATGTAACTGATATGACTGAGGATGGCAGTTGCCAGAGGGACAGGCTGCTGCACAAGGAAGCCAAGAATCTCAAACTCAATATGCTTCATAAGAGTAATTCTAAAAATTACAGCTGCTCATGGGCAAGGGGTTTGTTTGTTCATTTATACTCTGACTGAAATGCATTAAATAGTTGTTTGGATATTCCTACCCCTCTTGGTCATATCTGGTGACAATCGCTATTAATTACAGCTACCTTTCTGAAAGTGAAGTCATCACCTGCTTTCTCCACAGAGGCAATTGCTGGGGAAACAAATGTATCTTTCAGCATTAAATGCTGGAAGCACATTGCAAGTGGGTTTTCTTGTGTAAACCAGACCTGCCAGGGCATCTACAACCTTCAGGAGAAGTTACATTTGAAACAGTTATTATGTGTTTTTTGTATGAGATATACCAATGTGCAAGAACTGAGCATGATGGTGGCATGCCAAGATTAGCAAAAATAATCGGGACATATTTTCTTCAGAGACCTTCTCACCCACCAGCGTTTTGGAAATGAGACCCCCACCATTTCTGGAATCCCCAAACTGGACATTTGCAAAATCCCTTCTTTGGGAGTCTGAAATGGGAAGGAGCCATGGAGGGATGTGTGCATTTACACATGTCCAGAGACAGCATTTCACAGAGATCTTCGTGTTTTTTACACATACTCAATTATGTCTGTCGTTATGGGAATTCACAGACAGTGCTACTATTTATATTAAAATACACACACAGAGTAGCATCTGTGGCTATACCTAATACAATATATGGAAGCCAAGTCAACAGCAAGTGACCAATCAGCCAAAATGGCAAATTCAGCACCAAGAAGATATGAATTCCCAAGAGGTTTCACAGGCCAGTTAGTGAGTTACCGCCCTTGCTCTTCATCCAGCAGCGAGTTAAACAAGCTGCTGCTGAGGAAAAAAGTGCTAAAACTCCAAGGCCCACACTTTCCAAGGCAGGATGCATGGAGAGTGTATGTAAGGTACTGTCAATTAGATGCAACAGTAAAACGGCATTCCATCTGCACTACAAATGTCATAGAGCTCCATGGCACCTGTTTGGGGAAGAAAAAAAACAACCAAACACAAAAGAGCAAGAGTTTACCACAGATTTAAATACTCATGTGGAACAATGGCCTCTTTGTGCTAGAGCTTTCTGCAGCAAAAGTACTTCAGAAAAGGTTTTTTTTTAGTAGTATTTTATATCAGAAGGTGAAAAAAGAGAAACCCTTTCCACACTTTTGCCAGACCACAAAAGTCAGAATCAGTTTTGTTATAACTTTGAAGGTGCAAAAATTATAGCTAAAGACTATGCTGATAGGAAAACACTCCTTCCTCTCAAGTACAAATTTTGAAAGAAGAATTAAGTTGACAACTTACACTTCATGTATCTCATTTCCCTTCCAGAAGGGTCTAAACACATTTGTAGTAAATTCTAAGTTTGCATATTGCAAAAGGTACAATGCCAATCATAATTCACCCACTCGTTTCCCTGGAAAAAAGAGCAGTGCAAAGGAGCAGCAAGAAGTTTCCTTTCTCCTTCAATATCCAGGCAGGGCTCTCCCTGCTGCACTGAAGAGACAGAAATCCCAGCACTCCCTCCCTGCAGCCTCTCAGCATAAGCCATGTATGCTTGCTTTAAAATGTCTGAAAACTAAAGAAATTTGCACAAACCAGAAAATTAGTGTTGACATGGATACAAAGTTATGTCAAAGGCTTCTGAAAAAAGCTTCCCCCCCCCCCCCCTTGGTATGACTATCTTCTCTGTTAAAAACTGAACTCAATATAAAATCATCAGTGGTTGGACTTTATCATAGGTGAAAATTACCCTGGCAGCTGCAAAAGGGAGTTCCCTCTTTTCAAAGCAACTTGCCCAACCTGCTATGATGCCAGCCACCTAGAAGTCAAGATATTATAATTCTTGCAGCAATAATGAGTGACAGTGTTACCAAAATTAGAGTTACCAAAGTCAGAGGAACATATCAAGTAAAATGGGAGCTTTGGCTACACATAAGGTTCTGAAAAGTCTAGAAATAAATAGTGCAGGAATCAATACATAAGTAGGAAATAGGGAGTAGTGGGACCATGTGTTGGAGCCCTAGGTACAGAGAATTTTAGACTTTCTGTGTGGACAGGCACTGACCCCCAAGAGAACACTGCAAATTTTTTGTGATAAATGTTTGCCCAAATGGATCTCCTATGTTGTTTCACTTGCTAAGATGTTTTGGTACCGCTTCTAATATTACTTAACATGCACTGAGAGTTTATTACAGAAGCATCACCTAAAGAACAAGAGCTGTCATATTGTACTAAACATTGCTTAGAGATTAAAAGAATTTTCACTCTACATCTGAGTCAGAAATAGACGGTGAAGATGCACAAAGTTAAAGTTATCTGCTATGAGAAACACAGCAAATAAATAATTGAGCCAAAAAGGAAATCAGAGTCTTCCAAAGTTGTGGCCCAGGGCACTGCCAACTGGACCATGCTGTCTGTACTCCTTGTGCTGTAAATAATCATGCACCAGTACAGGCTGCACATCACATGTTCCATGACTCTAGGAAAGCAAAGATATTTTAGGAAATTATCTATTTTGCTGTGCAACATTTATACAATGAAGCATAACAGAAATAAACCTGCTAAAAAAATTACAGCAACAACAAGAGAAAATAAGCAGCTGAAAGGAGACACTCTTGTGAATGGGAAGGGGAAATGCTCTGTAAGTCCCAAATTACGTAAACACATGGAAGCACTTGCTGGTAAGTAGTAATTCTGTACTATACAGTGCATGCAAAATGCAGAGTTTCAGAAGAAACTGAAATATCAGATATTTTTGAAGTCTTTTTGCAAGGAAACTTGATTCATTAGAACTAAAGGTACTATAGTTGGGAGAATTTTATCAGCACCATGATCACTGTGGAGGGTAGCATAACAACAGACAGTTATATTTCAATTGTACTTTCCATGTAAAACTATACTAATGATAATTATAGAAGCATTGGATACTACATCATAGGGACCCATAGTCATAATTTACTAACACTGTACTGAAGATGAAGAATCATAGAGAATTTAACTACAACTGCACTAACCTAGGTTTATATTATTTACAGTGATATCTCTTCATTTCAGGCACTCACATCTTTCTGGATTTCATGTTCCTCCATAATGAAAACTATATGGCAATAAGGTGAAAGGGGGGAATGAGAAATGAGACATTTAGAATAATCTAGATCCTGAAGGCCTTTCCAGATCAACATCAGTGGAATCCATCAGCAGTGGAAAGTGACTGCTTTTGAAACTGCTGCTGCTAATCTTTGCTGCTTAAATATATAGCAGATGCTTCCTCTTGTTTACTAGAAGCAATGCAGGTAACAAACACAATTCACCACTAGTTCCTAACAGATTGTATCTAAAGCTGTGGTTTTCCGCTTGTGGTTCATGGACTTCTGAGACCTAACTAAGTATCTTAATGAAGTCCTTATAAAGTCATTAGGAAAATTTCTTAAGTTTTTAATAGTCTTAAATTCACCACACTGATTTGCATCTGTGCCTAAACATCTTCAGGAATACAGGAAAGTTGCAAATCACTTTTGCTGTTGAGAGTTTGAAACTAACTTGAAAAGTTACGATGTCAGATCAATGGTTAAACAGGCAGGGAATGCCATTTCACTATAAGTACTAATGGTAGCCACAGCTAATCCATGGAAAGTGGTGCAAGCAAAATTATGTGGGAAAATTGCTTATTATGGGTCAGTTTAATAATCAGTTCTCATGGCAAAGTCCAAGGAATCAGGTGACTAAGTAGCACAGAGGCCCCAAATGCATGTACACTGCACTAAACTGCACCATTTTTAAAGTAAGGAGGAAGGAGCAATCAAGCGGTCACAATATTGTGTGGAAGTGGCCACAATATTTTAAAGGAAATGACAAACACTTTTAACATGTCACAAGATTTTTCTCCCAAGTTTTTTTTTTTTTTTTTTAACTATTTAGAAGTTCATTTCCCTTGGTTAGGATCTTTATTTTCTTCCTTTGCTATTTTTACTCTTCGATTTATCGGGAGCCCAGGCATGCCCTGTCTGTGTGGGAAGTGCTTCTGCTCCTCTCCAGGTGCTCAGGCACTTCAGTGACCTCCTGTCATGCAGAATTCTGGTCACTTTCAGGAAGGATTGAAAGCTGCTCTTACTTCAAAAAATGAAACAGGAAATGCATAAAAACAAACCCATGTTTTCCTAGGGAAAGTGGGACAAATTTGGACAATAACTGGGCCAAGCAAGAAGGTGCAGGGGCTGCCTCAGCATCACCTTAGACTCTACCAACTCGAGTAAAACACCAGGCAGAGAGGGGCACACATGCACATGGACGTGATGGGGCTGCACGCACAGGCTGTGCGGAGGACACTGTCAAGAATGCTTTGACTTCTTTGATCATAGAATAATGGCTCCAGGACAGATTCCCTGCTATTCTGCTGTTATCCATCTAGTGAAGAAAGACGGAAAACAAAGTGAACTAAATTCTCCCCTCTCAACTAAAATAATGCAGATTAACAGTCAAAACCCAGGCAAAATTATGGAAAGATGAAGGAAAAAAAAAAAAAAAGCACAAACTATGAAGAGGGGAAAAGAGATACTGGAGTTCACTGTAAGGTCACAAAAGGGACAAGAACAAATAGCAAACTCTGGCCATCATATTAAAAGCCTGTGTGCTAATAAAATCACCATGAAGAATAAACCACAACAAACCGGATGTCTTATTGCTAAAAAAAGTAAGAAATTTAGCTGGCACAAGAGAAATTTTCTTGGAATTCACACAACTAAAGTACTAATACCGAAAATGTACAGCTTGTTTGGGAACGATAGGCAGGGGTGAAGCTTGTTGTATTTCAGAGGTAACCTAAACTCATCCCAAACTCAGAAAGACAGAGCAGAAAGCCCAATTAGTTTGGGGACATTAAAAAGGGAGGAAAATAACAAAAGTTCTGATACTGTTCAACACTTACTTCAGATGACTACATCAGGTATAAAGCAGGTTGAATAAAGATTTTTCCTGAATAGTATCACACACAGCAGAACCTGCTGGTAAGCAGAAAGACCTAACTATCCAAATGCTGCTGAAACGCAAACATCACAGGCCAATAAGCATATCTTTGATATGTGAGAGGAAGTGGTCATGGCAGATGTGGTTTGGGCATGAAACAGGTAGAGAAACCGAGTCCTCGCACTCCCAGAGAGGTCACCAGAGCAGTCTGGGTTGACGTAGGCTCGCCAGCCCCTTGCAGGGCTGCCACACACCAGCACCTCAGTCCACTCCACGTTGCCTCTGCCCTCTGGCTGTCATAGCCATGGACAGCAAAATCCTCCTCCACACAAGTCTGGAGAGGTCAATAGCACAGACCCAGGCACAACAGTGCAGAGCACAGAGAAAAGGCAAGTAAATGTTTATCTCTATGGGCCAAAAGTAGGTTTCACAGGGGCCCCACTGACCTTTCGGTCTGAAAAGAATCACACATACTATTTTGTAAGCACGTGAAGATTTTGAGGTCACTTGCCTTTGTGAGAAACTGTGTAAATTATTGTCCAATAAAGTTAACTTTTGTTCAATAATACACCTTACAAATAAGAAGAAAGTAAATAAGATATAGCTCCATTTTTATATGGTTCCCAATGCTGCTTAACATGTCATATTCATGAAGAGAATGATCTACATGAAACTGTGCAGGACAAGGAAGCCACATCAAAAAGTAATTGCCAGTAGATCCTCATCAAACTGGAAAGACGCATCAAGACATTTTGACACTATTCAATATTCTTACAGTGTACTTGTTTAGGAACTGTTCACAGTTGGAGTCTTGTGACCAAGACATCCATTTTGAGGCTCTTCTGGGGCCTCAGTGACCATCCTCTCCAGATCATAGTGCTTAGCAGAAATTTGCAAGAAGCGCCTGAGCCTGCAGAGGACAGCAGAAAGCACTAAAAACCATGAGTAAGAGAGGACCATGTCTGTTGATGACGATGATGCAACCTGATGTCTGAGTTTTCAGACTGCAGAAAGCTAGGAGCTGCAGGAATAACAGAGAGCAGATTAGATACACAGATGGATATGGAAATTGGAGAAATGGGCTAAGACAAAGGGGAAGCAGTATGCAAAAAAGGACATATTGTTGCAAAATACTTCACTTGGGAAGAAATGTTAGGAGGATAAGCAGGGGATGGGAGACAGCTGGCCCTGCGGCAGTTCTCACAAAAGGATCTGCAGGCTTCAGGCTGAACATGAGTCAACTTCTTTCCTGCTGTCATAGAAAAGCAACCATTAAATAAAGATTTATTAGCAGATGGCACGTAAAATAAATCTTTTGCTCTCCTCAGCATTGCAAGACCTCCATCATCTGGGCTATGACACTCATTCCTGACACTGCACTTAAAAAAAAAACTCAACCAGCCCAGATCATCTGGGCTATGACACTCATTCCTGACACTGCACTTAAAAAAAAAACTCAACCAGTTATGAAGAGTCCAGAGGAGAACACCTTAAATAACCTAGAGGCCTAGTTATTCGGTCTACAAAACATGTCCTTCTAAAAAAAACAATTGCCTGGGAGTTACCACTAGCTCAGGTGGAAGATCTTCAACCTAAGAATTTATTACAGTTGACATTTCCTTGCCCCTCTACATAAAGTTACATAGGCTTTTTTTTTTTTTTATGGAAATGGAGAGGAAAGCAGGGATTTTTAGTCCTCTTGATTTTACAGTGCATGAAAAGACAATTTCAGCGTATTTCAAATACTGAAAAATCCACTGAGCATAAAAAGAAACAAAAAATGCATTGGGGGAGAATTGCTTACAGAAGAATTCTCATTATTCAAGAGACCTCATCTAAACTTGAGCAGCTGAGATCAAGAATATTGCCCATTTACAACAGTCTATAAGAGGAAGAAAATTGAAAGCATTAAAGATGCTCTTCATATTTTATGATGAACCATAGAATAAGATTCAGTTTCTCTATTTTTTTTTATTATTTTATCTTAAAATAGACAATCTGCACTGAGGACATCCTCCCTCCATAGTGATACCTTCACACAAGATATTCGAAGTGGTGTACTTCAGATTCATTTAAACCAAGTGTATAGCACCACTACAATATATTTTACTTTTATTGACTTTGTCTACTTTCTCCTTTCAGAGGAATACACATTTAGCTTCAATTATTTTCTTTTTTCATTTAAAAGAATATGTGAAATGATCAGCTTGTGGATTTAGTTGGAACAGGGGTCTCTGCTGCAACTTTAAAAATAATTTAGTTCAGGTCTATACAATTTGAGGAATTAAGAACCTTAAGATCAATTTTTACCATCTATTATAAAGTGTATATACTGTAAAGTACTATAAAGTACACACCATATTTTAAAAATTTTTAGAATTCCTTTTGCTGAAGTATAGCCTGAATTTTAAGTTTCTGAGTGAAAAGTTACAACTGGCTCATGCAAAAGGCACTGCCATTAAAATAGTGACAAGTCCTCATTTCAATGCCAGCAGAGAACCATATTACCATAAGCTTTCACACACGAAGTTTGTAGAGTCATGTAGAAGTTCCAACTGAAAACCAAACGTTTGCTGATTTTAGTTCCCTAAAGGCCTTTGGTTTGACACCTAATTTAATTCCCAGAGACTGAGAAGGGAATATTCTGAAGTATTGTGCTCTGGGATCTTAAAACTCAGCATGTTGCTAACATCCGTGCATCATTGGAAACATTGGATGCCCCCAGGCACGTTTTTTCACATCTTGACTGCATTTTCTCAACTGAATTACCCCCACCCATTTGGCAGACAAAAGGCTCAGAGGTATGCTCTGATTCAAAGGATTTACTTTGTAAGGGAAAGTCACTCAATTGAGATTTCATTTCTTGTGCCATCCCTGGGGAGTACTAACAGCTTCAGCCACCCAATGAATCATTGAAGTTTTTTTTATTATCTCCCATATGGGTGCCCTGAACAGAAAATTAGATCTAAACCAATTGAACACATAGAAGCAACATTCAGTTTCTCTTGCCTCTAAAACAATGTCAATAGGTGACTAATTAGAAGATGTAGCAAACAGAAAACAATCTGAATTCAAGCTAAATTCAAGAAGGAAGTTTTCACTAGTATTTAAAGCAGAGAGAGAAAACAATATCCTGCATAACTAACTTTTTATGCACATCCTACTTCTCAAAATTTGTATTTATCACTCCCTTTCCTTTCAATTTAAATATTCCTCATGATCACATTTATCCATATTTCATTCTAAGGGATAAATTAAATGGAATAAGGAATAAATAAATTTATAAACCAACACCTAAATCTTGTAATGATAATTAACTGTCTAATTAAATTTGTTACCTTTTGTGATAAGATGAGAGGAAACAGCAGATCTGTAATGCTTCTATTTCTCAGGTGAAACCAGTTTGAAAGCAATATTCAATGCCAGGAACTACTAAATTCAGCTATAATTACCTATATGATAGATTTCTAAAAAGCATCAATGTAGTCTATAATTTGAAGATACAATATAGAAATATATGAAGATGGAGTGATCTCAGTGACTTACCATCTGACACTGACGAACAGTAACTGCCTTGACAAAGATTATTAAGTTTATTCTTCTTTACAGCCTAGACTATTCTCCAAAGCATCTGTGCCACTCACTTCTCCATCAACTTTCAGACCCAGAAAGGGCAAAAAACCCCATCAGCCATCAAAGCAGTACTTCATACTCCAGATGAAAAGCATCAACCAGCCAAACAGTCCCATTCCTGAGGAAGAGCCACGTGTCCTAAAAATGCTGGGTAACCACTCCTTAAAATATGAAAAAGTCTATTGACAGGCACATACAAAGGCTCACAGGAGCTGAGCCAAAGGCCTGGCTGACTCCTCAGCACTACATTTCAAACAAAGGCAGAGCCACCCAGCTGCAGTTGTCTGGCTGCAGCCCCCCTTTAAAAACACCACCTTCCTTTCCTGCTAGGCATGTGTCACTTCCACCAACATGAGCAGCTGCCACTAACACCGACTGCCAGAGCACCGGGGTGGAAGGTCTGCGCCTGGAATACACGGGTTCCCCAGCTTGAGAAGGGAGCAGCCAGCCCTGCTCCCCAGCAGCACTCCAGCATC
This sequence comes from Anomalospiza imberbis, assembly GCF_031753505.1. Lineage (NCBI taxonomy): Eukaryota > Metazoa > Chordata > Aves > Passeriformes > Viduidae > Anomalospiza > Anomalospiza imberbis. The sequence continues at coordinate 67,323,386 of NC_089683.1, read as the reverse complement.
ACCCTGAGGAAACCCTTCACCCAGAGGCTGCAGCCTTGGCCAAGCCCAGGCTGGTCCCTTCACAGCTTCCCCTCCAGACTGGACCAACCCGAGTCCTGCCAGTTATGAAAACAGCTGATAAGGACTGTGCCGCCAATTTGTTGTGGCCCTCTGAATCTTATCTACGACTAAAAACCGTACAAGTTTTGTAGTTGCAAAAATGAAAGTGAGCTTGGAATGCAGAAAGCAAGTAAAAGTGTTGAAAACTGTGTGACTTATTGCTACATACACAGAAGAATTTCTCTTAGGCATATGCTCACACACACTTATGAAAGATTTTAAATGTTGGGCCTTTAGCAAGATCCCTGCATATAATTTTCTAAAATACCTTTCTAACTCTATTTGGAAGCAAATTAAAAAAACAACATACTCTATCAAAGACATATCACTATAAGTTCATAAAGGGAAAAATTATTCTGAGATGGAACGTCATATGTAAAGCCCCAGTACACTGTTGCAAGTCAGTGATGCTCTCAGACTTCATCCTTTCTTGTTAAAAATGTCTTGATGCCCTTCTTAGAAAAGCAAAAATGGCACTGCTGTTTTGAAGTACCAGAAGTGGCAGAAAACCACTTTCTACAGATGATGGTGACTGATGATTTTAAATAATTGCCTCACACCCCATTACTTGCATAAGCTCACCTTTGCAACTTTGCAATTCCTGCATTTGCAAAGCAAAGCTGTACTCTAGCAGCAGCTCTTTACAGCTGCTATTTGTGACCTTTTCATCTGCAGCTATTAAATTGGGCAATTCCTGGAGGGTTGGGTTCTGCTACACTCCTACAATGACAAAGAGGGCCTCACCTCAGTATTACAGGGACAAACAGCACAGGCTACAACTGCATAACATCCACCAACCATCCCTGCTGCTGTGTGAAGAGGAACAAGGGCTGAGATTAGGTGAGATGCGTACTCCAAACAGCCACCATCCTCACAGTCTAGGCCAGGGATTTATGTCCACATTTACATTCAGTAGCAATGGCCTTGTGGCCAAAGTGAGCAGGAGCAGCCTAAGCACATCCAAGCACAATGCCAACTGTCCGTGGGAGACGAGACGTGGAAGCACCAGGGAAGGGACAGCATGTGGGATGAGGGTGCAGGAGGGTTGGGGGCCAAGCCCAACAGTTGAGGGTCCCTGGCAGAAACAAAACGGGAAGGAAGCAGGAAACAAGCTGTTGCCTCTTCTCAGGACTTCATTTCAAGTCTTGAGAATCTCCTGTTTTCATTAAAAGAAAAGGAAAGGAAACCCCCTTGTTTACTCCTTCTGGTATTAGAGAAAGACATTAAAGTGAACTAACTTTAAATTCTTCCATATGCCTCCACAGGGTTTAAAATTTAGAAAGTAAATCTGAAGACTTGGCCAATCTATTTTTAACCTCATGATTCAGTCTGATTCAAGTATTCAAATGTTTGTATATAGTCACAAAGCAACTAAATCCTTCTTACCAACACTTCCACATGCTTTGTATGTTTGTGAACTTTATAAATGTTTAATAACAAATATCCAATTAAAAATGAGTGTGCATTCATGAACTTGGTACAACTACCCCACACTAGGAAATCTATAGCATAAAAGGGACAAAAAGAACAGCATGCACTGCACTCTTATTTGTATGGCAGTGTCAGGCACAACCAATTTTCAGTTTTCAAGATGATCAATTTCCCCACTGAAAGCAGAGCTTTACAACCTCTGCTGAACAGCCACAACATCAGAAAGAAACGGCTTAAGCTTCCAAATTTTAAATATGAGTAGGCAGTAAGCCAGTGAACTACCTTTAGCTGACTCTCCCACCTACTATTTATGGAAAATAACAAATGCATGAGAAACCCCTGAGAAAATTGTATTGCCATCAGTCTTGTTTAGTGCACTGCTGAGGATAGTCTCACTGCATATGCTGACTCTACTATGCATCAGACAATAAAGACATGGGGAGAAAGGGACTGGACTTCTCCCAGTGCCACTCAAGAAGTTCCTGCAGCTTACCATGGCGGCCCCATGCCACCAATCCTATGTGTACCCTGGTCCTCCTAGCATGGACTTCTCTATCAACTCCAGGTGTCACAGCATAAGCCACAGCACATATTGCAGTTGAGATAGCCACAATACACAGAGTATCATCATACAACTTCAGAAAGCTTCAACCCATACACAGTAACACCATACCACATCAGAAGGCTTCAAGCATTGGCCCACACACAGTAACACCCCGTCACTTCAGAAGGCAGCAAGCACTGAGCCTTCTTGCTCTTTAGCCCAGCCTTTTATAGCCCTCATGTTGATGCACTGCACCTGTGTGCCCTCTGTTCCCTCTGGTGATCGGTCAGTGCACCTGGGCACTCCAGGTCTCATTACCTTCAATGCTGCTCACCTGCTCCTCACAGCTGCAGCCCATTGGGGATGAGGCTCGGCCGCAGCTCCACTCCCAATTAGCACAAACTGTGTACCTGCATCCAGGTACCTGGGTCTGTGAGCATGAGGCATTAACTCATGTGTGACCCTTTTCCTCCTGTTGTGCCTCCATCCCTTGACCCTCACTGGTTGCCACAGTCTGCTCTAGATAAATTATTTGTGTGTTCCCTTATGTTTCCCCTCCACATCTCCTGACCAGGACATTTTAATGCCCTCCTGTAGCAGAATGTGTGTCTGTTCCCATTTCCCACTCTTGCTGGATGCGTTTGTGAGCTTGCTTCCTCATTTTTCCATGTCTCTCAGTCAAAGACTTTTTAATTGCATCTGACTTGCCTCCCAGAGTCCCTCATGCCTCCTCCTCCTTCTCTTAGGCACCTTCTTCTTGTTGCTGCTTTTCCACTTCACTTTCCCACCTCCTGCTGCAAGAGGGAGGCAAGAGGCATTCCTGGGCATCCAGGCACTGACTTCATAAACTGTATCAAGAGACTAAGTAGAGAAGATGTTTGCTGGTTGCCATTAATGGATATGACTCTCAATCATTTATTCATTTATCTGCCAATAAAGTCAATCTGTTATGTATTACCTGTCAATAATGGAGAGGTATTCTGTGGTTCCCCTTAATTCCTCCACTGTCAGTTTGTTTGCTTCAGGCCAAATCCCCCAATTATTTAAGACCATGAACTGAGTTTGTCATGCAATGTTTATGCCTTTAAACAAAATCTATGCATTGTTTATGCATTTAAACATAAACATAAATGCATTAAATGTTAAATGCATTTAAACAATCCTGCAATGTTTAAATGCTACAGATGTGCAAACAGAAATGGTCTAGTGGAATGAGAGACCTTCCAGGCTGCCCAGTTGAGGTTTACGCAGTCTTGAAAAGTGGAATAAAGATTTATGTCATGTGCCCCCTTGTGCAGGGCTTCCCTGCAGCCAAACCCCTCTGCCTCAGCCAAGGGAATGCTCCAGAAGACTTCCTTGGCCAGGTGAGTAGGTTACCATGCAGATAAGACAAAATTCTTACCCCTTGGCTGGGAGTTTGTGTGCTTTCAGGTGTGTGTAACTCCATATTCTTTTGATGTATCTTTGTGAAACATCCCCATCCTTGATACTTCAGGAAGCCCGAGGACTGCTTTTCACGCATAGCCAGCCTCCTGCTGGAGTAAGGCAGAAAAGGCTATCTCCCAAAATCCATCTTGGCTTTTCTGTGCATACACTTTGGATTTCCAGTTCAAATGACCAGAAAGGGCTCCAAATTCATCTAATGCAAATTTTTGAAGCTTTACTGAATTAGGATTGCAACAAACAGCTGTCTGAAATTCCTGACAGCTTCATGCACCTTTCCAGCAGCCTTCTGGCCATGGGCTCCTGCCAGAAGCCATTTCCTGGCAGGGACAGTCAGGGCAGAATCCAGCCTGGCATCCTGCCACAGACAGGGCTCCCTGCTCAGAGTGCCCAGGAGCAGCAGTGTGCATCCCTGCCGCAGCCCACCCAACATCCTCCTGCCTGAACCTCACCTAGGGCTGAAAAGGAGAGGGCATTAATACACAGATGCTACTCTGTATGACTGTGAGCTGCATCGACCAGCTAAGGAAAACTCTGTACATTGAGTGGTCAATGAATTAGTCTTGGTAAGTGACTGGTTGTGGATTCCTGGTTATTAGTCTGCATAACAGTCCTGGTTGAATAAATCACAGCAGCATGTCAGACTTTAGGGCCCAACTGCTTTAAGAATACAGCTGGGTTCAGGGACCTGGTTACAAAATCGTTCCAATTTGTAGCGCCAACAGAACCTTAAGAATATCCTATAGGCAAGCACAAGCCCCAGGCTGTCTCATTTGTATTATTCCTTGTTCTGCTTTCTCTTTCTTTTTAAATAAGGAACAATACAAAGAATGACAACTCAAATTCCGAGTCATGCTGTCAGGAAGAATAATAGACCTATTCTGTACAAAAATGCCTGTATTGTTGGTTTGTTTACTTCATCTGTTGCATGGCCATGCTGCTGTCAGAGCTCTGGAGACAAAGCCCCAGCTCTGAGCCTGTTTCTGGGTGTTGGGCTGCGAAATCTTTTCCCTCTGCTTCTTTTACCCGGGTGGCAGCAGCAGTGCACCCCACCCATCCCCATAAGCAACACTGAGGGTGGGAGCTGTGAGATAAATTGGAGACATCTAGGCTTCCCATTAAATCCAGCCCTACAACTAAGATCCAGTATCTCAATGGCACATGGGGATTTATAGGAAAAAGCCTATTAAGCATGCAAGGGAATTAGGCATGGCTAGTACAGCTCTGCACATCTGTGAAGAGGGTTTAAAGCTCAGTGTCTTTCACTGGAAGGGCGTCTCCAGAACTGCATTCTGCTTCATGTCACCCCAGTAATGACTAATACACTGTCGGAACATCTCTGTTAGATTGACGACAAGGAGGGGCTTTTAGAGAGTCCCAATTCAAATAAATAACTTGACCATAATAGTCTGTTCCCATACAGCTATACCAACCACAATCTGCTAGAAACTTTCTGAAGAAAAAAAAATAGAGAATAACAGTACTACACGAAATCTGAACAAGGAACAAAGTAAGAAAACAAAGGCAATGGGTAAAGGAAGGAGTAGATTGCACAACCTACAAAGAAAGACTCAGCATGGTGGGGTGACATGCATATTAATGGCTGTCTGTTTTTGTGGGATCTGATCTCATTTTAAATCTATTTTTAAGCATTTTTCTCAGTTTCAAGAATGATAGTTAAATAAAGAAAAAATTCCAGTCATGGGTTACCAAACTACAAGAAAAACAATTATATCTGACTGTCAAGTTAAAGCCCAGAATGGAGAAAGCAATTTCTCAATCTCGGAAAAGCTTATAGAAGAAACAATCCTGCTACTTTATTCCATCAATGTTTAAAGAAGACATTCCCGTTCTAGTTAAGCAATCTATGTTTCTTAAAGAAATAGTGCCATAGCAGGTCATTTTGACTAAAACTGGAATATGTGAATTTTCATAATCAGTTTCTTAAATTGCCAAGAGAAAGTCTAAACCTCATCTCCACCCCCAAGCACACCCCCCACCCAGCGCAGATGAATCAGCTGTGCTGCTGCCACATTTGTGATACAACGTGTCAACAGAGTGGATGGAGATGATCCCCCTGCAGCACAGAGCCTAACACAGAGGAGCTGTAAACAAGGCAGGGACCGAAAATAAAAACACCAAACATTTTGATGGTAAATTCGATTTAGTTGAGCCAGCTTCATGCAATGTTAATTTAATTCAGTGTTACAAAAATATGCCCTCATGTGAAGTATTTTCAAATGCCTGCAACAATGTTAGTGTGAAAAATTCTTTAACTCATCCAGTTCATTCCAGACGATGTTTCCTGCCAGCTACATTCACCACAAATGCTGTCTGGTAAATAGCAGCTGCAAAGGAAGGATAAGGATGCCAGGGTACACTTCAGTAAACACCCCTTCTCAGTGGCTCACTATATCCTGCGCCAAGGAAGCTAATATACATTCACAGCCATGTGCAAAAATCCTCAAACTTTGCTTTCGCGGCTTCCCGAAGGTGAGGACAGTAGTTGAAGCGCTGCCTTTGCGGGAAGGACCTTTGCGGAAAGCGAGGCGCAGCCCCGGGGCCGGGCAGGCGCTTTGCTGTGGCTGAGGCTGTGGAGCGCACAGCTTGCGCACCCGGATGGGCACGCTTCCCTGCCACCATCCCGGGCTCCTCGGGCTGCGCCCTGCCGTCCGACTCGCAGCGCTGAAGTGCTCAGCAATTACACCTAGCTGTTCTCATGCCTCTTCTTGTTTGCTCACCTAGCCCGTCTTGTTTTCTGAAGCCAACACCTTTCCCAACAGGCTGCCAGGCAGCAGGGAGGAAACGGGTGCGGGCCGTGCTGTGGCACAGCCAGGCTGGCTCAGCACATACCCCTTGGCAGCGCCATAAAGCCACCTGTGAAGGATGAGGCTGCTGTTGAGCAACACTTCCCTAGATCCGGCCCAGAAGAGGCTCCCCAGGGAGAATGGCTGGAGCCGGACAAGCCGTGATGACCGATCTGGGAGACTCCTGCAGGCGCCAAAAACCAGAGGGAGAGCCAGGGTTTCCAGGAGCCACACCTGCGGGGATAAACACACATGCAGGGCAGGCAGCTCTCCCTGGGGACGAGATTGCTGCCTGCTGGCGTCACTGCCGCTCCGCCAGGGGTTATCAGTCTCGCAAAGGCACTAAGGAAACTGCCGGTGTGAATGGCCCTAATCTGCTTCTTCTGCAGCCCCTGATAACCCGGGGAGCGGCCGGGCAAACAGGACGCTTGTCCAGCGCCACAAGGAGTTGAGGGAAAACTGCTTTTCATCAGTACAGAGGATGCAAAAGAGCAGGATCTATCCACAAGCCGACGCCAAGTTATTCTAGAGCTACCGTGACCAAGGACCCTATAGAGCACTCGCTTGAGAGTACAAGTACAAGCCCTCTCGCCAGTGGTTTTAGCTGACCCCGATTCATACAGGAGCCAGCTGAGGGGATGCTAAGAGGCCTGCAGCGATCCAGGAGCTCATTCATCCCACATTGCTACTGACTGTGGGCTGTCGAAACCTCCCCTGCCTTCTCCCTGGTCTCTCCAGTTATATAATTGTTTCCCAAGGTGGCTGCATATCAATTTGTTTGATTAACCAGGCAGTGAGCATGTTAGGAGAACTTGCCTGCAAAGAGAAGAGACAGAAAAAGTAAAAAGAAATATCATCATCAGAAAGTTATACGACAGCTTCTCTCACACAGAAGGAGACAGGTTGGAGTGGCTGGAAGGCCTGGCCTGTAACAGTAACAGAGTAATAATAAAAAGAAATTTTAATTATTTTTTTTAAGATGAAAAAATTAAAAATAATAAAAAATTTGTTGCTGCTTTCTTCCTCTTCTCCCATCTCTTCCCTCTTTCTCCACCAAAAAAAAAAAAAAAATAAAAAAAATGAGGGGACAAGAAGCAGACAGATAGCAACACTTCTAGAAAGTCACAGGGAGAAGAGCACACCTGACCTCATCGCTGCATGTCTATAACCAAGTGAACTAAACAAGGGAAGAACAAATGGCAAAAATTGACTATTCCAACTTGACAAACTTTTACCTGACCTCACCTCCTTACCTGAGCACACCTGACCTCATCGCTGCATGTCTATAACCAAGTGAACTAAACAAGGGAAGAACAAATGGCAAAAATTGACTATTCCAACTTGACAAACTTTTACTTCAGAAACCCTGGTACATCAAACCTAATGTTGAATAAACCTTAGCTCCACCCTCCCAGCAACAGTCTTGGAAAATAAATGGGAGGTGTCAAAATGAGACCCTGTCATTGCTAGTGCAGCACCAGTGCCTGCTTGGGCTGAGGTACCCTGGCCATCGGTATTGCACTCCATTAATTAAACCACCTAAACTCCCACTAAAGAAATCACTTGAGCAGTGATAGCCATAGTCATCCCTGGCTCTGCTTGAATAGTACCTTATGACAGATACTTTAAAAGCAATTGACAGCAGCCCTGGAAATAAGAGCAAACTTTCCCACATACAACAAAACAAGGTTCTCATTGATAGGTACCAGGGGAAAGGAGAGAGGAAAATGTGGTGATATCATAACATAAAATCAAATTACATCTATGATGCAAAACTTTCCAGTTTTTTTTTTCTCTCTTTTTAGCCATGTCTCATATTTTAGGTTGAGGTGGTTTAACCTAGTAAGGATCTTATTTCTAGCCTGTCACCTTTTCCATAGTTTACTAACATTTATTACCTAAAATATAAAAGTTCAAACAGATCAAAACAAAGAAAACACAGGTCAGGAGAGCTGAACACAACTGAGAATGTGGGAGGAAAACAGTCCTGTGAGAAGCTGCTTAGGCACTAGACAAATAAAATCCTCTCTCCCTGGACAGAAAGACATAACTCTTATTTATGTGAATGGGAAACATGCTCATGCACTGAGGGGGGAATAACTTCCATAGATCAGCAGAATGACTGCACTGGAGATAGCTAAAACCAGACTACATGTGCAATGAATGTGAAAATAATTTCAGCCATCTGGGCTATGTAATTTTTCACAGATGCTTTTGGAGCTGGATGGACCATGTTACCTCTCTTTTCCCTGACATTCCCTCAATGTTTGCAAATTACTTTATGTGACCTGTAGGACGGGACTCCATAAAAATTTGGGTTGTTCCTTTCTGTCATCATCCCAAGTGTTCAAACAGACCTCTGTGACCAGTTTTCTTCCAGCAGGATTCTGCAAAACAGCCTGCTCAGTCAGATGCAGACACCTGGCAGGTATTCAGCAATGTCTCCAAACAGACTGCAGTACAACCACCTCCACATCTTCAAAACCCTCAAATCGCAAAGAGCTTAACTCATTGCGTAAAAATCTTTTTCCTGGGTACCTAAAAACTACACACCCACTGACTCAGTAATATATAGGGATGCTGCTCTCCATTGCTGTGGCTACCAACATTAACAGTCTCCCCTCCATAGAAGGCCACCATGAAAACAAAACAAGAAGCTCTTAGTACTTTTCATTCAGCTGTCTCAGGGCATTTTGTAAGACTGAGGCATTAAAAATAGAGAAATCATGCTAGACTTCATGACCTACTGATGTTTTAGAGTTTGTTAGCTGGATTTTAACCAACTGAATTTAGCTGGAGTTTTTTTAGCTGATTTTTTTCATTCCTATTGCAATTCTTGTGCAGAATATCAGGATGTTGTCACACAATGTGCTAACTCTGGTTCTAGGGCACAAAGTACTAAATAAAATAAAACATTTGGCATAAACCACCAAATCTGTTCAAACTTACATTTCTAGTTATAATTTGTTTTGAAGTATTTCTGAAGGATAGCATTTTTTGTTCTGGCAGGCATTACTCCTGACTAAGAACGGTCTGTCCTCTGAATCCAGCATAAACAGAAGTCTGAAATACATACTGGTTTGCAGGTGATTTTGCATACTAATTGAGTAACCACACACCCAAGTCTGATACAGGACACATCTATGTTGCCAGTTGATCTGGATCTGGTGCTGTACAGACCTGATCTTAATGGCATGGTAAACAGGATGGATGTTTGTGGGACCTCAGTGCTTGTACCACTCATTCCTAAGGTCACTTTAGTTTACCTCTGGAAGCTGCTTTTTTAGAGGCACAACGCTACTTCTGGATGCTATCCAACAACATAATGTTGAACAACCAGCACGGTCCGTAGCACTAACAACACAAAAGCCCCCACAAAAGAAACCGATCAGAGCTAGTCTCATATTTGTATGCAGTGGCCTCCCAGTTTTGTACAGGTCCTTCATATACACCGAAAGCAGCTGGCAATCTAGACCTGTGCTTTTGGATTTCGTGCAGCTGGACCTGTGATTCTTGGAGCATTTCTCTGATGGCAAGAGTAGTTTAAACAGCCCTAGCTCTCCTTCTTTGGATGTTGGTGTCCACCCCACTTCCCTTCCTGTGCTCTGCCAAAGCCAACAATTTATGCAGCTGTGTGGTAAAATGTTTCAAGGAGCTAATCTGGGTGGGGAAAAAAAGGAACCTGAAAAAAAGATTTCCATCCTGATCACTTCTGTGGTACATCAGGAAGCCACATGAACGCTTTTGTTGGCATAGCCTGGAGTGGGCACGAACAAAGGAAGAAGGCTGCTCTATGGGAGGTGTTATTCAAACAGTGCTGCTCCTTGATGTGGCGCTACAGGCCAAGTCCTCTCCTATGTCCCTGAGAAGTAGCATTTATGGGCACAATTCAGGTATTCATTAGTGATAGCTTGGCCCTCCTTTTTAAACAGGCTCATGCAGTTCTGCTAGAATGAAGATAAAGCCTTGCAAAGCTAAATAAAGCTGGGCACGATTTTTATAAGCTTGGTAATAGTGCCCTGTGGAAACAGGCCATGATTATGACCATGGCAGTCTCTAACTGCATCTTTAAGTGGCGTCCCAGGTCTGCCACACAGATATTTTTGAAGGTCTTTGAAGCGAGAATGATCACTGTTGTTAAGATTAAGCAGTTTTATATCTTCTGGACTGCAGCCATCAATGAGACAAAACTAGGTAAGCTTTTTATAGAAATCTGCAGGTAGCCAAAGAAGTCTTACTCTGTGACCTGTCACAGTTTCTATTGATCAGAGTACACAAAATCAGCTACATCTAACAGGCAAGCCTGATTCATTGTGTCTACTTGTGTACAGAAAAACTAGAGGCTGCATACAAAAGAAAAGAATCTTTTCTCTCAACTCCAAAACTTCAACTCCCAAATCACGGCTTTTTGAAATAACTAAAGCTTATTCGGAATAAGTCTGTGACTCCTGAGGTTAACCAAGCTCTGAGAAGTGTCATTTCAAGTCTCTTCTGCCACAGGGAATACTGCTTGTTAAAACTTCCCAGTATATCCCTGAAGAAGGGCTCCCGTCTCAATGACAGGAACTGTTAAAGGGACAGGTTGCTTTTCATGTACAGTGTCAGAGGCCACATGACCAAGTACAGCTGAAACCCAAGCAGCAAAAAGAAAAGGTGGAAGTCTGAATTTCCGTTTAGGGACATAGAAACACACTTTTATTTAAAGGTGTTGGACAGTCCAAACATTTTACAGTTAACTGAATCAGCTGCTCTCGCCCTTTGCAATGTGCATCAGTTTTGCAAGTAGGACCTGAAAGACTGTGGGAAGAGAAGGGCAGCAGAGATACAGACCCTCAGTGTGATAAAGATTAGGAATCTTTCAAGAGGTGCACTTACAGTTGTTTTAAACGTGTGATGCAGCAAGACCATATAAAACTAATAACTAAAAACCCGTTTTCCTTTTACCTCAGTTCAAAACAGAAAACAAATAACAAGCACTACAAGACCCTGCTGGACCACTTTTAACTTTTTTTTTTTTTTTTTTTTTTAATCCAGAAACAATCACAAATATGCAAGCACAACACACAGAATTCACTGCTCTTCATGTTGGCTGTCTTCTTATTTGAAAATAAAATACTTCTCTCTGAATATACCTTCGCTCCTACAACAATCTGTGGTTTGTAAAAAGCAAGCAGTGACTCTTGGAAGTGTGCAGGACCTGGGTAGAAGAGGCTGACCCCTGAGATACTTTATTTATGTGGGACTGCAAAGGGGCGTTTCACAGCCCTTGCAGCAGCACAGCCCCTTGGCTTGCAGATGGTGAGTGAAGGGAGCATCACTTTTGGCTGCGCAGGGCCCCCTGGAGCACGGGCTCAGAACTGGGACAGCCGAATAGCGTTGCCCTGGGGATACCGGCTCCCTGCTGCCGGCCCGTAATTCCTGCACTGGTTCACATCAACATAGTTTCTTGAAGTATTCAGCTGGATTTTAGAAATTGCCTTGCTCACCCACACCACTCACTGCATTGAATCTGCATTTAAAGATTTATTTTTTCGCCTTGTTTTAGTGCTGGCAAACAGATATGAACTGAACTATGCCATTTTCTCAATTAAATCTTACTGATTTAGTACTTAAAGTTTGATTTTTTTCCCCATTTCTGCAAACACCACCACCTTCTGATTTTTCAAGCTATTTTAAAAGAGCAGGAGAAAGATGCATATCACTTTTAACATGCATTTGGTGTTATCTGCAAGTGCCTGGTCCCCCAGCAACTTCATCTGTTCCCATCTCACTTGGAAAAAGAGGTTTTGCATAGATGTGGTGAATTGGCAGTTACTGGTTTATGTGCCCCTTTCTGAAGCTTGCAAGGAATGGATGGTCTGCAATGCATTTGCCCTAAATTGTGGACATCCCACTCTCAAATATTGTAGCTTGCACTCCCCACTGTCCTACAGTAGCTTAAATTACTGTATAAATGGCAGATTTCAGGGTTCTTTTTCCATTTGGAGTTTTCCACCTCCAGAGTATATGTTTTCAAATGTTTCTTTGCAACAGGAATGGCTGAATTTTACCACTGATTTTTACCAAGTTCTCATTTATTTTATTTTAATGAAAGTTCTTTCCCATATAATCACTGTATTCAACAACTAGGGATCAGTAAAAACCAAATATCATGAGAAATGAAATAAACCAAAAAGTGACAACCATATTCACCACTTGTTCTACACTCCCACTATTGCTCTTGCTAGTGGATCTGGGCCAACATTTTAGATAATGGAAAACATTTGCAAAGAGGTCTTCATGCTTGAAGAACAGTTAACTTTTCATATAATGGAATTCAGCAGTATTTTCCCAACAGTGTAGGGCACTGCTTCTCCAGTGAGGCTTGCTCTGAGGGCTTGCAAAACCTTACATGACTGACAGAAGAGCTGCTGGCTTAGGCAACTACTGCAGTAGCCAGGTTAGTCCACTGTATTTTTGCACAACAGAAAGGAACAACTGTTCCAAGGGGACTTTTTTTTTTTTTTTTTCTCTTAGGGATGTAATTTCCAGACTCCAAAGAATAAACAGAAGTATCAACCATTTCAAAAAGAAAACATGATTTTTTTCCCCTGTATTCTTTGCAGAATACCTTTATAAAATTATCTTAGCAGATGAACTTTGGCATGTAAAGAATAATAGTAAATAATGATGTATACCAGGCAAAAGGAAAAAGCTATATTTTTTTAAGCAAGACTCAGAGACACACCAGTCAAAATGTAAATTACTCTGTAGAATAATTACTGGCTTAAGAATGGGCAAATACCTCCCCTGTACTTACATATCTTATACTTGAATCAAAGTGCAGCCTGAGCTGTAAACTTCCTGTGTTTGGAGGCCTAATAAGAAAGCCCAGTAGATGAACTGTAGGGACCAGGAAATGCTTTGATCCACACTTCAAGAGAAACCTAAAGCAAACGTGCACTGCAGAGACCGCTAATGCCTGTAAAGATTTTGTTGTTTCTCATTTGCTAATGATGTTAACTGTTATCAGGTGTCTAATATGATTAAGATGAATGACAAAGGGGTGAGAATTCAGGTCAGATTAGGAAAAAGAAGAGGTTACAGACTACTTAGGTAAATTGCACTTTTTCAAACAGTCTAGTTCAGGTTGAAATTTACCCTAAGGAAGCCAGAGAATTACCTGAAGCAATCTTGATGTTATTAACACTGTAGTGGGTCCTCATGAGAGGAGGCTGACATTGAACAGCCTGTGAAAAGGCAAATACGGTGCTTCATTTTGGTGCTTTCGTTTTAGACAGAACTTTATTATCTGCCTTTCTGTCATAAACTTTAAAATGTCACCAGTAATTCCTTTGAAAGCTCTCAAATTTAAATTCTCTTTGGGTTTGACAGCCTGAAAAAGATTACATCTGTTGCAGACGAGAGAAATTTTGAGTTTCTCAAAGGAATAATTGCAATGATGCTCACAATAATGGTAATAGAGAGAATAAATGCAACAGCTTCTACGTGCACACCCAAATGTACATATATACTGAATTTTAAAAACTCAGTATATTGCCAAGCAAAGAGAGATCGAAATTACAAGACTCTTGAAACATTGCAGAATGCAACAGAGTGTATAATGCTCACCAGAGTTCTTGACACTTATTTATCATTTATGTCATGTGGTCTATAACTGAATAAATGAAGAAAGCCTTTCTGATAGCTGCCTCTAAGATACTAACCTGCTTTCCAATCATTTGGCATTGCTGCTAACTAATAAAACCATATAGAGTATTAATCAATACACATCATCTCTTTCCCTTTAAAATGCTCAGATGACAGGAATCCTTCAAAAATTACAAAATAAATGCCTATTCCTGAAGTTAATGCATAAAAAATAAGCACACAGAAAAAAAATCTGTGAATAAAATAAACTTTTCCCATTGAAAATGAGGATTTTATTTTTTCTTCTGAAAAAAGCTTTGATGACAAAAGCAGTATACTAGATAGGGATATGCATTGGTATACAGGATAGAGAAAGTTTTGGTGATATGGTCAACAGAGAGTCAAGATTTGGTTTATTATTCTTGTTCTTCTCTGCTACATTTGCCAGTCAAAACTAGAAAGCTTCTCTTTATTGAGTATCAGCTTTCTGAACAGTTGAAAGAATGCATGTTGTTAGTAATGGCAACGTGGAAAGATCCTCATCTCTGGGGATGGCTACAAATAGAATTAAACATCATTCTTCAGCCACTCTAATGGTGGTTCAACTCACATGAAATAAAAATTCCTTCAACCAGCCAACCAACTAAATAAGAAATAAAAGGCCCATAACGGTGGACAAAACCTTTTGGTGGTCTTATAGCTGGATGTCCTGAAATTGTTCAAAGTGTAGTGTAAACACCTGTACATGGTTTATGTTACTCTGTTTTGCTGAATAATAAACCTTGTCTTGTTCTGACAAGATGCTGGAAAGTCCTGTGGTGTCATTCCAACAGGACAATTAATTATTCATGTATGTAAGAATAAATATGTGGGTCATCTCAATTCAACTATTAATCTTATTACAATTAAATGCATTCTTAAATGCCATATCCTGCAAGACTGGGCTCTAGTTTTATTAGATGAGAAAATAAGTCACTTGAGTATATGGTATAACCTTTTGAGTCAATTAGCTGGTGGATTTATCATGGCAGAATTATCAGAGCTTGCAATACGCCACTTACCACTGTGCCCTGGGCAGGGCTGGTGCAGCCAAATCACTGCCACTAAATTTATGTGAATTTGATGTATTTTTCCACAAAACAGCTTCATTATCTAATCTAACAGATGACAAATGCAGATCTCTCAGGGAGAAGGTAAGGATCTTCCCTGATCTAACAGATACCGAGTAACACTATTGATGTGATGGCACATCAGCCACATCCTTTCATTGTTCTGTGTTTCTCCCCTAATCTATATGGTACCTTCCTTTGGTCTAGCAAGGAAAACATATTTTATGTTAATAACTTGTACCTAAGAAATTTATTAAGACAATACTGCCTTACTTTTGGTTATTTTTCTGCTATTTCTCCTGCTCTCTGATTATGGAATAGAGGTGACTAATGCCTGATAAAGCAAGGTCAGGAGTAACTTGTGAAATTTTGGGGATTTTGCTAACATTTGCAACTCAAATTCTGTGAATACCAGGTAATCTTACAAACACGCACAAACAAGATAACTGTACAGAGAAAACAAAGTAAATGTAGAGAGGTTTTTTTTCTCACAAATGTTGTCGTGTTTCTTCTGTAACAGCATACACATAGGCCTAAATTAATGATAACAGCACAGTACATCATCTAAAAACCCCAGCTTTTGCACTAGTTAAACATTTAAGTAAGAGCTTTCTTCCTTTTGCATAAGTAATGCAGAAAGACGTTTCTGAGCACAAAGAGCACATCCCAATCTCACTCTCAGGACAGTGCTTCTCTGGCCTTTGTGCTCCTCTGCCACCACAAGACTGGCACCAGCATGGCCAGTGAGTCAAAAACAAGGAATGTGTCTTTAACTTTGATGAAAAATGAATTGAAGGACAAGATCTGGATTTTCAGAGATGAAAGAGCTATCTATCAATCTACTTCCTTAACTGACCCTTGACTGCCCATTTCTCAAAAGGTTTGCGATACTGGTAATCTTTTAATTCTATCAATCGACAATTTTGATATTTCAGTGTTAGGTGAAGCCAAATAAGCCACCAAAGAAACCCAAATAAAAAAAAAAACATCTGGCTGATTCTAAGGCAAAGACAGTCCCGTGGTACTCTGCAGTAATGTCTGGCATACACAAAAATCTGACATCATTTAAGAGATGCTGGCAGGTTCTCAAAACAAAACAAAATTTTGGACAATCTAAAGAACATATCACCTCCTGGCCAATGCATCATTACTTCAGTAATGAGAATCTCGTGTAACATAAATTTTCTTAACACCATCACAATATTTATGATCAACGGACTTTGGAAAAATAGAGTGGTAGCTGAACAGATCAGATTTTTCTCTCACTTTTTCAACAGCTGTAAAAGAAAGGAAGAAAATCTCCCGGTGGCTATTGTTCCAGCTTTCCAAAATCTTTTTAGCTTTCATTATTTCTCTTATAATGAATCAACAAAAATCCTTTTTTTCCACTTTTGTCAGCTATTTGGCTCCCTATCCTTCACATGGTTTTAGTCACTGGATGTAACTCATACCTCCTGCAGAGAGTCAATCTTTGATTCACAGCCTCATTTCCTTAAAAATTAGGCTTATTGCCTCCCACGATCTTGTCCTGTCCCAAGCAGGCCATCCAAAAGCAATCAACAAAGTGGTTGTCCCATCTGTGCTAACCGCTTTTTGAACTCAACATATATCTAGATGATTCAGTTATAATTTCTGTCACTGTTGTCCCAGATGCCAAGAAGAGACTTCATTTCACAAGAAAATGTCAAAACAATGGACTAAAATAGCAAAGCGGTGCAACTTTACTCTTTGGCTTTTTTTAAGGGAGGTGGAACAGCCAAGGGCAGATTCAAAGTGAATGACTAGCTACAGCAGAATTCTCTGGGCTTTACTCCATCACCTCTGGCATAAGCTGATCCTTAAATACATCCTAACTGGATAATGATTATAGTATGTCTTATATAGATTTAAAAATTTGAGATACTGACATATTGCATTTTAATTAGATAAAATGATACTTCCTTTAATAAAAAAAAGTTAGGTCAATCACACATAATGCTTAAAATGAGAAAGTGCTATGGAAAACCTATCTTTCTAAAGGATTTCAAAATACATTTTGGTGGTTATCAAGAAGACCTAACTACTGTGTTCTCCTTGTTCCTCAAGACAGCTAAAAATGCTCATGATGTAAGTAATTTTTTGGTTTGTACCCAAGTAAGCTCAAACCTAAGAACTGTATTATATGAATTAAAAATATGTTTGCCCTAAAGGGTTGTAGCCTCTTGCAGTGAGAGCAAATCTAAAATACAGTTTAGACTCTGATATGATGCTATCAAGGCACCAGCATGACTACATCTGTCAAGGCCATGTTTTCAGCTGGAGGAGGAAGCAGTGATGACCACTTAACTGGCTGAACATCCACTACTTTCATGGGTGAGGCTGAAGCAGTCCCTGACACTCTGCAGCACGTATTTCCTTGTTACCTGCATAGCCCACTCTTTAAGCACATTATTCCTATATTTTTACTCTTTCCTTGTTACCTGCATAGCCCACTCTTTAATCACATTATTCCTATATTTTTACTCTCTAACTAAAAGCATGAGGTATTTTTAAAGAACAACTTGTATTTAGTATATCTCTGTTACTCAAAGGAACAAGTTAATTGCTTGTAATTTCATCATATTTTATTTGAAAATGTACTTCCCAGCTGATTCATTTCTAGTCTATCAGTGATGCTGAGGTAATGCTCTTTAATGCAGATCTGTTTTCAATTCAGGACAGATGCGGATTTTTTTTTTTGCAGCCATAGGGATAATCAAATTATTCTTAGCACAGTGCATAAAACAGAGGAATTGATTCCCATGCAAGGCTTACTTAAAATTCTGTCAAACTGTCAGTAAGCATGTGGAAAAATTAAAGCTTATATAACTACGCAATATTAAAGAAAAAGATGGAGTTTGCAGTGCATCCTCTTAAAAAATAAACCAATGTTATACACTGTCATTAGATGCCAGACACGTTGTACATTTTAAACGTTTTCTAACCAGATCCTGTAATTCTGGTGTAGTGTAGTTGGAAGGTAAGCCATTCCAGAGGCACCATTGATCATGCAACCCAAGACCTATTTTCAAAATGGATTTAAATGCTTTCAGTTTTGGAAATCAGGGATGGACCTCCAAAGGCTCTGGAATACTGTTCAGTTAGGTTTCTCTCTATCTTGAATAAAAGCCAAAATTCCCAAATTGGACTCCAAAATCCCCATTTGTGAAAGATGTTATATTTAAAAATGTCCTCACAGTAATGGATATAGAAATACTGTCATATTTCCAAAGGAACACCCTTGTGGGCTTTCTGCCTTCCTCCTCTATAGGATGAGTCAGCCTCATGGTACAGTATGTGCAAGAAAAAAGTGTTTTGTGGAAAATGATCAGAATTTCTGAAATTTTGCATGGTATTTTCTGATTTTTAAAAAGTAAAATAGACAAATCATTAAGAACTTGTGTACACTGAAAAAGGTTACACAAAATGGAATATAAAATTGAAGATGGGTCCACGTCTCTTCCACTAGTATGTAAAACCTCTGTACTTTAAAACTAGCCATTTGACTTTCCATACTTAAAAACTAAACAATAAATATATTCATTATAGCAAGATTACATGATCAACTGAAAAAAAAATATTTATTTTCTTTAAAATTACAAGCGATGTGTCAGATTTTTTCTAAAAAAAACCCCAAACCCACTCCAAACCCCACAAATTCCCCAAGTAAAAAAGGAATTAGGAACTCTTGACTTAAGACTGTGATTTTTGAAGGCCATTCCCATGTGAGCACAGGCTCTAGTCCCACAGCCTGAGTCATGTCTCTTGGGTGGAGCCCTATTCTGGCCAGCACAGCCTTGCTTGCTCCCCATGGCAGGCGGCAGCAGGCTCCACACATGCTCTCTGTATGGCTCTGACACACGCTCGCCTTTCCGAGGCTCGGAAGGATGCGGAGCTCCCAGAGAGGAGTTTGCTGTTGTATCCTATTCCCTGATGCACATTATGAAGTTTGTTTATCTCCCTCTTGAGATAATCTCCTCTGCAGCAGAGATGGTCTTAATTTGCTGTTTGTGAAGCCCTTCATTAGCAAAACCAAGATTTCTCTGCCTAAACGAAGTATACATAAAAAAAGATCTTCCTTTATTATTATTTGCTTATACAAACCCATGCCAGCATTTTTTTCCATAGGGCTGGATCATGGCCCTGAGGAACCTTGTCCCTGAACACTCATGGCCTACATCAAAAGAATCGTGGACTTTGTGAAGTGCAAGTTTTAATGGTGTCCAGCCACAAAAACCTCAGTGTTAATGCACTGGAACAAAAGAGACCCATGCCTGGACAAAGTCTGGAAGGAAAAGCAGTTCCCACAACCTCATTTCTACACTGCAGATTACTGTTATCCTGCCATTCACCTAGCTGAAAACACCAACTACTTCCAGGCCTTGATGCCTCAGCATCCAATTTTTCTACTCTGATGGGCTTTTGCCTGCACTGGAATTTGCAGCGGGGAGGACTGGACCATGAAATAAGTCCATATAGCAAACTTTGGAGTAAGGCAAAGGCAGGAACATCTGCTGCCATCATGAACAGCTTGTTGGCTATGTTCAGCTACAGAGGAGTGCCAAGCAACTGATCTGCTTTCTCATCTCTCTGGTTTGGCTGGGAGATTCCATGTCAAATAATCTAAACCACCCAATACACGAAGCACCGTCTATTTCCTCTGGGAAGGACTGATCACAAAGGCATTATTTAGATTGATTTCTCCAGAAAGTGAAGATTTAAAGATCTGTCTTTGCATTCTGAGAAGCACATTCCTCAAATCACAGCTTTTTTGTCTCAGTCTTTTAACTTTAGATTTACTGCCCATTTTACTGCTGTTAAGATTCTTTTTAATACAATTTGGAGGAGTTTTTTTTCCTGTAAATTGTAGTCATTATTTTCATTTGTGACTATGGAAAAGATTTTTTTTTTAATTCTCTGTTGATTTGTAGTTTATTTATCCTCTCCTAAGTGTTTGCTTTTTTAAGGCAAAAATAGGAACCACTTGGTTAACTCATAATTTAAATATGCAGAACACTCACGCATTCCTCAAACCATGCTCAAATGATTTTTATTAAAAGCCTAAAGATACTGAACTTAAAATACACATAATCTATAGCTTAGGTGACAGATTGCTACATCACTTAGGAGGATGGTTTAACTTAATGATTTACTGCATGGACCTTTGGCAAAAGTGGAACCATCATGTCTCAGTTTTTCTGTCGCGTCTACAGTGACGATAATGTTTATCCCCCTATCTTGCTGAAGCATTTGGAGGAATGTTAAATTAGCATACCCTTGTGCTGTACTTTAGGTAACATATATGGAGAGGATGCCTAGTCTGTTTTACCCACCTGTATACAAACCAAATTTTCTGGATGATGAAACTTAATAAACATGTTAAGCATTTCTAGAATGAATGTGACTTACTGGTGAAGTGACCTTCTTTCACTGATAGCCTTATTTCCATAGAATAATTGAAAAAATTTCCCTCTGTCCTCTCATCTCCAATGTTTTTTAAAGAAAATTACATGGAAACCTCAGAGTGGTACTGTTGTGTTTGTAAACAAACACCCCAACATCCCCTACAATATCACCCATCAGTATACTGAGAGACCAAAGGTGGCACTGGTACAGCCTGACCTGCCCAACCAGCAGCCTTGCAGAAAAAGCACTGTGGTCTCCTGTTGAACAAGTGGAATGTGGGCCAGCAGTGCACCCTTGCAGTGGTGCAAGGATTAGCTTTTTACCAGCTTGCATGAGCAAGATAATACCCAGCAGGTCTAGGGAGAAGTTTTTTTTCTTTTCTGTAGAACCTGAAACCACAACCAAAATACCGTGGCCAGTTTGGGCACACATCAGAAGAGAAATACGAACAAAGTAGTGAGAGGCTACTGCAGCAGAGGCTGTGCCCAAGCCAAATGCTGCCATGTCTGCTAACCCTGGACAAAGGAAGGCAAGAAGGGCAACCTAACCAGTCTTCACCTACCTAAAGCAGGAATGTAGAGAAGACAGAGCCAAACTTTACTCAGAGATGAATGACAATGTGACAAGAGCCAGCAGTCAAAAATTACAAGAGAAACTCTGATTTAGACAGAAAGACAAAATTCTTCACAGCAAGAGTGGCTCAGCACTGAAAGGGGAACCCAGAGAATGAGCAGAATTACCAACTCTGAAGACAGTCAAAAGTGGACAGGGCTTGATTCATCTTTGAAATTAGCCCTGGTTCAAGCATGCAGTTGAGACTAAATGGTTTCCATAAACCCCTTTCAACTTAAATTATTATGTGATTATATAATATATGACTAATAAGAGACATCATTCATGTTCCCATTATTTGTTCTCTCCTCTCTTTCTCCCACCCCCTCCTTTCCCTAAGGGGGACATTGGCTCACCAAGATGCACATAATTGTGTAAGAATATTCTCAGAAGCACACAGTAAGGTGTCAAGTATGAAACACTGGTGCTGGCAAAGAGGCAGGTGCCAAAATATAAACTTCTAGAGCTCAGCTGGATTTTTGACTTGTTAGATCTGTTTCATAATTGCTGTTTATCCACATTCTTTTTTGCTGACATGTATTTGCTGTCTTGCGGTCCCTGCTGATTTAGCGGGTCATTCTGTGTCTGTAAGGAATTGAATAATTAAATGTTGTGATTTAATCCCTTGAAACACATCAATGCTACTCTCCAGTAAAGTTAAGCATGGGAAAGATGACATTTTTCAGGGTCAGTATTTATGCATTAGCTTTACATGTTTAAATGAATATAAGTGTCTTTTTGGGCCTGTCCCCAGAGGCAAGTATATTTAAAATGAACATCATTCAGGAATAGTTTAGTAGAAAAATTTACATTCCAAAATCAGAAGGACTAAGTTTTGGAAATTACTTAAATGTACTCTACTAAGTATGAAAACTTGGTATTAAGATGACACTCTTATTTTGAATAAGCATGTCTACCTACAGAAATTTAACCAGGAATATTTATCTGAAATAATTATTCCTTCATTATTGCTGCATTATCACCCAGACATGTAATACTACTCTAGAGTCCATACATTCAAATCCAGTTTAAAAAAAAAAACAAAAAAACACCTGAAGTTCAAGTACAAATAAGTTAATCACATTGCTATATTTTAGCACAATGTTAAAGGTTAGGTAATAGACTGCTCCAGTTCCTCCCAGGGCCGATGGAGGATGCCTCCTCCAAAGGACTTCCAAGACTTTTCAGGCATTTCCAGCTCTCCCATTTCAGCCTAGGAAGACAGATGATGTTTTTTGGCATCTTACAATTGCACTATTAACAATGCATAAGCAAACTCATGGGAAAAAAAAAAAGTGAAAATCAGACTGCCAACAGTTGTGGGTTTTTTTGAAGAAACCCCAGTTTGATATTTTGTATTCAAGTTCCAGCTCAGAGGCAGGAAAACTTTTATGGCTAAATTATTAACTCCTGAAAACAGAGCTCTGTAATAGAAATGCTGACAGACGCTTTAGTACAGTGGTGCTATTGGGCACTGCTATAGTCATCAGTTTTAATGAGAGCTGTTAATATCACTTTGATCAAAATGGTTGCCCTGGGCTGACATCTTGGGCTGTGCACAGGTGCTCTCAGCCAAAAATGTAATGAAGGTTATTACATATCAATGAGGCACAGATGCACATCCTGTCTGAACTCAAGGAGATGTTAGCGCCAAGCAGCATCTCTTTCGGCAGGTCCCAGCTCTGTTTATATCAATATGCTGTTCCAGCCCAGTGAACCCAAGCACAGCCTTCTGCTTCTCTGTGGCAGCACTAGGCAGAGAAAGAGCAACTTTTATGAATGCAAGAATGATGAACCCCTGATGTCCAGGTGGGTCACAAAAATTAAAACCAAACAATAATATAGTCTTTGAACATGGACTTATGCATTCGGGTCTGGGCTGCTTCAGTATTTCAAAACAGTTCCTCCTTTTCCCCAAGCCCAGTAACAATATTGGCTTGAGAAAAAATTCTCACATCATTGTTCCCTCTTCTCTTTCTCACCTGAAATCTGATGTACTATTTTTTGAATTGCATGTTTTCCAAACCATGCTTTACACTTTGCTCATCAGTGCTCATGCTCACTTACTTCATGATACAGATCATGCAAGCAAGCCACTTGTCTATTTTTTTTTAATAATCTCTTGATTTTACAGTAAATATACATAAAATTTTTAAGGCAGCTCCTGAGTAATGGGATCTATAGTGGCAGACATGAGTACTATGATGGGTTACATTTCTATTAGATAACACCTGGACATTCAGAAGCCAACTTGAGATGAGCCAATCCCTCTGCTGAAGCCAGCCTTCTTCCTTTGCCCTCCTAGGACCCCAGTCTGAAGGATGCAGTAGTGCAAGAGGGATGATGTAAATGAGAAATGGCATCTCATCAGGACAAAGAGCACGTTTGTTTAGCAGAGACCGACGACTGCTCACAGATCTCCGCTGGCACAGTGATGTTACTGTGCTCCCAGAACCATATGTTATACCTGGAATCACACACTGGTAAAGGAGCCGAACAAGCACCACAAATTCTATTTTTAAGAAAAACAGAGTTGGCGTGTGTGTGCATGTATGTGCACATACATGTGTGAACGTGTGCTCATGCATGCAGAAAAGAGACAGAGCTGGACAAAATAGCCACTATTGCTCAGCCATTCTAAAGGTAATTGCTGATAAACTGTGCCTGGAAAATGATGAATGACCTGCCTCCCCCATAACTTTCCTCTTCATCTTTGTCCTCTTCAGTCTTTACCAACAAATGCAATCACAGTGCTGAAGTCGAACTATTTGTGGTTTCACAGCTGTCCCTCTGTAACGCAAGGACTGACAAAGACGAACTCTCTCCACTGGACTGCATCTGGGGCCCCTAGCACTGATCCAATATAAATCACTGAATGGGCGCCATGCCAAAATCCCTGGCACGGTATTATGCAGGTGTACCGGTGATTCTCTGGCATTAACATCTGTGCACTAGAACTATCCTGGAAGCTGAGTCATTACAACCAGAGAACAACATGAACCATGATTAGTGGAGGCAACCAAAGCAGAGCACAGGCTGCAGTGTGACAGCAAAAGGGAGAGATCGGTACCATCCATTTAGAGGTAGTGGTTAAGACATGACTGCATCCTTCAACTCTGGTCCTGGACACTGCTAAGCTCTGATATTCCACAAAAACAATATTTGGAAGTGATCTGACAAGTTAACCTGAAAATGCATCAAGGCAAGAAATCAATGAGTTTGATGGTTTGAGCTTTGAAACAGAATATCTTTAGGTGATTATTTTCCTTAAAAAAAATCAGCCTTTTTTTTTTTTTTTTGTAAAGGATTGGATGACTGTGATAAGCAAAGCTATATATAAGTAAGCAATACTAACACTGGAAGGATGCAAGACAGGAGCTACTGCTTTAGCCAAGCCGAAGCCACAGAGCACTCTTATTGAGTCAGGAGATGAGGGCTGCTTTATTTATAAAAAGAGTAAAGCTGCACTGCCTCGTGCCTCCTTAGTCGAATGCCTGAGTGAAAAAATATTATATGAATGGAGATGCTCTTTGCATTTCTTAAACTGGGTAATCTAGTTTCAATTTTTTTCTGGCTTTATTCTTGTCACTGTCCCAGTGGAAAGAAGTCTGTCTTAGCATGCACAAACCTCCCATCTGCCAGCACACAGTCTATGTATACAAGACTACATGCCTTATGCCTGGTCTCTGTAAACATACACACACAAATCCTGGTCTAACCTGAAAACAGTTCCCCACAAGATTTTAATGTTCTTGACCCATTTCTACATTTTATGCAAGACTTCATAGCAGACAGGTAGCAAAACCCACTGCAAGTGACCCAATTATGTCCTAGAGGAAATTTATGTTGGGAGTAATTGCTACAAAAGAAATAAATGTTCAGCTGTCATGGACTGAATAACTTTCAACCTGCAGCTGAAGGGGCAAGGGCAGACCTTTGTTGCTGGTGCTTCTCCACAGCTGCCACTTGTATTTGCTCTCTGCACTTCTGACAGCCACAAATCCTGTACAGTGTCCCAGAAGGGGTGGAACAGCACAGCCTGGTTCATGAGGAAATTCATCAGAACATTCTAAAGTACCTTCTCCCTAATCATTACATACATATGAAATGGGCAAACCCAAACTTTACCTATAGAAAATGCAGACCAGCACTTTAAAACAGCAGTAGCAGCAGCAGTTAAAGCTTCCTCCTCGCCCCAATATAATAGATTGCATAGCAGGAAATTGCACTGTGATTTCCTTAAATGAAATATAATACCCTGATTAGCAAGCAATGTTTTGTTTTAAAATGGGGAGTTTCCAGCTCAGTTTCCTTCAATAATACTAATGAATACTGTAAGTTGATGATAGCATACAGTAATGCCATGGAAAGCAAAACTCCTGATCACAGAATCATAGATTAATTTAGGTAGACAACAGTCACAGCCTTTCCCTCATCCATGAAGTGGGTCACCTTATCATGGAAGGAGACAGAGTTGTCCGAGCAGGACCTGCCTTTCACACACGCAAGCTGGCTGAACCTGATCCCCTGGTTGGCCTGTATGTGCCATATGATGACACTCAGGATGATCTGCTGCATGACCTTCCTTGGCACCCAGGTCAGACTGACAGGCCTATAGTTGTCCAAATTCTTCTTCCAACATTTCTTGTAGACAGCATGACATGTGCTGACCTCCTCTTTACCAGTAGCTCCTCGGTTGGCCAGCAGTGCTGATAAATGACTGAAGTGGCCTTGATGTTGTGCAAGGAAATATTTGCTTAGGGGAGGAGCAGGAGGTGGACTGACTTTCCTAAAACTTTTACTTTTTTTATTTCCTTCCACCTCTCATGTGCATGTCCTTCCTCTAATAGTTTAGGAATAAAGGATGCAATCTGTATTCCAGACATTTCACATGAATTATTTTCTCTTATCGCAGACCAGCCACTACTGTCCTTGAGTAAAAGGAATTGCTCCAGCTCCCAGCTGGAGGAAGCATTAGGTTTATAAATACATTTTAACATTTTAACCTCAACCACACTACAGACTCTCTCTTGCACCAAGAAAAAGAGGTAGTACAGTCATCCGTATGTTGATAAAAGGGACCACACTTCTCAAGAATTTCCATCTGTACTGTCACACAGTAGACCGGTGACTGTGAGTATCCCACTGGCACAGGAATCTCTTTGCCATACTAACTTCTCTGCTTTAAAATTACATGCTGGAATCCCAGGTGTGTCCCTGCAAAAGTTTACTCTGCATGGGGCCAGACAGAAGGAATGGAAAGAAAGTATGGCTGCCATCACACATTCCTCAGGAGCAGGGGCTGCTCTTACTTCCCCAGAAGGAATAGCCAGGTTGGCATCAGCAGCACCATCCCACTTGGAGATGATGACAGCAAAGGAAGAGGGGAAGAAATGCCCAATCCACTAATTTTTAGTAGTGTGAATGCCATGATAATATGAAACTGATTGTTTCAATGCTGTCTATCAGCTGAGTCAGGATGGTGCCACTTTATTGATGCACTTCTGTCAAACTGCTGTCAGACTCTTCCACTTGGGTAGTCCACAATGGTTCATTAGGAGGTGATTTCTCACGGATACCCTAGACCTGACAGCTGGCAGAAAACAAACCTTGCTGTCAATCCTGAAAGAAAGAACCGTGACTTTCAGCTATATAGACTAAAACTGGTAATTTTTGTGTTACTATAAAAATCTTTGGAATAAACAGCTCCATGTAGCTGTATCAACAGTGGCCAAGAGACAGCTTTTTTCTGAACTGTGGTCCAGGAAGGCATCAAGCGCAATACTAGCCATGATATTTGGATGACTAAAGAACTCCTGTTATTACTTAAGCATAAGGAGAAAATACACAGGATATAGAAGCATGGTCAGGCCACTTGGAATGAATATAGAAAGGTTGCAACTGTAAGTAGAAATGAAACAAAAAAGGCCAAACCCCATCTTCAATGCACAAAAAAAAATGCAGTACTGACTTCTAACTAAACACAGGACCAGAGAATAGGTAAGGTTGGAAGAGACAATAGTGGGGCCATCTGGTCTAATGTCCCTGCTCAAGCACTTTGCACATACAGCTTACCTAGTTAAGGTACTAACATTTTGCCTTAATTTTTCTTAGCTACTTCCAATCTTTAAATTACACTTTTCCTTTCCTCCTACGCCACTTGTATCTGAAAAACCTATAAAATCCCCAAACTACCAACCATTTCAACAGAGCTATGAAATGTGAGGCCTTTTACAAAGCTATGTAAGGTTGTTTTAAATAAGCTGGCAACTGTTTCAGTTGCTGGGACCTTATGCTGTTAATTCCATGAAAAAAAAAATCACTGTTTAAGTATGAATAAGCTATCCAGGAAAGTCCATAATTCTTTGTCATTTTTGATGGGTTATGGCCAAAACAAATTTACCTCTCCTCACAAAACTTTCCTAGTTCTGTGGACAGTACCACTTCTCTTTTGATTACTCCAGCCCACAGTTGGGGGTTGTGTTTGATTTCTTCCCCCTTTGCTACATCCAAACCATCTCCAAGTCTTGACACTAATCTCTTCAGCATTTTCAAAATTCACCTTTTCACTTCCATCCTTAGAGTGCAATCCTTTGCTTCCTCTCTAACACATATTCCCGTTTTCTGCAGCCTCCATTCTTCCTTTCTAACTTCCTGTGTGCACAAAATCATACAAATCAAAGTGCTGTCAACTAAACATGAGTTTCTTGCCTGAAAATTTAATCAACTCTTTTCTTTCCTTCTCCCACCCCTCCATTTTTTGCTTCACCATTAGCTTTCCTTCAGAATCAAAACACACCAGCCTCCTTCAAGCTCAGTATAATTCTGGGTCCTTTTAATTTATTTTGTTTATATATACATTATATAAACTTATCTTCAATTCATGTTAACTTACTGCTTCCCTCCACACCTTCCCCTTTCCTCCCAGACCTCCTGCCTACCAGATTTTTGGAGTTTCCTTATCTTTCGCCCTATATCATCTCTGCTGTCCAAATTTCTCCAAGAGTTCTGCTTTACCTGAACATGGCAGATCCATTTCTGACACTCTGCTTCAAAACACACTGACTGTTCAGCTGCCTTCACAGTTTTCCAAGCTGTCATCCTCATGTTCTCAGGCAATGCCAGGCATACAGCTGGTACTTGAGCAAACACTTAACAGCAGCGACCTGGGCACAACACTGAAAACTGACTAAATAATATGCTAGGGGTTGCAGCAAACACAGCCATCCTCAAAATGCTGTCAAACATGTGAAGCAAGCAAGTTGGAAGAAATATATAGAAGGAAAAATACTTCATATGCATTTAGTTACAGAAGTTTTCTATCTTTAAGTCTTTTATCTTTAAGAACAATTACTTTTTATTTTTCTAAAGAATATCAATGTCATCTCTACCTCCTCTAGCAAAATTACAGAGTATAACACAGCAATTAATTTCCCTTCCATATCTTAACCACCCTTTTTTAGGTACCCATTCCTCTTCATACCCTGGCAAATTTTATGATAAAGCTACTGCCTCTAGGAAGCTACTCTGGGTTTACAGCTTCACAAGTGTTAACACAAGCTGACCCACACTCTTACGAGAAAGGTACCATATGTCTATGACTCAGAGCATCTACCCAAAATTTTACTTGCAATTAACATTAATCCACTGCAAGTCCATCTCGTAAGTTGCCTGTTTACAACAACACAAGTATGAACGTACCCATGTACATAGATGTTCAGGCTTCAGCCTCTCTGCCAGACTCTTGTCAGGCTCCTACTTCTGTCTGTGAGCAATCCCTAAGACTCAGTCCTATATCAGACCAATATTTGCCTCTACCTTCCAATGGCATTGGAGTAAAACTTCAGCCACTGCAGAACAGAAAGACACAACTTTTTTTTTCACATTTCTTAGTTTTAAGATATTTTTAAGATATCAAAGGGTCAAAAAATTGTATATTTGCTAAATTATCTATCAATCTCCTAACTACTAGTGGATACTTCAAGAAACCCATCAAAGTGCCACTTTTAGATGATCAAGCTTAAAGTACTTAAAGATCTTGAAAATTTGAATACACATGTCAATATCACATCACTGCCATCCTTTCCTCAATATATTTTTTCAAATCTTGTTAAGCTATATTATTAATATCAAAGAGCTGTCCACATTTAAGACCACTGAGAACCTGCAGAAGGTACCACTTTTTATTCAAATAAACATATTTTATGTTAGTCTTTCAGCCTCTGACTGTAGCAAGAGATGAGTTAAAAACTGTGTTGTCAAAAAGGAGAAATTGCATCAATCCTCCAAGATTTAATACCTCAGGAGGTTTTGAATATTTCCTCTTTTAAGAGTGAGGCAGCTGTTTCTCCTGGGAAGGTTTCTGGAAGACATCTGAGATGAATGCAGAAGGCTGGAATGTAGGATGGATGAAGGAATGCCAGCACAGGACTTCCACTCTCAAGCAATATCCTCATCTCTCCCTTTAACTGCTTTCAGAGCCCTGCCAGCTGCTCAACTTCAGCCTTTCTGCACTCCCACCCACCTCAGCAAATGGCAAAAACAGCTAATCCTGCTGTCAAGGGGCAGAGCTCTCCAGTGTGCTCCTTCCTCCAGAGGCTGAGGAGCAAACAGAGGGGGTGAAAGGAGGCCAGCCTTGGCAAGGGTCCCACTCTGACACATCTTCACATGGTCACCACTGTAACTGCCCAGGGTTTCTATCAGGAACTACACAGAGAAGCTTTTTAAATGAACTCAAGATAGCTGGTTCAGAAGGTTCATACACAGAGGTTATATGCAGGGACACATAAACTGTATGCTGTTATGTTACCAGCATAACAGTTATGCTGGTAAAAAGCCATTGTACACACTCTTGAGGCCATTAGATTTGGGATTCTTTTAAAAGATATCTAGAAAAATTAAAGACACAACTAGTGAATTGGAATTAAAATACAGTTTTATACTATAGTAGCATGCCTTATTCTGACTGGATACTGCTGGCAAAGAGAACTGCAAAAGGGAAGTGTGTGCTTTATGACAGTAGTATGGACCTGTAGGTTATTTAATTTAGGGGAGAGAAAAAGAAAACCGATAAAAATATATGAATGCTTGTCTGGAAAACACAATATTTAAAACGACAGGAACAATTGCTTCTAAAATTGTGTCCTGAAAGGTGACTCAAACATTTGCTGCCCAGTTCCATGGCAAGGAGCTTGCTGTGCTCTGCAGCAGCTTCTGCGGGAAGGCAGCAGCTCCTCCTCTGATCCACCACTAGAGGGAACGGCATGGAGGGAGAGAAAGAAAAGGAATCCCTTCTAGCTTTTTATGATCTCTTTGCTTGTTTATTTTTAAGCATCACACGGTGATAACAGTAGGGGTCATTTATGTGGCACACTCATAGTCTAGGGTGATCCAAAGAACAGGTCTCCTCCCTTATCCCCTTTCCACATCAAGGAGAAAAAGCTTTCATCAGAGGGACTGATGTCAACCCCTGCCAGACACATATCCTAGAACTGAATGTTTAGAGCTGGTTTGGGCTGGCAAAACTCTGTCACTACAGCCAGTTTCACTCTTGTCCTCTCTGCAAAGCAAAATCTTCTTCCAGATCTGAACTGGTGGACTGTGCCAGCAGAGGGTTAGGGTTAAGATCCAAAGAGCCCACTGGAGGCATGAAAATGGGAATGTGTGTACAAAAATGACTTAATAAGAAATTGCCTCATTGTCTCATATAACACATATAAGAAATTCCTCCTGCAGCTTTAATGATGGAGTGGGAAGCTAAACCCCATAGGAGTTCCTCCCTCTATTTACCAGAAAGGCAAGATATGGGTTCCAGTGATGAAGTGCTCCATTAATATTAAAGCTAGAGGAAATAAAGTGACTTAATTGTAAACTAACGACCTCATCCTAATAACCAAATTCTAAACAGAAAAGGCAAGAAAAAAACCCCTACTTTTAGCCATGCTGCCAACTCATAAATTACGCAAATGACATTGGCATATAATTACACTAATTAGTACTGATGCCAAGCAAACACTATTTATGGATATGCATTCACCCCATTTCTAACCCCAGAGCCTAAATCTGAAGTAGTAGCTCAATCAGCACACTTTGAAAACTCAGTGTTATTGTTTATGCCATTGTGGATCTAATTTAATCAATACCATATTCTCATTAAATGCAAGGTCTGTTAAAGATGTTTTTTTCACAGGCCCTACAAATGAATTCTATTTGATTCATCTCATTACATTACTGCTCTAGGCTTAACTATGCATCATTAACAGAAACAATACACAAGTTAAGTGTAAAGCCCTATAGATCACCTTAAAATGACACAGTCACACATGATTATGGTCATAAGTAATTGGAATGATAAAAGCTGGTGTCCGCAGTGATTGTCAGGTGGTCATTGGCTCTTTCACGACCAAAAAGGATACCTCAGAGCCTGGTGCCCTTCATTGTGCCAAAAGGGAAGATAATAGAAATGGGTTTTATTATCCCATTAGTATAGATGCAGTACTACACTACAGGTTGTGGTTTTTTTTCATTTCCCGCTGCCATTAGAAAACTCTGAGGACGCCATTTCTTTCTCTGAATTTACAGCTTTCCATGTTTCAGTCACAAAGAAAGGACTGTATCACTTCAGTGGAGTGGGTTTTAAGTGATCAATACATGGTAGCTCTACAATAATATCTAGAAGAGATCAGCAAGCTCTGTATCTTGAACTACTACAAGTAAGCTTAGACTAATTTCTTCTCTTACTTCTTCCTAATTAATACCAAGATGCATATTATACACATGAAGAGTGTAGCAGCCTTATTTGCTTTGTAGCCTGCCTCTCTATCTATCCTTACTTTTAGAAATACTGTACATTTGCCACACTTACTACTGCTCTCTGTTAGTCTGCGTGCTGTTCAGTGGCAGAGAATCACACACGACACAAAGGCCTCACTGGTTTACATATGAAACAACCACATGTAGAAAATTTTTCATTTATTTTGTTACGGTGTTAAGAGACACTACAAAAACTTGCACTGCCTTGCCAGCATCCATTGACTTAACTACACACTTAGTTGCAAACCTTCAGCAACTTCATTGATTTCATCAGGTTTGGATTTTCTTTTAGGTTTTGTTGTTTCAGCTTTTTATGTTCCTTTTCTTTTCCTAAAACTGGCCAACTAGGTCTGTGATTGTCATCTAATTATTTACTGGAAACATATATATGGATATAGAGAGAGCGCATGTAGAAAACAGCAGAAGATGTTTCCTGGTCTAAATCCTTTTCTTGATATTTCTGCTGACCATTTCCATGTAGAGTTCGTCACTGATTATAATTGCTAGAAAATTGCATGTTTTTGCTTGTCCCTTTGGACAAATGGGCTGAAATTAGTGGTTGCACAGATCTGCAGCTGACTCATTACAACATAAAGCAGCCGACTGTGGGACTTGGGGTTTTTTGGATCTGTTATTTTAGGATGGAAATTGCTGAGTTGGCAGCCAGTCTGACCATATAAATCAACAGCAACTGCATACTTTTAAAATGACATGGTGCATAATCAATTTAATATGTGAGGTTTGGGGAAAAATAGCTTTATTGGGGAAGTACTGATCATAAAAATTCAACCTATGGTTCCTCTCAGGTCACTAAGGGCAAAGCCATAAGCCAATATTTATAACACCAGACAACTGGGTCTTTCTTAATCAGCCAGCCTTTTTTGGATTGCTTCTGATTGAACAATAGCATCTAAAAGATTTATATAAGTGACAGAAAAAGGCCACCAGTATATAACAGAGTTATTGCTATTATCATCCCTTGAGGAGACAATAATATGAGAGCACAAAACTAGCACAGATAGTCCTGCTGTGACTCTAGATCTTTCTTCCACTATGCAACAGAAAGTCCTGAACACCTCCAAAGCATCATCCCCTAAGTCTTCTGGTTCCAAGGCTAATTTTTGATTAATGCTTTAAGAGAAGCAGAAAGCCTAGAGAGATCATACATAATTCCACTCTCCTTGTGGTGCAGTGGCTGCACTGCAGCTTCTCTTTCTGAAGTAATCCCAAGAGGAGCATGGAGTCACGATGTCATGTCACACTATGGAGTAGCAATTGTGAAGTCAAGTCTTGAGACAAGTTCATGACATTTTATGTGTGGGGAAAAGCTCAAGCCTCACATTCACACAGGATACTCTGGGGTAGAAGTGACATAAATCTTCTTGGGAGGGTCCCTTCTGGAGGGTGGGGTAGGGGATGTTTGGAACCAAAGCACTGAAAGACAGCGCACAATCTTTTCAGTTTTGGATGCTGAGACACTATCTGAATATAGGAATTTTCAGATGGAAAGGTATAAAAATAAGAGAGCCAGGCTGGGGGCCTGCAGAATGTGCAAAGCCACAGCCCTTTCACTGTGATTAACTGCAATGGCTCACAATGAGTAGGGCTCATCAAGCTCTCACTGTCTGTCTTGCCATCAGGTCCTGTATTCAATATCTGATTAATGGAATTGCTTATTCTCATGCTGCAAGTAGAAAAGCAAGAATCTGCTCATGGGTAAATGGAGGATATGTTTTCTATTGTTATTTCATAGGTCTTCACAAACATGGCTGGAAAACTAAAAGCAAAATTTTTCAAGGACTTTTCAAGTATTTTTTCAAGTATTATTTTTCAAGTATGATTGAAATTGGCAAGGTTATCTAAAATTTGCCAAAGGAAAAGAGCAGAGAATTAGCATAAAGTAAATATTTTTTCAGTGATTTTTTTTTTTAACTGATTAATTTAAAAGCACAAAATTTTTTATTAATTGAGCATTATGGAAAACATAGGGGCAGATATAAGACAATACAAAACTGGCTTCTCATCTTGAAGAGACCAAGGTGGCATCCATTGTTATGTCCCTTGGGTTTTGACATCAGAGGCATCAAAACTGAACAGATTAGATACACCCTATTTCTTGAATTCAAATATTGGAGTATAGAAACAAGGCAAAAATCCTGCAGTCATCAACGTATTTCTTTGAAATGCTCCAGAGATTTAGGGGAGGGGAAGAGGGAAGAAAAAATCAAGGGAACAGAAAAAAATGTGTCTGAATTAGAAAGGACAAAATGAAATTGACTGGTTTTGAATTCCAAAGTATCTTCTGGAGTAATTTATTTATTTCTAACACTGATTTAACAGTACCAAATAAATATTTAAATACATGGAAGTGGGTTTTTTGCAAATTCTTTTGGAAAAGCAAAAGATTCAGGGAAACACAAAGGAAAAGGAATTCAACAACCCACATTGCTTGAATAACTTCTTTTAAACTACCATATTCTGTAAAAAAAAACAAAACGAAAAATCCTCACTTTTGAGCAAATGAAAGTCCTCCTGAGGACAGCTATTTGCTTTAATTCTCCAGAGAGCCTAAAAATGCCTAAAGTATATTTTAATGAGGAAAAAAGGTTTATTTCTAAAATATAATTCCCAATTCGCCATTCATTTTTAGTGTAGGTAATGGACATAAAACAAATGAAATGCTTAGAAAATGACTTCTAAAAATAAACTGCTTGTGCACCATTTCTTTTTTTTTTTTGCATTAACATTATTCTTTGTTAACCAGAGGCAAAATAATTTTAATATAAGAGGCTTCCTTCATAATCTAAACAAAAGGGAAGATATAAGGGCAGATTTGTCAAATACTGTGGGAATACAGCTCTGACTGATTAATGAAAGTGTATAGCTTTTAGCCTTTAGACTGTTTGATTACATATCCCCTGAATAGGACGTGATTATTGACAACCACCTCTATCCAGGAAATCAACTGTCACCACACACAAATTTTAAGTCTGCACAAAAGCTACTAACTTCTCTTTTTTCTTCTAGCACTCAACAACATTGCCTTTTAAAACCATATTATCTTTTCATAGCAATTGCTTTGCAACTTCTGTTGCTACTAAGAATACGTACCATGAAAAACAATGAATTGGTAAAATGAATAAACTTTAAGAATCCAGTGCAGGCATATCTTGTTCTTAGAACTGGTTTGATCTCAGTTATTTTAAATCAAAACTTCAAAAAGACAAAATAAGCAGTACCTGTTGATCAACATTTGCTGGCTCTGTATGGTGCAGTGGAAATTACGACATGTTTGTCACAAACTTGACACTCCAGTTCAGGGAGTGCAATTAAACCTGTTATTTAAATTACACTTGCTCAGTGCATCAGCT
Organism: Anomalospiza imberbis; assembly: GCF_031753505.1. Taxonomy (NCBI): domain Eukaryota; kingdom Metazoa; phylum Chordata; class Aves; order Passeriformes; family Viduidae; genus Anomalospiza; species Anomalospiza imberbis. The sequence goes on along the minus strand of NC_089683.1, from coordinate 67,288,105 downwards.
CAGTTTCTGCCCACTCTACAGGACCAGACATGCATGTGTATAACCAAGAAAGCAGCTGGCTCTTGCTCATCTAGGTGGAGACCATTTTTCTCTAAGTTCAAAGAAGAAATTCAGGCAAATCATACTTGTTGTACCTGCTTTTAGATGAGATTTCCTCCCCTCTAAACTACTGCATAGACAATAGATGCGGAATTCTTATTTTGTACAAATATAACTCAAAAATTCACATATTTTTTCCGAACATTTCAATTGAATTCTCAGGATTGTTGGATTCAGTAGGACAAGTTTTACAGCAACTGAGTGTAGGTATACATCTAAACCCTGATGTTCAGTCACTGGTATCTGTTACAGGGGGAAGAACAGCAATCATCACATTCATAAATACTTCTAGTGGAGTTCCTTGATCTTCATACTTTTACAACTGCAATTACTTTTACTTCTACACTCACATCATATATACTCCTTGTTCTTGGAGGATGAATTTTTCATAGTTCGAACATTTTGGATTAACTATGAAAACCTAAATGCTATTTTCATAATTATTAACATTTTTTAAAAGGAGATTTTATCCCCAAATACTTGGTAGGAGAAGAAAAGTATTTGGTACAAAAATATTATTTACGGAGGAATAAGATGAAACTTTCAGTTTTCTGGTGAATATACAGTTTGTCTTGTCTAAGTCTGAGATTTCAAACATACTTAGTGGTGCAACTTGCAGGCCAGCCACATGGCAAAATGTTTAGTAAAGCTGCACTGGTGAAAGCAGGCTCAAGTAACATGGCTCAGAAGGTGCTCAGGGGAAGCAGCGTCTGACATAAGCTCAGCATGGTGTGTTTGGATATCTCTTCTCAAGGTTTTTCCCACCCACACGAAGGACTCTGAATTTTACTTGGAAATCCTTTTACTTGAAAAATGACTTTCAGAAATCAGGTATGTATGCATGCCATTTAAAAGATGTGTTTGGCTGAGATAAGAATGTCTGGACCAGTGATTTCAAGAGAAAGAGGCAGAGGGTGAAGGGAAAGAAAAAGTTCTGAGAGTTATAGAGTCATAAAATCTTTAAGGATGGAAGGAACTTTAAGATCATTGAGTCCACAACTATCAGCCTAGAACCGTGTCCATCATTAAACCATGTCCACACATTATTTGAACACTACCAGGGATGGTGGCTCAACCACTTCCCTGGGCAGTCTGTTCTAATGCTTTACAACCCTTAACATTAATATTTTTTCCCTAATACCCAATCTAAACCTGCCCTAGTGCAACTTGAGACCATTCCCTCTTGCCTGGTCACTTGTCACCTGGGAGAAGAGAACAACCCCCACCTGGCTACACCTTCCCTTCAGGTAGTTACAGAGAGTGATAAAATCCTCCCTGAAATTCCTCTTCTCCAAGATCAAAAACCCCAGTTCCCTCAGCTGGTCCTGCTAAGATTTGAGCACCAGCCCCTTCACCAGCTTTGTTGCCCTTCCTCTTTTGTCTCCAAGAGCCTTGGTTGTAAGAGGAAGGCATTTCCTGACTTCAGTCTATAAATTGAGAGAAGAAAAACATCCCCATAAACCGAAATGTGTAACCCAACTGGTTATGTACCCCAATTTCTTAAGCCTTGAAGTAAATGGTAGGAGGTAACTCTCCTTATTTTGTCACTGTTGGCATAAATATGGATGAAGAAAAAAAGTGATGTGGAGGGGAAGGTAAGGGACAAGAAACTAAAACCAAAGTTATTCTTCCATGCACTAAGGAGCAAATACATTCTCTGTATGCCATGAATTACAGAGTCATGACAAGCATCCCACTGACAGAAATAGGAGTTATAGCATTAGGGAAAAAAAAAAAATTAAAAAAATTTATTACAACTGATGTGTGTGAAAAACCATCAGGCTTAACTATTTCATCTTTGCAAAGAACTGGTTTCTTTCTTGTGCTTTTATCTTAGGTGAAACAAAACAGGTCGAAATCATTACATTGATTTAAACAGAATGAGGATGTTGCATAGGATGTTTTTTAAGTATTATTAACTAATAAGTTTCTGATATATGTTGCCATGCATAAGGCAGCACCTGAGGCAGTCTTTTTGCTCTCAAAAGAAGAAAAGGGACCACATCTAAAAATTTACAAATTAAACAACAACAACAAAGTGATTAAGAAATTTTAAAGCACTGGCATGGGGAGAAAAAGCAAACAAACCAAAAAGATTTTCAGCTATGCTTTGAAATTAGATGGTGAACAGATGCTTTAGAAAGATAAAGAAGGGCTTCTTTTGGGCAGCACAAGTTTTAGGCAGCCTTTGGTAGGACCAAAAGGCCTCTGATGCTAGATGAGAGAGGTGAGATCAGAAAAAAGCTGTGTGAAAGCAAGATGACTTTGCAAATGAGGGTCTTGCAGGAGAAAAAGAAACCTTTTGAGAGAGTTGCCACACATCTGTCCTGTTTATGCAGCACAAACTGCATTCTGCTACTTTCCTAGCAAAGGACTTGATGGAAAGTCTTTGACTTTCTCTGGCTCAGCTGTCCTGTGTTTCCACCAACTCCACCCCTACAGATCTTTGTGCTTCACAGTTTCCTAGGAACCATATCAGAATGGATTTTTTTGTCAGTTGTACCTGAAAAAGCCTTTTCAATAAGCCAAAGTGATTCACCTTGTACCAGAGGCAGGGATCATCACACATCAGCTTCCAGAGCATATCTGCAGAGCTTCCCTTCTCTTGACTGGTGCTTGCTTAGGCTAAAAACATCTGCTTGAAATTTTTGCACATTGCATCCAAGATCTAAATACATTTTCTGCATGCTTGAAAGGTAAATGAAACTGCCAGAAAGCCCGTCAAGATTAAAACCAGTGAAATCCTCTTGAACTGATGACAATTCTTTTTCTTGCTTTTCATTATACTACTACACTGCACATAATGAACTTTCTTGCTAAAAGATAACCAACGGCAAAGAAATTCTAGGAAGAATCAACTTGAGCCTATTCAGTCATTTGCAGGAGGTGGATTTTATAATTAGTGCAGAGCAAAACCTGCCCTTTATTAGCATAGTAATCTTTCTGAACAGTATTCATCTTTTTATATAATTTTATAGTGTGTTATTCCTTTATCAATCATTCAATTATAACACAGTGGCTTACTGGAATTTCATTTCAGCACTAACACAAGGTTTCTTTCCTCTTCCTTTCCCCTGGTTAGGAAATTTTGGAACATTTTGGGCCACATACTACAAAAATCAGTGCCATTGCTCAGGCTTGATTATACTGTGGCCTAGTCTATATAACTGTTTTCATCTTGTGTTCTGAGCCCACAGGACCTGGACTCCTTAACCACTGTCCAGGGGAAGAGATGACCAAGAGCCCTTTACCTGCATTCTTCATTAATTTAAAGGGACTATTTTCAAGAGTAAAGTTGAGTCAACTGCAAATTTTTTTCAATAAACACATCCTATGTTTATAAAATATTTCCATTTACCAAGAACACCACTTATTGCATAAATTTGCATTTTCCATGGCAGTATTTTTTTTAAGGATTAGCAATTTTAAATTAAAAAACTGGCAAAACAAGGTACAAAATGGAAGGGAAAGAGGCAGAAAATACAAGGAGATGATATGATTAATTTTTTATTTAATTACTTTTAGTTTGTGAATTAATAATGCTTCTCAGGAGTTAGGCTATTCCTCTTACTTGGAGAATGAAAAATGTGTTGCAATACTATAAATTCTCACTGCATTAAAAAATGGTAGAGAAGTAATCCTTTAATGCAAAAGAAATAGAAAAAAATCCTTTTCTAAGTTCAGAGAGCTCTCAGGATTTGTCTGTGTTGCAGCAACCCATTAACACAAACTTTGCCTTGTTCTGACATACTGGTGAGAGGATCATCCCTTCTTCTGCTTCCTCCTCCTTTACTGAATACTCCTCTCCCAGCAGTTTTCAGAAGCAGCCCTGCTGCCAGCCTCTCTTTCTGCTTCTCAAAGGAACCTTAAACCTTGGCTTTGCTTCATTTTTTTTTAGTTTGGCAAACATTTTAGGTAAGCATTCCATCACGCTTTTTGAATAAAGATGCTGACCACGCCTAAGGGTGGCCAGATGTGACATGTTAAATGTGGCTGAGGAGTTATAAAGGGCTGGGCAAGATTTAACACAAGCTGTGACTTCACTCTTTAAGTGCAAGGAGTGACCAGTACACATGGTGAGAGAGTGGCTCTGTCACCCTTGGCTTTGACTTTTTAACAAAGCAATTTGGAGAGAAATACTAAATGAAGTGCAAAGGTAGAGTATGTTTAAGAAGACAGGGATCCTGTTTTGACTTACAGAGTAGAAGGACAGTTTGGGACCCTGATCTCTGCCTGAGTTTTCACTGCAGCAGATAATTGTGGGGGGAGGTGATTAGATGGAGTTTCACCTCTGTGTCCATATAAACCTGGAAATAGGTAAGAAGACAGGGGTTTTTTTTTGTGGTTTTTTTTTTTGTTTTTTTTTTGTTTTTTTTTTGTTTTTGCTTTGTGTGGGAATACTAAAAAAGTACCCCAGAGCTCCTGAACAAATTTACCTCAGGGATGGGGTACATCCACTGAAGATGGGCAAAAAAATTCAGCATCTCTGAGGGATCACAGCTCTGCTTTGTACAGGGATTGCTGTTAAACAGTTAAAAAAAGCACACACGAGTAGTAGTGTGTCTCCTCACAGAGAAATGTCTGCTACAGCTAGGAGAAATTAACTGACTTATCCCAGCACTTCCTTGCATGTCAATGTCTAACTTTTTAATCACAACCACCCTGCATAATATGGAAATTAAGAACATCATCATTTCCAGTAATTACCAGAAACATACACATTTTCCAACAGGGTGACATTATGTCATGAATCCCCTTGTCAAGAAGGAAAAAAAAAGACAAAACATGCTTGTTTGAGAAGGCAAAGTGATAGATTTGTCATGAGGGTAATCATCTAGACAAAAAAAAAATCCACTATTATCAACTTCCTGAATTTCTGAAAAGGGATTCATTTTCTGCCTGAGCTAATAATGAACATTTTTCTTCTATTCATCATCTTCAGCTTTTTTCTCTCTTGAGATTCATTTATCACTAGCTACTGAACCTGAGAAATAAAAAATAGGCAACATCCCTTTCTGAAGTAATGGCTTAGAAGACTATTAAATCAAGAGGCAAAATATGGATTTTGAAGACGTACATTCAAAATTCTTGTAACAGCTGCAGGTTTTTAACACAGGATCTGCACCACTGGTTTAGTATAGGTATTGGAGAAAGTAAGTTTATCCAGTGACAGCACAAAGTGGGGAACAGTAATTTTTTTCCCAGATAAAATTCACAGTAAAAAGAATGAAATTGAAGAAATAATGAGATCAATGGCACTATAAAGTGCAATTCATGTTGCAGGAATTAATCTAGGATGATTGTTCAAGTGCATTTTAAATCTAAAATTGCCTGCATTAAAGCAGATCATGCAGATGCTTGAAGTCTTCCCAACCCATCTGCCTGTGCACATCTCTCAGCCTGTCAGACCCTCACTTGGGCCACTGATTGACTGTTTGGTGCTACTGAGATATGGAGTAACAGTCACACTAGGGGAAATGGCCCAAAATTCTTCTCTTATGGTACAGTGGGGCCTGAGGCTCCATGAGGATCCCAGAGTCTCAGCCCTGCTGATCTTTCCCGACTGCTGGCATTCCTGCTCTTTGGCAGAGCTAAGATGGGACATTTCTGCAGGGAAAAGGAGGAACACACAGCATTTGCACTTCAACTCTTCTCTTGTGAGATTCTTCTGTCACCTTGTCTTACTATCTCTACCTTGTCTTTTCCAGTAAAATGAAACCTCGTATCATCAGCCTGTGGAAGGACAGGAAAGAAGAACCCTTACACATATGAGATGGAAGGAACTCCTAGGACTTTCTTTGCTTTTGAGTAGGATGCAGAGAGAAGACCTCCCCAAATGCCCTTTTACCTCATCTCTATACCTCAAGGTTTTCTGGCATGTCAGGAAAAACCATACAAGCAATCCCTGTTGGAGGCGCTTGCCTGATGCTACTGGGTGTGCTTTCACAAGGTTATTGCATAAGTGCATTCAGATCTCTCACTAGGATCCTGGCAGAGGTCTCTGGGCAAATCAATGAGTCTAACATCCAGAAGCAGGTTTCTGAGAGGTGTGCTTCAGCAGCACTAGGATTCACATCAAGTTACAGGTTTCTGACATTAACTGCTTCCATACTTTCCATGGTGTCTCACTGGGATGCTGTCCAAATACAGCTTCTTGCTCTAACTTGCTATGCTAAGCAAGTGTATGGGATTTGAGAGATTACTGTCTGAGATTCTAACTTGCTGTCAGAAGCCAAAATGCAGACAACACCTATGAAGTCCCAAAGCTAAGCAATTTTAGCATGCAAGGCTGACTGTGTGCAGGAGAGGTAAATTTCACAGGCTTATAAAACTATAAAGGCTTATAAAGACCCTCTGCAATTTATTTCTGCAGTGTTTCCAAAGCCAAGGGGCAGCAGAAAGAAATGAGTGTAAATTCAGTCTCCACTCATGGGTTACCTGCTAGGAAGCAGAGACAGCTTTCAACAGCAAATTCTCATTTCAGTGTTCTATTAACTAAGAGCAGGACTGGAGGAAGAGCAGAGGCTTTAATATCTGGTATTGAAGGTATCAAATCACGTCAGAGGTCAGCAAAAAAAAAAAAAATTATTCTCCAGGAAATTTCTAGACAGAGTGCGCTAACACAGTTGCCAAGAAATTCGGCTATCCCTAGGCAGCACCTTAGAAGTAAATACTCACAGCTGTTTCTAGAATTTTGCATAATGAGTATTGAAATGGATTCTCTACTTAACACAGCAGACAGCTAGCCAGAACAAAGCATGAAATCAAATTCCATCAATCCCCTAAATTTGTTTATGCAACCCATTGTTACTGCTCACAGAACAGCTTTGGCAAGCAAAGGCCATGACAAAACATAGCTGTAGTTCATAAAGAGAAATTCTTCCCATCTGCCATTTTTGTTGTCAGTTGTTTTATATTGATTTCTCTCCAGTCAGTTCCAAGTTTATTCCAGGCAGAGCTGCATTGAACCAAGGAAGCTGAAGTAATTTTTCTCGTCTAGTGAAACAGAAATGGGGGATAAAATGGCACCTATCACAATTTTTTTTTCTGGTGGGAATATGTTAGAACTTCTTTGCTGTAACACTGATGTAGATTAAGCTTGCACTTATGACTTTTGATAAAAATATTTCTGGTAATTTCATTTTATCTGTGACAAGCAAGATGAAATTCACACCAAGGAGCATATTCTCAAGTAACGTCTTTCTTCACATGGGAATGAGCTGACTTAGCACATGAATTATGGAGTCACAACTACATGGTGCCATATTATCGTGCGTAGATTTATAAAGATTTTGCCTTAACTATAAGCAGCATTGCTAGGGCAATAAAGGGATTTGATCTATATCCACCTGGACTTCCTCTTTACTTATATGCTGAAATGGCACATGGGATTGTGCCCTACAGGTCATTATCAGTGGTCACAAGGGTGTATTCATTCCTGTGTGGTCTCTACTTCAAAACCCTTCTGGTCACTGCACAGCCATGACAGAGAAATTGTAAGCTAGCAGTGCCATCATGGCAGCAGAGCATCTGTTGTACATGAGGAGAGGAGCAGAGGCTGTTGACCTTGGTAAGTGGAGTCTGAGCTAGACACTCACTCATACCAAGCACAGGGAAAAAAACTATTTAAGTTAAAAACATGTCTCTGTAAGACGACCACAAGGGCATCTAAATTAAAGGATTGCTGAAGCAGTGAGGTTTGGGGCTGCCAGCCTAACGACCAGTAAAGCTCAGAAAGTTCCTTTTGGTTCTTTTGTTTCTATGGTAGCTGTAGCCTTGACATGAAAAAATCCCAGTGGCACAGGACTACTGCAGATACATTAAGAAACCTGAAATGCAAATGTTATATATCATTATATGCTGTGAGGGAATTAATCTGGTTTAATTTTAAGACTTTTCAATCAGAAGGGTTCAGGGTAACAGAAAATGTTGCTAGGAGGTGTGCTCACTTCTACTCATAGCCCCTTTCAACGCACTCTGAAGCTGGACAAAACCCACTGGGTTTTATTTACCAGCAAACCTTCATGGCAGATAAAGCAATCACTGCAAGAAACCTGCAATTCTTCGTTCCTAATGAGCATTGCTAGATTATTGTGTGACAGGAAGAATATGTCCAGGGAATACCCTGCTGAACATTTCATCCTCCCTGGAATATGCTTTTGTGAGATAAGTCATAATAAATACAATGTGCCAAATGTCTAACCTATTGGGAAAGAGCAGGTACATGAACAACTTGGTGCAAATATGGGAGAACCTGCTGACAGGTGTGGATGTGTTTTAAATGCCATTTTCAATGAAAGCACTACAGGTAAAGGCCAGGCAGGTAGATCACTTGTTTAATAGCTGGAAAGTGCCATCCTGCTGTTGGCCGGAAGGACTGACAAGAGAAAGTCTTTTCTTACAACGCCTGACACAAAAATTCAGGAATTACCAAAATGGCCAGCAGAAAAATGCAGGAAAGAAAAAAAGGTTCAAACAGGTAATTGATAGGAATTCAAAATGACTCATACCATCTGACAAATGCAAAATACATCTTTGTAATATGGAGTTCCAAGCTTTAAGCATGCCATCAATGAAGGGCATGAAGTGACACATATTTTAAAGTTCTAGAGACTACCTGGCTTAATCTTCCAACTAGAAACTTCTAATTTATTGATTAGGAGAGTCAACTATTTAGAGAGTCAAATGGTTTTTCTTTGAAAGGTGTTAAGAGCATGATTCATCTTTTCATTTTCCTGAGCACCGAACCGGAATGTCCTTCCCTTCTCACATTTGGATAGTCATTATTGAACACAGCTGCCCTATCTGTTCCCAAACTCCTAAACAAAGCTGTCAAAGCTCTCCCCATCAGCTATGAATATAAGAAAAAAGCTCCAATGGTTTCCAAGAGGAGAAAGATAGACAGGATGCTGAGTGGTAAATGAGGATATTTGGAATACATCTGTGGACATATACTTTGTCATTCCCTACTCAGTGCATCTCCAGCTCAGAGGAATGGTTTCTCTTACACAGCAGCAGCTGTTACTGTTTGGATTGTAAATAGTCATAAGCCATATGGTGTGGCAGGAGAAAAAAACTTCACACTTTCTCACATGGACAAATATTACTATAGCAAAGCATAAGCACATCAATATATATGTTTTTTCCCTGGGGAAGAATATAGTCTGCAACCTGATGCTAAAAAAATTATTGACTTCCAGATGAGCAGATTACCTGTTAACATTTGGTTTAGATTTTTAGAATTTGGATATCTCGACAGAAAATAAACATAGGTGTGCAGTAGATAAAGCACTTTCAGATTGAGAGATGGGGTGAAAGAGACACAAAATATAAACTGAGGTAGTGAAATGGGAGAGATGATTAGGAGGGAAAAAAAAGTCTATATGCAATTACTATGGAAGAATATATTGCTATATACTAATTAACTACACAAAACCAACATGATTGTGGCTTATCATGCAAATGGATCTGCAGTTTCTTCATGCATGTGAACTTGAACTTTCCACCTGGTCAGTGGTGCATAAAGCGTTTCAGATGTTGGTGGATTATATCCAGACAAGTACAGGCCTCTCAAAAAGGATGGGACTTCTGCTTGGAAAGGGAAGCTGATACAATCAATGTGCCCAGAACTCGGAACGAGGAGAAGATGCAGTCCACTCCCTTGCTGCACCCCAGCTAAGGGTTGCTTTCATTTTAAACCATGATTTCTTCAACGTTCATGTTTAAAACCTACTAGTGCTTTTATTTATGTTATTTCTAGAGAACTGTTTAGCTTATCTTTTTGCTTCAAGCACTTTAATTAAAGGAAACTGTGATCACTTTTCCCATTGTGTGGTGAAGCTGGCAACACACACAGTAAACTTACAGTTCTGCAGAGCCAAGTTTCTGAACTACACCCCAAAAATCTTAGCAAAGGGACATTGCACTTGCCAGGAACAAACACCAGCACATTCTATTCATATGGTTAGACAGACCCCATAATAGAACCCATGACTTGGCAATTAACACTCCTTCTGTTCTGTGTCCCTCGCAACCTGTATCAAACCCTACATTGACACCAACTGGCATAACAGAGTGGTTCTGAATTTACATGAAGAAAATCCCCATCAGCAAGAAATTTTGTTTGTGACTACTGCACCCTAAATGAAATGAGACAATGATAAGGATGGCAGTGCACTTCGGAGACCACAGGAGTAACTTCTGGCCTCAGGACACCAGCAGCCATGAAGGAAGTCAAGAGACCTTCCACATTCATCATCCCTTGAAAATCACAGTCTAGACCCAACCCATGGATATAAATAGAGGCAGAAAATCAGCATCTAATATGGAGAAAAGAAAAGAAAAAACCCAATCTTTCCACAGGATTTGGTGTCCCTGCAAACAGCCGTTTTGCTCTAATGATGTTCCTACCATTCTCAGTTTTCAATGAATATGACTTTATGGCTAAATACATTTCTACCACTGTTACCATTTCTATCCTGACATCATAAGCCACATTCTGTTACTATGTATTTTGTTACTAAAACTCAAAAGTGGGAGCAAAATGCCTGTGGATCAGGAGAATGGGTCCACTACTGACTTTGAAACATTCAGCATGCCTCAAAGTGTTTTCTTTTTATCTTTGACAGGGAATATGGCTCCATGAGCCAGTAAAGACCAGATATCCTGACTCACTCTCACCAAGCTGGCTGGATAACCCCATAGTCAAGACACATGGGGAACCAGTTCACCAGGTTCCAGTGCTGAGATACTCTGCAGGGCAACTTGAGGATCCCCTCCAGATCTCGGCTCAGCACACCAGTGTTACTGCAAACCTTTCTACCTGTGTGAACACCAGCATATCTTCTTCATGACAATCAGCTAGCTTCCTCCACAGGAATGCAAAGCATCTGCTGTTCTCTTTTGAAACTACAACCAACTTTTTCAGGCACCTTTCTTTTACAATATTTATTTAAAATCACAATGTTCACACAAACACAGCCCCATTTTTAATTTCAAAAAAAGGGAAATCCCACAGACAGAAGATTTCATTGCATCTTTTTCATGTGGTGTTTCGAAAGTTCAGTCTTGAGTGCAGGGCTCAGCTCTTGGCAGAGAGAGCCTATCTGAGAGGAGTACAATCAGATGATGATGGAAGTGCTACAGTTCTGGGAAAACGGTTGTAAAAATCCCCAGTCATTGCAAAAAAAGAACAAACTGAGATTTTCTCCTAGTTTTAATTTTTAAAGAGATATTTAATCCACTTAGCAAATAAATCATGCAGGAGACATTTCCAAAGTGGTCACTGGACTTGAAGTTGATATAACCAAGTTGCAAAGGTAACTTCCATGCATGGGAACCTGTTCAATATATATGTTCAGACAACCACAGAGGTTGTCTTTACCCATAAAACTCTTGGTTTACAATTAGATTACATGATTGCAGCCTAAAGGTTCAACAGGACAATCATTTCCACTTGCAAACCTGCTGTCGTGAGCTAATGACATTAGCAAAATCACATATACAAGACAAAAAATTAAGAACTTCATAGCTTGCAGACTTTAGCTAAATTATATGGAAAAAGATTACCTTAACTCATACATCCCTAATATGCAGGTTGTTTGTGTACTCCTGTATTTTCAGCAGTGGGACAGCCAAACAGTTACTTTAGTCACCTTTTTTAAAACAAGAAACTACAAATAAGCCATCACAAATTTGAACAAGTTTTATATTAATCATGCTCTCCCAACTGCAGCGCCGCCCATGGAGAAAAGATCTAGAGACAGCTGAAACAGTGCCATCAGATTAAATACACCAGTAGAGTAAAAAAAAAATAAAAATGACTGACTCTTTAAAAATATGGAAATGGAAAGATTTTTTGGTAATAGTGTACCACATGAACAAAGTACAATTCCCTTTGTAAGCAAGTGCAGTAAAATGGGTTGTACTGTGGCTTCCTCAAACTGATCTAAGCCTGCCTGTGGCAATACCTGAGACAATAAGCCAGACACACTGATTATAAGCTTTACCAGACAGATCAGGCTCCCTTTCTCCCTCAGAAAATAAAGTGTTCTTTAAGTTACTTTAGCAAGCCTCCAGTTGATTTTTCCTTTTCGTCAGGCTAATATGCATGTTCTGATTACCATCAGCAACAAGAGAAGGCACAATAAACTTTACTTGTCCTAACCTGCCGCTATGCATATAAGTAAACCCCCTTTACATAAGCAGCATTATTCTGTCTGGCCTTTCTGCTCTTATGGGCAAAACTAGGACTTAAAAAACCCACAGTGTCTCTTTGGATAAAATCAATAATTCAATGACTGAAATATTACTTGCATTTTGATGGTAAAAAAAAAAGAAAAAAAGATAAAAAGAAAACAGCTACTTACAGAACATGCAAAATACCGTTCTCATAAAGAGAACAGTCCTAATTAGTCATCTTCAAAAATTTTTCCCCCATCCGAAATAAAATTAGGTTATAATTTTATTTTTCCTTTTTTTTTAAAGTAAAATTCCCACCTCTTTAAATATCAAGATAGCAATGCCAGAAATTATTTTGAAAATCTGGGTTACACTTATCTTAAAAGCAGCTGCTTAGACAAAATATATCTGTTTAATGAGCTGACATGTTTCCCTTTCAGATTCTTCTGAAAGCCATATGAACTAACTGTGAATCAGATTTGTATCTTGATACTAAAAAAGAAATCACATTCCACTTCCCAACAGAACACAACAGCAAACGTGCCTGTTACTGCCTATAATGGCTACATTATGTTTTCCGCTTAAAAAAAGACATATAACCCTGCAGAGAGAATAGCAAAATCACTTCCATCTTACTTTTCAGAAACTGCTGAATAAAACTGAGAACAATAGATCCCTTTCCCCATTCACATGGTTTACTCACCATCACTTTATTCCAAAACTCAGTTTCACTTGAAAAATGATCCATAACAATGAAATGATTTCTTCCTTGTCAAAAGTATCACTCCAATCATTTAAATTACTGAACGCAGAAAAGGAAACATAGTGCTCCACAGAGCACTCTAAACACGCACTGTTGTTTTTGCTGATGCAATGAGGCTTCTAAGCAAACGAGCAAGTTTGCAAGCAAGCTGGGTAGTGGCATTTTCCTTATGATTCAAAAGTGAAATATGCCTCAGCTAACTGAATGCTCACACAACATATAATAAAGGAACTCAGGGATTCATACACGTCTCTAACACAATCATTTGTAAAACTTCTACTTGTATTACCATCTCTAAGTCTGCCACACCTCAAAAACGACAAGCCAGATACAAACTTCTACTGGGTGCTATGTGCAGCCAAGAGAAAGACAGCTTCAAGCCAGAGGCTTGTATTTGAAAGTTTCTGAAGTTTAAGTCCCTAAGGTGTATGAAATTACATTCCGTGTATGGAATGTAATTGTGGATTCCTGCTTGCTGCATATATAAATATGATAAAGTTCATCATAAACCACACATTAAAAGCATAGAGTCTGCCACAATGCATTACCAGATCAATGCACAAAACTATTGTGATAGGAAGAAGTTACAAAAAGGTACTTAAATAGGTTTATAATTGCAACTTTTAACAATTTACACCCTCCTGCCTAAAGTGCCAAGAAAAGCACAGAAGAATTTGCAGGGTAATTTTCTGAGAAATGGGGATAACAAAATCCTGGGAAAATCTAAAAGCTGTGTCTTCTTTTCCACAGAGGTGTAGACCTGCCTGAGCCTGAGAAGGCAGAGTTTAGAAACAAACCTCTGCCTTAAGAGGGGAGAAATCCATAACAACTTAATGACCGCTTGATAGGTAGGGGCCTCCAGTGCAAGATGTGTCATTTATTTCATCAATCTTTAAAGTTTATGTCAGCTGCCCTGACAGGTAAACCTTGTGAAGGTTCAAAATCTTTCAAGTTCCAGACATCAGCAAATAAATGCTGATGCAGACCTTTACATGACCATCAACCCTCACCGGATTCATCGAATAACCTTTTTTCCTTGGCCAGCTTTTACTTTTTCTGACACGCTGAGGTCTGAGGTAGTACTCCCTCTACACTTGACGCTTCCTAATCAGCTGGGAGCACTGCACATGCTGTAGCCCTTACTGCCTTGGAAATTGCCTCAAGATGAATGTTCTCCACAGCTACAAGTTTTAACATTTAAAAGCTCATGTTTTCTTCCAAGCTTCTATCTTTAACATCTTCCTCTGATGCCCTTGCTGTGCGTGCATGTTTTCTCACAACTCACAGAAACAGGCAGGCAAAACTAGGTAAGGACATGGATTAAAGCAGGGAGTGGCTCTTAAGGGAGCCCCAGCACCCCCTGCTGGGGCTGGAGTGGTGGGAGGTGGCTGGGCCAGCCTGTGACACTTCAGCCTCATGGCTGGGGTGACCCTTCAACAGCTGGGGCATGAAACTCCTACTCGGTGGTTTTCACTGGGTGGGAGAGCAGTAACGTTACTGGCCTGATTAACTGAAAACATAAAAAAGAAAAACCTTCTGCTTTCTTACAGCCTAGGAAATTCTACACAACACCTAATTTATATATATATATATATATATATATATATAAAAGCATAATATCTGTGCTTAATTAGATCAGTGGGCCTAAATGAAAAGGAGAATAGAAATGCCATGTTTACACCCAATAAAGTTTCCCACGCTAGTAAAACATCCATAGCAGGCTCTGACTGCACACTTTGGCCTGGGATATACTTGGGCTGTTTAACACAATTATCAAATTTACAATCCAGCTACCTGATTTCAGATATCCTGATCTCTGCCATCCCCAAACAATGTGGAATAAATTTAGATGCACCTTTAATCAGCGCTTTTTTGCCCAGTTAATAGTTTCTGTGTTCTACTTATACAAACAAAATTAAATAAAACAGGATACTGATCATCATGTATCTGTCCAGAAATAAATAACTTCAAAGGATGTCATTCAGCAGTAAATCTCTTATAAGTGCTTTTCAAGGTTTTTGATTTGCAAAAATTAGCAAACTGTTTATTATTGGTATGTACATTTTTCTTGCTTTATTCTCTGAATCCTGCAACTCAGCAAATTAATATAATTCTGGCATTTTGTGGAACATAAGCATCTTTGTCCTTTTGCAAAGGATCCTTATCCCTCTGGGCTTTCCAGTTATGAACAGAATATCTCCAACACTTTATCTGTTGCTTTGAACCACGTTCATTGAACTCAGTGGGTTGGAAATATGTCACCACTGTAAGTGCTAAGGAATTTTTGTAGATCCATTACATTACCATGATAATGTTATTTTATTTTACTTCATCATTTTATTTTGAGAAGCACTTAAGACTGTGTTATGAAACTTAATTTACATTGAGAATTATTTCATATTAGATTAGTTATTTAAAAAATGAGGAAACAATTTTCACAGCTAGAAATATTGTGGTGAAAAGCTGTGATGTAAATGCTAAGTGACTGAGTTCTTAGTTTTGAAGTAATGTTTGGAGGGAGCGTGGAAAAGGAGAGCAAAGGGTGAGTGATGGCAGCATGTGCACTGCAGGATCCTGTAAGCTGGCACTCGGCATAGATAGAGCAAGGAAAACCACAGAGGTGAAATGGTGCATGGTAGAAACCATCTTTAAAAGTCTATTTCTTTGCTTCTTCTTATTTTTTTAAATCTCTTGGTTTTCATGCTAAACAGCAGAAAATCTTTCATCAGGATCATAAAAAACATTTATCAGATATCAGAGATCTTTCTCTGCTGCCTTAATAGAAGGCCAAATAATTCAGAGACTAGTTGAAGTTCAATTACATTTTTCTGCAGTAAGCCAGAGAAAGGTGCAAAGTAAATCAACTTTATGTACCCTTCCTGAAGTTCTTTTATATTGATTCCCCTCAGAAAATGTGGTTTGAACGTTTTCACATGTTCATCATCTAGCTCTGAGGTTTGGTTCCTGTAGTAAGCACAAGTATGATTTTCATGCCCTGTTTCTGAAGCAGAGCTTGTTCCTGCAGCCACATACTCCTTTCTGAGCTGTGGAAGTGGAACAGTTCACACCAGCAAGGGGCCTTCTTTACCCACTTCTGTCACACTTCAAAATTCCCTTATCCTTTGGGTGATTAAGACAGTCCACTGTAATACTACTGTTCTCAATACAACATGCACACATTTCTCTATCCCAAAATTTAAATCACATTATTCTCCAGAATCGTCACTCCAATCTAACAAGCTGAGGAAGATTTCACATCTGATTTACTTGGAGAGGTCTGGGGTTTGCAACATGAAATAAGGTTGCAGATGGACTTTTATTGACTGAAGAATCATTGCACTGGCACAGAAGTCCATCAGTCTGAAAGTTAGAATCTAATGTGAAATTCTAGCTGCTGAAACAAGTCTGTGTACTGGTTAACATGACAGTTAATAATTTTGGACTTCACTAACACCATATTATGTGCTCCTTTAAGGCAAACAGCTGACTCGCAGCTAACTTGCAGAAGAGTTCTATGTCCCCTGCAGCTCTCTGAAGGAAAACTGATCACCAACAAAACTAATTTTAACTGCCCCATAGATATTAACAAAACTGAGATTATCACTGTAGAAAGTATCTTGTTTCCACAGCACTGTGGCTCTGAACTTGCTCCCTCAAAATACATTATAATTATGACTTGAATACTGAATGCTGATATAAAAAAATTTAAAGCCACCCATCCAGGGCACAGGCAGATCCTCTCATGACAGGACGACATCTAACACCATCAGGACAAAGAGCTGGGCCAGAGCACTGCCATGTGTGTGACCTGCCAGTGTCCTGCTTCCTAATTGCAACTGCCTGTTTTGTGACTGCTGATCACATCCCCTGAATAGGGCTTGAGGAAGTTATTCCAGGATGTGCCATCAGTACTCTGATATCCTTTCTTAATGCTTTATGCCCAAATCAGTGTTTTCAGGTGCCTGACATTGCTGCCTTACAGCAGGGTGCATCTCGCTATGGGACGGGGAGAGGTATGTGAGGCACATTGTGGCCCTCACTTCACTCTGGTTTCTAAGAAATGCAACTTCACAGAAGAAGAGACTACAGATTTTGAAATTATATAAAATGGCTGAATTATTCCAATGTACACTTTAGGGGAACTATAATACAAATACAGACTATTCCACAATAAGAAGTGAAAGCACAACTGCAAGATTTATAACCTACAACATTAATTTAATAATCAAGTCCTTATAAAATAACATCTAACACCATGTGACAAAGGGAGCTGACAGTACCTTCCCAATCAGTGCTAAATAATGCATCCATAACAATTACCTTTCACTTGATTATGGTAATGTAGTTGATACTAGACACAATTCAAAGATTATTGAAGTCAATGAGTGTTCTTCATTAATGCCAATGGAATTTGAATCAGACTCATCAAACTAAAATATAAGAGAGGAGCTAAATGTGTAGTATGGGCGTAAGATACAACAGTGGTTCTAACCTTCGATATTAAAAGTTATTGTGTTCTCACTATGGACCACTGTAGAGATCCTTGAAAATAATTATTTTTGAATCTTTGTGACAAATGAAAATGGTTAAACACCTGGTATAGGTCCCTGCTGTTATATGTGCACATGACATCCTTTGACACCCCAAAATACCACTTGGTCACAAAATATCAAGTTTTGATCATAAAATTGCACAATTCTAAACTCTAAGTAAACTCTAATACTGGATTCAATTTTACAGTTGAGAATTATTACATGAAATGGTAACAGTTCTAACTAAAAGGTCTGAGGGGTAAGAGGAATTATTTTTAGTATTTTTTTGCAGAAGAATATATGAGAATACAAGAGAAAGGATTCTGGTTATTAATAAAGACAAAATGGGATAAAAAGGTCTCCAACATCTCTGATGGCAACTCCAAATGCAAACTATATAGTAAATCGGGACACAGCTGTGCTAAGGGAACCTTAAATTTTACCGTTTTTTCTTGCTTGTAATGCTACAGAGACTTATAAGGATCAGAAGAAAATTTGCCTAGAAAAAACTTTATAACCCCTTTACTCAATTTTCTTCAGTGCTTGTTTTCATTAATTTACAACACTGTAAAAGCATGGAATCTAGGGGTTGGGACACTAATGAGGATGGTAAAGTTCATGACGGGTTTGGGAATTCAAAGCAGAGGTCAGCATGTTCACCCTGCAGGAACCCTACAGACATCTTCAGCATTGACACATACTAAAATTTTGTCCAGTTCCCAGATACTTCTGCCAAAATGGAAGAACAGGGAAGTGCTGTTTTTAGATTTCTAGCAATTTATGTTTGGTTTTTTTCTCTCTTCCCTTGCAGGAACAATGCTACTTTTTGAAATCAGGATGCTGACAGGAAGAGCCCCCATTGCTCTTTTCTTCTTTATAGATTCTGTAGCAGAAAATTTTGGTATAAAAAAGAATTTGGAGTAGCAGGTAACCTTTCCCTGCTGAAACAAAGCTGGGACCTCAAGGTCAACTCCTGTGTGAGATGTAAGAAACATGAAATAGTGCAAGCAGAGGAGCACAAAGTCATTTCCTTGGATCAGATCTATGGTCTTTGGGGCTGTGAGTTAAAGGTAGCAGATGACATTGCTCTCCATCTGCAGCCAGACTAAAGCATGAATTGTATCTGTGCACGAATGTCCCATGCACAGACCGTGACACTTGGCACCAATACAAGAAAAAAAAAGGGTTTGTCTTGAACAAAGGAGTGCACATGAAATACTGTTTAAAAAAAAAATGCATTTTTAGCTGTCTTCCAAGGAAGTGGCTCATTATTTCTTCCTTAGCAGAGTTCACCATCTTGGATAGACTGATAACAGCAATTTTAAGCTTAGGTAAAGATAAAAGCAAACCAAATCAAAAGGAAAAAAACTTGTTTTGAAAATACTTGATGTCTGCTAACTACCTTCTTTACATCTGACCTAAGTTTTTTACTTAGGTTGTTGACAATATATAGTGTGATATGTGTTGCAGACAATGTACACAGATCGCTGCCATTTCAGAGGAGGGAGAGAAAATCATTATACAGCTCTGTTACTTCTGCAGAAGTGATGCCAGCAATCTCTGGAAAAAGTGGGTTTGTGCTTACACAGATTTCTTATACAGCACATTACTCTATAATTTGCCCGTGCTCAAAGACAGAACAGAAAACCACCGACACTTTGCTCAGTCAGGCCTACCCACCCATGGACATTTTGTGGTTTTTTGGAAAAAATGTAGTAAAGGTTGATACTGATTTTTTAAAAAAGCTATCAGTTAATTTAACAACAACAACAACAAAAAGATAGAAAAAAAGAGGCAAAAGTAATTTTATTCTGAACTTTCCAATGGCTCTGTAAATTATGTTCATGTTGCTGGCTTCCTACACAACTTTCTTACCCATTATTAGGAGGCCGCTGCCAATTGCTGGGTTTACAACCCTAAATCCTCAATGGTAAAGTATACTTCAGTCAACAAATCTTGACTGGAAACAAAAAAGAAATTGATTTCTTCTTCTGTAAAGTCCCTAGTAAACAGCAGTAAACAATGTTGTTCCTCTCCCTTGCTCAGACTTGCAAACACAGAATGTTAAACACCATTTTCTCATGCAGCATCACTTTCTCTCCATCACAAGGGCTGCCAAACAGTCCTTGTGTTCAACTTAACATTGGGCAGCACGAGAAAAACATTTATAGTCTAAGCTAGACTGCAGCAAAGACTGATTACTTGTCAAAAACAAGGCAGAATTATACATAGTATATAAATAATCAGCAAGATATTTATCAAACTCCTTGACAGTACTATTTCAAAGCTAACTCAGGGTTTGATAGTTGATGGGGGAAAAAGGGTCTAAGGCTAGATGTCAATATAGTTCCAACCTGGCTCTTGGCAAAAGCAATGGCTGTGCCCCCACCCCTCCCCCAGCATCTGGCTTTAAAAGAACAAGTTTTAGCAGTATTTTTCGTAAGTCTCATTCCTGTTTATCTATATGTAATATCCCTAGATGCTCAGATAACTAAAAATGACACTTACACCCCACAAACAATAATACTACTGTTTAACTAATATAACTTTCATAACTTTTTACTTTCTCATACGTATATAAGCAGAGCTTTATTCTTAAAACTTCAGCTCATAGAATCACACTATTAATGAGAAGTTCGGTTTTCATGAGGAAAATCAGGCTATTTTAAATACTCAGGATCTCAGAGAAGGGACATAAACTCTAATACCTAAAAGGTAAAAAATGTAATTAGGTAAATAAAATTAAGGTTTTTCCATATTTGCCATTAGTAATGGAGAAATCAAAATCTCTTAGAACCAACAGAACCCCTTAGCATTTTGTTTATATCCACAATTCTCTATCATTAAACCACAATGGCTGCCTCATCTAGATTTTATTCACATCTGTGCAGAATATCATAACGGCTCAAGATGGCTCCTGTCTTCCTGTGTGCTGAGTTCCACAGATTTCAGAAAGGTAGTGCGGCATAGCGGGAGGCACACAAGGAAACAACCTTCCTGTGCAACAAACAGCCCAGTGACCTTGCAGTGCTTAATACTAAAATACAGTGCAAATGCTGGCAACCTTAAAGTAGGGATGTTTTTATATGAAGCAACTGTAAATGGCTAATAAATCTGTAGTTTCAAATCTAGGCTTTGAAAAAAGCCAATGGCTTAACTTCACTTCAATCATGAAATGCCAGATAATTTGAAAGAACAGCTTGAATACCTAAATTGTTTAAGCCACATCACCATCCTGATTTGGATGTATTTAAAAAAAAAAAAAAAAAAAAAAAACAGATTGCAAGTAGAATAATGATTATTACGTCAGGACAAAATATCAGCTCTTTATATTGTGTTTGCATTGTGATCTTGTACATTGCACATAAGCAAAACGTGGTTTCTTTTCTTCTTCTGCCTGTTTAAGTTTTTCTACGATTTTCCTTTTTTTCTTTCACTCTCTTGGAGTTTGGCAGGGATGAAACTATTCGGTATGGACTTTTTCCGGTGGGCTTAAGAGTATTCCTTCAGCAAACGTCTACTTCATTGGCAAATACAAAAGCAAGTGGCAAAGCCGATCCCCCACCTGATAATGTGGGAGCTCCCAAAGACCCCACCACAGGCTGGGCAGCCCAGAGAGCACCCCCCACCTCCCAAGGAAAGAGGCACAGTGCCGGGGGAAGCCTGGGCCGGGGCTGGGCAGCCAGACTGGGGTTTGCTGCCTTTTGGAACTCGTTTGTTCCCGTTCCTGCGCCCCTGAGGCGGTGCCAGGGCCGCGGGCCCGGCGCGGTTCCCGGCGGTGGCCGCTAGGTGGCAGCGCGGGCTCGCGGAGCCGCCGCTGGCTCGGGCCCTGCCCGAGGGCGCGGGCAGCGCAGGGAGCGCGCCCGCGCCGCACGTCTTCGCCGAAAACTTACTGCAAAACTTAGCAGCGGGCCGCAGATAATGATTCATACGTCTGCAGAAATACCGTGTGGGTTTGTTCTGCCTTTTTTCTTTCTTTTTTTTTTTTTTTTTTTTTTTTTTTTCCAGCAAAGCAAATTTTGAACAGAACGTCCCCACCATCGCTGCTTAAGCCAAAACAGAGACCAAGCAAGTGCACTCATGAAATCCTACGAAACGCCGACTATACTGTGGGGTTTGCCCTTTATAGCTTCCATTGCAAAAGCAACTCTAGTTTTATGCACATGTCAATTACAGAATAAATTAGGTTGGAAAAGACCTCTGAGATCGTCAAGTCCAATGAACACCACCTTATCAGCTATACCATAGCACTAAGTGCCATGTCCAGTCTTTTCTTGAACATTTCCAGGGACGGTGACTCCACCACCTCCCTGGGCAGCCCATTCCAGTGTCTCATCACACTATGATGAAATTCTTCCCAATGTCCAACCTAAATGTCCCCTGGCACAGCTTGAGGCCATGTCCTCTCATCCTGTCACTGGTTGCCTGGGAGAAGAGATCAACCCCCACATGGCTATACCCTCCTTTCAGGGAGTTGTAGAGAGTAATAAGATCACACCCTGAGCCTCCTCTTCTCCAGACCAAATGTCCCCAGCTCCCCTCAGCCTTTCCTCAAAGAACTTGTGTTCCAGACCCTTCACCAGCTTTATTCTCCTTCTCTGGACAATAATGTCTGTTAATGATTGGGGTCTGAGCCCCCCTGGGCTGCCTCCTCGCAAAAAGCAACAAAGATCTGTCACTGGCCTGAAAGCACAGAGTGCTGCTTTGCATCTTGAAAGAAATGAGAGAAACTATTTTTGGAGAATAAAAGTACAAGGGACACTTAACCAGAGGTAGCTTTTAAGAGAAAACAGAGGTGGGTGCCCTCACCCCCACTGGACTACTCACTAATCTGCAGAGAGAGAGAAACCCCACCAAAGTCTGGATAGGGAAAAGGACTAGACCCAGCAGTATCCCCCCAGTTAAATATTCTCCATCCCTCCATCACCCCCATCCATTACTCTGTTCAAGGATCAGACTGGAGAGCCAGCACAATCTATGTACTGTTAAGAAGTTATGGCTTGTCTGTCCCATCACCAGATGTCCAACGCTGAAAAAGTGGCATGGCTGCTGGAGGGAACACAGGTGATTATAGACAAAGCATTAGCCTATCCCTTTGTTTTGTGTCAGGGATATTGTGTGCCTACAGTAACACCAGCAAGCAGTAATTCTGAAACATTTTGACATCAAAATGTACATTGTACATCAGAAGGTACATTTGACATCAGCATGTGTGTATGTTCATGAGGATCTCTTTCTTTCTAGGGTGTACAAACCACCGCAGAGCACTTCCAAGCCCTTTTGTAGGCCAGGGAAATGACTGCCAGATTACACTGTAGACATAAAATGCCATCTAACTTCCAGTGTTGTGTTTGGATGCCTTTTTTGCAGTTCTTTATGACACAAATTTGAGGCCATATAAAGACATTTGATTACCCTCATTGTATATCCTTGTGCTAAACTCGCAATCTGAATTGTCCCATTTGAAATGAAGGAAAGACTGGATAGTAGGATTCAAACAGCTGCCTTTATCAGCTGTATAATAAAGTTCCCACATAAGATATGTTTTTTATTTTTTTCTCCTCAGACAGAGATTGCTGTCTGTAAGAGGAAATTATGCAAGATGATAAACACTATTATTCAGCAGTTCAGGAATACCCTGCAAAACCCCATTAACCAAAAAAGTAACTACAGGCCAGATAAGGCAAAGAAGGCATGCTACAAGGCATCAAGGCAGACAAGGCAAAGAATGGATAAAGAAGAAATGAAGACCAACCTAGTGCGTCCCCCCCACTCCCCACTTTTCCCTTTTCTCTTTTTCAGGCTGGCTCTCTGAATGAATCTTTCTCCAGCCAAATCTCACTGCAAGACAAATGACCTGAGAAGTTTCATGAACCTTCCTTCTTTAAAATCAATTATTTCTCCAGGCTGTAATAACCAGAGGTCACAAGGGGCTCCAAGGGGCATTATCTCTGTTAAGAAAGATACTTTTGAGTGCATTAGGGCAAACAGAAACATGCTTTGGGCAGTTAAGGCTCTGGACGACTACTCAGTAAGAGAAGGGGAGGGGGGACTAGCTCTGGATTTGCTCCAGAAAAGCAGCCTGGCTGGGGAATGAACAACTTTTCAGTCTGTATCTCCTGTGAAATGCAACACAGCTGAGATACTGACACAATCTCCCATCTTGCACAACCTGTATAACTCGCCATCTCTGACTTAGTTACCACAACGTGCAACTCCCCACAGAGTTGTGGATATGCTGCTCCTCACCCTTGCTGGATAGAAATCAAACTGTACAGAGTTTGGTCTTGAGTGAGACCCAAGACCAGACAGAAATTCTGTAGCAAATCAAGGACTTGGAGCCAGGTAGCCCATACTTCCACCTAGTCACCTCATGTCTTTCCTAACCAGTTCTTCAGTCAGGAAGAAGTAAGGAATCATTCTGGAGCCAAGGGCAAGGTGGAGAAATAGAAGGGTAGTTGCAAAGAGGGGTGGTAAGAAATTGAGATAAGGATCAAACTTCAGAAGCCTTGCTGAATGTTAACAGTTACATCCATCTTTTTCTCAGATTGAACTGCAGAAGAAAGCTGTGATTGGAGGTTTTCAATGGCAGCTGGAGCTTCTACATTTAGGGAAGCAATTTGAGTTGTGATTTAAAATGTTTATTTTCAGGGCATTGATAGGAATGTGTGTCCTGCCTAAGGCCCTGGCACAACTCAACAACTTTTATCACCATGAGTGGTGCTGTCCTGAGCATCTCAGATGGCAACCACCTGGCACGCACCAGCTGGCAAATGGCCTTGCTGTACTCGTAGGGCAGCGTGCTGCTGTGGTTACTCTGGTGTAAACTCCCTGCCTGGGCACTCCTGAGACAAGAGTGACTGAGCAAGGAGTTATACCTGTGTAACTAGAGCAGTTTAATTACACTGGCAAATTTTCCCTGCAGATAAGCACCAAGACAGCTCATTCTGACTCTTTTCCAGGAGAAAATCACTTTGGATGTCTCTGCACCTTTGTGAAGTCTGAGTGTTTCCAGTGTCTTCACCCATAGCAGGAATAACCTGCAACCCTGCACTTTACAGTGCCTATCGTTTTGGATCACACCTGAGTTTCTCATGCTCCCACTTATGCAATAAGTATTGAAAAAATAGATACTAAAATTTTTTTTTAAATATTCTCCCCTAACATAACCCCCCCAACAGTTGGAGTTCTCTTTAGTTGGAGAAATGAATGTAATCTTTTCACTATTGTTGTTGTAAAAGGCTAATTTATTACCTATTAAAGCTTTTCCATTCTCTTTAGAGAATTACAGGAAGTCAATAGAGAAACTAAGGAAACTGATAAAAAAATCCCCAGTCCCCCAAAAACCAGCCCCACAGTACCACTGAGGAGGATGTATGCAGCTTCTTAACAGCACCCCTGACTTCTCTTCCAGCCTGGCAGTGGTCCAAAGCAGACTCAACTGCAACAGCATGTGCCAAGCTGTGTCACAAGCTCCTAACAGATCTCAGGTGATCCCCTGACACTTCCACTTGTTCCTGCTGCTTTAAAGGCAAGTGGCCAAATACATACCCCCAGATCTTGTGCCTGAGCCTGTATAGCATCTTCTGTCATGATCTTAGAAGCAGACCAAAGTAGATTTGAAGAAACTTTATGCTGGATGTTGCACTGACACTGGCATTTAAGTTATGACAGAGGATTTGACACCTCCCCCAGTCAGCAGCTTTCAAGCAGTGCTGGTCCTACCCAAAATCTTGAACTCTAAAATGTATCAAAGATAAAATTTTCATCAGACTACATCCAATTTAATTGTGCAAAAACATGTGAAAAAAATCCCATACTTGCATAGCTGTACATTGTTATTAACCAACTTGGAATACCTAGTAAGGGAAATACCTAAGTGAAGGAAAGGCTTTACATAAAATAACCCTTTCAACTGGAATTCAAAGTATGAACCCTTGATCACCAATATGTGCAACACAGGGACTACTTCTTTCAAGTAACAGAGGTATTTGTGGGGGCGAAGAGTGCCGATTCCCATATGGCCTGGCAGTTTGAGCAAGTAAACTGCTTATTCTATGGTGCCAGAGTTTGCTGGCACTATTCCAGTTTTGAGATGATAGCTTCTGTGCTAGGAAAACATAAGAGAATATTTGCTTTCTTTGGAAACTAGGAAGGGTTTGTCAACAATCCACTTTAAGGAAGCATTATGGGACCCTTTTCCCTGTTTTTGTGTTTCTTTACAGGTGAAGAAAAAGCCTGCCACAGTTCACCCCTAAAATCACATTTAGAAAATAACAGAAATAAGCACAACTAGGGCTAGCCTGAAGGAAATGGCAATGCTGACTGCACACACTGTACACTGACAAAACTACAAGGGCCTTACATACAAAAACCTGCAGAAATGCTCAGACTTTGGGCCAAGCCATGATTCATGCCATAGTAATTCTACTCATTCCATTGGATCATTTCAGTTCCAAAAGAAGTTCATTTTAAGGTTTTTACATTTCTCTCTATCATTATTACACTCATGTATCTTCCATATAATGGCAACGAATTCAGACAATAGTCTTCAAGTTTTCAACTATCTGACATTTTCTTTTCAAAATAAAAACTATATTTTGGCAAGAGTAAAAGGAGCTGAGATTTATGAATATAAGGCAATGCCAAGCAAATATCTTCTTTTGACAGAAAGTAGTTTTTCATGGTGAACAGTGGTCAAATTAGATGTTCACCTAATACTTACCTTTCCATGACCAGATGTTCTTGACTTTCTCACAGAAGCTCATTGATGAATATGATCTTTAAAATGATGACATTATAGAAAAATGCAAAGTAATTACTGCTTTTGAACACCCTTCCTCTCATTTTGGCTTTGAATTGGAAGATTAAAAGATTCACCTTTTTAAAGCAAGGTAAACAGACAATGCACGTGCCTGCACTGGAGAAGGGAAGCAGAAGGGCTGCAACTATGACCTCTCAGATGCGCCTTTGAAGTGGGATGGGAGTTGCCAAAAAGCAGCAAACAAACCTAAAACTAGCAAGCTGTTGCTGCTGTCACTACACCCTTCACACAAAAATGGGCACCAGATCCTTGTTAGCAGGATTAGCAAGGGGTGACTAAAGCTGCTGGAAAGAGTCCAGCCTGAGTGCAGTCCAAGGGGCTGTCCCAGAAGGCAGCTGGACAGCCTGCCAGCTGGGAGCTTCACCACATTTTCACATGCAGCTACAAAGCCTATAAATTAGGATTGCTGAGCCTGGAGTTAGCATGTTCATGACTCACAAATATTTATTAGGGAGGAAGGATTGACATCTCCAAGAGAGATTGAAGAGAAAAAACAAAACAAAATCAAGGCATTGAAGTTTTGCAGAGAATCAAAAGGACCTTGCGCTTCTCACTGCTCAGTTGAATAAAGACTGAAGGACCAAAGTAAAATATTGGTTTAGTTCTTCAGTGTTTCACCTTCCATCTAGTCATTTTTATGTTTGCTCCTTTTCACCCAAAGCCTGACCTTGTGTGTATATTTTAACATGCTAGAAGAGGGGAAGATTCCTGTCATTTGGGAATGTGCCATTAAAGTCTGTGTGGGTCTGTTTTAGTAATTTGTGATACTTTTATGAGTAATCCACTGGCAATTGAGAACAATTTTTTTTCACTAGTTCTCCCAATATACAGGTAGAGAAATTAAAAAAGGAATTATTTGAATTTACATACCTTGCGTTATTTCAGAGTTACCATTCACCCTCTTTAATTAGGCTACAGACTTAGTTGTTTGAGCATGCACTTGTTAGTCTGATAAATTATTTTAGACCAGAACAGCTTACACATGTATAATCCTATTTATTTAAGGTGTTTCCATGAAAAGTTGAAGCAGAATATCTTTCCCTTTTCAATAATGTTAGAAGTCTCTCCATTAGCTAAACATGGGGAGCAAGATCCTGGCTGTTCTCCTGCCTCATCAAGGTCAGTTGGAGTTTTACTATCAATCAGCTTCAGTAACACTTTATTACTGTCAGGTAACAATTTTATTCACAAGACCAATTGTACTGCAGAGCTACACCCCAACTGTCTTGTGGACTCTTCATTAGCTGATCTCAGTTAATGAGTAGTAGAAATTATCCAGGCATTTAATTACAAAGCATTTAAAAGGGAAGAATTATTTGCAGTTCTTTAATTTTCTTTTTTCATTGTTCTGACATTCTATGTTATACTTCAATGACTCTTCAATAATCGTAAAATGGTGTCTATTTTAATGAGGGTCTAGCATCTTTAAATAGCCAGTCCTGAGTATTCTGTCACTATGCCTAGGTCTAGACTGTTCTAAAATAATGCTTTGTTTTTCCAAATACATTTAACCACTCCTCCAGCAGTTTAACACTCCCACCAATTTGAGACCCTTTTTAAAATTTTTTTTAAAACTTTATCAGGGTTGCAGCTACTCTAAAAATACAGTAAGAATTACAGTAACAGCTTCAGTTCCAGATTAGGTAATCAACAAAAAAATGCATACAATATATATAATACATACGTTCTCTCACTGAAAGAAAACATTTTTCTTGCTGCAGTGGAGCAGAGAGGCAATGAACAAGGAAGACTTAGAACATGAGAAATCAACAGCTCCAGGCTGTGTCCACCTGAACCATGCTATAGGGCCATTCTCTTCCTTCTGCAGATATGCCAATTAATCTTGATACCTCTCATAGCCATCCTATACCTTAATGAGTGCATTAGCACTTGTACACCTCCCCCTCCACACCCCATTTACTTTTTTTTTCATCACAGATACTAACTGGTTAGCAGATTCACTGGCTATAATAACAGAATATCCAGAGTTGGAAGACACCTACAAGGCTCATCAAAGTCCAGCTCCTGGCCCTGCACAGGACAGCCCCAGGAATTACATCATGTGCCTGAGAGCATTGTCCAGATGCTTCTTGAACAAGAAGATAGTAAGCAGCAAGTTATGGCTTGTGACTACAATCTCCTTGCTAAAACAACCCTATCTAATCCAATAGATATTCTCTAGATAGGTTATAACTCTGTTCTCTCCATCTCTCCATCAATGCTTTTAACCTTGTCTGTCCTACCAAAAACTGTCATTAGGTTAAGTTCCATCCAATTGCTAAAAGAACAAATACATCAAGTTTGGAAACTCTGACCTATTAAAGAAAAGAAAAAAAAAAGAAAAAGGAATCCATTCTACTGAGATAAAACTAAAGACTCAGGAATAAAGATGCAGCATTTCTTTGCCTCGATCACTGTAACTGCACAGTCTTTGCCAATGTTCTGTGACAATTTTCCTTTCAAGAGATTTCTTCCTACCCACCCTTACAGTATATTTTGTGTCCTCTAGCAAAAAGTACTTCAAGGCACCTTCACGTGTGTGAAATACATCTGTAGATCTGCAGTATATAAAATAAAATTGCTGCTGTAATGCAATGACCCAAGGTGCCCACGTTTGAAGTAACCTCTGTGAGCATATGAAATGTCTGCAGCTCCAGTGCTGTCAGTCTGGCATGAGCTCTGCCACTCTCCACAATGCATCTCCTTCTGCAAGTTATCTCTCTGCTCCAGGCAGACAATCCTCAAATACAGAGTAACATAAGCAAGTAACAGCCTGGGTACACTTAATTAGTTGTATGAAGGATATAAAACACGTATCTATTCTTCATATCAGTTAAAATGTTGTCCAGTCTGAGAATTAAAGAAAACCAATTTACTATATCTGATATCTGAGATATCACTGATAACAGTATTAAAAAAAAAAAAAAAAGAAAACCCTGACAAGAAACTTTAAGCCAAACCTTCTCAGTTTCATTGCTCTGAAAGTTCAAATAAAATAAAAATAAAAAAACTTTGGCTCCTTTGGAGTTTTTGCAAAACCAAACCCTGACTGACAATGTTTTATAAACGTGAAAGCTCCCTTGAGGTATCCTTAAATGGTCTGATTTATTACAGCTTTGTAGCTAATAATTACTTTCAGAGGGGAAAAGAAAGGTAGTTCCAGTTTGTAAATTGTTGCTTTATGATGTAGAAGAGTAACAATAGCCAATATGCTTTACTTAGGTGTACCGTTAATTAAAAAATTACAGTGTTATTTATTTATTTAGTTAAAGCTGATCCTATAAGGGACGGCTTTAACTCCAAACAAATCCCTCAGACCCGAGAGAGCTGCTGGACAGAGCAGCACTGCCTACCTCACTGGAGATGAATGCTTGTGGGTAGGGTGACAGCAAGCCATAAAACTGATAACAAAAATTACAGGTGCTATAGGAATCTGTTTGATTGATTTACTTCTGATAGTTCCTGAAAACACAGTACACATCAAAGACATATAAAATGGCATCCAGATGATTTTCTCAAATAAGGTCTTAAGAAACATGATTTGTTAATCAGGATCTATGCACTAAACATATCAAAGACACGGGTGGGGAATGTGCAGTGTTGTTAAATGAGTCTGACCTTCTTTCACATCAAAACAAATCATGTTCCTGAATAACATCTATGGAGTTAGGAAGGTTTTGGACTTCATCATCAAATGCATCATGAAAAAAAAATGTCATACAATGAGCTCTTTGCACACACTGCTTTGCTTTGGGCAATCATTCATTCTCCTACGTTATGAGGGTGATTATTACACAATCAGAACCATTAACAATATTGTATTTATGGGAGCTTGATTCCAGCCCTACCACTGGTACAGAGTCCCTGATAAACACAGTGCTGGGGTTTTATCTGGTATACATAAACTACTGATTTTAGAATAACTGACTGTAATGGTTTATAAAATCCAGTAGAGAGGCTGTAGCAGAGTGGTGCCTGACTAATGGATTTATGGGAAAGCAAATGCAAGAATACAGACACTACTGGGAAAAGCAGCAGTGTCTTTGGTGCTTGTACATCTAAACAGTTTTAAACTGCATGAATTAATAAAAGTCCATCTACTGTCTTGGTGTTTTTTCAGGTTGCAAATACACATAGTTTTGATTTACTGTTTTTGAAAACATAGGGTTTTATTTCTGTATACGTATGATTCAAAGGGTTCATAGCTTTATATTTTGTGTAATGGCTTTTATCTGCTATCCATTGGAACACAATCGCAGAAATTATTCCCAAATCATAAAGCAGCCTGCCTTATAGGATTCAGCACACAGCTTTCCAATAACTAGAATAAGAAAGTGAAATAATACTTATTACTACTACAGCAAATACTTCCCACCACAAAATGTCAAGCAAACATCTAAATGCTCTAGGAAGGACAATAAGTGCTCTGAAAGAATGCTTATTCCCTTATTCCTTGCTGAGAAATTGCTTATGTTGTATGAGAAAGAACAACACTTTTCAGACAGAATCTGCAAGATCTGCCTTTCTCAAAATGATTGTGGTCATTATCAATTTATCTATAAATCAAATTATAAGCATCAGATAAATATCAACATTCCCTTCCACAGAAAAATGGCAAATCCAACCAGACCAAGTAGATGAAAATGTGGTAAGCAAAGCATATATATAAATATATACATATATAGGTTCCATGGGAAGAATACCACCACTTTATCATTTGCTTCCTTCAAAGACTGGAGCTACATAAATGTTAAAATTTTCTCTTCCATACAGAAAGCAACTGTTCCTAGGACATGCCATGAACCACTACAAATAAAGTTCTAACTCTTTGCTATGGGCCAACTGTAGAGGGTATTCCTAAAAGAATTACACCACTACAATCAATAGGTATCTTTATATGATAGACAGTACTACCTAATAAAGCCTGCAGGCTGGATAGTAAATAGTTTTTAATCACAAATTGAATACAATCCAAAGAGTTAAAAATAAAACAAACAAAAAAACACCCCCACAAAACAGTGCAGCAATTCTAAAGAACAACCAAATTTTCAGAAATTATAATATATTTGAGGCTATTTGGTGAGCAGACACAGAGGCTAAATTCATCAAGAAAATTATTCACTCAGCATTAGCATTACAGCTGTGTTTTGCCTCCCAAGACTTTTGCCTTTATTTGCAATTGTGTTGATTATGCATATGCAAAATATTTTATCTATTCTATCTATTCCCTTTCCCTCTAAATGGTGCACTAATCTGTAATGACAAGCATGGTGCTGCACATCGAAAACTCATCTTCAGTGTAGGCAAAGGCACTTGCTTTATATCTAGCAACTTTAAAGATCTGAATGTAGGATGAAATGGGGATAAATTTTCTCTAACAATATAAATGTGGAATTTTATACAAGAATAATGCTCTGGATTAAGGAAACAGTTGTGGTATGTAGCTGCATTCATTACTGATTATTCCAAAAGCATGACTGCAGCAGCAAATCAGCACTTCAATTTTAATTTGTGAGCCTTGTGTGGGGTGACAGACATTTGCATAAGAGTGACAGTAACTTTAATCCCCCTATACCCTTAACTTGCGCCTTGGTTTCTTTGAACACATTTCTAAATCAGCGAAGCTTCAGCCAATTAAGAATTATAATACTTCTTGGGAAAAGAAAATTCGTTTTCAATCCCAATACAATTTCCATGAAATAAATTATTTGCATAGTGCAAAGCCAGTGCAAGTAACTGTATTAAAATGCCATTGCTAATTAAATTGTATCCTTTAAAACCTGGCAGTTTGGAGCAGAAAAGGAGGGGAAAGTGTTAAATAGATGTGTAATTTTAAGCAATATTCTAAACACACTTTACTTGACAAATATTTGCTGAGTATTTCCTGACTAAGACACATAGTGATAGCTATTTTCCTATTCCCTCATACAAAATGGCAAGACAACAAAAGCAGCTGTCTGATTAGGGGCACTGTTGTCCTGAATCAATTACATCCCCGCAGCAGATAGCTCCACTTATGCACCTGTTTTTAAATAAAAAGCTTCTGTAGCTCTCAAGCCTTGTACAAGGGAGTTGGGGGTGGGGTTGGGGAGAGAAACTATGAGTGAAAGAAACAATAATTCTTCTGAAGGTCAGCCAGGGCATCCTTCATCCCTCGCTCTCCACATTCACTGATTGCCTCCGAATAGGAAATCCGCCCAAATCTTCTGTTACAATCAAGAAGGGGGGAGGAGATCTGTGTTGAACATGTGCCACTTTCACTGGCTTTTGAAGGAATATAATTATTGTATTTAACCGACTGACTTATCTCTTTCCCAGAGCTTTTCAAGTTGAAGGGTGACAGAGCTGAGGAGCCTGAGAACTGGCAGCTCATCCTGATTGCAGTGTGCCTCAAGGTACCCATTAGTGCCTCCCCACCTCACTCCCCCTCCTCTCCTACCCCCAGAGCCAGAGCTGCTGCTTCAAGCTCTGCTCACAGCGGCAGTACCCGGGTTGTCACTGCCACCCTGCAGTGCCTGCTGACACAGGTGGGACCTATTTACCTTCCAGCCCTAGGTGCTGTTCCCTGAAAAACGGCTGCAGACTCGGAGCCCACAATCTGGTTATTTTGATGAGCTCAAATACCAAACAAGAATCTTTCTGCAATTTATCTTGTCTCATAGCTTCTGCTAGACACCTTTCTATAAGAAATTCATTACCATTTACCACACAGAATAAAAAAGAGCCTGTTTATGCAGTCTTTTACTGCATGCATAAAGCTTTCCTTATAATGGAAAATATTTCTCTGGAGAATTTGCATTTAGTACATCTGACCTGTCTACGCACACTTTTTTCCTTTAATATTAATAAAATCTTAGTCTTTGATGCATACATCTTTTTTAACAGGATGAAGAAATTAGAATACATTGTTTTCTTATTATCTGGATGCATGAAGAAAAATTCAATTGAACTGGTAAAACAGAGTGGGTTTTGGCCAAGACAGCTATTCTGCTGTTGGTGCATATGTTCTGTTTTCAATTCCAGCTCTGAAGTGAAAAGTGTCCAAGCTCCTGTTTTCTTCATACATAGCAGAAGACAACTAGATGGCTACCCTCATTAAAACTGCCACACAAACACTACAAAAGGAAGATCCCCTCCAATATACATACAAGTATGTTTTAACATAATTTATGAATACTTTTTTATTTTTTCCATTTTGCTTTTACATGCAAAAAGGAGTCTGCAAGGTCTTTCAGAATTATAGGTCTTTTGCAATAGATATGGGAAATAAAAATCTGCAATAGATATGGGAAATAAAAATCAGGGCTGAAAAAGTTCCTAAACACAATTTCATAAATGCTTACAAGCATTGGATTTTTCAGGCCTTAAATATCAAATTACTAAGTAGATACAATAATTGTATTTGGGCAAAAATACAATTTGATATTTAATTGCAGCAGCACTATGTAATCTAAAACTGTGTAGAGCACAAGCCACATAAGAGGTATCTGAATTGCATTGAAGAATTCATTTTGTGATGGATCTGTCTCTCTCTCTGGATGGCTAGGGAAATCTAGGATATTCTGACTACATGCTAAGGTGATGAAGTTGAGAGATGTAAAATATGATGGAGGTAGATAAACAGATGCTTTTAACAATCTCAGTGCTTGCATTAATCCATTGCTACCCAGGCAGCTTTAGAAGCCTGACCTGCAGTGTCTGCCATATTGGGAAATGAAATTCAGGTTCTTCAGTATTTTGGTCTCAAAGTTTTTGTGCATGTACATACAGATGTAGAATTTCTTACCTCCAAAGATTATGTTCAAATCCCTAACCTATGTAATTGAGGGACTGCAATTACACAGAAATTTTGTATTCTAATGGGACTTAGCTGGACAGGATATCTGTGAAAACAGATGTAAAACTCAGCCCAAACAGAGTCTGCCTGAAGATGAATAATGACATTTTTAAAAGATACTTCTATGAAAACAAAGCCTTCCAGTAGTTTGTATTATAATTTTTCTTTATAATTAATAAAAGTAACTTCCATCAGAGATAGGCATTTCTTAAAAGCCTAAAGGAGAGTCTGGCAGTGTAAGTCATTAGTTATTGGACAAACTATGACATTTTAGTACTCCTTTGCAGAACAATCTCCATTTACTGCTTTTATTAAATGATAATTATAATTCATTCTCATTTTCAATCAATAAAATTAAAGTGAAAAGTCACTCATTAGAAGACATTCTGATCCAGTCAGTCAAAAGAAAAGTTTCAAATATTTCCAAAGAACAGGGACACAGAGTGTCAGCAAACAGCACTTAAAACACAGACACAATACAGATAATTCTGAAGTAAAAGGCCAAACAAGGAAACAAGTGGGCCCTTTTGACTTCAGTAAGGCTTGCAACATATCTCCCACAATACTCCTGAATCCATAATAGGATGTTACAGCCTATGCAGGTACAAAATTTACTGGCTGGCTGGGCTCAGAGGGTTGGGTCAATGGGCTGTGCTGGGTGTCTCTCCTGAGACCTGTTGTGGTTAACAGTGACCCAGTTCATCAGTTACCCAGAGGAGTCAGCAGAGCTCACTGCCATGAGGTTTGCAGCTCACCCCAGAACAGTGGGAGCCATCAATATGCTTGGGACCAGAGCTGCCATTCCAGGAAATCTAGGCAGGCTGAAGGAGAGAGCTGACAGAAGCTTTATGAAACTCAACAAGGACAAATGAAAACCCCTTCTACCTGGGGAGGAATAACTCCTGCAACAGTAATGGCTGGGGAGCAGCTCTCAGGGCACTGGCCTACGGTGTGTGCAGGAATGAGCTGACCAGAAGCCAGCAGTGTCCTGGCAACAAAGACAGCCAGCAGCACCCAGGGCTGCAGGTACAGGAACCCCATAACCACAGCACTATTAGCACTAACTAGTCAGCACTTCCTCTGATACACAGGAGACACTGATTAACAACCAGTTTCAGAAGATGACTACCAACATGGTCAGGCCTGGAACACTTGCCTCATGAGGACAAACTGAGGGAACTAGACTTGTTCCATCTGGAGAAGAGACAGCTTTGGTGACACCTGACAGCAGCTCCTGGTACCTGCAAAGAAGTTATTGAGAAGAGGAAGCCAGCCCTTCACAGTGGTTTATAGTAGGAGAATGGGAGACAACAGGCATACTGAAATGAGAAGTCCAGATTGTTTATCACACAAAGGTTTTTTTACTGCTTGGACAATTAAGCAGTGGAACAGTGGAAGAGAGGCTGAACAGTCTCCATCCTTGGAAGATTTCAAGACCAACTGGAAAAAAAGCCTGACCAACTTGATCTGAACTCATAGTTCACCCTACTTTGAGCAGGAGATTGGAGTACATGCTTCCTGCTCTTTCTTCAAACTTGAACTATGCTGTGATAGTTCACACTTCAAAGAAGGAAAACAAGACCCATCTATTTTTGAATATTAAGCCAATTAAAATTTTCTCAACTAATGATAGTATTAAAATCTTGTGATGATAATACTTGCCAAGAAATAAAGCACCTTGCTAATATCTCACCAACTGCCATGCAAAATCTCACATTTTATTGAGAACTTAGGCCAGAGGCAAGACAAATGCACTACTTGGAAGGAAGAATACATTTTGACTTTTCCTAAGACTCATGATGAGATTATTTTGCTCATCCTTCTTTGCCTAGCAAAAATCAGTAAGACTGAGACCTTTAGTGTGTTTTAAGTGCCACATATTCTAAATTTGTGCAGCATATACAAACTACATGACAAACTAAACTACAAACGGTCCCCCAAAGCTCCTATTATAGTAACTGCAAATTGAAAGAGGGGAAAATCTGCTTGACTAGACAACAAGAAATGAAGTATAAATGCCTATGCTTTTTAGCAGACAGACAATTTAAATCTGTATTTTGCCCTACAACAAAACAATTTAAATATTCTTTGCATTGTGTTTCTATGCAAAATTTTTTTTCCTTGGGGTGGGTGTTGTGTTTGTCATTTGGTACATCAGTCTCAAATGTTGAAAGTTTTGGGATTGGGAGTACCAAGCAGCACACAGCCAAAACCAATATGCACAAACCAGACATAGTTCTAACAGTGGATCACTCACCCTCCCACAGACAAATCTAAGAGGCCATTGGTACTGCACCTGTTTTAACACGCATGATATCACAACATTACCGTATGTATACATAATAATTTAGGCAAAATGTCTTATTGCAAGATAAGTCTTCAAATTACTTAAAATATAGAACTATACTTCAAGAATAATACTTATTTGTATCATTCGTTCACTGGAAAATAAGCAGTTTTGTAGCTCCCTTTGTAAAGGGAGACTTCTAGTTGCCTATTTAGGCAATTTGAGCATCAATCTTCCTAGCAGATGATAACCAACATTCAGCACAAAATGCAGCAGTCTAAATTAGAAAAGAGACATTATATTTCCTAGATTATTTTTTCTGCTCATCTATAAACACTGGTTACAATCCATGCACATGTTCAAGAGCAGATCAAGTAACTGAAAAATTTGTAAAAAGACTTCCTAGTTCTAAAATGTTTGCAAAATCTATTCACACCAATCCTTGGAGGAAAAGAATCCCAGTGATGCAATAACCCAGGTATTATTACAGTTCTCTAACTGGGACACGTAGCTCATATTTCTTTATACTATCTGCCAAGTGAGCAGCTGACAAAATCACAAAGTGCATCTTAAACAGTAAGTGGCATTTGAGACTGTCAATGACTCTTCATTAACTTAGTGAAAGGAAATGAGTAGAATAATATTTTCTACTTTAATCATCTGTACATAGCAACTATTATAGCAACCGTGCTACTATTTACTTTTGCTGTAACAATGATGAAACACATCACAATGAAACGAAAATAAATTTAGCTAAAATAAGACAGAGAAGAAGATGATGAAATAACCCTTGAAATTACAGGTCAAAAGCAATACCTAAAAAGTCATTCTCTCAGCTGGGGGCTCTGAAGCTGGGCACACATCAATGACTGTATGTGCATCACATGTGCTGCTATCTGTGTTCTTAAGGCTTGTTTGACCTGAGGTTGCAACAATATATGTATTTGACCTGGAAGAAAACTGTGCAGGTGCATCCAGCACTTCTTTACTCCCGCAGAGTGTGATAGCCTTGTTTTTTTTGGTTTTTTTTTTTTTTTTTTTTAATTTCAAGTGTCCCTTTGTGGGAAATTATACCTGAATCACAAAATAAATTGGAGAGACTGGCAGCAGGTATTTGCCAAGGGGCAAATTAATGTGAATAGAGAGCTAATAAGATACAATACTGCCCTTCTATTAAGCCTGTACCACCAGCCTTGGGACTTTCACTTGAATATCAGGTATGTCCTCATAGTTGCAGTTCAAGGAGCTGCAGTCAAGTGAGCATTAAATTATTCAGGAAATGAGTACTGTTAGCTAGCCAGCACTATTTGGTCACAGCAGCAAATGCTGATTGTGATCTGAACAGGATGTGTTCCAGGGCAGGCTTCTCAGGCAGTGCCTGGCGCTGTGTGGGCACCTGCCCCCAGGGCTTGCAGCCCAGCAGGTCTGTGATCCACCCTGGACGTTACAGTGGAGGGGTGAAGCTGCAGTGCAGACACCGGAGAGGTTGAGCCAGGCTCACCATCAGAGGAAGAGTTATGGCATGAAAGAGGTGTGCCCAGCAAGGGTTTATAACCCGAAATTCAACTACAGAAACAAACCCCAAAAACTGATAGGCTGGGATTAATCACTGAAGACAAGATCCTCTGCAGACTGAAGACCCATTCCCTGGCTGAACATATTTTCTCTGCTCTGGTGGATTAATATCCCCACGCACAGGGATCATCTACACCCATTTTTCACAACTTTTACTTCTCTCAGCAAATATCTTCTTTCAGTGATATATGAGGATAGAAAACATCAGCAATAAAAGATGATAACTACAATGTCTCAGTCCTGACAAGATTATGTATTTTCAGCAATTTACACTATTCCTGAGGGACCCCAAAGCAAATCATGTAATCATATCTCCTTTCCTTCTAGAATCAGAATAGTTTGGGTTGGAAGGGACGTTTAAAGATCATGTGACATCTTCAGCTAGATCAGCTTATTTGGAGTCCCATCCAACCTGACCGTGACTGTTTCCAGAATGAGGCATCTACCACCTGTCTGAGCAACCTGTTTCAGAAAGAAACTTCTGTAAGAAACCTTACTACAAGGAACTTCTTTGAACTGTAAAAATTGTTGAACTAGTCTAAATCTACCACCTTTTAGTTTAAAGCAATTACCATTTGTCCTATCACAATAAGCCCTGCTAAAAAGTTTGTCCCCATCTTTTTTATAAGCCCCCTTTGAGTACTGAATGGCCAACTCTCCCAGCCTGTCTTCGTAAGAGAGATGCTCCAGCCCTCTGACAATCTTCATGGCCCTCCTCTGGTCCTGCTTCAACACATCCATGTCTTTCCTGTGCTGAAGACCCCAGAGCTGGATGCAGTACTCCAAATGGAGTTTAATGAGAGTGGAGTAGAAGAACAGAATCATCTCTCTCACCCTGCTGGTCATGCTGCTTTTCATGCAGCCCAAGATCCAATTGGCTGCCTAGGCTGCAAATGCACATTTCCAGCTCATGTCCCACCTCTCATTCACCAGCACCTCCAAGTCCTTCTTGGCAGGGCTGCTCTTGATCTGTTCATCCCCCAGCCTATGTTGATATGGGGGGTTGCCCTGACTCAGGTGCAGCACCTTGCACTTGGTCTTGTTAAACTGCACGAGCCCATTTCTCAGGCTTGTTCAGGTGCCTCTGGTTGGCATCCCATCTTCTAGGTGTGCCAACTGCACCACATAGCTTGGTGTCATCTGTAAACTTGATGAGGGTGCACTCAATCCCACTGTTTATGTCATTGATGAAGACGTTAAATAGCACTCGTCTGAATAAGATCCCTGAGGGACACCACTTGTCACTGATGTCCATCTGGACTCTGAGCTGTTGACCATTACTCTTTGGATGTGACCATCCAAACAACTCCTCATTCAGCAAACATCCACTCCTCAAATTCATATCTCTCCAACACAGAGAGACAGATGTTGTGGGGGACTCTGTCAAAGGCCTTAGAGATTCCAGAGAGATGACATCTGTGGCTTTTGCCTTGTCCACTGAAATAGTCATTCCATCATACAAGGACACTGAGATGTTTAGGCAGGACCTGCCCTTGGTGAAGCTGTGCTGGCTGTCTTGAATCATGTCCCTGTTCTCCATTTGCTGGAGCATATCCTCTGGGAGGATTTGGTCCATGATCTTCCCAGGCACAGAGGTTAGACTGACCCAGTCCCCAGGGTCTTCCTTTCTACCTTTTTAAAAAATGCATGCAATGCTTCCCTTTTTCCAGTCACCAGTGACTCTGCCTAGAAGCAGTGAACAAGTTTGATGCCTGCCTTTAAAGTCCAAGTTTAGTTTCAAATCTCCTCTTCTCCATGTAAACGTGTTACGCCTTCTAATTCTCTGTACTCTTTTCAACTCTGCTGGTTGCAGCTCCATTATCTCTGGAAGTTGCTTTA
Source organism: Anomalospiza imberbis (assembly GCF_031753505.1). NCBI lineage: Eukaryota > Metazoa > Chordata > Aves > Passeriformes > Viduidae > Anomalospiza > Anomalospiza imberbis. The sequence continues at coordinate 67,248,169 of NC_089683.1, read as the reverse complement.
ACACCTGCCTCCTGCGCCAGCCAAAACAACACCATCTGTTGCCCAGCCTGAAAGGTCTATGAACCACAGTGTTTTCTGTTTGGTTAAGTATAATGAATCCTTTCTCCCCAAACACGTCAGGCCAAGCAGCCTTCCAGGGACTCTGACAGGTACTTGTTTTGCTCCCCTAGTTCCCTTTGTTCCCACTTGGGCATGGGGGCCAGCCCCACACCAGCTGACAGCACTCATTGCTTAAGAGGTCAGAACAAAAGCTTCCTGAAAACATCCTGCAGGCACATGCCAAATCCACAGCCAAGGCTACATGAGGTTTCTAACTGTGGTACAGGGGTCATTACTCTCCAATTGTGTTTTTCAACAGATGTCAGGGGTAGGTTAGTGATGGGCTAGCTCTCACTGTTAGCAGAAAGCATGTGAGGGATGCAGGACCAAGGCTCACCTGCAATGCTCTGCATTTGCATTCAGCCCACACTCTGCCCCCCGGACACTTCCTTCCTTTCCAGTACTGCCTTTCTCATCTGCAGTATCTCGAGGCCTCTATCATTTTCTCCTTAAATGGCACTTGAGTAATCAATTCATCTATCAAGATGATAAAAAAGGAAATGGGTGGGATGAGTGAGTCGATACTTTCAAGTACTGTACTACAGACCATCAGGAAGATCCTGATCCTGTGTCTCAGGATTGTCCTTTAATTGTCTGAAGATTTCTCCTTTGTCTTACCATAGCATTTTTACTTACCTCACTTTCAGAATTGGGACGTTTAAGTTCAGGTTACCTAGCATCTGAGAAATAGTAGCATTCTAGAGAAAATAAAGGTTCAGACAAACCAACTGGATGTTAAACAGGAGTGAGAAGCCCAATCCATTCTCATTAGTGTGTCTCTGTGGATATTTTTATTTGCTGTCTTCTCTTCCTATTAATCTCGAATAAGGAAGGACAACTGGAAGCCAACCAGACAAATAGCCAGCCAAACTACCTACACTTTTTTTCCTTAGTGGAACAGGGGTAAAAAACTGGCTTAAGCTAAAGTTCTGAAAGGAAACTATAATTTTGAACATCCTAATCCTCATTTGAATTCAGTGATTTATCAAATATATCAAATATTACATTTAATAGGGACAAAAATTAGCATTCTGGGATTCAGTTTTTCTGAAGAGGCAACATTCAGGTTGGGATAAAACAATGTAAGAATGAGACTTTTCAGAAATTAGGAGTACTTTTAAGGGAAGTGGAAGTCAGAGTTCTGAGATGAAAATAGATTGTCACAAACAATTCTTTCAATAAACAGACTTTTCTGCTTCACCCCTGGTTACCACATCTTTCTTGTCTGAAAATGCAGGTTTGTGAAACTTTCCATCTTTGCCATGATGAAGGAAGCTCCCAGCTACATGTAAGAGAGTAACCCCTGAACACCCACAGTTATTGGGTAGGTAATGCTGCTGTTGTGCATCATCGTTTCTCTCCTACCTGTACTCTTCAGACTTTACATTAAACACAAAAGGAGACCACCAAAAGCTGCAGGACTCCTCACAAAGATCATGTAATTTTGTGTGCATCGGTACTCACGGATGAGGAAGTCTGTGCGGAGACATCTGTCATGTATGGAGGCTGTTGACATGTTCAGCTGGCACAGTGCGGAGGTAATGGGGAAGTCTGTGCTTCAGCCTCAAACAAATTACTCTTCTATAACACTAAGGCCCCAGTTTTCTGTACATCTGGCCCAGAATCATTACCGCTGCCCACATAGGTGAAATTTAAACCTGTTTCTTGCTGCAGCTTTGTGTCTACATCATCTGTGATTAGTAAACAGCAATCATTTTTAATGTTCTTTGGAAAATGTTTTGGCTGCATTTCAAGGGTTTTTATGTATTCTCATCATGATCTTTTTCTGTAATTAAATTTAAGATAATTAGCATTTTCCTTAGAGGCTGTATCTGCACATCTTTTTACCCATGTCCTAGACCATTAAATTACATTTACTAAAACCTTCATTGTGTCCTAGAAAACAACTGAATCACTGAAGGTCAAAGTCTTATTTTTATTCAGTGCAAATAATAAACGATAGTGCATAAAATAATGTAATATTTACTCCAAAGTCTCAAATGACATTTGACTGGAAATTGGTTTTATATATCTATTTACTTCCCTTAATATCTAAGCTATCCCAAATGTTCTTTGTAAATACTGAAGGTGAGGTGAGTCACTAGTTCAACAGAAAAACCCACAGAGGATTTGATGATAATGCAACTAACCCTGATATTGCTACATTTTTTTAAGCGTTAAAAGATCAGAAGAGCAAAATTTGATGTCATCAAAAAAAATCAATACACACATCAGGAAAAACAAAAAATGCAATTACAAGCTCAAAAATTTGCATATTTCAGTCTTAATATTTATCTAATACATATTTAATATGTGTATTTTAATGTCATTTCAGCTTTAACAGATTGCAGCATTTCCAAAAGAACTATCATGACTTGTCTTTGTTGAAGCCAAGCTTAATTCCTATATCGCTATTTAAATTCATAGACTTCACCCCCATATTTACAAGTCTTGTAAACTAATTGTCAGCATAATGGTCCATCTCCATTCTAGAAAGCACTAAAGCAAACAGTAAAATTTCTACTAGTAATTTTAAGAATAAATAGTTTATGAATGTGATCTATTTTAAAAAGAACAATTTCAGAGTGCTGCTACTAAGATTATGGAAGGAAATAATTTGTATAAACATCACTGATAATTCACTACTGGAAGTCATCTAGTCAAACCTCCCTGCTGATACCACACAACAAACTCAGCCATTATGACTCTCATAAAAGGTAAAATGCTGCCCTAAAGAATCCACATGGCACCTTGTGCTTAGTTAGTTGACCAAAGGTATTTTTTTTCCTACACGCTTTTTGCTATGGAAACAAATAAATCAGTAGCAGTAGCAGGTTGCCATCTGTTGACACATTTTCATCTG